>NC_090927.1:1227460843-1228815957 GCF_040938575.1 Ambystoma mexicanum
TGTTGTTCTGTTTGTCACTCATCGATTTACAATTCTTATCCATCCATCATTCTTTCGTTATCAAATGTCACTTTTATCGACATTCTTCTCAATGTTTCTGTTTCTCTAGCCTCCACCTTTTGGTCTTGCTCTTCACTTGTCTGATTTTGTTTTGTGTTTTTGAGTGTTCTGGTTTGACCTTTCCTATGTTAGCTGGGATGTGGTCCCTCACTTCAAATCTTAGCTGCAATAGCTCTGTGCTTCCCTTCATCATTTGATCTTTCACCTTATGCGATTTTAGGTGCAGGGTCACTCTGTCAGCTCTTTTTTAATCAGTATATTCTACTATGGCGATGTCACCTGATGAAATGTTCTTTAGCGATGGTATACAATGCAACAGATGTACGAAATTTTTCCGGTTTAAGCTGGTATCACTTCTTTCCATAATCATGTTTTCCAATCTAATTTTAGGTATATTTTTTGTGTTTTCTTTCATCGAGTGTTTTCCCACCAACTTGTGGGGTTCTTTTTGTGATCCTTCTGACAGTCTTGTTGGATTCCAGTTTTGTTGTTTTTTACGCTCTTTTGTGGGCCAGTTTGTTACAGAAACCTGTTCCCTTTGATTAATGGCTTTCCATTTCTGCACCATTGTTAGAAATGGTGTTTCATCAATTGAGTCTTCACAATCCCTTTCCTCTTCATGGCTTCTTACTCGCTGATGATGAGCTAGAGTTCTCGACTTGTCAGTCGATGTTTCTTGACCAACATGCGTCTCTTCAACTTCTTCCATGTCAGTTCGTGATGCATATATTTGATTGTTGTACGATGTGTCGTCAATCAAGTTGTGTGAACTTTCATAATCTTCTCGCTCTGGGTCTGTGTCACTGTCCTCTACTGTATAATCTAATTTTGTTATCGTTTTCCTTGATCTGTTGTTTTTAACTTCTTGTTCTTTAATCCTTTCTGGTTTTTGATGTGGTGGCGTTTGGAGGATTTGTAAAAATGCCCGAGACCCATACACTCTACTCTTTGTTCAATTTTTTAGGTTTTCTTTCCTCTGTTTTTCTCTTCCAGGTTATTACTTTTACTTCTTTGTTGTCATTCTGCATTCTCATATTGCTCTTTGCTTTTCGTCGGTTGTACTTTATTTTGTTTGGAAAACCAAGTAGACAACCTCTTTTCTCCCGTTGTCATCTTTTACAGTTTTCTTTCCAATGATATTTCTAATTGAGACGTCATTGCCTTTATGATTTTTTGTTCCTGTTCGTGTTTCCCCCTTGTATTTACTATAGTTGTCCTTACCTTCATTTTTTCATGAGGGTATCCGACCTCTCAATTGTAACTGTCCCCTTCTCTTGTTTCCTTGCAAGTCATTTCCCAGTTGTTTTGGGTTGTCTTCTTTTTGAGATCTTTCTGGGCTTTCGTTTGCATCGTTATTGTTACGGCTGAACTCCGGAGGGGTTCGTTCTGACATCGTTGGAGGCTGCAGCCAAAGAGGAGACTCTGTACATCCAACATGGCGCCCGTACCGCAAAGGAGCGGTATAGTTCATCGGAAGAAAGACGAGAGCTAGGCTCCTCCTCTCTCTCCAGAAACAGCATATGAATCCAAAGCACCTGGACAAAGGGGCGTTGCTACTGTTTACAGAAGCTCCGCTCCGTGAGTTATCGGTCTTAGAATACGAACCCACTCTGCTCTGTTTTCGGCTTGTTATACTCTCCTTACCTCTGTCTACATTTCTCTTTAGGCAAACACCGCCTTTTCATCCCCTTTCCTCTGCTCTGCCATCATCCACCGGCTCTCCTACATGGATCAGATTCTCTTCAAGCTCCCGTAAGCAATCCCCCATACCTAACCCTGAGTTCTTAACCAGATCGCATTTCCCTCTATTTTTGGATTGATTGCCATTTTTTGTTTCCTCTCAGTACACGGCATTCACCGGTCACATCCTGGTCCTGTCACCACTTTTTCTAGGTCTCGCATTCGAGTCCCGTACACAAGCACACTCCCAGGTAGGAACTTCTTTCATTTTCCTCTACTCCTTCTTTCTACCTCTTAGGTCATTCCAAGAATAATCCCTTCGTTTTCTTTACTTACTCCTTGAAAGAGTGGGCTATTTTCACAACTACCGGATAACTCCTCACACTAGCCCTCGGGGACACCCTCCAGGTACCTTCGCATTTATTTCATGACACTTAGAGGAGTTCCCGAAATATTTCTGGAGTAACTCTTTCATTTCCATTCTCAGAAAGGACTACACGACTAAACCATTCAAGGAGACTTACCTCGTCACTTACCTGCAAGACTTTGCAATCCACCGCAAGGGAGCAGCGAGTCCAGTCCATCATTCAGCGCTCGACATTCAGGTTTTCTTCCCCATGAGGGTTTCCCGGGAGCCTACTTCCGGCACCTGTGTTTGAAGGTGTCGTAGGAGGGTGTCTTTCCTAAGGGAGGGTAAACTTTCCTAATCTCCTCTAGTCGAAGACAAGGTAGGAAAAGTTTTCTTGTTGTTGTCTGCACAGTTGTTTTTCGTGGGGTTTCTCCAGAAACCCATATGTAGTAAATAGATAACAGATATAACAGTTATCTAGATTTGTTAACGCCATTTGAGGCTCTTTTACTGTATTTCTTCCCTGAGCGTTATGAATTAGCATTCAGGGTCCATTTGTTCCCTCTTGTTTCCATATTATGTTATTTGTCCAGGTCTCCTTGTGGGTTCCTCTCTCTGTTGTCTGCATGTTTTCCCATTCATGTAATGGCTTCCATTAGTGCAGACATGATAGATGTTGTTTCTCCTTGATCATCGCTTGCAAGGTCACACAATCTCGTTTGCCATGATGCAGATGCTTCAGCTTCTTGATTTAAGCGTTCCTTAACTTTTGATCTGAACGTCTCCAATTGTATCAATTTGCTGTGCAACATGGCAAGCATAGTTGAGTTGTCTTTACGTTTTCATTAATCATCTCATATAGCTTGGTATATGGTGCTAATGAAATCTTCATTACAGCCATGACGTTGTTATGAATCTGTATCCTGGCTGCTATGGACAGATGATTTTTATCCAACGGCCATGTTTTTTTGTTAGGTTCCTTTCCCTTTTCCTTTATATTGAGACTTGTTGACTTATTCTCATCCTGTGTTTCTAGTGTTTCATTTTGTTCTTCCGGCTCTTGTAGACTTTTTGCACAATTATTTATGTTTGTGATTTCCATTAAATCAGCTTTTGTTTTTTTAGTTTTGTCTTCTATTTTCCCTTGGTCTTTATATGTGGTTGATACAATCAGTACTTGTCCCATGTGTTCCATGTGCGCCTCTTGGTCATTGATTGTTGTTGTGGCCTGACACGTTTGGTCTGCAGTGGAGTTTGTTGATTGCCTTCCTTCCTTTTCAACCTGATGGCCTATGTTGTTGGTTTGGTTTAAATGCCTTGGTATTTGCTCCAAGGGGATTCTGTTGAAGTTGAATTTTGAAGCCTTTTTTGTGAGATAATGGTCTTAATGTCCAAGCATCTCTAAGTTTCATTTTTTCTATGAAATTAGAGCATCGCTCAATTTCTCTTATTTCATCTGCTATTGATGTTGCTTGCAGACTTACATGTCGTGCTTTCCACTTTTTGCCAATCAGCGGTGTTGACATTTGAATTCCTTGTATGTGATTACTTAATCCACGTATTCCTATTTTCCTGCACTCTACACCTAAAGTCTTTTGTATATTTTTGTCTACATTGTTGATTTCAAAGACATCTTCCATGATCATTGAGTCTTCGTTGTTGTTGTAGAATGGTTGCTTATCAAGCTCTCTGGACTGCGTCTCAAGTATATTGTTGGCATCTTCCAATTCCAAGTCCGCGTACATTTCTATGTATTCGGTCGTGTTGCCATTGCCATTTCCTTTTGTGCTCATCTCCACTGTATTTTCATACGTGGACTGTCTTAAGCATTCACCTTCAGTGCTGTTTTCGTTAGGTTCATTCGGTTCCATTCCATTGTTTGTTCCATTACAATTCGTTATACATCGTTGTTCTTTCAGGGAACTATTACTGTGTATAGTATTCTAATTTCGGCCTGTAGCAAACATACTATTTCATCGTTTGCTTCACTCACTTTATTAATTAAGTCATGATGTGTTGTTTCTGCATCAATGTCAATGTCTAATTTTGTGATTTCTTTGGCTTTATCAACTGTTACATTTCCTTGTTCTTTGAATTTTGGTACATGTGCCCCACTTGCCACGTTTCATTCATGGCTTTCAGGGTAAATGTGTTTGTATCCGCTGGGCTTGCTGGGCTCGTGTGTATGTTGAGAATTGTCCCACCTGGCGGCATGTCAGGTGACAAGTCCCTGTGTTTGTTCTTTGTATTTGCCGATATAGATAAAGATTTCCCTGCCGCCTGGTGTAAAAACGACTCGGCTTCATGCAACTCGGCGTCTGTTACGTCGAGTGCTGCTGCTTTCAAGTTCACAAGGGTGGGCGTTTCTGCCGTTCTCATACTCACACTCAATTGCATATCACTGTTCTCACACTCATGCCTCTCACTTACTTGATGTGTTGGCTGCGAGAGTTGCAGAGCGCGTGATCCCGCTTTTACTTTCCTCCTCGTGCTCATCGGTCGATCGGGCGCTGATGCTCCCACTAGCATTACGGCTGCTCCCTCGAGACGTGAGTTTGCTCTTTTGTTTGGCCGGCTTCCTGCATCGTGTGGATCTTCAGAGTCCATTATCACAGTCAAGCCTGTCAAGCCCAGACTATGGCTGGAGTAAGACTGGCCTTTCATGGACTCACACACGGTGCTACGCACCTGAGTTGGTCTTTTAAGGCAGTCCTTCCAGCTTAAAGGCACATGTAAATCCATTGCTAAAGCTGATAACAGAGGTCCAAAATGGTCTGCTCACTCTCACTCTCACGACTGCAGTAAGGCTGGACTCCTGCTGGACTCACGCGTGCCACTACATGCCTGAGTTGGTCTTTTAAGGTGGTGCTGCCAGCTTAAAGGCACATGTAAATCCATTGCTAAAGCTGATAAGAGAGGTCCACAATGGTCTGCCACTCTCACCCTCACAACTGGAGTAAGACTGGACTCCTGCTGGACTCACGGGCTGCACTACGTGACTGAGATGGTCTATTGAGGCGGTCTTTCCTGCTTAAAGGCACAGGCAAATCCACTGCTAACGCTGATAACACAAGACCAAAATGGTATGATCACTCTCACTCTAACGACTGGAGTAAGACTGGACTCCTGCTGGACTCACCCGCTTGAATATGCAGAACAATTCTGAACACATTTGAGGGTTGAAACTTGTTGGTATTCTCATCGTCATCAGATTAGAATCTTCAAGGATTTAGCCTTATAGATCCCCCAGCATAGAAGAGAAGATATCCTTCACACATGATGATTGCAGGACACACATAAGTACAGGTGGTGCATCCCTTCTTCCACATATTTTCAGTGTATGGGTAAGCCTTATCATCTCCTTCATCCTGAAGCTGTTGCGGAGGTAATTGAAAATCTGTTGATCTTCAGCAGGAACTCTTTCTTCTACCTGGCCTGAGTCTACCCCAGAGTCTCTGCTAGTGGTAAACGACTGGTCAGCTGGCCGAGCATTTCAAGATGAACACTAATGTCAGACTCTAATGAGAAGAAATGTATAGGGCATAGCCATAGACTGGCAACCCCCAGCCTTTCAATCTCTCACCTTTCAAAATACAGTGCTCTTCTCTTCCACCAAAAGGTCCCCTTGTTCTGTCTGTCCATCCTCTACTATTATCTTCAAAGCAGAAAAGACAACTGCCTATTGGGGTTGTTGGTCTGCTTCGGATGTCTGGGTGAGCGTTTTCTTCTTTGTTGTCATCAGCCTTGTTTCCACTTTGTTAATAGTTTTGATGTGGGATAGGAGGGTGTGAAGGCCTTCTCTCTCTCCTCAAGTCAGATCTTGGGTAACCATCCATTCAAGCGATCATGTGTCCTCATGGGTCTGTCCATGCTTTAATATTAGTAACCCTGTGATGTGCTCTGTCCCCCTTGGCAGTTAATGGGACCATTTTTGTTAGCCTTACCCCTGCTGCACCGATGGGTGAATGTGCTCTCCCTGCAGGAAAACCATCGTACGCCTTGGACGGCTGATAGGAAGGGTGCCCCTCTTGGACTCTGCAAATGCATTTTCACTGTTAAGAAATGTAAGATACTTTATTTGATTTTTAAAGTGCCCCCCTCGCATGATAGTCTGCCTAGGGAGATTTTTGGTGAGCGGGTGAGTATTATGCATTATAATTCCTCCTTGTTTGAACTAGCAGCAAATAATAACTATTTACAAAACTTTGCAAACAAGTACCGTTTTTCACGAAACGCAGAAACAAAACATTTCAGTAACCCAAACCAACATGGAAGTACAAGTCATGCACCCCCCCATCCCACCTGCCAATCAGCCTAAGTCCCAGAGAATACAGCCCCCTGAGTTAGTCTCTCATCCTCTTTTGCAGCTGAAATAAGAATCCAGATAACCATAAAAGTGCCTTAAATCAAGGAATGCTGGGAGATCCTCTGAGCTGGATTGCAATGATATACCCTCTTCATCAGACGAACACTGCAAGAGAGGGGGGAAACGAGGGTGGGTGGAGGGATACTATTCACCGCTGTCTCTCTCACTAGAATCGAAACCCCCACTCAACCATTCTATATCAACACCAGATGCTAGATAATATGCAGTTTCTAAGCCCTGAAATACCACATTGCCCATATGTCAAAGACGTTTGTTATAAAACGTCTTAAGTTGATTCCTTTGACCAGGCAACTGCACAGAGAATGTCTTCAGCCAGCCCCCCCACACCCCAACATGACTGATTTGGAGACCATAGCACCTCTGGCAGAAGGTGTCGCTCCTTCATCACTCAGTGCACCTGGCAGCCAGGGTAGCAGAGGAAACCACATTGTTAAGTTTGTGAAAGGAAATAAGTAGAGATGTGAAGGAAGGTCAAAACCCTCCAGTGTTACAGTCATAACATTGCAAACAAGCTAACATGCCCAGTTTCTGATCCTGATCCTGTGAAAGGATGGATAAAAAACATGAGGTGTTCATAAATGTAGTTTGGTGTGTGATAAATAACATCACTCCTGAGGGGAGCAAACTTTACTGTCCTCATCAAAAACCCTTTTCAAAGCGATAAGGCATAACAACACTGTTAACATGGCAGGAAACTGTTGTAACATCAAACAATTGCTGTCTGGCTATGATTGGAAAAAGTGGAATACCACATTGACATCCTAAAATGCAGAATACTTAGTGTGATTCGGGCTATTGATGCAAATGGATTGTAATGCCTTCTTAACCAACAAAAGTCTGCATTCTTGCTCCTCCTTAACCAATATATGGGCTGCAGACATATTGTGCATACCCAGAAGGACACAGCTATTCACTTTGTCCTTCAGAAGACTGTTTGGAGCAAAGGAGTCTGTCAAAAGCCTCAAGAATTTGATATACAGAGATCACACTTCTGAAGAGCATTTCCTTGCTGTGGAAACTTCTCATCTTTTTGCTCTTCCGGCCTACGAACTCAAAGATCACCCTCCTGTTCCTGGTCTTCAGGTGTTTGAGACATCACACAAACTCTTTTCTGGCATCTCAGGATAATCAACTGCGAATAGCCAAGAAAATCACCTGAATTGTGAAAGAAAGCATTGTCATCACTGGAGGCAGGAGCTGAGAGAGAAGCCATTCTTTCCTAATACACTGTTAATCTTGTGACAAATTCTCACCTGAGGAAGGAGAAGACACTGCTGACACTCGATATTGAGCTACGAAATTGAATGCATCGAAAAGGCTCAAGAACAGATGTCTCAGAATTTGTCACAAACTCTAGGTCTTGCAGGATAAACACACTCAACCTGAGATGCAAAAGAAGAGCCCAAGCATCTTTCGCCATCAGGAACTCAACTCGTCATCTAGATGAATGATTATCTGTATCCTCCTTGCCTTGAGGTAAGTCATTATCAGATGTAACAGTTTGTAAAAGCACAAAAGAACAAGTCGAATAGGAGGCAAGTGAATTAACAGCAGCAGCCCTGCCAAAGAAACTGTAGATATCCCTGATGCTGGGGGTGAATTGGAACCCTGAGGTAGGCATCCTCCATATCCACTTTGATCCCCCAGTCTCTGTGAAGGGTATAATCACTTAAGAAATTGACCCTTTCCATTTTGAAGTGGGGGTTCACCACATAGTCAATTATCATCAAACCCTCTGTCCACTTTCGGATATTACATTTCATCACTCTGAGTCCTGTCTCTTTCCGAATGAGGATACAAACCTCCAGATCTTCCAGCTACTGCTTCTCTTTGAAGCAAACTAAGGGAATAGAAGGCTCTAAATGACAAGCAGGGGAATAAATCTCTCCGTAGTACCCTTATACTGTTTGGTGCAGCTAAAGGTTGACAATGAAAGCTGACAGCTTCTGGAAGAAAAGAGCAAGTATGCTACCCTAACTTTCCTGTGAAAAAAAGTTCAATGTAAAATCCCTCCCAGAGAAGGAGTGAACATCCAAATCCTCTACCCGACCTTCCTTTGCATTGGCCTTCTCTCTGGGGGAAGAAGGTCTCCTATCTTCCTCTGGGGCAGAAAGACCTCTGGTCGCAAACCGGGATGGGTGGCATAGACTCTGGGAAGGTTGGGCACAAGAGAGGGACCTGTCACTTCAAGCCCTGGAAAAGACTAGGAACCAATACTTTCCTTAAATCGTTTTTTTATCCAAATCCATAAATGTATGAACATAGGGGGAGAGATCTTTCTCAACCCTGTTCCCAAAGAGGCACCATTGACCCCCTTCGGAAAAGGCCATCTGTGCTAACTTGGGGTTCATGCGTATTAGAATCATCTTGTTTTCCTTTTTGCTGATAAGGCTGCATTCACCTTGCTCAGCGGGCAAAATGACCACTGGACCCATCTCCTGGGGACAACCACATCTGGCACAAAGTTGCTCACTGCACTGTCCACCATTAATTCAAAAATAGGACTAAGAAAAACCAGTTCCAACAGCTTGTGTTGGCCCAACAACAATACCTGGCCTTCTATTTCCTGAACAAGAAGGCCTCCAATCACAGATCTATTTTGGATGGCAGGGCTACCTTGACTGGTAAGATCAGTTTAAGGCACTCAGAACACAATTAATGTTGTTCCTCCTTCTGCTTTGGCCTCTTAACCCAGCGTCTCATGAAAGTGCCCACTGTCTACAGTGGCCAACACTCCACAGCACGCAAATCTTGAATATTTTCTTGGTCAAAAAAGGTCTACCCAATCTTGCCCAACAGCACTGAATCTCGGCAACAGATCATATGGACTCCGTCCTTCTCTCCTTCACTTTAAGAGGAGAGTCGGGGTGCTCAGGCAGGCAATTGGAGGAGTCTGGTATGGAGGACACCTGTGATTATTGCACAACCATAGATGGTCTACCAACAAACAAACCAAGCAGCTACACATTCTCTTTCTTCCTCTTAAGGGGTTGGGCCACTGAGGCAGTAATCCATGGGAGAAAAAAAACAATTCCTTCTTGTCCTCTCTAAGTGCCTTTTTTGCAGAGTGCTTATAATGTTTTGGCCAGGGTGTTACTAAGGTCATAATATACAAGTTTGTCAATAAGGAGGTCGAAAGCCACAGCAAGTGTATATATTTCAGATCTTAGAGCACATTTTTCATAGACTACTCGGCCATCCTTTTTATTGAGGAAAGCAATGCCACCTCTTTACTGATTAAAGCCTAAGGGGAGCCCCCTTTTATTCTGTGGAACTAGACCCCCTCCCCCTCTGTTCACTATCAACACTTTTTCTTTAGTGAAGTCACTGTCTCCTGAAGAGTACCTTCTCCCCACTATATATCACCATTGTCCTTAATCAGGAATCTCCACCTCACTATAATTCGAACACAGATGCACAGCTCTCACCCCTTTTTTCAAGCATTGCCACCATCTAATGATGACTGGCACCTCAAAGTCTGACTTATGAGCTCCATACGTAGTAACAGTAATACGGGACCCATACTGCTAGGGTTTGTGCTGAGGTCAGTCTTAGGCAGTTTTATATGATTTTTGGGAAAATCATTCTTTATGCAACTCCAATTGCGATGAGACTATCCCACATCAGGGGATGCGAGAAGGATGGCTGGCCCACCTGCCCCTCCACCCGCTGGCACTTTGTGGGACCCTCCCAGAAAACCCGCCCACTAACACACCAAATCCCCTTCTGTGTTCCTGATCACCTTTGCCGGTTGACACCCCAGAATCCCCACCGCTCCCCTATCCCTTCTCCCCAACCCTCCCAACTCACAAGTCTACCTACATCCCTCCATGACTCCCCTCACCACACCCCACTTGCTGCACCCTCTTCTGTTCTGGCCAGACTGGTCAAGCTCCCTTTTGCTTACCATGTAATAGACAGGTCGTTTCACACTCTTACATGTGCAAATTCCTCTTTGCAAAACATTGGTCACACCATCAAAGCTACATGTTCCACCCAAACAATGGATTATTCCTCACGCTCTACCAACAGTCATACAATAGTAAAACAAATCTCAATAATTAGATACAGTACACTCGAACATGAAGCAAGGACATGATGTATTTAGCTCGAGTAGAGCTCCAAAGAGGAGGACCAGGGACCAACTCAGAGGGGATTTATGCTGTAGGTCTGGTGCTTATTGGCTGTTGGAGGGACTGTGTCTGTACTCCCATGTTGGATTGGGTTGCCACTACATTAAATGGAAGGAATACTTAATTAAGTTAAAAAAGGTTGGTACATTTAACGTTGCTTCTGGATTGTCTAAAAGAGACAAAGGAGGAGATTTGGTGGCTGGGGGTTTACAATTCAGTATCCAAAAACGTAGGAGGGATGACACGTTCATCCTTGTGGCGAGTGTACCCAGCTGTGGCTATACCAATACAACAATTGCAAAACAGAGGACTAGGGAGGGTAGGTTCCAGTTTAATGCAGATATACTGAACAGTCTCCCATAACTCTTGCCACACTCTTCTGTAATGCAGGACAGAATGAGTCCTTCCAAAGTAGCTACAGATTTTGCCCAGGCCCCACCCATTTCAGGAAGCAACTCTAACCAAGTTCTATACTAATCAAATACGTCCTGCTGAGAATATCCACACCTCAAGTAAATTCCCCTGCCAAATGAAATTTATTAAGAAAATGAATACTGATTTTGAAATTCCAACCTCTTACCGGCTTTTGCTCTCCCATGACCAATGCCCTTTTGGTCCTCACTCTTTCATGGCACGTGGAATGGAAGCTAGATGGAGAAGGTCAGCAGGAAAACCAGAGCACAGCTTGTTTCACGCAGGGTCATCGCAGGATTCATTCCAGTGTTCGCCTCTTATTAAAGTCGAATTCATTTCTACATTTTTGTCAAGTCATCAGAGAAAAGGGGGAGTGCAGAATGCTGTCTGTTTGTGATTCCGCCCACTGACCTCAGATTCATCGTTTTCAATTTCTGTGCTATTAATAACTGCTGTAGTCCAGCTGTCAAAAGTTGAGGGGTGCTCTGCCTTCCAGTCATTACAGATACATGTTCTTGCAAGCATCCAGAAATGCAGGCCTAGTTTACAGCCACTTCTTTTCCAGCAATTTCTGTCAGAGGCCAGGGGCGCCACCATAGGGTGGTATAGGGGGGGCCACGGCCACCCTTATAAGAAGGGTGGTGCCCCATGATGTCCAGTGTTGCCACCCCTATGAAACATTTCTGGGGACGCCACTGTCAGAGCCACGGCCACCTAATGTCAGAAGTGAATATATTCTGCCTTTGAGGCCCACACCTTCCACGGAACTGGATTAGTGAGTTATTCAGTTTCTTCCACCTCCATGGAGTATAATAGAGCTTGTGGATAGTGAAAAGGTAATTTTGATTTAATGCAGCGTCCTCCGCTGTCGCGAAAATCAACATATTTGTTTATTCCCATTTAGTTTCTAGATCTCGGTATGATGAGTTATCATGATACAATGTCGCGATCCCATTGTACGAGGCTGTTATTTCTCTTGTATTAAATTTACATTGTAGAACTGTATACATGTTCAACTCGGATTGTTCGGGTGTTTTTGAGGAGGATACTGACCTGTATGCATTTGATTTGTATTTGTCTTAAAGGATAGTTCCGGGACTTTTTTTTTATTGTCCCTACGGGTCGGCCATGTGTTTGTAAGCATAAATCGGTAGATCGTAGGAAACTTTCCTATGGACCTTACCCGACTTTTCGCCCATTATGGCACTCGAAATCAGCCTCCATTTTGTGATAATCCTATCATTCCGCCGCATCGACCTGGCTCACCTGCCTTTGCGGCACTAAATCAAATCCCCCGCCCCTGAAACAGACTTTATCAAAACATTCATATTCCCCGCCTCTATCCGTGACGTGACTGTGCTGCGTAGGCAAACGCGCCCAGGCGTCTTCTACGCGACTCCACACAGACCCCGGAAATCAACACAGATCAGCTCACAATACAGCGCACCACAATTCGGAATATGAAACTGTACTTTGAAATCAAACCGCAAGATTGTAAATGTGGTAAAGTACATTTATTTGACATCAAATGTTTAGAGAATATTCAGCGATTTGCATTTTTATTTGCTCATGTTCCAAAAAGTTCGTATTGAGGAACGCGATGGTCCTTTGCTGTACACAGGGTCTTAGAGCATCTCACAATACAGCACCACAATTCGGAATGTGAAACCGTGGTTTAAAAGCAAACGGCAAGATTGTACATTTGGCAAAGTACGTTTATTGGACATCAAATGTTTAGAGAATATTCAGCGATTTGCATTTTTATTTGCTCATGTTCCAAAAAGTTCGTATTGAGGAACGCGATGGTCCTTTGCTGTACACAGGGTCTTAGAGCATCTCACAATACAGCACCACAATTCGGAATGTGAAACCGTGGTTTAAAAGCAAACGGCAAGATTGTACATTTGGCAAAGTACGTTTATTGGACATCAAATGTTTAGAGAATATTCAGCGATTTGCATTTTTATTTGCTCATGTTCCAAAAAGTTCGTATTGAGGAACGCGATGGTCCTTTGCTGTACACAGGGTCTTAGAGCATCTCACAATACAGCACCACAATTCGGAATGTGAAACCGTGGTTTAAAAGCAAACGGCAAGATTGTACATTTGGCAAAGTACGTTTATTGGACATCAAATGTTTAGAGAATATTCAGCGATTTGCATTTTTATTTGCTCATGTTCCAAAAAGTTCGTATTGAGGAACGCGATGGTCCTTTGCTGTACACAGGGTCTTAGAGCATCTCACAATACAGCACCACAATTCGGAATGTGAAACCGTGGTTTAAAAGCAAACGGCAAGATTGTACATTTGGCAAAGTACGTTTATTGGACATCAAATGTTTAGAGAATATTCAGCGATTTGCATTTTTCTTTGCTCTCGATCCAAATTAGTTCGTCTTGAGGGAAGCGATGTTCGTGTGCAGTACACAGGGTGTTGGTTTACGATAAAAATAAGCTCTTCTGTCGCACTGATAATCGCATGGCTGTTCCAACAACGAGGCACTAGGCCACCACAACGGTAGGTATGTTGCATCTAACCGTTAGTACCGCGTAAGGGCATACTTGTACTTGGCGATCGTCCCATAAAATGGTCAGGGTGGTAACGTTGTTCACGCGGAGAAGCAACTGGCGGCTGTAGAAGCCGTCCGCCGGTGTCTGGTACTCGTGACACAGACAGTAGTGAATGATGTACCTAAAAACATAAAAAATGAAATTAGTCTCACCATCAGATCCTTATTAAAATTATTCATTTCATAGCGAGGACAGCGCTACTGGGTGTACACAAGTGTTTAAAGGCGTGGCGAGGCATGGAGGGGGGGGAGTGGAGTACAAGGTAAGTAGCATAAAATAATAAATAAATAGGGCCAGCTGGTGGCAAGTGCAAGGTAAGTGCAGAACAAGTGCTGGGAAGGGGGGGCTGTAGGATACTGAGACAGTCCCCCAGTGCAGGGGTTGACAGGGAGGCAGTGCAGGTGGAGAGTGGAAGGGCCCAGGACCGAGGTCGCAGACAGTGGACCAGTTGTAGCAGGGGAGAGGGAGAGAGAAAGCAGAAGCAAAGAGGAAGGTTTTGAGGTGCTTCAGTAAAAGAAGATGGTTCTCCTCCAGATAGTGCGCGGTAGAAAACACTATGCCACATAGAACGAACAAGTACAACTGAACCCGTCTTTAAAGCCACTGTATAGTAATGAAATTGCGGTATAAACTCATCAAAAGTTACTTACATTATATTTGCATTTTCCATTGTGTCTCTGTGTAGGGCAGACCCGAAACACCACTCCTTCTTTGCCGACGTTACTTCTTCTAATGAATGTGGCTCATCGTTTCGTTTCTGAAATTTTATTCATTATCTTTTCTTAGTCTTTCAGGATGGTCCCGGCCTGTCAAGGTCAAATCACAATAGAACCTTATATTGGGTCGTGGGCCTTTCCGCCACCCGAGCAAAACATCAAAGCAGCTGACCTTCACTTTGAGCGAGCACACATTTCTAGTTAGCTCCAGTTAGTGTAAGGGCATCTTGTCTGCGTGCCTTTTTTTTTATTGTCCCTATGGGTCGGCCATGTGTTTGTAATACGGAAACATTCTATAATTTTTGTAAAAATGATTTATATTACTGTTTGGTTTAATTGCAATGGGCCTGCAACATGAGGAGACTCGAGAGAACAGACAATCGAATTACAATCATTTAAACCGTGATGTGTATTTCTCAATGAGCTCTGCTTTAGGTGGACATGGAACAGAGGCAATGTTGGGTGGCAATGCAGTTGTCCCCTGCATAGGTTCGTTCACCACTCCATGTATGTGCCTATCGAGGACATCTACGATAAGTCTCTCAATAAACTCATATTGCATATCCTCAAACACTGGTTTGATCACCCATTGTTTACTTCTTTTAGTGAAGGCCTTATTGTAGCGAAGCGTCCCTAAAGTTCCGGTCGTCCTACTTTGTTGACGGCCAACATTATGGTTATGTGCCAAGACCGCTAGAAGAGTCCGATTTATCATGCCTTCCATGCCAAAATGCAATCTTTTGGGCCTGTACTTTAGGCACATATTGTGGAACACCTCCAAATCTCCTGTGTGGCAGAATTCCGTGAGTCCCCTCAAATCTCTTGTTATAGTTTTATCAAATACAATCTTTTCAATGGCCTTGTGAGTGGGTGATGAAGGAATCAACCACTTCTTCTTCCGTGCCTCCTCTGTGGACAAATGGCCATGTTCACATTTGTGGAAATGCTCATTTGTCGACCATTGATGTACGTTGCTACAGTGCAACATTACTGACCGCCATTTTTCCAGTAGAATTTCCAACGACCCTTCACATGTTTTTGAGCTCCACCAAAGATGGTTGCTGATTGACTTGGTCCACTGTGAAATACCTTGCATATCTTTTTTTTTTCCTGCAGCCGACAATTTTTTATTGATTGTTTTTGCAAGATGCCATACGTCAAATTGGTGATTTATATTTTTGTACTGTTCTCTCATTGTCTTGGCAATTGAAACGTGTCTGTCCGTGGCTATCAGGTCGATCACCATTCCCCGCGATTGTAGTTCTTGCAATGATGCTACAAAGCCAACTTTCTCCATGGCCACTGAGGATGTACTTTGTGACACCTGCACGACCACCGAACTCACAATTTTCTTACTTTCCATGTCCTGAAAGTGGTAGGTGCAGTACTTGGCTGAAAATCCTGGACTGTCGCATTGTCCATCACCGGCTAGCCTGAAGCGTTTGCCCGCGAATGTACTTTCCATTGACATTTTTTCCATTCTCCAAGCTTCGCTGATGGCTGGAAATAGATAATCGGTTTGGTATTTGTAGAACTGACTTTTCGCAATGAAATGGATTCCCACAAACTGAAAGAAATACTGTAACTTTTTAAAACTTGAACCACTAAAAAGTGCGGCCGCTGCACAAAGTAGATTGCCTGCTGGCAGTTGCCCCAGCATGGGTTGTGCAGACCATGCGAACGGATGATATTGTGTACAGGTGGCATGTATTTTAAGGTTAGTGCCTCGAATTGCACGAGTCACATTAATCAATGGCTCCCCACATACTTCCCCACCAACCCAATGCCCACATTTCATCATCATAATAATATCCATCAAACAGCTATCGAATACAATGAATTTGGCCTCTTTCCTTATACTGTCACTCTGCATCCCAGCTGGTTCGGCCTGTAACGTTGAGGACATGTCACTCGCATGAAAGGTACAATCTCTGATATCGTCTTCCGCTATGCTGAGTGATATTGATGGTGTTTCATTGTCGTCCACTTCATTCTCTTCCATTGCAACATCTGTTCCTTGTCCGGAGATGGGAGAAAAAAACAATGTCTTCAACTTTCGCGTGCTCTTATTTTTTGCGGGTGTGGATTCTGTGAATTGATCTACGACTGCATCCAAACTACCAGGAGGACATTCACTATCAATGGCTGGTGGTGGTATAGCTCCGTTGTCAATCACTTCATATTCTTCCCATTGGCACGATGCATCTCCAGTCTCAAGTCCCTGCCAAAAGGTTTGACAAGCAACATCTCTCGTTCGCTTCACTGTCTGTGTAGATCTAGTTCTTACACCCACTCGCAACTAGAGGACAGATTAGAAAAGGGATGTTCAGTTTAAACACAACTTACAGTATTGAACTATTGACAGTGAAAGACAACATAATATAGTGAACAGGACACTAACCTTCTTTTGCTTTCTTTTCTTTGAAACTTTCTTTCCTCGAACTTCAACATCTGGACGCTGTTGCTCCGACTCGTGTGTGCATGTCTCCACTTCCTCTCGCGCTGCAACGACTATACTTTCATGATAAGCACATCCATCACTCACTGAGGCTCCATCGACTCGCTGAAACATAGAACTTTCATTAGTATGTATAATAATATTGAAAACACAAAATGTACTTGGGGACCAATACCCATACGTACATCTCAATAGCAAAACACGAATGAACGCATTGTGTAGAACATTCAAACGACAATAGTTCACGCATTGTTGATCTAGTTAGATTGAACTGTCAAGATCCATACCTCGGGCTCCGCATAGACTTCCATTGATGATATTATTGAAGATGACGCTTCAGCAACTCCCTGAAACACAGTAATTGCATTAGTATGGTTTTCTATTTTGTTTAAAAGAACATAAACTTTCTGCAGGCGTCAACGGCTCATCTAAATAGACCTGCACAAATGATCAGTTGTCTAAAATAAATAATGGATATCTAAATATGATTCGATTTGCTCCATCGTTGGAAGTGTCACCACCCAGAGATCTGCATCAACTACTAGGGGTGATGTTCTTGTTGAAGAAGCTCCGTCAGCTCCCTGAAACATAGTACTTGCGTTAATAAAGAAGGAAGTATAGCGGATGTAATCACGTCATTTGATCTCGCATGATTGATCTGTCAGTATCCATACCTCGAAATGCATAAGAACATCAAGGGACGCTGTAACTGCGGTGCACACTTCTGCAAGCTGTTGCGCCGACCCGTAACTGCATGCTCCCCCTTCCTCTTGGACTAATGCTCCATCGACTCCCTGAAACATAGGACTTTCATTAGTAATGAACACAATATTGAAAAAAGAAGACACATAGGAGGGCGACGACAGAAGGACATACCAATGGCTAAAAACGAAAGAAACATTGTGTGTAACAATCACGCTACAAGAATGCAAGATCTGATGATCTCCATCGATGGAACTGTCCGGAAACGTACCTCGAGCATCTGAGTGACATCTACGGTTGTCGTCAATGCGTTGGACTCCTCAGCATCTCCCTGAAAGACAGTACTTGCATTATTTTGGATAACAATAATTATAACTGAAAACAAAGACTAGAGGACGAGTACTGTGGTGTACCATTAGGTAAAATAATTACACGATCAATTAAAACTATTGATTTACATGCCTAAAACAAGTCAGTGTCAGAATAGCTAAGTAAGATTACCCGATAGGCGCTTGAAGTGGCTGATGACTGCAATAACGACACGGATGGAGAATCTTCAGCCTTCATATTGAGTGGATACATAAATGGGGAAATTATTGTTAGCTAATGCTACACACTACCGCAATGCCGAGAGATAAATACGTAAACTTGACTCACCAGTGGAGGGATGTGGACGAATAGAGTGGGAATAGCGGTTGAGAGCAATTTTCGCCTCGCTCGCGGTGTTTTCGTCCTTATTAGCAATGATGTGGAGTACATGTCTGGGCTAAAGTGCCTGCTGCAGATGCGGTATCGATCACCCCTCTTGTCCGCAAAGACTTCTAGGACTCTACTTTCTATCTCAGAGGCTGGATATCCGCAATATCGGACCCATTCTCTTATCTGATCTATTTCTTAGGGAAAACATGCATTATAGTACCTTCAGATTTGTTATGGGTCTTCGAAGGGCAACCGCCAATGGAACAGGCAGGCATTATGGAAAGTTCTGAAAAGTAAAGATCAACAATTCTCTATGAATACCAATGTGTTAAAACATTAAATGACACATAAAAGGTTCAATGCAAGGTCCGTTTTGGTTCTTGGAACTATACATGTTATTCACATGCGGATAAGTATTTCAATAACTTTCAAAAAATAGAAAAAGTAATTTGACTAAACTCAGAACATGTGACTAGTTCCTTGCATGTACTGTCGTGAACGAAAAGAAAACATGGATGCAATTTGATGACTACTAGCAAATAGATATAAATTAAAAAATTGGACGCAAAATGATTATGGTACATGGACTTACCTTGACGAACAAACAGTTAGATGCAGGGATCAGAGTAGTTTCTTGTCGTAGAACAGGGAGCAGTTCACAGGTTGCAAACTGACGAGTTTGCTCAAAGTGGTCACGGAAGTTCACAGAGACGAAGAGCAGATAACCAGCACCTTCACGGGTTGACTAGCAAAGCGCAAAGAAGTTCTCATTAGAAATATGAAGTGGGTTATAAAGAATTCGAAACAGGGGTGTGTTTGTGAATGAATGACGTGTATATGTCGTGGCATTATGCGGTCTGCAGGGGGCCGTCCAGCGTGAGGGGGGATGCTTGGCAGGAGACACGGGGTCTGGAGGTAGACATGGGAACAACAACCCATGCTCTATAGACCACTTTGAAGTGTACATAGTCTTTGGCACCTCTTGGCCTTTATCGCTCCCTGACAGCTCCACTTGCCAGCACAAGTACCCCGGTGCGAACTGCCTTTGATAGGGCGGGGGGGTGGATCGGGGCGGTGGTCGTGCAGACAAGACACAGGAAGACTCGTGAATGGAGACACACTTATGTGGATTGCAGGGGGCCGTCCAGCGTGAGGGGGGATGCTTGGCAGGAGACACGGGGTCTGGAGGTAGACATGGGAACAACAACCCATGCTCTATAGACCACTTTGAAGTGTACATGGTCTTTGGCACCTCTTGGCCTTTATCGCTCCCTGACAGCTCCACTTGCCAGCACAAGTACCCCGGTGCGAACTGCCTTTGATAGGGCGGGGGGTGGATCGGGGCGGTGGTCGTGCAGACAAGACACAGGAAGACTCGTGAATGGAGACACACTTATGTGGATTGCAGGGGGCCGTCCAGCGTGAGGGGGGATGCTTGGCAGGAGACACGGGGTCTGGAGGTAGACATGGGAACAACAACCCATGCTCTATAGACCACTTTGAAGTGTACATGGTCTTTGGCACCTCTTGGCCTTTATCGCTCCCTGACAGCTCCACTTGCCAGCACAAGTACCCCGGTGCGAACTGCCTTTGATAGGGCGGGGGGTGGATCGGGGCGGTGGTCGTGCAGACAAGACCCGTTTGCCGCAGGGCCTCACCAAGGAGAGGCCATCTAACTGAATGTAAGAGGATGGCTGCAGGATCTACTACATGGAATGCAGGGGGGTGAGTTTATAAATACCTCACCCTCCCAGGAGAATATACACTAGATTCATTTAAAAAATCAAAACAACCATTGTTAAAATATATGTTGGGCTTTATTTTAGATTTTAATTAAACATAAATAATAAACATTACACATTGTAAAGTTGAGGTTGCAGCACATCGAGGGAAAATCCGCGGTATTGTCCACTGTCACTGGGGAAATGTTGTCTAATGGCAAGTACCGCACAGGCAGGTATTACTCTCCGAACGCGGTGTCCGAGCCTCCCGTGAAGCCACCAAGTGAAGCAACGATAGGCCACCAGCCTGTACCACCTGTGAAAAAAAAAGATGCAAACTGTATTAAACTGACCAAACTTTCTTATCAATGTCGATTCAGGTAACACATGTCATTTTTCTTAGAAAAAAATTATATCTAGAAAATGCACTATATGGAACAAATTTACATGCGTTCGAATGATATGTAAATGTAATTTTATATGTGGGAGACGACCATGAAATAGTGGTGGCATCACTGACATCACAAACAGAGTATACTTACTCGTTACTCGGATTACGCGGACGAACAGTGCCGCGAAGTTCGTGCATAAGCACCATCATCATCCTCAACACGGTCCGTGAGAGGCAGGCTTCCCTGAACTCTGGCAGCTCGGTGATGCATTGCGGACTTTGCTCGCCTTCCTGCAGACTTTGCTCGCTTTCCGAAATGTAGGCCAAGCACCCGGAATTTTCACGGCAGCAGCAGTTCTCCTCCTCAGTTGGCATTAGCTCGCACCGATTGCACGTGCACCAGGTGGAGACGCCGTCCATGCGACATGGTCCAGGCTCTTCATCCGTTGACTGGTCCTCCCAACTGCCGTCCGAATCCCCATCGTTTTCGCGTGCTTGACTTTCCAGTAGTTCTTCCTCGGTGTACTCGGGCTCGTACATATACGGCATTATTGTGGCCATTGTGCGGTAAAGATAGTAAAATAATTTACAGAGATGGTACAGGTGTTCACACGGGCTACAAGCGGCGAAGGTAGCTGACCAGAGCACTGAAACGAGTCACAGAATACTCAAAGTAACACAGAGAGAGGAATGGAATCGAAAATCTGCTGCTGTGTGTTGTGAAACGGTCTGTTTATACTTATTGGGGAAAGAGGCGTCCTGCCATTTCCATGGCAACACGTCAATAGCTGAGGCGCAGCGATTGTTGACACGAGACGTGCTTGAAATGGGCAGTACGCGTCTGCTGATGTCAGGCTCAGGGGCGGGGGATTTGATTTAGTGCCGCAAAGGCAGGTGAGCCAGGTCGATGCGGCGGAATGATAGGATTATCACAAAATGGAGGCTGATTTCGAGTGCGATAATGGGCGAAAAGTCGGGTAAGGTCCATAGGAAAGTTTCCTACGATCTACCGATTTATGCTTACAAACACATGGCCGACCCGTAGGGACAATAAAAAAAAAGTCCCGGAACTATCCTTTAAACCTTTTCCATAGTATAATGTTCCCATTTACATTCACATCACTTAAAATTCCCAACATCACAAAGGGTTTGACATGATTTGTCTTGAGTTTCCTCAAATCATAGCAGGCACCCATTTCCAAAGAGCATTGTATAAACCGTGCTCGAATTTTCTTGACTATCTAATATAGGAGCGTGTGCTCACATCCCCCTCAGCTTCAAATCAGGACCTTATAGTTCCAGTCCTTCAAGAAGCATCAGAGGGACTTTCTTCACTGTGGGCCTCAGGTTCTAATCAAGTCACAAATGCAGGCCCTGAAATGTAGCGGTCTGCCCTTTAATCAAGTTATTCTGCATATTGTCAATAAGAAAAGGAAGTTGCAGCAGTAGTTTTCATTGTGTTATTCCGTCAGTTACAGGCTTTAATTTTGGCCATCTAGCTATTGAATCCTGACAAAGTTTTTTCCATTTTCCCCACAATCAATTTTCACCAGATCTTGGAAAATGTGCGGGATTTGTATCCCTAAATATTTAAGTATTTTGGTTTTATTGGGTGTTACTTTTGTTAAATTCCATGATTTCCTTCTTAGACCTATTATTCAAGTATCCTGCAATCTTTAGCAAATATGTTGTTTTTGCTGAAGCGCTGCAGTTGCCCTGCTTATTATGGGAGTAAATATGGTTAGATTGTTGCATGCTGTGTCATTTCTTTTTCCAGATTAGAAAAGTTTGGAAAGTCTTATGTTACTGTAGGTTAAGCTACAACTTCCTATCGTACAGGCCTTCCTGGGTGTTAATGGTCTGCTGACTAAGGTAAAAGTCGGATCATACTCAGGGCATTTAAATGGTGTTGCTAGTGAGGGTACTATCACCTTTAGCACCCCAGCGTAACATGTGGGCGCTATGGGACTTTTTTGGACAAAGGAAACAGTGTAGGGAAGCGGACAGTGGGCCTCATTAGGACCCAGGCGGTAAGGGGTTTACGGCGGCGTAAACAGCGCCGACCCTTACTGCCTGATTCCGAGGTCCCTTAGCGCCATGGCGGATTTAACACCTGCTTTTAGCAGGTGTTAAAATCCATGGCGCTAAGGGACCATGTTGTTAATTACGCCACCGTAATTTACGGTGGCGTAATTAACGCCTTCCCCACTCCCATTATGCCCTATGGGGCAAAAATGGGAATGGGGAAGGGTAAATGGGGATTGGGGACTTACCGCCCCGCCAACCTCGGAATGGGGCGGTAAGTCCGCCAACCACCATGGCGTAAACATAGTTTACGCCATGGTGGTAAAGGTACGACCCAGGCGGTAACTTACCGCCTGGGTCGTAATGAGGCCCAGTGTCTCACAATAGGCAGGGGGTATATTCATGAAAATGGAAAAGGGACTGTGTGTGTTCCCTTTGTATTTCCATGGCCGCCAATCTTTGTTTGAGGTTTTTCTTTTTGGCCAACAGAACAGGTTTGCTCTTTTTTGGCAACAAAAGCCACCAAGCAACCCAAGTGTAGCAAACGCTCAATGTAGGACTACTGACTGTGTCCACTCGCAAACATTGGTGTGAACAAAGGTGCAGAATGGTGAGTATTGTTGGAGAAACAGAGACTCTGCTAAGTGGTCCTTAAAAGGCTTAAAACGACATTCACATATCCCCTAACCTGAATCCATTCCGGTTCTCCAGACTAGCCATCTGACAGCGCCTTTCATTTAACCAGACCCTGACAATATCATTTTGGATGTATGACATTACTGACCAGATGCAGCCCTTAGCTGACTACTTCAGTTTAACAGTTTCTTTTTTACCCTGGTTTCAATACTTAATGTTGCTCTTTCTCCTCCTGCTGTTGGATTAACCATCGGTTCCCTATGCGGCTACAAAGAAGTACCCTTACAATTAGGCTCTTCCTGAGAACCTTGTTGGAGTTGTTTTCAATAGCACTCCTTACCTCTGGGTTCTGGAGCTGGCCCTTACCCACGAGTTCCGGCGCTGGAGGGTTTTCAGGGGAAGAGGTCTGCAAACCGACAGTACTCCCTTGAAGCATGACAATCCCAAGTCGCTGCACCACATTTTTGGAGGAACAGCGGTCACTCCATCATTCTTGGGTAGTAGCAACTTTAGAGACAACTTTATTGTCTTACAGGACAATCAACAGAGCTACATGTTTACACTGCCAGGACAATCCATCAATACCTTAACCCACCTATAAGACCTCCACCTTTAAATGTCAAGCCCTAGTGACACAAACAATACTATCAAACATTTACAAAAACAAAAAAGTAAATGTTAGGTCTAGGGAGGAGGTCTTCCGCCATTGTCCAGTTAATAAATGGGGCAGACAAGTCTGTTATCACTCTCAAATTGTGATCACAGACCTGCATGCTTCTGGATAGCATCCGCCGAATGGCAACCAGGATCATCATCTTCCTTTTTTCACGGGCTGGTAATTTACCATCAGTTTCAGAAGAAGTCCTCAACCTTAGCCAGTTCACATCATGTGACTCTGCAGGGGTCCCTCACCAATACGATGCTTACTCAGCAGCCTCTCTGTTCCGATTCACATTAGCTTAAATGGAAAAGGTTATAAGTCCAGCTGTAAAATAAAGTTTTGCATGAATTATTTATAAAACAAAATGATTGGACAAGAGTTAACATTAATATAAAAAATAAATCTGCTCCCATGGATTCAAACATACTACCCTCAAGTGAACCAGAAGTGAATCAGCCTGTCCCTTCTCACTCTGCCCCTCTCTAGGGCTGGCTTCCTTCTGCCTGCTGACATAAGTGGGCTCCATTTCACTCTCAAGTTCTGATGGGTAGGTCACTTTCACCTTTCCACTAAAGGAGAATGCATCCACCACCACCACCACCACAGAGTGGTCGCTTTTATCTCCTGTTTGCTCTTTTGTAGCCACAGCATCCTCTTTTTGGGACCCGCTTTCAGCTCCTTCTTGCTCTATCATAATGCAGGTACTTTGTTTTCCAGTCACACGCGGCAAGCATCTTTTTTCGTCTCCATCATGCCCCTCATCGCCTTGACTCCTTTTCCTATCATTGCTACATCCATCTCTGGGCCTCTCTGCCGCCATCCTTTTCTAACCATCACTGCAGACCTGGCCCTTTCTTCATCTTCATCTTGTTATGGCAATCTGGTTGCTGACCGGCAAACAGAATTCCCTAGATCTCACCAGCTATTCCAGTGCCTTAACTTTCTCACCATCCACGTCATTTTGGTGCCTCTCCATGCTCCACTGTATATGTGCCTCAACTTTCCCTGCAGGTCCTGCTCCAAATCCTCCTGCCAGCAGCTTAATGTCCATGCCATTGCTTTACCTTTCCTGTAATTCTCCATGTGTGCCCCACTTGCAAGTGCTCTTTCAACTCTTAGGAATGTCCACCAAGAGGACGTCTCTCTCAGTGTCCAAATGCTGGCTTGTCAAGCTCCTCCGCGCTAAGGCAGCCAGCTGCTTCTCTCTCCTAAAATGTGTCTATTATCCCACTATGATGCACCACACTCTACTACACCTCTGCCCACATCTGTGGCTTCAATACCACTAACTCACCACAGTCAGCCCAGCCCTGGGTGTCCTAACCAAGGCACGACTTTGCTACCTCTCGAAAGGGGCCACCTCACAGAAGGACCTGTGCTGGCTAACTTCACAAGATGACTAAGCCATGCGTTTTCTTGGTTTTCTAGCAACCCCAGTGCGCTGTAGCGTTTATGACCTTTCTCTACAACTGTCAGGAAATGGTGCCTGATGTAGGTGGGAGAGAAGATGCCGCCACGCTGAGTGCTAACCAGTCCCCAAAATCTTGCTTGGCCCATATGCTCTTCTGGCATGTCTGTGTTCAGGCGCACACTGGGAAATGCAACATTAAGCCTCGTCATGAGAGTTCACTGATAACTTTGGAGTGGACGCTAAACTGTGTCCCTGGTGAAAGATGTCGAAGTATACCAGTTGGAAGTGTCAGCTGATGCTGTGTTCATTTGAAGCCGCGGGGGAGGGGGCTCAGGGGGTCATTGATGGAGTCTGAGCCCCAATCAGTTTTATCCTGCTGAAATTATAGACCGGGTTTTCTTAGGACTGGGCGATATACGTGTGAGATCTGGCAAGTACTAGACAGCCTTCCAGGTTCCTGACTAGTGACCTGAGGATAAGTCAAGGCGTGCATATAGGCTTAGGAAAAAGTTGCTTATAGTGGCCTCTCAAAACTCTCGAGTTTCAATGTAATAGACACATGGGGCCTCATTACGACCCAGGCGCTAAGTGGTTAACGGCGCCGTAAAAGGCTGCGGCGCCGTTAACCACTTAGCGCCTTACTACGAGGTCCCTTTGTGGGACCCGACCTGAACGGCTGGTCTGGACCAGCCGTTAAAGTAGGGACCCGCAAAGGGACCTTGCAGGCAATTACAGTACCGCAATTTGCGGTACCGTAATTGCCGCCTTCCCCATTGCCTTTGAGCCCTATGGGGCAAAAATGGGAATGGGGAAGGGCCATGGTGGAATGGGGAAATACCGCCCCGCCAACCTTGGAATGGGGGGTATTTCCCCATTTCACGATGGCGGACTCGTTACAACACCAGCACCAACCATGGTGCTAATAGCGCCATGGTTTAGCGCCGGTGTTGTAATGAGGGCTATGGAGTTATGTCAGTAAGAGGCAGGATCTGTTGGGAGAGGTGGGCCACAGATATATACATCCAAGTAACAGAGTTATTCGAGGCTAACAAAAGTCATATGTGGGTTAGTGTAACACCCTCTGCTTGACCTGCCTGACCCCCAAAACTCACTCTCACCTGCGGTTCTTCATGCTCCCAGACAGCCTCCTCACATGCCCCAGCAAGCTTTGATCCAGCCCTTACACATTCCTCATAAACCTATCTAGTTGTGGAGGACAAACACATCAAGTAAACTAGTGTTAACCACACTTCCCGTCCACCTGCACATTTGGGTTTACTGGCAACACATAGATAAATCAATCTCTCCTAACGCCCCCCCCCCCGCCCGCCTTTAGGACCTTCTCCTGCCACCAAGCCTCAATCAGTTTCGGAGTCATTCCCAGACTGATGTGTGTTGGTCGCAGCTGGATAAAATGCAGAGGATTTCTAGAGTAGAGTGTTTGAAAGAAAGAGCAATCTAAGCTCTGGACAAGGTATTACCCAAATTGTTCGTTTACAATTGTTCGAATGAACAATTGACCGAATTTAAAGGGTCAGAATTGACCTTTTCACAATTGACCGAATATATATATATATATATATATATATATGTATATATATCGGTTTGGTAATATATATAGGGGTTTTGGGAGGTTTGGCGTTGGGTGGGGGATTGTGGGGGGTTCCCCCCACATATATGGTACAATTGACCTTCACAATTCGGTCAATTGTGAAAAGGTCAATTGTCATTCGAACAGTTGTAAAACGAACAATTCGTATACAACCCTGGACAACATACTGTCGTAGATTCCATGTATGATTGCATTGTGAGTGTATGTACGCAGTGATGTTATCGAATAGAAAACAGAATGCATTTTTAAAAGAAACCCAAACATCTATTAAAACAAATAACGAATTTTAGAAAACTATATATTTGGTTAGGAATGGGAATAGTAGTTTTACGGATGGGGGGAGAAGGGGGCTTCGGGAGGGACCCCACAAGAACATAGAGAAAATAAAATCATTATTTTTTTAGATGTTTTTTCTTTGTTCTAAATTCATTCTTTGTTTTATCATTCGATAAAATCACATGTAACCCCCCTATATATCTATTTTGTTTTTCTATTTAGGGTTGTATAATTCAAACTTGTTTAGCCTTACAAAAACACTGTTTCATACTGAACGTGGAGCTCCAGTCCAATTGAGGCAGATTAAAAGCATCATTCATAGTTTAGATTTTTGCCTGCCTGTCCCATCCTGTAATGGGTTTCCGACAAAGAACAGCAACCTTCAGGGAGGTGGAGGAATTCTGCAGCACAGGTTTTTCCCATCTATGCATGGATTCAACATGCCTCTCCATGGGAACAGTGTTCTGTCCCTGCAAGGGGCAGTTCATTGGAATTGCCAGTTCATTGGAATCAATTGTAATGGTGGCTGCCATGCTTTTCATGATGGAGCCACCTATGTAATCTCATATACAGAAACACACAAAGTCAGTTGCATTTTCAGCATTGAGTGGAAAATAGCACAAGAAATCATCAAAGACTTCCTGGATTCCTTCACCTTTTTCTGGTCCACACCAAAAATCAGTAGAATCCTATCGAAAAAGCCTGCATCACAGAAGTGGTAGTGGTCAGGAGTAGACTGGCCTACAGGGAACTCTGGACATTTCCGGGTGGGCCACTGCACCATGGGCCTCTTTTGTATGGTTATTATTATTATTTCTTTTAATGTTTATATGGGAGAACCACCAACACTGTATGAAAGGGATTGGGCCCGCTCCCATGGTAATTTAACAAGAGGGGTCCTGGGGTCCCTCTTCCGGACATTAGTCCTGGTTACAGAGACTTACCCAGAGTCTTTAGCTCACTATCTTTCACAGAGAAGAAATATCCCAAAAATATCAGTCTTTGTCCTGCCCTGGGGCAGTCCAGGAACAAGAGTACCAACAGCATCCCCAGACATGTGTTTCGTGTTTCGATCTGGTTGGAACTCATCAGTAGGGAGGAGCTATGCCTCTCTGAGAATAGTGAGCAAGGGGTCCACGTCTGGATTCCCCTAGTAACTTAGAGTGAGACCCAAAGTTACTTAAATATGCAAATTAACAAGAGGGGTCCTGGGAGTCCCTCTGCCAGACATTAGTCCTGGAGAGACCTATCCAAAGTCTTTAGCTCACTATCTTTTACAGAAAAGAAATATCCCAAACATATCAGTCTTTGTCCTGCCCGGGGGCAGTCCATCACCGACATGCTAGGCAATTCTCCTCTGAACAAGAGTACCAACAGCAACCCCAGACACGTGTTTCGGTCTGGTTGAACCTCATCAGTAGGGTGTAGCTGTGCCTCTCTAAGAATAGTGAGCAAGGGGTCCACGTCTGGATTCCCCTAGTAACTTAGGGTGAGACCCAAAGTTACTCAAATATGCATATTAACAAGAGGGGCCCTGGGAGTCCCTCTGCCAGACATTAGTCCTGGTTACAAGAGACTTACCCAGAGTCTTTAGCTCACTATCTTTCACAGAGAAGAAATATCCCAAACATATCAGTCTTTGTGTTGCCCTGGGGCAGTCCAGCACCAAAATGCTAGGCAATTCTCCTCTGAACAATAGTACCAACAGCATCCCCAGAAACGTGTTTCGGTCTGGTTGGACCTCATCAGTAGGGAGGAGCTGTGCCTCTCTAAGAATAGTGAGCTAGGGGTCCACGTCTGGATTCCCCATGTAACTTAGGGTGAGACCCAAAGTTACTTAAATATGCAAATTAACAAGAGGGGTCCTGGGAGTTGTGAAAGATAGTGAGCTACACACTCTGGGTAAGTCTCTCCTAACCAGGACTAATGTCTGGCAAAGGGACTCCCAGGACCCCCATTGGTAATTTGCCCGTTCACATGGTGTAATAAGGGGCCATTTTGAAAAACATTTCGAAGGCCTCTTTTGAATCCGAGTCCACACCTCGTAGTGGTAGTGAAAGAGCTCTTTGGGACAGATTCTCTGCTTCATGTAGAATGAGGGCACTGCATTATCATGGATATTTGCTTGTGAAAAGAACTGTAAGCCTGCTTTGTTAGTTATTGTTTTTACTTTGTTACACTTAGATGAAGCAGAGTGGCTTTGTGACCTCACAGCTGCAGTGATTAGTTCCTAATATAGGCGAGAATATTTATCCAGCCAATATAGGCACAAATATGTTTGGCCCACAATTATGCAGTACACAAATTGATGCTGCAAGACACAATATTCTCTTTCTCAAACTCTGCCTGGGGAGTTTTCGAAACTGCACCTTTACTGATCCGTGAATTGCTCTCCGCCTTCATCCCATGGTTCCAATAGTCTTGTGTCTTCGCCAGTTTTAAGGAAGGCAACATATCCGCGGCCTTTCCTAAGCACCACCGTATGCTTTTTCTGCAGCGAAAGTAGGCTTCAGATGCTGCTATTTGTCTTTGCTCTGGCCCTGGAAGTAAAACGATGCATACAGCTCCATACATCCCTGGAGCAATGTTATCTCTCTAGCTAATCCAACAGAACATAGTACTCGATCATTCTGAGCATGCGCATATAAATATACTCGATTATATATCACCAAGCTCAGCAAAGTACATTGTGAAAATGGAAGCTAATATCCAGCCCGTTGTTTGGCCACGTAGCTCATTTGTATGGACTTGCTAAGGTGAACATTTTACATTTCGAAATTTCCCGCTTTCGGGGCCATTTTAAAGCAACTGTTAATTATATGCAGAAGACCACTGTTGAATCCCGGCGTGCAATTGTAAACATTTGCACGGCGGAGGGGAGTAGGAAGGGTAAACGTGTGAAATCATGTTTAATGGGGTCTGAGTGGTAAATGAGCACGTACAAAGCAAGGCATACTGCTTTTTTTTTAACTTTACCTCTCTGTCGGATTATGATGCAGTTGCAAGGCAGTGGAGGGGCACGCAGTGTAGAAAACCACGCAGATTCCATTAGTAAGAGTTACTATGTAATTTCATTGCGGCCATTTTTGCCATGGCTGTTTTCACTGTGTTTTTCACGCCGGCCGTTTTGGGATTTTTTTGTTTTTGTTTTTAATTACAAATATATGTGTTGTGTATGTGTTGGGATTTTGGGGGTGGTGGGTTGTAGTTGTGGGGTTGGGGAGGACTTGGGTGTTTATTATAAATATGTTCAACAGCACATTGATAATACCAGAGAGCAATAACAATTTAAATAGCACTCTAAAAAAGAAATGAAATGGATAAAACTCTGTTTTACGGATTATGATTATCCGGTATTGAAGGCGACAAGTGCCACTCCTCTCAAACCCATTTCTGAAGGTCTGTTGCCAAACGTCATACCGCGCTGAAAAAAATGTAGACTCACCTCTCTTATCACCAGCAGGCAGCAACCTAAGAATCACCCAAAAGTAGCCATATCAAAATATCTCATTTGATGTGTATTTCTAGAGATTTGTTTTAACACGTAGGCATGCTTCTCTAGCTAAGCATGGGTGATTAGGTTTGACCGATCCCTGAATCACTCGATTTTCACTATATCCGCCGAACTTCTCGAACTTTTGCGCAATTCAGAAAATCAAGTCAGTGCAGCTAAGTTTGCCTGTCTATATAAGGGTCTTACTTCTGAAACTAGTCAGCAGACACCGGAAATCACTCAGCGAGAGAGGAGGCTGATGTCTGTTGCTCTTTCGAGAGCAGGATAATTTTACGTTAGGCAGGTTTATTTTTAGCCATTGATAATTTTAATCAATGTTCAACAAAATATAATTTGAGTTTTTATTTTAGTAAACATCTTAAAAGCAATTATCAGCATCAATTAGAGGTCTCCCGGGGTAGCAACTACTATCACTGCAACTCCCTTGCATGCCCTCGCCTGCCTTTTCAACCCGTGGCCACACAAGCCATTGCAATAGTCTTCCGCCCATTCAGACAATCTTACTTTGTTTATCTCTGACCCTTTAATAGTGTATATTTACCCAGTGTCCTCAAAGGGACCCTTTGCTAGCGGCCCACACCTGCCAATGCCCACAGTACTGGACAGTGGAAAGATTTACATAGATCTTCGCCCTTTTATGGGGGGTTCTGGACAATCCAAATGGTACTTCTATTTCTTCTTCAGCGGGAGAGGTCTGCATTGTTCCATGAATTGTATAGTCACAATAGGTGGCATAGTCAGTATTGCTGGGGGCAGGTCTGCCAAGGGTGTCACCCTGGGAACTTTTCAAAAGGTCTCTTCCAACTGGGTCTATATGCAAGATTATGGGAACGCTCCCTTCTCTCTAGGCTTGTTCCCTCCAAAGCCTGCCTATGAATTAGTGCTCTAACGCTGGCGGTGTTACTTAGAGATGGACTATGAATAGTACCACTTGTCACCTGCTTCTTTAAAGTCCATTGATCTTCTGGAACCTGGACTCAAGTACTGTCTACATAGATGTTCAACACTTATGCTGATTTTATGCTGAAAGACTAATAAATTGCCCCACAGGGCTATAACAGTGTTTCACATTTCAACTTACTCATTTTGGACCCCCTTGCAACCCAGATAAAACAGAGCCCCTCTAGATGGTGTTCTATCTCACCTAATGCTGGTAATGTTTGGATTGTTCCCCAAGGCCCAAAACGTTCCCAGAAGTTCAGTTAACATTAACATTTCATTGGTTATTCAACAAAGGGTGACTCATAGGCCCATTGTTACATCCACCAGACTCTCCTCCTGATGCACATGCCAGAACAAAGCAGCCACAGATTCCTCAATGCCCTGATTCCGCTGTGAACTGGGTATTAAGTCCTTGTAGGTAGGAAGCACTCCACCACCTTTGCCTGCTGGTAATCTAAACTGACAGTTTAAGTGCTCATTTTTATGGTGCTAGTAGGTCTCTACTATAACCTTAACATTTCATCCAGCTGAGAGGGTGTGGCCTACTAGGGAATTTGAAGGAATGACCCTCCACCGCTACCCGGGCCATTAGGATGTTAATCAAGAGGAGGTGTCCCTTTGGGCACCAGTTGCATGGAAAGGTGTGTGATGTATTGCCATCCGGCAAGGGCATGAATGCACTGGACTTTCTTTGTATTAATTAATCAAATGATGCAGGTAATTCCATCTGTGAAAAGGAAATCTGCTAATCAGATTCCCATGTCAAAAGGTCCATGCTGAAAGCATAGTGCATACTTGTGCCCTGGTGCATCAGTATTCTGATTCGCATACCTGCTCTACCAGTGGCACAGAGCCGGTTCATAGGTCACAGGTGCCCACTTGACGACTGCAGTGCCACCAAAGTTTCTGCAGCGCAGCGGCTGCATTTAAAATATGCACCACTGTTCCCAAAACTGCACAACTCTGGAGATCCTGTCCTGCTGGCACTCCAAACTGTAAACATAAGACATGCCTGAGTTAAGGTATGGTGGCCAGCACCTCTCAGAGTTATCCCAGCCAGATTAAATTGATTTCTCACTTGTGTCAGCGTTGTGAGACCAGTTCTGCTGTGGAAAGATTATGTGTATCACTCCTAGAGAAGGCAAACCCCCATCTACTGACAGGACTGTATCCTTGGGAGGATTGCATCTCTTTGGTTCTTTGCAAGGGCCGGTAATGCCCTTTCCCCCAGGACAGACACTCCACAAGACGCTGGTGTGGGAACAGAAACTAAGAGGCGGACCCCTTTCACACAGAGCCAGGTCTCTCACCCGGGGGCTGCATTGAGAAGGAAATGGGGCAGGTTTAGTGTAGCCAAAGAGGGATCTGTACATTTTTGGGAGGGGTTTGTCATCTTGATTCTTTCTGCCTCTCTTTCTCTTTCCCTGCCACTTCCTCTTGACATGAAGCCAGCCTAATTTAAAACAGCTTTTCATATCTCATGCAGGCTGTAACCATTGAAGCAATGAAAGATGTTCGTCAAACATACAGCACACTTTAACACACACGGTTAGTGTGTGACACTTGCTAACAAATATTCGTAGGCTCTGCAAGAGCAGCTGATGCCCAGGAAGTGGTGCTTTCCTGTTCTGGCAGATGAGCCAACCACAAAATGACAGCTAACAGCCTTTTTTAACTTCACACCATTAGGTGTTAGATTTGACTTCACACCATTAGGTGCTATCTGAGAGCAGCCCTTTGCACTCACACGAGGAGTGTAACAACTGATAAGGATTTGTGAATGGAAACATCATGCACATATGCACAGTTAAAACCCATAGGGTGCCATACAAAGTACTAAGTGACAAGTGAGAGAGATGTCTCTTGATAACTGATAGCCAACTAATATAGTAGTCCGCAGCAACATACCATGCGTAATGCTTCAGAGCTTCACAAATGCCATAGAGTACAGTGAAGGCATTTATTAAACAGTTGCAGAGATCTCACTGTGAGGTGAAAGATCCCACCTGATGGAGTTGTACATAGGATGCCTAACTCAAACAAACACAGTGACACACTAGCTTTAGCCCTCACTGTTCCAAATAGCGGATATGACGAACGCACACAGGCTGTGAATCCATGTTACTTGATACATATACAGCCCAGCACAAGAAAAGGAATGGAGAGGAAGCCCAGGAGATTCACCAGTACATTCAAGACAGAGGGGCTGGGGAGGAGTGCAGAGCAGAGCAGCAGCAGCATTGGAGTGAGGCCGCCAGGCCCAGCTAAGCAGAACTTGTCAACCCAAGAAGGAGCAGTTTCATTTGAAGCACACTCCACTCTAAACTTTAGTGACATGCTGGGGCATGCTTTGTGCATGGAGACGGATGGCATATAGTATAGTGTAGCACAGCTTAATGAGAGATATAGATTACACGTGTTGTTCAACTAAAACCACCACTTGTTCTATTATTTATCTATTCAAACATGCTCTTTGCCCACATGGCACTCTTGTTCATAGGTGTGTTGTTATGATATGTTATATCTGATTTTGCTTTAGCTTGTTTAATGAAAATGAAAATAAGAACCCTCAAATTAAATGCATTAACATGATAATTCCTGTGTCAAGTGTATGATTCAGAGTAATGCATCAGAGTTGGATCTCTTTGTGTCCAATAACTTTACAATTCCTGACTGTATATGTTTATTTATGTTGATAAGCACATGAACTTAGGCATGCCTATCTTTTAAAGCTGAGGCACAGCATAGGGGGAGATTTGACATGAATGACTGATGTCCAAGGGTCTGTTTTCACAGCCTCAAATGAAGTGGAGATAAGAGGCTCGTGGTTATGCCTAATCATAGGCAATCAAGACACTCTGGAGAAAAATGACGTTGGGTATAAAATCAGAAGGGCAATGTGCACATATTCCAAGAATAGGTATTAGACCCCTAAGGCAGCTTAGCTTCAGTCCAGTAACATGGGTCCATCCCTGGCATTAAACTGGGAAGGCACCATTCAAAATAGCCACAATTCTATCCTTAGCTACTAGCAACCAGATTCTCACCCACCACTGAGCTTCGAAGGAGCCTTCTGATCACTTCCAAGCAGTCGCTAGACTGATTCTGGCCCCCAGAAGGAGTATGGTAACAAACCTTGCACTTGACCCCACTAAGGGGTAGCACCCCTCCTCATCCGTGTCATCCAATTTCACTACCTTTGGATCCCATGGCAGCGCCACCGCTGTGAGACCTTTAAAGTGAAAAAATGATTTCCAATAAATCTATAAAACTTTGCATTTCCACCATAGGTGCCCTACCGTGCCCCTTGCCCCACATCCCTTCCAGCAGGAGTCCAGTATATCTGCATTCATACCATGGAGACTATTCATCGATAGGTACCAACGGCAACGGTAAGGAGCAGAAGAACATCATTTGCATACAATGCTATTTTGTGCTGGCCAGTACGCATGGCAATTACTTTAACCTAATCATCTCCCTAATCTGTTGCTCAAGGGGCTCCATTGCCAAGGCAAACAACATTGGGAGAGGGGGACACCCTGCCTTGTGTCAAGTTTAATTGCAATGGGGTTTGTGTAGCTGTCATTAACTTTTAACCTAGTGTTAGAGGCATGAAGGCCAGCCAAAATCATTCTAGTAAACCCCGGACCAAACCCATACACCTCCAGAAGCCTCTCCATATATAGACAGAGCAGGCTATCAGAGGCTTTGTTTGCATCTAGCAACAGAGAAATCATCTCCTGCCCCATGCAGGAACTCACTTCAATCATATCGATCACCCTCCTTATATTGTCAAACGCGGACCTTTCCAATTTGAACCATGTTTGGTCACTGTCAACAAGTTCAGGCATCAGGGAGGAGATCCTATTGAGCAATATCTTAGTGTTGATCTTTGCATCATAGTTGAGCAATGCAATGACCCTATACGATCCACAATCCAACAGGTCCCTTTACGGCTTCACGATAATAGACGTTGTTGACTACACCATAGAAACCGAGACTTTCCCTTTGAGTCAAAATGAGTTGAACATTTTCACCAAATTAGGGACCAGCTGTGGACAGAAGGTTTTATAAAAACTATTGCGAAATCCATCAGGGCCAGGAGCCTTATTGTTTGGGAAGTGGTGAATGACTGCGTCGACCTCCAAAGCTATTATTCAGATCTGTAAATAGTCCCTATTGGCTACTGAAATATGGGAAGGCCGTCAAGATTCAATGCAGTCCTGTGGGGATTGAGAGAGCCATAATCTTCCCCAAGTAACTTTCCATAGAAGTCCTCCACAATTTCACGCTTATTACGCTTCCTATGCCAGATATCACCCATGGGATCCCACAACCCTGGTTTCCTATGACCCAATTATGCCTGCTTCAGTTTTGCTACCAGTAGCCTATTAGCCTTGTCTCCCTCTGAATAATCATTTGGTTTGCATTTGACACTGACTGTGCTGCCGGACTGTGCTGCCAAACCCGCCTGAAGGACCTCCAATTTGGCCTTCGTTATACGAAGTTCCCTGAGAGATTTCACAGAACCCCTCGGTTTATGGTCCACCTCTCTAATTTACTATTCCCCCTCAAGAGTCTCCAATATGGGCTTTCATGCGGCGCAAGACCGCCGTTTTTCCAATCAATTCCCCTCTAAAGACTGCTTTCTCAGCATCACACACTAACCCTAAATCCATGTCTCCCAAATTGTTTTCCTTAAAATAGTTACGGAACACGTCAGCCATTTTCCTCCTAATCACTTGGTCCCTTAAGGCTTTACCATTCAATAGCCAATGGGCCTGCCTCACAGGAGCAGGTTGCAATACCTCCCATGTGAGAGTGATCGGTGCATGATCTGTGGGGTAAGTAGCCTCTAGTTCTATGGCCATGATGTGGGGAACTAGGGTCGGAGCAGTAAGAAACATGTGTAGTCTTGAAAACGACATATTACTACAATCTAAAATGTATAATCCCGACATCCTGATGTTTGAACCAGCAGGGCTCTATTAAATACACCTCCCTTAAGAGCCTGGTAATAGGTCAAAAGTTATGGAGATCAACTAAGGAGGCTGCCAAGGTCTTATCCATCTGTGAGTTTATCACACAATTAAAATCTCCTGCAATAATTAACAGCCCAGATATGAAGGCCAGAACAATAGGAATTAATCCTACAAAAAATGTATCCTGATCTTAATTCGGGGCATATGTCACTACTAGTGTGAGTGGGGTCCCATCACATACCCCCTTGGAACAGTAGAATAGCCACCCTTTTTTTCTTGACTCCCGCACTGCTAAAATAACCCCAGGAGTACATCCTTTCCTGCATACATGGTTCATCTTGAGGGAGTAAGTGAGTTTCTTGTAAAAGGGAAACATCGCATTTCAGAGCCCTCAGTCAACCAGGTATAAGCTTTCGCTTCATAGGGAAGTTGAAACCTCTCACATTACACAAACCTACCCTTAATGACAACCTCGAAACAGATAATTACATCATATCCCAAAGTCGCCTTCATTCGTGCTGGAGGCATTAGCCTTAGTTAACCCCATCCATAGTAAGTCCTCAGCTGGACGGTGAAACATGAATAAACTTAGAATCCAACTGCGATGGGCAGAAAATATATACGTTAACAACCCATTATGAGTACCATCAAACAACCCAACAACCAATCCCACAATGGGGTGAATCCTGTACTTCGAGAACTCCAACCAGACCCCAGAACACCACCTTCAGTGTAGTCCTTCCACCTTCAAGGATCCCCTGCCCTTTGTCCATCCCCTCACTCGCTTCCCGCCCACCAAGCCCTCTGGGAACCTATATCACAGCCAATGCCAATCAGTAGACACCCCCTGGTCCTAACTGATTTGCCTGCATTATTGAGCATGTCCTTTCCAAGGTCTTCCAGTTGTGAGGGGGGGGGCAGGTGTCCCAAAGGAAGAGGCATACTCTATCTTCTAACTATCCCCAGGGATCATTGGGAGGGATCTGATTCCGGAACAGGACCTGTCACCCTGCCAGTGAAAGCGATACCCAAGACCTCAGCGTGTTGGAGGACCCCTGCATTGGTGAGCAGCCTACCCCTGTTTGGGAGCCTGAGAAAAAGAATACATTTTGTCCCCGAGTCCCTGGAGTGGGACTCACCGCAACCTGAGAAGTGACCTGTTGCTGGAGCAAGATCGCCTTTTTCCCAGCCACAGCAGTACACTGGACCTCATCACGTTTAATGACGCCTGCCATTGTGTGCCAGCCTCCCTGTACTTGGGAGCTAGAGAAAAGGACTCATCTTGTCCCTAAGACCTTGGATTGGGACTTACAATACGCTGAGAGCCAAGACAGCCGGGATCATAGTGTTCTTTTGCTGTTGTACTGAACTGCTCATCACATTTGAAACAACAGGACCCGCCGTTACTGCCTGTTGCACTCTCCAGATCTTCAATAGCGCCAAGCAGTCTGGTTTGGTGCTGCTGAACAACAAAGAACTGCAAAGAAGGTACTATTGACTGCTAACTGACCCTTTGGTCCATTTGTGGCCCCTAGAGACTGGTTGTGTCACTTTGAACCTTTTTTTCTTACAAGTACATATAATTTTTCAAGAATATTGTTGCGTTCGCTTGCCTTTCAGCCTTCATTCATTACCAAGAGTGCTGCATCTACCTTCCTTGGTTATTCTGTGTTCTTTCCGGAGGGGTGGGTTTTGTGCAGTGTTTTTCTAGTTATCTATTATTGTACATGGTTTCTTTAATTAAAGTGCATATCATTCTATAGAAACTTGATTGGACATTGCTTTATTTTGGACTGTAATACTTCACTGCTGAGGTTTCTACTGAACCACATGCACACCCCTCTTAAGAGTACAGCCTTCCCTTGGCCCATGTTACACCCAAAACATTGCACCAAACTAAATTGAACAAAGTTTAACCGTTTAAAGTTTTGCTCTTGAGTAGTTGTTTGGGTTAAATTTTGTAATACAGGTGGAAGAGAAGGAGAAATCTAAAACAACATAGACCACCCCACAAATCAATTGTAACAATTTATCATCTCCACTTTCTGCCAGTAAAACCACAACACAGTCAGCATTTTCAAATGTGGTAAGGGTGTTAATAAAAAAATGCTGAAGCCCATTAGACAATATTGCCTACTCCAACAATTCCCTCTGGTTAATAATTGGCCCAAGCACCAGTCAGTCTGTCCTGAGCTACCATACTTTGTTTTCTGTGTAACTGTTTCAGGAGACACAGACTCTAGATACTACACACTGCCGGACTGTATCTTAGCCTTTTATGTGTAGGTTCAACAGCATCACTGTGGGAACAGAATTTGCTCGCTGGGACTGGCACACAACCCTCCAATCTAGAAAAACAAAAATTGATGCTTTACAGGGTTCGAAATTGAGGAGAGCTTGGAGCTATTTAGCTCCTGCTTTTTGCCTAGATGAGTCTTGTTATCTTGACAGAAACAGCTACCAGGTGCTACTTTTGGCTCCTTAGGCCAACGGATGCCAAACAAACACACCTAAGTGAATGTAACTGTTTGTATTTCGGATAGTCTAAAAATAAACATTAGGAAACATCTACACACCATTTAAAGCATAAGGGGTCATAAATACTGGACAAAATGACATGCTTTCATCTTACCTTACATTGGCAGAACGTTATTTAATAGCTCCTCGTCCCCCAGTGGTAGCTCCTGGTCACGGTTAATGCTGGATACCAAGAAGCTTATTTTAGCACCTTCTTATCAAATTTCAATCTCGAGTCCCGCCTAATATCCCTAAAAAGTCTCTCCACCTCATCTACCTGTAGTCTGGATCAACCTTGACTCACCTTCCTACAGCCAAACTAAACCCACACAAAGGAAAACAAAATGTGTTTTTCTTTACATAGGTATTCAAACACTCTATGCCTTACAACTCACTAAATCCTGGTGAGAGATTCTTGGGAGATGGTCATGTTTCTGAACCCTTGAGGCCCTTACCTATTTTAGATGGCTTGTAGAAGTGCAATTAGTTCTGTGCAATATCTTTTTACACCCACTGAAACATTAAGGGGGTAATTCATAGAATCCAGCGCGCAAGTGGCATACGAGGCAGGCGCACAGAGTGCGCAAGCGACAGTCTGCGCCAGCCGCGTGCGCTAAAATCCATTTCCGCGCACATCATATTCATGGATTTTAACAACCAAAGCCAGCCGTGGTGCAGAGTGGCGCAGCAACCCTGCAGCAGCGCCAGTTACGCCCCCAACCCCTCCCCGTGCGCCATACACAGCGCACAAATCCCGTACATGCCGCACAGGCCCCCAACCACAAAAATGCCTATAAAACTCCCAGCGCACCCCTCCGAATACATGTACACCCCGGCGCGGGGAGTTTTACACGCAAATGGCCCTGTGCGAGCGGGGTACGTGTATTACTGGGGTTCGCAGGAAGTTTCACACGCGATTGGCCCTGTGCGAGCCGGGTACATGTATTACTGGGGTTCGAGGGAAGTTTCACACGCGATTGGCCCTGTGCGAGCGGGGTACGTGTATAACTGGGGTTCGTGGGAAGTTTCACACGTGATTGGCCCTGTGCGAGCGGGGTACCTGTATTACTGGGGTTTGCGGGAAGTTTCACATGCGATTGGCCCTGTGCGAGCGGGTTACATGTAGTACTGGAGTTCGCGGGAAGTGTTACACGTGATTGGCCCTGTGTGAGTGGGTTACGTGTATTACTGGGGTTCGCGGGAAGTGTCACACGCGATTGGCCCTGTGTGAGCGGGATATGTATATTACTGAGGTTCGTGGGGAGTTTCACACGTGATTGGCCCTGTGCGAGCGGGGTACGTGTATTTCTGGGGTGCACGTGAAGTTTCACACGCGATTTTGCTGTCAGAGCGGGGTATGTGTATTTCGGGGGTGCACATGAAGTTTCACACACGATTTTGCTGTCAGAGCGGGGTACGTGTATTTTGGGGGTGTGCGTGAAGTTTCACACATGATTTCGCTGTCAGAGCGGGGTACGTGTATTTCGGGGGTGCGCGTGAAGTTTCACACGCGATTTCGCTGTCAGAAGTTTCACACGCGATTTCGCTGTCAGAGCGGTGTATGTGTATTTCGGGGGTGCGCGTAAAGTTTCACACGCAATTTCACTGTCAGAGCAGGGTACGTGTATCCAGTGGTGTGCGCGGGGAGTCCCACACGTGAATTGGCAGTGTGGGTCCTCCCAGGTGTCTCCTCTACCCCCTCCATGGCCCCTGCAGGCAGCCCACACCACAGGGGAATACCCTGCACCCTTGGTCATGTCCCGCAGGTAGCCCATCCACCATGGGCATGCCCCCCAGCCAAGCCACATGTCACCTTGCAATATGATCACCAACTCATGTCCCCCAGCACCCCCACCCCCCAGCAGTGAGGGGCACCTGCCAGCAGGCCCCCACTCATGTCCCACTCATGTCCCCCAGTACCCCCACCCCCCAGCAGTGAGGGACACCTGCCAGCAGGCCCCCACTCATGTCCCACTCATGTCCCCCTGCACCCCCACCCCCCAGCAGTGAGGGGTACCTGCCAGCAGGCCCCCACTCATGTCCCACTCATGTCCCCCTGCACCCCCACCCCCCAGCAGTGAGGGGCACCTGCCAGAAGGCCCCCACTCATGTCCCACTCATATCCCCCAGCACCCCCACCCCCCAGCAGTGAGGGGCACCTGCCTGCAGGCCCCGACTCATGTCCCACTCATGTCCCCCTGCACCCCCACTCCCCAGCAGTGAGGGGCACCTGCCAGCAGGCCCCCACTCATGTCCCCCTGCACCCCCACCCCCAGCAGTGAGGGGCACCTGCCAGCAGGCCCCCACTCATGTCCCACTCATGTCCCCCAGCACCCCCACACCCCAGCAGTGAGGGGCACCTGCCAGAAGGCCCCCACTCATGTCCCACTCATGTCCCCCTGCACCCCCACCCCCCAGCAGAGAGGGGCACCTGCCAGCAGGCCCCCACCCATGTCCACCTGCACCCCCACCCCCGAGCAGTGAGGGGCACCTGCCAGCAGGCCCCCACTCATGTCCCCCTGCACCCCCACCCCCCAGCAGTGAGGGGCACCTGCCAGCAGGCCCCCACTCATGTCCCCCTGCACCCCCACACCCAGCAGTGAGGGGCACCTGCCAGCAGGCCCCACTCATGTCCCACTCATGTCCCCCAGCACCCCCACCCCCCAGCAGTGAGGGGCACCTGCCAGCAGGCCCCCACTCATGTCCCACTCATGTCCCCCCTGCACCCCACCCCCCAGCAGGGAGGGGCACCTGCCAGCAGGCCCCCACTCATGTCCCCCTGCACTCCCGCCCCCCAGCAGTGAGGGGTATGTGTATTTCGGGGGTGCACATGAAGTTTCACACACGATTTTGCTGTCAGAGCGGGGTACGTGTATTTTGGGGGTGTGCGTGAAGTTTCACACATGATTTCGCTGTCAGAGCGGGGTACGTGTATTTCGGGGGTGCGCGTGAAGTTTCACACGCGATTTCGCTGTCAGAAGTTTCACACGCGATTTCGCTGTCAGAGCGGTGTATGTGTATTTCGGGGGTGCGCGTAAAGTTTCACACGCAATTTCACTGTCAGAGCAGGGTACGTGTATCCAGTGGTGTGCGCGGGGAGTCCCACACGTGAATTGGCAGTGTGGGTCCTCCCAGGTGTCTCCTCTACCCCCTCCATGGCCCCTGCAGGCAGCCCACACCACAGGGGAATACCCTGCACCCTTGGTCATGTCCCGCAGGCAGCCCATCCACCATGGGCATGCCCCCCAGCCAAGCCACATGTCACCTTGCAATATGATCACCAACTCATGTCCCCCAGCACCCCCACCCCCCAGCAGTGAGGGGCACCTGCCAGCAGGCCCCCACTCATGTCCCACTCATGTCCCCCAGTACCCCCACCCCCCAGCAGTGAGGGACACCTGCCAGCAGGCCCCCACTCATGTCCCACTCATGTCCCCCTGCACCCCCACCCCCCAGCAGTGAGGGGTACCTGCCAGCAGGCCCCCACTCATGTCCCACTCATGTCCCCCTGCACCCCCACCCCCCAGCAGTGAGGGGCACCTGCCAGAAGGCCCCCACTCATGTCCCACTCATATCCCCCAGCACCCCCACCCCCCAGCAGTGAGGGGCACCTGCCTGCAGGCCCCGACTCATGTCCCACTCATGTCCCCCTGCACCCCCACTCCCCAGCAGTGAGGGGCACCTGCCAGCAGGCCCCCACTCATGTCCCCCTGCACCCCCACCCCCAGCAGTGAGGGGCACCTGCCAGCAGGCCCCCACTCATGTCCCACTCATGTCCCCCAGCACCCCCACACCCCAGCAGTGAGGGGCACCTGCCAGAAGGCCCCCACTCATGTCCCACTCATGTCCCCCTGCACCCCCACCCCCCAGCAGAGAGGGGCACCTGCCAGCAGGCCCCCACCCATGTCCACCTGCACCCCCACCCCCGAGCAGTGAGGGGCACCTGCCAGCAGGCCCCCACTCATGTCCCCCTGCACCCCCACCCCCCAGCAGTGAGGGGCACCTGCCAGCAGGCCCCCACTCATGTCCCCCTGCACCCCCACACCCAGCAGTGAGGGGCACCTGCCAGCAGGCCCCACTCATGTCCCACTCATGTCCCCCAGCACCCCCACCCCCCAGCAGTGAGGGGCACCTGCCAGCAGGCCCCCACTCATGTCCCACTCATGTCCCCCCTGCACCCCACCCCCCAGCAGGGAGGGGCACCTGCCAGCAGGCCCCCACTCATGTCCCCCTGCACTCCCGCCCCCCAGCAGTGAGGGGCACCTGCCAGCAGGCCCCCACTCATGTCGCACTCATGTCCCCCTGCACCCCCACTCCCCAGCAGTGAGGGGCACCTGCCAGCAGGCCCCCACTCATGTCCCCCAGCACCCCCACCCCCCAGCAGTGAGGGGCACCTGCCAGCAGGCCCCCACTCATGTCCCCCTGCACCCCCACCCCCCAGCAGTGAGGAGAACCTGCCAGCAGGCCCCCACTCATGGCCCAACCATGTCCCCCTGCACCCCCACCCCCCAGCAGTGAGGGGCACCTGCCAGCAGGCCCCCACTCATGTCCCACTCATGTCCCCCTGCACTCCCACCCCCCAGCAGTGAGGGGCACCTGCCAGCAGGCCCCCACTTATGTCCCCCTGCACCCCCACCCCCCAGCAGTGAGGGGCACCTGCCAGCAGGCCCCCACTCATGTCCCCCAGCACCCCCACCCCCAGCAGTGAGGGGCACCTGCCAGCAGGCCCCCACTCATGTCCCACTCATGTCCCCCTGCACCCCCACCCCCAGCAGTGAGGGGCATCTGCCAGCAGGCCCCCACTCATGGCCCACTCATGTCCCCCTACACCACCACCCCCTAGCAGTGAGGGGCACCTGCCAGCAGGCCCCCACTCATGTCCCACTCATGTCGCCCTGCACCCTCACCCCCAGCAGTGAGGGCCACCTGCCAGCAGGCCCCCACTCATGTCCCCCTGCACCCCCACCCCCAGCAGTGAGGGGCACCTGCCAGCAGGCCCCCACTCATGTCCCCCAGAACCCCCACCCCCCAGCAGTGAGGGGCACCTGCCAGAAGGCCCCCACTTATGTCCCACTCATGTCGCCCTGCACCCCCACCCCCCAGCAGTGAGGGGCACCTGCCAGCAGGCCCCCACTCATGTCCCACTCATGTCCCCCTGCACTCCCACCCCCCAGCAGTGAGGGGCACCTGCCAGCAGGCCCCCACTTATGTCCCCCTGCACCCCCACCCCCCAGCAGTGAGGGGCACCTGCCAGCAGGCCCCCACTCATGTCCCCCAGCACCCCCACCCCCAGCAGTGAGGGGCACCTGCCAGCAGGCCCCCACTCATGTCCCACTCATGTCCCCCTGCACCCCCACCCCCAGCAGTGAGGGGCATCTGCCAGCAGGCCCCCACTCATGGCCCACTCATGTCCCCCTGCACCACCACCCCCTAGCAGTGAGGGGCACCTGCCAGCAGGTCCCCACTCATGTCCCACTCATGTCGCCCTGCACCCTCACCCCCCAGCAGTGAGGGCCACCTGCCAGCAGGCCCCCACTCATGTCCCCCTGCACCACCACCCCCTAGCAGTGAGGTGCACCTGCCAGCAGGCCCCCACTCATGTCCCCCTCATGTCTCCCTGCACCCTCACCCCCCAGCAGTGAGGGGCACCTGTGAGCAGGCCCCCACTCATGTCCCCCAGAACCCCCACCCCCCAGCAGTGAGGGGCACCTGCCAGCAGGCCCCCACTCATGTCCCCCCCTACATGAAATAAAGATGCACAATCATGGCCCACTTCTACACCAAAATACCACAGCACACCACCCCATTCTTGAGACGCAATGATTTCCCAATCCACCCCACACTGACATGCCTATCTCAAGACGCAAACCAAAAGTCAACAATGTACATCAACACATGTCCGTCTCACACACACACACTGGTTGGCATTGATTGTGTAAACCCACATTTTCACATGCATTAACCCAATGAGCGAATCACACACATGGAACTAAAATCAAAATGTATTATGTACAAAAATAAAGCAATGAAATGAAAGCATAACAAAATACCAAACATGAAATGAAAAGCATGTGCAAAAGATGAGTAAATGAAAAGTATAACCAATCCAAAGAAATCCGAAAGAAAAATAGTCCAAACTCTCCCTCCACCAACGCAAATCCAAAGGAAACGTAAAAAGAAAAATCCATTCATCCATGGTGAAATCAAAAGAAAAAGTTCAAAATAATCCATTGTCCAACTATGTACAATCCATTGTCAAGGGTCCATGAGCCAACGAAAGAAATGAAACCTACCTAAGAAACTACCTAATAAAAAAACTATATACAAATGTGTGTGGCATAGTCCATTCACCACAAATCAAAGGAAAAGGAAACCTAACTCTAAAAACTATTTACAATGGCAGCTAGCTAGTCCGACGGCTCACTTCCCGATTTCCCGGGCCAGGGCATCATCGAACTCCTGCTCTTTGTCCCGGAGGCGGTCCTCTTCCATGGCCCAGAGGGTTCGCACGGACGATGACATGTGGACCTCCAACTCCCTGCGAATTGCCTCGAGGCACTCGGCCCGCCTCAGAGCCCTCCGCATGGAGTTCTCCACCCTGATCATTGTGAGCCGTGCCTCTTCTGCCCGCTGCCGCTCTGCATCTATGGCCTGGCCCAACCGCTGCAACACGGAAGACACTTCCAATCCTGGGTCCTCCTGCCCTCTGGCCGATGCCTGCCCCTCCGATGTTGAAGGCCCCGAGCCATCATGGCTCCCACCTTGTTGCTGCTGCTGCTTTGCCTGTACCCTGGCTCTTGCTGCCTGCACGTCCTCCTCCGGCTGGGGTGCAGTTGTTGAGGTGGCCACCCTTGCTGGACGTCCGACTCCCGACTGTGGCAGGGATGTGTCCTCCACTAGCCTGGCCGCAGGGTCAGAGGCAGCTCCACAGGGTACCCAGGTGATACATGGGTGGGAAGATGGCATGGAGGACGACTGGTGCATAGGGGGTTCAGGTGAGGAGGTGGTCGGTACAAGGTCCAGCAAACAGAGGAATCTGGCCCTGGTGACCCGTCCCAGTAGGTCAACACGGTCAACGAGGCATTCGAGATGACGTGCAGTGTCCTCACGAAAGCACTGCAGGTCACCTCACATGCCCCGTTGACGCAGGCCATCCCACTCAGGACAGGCTCAACCCGGTCCCGGATAGCCACATCCGCAGGGAGAGGAAGGCCAGTTGTTGTAAGTGGATCCCCTCCCTGAAAACGGGTCTGGACGTAGGCATCCCTGCTGGTGCGGGGTGATGCAGTTACAGGATCGAGGACAGGATTACACACAGGCACCTACGCAGCGGCCTGTGCTGCCTCCTGTCCCTGCACTGCACCACTAGCACCAGTGGAATCCCCACCTCCAGACCCCATGTCTGTTACTTCCACGGCCTCCTCCTCCACCAAACCCCCCACCAACCTGGATGACTCTGTGCCATCTTCCTCCGTCGGACCCTGTGGGGTCTCAGCTGCCCCTTCTGCTGCCGAGGAGTCCAACTCCGACCTTTGCCTCTTGGACCTACCCTCGGCAGCTGCTGCCTGGGACGCGGCACCAGACTCCTCACTCCCTGACGAGATGACAACCTGGGAGGGGAGCCGGGCCTTGCGTCTCCAGCTGGCGGTGCTATCCCTGCCGCCTAGCTCCACAGCACACTCTCCGCCCTCTTCATCAGTTGGCACTGCAGACAGGGAGAGATAGGACACAGGCATCAGAGCACTGTACAATGGACTGATACACACATGACAGTTGCACATGAGTGGCAGTGTCAAACTTCAGACATGGCATCACAATCCCCAACACATGTCATTTCAACTCACACACATGAGCAATTCCACAGCAATATTGCACCAGGCAGCACCATCCATATACATACAACAGCATGAGCAGCCGAAGGTGAGCCTGACATCACATGAAACACGGGGAGTGCATAAGACATGCACACACGCCACCGCACTTACATGCATGTGTACATCTCCGCCAACTCTCGCAGTGATGAGATCGCCATCCATGTCACATCTGACATTGAGCCTTCTACATATCAGTGTCACATGCATCCATGTTGCATCACAGTTGCACACTTGTCAAATACACACACATGCACATGTACATAGTGCAGATGCATGCAGCTGGAACCAACATCCATGTGTGTGTTACGCTCACCTGATTCCCACGGGGGCGTCGATCTGGACTGGCCCGCTGTTGCTTCCACCAGAGTAACACGTAGAGCCGAGATGACAGACTGGACAGACCCACTTAGCTTCGTTTGTTGGACTCGTATGAATATCTTTCTGCAATGGAGAAGGGGAATTAACCTCCCGTTATCTGAGCGTTAACCCGCCTTCCCACTCCCCTTGTCTGCCCACAGAACACTCCTGAAGTCCCCTCTTAATCTCACCTGATGATTTGGAAAGATGAGCTCTCCATCCTGCGTCGAGCGCAGGGGCGCGTAGACGACCAGTTACTTCACTGGCGTGGAGGAATTGGCGAGTTCCAGTATTGACTCTAAAGTCCAATCGTTCGTAAGAGTTCAAAAGTCTGATCTTCACTCTGCCGGATTCCTTGCAGGTTGCAGATTTAAACCACTAGAAGAGTTCCAAGTGGCAATTGGTAAGATCCTGGTAAGTCTATTGTGGTTCTCCCCTTTGGGGCCGGGGTACAGCGATGATGCAGAATTAACTGCGCCGACCCGAAATGAGGTGAGTACCCCCCTGTGGTAAATCAGGTAAGTCTTTGGGGTTAGGTTGTATTGTCCTTGTTTTCCCCTTAGGGGCCGGGGTGCGGCCGTGATGCAGAATTGACTGCGCCGACCCGAGATGAGGTGAGTACCCCCTGTGGTAATCAGGTAAGTCTTTGGGGGTAGGTTGTATTCTCCTTGTTTTCCCCTTAGGGGCCGGGGTGCGGCGGTGATGCAGGATTGACTGCGCTGACCCGAGATGAGGTGAGTACCCCCTGTGGTAATCAGGTAAGTTTTTGGGGGTGGTTTGTATTGCCCTTGCTCACCTATTTGTTCTTGTCTCCCCCAGGTGTTGAAGAATGGCCTGGAGATGCTGGGTTCGCGATGGAGTACAGGAATGCAGCCTCGGATGGTGTGTTCAGCGCGGCGCTGCGAGGCACTGTGAAGGTTTCTCTCTTCCAGATCGACGATGTGCTGGATCAAGGATTCAGGTAAGGGTTTTGTTCTGATCTCTTCTCCTTCTCCTTTTCTTGTTCCAGGTGTTCCAGGGCTGAAGCGGGCGTGGCTGAAGACTGGAGCTGCTGAAGACACGGTGAACGTTATGCTGCAGCATGCAGAATAACGCGAAGCACGTGTGGCTGTCCGGGTGTGGCTTAAATAGCCTTGGAAGAAGTTCCAGGTAAGTATTCTTCCACAGCCCCACCCGAGAGGAAAGGAGTCCCTGAGGTAAAATAGTCCCTCTAAGCCTCATTTGGCTTGTGGCTTCGTGCAGCATGGTCTGCATCAGGTAGGTATGCAGCATGGTCTGCATTAGGTAAGTTTTCTGTAATGAGCCTGGCGCCCATGGCGCCAGGACTGACTTTATTATTATGAGCCTGGTGCCCTATGCGCCAGGACTGTAGCCAAATAGCCCCTAACTGGGGTTTTTGGCATGCTTCAAGTGGCATGATGCCTGCTTCTGGGGTTGCTGGGCCTGGTCTGGCTTTCCGGGGGCAGGCATCGTGACAGCACTCCCCCTCAAGGCCCCTCCTAAAGCTGTTCTCCCTCTCGGCCTAGGTTTGTCTGGAAATTCTTGGTGGAACCTTTTCACTAATTGAGGTGCATGCACATGGTCACTAGGCTCCCAAGATCTTTCTTGTGGACCATAACCTTTCCAATCAACGAGATAGAAGAGTTTTGATCTCACCCTTTTAGAGTCCAAGATATTCTTGACTTCGAATTCGGGTTCTCCGTCTATGAGGATAGGTTCAGGTGGGGTGGTTAGCCTAGTTCCTGGTTGCACAGGCTTCAAAAGAGACACGTGAAAAACAGGATGAACACGCATATGACCAGGCAGGTCCAACTTGACGGCCACTGGGTTAATTATAGCCTTAATAGAATAAGGTCCCAAATACCTGGGGTTAAAAGTCTGTGTTCCCTTGAGTGGTAAGTACTTGGTGGCTAACCATACTTGGTCCCCTACTTGGTATTGCAGTGCTTCACTCCTGTGTTGATCAGCATCCTTCTTGTATTTATCCTTAGCCTTTTGTAAATGTGCAGTCGCCTCTTTAAAGGCTTGTGTGATAACAGCGTGGAGATGGTCCACCGCGGGCATCTCTAAATGCTGGGGAGAATCTAAATCTGAGGTTCGAGGACGGTGACCATATATGGTAAAAAAGGGCTTTGTTTAGTTCCTGAGTGTACAGAATTATTGTATGCATACTCGGCGATCCAAAGAATGTCTTTCCAATCCCCCTCAGATTGATGTAGCATACAACGTAGGTATTGCTCAAGAGTCTGGTTGGTTCTCTCTGTTTGACCGTCGGTCTGGGGATGGTGGCTGGTTGAAAGCCTAACATCAATTTGTGCCAGCTGGCAGCCCTTCCTCCAAAAATGTGAAATAAATTGACTTCCCCGGTCCGAAATTAACACGGAAGGAAAGCCATGTAGGCGGACAACAATTTCAAGGAACTCCTTGGCCAGGATTGAAGCTGAAGGTATTCCTTTTAAAGGAATGAAATGGGACATTTTAGAAAAAAGATCTACAATAACTAGAATGGTGTTATAACCGTTGCACGGGGGTAAATCCGTGATAAAGTCTAATGACAAGGTATGCCAAGGAGTAGGTGGTATGTCTAATGGTTGTAATAATCCAGCAGGTTTTTTTCTTTTCCCCTTTATTTTGAGCGCAAATGCCACAAGACATGACAAACAACTTGACATCTTTTCGCCAGGTGGGCCACCAAAACTGTTTCTTGATTTTGGCTTCAGTTTTTGCAATGCCAGGATGCCCTTCCATCAAGGTGTCGTGGTAATGAGAAATGACAAGTTTATGTAGTTCCTCTAGTGGCAGAAATAGCCGGCCTTGGTAATAAGGTAGATTGTTGGTGACAGAATACTCTGGACCTTTCCTTGCCCAGCCCTGTAAGGCATCGGAATCAAAGAGTTGATGGATCCTTTCTTGAATGTCCTCCAGAGAGTGTATGGATGTCAGACCAAGGATCCTCTGTTCGGGAATTATGGGTACAGGTTCTAAAGCTCTTTCTGTTTCTCCCATTCCAATTCGGGACAGGGCGTCAGCTTTTCCATTTTTACAACCTGGTCGATAGGTTATTAAAAAATCAAACTCGGCGAAGAACAATGCCCAACGGAGTTGGCGTGAAGATTGGGCCTTGGCTACCTTTAGGTATTGTAAGTTGCGGTGATCAGTGATGACCGTAATGGTATGTCTGGCGCCCAGCAGATAGTGCCGCCAAGCCTTGAAGGCGGACTTGATGGCCAACAGCTCCTTGTCGGTTATGGCATAATTTAATTTGGGAGCCGAAAACTTTCTTGACCAAAACGCCACTGGGTGCAGCCGGTTAGTTTCAGGATCCTTTTGGGAGAGCACTGCTCCCATAGCTGAACTGGATGCTTCTGTTTCCACTATGTAGGGAAGCTCTGGGCGCGGGTGTCGTAATACAGGAGCGGACGTGAATTTCATTTTTAACTCTTGGAAGGCGTTCTCGGCTTCTTCTGTCCATGCAAAGCGTTTATTCTTTCGCAATAGTGTTGTAATGGGATGTACAATGTGTGAGAAGTCCGGGATGAACCTGCGGTAGAAATTGGCAAAGCCGAGCATGCTTTGAACTCCTTTGACTGAGCTTGGCGAAGGCCAATTAAGAATTGCTTCCACCTTACGTGTATCCATCCGGATTCCTTTCGGGGTCAGAATAAATCCAAGGAACTCTACTTCCGTAGTGTGAAAGATGCACTTTTCCAGTTTAGCATATAACTTATACTGGCGTAACTTCTCTAGGACTGCTCGGACGTGCTTTACATGATCGGATTCTGATAGGGAGTATACTAAGATATCGTCGATGTAAACGACTACACAAACATCGATGAGCTCTCAGAAGACATCATTCATGAAGAACTGGAAGGCCGCTGGTGCGTTACACAGTCCGAAAGGCATCACCTGGTACTCAAATAATCCGTACTTGGTGCGAAAAGCAGTCTTCCATTCGTCACCCTCTTTGACGCATACCAGATTATATGCCCCCCGAAGGTCTAGTTTTGTGTATATACAAGCGTTCTTTACCTGGTCTAGTAGTTCAGGGATCAAAGGCAATGGGTATCGATTCTTGATAGTTATCTGATTCAGTGCGCGGTAGTCAATGCATGTTCTAAGGTCGCCTTCCTTTTTAGGCACGAAGAACAAAGCGGAAGATGCAGGGGACTTGGACGGGCGGATGAAGCCATTAGCAAGATACTGGTCTAGGTACTGGCGCAAGTGGAGATTTTCAGGTTCCGTGAGGGCATAGATTCTGCTGCAAGGTGGTTGTGCTCCTGGTATGAGATCTATTTGACAATCATACGATCTGTGCGGTGGTAAGGTGTTTGCCTGCTCCTTTTGAAAGACATCCTGAAAGTCTTGGTATTCAGCAGGTAATTGTATGGCAGCTGGGATTATTGGGGCTAGTACTGAATTTAAAGTTCTCTTTGGCTAACAGGTGTTAGCACATTCTGGGAAGGTTAGTCTCTTCTCTCGCCAATCAATACAGGGATTGTGTTTTTCCAACCAAGGGATTCCCAGTATCAGTTGAAACTGTGGAGCCTTGATTAAATCAAACACCATAACCTCTCGGTGTCCAACCTGACCCAGCAATGTCATCTCTGCAGTGGAATGAGTTACGGGCCCAGAGGCATTTTCAGTTCCATCAACAGTGGTGGCAACATCAGCAGTGGTCTTTCGGGTGAGAGATAGATTCATCCTGGAAGCCAATCCGCAGTCCAAATAGTTTCCTATGGCTCCACTATCTACGTACGCCTTTACCGCGTGAATGCGCGATGGCTGCTCTGGATCTATAAGGACCATGGGTATGGTGAAATGCGAGGTCAGAGTGTCCTTCTTTAAGCTCGGCAAGCTGACCTCTACGCTTGCCGGGCGTGGTCGTTTCCCGAGTCAGGTTTCAAGTGGTTTTCGTCTGCTGCTCCTATAGTTTTCTTGGGTGGTTTTACAGGGCAGTTCCGAAGGAAATGACCAGTAGCCCCGCAATATAGACATAATTGCTGTTGCCGTCTTCTTTCTCTTTCCTTTTGGGTTAAGGGTCCTCTAACCCCCCCGATTTGCATGGGTTCTGAGGCATCTACCCCCTTAGAGCTTACATAGGTTTTAACCAAGACCCCGTTTTCAAACTTGGTTCGATCAACCTTTCTGGTTTGAAGTCTGTGATCTAACTGGACCACAAAATCTATATATTCAGCACAGTCTAGAGGCAGGTTCACGACTTGGGCTAAAACATCCTTGAGTTCTCCCCGAAGCCCTCGATGGAATAATGTAATTCACTTGGCTTCAGGCCATTCGGTTTCCACAACTAATCTATTGAAAGTTGCAATGTAAGATAAAAGATCCTGATTACCTTGCCGTAAGGATAAAAGTTCGTTATCCAAAGCCTGTCCTTGGGAATGTCGGGCGAACAGTCTTTCCATTCTTGTTCGAAAACCTTGGAAATCTCGAAGAATCGGGTCATCCTGATTTACTAGCGGAATGGACCAGTCCGCTGCACTGCCGCTGAGATATGACAGTACAAAAGCTACCTTGGCTTGATCGTTTGGGAAAGCTCCAGGTCTACATAAAAAGTGTAAGCGACATTGATTCATGAATATAGCAAACGTTTTTGGGTCTCCGGCAAAGCGTTCAGGCGGAGCCAAGGGAACGGCTCCAGGAAGGTTTATCTGCACCGGGTTACTCGGTGGCACCGGAGTTGTGCTGGCCCCGAGTCCAGATAGAGGTGTTTGTCCAGCCTGGCTTTGTAATAGCTGTCTGGCCAAATCATCTGTTCGTTCTTTTGATACTATCAATTCCCTCCTGAGGGCATTGGTTTCCTGGCGGGCGGAATGCACTTCGGCCCTTAGTTCCCCTAATAATCGGGCCAACTGATCAGTTTCCGAGGTATCCATGACGCCCAGGTGGGTATTTGTGGGTAGGCTTCGCGTTCTGTTACGCTCACCTGATTCCCACGGGGGCGTCGATCTGGACTGACCCGCTGTTGCTTCCACCAGAGTAACACGTAGAGCCGAGATGACAGACTGGACAGACCCACTTAGCTTCGTTTGTTGGACTCGTACGAATATCTTTCTGCAATGGAGAAGGGGAATTAACCTCCCGTAATCTGAGCGTTAACCCGCCTTCCCACTCCCTTGTCTGCCCACAGAACACTCCTGAAGTCCCCTCTTAATCTCACCTGATGATTTGGAAAGATGAGCTCTCCATCCTGCGTCGAGCGCAGGGGCGCGTAGACGACCAGTTACTTCACTGGCGTGGAGGAATTGGCGAGTTCCAGTATTGACTCTAAAGTCCAATCGTTCGTAAGAGTTCAAAAGTCTGATCTTCACTCTGCCAGATTCCTTGCAGGTTGCAGATTTAAACCGCTAGAAGAGTTCCAAGTGGCAATTGGTAAGATCCTGGTAAGTCTATTGTGGTTCTCCCCTTTGGGTTGGGGTACAGCGATGATGCAGAATTAACTGCGCCGACCCGAAATGAGGTGAGTACCCCCCTGTGGTAAATCAGGTAAGTCTTTGGGGTTAGGTTGTATTGTCCTTGTTTTCCCCTTAGGGGCCGGGGTGGGCGCTGATGCAGAATTGACTGCGCCGACCCGAGATGAGGTGAGTACCCCCCTGTGGTAATCAGTTAAGTCTTTGGGGGTAGGTTGTATTGTCCTTGTTTTCCCCTTAAGGGCGGGGTGCGGCGGTGATGCAGGATTGACTGCGCCGACCCGAGATGAGGTGAGTACCCCCCTGTGGTAATCAGGTAAGTCTTTGGGGGTGGTTTGTATTGCCCTTGCTCACCTATTTGTTCTTGTCTCCCCCAGGTGTTGAAGAATGGCCTGGAGATGCTGGGTTCGCGATGGAGTACAGGAATGCAGCCCCAGATGGTGAGTTCAGCGTGGCGCTGTGAGGCACTGTGAAGGCTTCTCTCTTCCAGATCGACGATGTGCTGGATCAAGGATTCAGGTAAGGGTTATGTTCTGATCTCTTCTCATTCTCCTTTTCTTGTTCCAGGTTTTCCAGGGCTGAAGCGGGCGTGGCTGAAGACTGGAGCTGCTGAAGACACGGTGAGCGTTACGCTGCAGCACGCAGAATAACGCAAAGCACGTGTGGCTGTCCGGGTGTGGCTTAAATAGCCTTGGAAGAAGTTCCAGGTAAGTATTCTTCCACAGCCCCACCCGAGAGGAAAGGAGTCCCTGAGGTAAAATAGTCCCTCTAAGCCTCATTTTGCTTGTGGCTTCGTGCAGCATGGTCTGCATCAGGTAGGTATGCAGCATGGTCTGCATTAGGTAAGTTTTCTGTAATGAGCCTGGCGCCCATGGCGCCAGGACTGACTTTATTATTATGAGCCTGGTGCCATATGCGCCAGGACTGTAGCCAAATAGCCCCTAACTGGGGTTTTTGGGCATGCTTCAAGTGGCATGATGCCTGCTTCCGGGGTTGCTGGGCCTGGTCTGGCTTTCCGGGGGCAGGCATCATGACAGTGTGACACCACAACCATGCCAAAGTACATACACAGTAATTCAAACATGTATGCTCCCACATCTGCATTTGGCCTTCATGCTTACCCACACATACACCATCCATGTGTCTCACACATGAGAGGACTTGCATGTGTCAGCCTCATGCCCCTGTACATACACATCCATAAATGGCCCTACAAAAACACATGTGCAACCTGCACACTACTGGCACACCACGACACGCACAGCGTCCAATCAGTGTGCATGTACACTTACCGCTCAACTCCAGATGGGTCTTCCTCTCAAGGATCTGGACGTGGAGCGCTTGGCATATGCGTTCCAGGACCCTCATTTGGTGGTCGGACAGGTGGCCCCAGCGCCCCTTGGAATCCACTGCCTTCAATAGGCGCCGGGCCTTGTCGAGGTTCCTGGACCTGAAGTCCTCCCAGCGCTTCTTGCCATGTTTGATGTCGCGGACTGCCATCCCCTCCTCGTTGATGGCAGTCACGATGTTCATCCAGATCCTGGTCTGTCCTTCATAGTCGGCGCGAGAACTTCCAAAGAGGGCATCATTCTGCCCCAGGACTTGCTCCACCAGGACACCAACTTCCCTGGCACTGAAGCTGGTGGCCCTCTGCCTCTCTGGCTGAGGGTTGCAAGTGGTGCCAGATGGTGGTGTGCCCGACATGGCAACCCCAGAGGCAGGTGTGGGTGGGCAACTGGGTCCTGGGGCTGGGCTGTGGAGAGATGGTATCCCAGTCGGGTATCTTCAGTTCCAGCAGGGGTGGTCACAAAAACTGCACCCCTACAGATGGCTGATGTGCAGTCAGCAAATAGCAGGGCACGTGGCCAGCAGGCAGGCAGGCAGCAGCATATGGCAGGTGGGAGCGTGCTCGGGGCTCAGTAATTCGGCCTTCTGGGCAGGAGCGTGGTCTTCCGTGTGTTGTTGCGTGGCCAGCTTGATATGGAGTGATTTGGCACGTGAAAAAATTGCACGTCTGCGTGTAATTCGAGGAAAGGCCCTTAGCGCTTAAGCGCATCTGTGACGTTATGCGCGTGGGCGTTTCCCTCGTGACGTGGGCATAGCGGTTCATCGCACGTGAAAAAACTGCACGTCCGCGTGTGAATGCATGTAATCCGAGGAAAGGGTCTATGCATAAGTGATGTGACACGCGTGGGCGTTTCCCTCAGCATGGGTTAAACATGAGCGGGGCCAACAGTTCGCTGTACGTGCCTTTCGTGGAGACCGACGTGTGTTGCTGCTTCATGTTGTTTCGCGCTCCATCACAACTTCACAGCGGATCAAGGACGTATCTCTTCTTTTGGCGGGGGTATTGGCTATGCGTGTTTTTCATTATCACTCTAGTCAGACGGTGAGTCGCGCACGCTATTTTTCCCACTGCGGGTGCCCCTGTGTATCGCACCCATTTTTGAGGTCATAGTAGCCTGCGTGTCCCACGCGTACGCGTTTTTCGTGTTACTGGGTGCCACCGCGTACTGCGGGAGGTTGATTCCACGCACGTAGGCTGCAGGGTTGCGTGCACGGTTTTACTGTAGTTTTGGGGTGCCTGAGTGTTGCGCGACCCGTCACTACATCACCGGGGTCACATACAGCCTTGCAGGTGCAGGGGGGCTGTTAACATCTTGCATCCCACCCCCTTCACCCCAATTGCCTAGGACAATTGTGGAGTACACCTCCCATTGGCACTCCTCCATCTGTGCCTGCACTACTCCATCTGTGCCATGGTTGGGAGGCCACCAAAGGTGAGGGGCGCCTCAGCTGGGTGTCCTCCTCGTGGCGGGCGTGGTCAGGGACATGGCCGGGGTGACCAGGGAGTAGGGGGACTCCAGGGTGTCCAGGGTGGCCGCAGAGGGGGAAGAGGCAGGGTTGCGCCACTTGAGCAGGATGTTGTGCCATGTGTCGGTGCAGTCTTGCCACCACCCCCTGTGGTTCCGGGAGATGCAGCTTCTGCATCTGGAACTGGCGCCCGTGTGACCCGGCAGTCTGTTTCATCAACTGCCACGGGCTCAAGGGTAGTGGTAGCTGCAGGTGCAGCTGTGGACACCACCACCCAGGCTCAGGGTCTGCCAGCGCAGGCCGCGTTGGCCCTTGAAGAGCCCTTGGAAGATTTCCTACAGGCCAGGAGGGAAACCGTAGGTGCACGCAGGGCTGCCCTGACCAAGACATGTGTCCCTGGGGCAGTAATGTCATCTGCTGCCCCGACCAGCCGGGTGTTGGCAAGTGCAGGGGCAGATGCAGCCAACAACACCCCGGTTGTGAGTCTGCCAACCAAGACAGTCGCGGTCAATGACCCTGCCACAGCGGATGTTGCTGCGCAGGGTCCATTAGAGGGCACCCAGCTGCCACTGACGCAAGTCAGGCCATTGGTTGACCCTCCACCTGCCACTCCCTTGGCTCAATCCACTGGTGCTACTGGCCATAGTGATCAGGGTGGCATTTGCCAGCCTGGGTCTGCGCCACAATCCAAGAGGAGGAAGGTTGCACCTGCAGCACAGGCTGGGACCCCACACACAGCCACAACCTCCAGCACGTCGAGGAAGAAGCCTTTCTGCAACCAGGAACTGGACTACCTCGTGGACTACGTGCTGGGCCACAGCCGTGACATGCTAGTGGGTCCTAATTGTCAGACTACGGCTGCCCACCGTGATACCCACTGGAAGCAAGTTGCGGAACATGTGAGTGCATTCGGCCATGAGGTGCGCACGGCGCAAGAGTGCAAAAAGCATTGGAATGACCTCAAACGCAGCGCTAAGGCTAAGCGTGCCTCATATTACAACTTGACTCTGGTGACTGGCAGTGGGCCTGGACCTGAGGAGGAAGGCTTCACTCCACATGAGTCATTCCTTGCGGTGTTCATACCATCTGAATCGGTCAAAGGAGTGTGAGAGATGCCAGACTTTGATGCCCAGTCCAGTGAGTGTTGCTGCGTGTTTTTTGTGGACATGTGTGCTTTACTTGTGTGATGTGTTGTGCATGACTGCCACTACATGTCACGTGTACATGGTTCTGATGTGCAAGTAATGCAATGCTTCCCTGATGCATATCTGCTCTGCTGGATGGTGGACATGTGGAGCAGACGGGGACTGTCCGCATCACCACTATTGCACCCTACTCACATGCTGGTCACCAGGATGCCCCTCAAGTCCATGTTCCAGCTCACTGGCCCTTCTGCATGTAGCGTGGGGTGACCTTTCTCTCAGCCCAGGGACTATGTCATAGCATGACTGATGTGCATGTGTCCTGTACCTGCATGCAGGTACTCCATGTAGGCCTGCTCCCTTGCCCCTTCACCACCCCTCTGCACCCCAATTCCACCTTAACACTGGTATGCTTCAATTTTGCCGTTCAGTACTTCCCTGTTCATGCGTCCTGTGTACATGCTAACTTCCAGCAGCCAATCTGCCAGACATATGCTGAGTGGTACATCCTTTGTACTTGATGAAGGGTGTCTCACTTGGACTGTGCAGAGGTCAAATGCCCCGCAGGGACATGAGTGCCCATTCATGCTCCATGTGTATTCCACTCATGCCCCTATGTGTCCTTGACTGGATGATCATTGTAGTAGGAGTCCAGGGGGACCTACATTGCATGGCATTTCATCAGCCTTCCCATTAACACTGTGGCTCAGTCCTGCTTCACACACATGTTTAGCGTGTGACAGTCTGTGTGGGTCACAGGCCTCAGCCTGTTTAATGGCCAATGACTCTGTCCAACTGGTGAAGTGTCTTCTTCACACGTGGGTGTACTCCAAAGGTTTCATCATGTGTCCTGCTTACTGTCCCATCATCATTTGCTGTGTTGTCACATGACTCACATGATGCAGTTGATGCTAGTCAACACTGTCTGGCAATTCAGCCTTTTCATACCATGCTAGGCATCCCTGCATTTGAACTTGGGGGCAGGGTGGTTTGCTTGTAGACATGCTACCCATTGAATGAACATTGCATGTGATGGCTGAAGGTGACCTTGCACTGCCTTCACATTTTTTGACACACATCATGAAGTTCTTGTACATGTAGATAGTGAGTAACGTACATATTTGCTGAACTGCATCGACCCACTTCAGTGCAAATTGACACATTTCGACATGCCTAATCACAGAAGCAATTTCAAGTTGACCCAGCATGCATGGCAGGTTCTATTTTGTGTGTGACATGTCTGCTTGATGTGTTTGGTGTCTGTGTGTGTGTGTGTTGTGTGCTTCTAACATGTTTAGTGACCTTTTTTCTCTCTACTTTTCAGATGATGATGCAATGGAGCCAGAGGATGGTGTTGTCATGCCAGGCACAGTGTTGTCATCACTACAGCAACCCGGCACAAGTGGGGGTCGTGGGGTGGCAGGCCACGAAAACCCACATGTGCTACAGACCATCTTGTCTCTGGCTGGCAATGAGTCCAGCCCTGATGACCACTCTGACGTCCATGTCGAGTTGGATGAGCATCAGGTCCATATGTCAGGGGTGAGTGATTCTGATGTGGACACTCCTCTGTCCGTGACACCTGCACTGAGGGGTCAGACAGTCTTGGAACCTCCGTCCGTGGTGGATCGGGATGCAGGGCCACCCTCCACACCAGTCACTGATGTGCCTGGGCCATCACATCGACGGGGTCATGTAGTCATGCAGCCGTGGGCGGTGCCAACACAACGAGGACACCCAGTCCTTGGGTCCCGCAGGGGTCAAGCCCAGCAACGCGGTCGCAGCGTGCAACCGCAGTATACTGAGTGGGATCAAGACATGACTGCCAATTCTGAACGGCAGGGGGCAGCAATGGAGAACATCGCTGAGAGCATGGAGCATGTGGCCCAATCTGTGCTCCCCCTTGCTAGGCAGGTACTTCTCCAGCAGCAGGTGGCACGGTCCACGGCCCGCTCGCTCAGGCTGGGCATGGTGGCCACAGACAGGGCACACCAGGCTGAAATGTCGTCTCTGCGTAAAGCAATTGCTGCTCACGCAGAGGCACACATGGAGGCTCTGAGGCAAGAGTATGCTTCCCTCAGATCCACTCTGGGTGTCCTTCTGATGTCCCAGAGGGAGCGGGCAGAGGAGAGGTTTGCGCAGCTTGAGCGTACTGCTTCCCGGGAGTTGCAGCAGTTGTCCAGCCAGGCCTTGCAGGATGAACTCCGTGTTACACGTGCTACCTTGCAAGAGGAAGCATGTGTATCATGGGAGGTTCTACATGCAGACCTACGTGTGATCGCCGCACAGAACCAGGCTCACCCATCCGGCAGACTTGCTGCCGACGAGGGGCAAGCTGCGGCTAGGCGTGGTCAGGCTCCTGTGCCAAGTCCTCCTTTCCAGGAAGAGCCAGACTCGGACGACAATTTATCTCCCACATAGGTTGGGCTGTGCAGGCGTTGAGCCCATGGAGGTTTTTTTTTTCCTCAACATCATTGCATTTGGGTGTTGAGCAGCACCCTGTACCTCCCCCCTTCTGGGTGTCTCCCCCCACGGGTCGTATCTGGCCATTTTTGATTTTTCTTTGAGTTTAGTTAGTTTAGTTTCATTTTGATAGTTAGTTTAAATAGGTAATGTAGGTTTTTCATAGTTAGTGTAATTAGTTAATATAGTTTAAAATTGTTTGTCTATTCTGCTTTCATGTGACGGTGTGGTGCTTTGTGGCTTTTGAGAGCATCCACTGTCTGTTCCATCTGGGCCCTTCAAGCTTGTCTTGTGTATGTGTTTGCAGCTTGGGGTCCTTGACTCACATATGCCACTCCTGCTTCCCTTATCCATGGGCTCGCAAGGATGGTTCGGTGTAACAGCCTATTACACAAGGGCTCTGGACTGTCATATCTGTGGTATGTCTGCTGCTGTGAAACTTGTGTTAACACCCCTAGTGGGGATGATAGGGGTGTTATTGACCACTGTTCTTCATTCGCTAGATGGGGGTTTCATGATTGATGTGTACATTCATTGCTATTCATTGTGTAGTATGTTTATTATCTACACTGTACATGTGCTTGTTGCAATTCATGGCGTAGATGGTGTGTTCAACAGATTGCCTGTGAAAGACGGACTGATGGTGTGATTTGTGTTGTACGTCTCTGACATGGTCCAGTCATGTAATGCCTGAGGAGACACACACATATGATTTTTTTTTTTCAACTCTTTATTTCTCATTTTCAACAATATTCAACAAGCAGTATCATCATCATAAGTCATTGAACTGCAAAATATACAATAGCAGGAAGCAATACAGCAGAATTTCATACCATAACCCCATATCCCACCATATCAAAATGTAAAATTAACTTAAAACCAAACCAGATATATCAAACAAATAACAACAGACAAACAAGACTACACAAAACAACCACATAAACAACACAATTCCCCCCCCTATATGTAAAGTACCTGAAAGTAAACCATTTCACTCCACTCTATAATTCAACCTGGCATTATCCATAAAGGTCATTAAAACTCTCCCACATTTCATCATAAAGTTCTGCCTTGTTTTGTTTACTAAACATAGTTTTTTCAAATCTTGATAAAGCTCTAACATCCAAAATCCACTCCTCCACTGTCGGCTTTTTTCGTGTCTTCCAGACCTTCAACACTTGTTTAACCGCCACCAACAAAACCTTACGCACCCCGCACAATATCACCCAACTTACATTACGCCCACCACCATACGACAGGAATATAACTGCTAAGGGATTGCGTGGGTAAACAATGTCCCAGACCTGATCAATCCTGTCAATAACCTCCCTCCAAAATCTTACCACTCTTTCACAATGCCACAACATATGTAACAGAGTACCCTGTTCTTTTCCACAACCCCAACACAAATCATCATCAACTAAACCCAATTTGCACATACGTGTTGGAGTCCAATATATTCTGCCCAATATCCTTTGATGTATGTAGCGTAATTGCAAATCCACTTTGGCTGTCGTCGGCACTCTCCAAATCTTATCCCATTCTTTCAATATGAGTTCCCTGCCCAACTCCTCCGTCCACGATAACCTCAACTTTTCCCACAAGTCCAACCATTGCCCATCCAGTTGCATAAACTGCATAAATGTAGACACTTTTTGAAATCCCATTTCCAATATATCAAAATTCTCTGGCTTTTTCAAGAATGGAGCATCCAATATTTCTCTCCGTTCCAAGAGTAAAGCTACCAAAATTTCATATCTTCTCAATTCCCTGTCCCTCAAACCAAATTTCTCAACTAAACTCCCAAAAGGTACCACCCCAGCATCATTCCACACATCGCCAATAATCAAAACTCCCCTCTGAATCCAACTCTTCCAAGTCAGTACCTTATTATTATACTGCAGACCAGGATTATGCCAAAGCTAAGCCTCTTCATAAAGATATAGTCCCTGACCAGTACCTATAATCCATGACGACAACGCTTCTTTGGTAGCTAACACCGATTTCAAACACCGTACCTTCTTAGGCAACTTTCCAAAAGAAAACAAACCTTTAATATCATAAGGCAAAAACCGCTGCATCTCAATTTGTACCCACCACGGTACCCGGTTCAGGTCTACACCAGTGTAATTAGACACTTTGTTTAACAAAAAACCACTACAGTAGTTTTTCAATACTGGGTACCCAAATCCCACATCTTTAACTTTCCTGACCATAATGTACTGGGGAATCTTGGCTCTCTTCCCAAATCCCCACAAAAAATCCTGAAACAATCTATCTACACGTGCCAATGCTCCCTTTGTAAAATGTAAAGGCAGAGATTGAACAACATACAGAATCTTTGGCAGCAAAATCATTTTAATAGCATTAATTTTGCCCCAAAGAGTCAGATTAACACGTCCCCATCTCATAATATCCCGCCTAAGAACCTCAATGATTTTATCCACATTATAACTTACCAACTTTCCAAAATCTTGAGTAATATGAATACCCAAATATTTCACACTAGAATATTCCCATTTACAATCCCACCCCAGCAGCTGTTCACATCCAGGTGAAGCCCTCACCGGAAATACCACTGTCTTATCCCAGTTGATCCGATACCCAGATAGCTTACTCACCTCTTCAAAGACCTCCCTTAATAGTTGACCCCCTACAACAGGGTCATTCAAGACGACCACCACATCATCCGCATAAGCCAGAGCCTTTACTTCCCCTTCTCCCACTGCAAACCCTCTGATACATCTCATCTGGCGTATACATGCCAACAGGGGCTCCAACACTAAATTAAATAACAGTGGCGACAAGGGGCAACCTTGGCGAGTGCCTCTAAACAACGGAAATGACGTAGAAAACCCCCCATTCACCCACACCTTTGCCGAAATGCCATTCTGAAGAGCTTGAATAGCCTTAAGAAAGAAAGGACCAAAACCCAACTTCGACAGCGTATAATTCAGAAAGCCCCAATTCACCCTATCAAAGGCCTTCTCGGCGTCTAAAAATCAACAAAATGTCCTTTATTTCCGAGCCCGGCAAACTCAAAATATCTAACAGTGTTCGAATATTATCATATCCATACCTTCGCTCCATGAATCCTGTTTGAGAACGCTCCACTAAATCACCCATATATTTTTTAAGCCTTACTGTCAGTATTTTCGTAAAAATCTTCAGGTCCACATTAAGTAAGGAGATAGGCCGATAATTATTGCACTTAGTAATATCCTTTCCAGGTTTCGGGATCACCGTGATGATTGCCTCCTTCATGGAATCACATAACCTCCCCTCCCTCAAAAAAAAAGTTATATAATTCACACAAACTCGGCGCCAACACTTCACCAAATTTCTGATAAAATTCTACCGTCAAACCATCCATCCCCGGAGATTTACCCTTATTCATTTCCTCAATTACTGACAAAACCTCTAGGATAGTAATCGGTGCCTCCATAAAACATTTACCTTCTTCAGAAAGCACTGGGAGTTCAATTTTACCAAAGAATCTATCAAAATCACCTATTTGTGGTGCAATATCTTCCGTATACAATTTAGCATAAAAGGAGCGAAAACATTCACCAATTTTACCTTTCTTAATTTCCAAATTTCCAGACGCATCAACAACATTTTGGACATACACCCTCTCCGAACAACTCTTCAATCTACTTGCCAACAACTTCCCCGCTTTATCCCCCTGCTCCCAGTACTTTTGCTTTATGTAATACAATCCCTTCTCAACTTGTGAGTCCACTTCATTTTTAGTAATTCCTCAGCATCCAAGATCTTAAGTCTAATATTCTCCTCTCTCGAGAAAGCATAATTTCGTTGTAAGTCTCCAAGTTCTTTTTCAAGCTCCACCAGTCTGGCTTCACCCACCCTACGCATTCTTGCAGTCCAGTTCATCAGTTCCCCTCTAATAGAAGCCTTAAAAGCATCCCACACCACCATGCTGTCCGCCGTGCCCTCATTCATCTCAAAGAAATTTGGTATAAAGTTCATTAATGCGTCAGTGGCATCTTGATTTTGTAACACAAAAGGTTTCAACCTCCATCTACTAGGTCCTTGCCTTCCAGCGAGCAACATCAATTTAGCCATTACCATTGAGTGATCCGAAATGTGTCGTTCTCCCATAGACACCTCATTTACATTCTCAATTAAACTATCCGACACCAACATGTAGTCAAGCCTAGAATAAGAATTATGCACTGGTGAATAAAACGAGAACTCCCTATCCCTCCAATGAAAATGTCTCCATGTATCTACTAAATCATATACTTCCAGGAAGTCCCAAAACTCCTTACTTGATTTCTGTCCAGTAAATTTGCACATCGAGGACCTATCCATTTTGGGGTCAATCACACAATTAAAATCCCCTCCCAAAACGATAATTTCACCTCCCATATCACCAAGCATCTTCTTCCGTGAGTCAAAAAAGTCTTCCTTCAGTCCTCAAACAAGACCCTGCATTTGACTGACAACCTTTTTGAGGGCTTAAGGTATATTTCCGATGCATACCCTTATGACACGTATTGTCCGCTGGATCGAGCTCACTCTTTAGCCTGAAATGTGTAATTCTCACTGTGAATGGTTATTGTATGCTTTTTGTCCTGCAGACCTGGCCCCTCTTTCCTCCCATGCTTCCGCTCTAATTGTCCTTTCCTTCTCGTCCCTATTCCTTCTGGTGCTATGAAGTGGTATCATTTGCATTGAGTGCCATGCTTATAACAATAAATATAGTCTTAGGAACAAATATATATATATACAATGGCGGACAAGGAGGGCAGCAGAGATGCAGAAGCATCGAATTTATTCAGTGAGAGTCTTAATTACAATCCCAAACCTACAGAAAATGCACAACCACAGCAAACTAAATCAATACACCAGAAGATGTACAAACTTGAAAAGCTCCATAGAAAAAAGACAAACAAATGGTGGGAGGTCAAATCCTTGCAAAATTATCTAGACAACAAAAGGATACCGAGGGGTCTAAGAATTTTCATCATACCAACCTATGAAGACCCAGACCCAGCAATGCTTAATGAATGGGGTGAAGCAACAAATGAATGTTCTTTCAAAATGCTTACTATTCTGGTGAAATATGCCAAAAGTGATAGAATCAAAGCGCTTAAAGACATTGATGAATTGGAAAGGGAAGTGCATGAAGGGTCTGATGCAGAACCGGCTAACAATTGGAAAATGCAAAGGCGGAAAAATGTCAGCAAATACGAAGAAGAAATTAAGGAGCGCAAACAACATAAATTCTTATGCGACTCAGAAGATTACTCTTCTGGTCGTATTTATACATTTGCAAGAAAATATGATAGTATATGCAAGAGTATGCAGACAACGATTGAGCCGAAAAACATAGAGTAGTTTACAAAATGAATCGGATACCGATGAAACTGCCAGTACCTCTACAGACATCTCCATCACGAGCAATGAAGATACTCCTATTAAACTAAATTATTTAGAGGAGATGAGACTCTTGCACCAAGCAGGTAAAGGAACACAAGGAAGAAATCAAAACAGAAACAAACTGACCTTAAATCAAATTCCAGCAAGAGGAAGACCACAAGGGGACGTAGGGGGCAAAGGAAATAAGCGTTGGGATCAGTCAGCAGGCTGTCTAACGCGCTCTGGCAAGAACAAGAAGCCCCAATAACTGATAATGCTATGCGAGTGGTGAATTTTTCAAGCAGAGGTTTAACAAAGACAGAATGTGAAGTTTTGGAAAAGGAATTTTCTTTCTGCCCAATGGCAGATTTTGATTAATCTCAATCAAGAATCGATCTCTACTGTTTTATCAGGAAATTGAGACTGGCTCAATACCACGCCAGCAGTGATTATATAGCCAAAGCTGTTCCAGTCACAATTCCATCTGAACTTATACAAGATATACCAGTACTTAATGTTTTAAACTCATCAGGCAGAGAAGACCCCATTGTGAATTTGTAGAACCACGATGAGTGAATGACACCATTACCTGCTGGTATCAACACGCACATGCCAGCCAGAAGCAATGTGAAAAAAAAATCCAAGTTCAACCCATCCAACATTAACAGTCCGACAATTGATCTATTTGAAGATCTCATTATGGATGATTTGAAGACTCAAGCTTTGAAACCTAAGACCATTAAGTCAAGATCTAATCTAACTAGGGTCCAACGGACAGCAATGGAAAACATTCGGACTGACAAGTCCATTATCATAAAATCATCCGACAAAGGAGGTCATGTAGTTGTCCTAAACACCATAGACTACCAAATGGAAGACATGAGACAATTTAAAGACATCAACAGCTAAGCCAAGTCACCAAGCGATCCATATCCACTGAATAAGGTGGAATATGATGAGATGCTATCATCTTGGTACGAACAAGGCCTTATAAATGTAAAAGAACAGAGATACCTGACCAAAGACCATCCTATTATCCCGATAATTCACTTTATCCCCAGAATTCATAAAACTATGTCCAAACCACCAGGACATCCTATAGTTGCATCTATAGATTCCCTTCTGGAAAATACATCCACATTTGTGGATTTGTTTCTGTGTCCATTTGTTGAGACACTTCCATCGTATACAAAAGATACCACTGCTTTTCTTAATTAGATCACCCTTATTCCAAGGCATCAAGATTTTCTATTACTGACTTTAGACGTGGTGACTTTGTATACATGCATTACACACCATCAAGGCATTGCAGCAACAAAAAGATATTTGTCAACTAGATCGCTCAGCTATCGCGACCACTCGCAGATGCTTTTGGAAATGTTATCTTTCATCCTAACCCATAACACCTTTATGTTCATTCGGGTTTTTTACAACCAAACCTGTGGAACTGACAGCAGTAGCCCCCACGTAGGCTAATCTGCACATGGGGGCCTGGGAGGTGAGCTTATTTTCTAGTGAAGACAAAAATGAGTCCATTGATAAGGTCATACTGTGGCAAAGGTACATTGACAACCTTTTTAAAATCTGGAATGGCACTGACGCTGACTGGATGACATTTTTCAACATGTTAAATCAAGAGCAATTGAATTTAAAGTTCACTGAACACCATCACAGCTCTCAAGCTGTTTATTTAGACATTAAAATCAAAATAGTCAATGATGTAATCACTACAGAACTACACAGGAAGAGTACAAGTACTAATGTTGTTTTACACACAACGAGTGCACATCCAACCTCCCTCAAGAATAGTATCCCCTACGGTGAGTTTCTTAAAATTAAGAGGAATTGTAGTGAAAATGAAATCTGAGAAGGCAAAGCCAAGAAAACTGCTGCAAGATTCCTAGCGAGGGGATATCGCAAATGTACAAGGCGTATGACCGTAGCTGCAGGAAAACAAGAGAAGAAGTACTAGCCAAGAAGTCAATTTGCCACAGAAAACCACAAGATACTGTCAATCTGGAAAAGTGAATACCCTTCATTTGGATGATAGACGTTTCTTGATGGCCGAAGGCCAACCGTCTTATGCACAGAATTATAGAAATACAGACTGCTATGCTTGACCAACAAGCGGCCATTTTAAACATAGCAAGAAACGCCATTTTGCTTGTTAACCATTGCTCATTGCTTTCTGTCTAGACTGCTTTGCAGCTTGCAATTCTTGCGAATTCTGCTTACTCTGCTCAACTGTTAACATTGTTGTCTGAATATGAAAGGGCAAGGCCGCGGGACTGAGGAGTTCATTGAAACTCCTCATGAGCAGCCCAGAAAGGAATGCCCACGCTCCCTCTCTGTAGCCTTGAGGGAGAGCTGCAGGGCATTTAATCATTTCACAGCTGCCAGCCAGTCTCGTACTGTGGTAGAATATGTTAGAATAAAGCAGCTAAAGGCTTGAATTATGCTCTTCTTACGGCCCCCTTCACAAAACCCTTTAGAGCGTGTCGGCTCCCAGGACACGAATAGCACCTCATAGATAGCAAAGCTTGGAATGTGACTCTTCCCCTGTGTGCAGCTTGCTTCCAAGAACAGAAGCAGCGTGTTCTGTTGAACAACTAGAAGATGCCTCCGCACTTTCTAAATTGCATATTGTTACTAGAATAGACATCGAAAGTGTCATAATTGTCATACTCGTCGGAAATGTCCATCATCATCCCGAGTTCAAAGAAACTCAATAAAAAGGGGGTGTTTGTAATGTCTATTTTCGAAACTTGTCTCTTTATTCAAACTCAAGTATCAATCACACAAGTTGCTACCCACCTTAAGACTTGCTTGGTAACTGGATCTGAAAATGTTGGAGAGAAGACAATGAGGTTCCTCTTAGGGACCCCTATACCTCCGACTCCGAGAGTCAGGATGCACAGGAACCCCCAGGGAAAACCCCCAATGGGGGAAAAACCCTGTGTCGGGCTGCTAGGGTTTGTAGAGTCCTGAAATCAGCCGGAATAAACTCCCTCTGTTCAGGCAAGGAGATGATCCTCAATGGACCCGTAGAAATGAAAACTGTGTAAAATAATACACAAAGTGACAGGCTGGTGAATATTAAGAGTGCAAGTAAGAGAAAGTAAAAGTAAACAGAAATCACGGATTACCTGGGTCTTATTCGGTCTATCTTAAGGTAAGAACAAGACGAAGCAGGGATTCTGTCCTGATTCTATAAGGCTAAAGAAGGATAAGTTGGTTACCCTTCCTATAGAATGTTACTAACTGTCTTCCTACCTAAAAGTGCCTCCCTTACTGTCTTTGTGATTGCAACAAAGAGAAATCCCTGTCCTGTACTTCCGGGTAGAATTTCCTGCTGATTCCGTGGCTATGACTGAGGTCGGAACTGCTTTGTAAAGATAACAAAAATAGCAAAGAATAACTAATCAGAGTATCCATCGGAGATAATGAGTGAGTGGAGAGAAACAGACCACTGAGCGTAGTGTACCTGTGGAAATCACAAAAGGAACGAGGAAGATTCGTAATGAAGAAAGAACCTTTGTCTGCAAGCCTGATGAGGTTTTCTAGCGTGCAATAAGAATACAAAAAAGAACAGCGTTAGAGGGTGGTAGTAAGGAGTAGGAAATAGTGGTTAAGGCAGATGGAGATCTACGCGAAACTTACGGAGCATACAGCTTGTCGTATAGAGAGAAGCAACGCGTCTTACGACGGGTTGGGTGTCTGGATATACTGTGCGGAAGTCAGGGGGCGTGGTCAACCTTCGGTTGAGATCTGGAGAGAACGCTAGAGCGTTACAGCCCGTTCCGTAGATACCCGGAAGTGTTTGAGCCGAGTTCGAAAGGCGACAAAACACTGCGGAGACCAAATTAGGTGTAACAGTATACCCCTTCTCAGATCCAGTCCCCCCTGGTTTTTCCGGATGTCTCATATGAAAACGTTTTAACAGTTTAGGTGCATGTATTGCAGATTTCGGTTCACAAGTTCGCTCAGAGGCGGTGTAGCCTTTCCAGTTGACCAAATATTGAAGTCTCCCATGGTGCAGCCGGGAGTCACAAATATCTGAAACCTCATATTCTGGTCCTGTAGGCGTGAAAACAGGAGCAGGCTGAGTGGAGACATGGGGGTGAAAGACACTCCGTCGGTCAGGTTTCAACTGGGAAACATGAAACACTGGGTGGATACGTGCCCATGTCTTAGGAAGTTTCAGTTTAAATGCCGTAGTGCCCATGGGAGCCACCACCCGAAAAGGGCCCATGAATTTAGGTGAGAGTTTAGATGGTCTCAGATGTCGCGGGAGAAACCTAGAAGAAAGCCAAACCCAATCCCCAGGTTTCAATCCTGGAGCAGGGGTTCGATGTAGGTCTGCATATCGTTTCACCCTGTCCTGGGTGTTCTTTAGAGCCTCCTTAGCAATTTCTTGGCCATGGTGGATCGGTTTTAATAAAGAGTCTACATCTGGAATCTTATTATCCTCTGCTCTCTTCACAGGAAACACTGTGGGGTGAAAACCATAAGTACAAAAGAATGGCGATGTTTTGATAGCAGAGTGGTAGGAATTGTTGTAGGCATATTCAGCAATTGGTAACAAGTCCTTCCAATTGTCATGTGCAGCAGAAATGTAGTTCCTCAAGTAACCTTCTAGAGTTTGGTTAAGTCTCTCTGTTTGACCATTAGTTTGTGGGTGATAACCCGAATTTAAGGCCCGAGTAATCCCCAGTCTTTGGCAAATGTGTTTCCAGTATCTAGACGTACTGGGATCCTCGATCCGAAATGATGGTATCAGGTAAACCATGAAAGGAGAAAACCCGGGTAACAAAGATACGTGCCATAACTGCTGCCGATGGTAAAGCTGCCAACGGGAAGAAATGAGCCTGTTTGGTGAAAGAATCAATAACTACCATGATGGTGGAACATCCTCCAGACACGGGTAGATCGACAATAAAATCAGTTGAGATTATTTGCCAAGGTCGAACAGGCAATGGCATTTTTACCAATGAACCAAATGGAGAATGTCTGGGGCTTTTGGATTGTAAACAGCAGGGACAAGATTCCACATAACTTTGAATGTCCTCTTTAAGAGATGGCCACCAGAAGTCACGGGCAATCAATTCATAAGTGGTAGCATATCCACGATGTCCAGCCGTTTTAGAATCATGACACATGTTCAACACTTCTCTTTGTAAAGATTTAGTAGGAACATAGACTTGCTTGCCCCTGAAATAACACCCTTCCTTTTCTGACAGGTTGTTTTGTTCATTTTTAGTGAGTGATTTGAGAGAGGAAGGGCCAGAATGTTGTTCAAGACGGTGTACAAAACTGGGAGTTTTAACCAAACTCATCGCTAGGCAAGGAAAGATGCGTTCAGGTTTGGTAGCCCGATTACAGATCCCATCTTTCCGAGACAGAGCATCAGCCTGCAAATTATTTCTCCCAGGGATAAAGGTGAAAGTAATTCTAAATGGGGAAAAGAAGTGAGCCCATCTAGCCTGATGGCTATTACAGGTCTGTGCGTATTGTAGAATCCAGAGATTTTGATGGTCGGTTCTCACTTCAGTGGGATGTATAGCTCCCAATAGCAAATGCCTCCATTCCTCAAAAGATCTTTTAATCGCCAGAAGTTCCTTTTCCAGCACGGTGTAATTCAATTCTGCTGGTGAAAGGGTTTTGGATAGATAGGCAATAGGTCGTTCTGTATCTTGCTCATCCTTTTGTAGAAGGGCCGCTCCTAAAGCATACTGAGATGCATCTGTTTCGATGATAAATCCCCGGGATTGATCCGGAGTCTTAAGGATGGGTGCTGTGGCAAAGCGTCTTTTTAAAGTGTCAAAAGCCTTTTGTGTAAGCTCAGTCCAAAGATATGGAACACCCTTCTTCAGCAGATTGGTAAGAGGTTGAATTAGAGTAGAAAAGTTAGAAATAAACCGACGGTAAAAATTTGAGAATCCCACAAATCTTTGAATGTCTTTACATGAGTTGGGAATCGGCCAATCCTGAACAGCCGTGACTTTTTCCGGATCCATGGCAATGCCTTGAGCTGACAAAATATAACCCAAATACGTTACTTTGGGTTGGTGAAAAGAACACTTTTCAAAGTTACATTGAAGATGATTATTCAATAGTCTTTGCAAGACTTCTTTGACGTGAACCCTGTGTTCCGACCTGTCCTTAGAAAATACCAAGATGTCATCAAGGTAAACTATTACATAATGTAACAGTAAATCTGAAAACAAATGGTCCATAAATCGTTGGAAAATCGCTGGAGCATTAGATAGTCCAAAAGCCATGACTTGATACTGAAAATGTCCAAAGGGTGTCCGGAAGGCAGTTTTCCACTCATCCCCCTTTCTTATTCTGATTAGATGATAGGCCCCCTTAAGATTTAATTTAGTATAAATACTTGCTCCTTTGACGGCTTCCAAGATATCTGGGATCAAGGGCATAGGATACCTATCAGGGATGGTGATTTTATTTAACCCTCTGAAATCTATACAAGGTCTCAGTTCCGTAGAATTTCTTTTTGGAACGAAGAAGAGAGAAGCTGCGGCCGGAGAGGTGGATTCCGTGATCAAACCGTTCTTCAAGTTGGTATCTAAATAATCTCTCAAAACATCCTTCTCAGAAGTGGACAAAATGTACATCCTGCCAAAGGGCAAAGGTTGTTCCGGAATAAGTTCAATAGCGCAGTCATCTCTTCGGTGAGGTGGTAATTGAGTATATTCCACCGGGGAGAAAACCACAGAAAATTCTTGATATTCAGTAGGGAGGCCTGCTACAAAATTGAGAGAAGTTACTGGTCCACTGATACCCTGTCTAGGGGTTTCAGCTTGAGAAGAGACTTCCACAGATCTCTCCTCTGAATGACTGATACAATGAGTTAAACAGAACTCAGATCCCAAAAAAAATGACCCAGCCGTCCAATTTATAAAAAGGTTATGCTTTCAAAGCCATGGTAATCCTAGTATAATGGGGTAATGAGCTGCACGTATGATGTCCAAAGAAACAGACTCCTGATGGGTCGCAATACACATGGATATAGGGATAGTTTGACTGATAATAGGGCCAGAGATGAGAGGGCTACCATCAACACTCTCTACCGGAACAGCCTCTGTCTTGGTAATTCTGGGTATATGATGTTGTACAGCCCAGCCATTGTCGACAAAAAGTCCAGCTGCGCCACAATCCAGTAAGGCTGATACTTCCGGTAGGACCTGGTTTCCAAACTTCAAAATAACACGTAATACCAACATGTTAGAGGCTGAGGGAGTAATGCCTTGAAAAGTCTGCAAGAGATTGGAGGAACCTAATTTTGTGTCAGGATCCCGGACCGTGGTTCCTCCTACGGCCGGGCGTTGGCGTTTTCCGACTTCCGTGGAGGGGCCACGGTACATTCTTGTACCATATGGGAATTAGAGCCACAATACATACAAAGACCCTGTAACCTTCTATGAGCCCTCTCATCTGGGGAAAGGGGACCTCTCCCTGTAGCACCCAACTGCATGGGTCCCTCAGAACTAGATCCCTTATTAGTAGAGACAGGAGCAGAAAAGGTACGAGTAAATCTTCCCTTACGTCTTTCACTACTTCTTTCTTTCAACCTATAATCTATCTGCATAACTAAAGTAATGAATTCAGTAAGGGATGTTGGGCGAGGGACCCTAGAAATCTCATCCTTCAACTCCTCCGAAAGACCCCTCCTAAACAAAGTAACTTGGGCGTCATCTGACCAATTGGATTCACTAGCAATTTGTCGAAATTTAGTGATATATGTCAATAAGTCCTGACTTCCCTGCCTAAGGTCAAGCAGATGTTCCTGAGCAGCTATTCTTATCTCTTGCCTTCCAAACATTGACTTTACACTGTTGCAAAAAGCAGGATAGGAATCGAGAATGATGTTGTTAGTCATAACCAACGGAGTCGCCCAGGCAAGAGCTGGGCCCACCATTTGGGAAATCATGTATCCCACTCGATCGCGATCAGTGTGAAAAAAGGCATTCTTGAAAGAAAACTGAATCGAACAGGCATCAAGGAACTCTTTGATCTTGTGAGGATTTCCATCAAATTGTCCCCCAGGCAAGGGCCCCGGAGGGACTTCAGAACAATGAGGGACTCTACTTACAGCTGATTGTTGAGCTGCAATTTGAGCGGCCTGTTGCTGATTCTGTTGTATTTGCCGTAGATTGGCATTCTCCTGTTTGAGGTTCTGTACCTCTGCAGTCAAAGATTGAACTGCTGCTATTAACTGTTGAATCTGTTGATCCATGGTAAATAACAACTTGTAAACCGATACTCAGTTCTAGGCCAATTGGGCGTTGCTTACTGTAATGTCTATTTTCGAAACTTGTCTCTTTATTCAAACTCAAGTATCAATCACACAAGTTGCTACCCACCTCAAGACTTGCTTGGTAACTGGATCTGAAAATGTTGGAGAGAAGACAATGAGGTTCCTCCTAGGGACCCCTATACCTCCGACTCCGAGAGTCAGGATGCACAGGAACCCCAAGGGAAAACCCCAATGGGGGAAAAACCCTGTGTCGGGCTGCTAGGGTTCATAGAGTCCTGAAATCAGCCGGAATAAACTCCCTCTGTTCAGGCAAGGAGATGATCGTCAATGGACCCGTAGAAATGAAAACTGTGTAAAATAATACACAAAGTGACAGGCTGGTGAATATTAAGAGTGTAAGTAAGAGAAAGTAAAAGTAAACAGAAATCACGGATTACCTGGGTCTTATTTGGTCTATCTTAAGGTAAGAACAAGACGAAGCAGGAATTCTGTCCTGATTCTATAAGGCTAAAGAAGGATAAGTTGGTTACCCTTCCTATAGAATGTTACTGGGCCTCATTACGACCCTGGCGGAGGACCATGGTGCAATTTGCACCATGGTCCATGGCGCAGAGCTGCCAACTCCGCCATGGGGGTTGGCGGACTCACCGCCCCATTCCGACCTTGGCGGGGCGGTTAGTCCCCAATCCCCATTTACCCTTCCCCATTCCCATTTTTGCCCCATAGGGTATAATGGGAGTGGGGAAGGCGTTAATTACGGCGTTAATTACGGTGGCGTAATTAACAAGAGGTCCCGTAGCGCCATGGATTTTTCCGCCCGGAAAATCCGGGCGTAAAAATCACCATGGCGCTACGGAAAGCCGTAATCTGGCGGAGAGGTACGCCATGCATTACGCTGGCGTAAACCCCTCTCCGCCAGGGTCGTAATGAGGGCCACTGTCTTCCTACCTAAAAGTGCCTCCCTTACTGTCTTTGTGATTGCAACAAAGAGAAATCCCTGTCCTGTACTTCCGGGTAGAATTTCCTGCTGATTCCGTGGCTGTGACTGAGGTCGGAACTGCTATTGTAAAGATAACAAAAATAGCAAAGAATAACTAATCAGAGTATCCATCGGAGATAATGAGTGAGTGGAGAGAAACAGACCACTGAGCGTAGTGTACCTGTGGAAATCGCAAAAGGAACGAGGAAGATTCGTAATGAAGAAAGAACCTTTGTCTGCAAGCCTGATGAGGTTTTCTAGCGTGCAATAAGAATACAAAAAAGAACAGCGTTAGAGGGTGGTAGTAAGGAGTAGGAAATAGTGGTTAAGGCAGATGGAGATCTACGCGAAACTTACGGAGCGTACAGCTTGTCGTATAGAGAGAAGCAACGCGTCTTACGACGGGTTGGGTGTCTGGATATACTGTGCGGAAGTCAGGGGGCGTGGTCAACCTTCGGTTGAGATCTGGAGAGAACGCTAGAGCGTTACAGCCCGTTCCGTAGATACCCGGAAGCGTTTGAGCCGAGTTCGAAAGGCGACAAAACACCGCGGAGACCAAAGTAGGTGTAACAGTGTTAAACATGTCATAGCTGATTGTATGATATGCATTTTGTATATATGTAACTGATGTACGTAATTCGCTCTCTTGCGTCCCTCGAGGTCTAGAGAACACACGTCACGGGGCGTGAGACCATAGTTGGCCAATTGGGACTATTTTGCTTGCAATAAACCCTAGCATTGGGAATTTTAACCTCGTGTCTGGTGCATCCTTTTGTGTATGGTTATTGCCTTGTTTCCATATCACGAGGGACCCCTAAGGGCCCCTTTCAAGATGGCGCCCGAATAGCGACCCTCCCCCACTTGCCCCTTCGTAGACGTTGTAATGGAGTAGAGGCGGAAGAATGGCGAGGACGGGACGATCGAGCCGGGATCAAGAGGTGTACGATAATATTTTGTGAAATTTGGCATAGGCAAACTAGAAAGCAACAGGACCATCAGTGGCCGATTAATGGTAGCTTTGAGATTGCGAGGATAGATAACCTAGAAAGGGTGTTGATAAGGAAAAAAGCACGACCCGCAGCTTTTGAGACTATCAAAGATTGGAGGAGGGAAGCAATGCTCCGATTTAGGAGTAGAGAGAAACATGCGTGTAGGCACAAATCGAAGCTTGAGGTAGCAGAAGAAAAGGAGGAGGAGGAGTGGACAGCAAGTCTAAGACGGGAAGGGAGACGTGAGCAAATGAACATAGAAGGAATATACCCGCAGCGGGAACTACACATAGCAGACGAATTAATGGAACATTTGTTAACGCATACGGGTCGAGGCCCAAAACCAGGATCGAAACCAAACACGCCAGTAGTGACTGCGCAGGCCCAACCAGTAGCTCTCATACCCCCTCCTGCAGCCCAAGCACTTCCCCTCATGCAAGCATTAACCCACACCCCATCCACAGCTCGAGCCCTCCCACAAGCGCAGACCGCACACGTGCAATTTCCCAGCACCCAGCAAGGCCCTTCACAGATTCCACCTGTGTCACTTGTCCAATCCGCACCTCCCGCTCCAGAGACAGATTCAGCACCATCCGCCCCTCCCGAAGTCGAAATTGAGACCGGGGATGTGAGAGGAGGGGCTGAATGAACAGGATTTGGACGGGTAACTCGCAGCGCGATCAGCAAAGAAAGCAAGGTTGAATTACAGCAGAAATGTACATGAAGGAAATGATGGGACGGCAGCATTGGCCTCATTATATGGGTACTGAAGAAGCAACGAGAGACAGGTAGTGTTGGAATACATGGGGGAATTTTTGGTGGGAGAATGGAAAAAGTTACTTGGGAATTTACCGCCACAACGATTGTTAGATTTGAATAAGTTAGCACGCAGTGAGCAAAGAGATGAAGATGTAAGAGAACATGTGTACAAACTCATTGAACTGAAAAATGAAATGGAAGATAGATATGCTGAAATGTTTGCTTCACCTGAATATAGTCATGAGTGTATTAAGAAAGGTAGGAAGGAGGCGTCGAGGATGTATATGCAAAAATCGTGGCCGACAGTTTTTCCAGGTGGTGCAAAGCATTTGCCGGCACCAGGACAAATAGGTGATAAACAAAGATTGCAGGCATGGGTGGGGGAAACAATGCGATGGATGTCGAACAAAAGAACGTCAGTGGAGGAAGTAAGTGAGATGTGTAATGGGTACCCATTGGAGATGAGAAAAGAAGCGATGCGAACGATGGTAGGGGTGTTACTGCAGCAGGTAATTGGATACAATAGAGGTAGAGGAAATGCACAAGGCAGGGGAAATTTGAATAATATGCATGGGGTGTCATTGGGATTAAATCAATGTGCGTACTGTAAAGAGGAAGGACACTGGCGAGCGCAATGCCCGCACCTACAGAATAGAGGTGGGTTTGGCCAGAGAAGGCCTCATAGAGGACATCAGGGGTCAAATGGCCCAAGCAGAAATAGCATGCAGCAACAGGGATATACCAATGGAGGTAATCAAAACCAATCCCATGGTCAAAACCAAGCTCAACAGAACCAGGCATTGAACCAAAGTGTTCCGAACCAAAATCAGGGCGGGCAGGGCCAACAGAGAAATGATCAGAGTGGAGGACACCGAGGGGGAAATGGGAATATTTTTGATACACAGCCAAACACGTATTATAGCGGCAGCGGTGACTACACATCGGACGATGTGTTATTTTTGCAATAGGACAGCCCACGGCAGGGGTCGGAACCAGTGTCTATTCCCCTGAATCAGAGAGGAACCTATAATGAATAAAGAGTCGGGAATAAGGAGCACCGTTTCCTTGTAGATACAGGGGCACAAAAGTGTTCGATAGACCACCACTTGGTTCAGGAGATCCCACTGTCGGGGCAAAAGAATGTTTCTGTAGGGTTCGCAGATACACCAGTAATTAACCCCGTGTCCGAAGCTGTCCCAATTACAATAGGACCATTTACGGAACAGTGTCCATTTCTTCTAACAGAAAATTGTGGGGAGAACTTGCTAGGATTAAATTTGTTGAGAACATTGGGGGCAGTTATACATTGTACGGCAGATGGGGTGTTCCTCACGATTTGGCCTCACGATGCACCGGTGACGGAATTTATGTCAGAAGCGTTACCAGAAGAGCTAAGTAGAGTACCAACCTGTCTGTGGGCAATGCATGATAACAATGTAGGATGCTTGAAAATAGAGCCAGCAAAAATAACTTTGAAAAAAGCTGTTACTTTACCGCAAATTCCCCAGTATAACATTTCTGTTGAAGGTGAGAAGGAATTAAAGAGTATTGTTACTGATCTGGTGAGATTGGGGGTGGTTGAAGAAATTGCAGGTAGCACGTGCAACAGCCCGATTCTTCCAGTTTACAAGAAAGGAGGCAATGAAGTACCATATCGCTTCATAATTGATCTGCGCGAATTGAACAAAGTCGTAGACCCACAATTCCCTTTGGTCCCAGATGTCACAAAATACTGACAATGATACCGGCCATTGCAGAATACTTTAGTGTAGTTGATTTGAAGAACGCGTTCTTTAGCATTCCAGTGGATAAAAGCAGTAGATATCTGTTCGCGTTCACTCTAGGAGGTCGATCATTCACATTCACACGCATTCCACAAGGATACACAGAAAGCCAGAGCTTTTACAGCAGGGCACTAAAGGAACAGCTAGATATGCTAGAACTACCAACAGGCTGCGCACTCTTGCAGTACATAGATGACTTGTTACTAGCTGCTGACACAAAAGAGATCTGCAAAGAAAGTACTATATTACTATTGACACACCTAGCGACCCATGGTCACAAGGCAAGTTTGAAGAAATTCCAGTATAATCAAAAGGAGGTGTCTTATTTGGGTTACCTACTTTCGAAAGAAGGGAGAAGATGAACACCAGAACGCATAGAAAGTATTTCTAGTATGCCTATTCCAAAAACTCAAAAAGGAGTGAGAGCTGTAATAGTCATGGCCTCTTATTGTCGGTAGTGGATCAGTAATTTTGCGTTGATTGTGAAGCCGATGATAAAATTAACTAAAAAGGATGCAGTGATGCCTTTGCAGTGGGATGAAGAATGTCAGAAAGCGTTTGATCAGTTGAAAGTGGCTTTATGTTCTGCGCCAGTTTTAGGCACGCCAGATTATGCTAAAATATTTAGACTCTTTATAAGCGAGAGTAAAGGATGTGCATTGGCGGTTTTGACACAGGAACAAGGTGGAAGAAATAGGTTGTGCGGCTAGTATTCTTCCGCGCTGGACCCTGTAGCGCGCGCACTACCACAATGTTTGCGATCTGTTGCAGCGGCTGCTGCATCAGTGAAACAAACGGAAGGAATGGTATTGGGGCACACTTTAATTCTGATGGTGACACATGCTATAGACGTTCTATTAAATAGAACACAGACGCAACACCTAACCTCTGCTAGACTAACAAGATATGAGCTCATCTTGTTTGCACCCCATATCCAAATTATGAGGTGTAGCGCATTGAATCCTGCAGAATTAATGCCACTACCCATAGCAGAAATTGGTGACAATGAATCACCACCCCATGATTGTTTAATGGTCACTGAAGAAGAGACAAAGGGAAGAGTTGATTTGAGCGACACCCCACAGAAAGAGCCAGATGGAGAGTTGTTTTGCGACGGCTCTTGTTTTAAATTACGTGATGGCACCTCAACTGCCGCATATGCAATTACTAACCTAGAAAGTGTTGTAGAAAGCAGAAGAATCCCATATAATTCAGCACAAGCCGCAGAAATTATAGCCTTGACTAGAGCTTGTGAACTCTCTGAGAATTTGAACGTGAAGATTTATACTGACAGCCAGTACGCCTTTGGCGTTGTTCATAACTTTGGTCGACTCTGGGCTGAGAGGGGTTTCTTGACATCACATGGGGCCAGGATTCAGCATGGGCCTTTTATTGTACGATTGTTGTCTGCACTCACGTTTCCAAAATGCCTAGCAATAGTGAAATGCGAGGCGCATAAAAAAGTAACATGTAAAGTGGGAGAGGGAAACGCATTTGCAGACAGGATTGCGAAACAAACAGCCACTGATTTGAGTAATAAAATGATGAAAGTACAGACTGAGGAAGTACCCTGTATGATAGAAGATGGGATTGCCACTGTCAAAGAAATGCAGGCCGAAGCCACGGCCAATGAAATCCAAGGGTGGGCTGAGGGCTCTGCTGAGTTAGACTTGGAGGGTTGTTGGGTGGACAAAGAAACAAAAAACTGGATGTTGCCAAATTGCTACGTGACTGCAATGGTCACTATGGCGCATAGCCCTACTCATATCTGTGCGAGGAAGATGGTCCTGCATTTATCCACAGTATGGAAGAATGCACACATAAAGAAAAATGCAGAAAGGTTAGTGCAGAATTGCATTACGTGTTTACAACACAATGTAGGAAAGAGAACCATGACTCCGACAGGCAGTTTTGGCCCGCCCTCTATGCCATTCGAGGTGATCCATTTTGATTTCATAGAAATGGAAAGGTGCCAGAACTAGAAATATGTGATAGTGGTGATTTGTGCATTTAGCAAGTGGGTGGAGGCATATCCTTTAAAAGACTGTACTGCCATGTCAACGGCAAAAGTAATCTTGAAGGAGTATTTCTCCCGGTTCGGGCTGCCCGTGTCCTGTGGTCAGATAACGGCCCACACTTTGTGGGTGCAGTAGTACTACAGATCTGTGCAGGTCTGCAGATTGACAAGCGATTCCACAGCTCCAGGCATCCGAGTTCCGCCAGACTTGTTGAGAGACATAACGGCATCCTAAAGGCCAAGATGGCAAAAATATGTGCCGGAAGCAAGTTGAGTTGGGTAGATGCATTACCTCTAGCACTTTTATGCATGCGCACATCTGTACAGGCTAAAACTGGGCTCTCTCCCTATGAAATTATCATGGGGAGACCGGCAAATGTATGGTGCGCATTATGTGATTATGTGAGGTTAAGCATCTTGTGTTAAGCACGTACTGTGGCCTTTTAATGCAGAAGTTGCGTTTGATTCATCAGCAGGTGCAGGAGGCGTTACCAGTGCGATACACCGGACCGGGGCACGCGCTAGAGCCTGGAAGCTGGGTCCTGATTAAAAACTTTCAATGGAAGACGTCATTAGCACCGAAGTGGCGCGGCCCCTACCAAGTACTTTTGGCGACACAGACGGCCATTCGAGTGCACGGTCGCAAGGCATGGATCCATGCGACGCATGCCAAAAGATTCCCAGGACTGCTGACAACTTCCGATGACCAGAGAAAGGAAACGTCTCGGAAACGAAAGAAACTGTTGCCAATCGAATGACACAGCACCAGCCTGAGTGAGAAGTGAAACTCGAAAGAAAGCCTGAGCAAGAAGTGAAACAGAAACCAGAGCCTGGAGAAACTGCCAAAAAGGGGGAAGGGCGAACAGGGCCCCAACGCTGCCCAGCAGAAGCTACATCATCGTTGAACGACACAGAATCAGCATTACACACGTCTACGAATACAGAGTGTGTGCCCCTTTGGCACCCATCAGATCTTGTAACCGCACCAGAGCCAAAAACAGAATCTACATCATTGCCACGGCGCTCATCGCTACCCATCATTGCACCGCAGGCTGACACTGAGACTGATACTGGAAGTGCATCGGCACTATTTACGGATCACACAATACCAGGAGTGAAACAGTGTAATTTGGGGCCTCGACAGGCAAAGTGATCCACAGATCTTTGGTGCTTTTCTTTTGCCTTTGGTTCCACTCACGGACGGAGTAGGAGCCAGGGCTGTAGAGGAGAGAAGTGTGAGAGTTGTGCAAGTCGGACAATTCAAGACTCACGGCTCCTCGGTGTGCTTATAATAGAGTACATGTGTCCTAAACCAGAGCGGGACAACCAGATGCACATAGTACTCTGTCAATAAAGAACTGTTCAGAAATAGTCTGAGCAGTGGAAGGAAGAACAACTAATCTTGCTCAGAGTGGATAAGTGATCGAGGCTGTGAAGGGCAGGCAGAATTGAACTGTGACATTTCCGTTGAACTTTTTGGCATCAAGAACGAGAGACATTTGCGACGAACTTTGCCAGCAAGAAGAAGGACGATGAAGAACAAATCAAGACCGGTTTCAGCCTCCTCCTGCACCGCTGCTGAAAAGATGATAGTTTTAGAGACTGTAAATTTAGGAAAAAAGCATGGTAAAAGGAATAAGGTACTGACTTGGACATTGGTCCTGTGTTCTCTAAGTATGGTAGTACCAACAATAATAGCTATTACGCTATGGTTTATAGAGTCCGCACACCCATTAGAAACACTCTTGCCAAAAGTAACTACTGAAAGCCCGGTTCATGTAATCACTGGTACTTTGTCCCCAATGGAAGAGAGACATAGAGAAGGATATGGCAACAATACATTGCTGCTGATAATGAATATGACCCATGCGGTTTTAAAAAAGAAAGATTGCTGGGTTTGTGCCCATTTACCACAGCATGGTGGGAAGGGGATAGAATGGTATGCACAACCATTGTCACTAAGTTCTGCATGCAGAGCATCTTTGGGTGCAATGTTTTTCAGGAAATGGAACAGAAGCAGTACAGGTCAATTAGATAAAACAAATATGGATGAATTTGAGGAAATTGTCATGAGACCTGTGGACTGCTCCATATTCCACAAAACACGTGTAATAATCCCAAAACCCACGCCAAAGATCGCACGAAAGATAACAAACCAATATAGGCAGGATAGATTGTCCCCGCCAGAAAAAACATCAGTAATGACGTTCCACACCAGAGAAGATGGGAACAAAAACGCTGTGCCACCTTCCTATGCGGTTAATTGCCACCCAAGAACTGTCCCGTTATGTGTAAAGAAAAAAGGGACCTATCTAGTAGGTACCTCCTTTGGGTGCATGAATACAGTGGTCTTGAAATATGAAGTTGAACCAGTATATGTAGGAGACCCTGTTTATTTCATATGTGGGGAAAGAGCATATCCATGGTTACCTAGAAACTGGGGAGGTACGTGTTACTTGGGTCTACTATTCCCAGAGTGTTCCTCTTAGAAACTGCAGAAGTATTGAGGCGATTAAAAGGTAGAACCCGAAGGAGTAGTGAAGATGGAATGATAGCAATGGATGTAGCCAAATCGTTTATACCATTCTTGGCCCAAATAGAAAATTCCTATAATATAAGAAAACTGTCTAGAATATTAAAAAATACAATAGATTCAACAACGGATATTGTATTCAATATGACGTTAGAAGAGAAAGGAATAAGACTAATGGCACTACAAAACAGAATGGCCCTTGACATAATATTAGTTGATCGTGGGGGAGTTTGTAAACTCGTAAAAACTGCGTGCTGTGTATATGTGGATGACTACTCCCCTAATATTTTAAAGCAATCAAGAAATTACATATCCTAAGTTCCTCACTTGCCACCGGAGAAGGGGGTTGGGGGATAGGATCCTGGTTTTGGGGACTATTGCGGTCCTGGGGATTGAAGCTAATTTCAATACTAGTGGTGGTACTTGGTATATTCATAACATGTTGCTGTTGCATACAATGCTGACCAATAGTTTGCACTGAGATAACTGAGGGATGTACTAAGGGATGTATGCACATGGTGTCGAGAGGAAAACAAACGCATGGCCGAAATAACAGAGACACGGATGAAACAAAAACAGTAAAACAATTCATGGGTATAGACATTAATGATGAAGATGATGCTTATGATAGCATGAAAGGTTCAGACATAGATACCCCAGACTTATCCTCATCAGACGAAGATACAATGAATGAATAAGACGCTTGGCATATGGCCAAAAGGAGGGTTTGTCAATCTGGAAAAGTGAATACCCTTCATTTGGATGATAGACGTATCTTGATGGCCGAAGGCCAACCGTCTTATTCACAGAATTATAGAAATACAGACTGCTATGCTTGACCAACAAGCGGCCATTTTAAACGTAGCAAGAATTGCCATTTTGCTTGTTAACCATTGCTCATTGCTTTCTGTCTAAAGTGCTTTGCAGCTTGCAATTTTTGCGAATTCTGCTTACTCTGCTCAACTGTTAACATTGTTGTCTGAATATGAAAGGGCAAGGCCGCGGGACTGAGGAGTTTGTTGAAACTCCTCATGAGCAGCCCAGAAAGGTATGCCCACGCTCCCTCTCTGTAGCCTTGAGGGAGAGCTGCAGGGCATTTAATAATTTCACAGATGCCAGCCAGTCTCGTACTGTGGTAGAATATGTTAGTATAAAGCAGCTAAAGGCTTGAATTATGCTCTTCTTACGGCCCCCCTTCACGAAACCCTTTAGAGCATGTCGGCTCCCAGGACACGAATAGCACCTCATAGATAGCAAAGCTTGGAATGTGACTCTTCCCCCATGTGCAGCTTGCTTCCAAGAACAGAAGCACCGTGTTCTGTTCAACAACTAGAAGATGCCTCCGCACTTTCTAAATTGCACATTGTTACTAGAATAGACATCGAAAGTGTCATAATTGTCATACTTGTCGGAAATGTCCATCATCATCCCGAGTTCAAAGAAACTCAATAAAAGGGGGGTGTTAAACATGTCATAGCTGATTGTATGATATGCATTTTGTATATATGTAACTGATGTACGTAATTCGCTCTCTTGCGTCCCTCGAGGTCTAGAGAATACACGTCACAGGGCGTGAGACCATAGTTGGCCAATTGGGACTATTTTGCTTGCAATAAACTCTAGCATTGGGAATTTTAACCTTGTGTCTGGTGCATCCTTTTGTGTATTGTTATTGCCTTGTTTCCATATCACGAGGGACCCCTAAGGGCCCCTTTCAAGATGGCGCCCGAATAGGGACCCTCCCCAACTTGCCCATTCGTAGACGTTGTAACGGAGTAGAGGCGGAAGAATGGCGAGGACGGGACGATCGAGCAGGGATCAAGAGGTGTACGGGCGCCCTGTAGAAGTGAGGAGAGATTCCTTCGCAGATCTGCACACATCTGATCCCTGATCGACTTACCGGGCCAGAGGGCAAAGGAGGCGAGGGTCCCGAAACGAGCCAGAAGCCAGAGAAGCGCAGACACGACGTTGGGAGGGGTTGCGTCAGGACACAGGCGACTTGTTTTATCAGGTGAGTCATTCCCCGATTCAAACGAAACCCTGATTATTGGTAGAGTGTTGATTTTGCAAATTCAAACATCCAGAGTAAGGTTGGTTAACCAAGGGGAAGGTTAAAAGCATGCCTGGAGTACTGTCCACTTTAGCGGGGCGTTTCCGCTGTGTTAGACAGTCCTTGGAAAATGGCCAAAGTGCACCGCCTGGGGGAACGCCGCCTTATGACATGTATGCAAAATATGGTATGGGTGCCATAATATTTTGTGAAATTTGGCATAGGCAAACTAGAAAGCAACAGGACCATCACTGGCCGATTAATGGTAGCTTTGAGATTGCGAGGATAGATAACCTAGAAAGGGTGTTGATAAGGAAAAAAACACGACCCGCAGCTTTTGAGACTATCAAAGTTTGGAGGAGGGAAGCAATGCTCCGACTTAGGAGTAGAGAGAAGCATGCGCGTAGGCACAAATCGAAGCTTGAGGTAGCAGAAGAAAAGGAGGATGAGGAGTGGACAGCAAGTCTAAGACGGGAAGGGAGACGTGAGCAAATGAACATAGAAGGAATATACCCACAGCGGAAACTACACATAGAAGACGAATTAATGGAACATTTGTTAACCCATACGGGTCGAGGCCCAAAACCAGGATCGAAACCAAACACGCCAGTAGTGACTGCGCAGGCCCAACCAGTAGCTCTCATACCCCCTCCCGCAGCCCAAGCACTTCCCCTCATGCAAGCATTAACCCACGCCCCACCCACAGCTCGAGCCCTCCCACAAGCGCAGACCGCACACGCGCAATTTCCCAGCACCCTGCAAGGCCCTTCACAGATTCCACCTGTGTCACTTGTCCCATCCGCACCTCCCACTCCAGAGACAGATTCAGCACCATCCTCCCCTCCCGAAGTCGAAATTGAGACAGGGGAGGTGAGAGGCGGGGCTGAAGGAACAGGATTTGGACGGGTAACTCGCAGCGCGATCAGCAAAGAAAGAAAGGTTGAATTACAGCAAGAGGCAGAAATGTACATAGAAGGAAATGATGGGACGGCAGCATTGGCCTCATTATATGGGTACCGAAGAAGCAACGAGAGACAGGTAGTGTTGGAATACATGGGGGAATTTTTGGTGGGAGAATGGAAAAAGTTACTTGGGAATTTACCCCCACAACGATTGTTAGATTTGAATAAGTTAGCACGCAGTGAGCAAAGAGATGAAGATGTAAGAAAACATGTGTACAAACTCATTGGGCCTCATTACGACCCTGGCGGAAATCGAAAAACGATGGCGGAAATGCAATACCGCCATCGAATAGCGCTCGGTGCGACTATGACCCGTCACCGCAAAGTACGATGCCATTAGCGACACCGTAGTGAACGCCAACGCTAACTGCACCAAGTACGTGCGCGCGCCATGCCAAACCGTAAATACCACCATGGCGCAACGGTACGCAAATTCCGACCCTAGCGGACATGTACCTAACGCCATCAAGCACGGCGGAAAGTACCATTCCGCCATGGTGAGAAGTACGGCATCGCGAATCAACCGCAAACGGCCCCACTGAGTGCCTGTACACCGCTCCCTGCCCACAAAGTACAACTCCCCGTAGGTGCAATGAAGTCACAATGAAACCAGTGAAATGTACAAGTCACCCATGCATGCCAACGAACAAAAGAATCACAAGAGGGGCCAATGGGAGCTGCAGGGCACAGATGGCACGAATACAGAAGCCATTCCAATGGACATGACCACAGTCCCCCACCAAGAAACGCACGCAAACACAGGCACCTGTGACCAGCAATATTCCGAAAATCACATCATTCCACCAGTCCACCTGGCTGACCGGCATCTGTTACACAAAACCCAATCCCCCGCCCCTGAGCATGACAACATTCAAACAGTCATATTGGCAGCCCCCATCCCTGACCTCACTGGGCTTCGTAGGCAAACGCGCCCAGCACAGTACCACGCAACTAAACTCCGAAGCTGGAACCCAATGCAGATCTCCTCACAATACATCGCTCCCCAAATAGGAATATGCCACATCACTTGCAAAGAAGAACGCTACACGGCCCATATCAGAATAGAAATTTAATGCACAACAAAATCACGAAGCCCATACAGCCATTAGGCCATGAACTCCAAAACACATTTCACCATTGTGGGCTGCATCCGCAAGAAATGACCAGCTACTACTTGTGTGACGCCCTGTTCCATCATGGTACACAGAGCCACATTCACGTACGAAAAGGCAACATGGAAGCGCACAGAACCGCAGGGCCGTCCGAATGGGGAGGCACTAGTCCAGCTGAAAGGCCGAAATGTTGCTCCGAGCCACTAGTACTGCGTAAGGGCATGTGGCCCATTGGCGATCGTCCCATAAGATCGTAATGCTGCTCCACTGATTAACACGAAGCAGCAGGTGTCGGGAGTAAAAGCCATCTGCAGGAGTGGCATACAGATGGCAGTGGCAAAAGGGGAGGAGATACCTGTCAACCAAAAGAAAAGAAAAAGAACAGAATGGCCATCAGAACTACATTCGAACAACTCACTTCAATGATCACACTAAATCCACAGCCATATGCATGCTAGCCCACTCCAAAGGATCATCACCACCCCAAAACCACTTGCGACTCATAACCATCTATATCGAGGTGTAAACACCATCACAAACGAGTGTACCTGTGCATGCGTCTGTGAAAACAGAATCCATCTGATGGGAATGTTAACGTGCATGGACACAAGTGTCTGAAGGCGCGTCGAGACAGGGAGGGCTCAACAAGGCCAGATAGACGATGGTCCCACTATGGCAGCCCTGCATCACATAGCGCAGGGGAGGCGGACAGATTCCAAGAAGCCCTGTACATGGCAAACTCTGTATCAAATCATCTGCCCATGCATCCATTCATCATTCCCTCATCCCGGTATAAAAACGCCTGAATATTTACTCACATAACATTAGAAATATCCATTGAGTCTGTGCGTTATGCAGCCTGCAAAATCCACAGTGCCCCAGCCCGTAATTCCAGTGTTGTGAAGTAACATGTATTTGGGAACGTCCGGCCTCATCGCCCACGTCGCTATTGCGCATCCCAAACTATTCATATCAATCATTGCATCCTCGCCATGGCCCCTGTCTCAAGGACATTGAACAATAGAACGTTATATTTGCAGTCAGACCTGTGGGCATCTCCTCGCCGCTAGCTGAAAACCGAAAGCGCCGCCCTTCGAATTCCTCATTTGCAACATCACGTCGAAAAGGCATCTGTGGCCGTTTGAAATCACAAATTAATCCATCTAGTGCGGCTGTGTGTGAAAATGGCAACTGCCTTCACCCACAAATGGGACGCCCCGCCCGTCGGTGCAACTCGGTACAGTGATGCATGAGGGCCCACCGTTACTCGAGTACTACGTTCCACTGACCCTTCACAAGTCTGTTCGCGACTGCAAAGATTGTATGTGAAACAATGGGACCATAGCCGAATGTACATATCAACCAATGTTACACGGCCATCGGGTACAAATACATGATTGCAATAGCAAGATGCCATTACTCGAATTGCAGCGTTGTGTGCGGGACGTGCTCGGCCAAAGGGGAGAGCAGCTTGCACAGGTGGAATGAATCACCACAGGTGGAGGCCATACAGCCTGAAAACACATAAATTGCACACCCAGTCTCCTCCCACAACCACACCCACTCCGAAATGCTACCGGCAGGACTCGCGATGTTGGCCCTGGGGGACCTGATAGCACTGCAAGTACTCCAACTCCAAGAAGAAGACGAACACCAACTACAACCGGCCGCACAGAGGAGACGCAGGAGGAGGCCAAGGCAGGGCCAGCAAGGGCCGCCAGCACAGCCACTACCACCATGCAGGTAGCCCGCAATCCCACGCCTCCGAGCACATCCGTTCAACCTCACTGATGAGCAGATCCACACCCTCTACCGTTTGGACCGGGACACCATAGTCGCCATTGTGGACATGACACAGGCTGACCTTGTCAGCATGATAGATAGCCCAACCGCCATCCCACCCCTACTGAAGGTGGTGTCTGTACTCCACTTCCTGGCCACAGGCACCTACCAGCACACAGTCGGACAGTTGCATGGCATTTCTCAGCCACTGTTCTCACGGACACTATTGCAAGTGCTCGATGCCCTCCTGCAGCACGCAGACGACTACATCTCTCTACCACGCTCGGAGCAGGAAATTACCAACACAAAAGTGGGATTCCATGCACTTGCCGGCATACCGGTTGCATTGGTGCCATCGACTGCACCCATGTGGAATTGGTCGTCCCACATGCCATGGAGGCCCAGTACCGCAACCGAAAACAATTTCATTCCCTGAATGTACAAATGGTGTGTGACTCCAACAGGATCATTACACATTGTTGTGCCCGATTCCCTGGATCAACCCATGATTCTATGGTCTTGAGGAACTCTACAATACCACGCTACATGGAGCGACACGCAGGGAACAGATCCTGGCTACTCGGTGAGTCTCATTTCATGCATGATGATGTGGGGTATGTGATTCGGCAATGACCTGGCAGGAAGGGGGGGGGGGTGTGCGTACGTAGCAATGGCATTCCACATCATACGTTTATCGTCCACATACAGGTGATGCTGGATATCCACTGAAGAGATGGCTCCTCACACCAGTCCGGAACCCACGGGACCAGCATGAGGAGGACTACAACCATGCCCACTCACGTACCCGTGTAGTCATTGAACAGGCATTCGGCCTACTGAAGACTCGTTTCCGCTGCCTCAGCAGGTCTGGCGGGGCACTCCTGTACCACCATGAGAAGGTTGCAAAGATGGTCATGGCATGTGTCATGCTCCACAACATGTGCGTACGTAGAAATGTGCCCATGCCCCCTGACGCAGAACTGCAAGCACCTGAAGATGGTCATGATGAGGGTTGGGATGTGGCAGCACCTCAAGGAGTCTGCGAGGCACCGGAGGGCCGTGACATTCGTCAGCATCTCATTGATGCATGCTTCTAGCACTCACGCCTGGTGGCTGATACATGGACACGGTACTCGTGGCACTGTGTGTGTCTGGTACATGCACAATATGGACTGTACGCCTATGATGGCCTAGCACACAAAGATCATTGTCCACACATCTCATTGGTTGATCGTGCATTGTTTATGGCATATGTGATATCATGTTGAACACCCTATCGACCCGCCACCCAAGTGAGCCCAAAACACCCCCTCCACCCTCCTACCTCCCCCCCGAACACCAGTGTCCAAAGATGCTCATTGTCAGTGGGCAGTCGCTATTGCAAGCCCCCTCTGCGGGTATCAGGGGCACCCCTGCCTGTGGAGCGCAGGTTCCTCCCAGATCTACGTTGGGGGCTGCCCTGGACGGAACTTGCAACGGATGATGTCTCTGCCTGCTCACGTCCATGCATGTCCCTAAGGGTTTGTGAGAGCTCAGTGAGCACACGGCGCACTGCGGCAAGTTCGGCACATACGTCTTTGGACGTCGCATGCAGTTCCCCCCTCAGGCTCTCGGTGCTTCTCTCCATTTGTACTCTCAGGCTCTCGGTGCTACTCTCCATTTGTGCCCTTAGTGTCTCTGTACTTCTCTCCATTTCTGCCCTCAGTGTCTCAGTTGATGTTTCTATGTCTGCCTTAGTGCCCCCACATTCATCGGCATGGTCCTTGAGGAGCGTGGCCAGTTGCTGCTGTTGCACGATTAACTGGTCGAGGGACTGTTGCCTCTGCTGGGCCATGGCCATTTGCGGTGGTGTCACAGAGGGGCTGGTGACCTCATGTTGCCTTGCCACAGGGCTTGTGGGGGATGGCCAGTCGTCGTCTTGTGGGTGCCCCTGCGTGGAATCCTCATGTTGTACGGGATGGGACAGACAGGGGGATTGGGACAGGTCATGGATGGATCTGACTTCGACATCCCCGTTTTCTGTGTCGGAGCATGCTGCCATCAATGGGGTGTCACCTATGGTGCTGCTGCCACCAGAGGCAGTGCCTTCTGTGGCATCCATTGGGGGGACCTGTGGTGGTGGTGTTGTGGGCATGCTGGCTGCTGGGGTGCCTGTTGATGTTCCCTCCTCTGTGCTGCCACCTGATTTGTGCTGCTGCCGTGTCTTGATGCGTGCAGCTGAGGTGGAGGGTCTTTGGCCGTTGGTCTTGGCCCTCTTTGCAGGTGTGCTGGTAGGGGTGTCCTGATGCTCGTCGTTTGGATCGGACCCTGTGGTGGAGTAAAGGAGGGCGAGGGTTATTAATGGGTCTGTGGGAATTGGAATGGCATTGTATCACATGCATTGGGGTGGTACCTGAGGGTGATTTGGGTCGGGGCCTTGGAGGTGCTTTCATTTGTGTGTGGAGTGAGGGTGCAGTTGTTTGGCAGCCTGCAGTTAGGGTGTGCCTGCTGCACGTGTAGTGGGTGTTTTAGGGGTTTTTAATTATTTATGTATTTATTGTGAGTTTTAAAGTGCGCTATCAGGCCAATGTGTGTGGACGTTCTCCTGGACATGTGTTTCTGTTGCACTATGGGGACACATGGTACTTCACATGATTGGAAATTGTGGATTTAGCATTGTTTTATTTGGGCCACCTACCTGATTCTTCGGATGTCTGCACTCCTTTCTCCATCCCTCCGACTCCCTCTATGCTCTCCATTCCAATGGTGGAGGCACAGATTTCTTCCCAGGGGGTCAACTTGATGGGTGATTCAGGACCTCCCCCGGTGGCTGTGGCAATGTTGTGGTTGGCAGAAAGTATGCTACGGACGCGTATCCGCAGGTCGTCCCATCGCTTTCTGCATTGCTGTGGGTTGCGGGGTGCGGTCCCCACCGCACTTACCCGCTGTGCCACCAGAGCCCATATGGCCTTCTTGTTCGCAAGTGCCGTCCTGGTCATTTGCGTGGAGAAGACGACGGCAGCATTCTCCTGGAGGGTCTCTGTTAGCACGGTGAGTTCCTCACGGGAGAAGTGGACCTGCCGCTTGCGGTCGCACGCTTTCTTCGCTACTTTTCCCATTTTTCTTGGTTTCGCTAGGGTGGATGACGGGTTGGGGTGTGTTTCAGGGTAGTGTTTTTAGTGGTTGTGTGGATTTTGTGGTTTTATAGGTGTACGGCGGGATGTTTCCCGTTCCGGGCCCATGTTTTTACTTCCGTTTCCGTATATTTACGGTCACCGTACTTTCCGGTTGGCGCTCACTGCGGTGTCCGCTAAGATGGGTGGCGGTATTGCACCTAGGGCGCCGTACGGCGGCGGTGTGGGCCGTTTTGGGGTCATTTCCGCCATCGCGGACTTTGCACTTCCGCCATGCCGTGGTGCTCGTGCCCGATGGGTCGGAATGGGCCGCACTTTGCTCCATCGTGCAATGGCGGAAACGCTATTTACGCTGTGGCGGTCCGGTCAGTCACTTTCCGCCAGGGTCGTAATGAGGGCCATTGAACTGAAAAATGAAATGGAAGATAGATATGCTGAAATGTTTGCTACACCTGAATATAGTCATGAGTGTATTAAGAAAGGTAGGAAGGAGGCGTCGAGGATGTATATGCAAAAATCGTGGCCGACAGTTTTTCCAGGTGGTGCAAAGCATTTGCCGGCACCGGGACAAATAGGTGATAAACAAAGATTGCAGGCATGGGTGGGGGAAACAATGCGATGGATGTCGAACAAAAGAACGTCAGTGGAGGAAGTAAGTGAGATGTGTAATGGGTACCCATTGGAGATGAGAAAAGAAGCGATGCGAACGATGGTAGCAGTGTTACTGCAGCAGGTAATTGGATACAATAGAGGTAGAGGAAATCCACAAGGCAGGGGTAATTTGAATAATATGCATGGGGTGTCATTGGGATTAAATCAATGTGCGTACTGTAAAGAGGAAGGACACTGGCGAGCCCAATGCCCGCACCTACAGAATAGAGGTGGGTTTGGCCAGAGAAGGCCTCATAGAGGACATCAGGGGTCAAATGGCCCAAGCAGAAATAGCATGCAGCAACAGGGATATACCAATGGAGGTAATCAAAACCAATCCCATGGTCAAAACCAAGCTCAACAGAACCAGGCATTGAACCAAAGTGTTCCGAACCAAAATCAGGGCGGGCAGGGCCAACAGAGAAATGATCAGAGTGGAGGACACCGAGGGGGAAATGGGAATATTTTTGATACACAGCCAAACACGTATTATAGCGGCAGCGGTGACTACACATCGGACGATGTGTTATTTTTGCAATAGGCCAGCCCACGGCAGGGGTCGGAACCAGTGTCTATTCGCCTGAATCAGAGAGGACCCTACGTAGAAATAAGAGTTGGGAATAAGGAGCACCGTTTCCTTGTAGATACAGGGGCACAAAAGTGTTCGATAGACCACCACTTGGTTGCGGAGATCCTACTGTCGGGGCAAAAGAATGTTTCTGTAGGGTTCGCAGGTACACCAGTAATTAACCCCGTGTCCGAAGCTGTCCCAATTACAATAGGACCATTTACGGAACAGTGTCCATTTCTTCTAACAGAAAATTGTGGGGAGAACTTGCTAGGATTAAATTTGTTGAGAACATTGGGGGCAGTTATACATTGTACGGCAGATGGGGTGTTCCTCACGATTTTGCCTCACGATGCACCGGTGACGGAATTTATGTCAGAAGCGTTACCAGAAGAGCTAAGTAGAGTACCAACCTGTGTGTGGGCAATGCATGATAACGATGTAGGATGCTTGAAAATAGAGCCAGCAAAAATAACTTTGAAATAAGCTGTTACATTACCACAAATTCCCCAGTATAAAATTTCTGTTGAAGGTGAGAAGGGATTAAAGAGTATTGTTACTGACCTGGTGAGATTGGGGGTGGTTGAAGAAATTGCAGGTAGCACGTGCAACAGCCCGATTCTTCCAGTTTACGAGAAAGGAGGCAATGAAGTACCATATCGTTTCATAATTGATCTGCGCGAATTGAACAAAGTGGTAGACCCACAATTCCCTTTGGTCCCAGATGTCACAACAATACTGACAATGATACCGGCCACTGCAGAATACTTTAGTGTAGTTGATTTGAAGAACGCGTTCTTTAGCATTCCAGTGGATAAAAGCAGTAGATATCTGTTCGCGTTCACTCTAGGAGGTCGATCATTCACATTCACACGCATTCCACAAGGATACACAGAAAGCCCGAGCTTTTACAGCAGGGCACTAAAGGAACAGCTAGATATGCTAGAACTACCAACAGGTTGCACACTCTTGCAGTACATAGATGACTTGCTACTAGCTGCTGACACAAAAGAGATCTGCAAAGAAAGTACTATATTACTATTGACACACCTAGCGACCCATGGTCACAAGGCAAGTTTGAAGAAATTCCAGTATAATCAAAAGGAGGTGTCTTATTTGGGTTACCTACTTTCGAAAGAAGGGAGAAGATTAACACCAGAACTCATAGAAAGTATTTCTAGTATGCCTATTCCAAAAACTCAAAAAGGAGTGAGAGCTGTAATAGTCATGGCCTCTTATTGTCGGCAGTGGATCAGTAATTTTGCGTTGATTGTGAAGCCGATGATAAAATTAACTAAAAAGGATGCAGTGATGCCTTTGCAGTGGGATGACGAATGTCAGAAAGCGTTCGATCAGTTGAAAGTGGCTTTAAGTTCTGCGCCAGTTTTAGGCACGCCAGATTATGCTAAAATATTTAGACTGTTTATAAGCGAGAGTGAAGGATGTGCATTGGCGGTTTTGACACAGGAACAAGGTGGAAGAAATAGGCCGTGCGGCTATTATTCTTCCACGCTGGACCCTGTAGCGCGCACTACCACAATGTTTGCGATCTGTTGCAGTGGCTGCTGCATCAGTGAAACAAACGGAAGGAATGGTATTGGGGCACACTTTAATTCTGATGGTGCCACATGCTATAGACGTTCTATTAAATAGAACACAGACGCAACACCTCACCTTTGCTAGACTAACAAGATATGAGCTCATCTTGTTTGCACCCCACATCCAAATTATGAGGTGTAGCGCATTGAATCCTGCAGAATTAATGCCACTACCCATAGCAGAAATTGGTGACAACGAATCACCACCCCATGATTGTTTAATGGTCACTGAAGAAGAGACAAAGGGAAGAGTTGATTTGAGCGACACCCCACAGAAAGAGCCAGATGGAGAGTTGTTTTGCGACGGCTCTTGTTTTAAATTACCTGATGGCACCTCAACTGCTGCATATGCAATTACTAACCTAGAGAGTGTTGTAGAAAGCAGAAGAATCCCATATAATTCAGCACAAGCCGCAGAAATTATAGCCTTGACTAGAGCTTGTGAACTCTCTGAGAATTTGAACGTGAATATTTATACTGACAGCCAGTACGCCTTTGGCGTGGTTCATAACTTTGGTCGACTCTGGGCTGAGAGGGGTTTCCTTGACATCACATGGGGCCAGGATTCAGCATGGGCCTTTGATTGTACGATTGTTGTCTGCACTCACGTTTCCAAAATGCCTAGCAATAGTGAAATGCGAGGTGCATAAAAAAGTAACATGTAAAGTGGGAGAGGGAAACGCATTTGCAGACAGGATTGCGAAACAAACAGCCACTGATTTGAGAAATAAAATGATGAAAGTACAGACTGAGGAAGTACCCTGTATGATAGAAGATGGGATTGCCACTGTCAAAGAAATGCAGGCCGAAGCCACGGCCGATGAAATCCAAGGGTGGGCTGAGGACTCTGCTGAGTTAGACTTGGAGGGTTGTTGGGTGGACAAAGAAACAAAAAACTGGATGTTGCCAAATTGCTACGTGACTGCAATGGTCACGATGGCGCATAGCCCTACTCATATCTGTGCGAGGAAGATGGTCCTGCATTTATCCACAGTATGGAAGAATGCACACATAAAGAAAAATGGAGAAAGGTTAGTGCAGAATTGCATTATGGGTTTACAACACAATGTAGGAAAGGGAACCGTGACTCCGACAGGCAGTTTTGGCCCGCCCTCTATGCCATTCGAGGTGATCCATTTTGATTTCATAGAAATGGAAAGGTGCCAGAACTACAAATATGTGATAGTGGTGATTTGTGCATTTAGCAAGTGGGTGGAGGCATATCCTTTAAAAGACTGTGCTGCCATGTCAACGGCAAAAGTAATGTTGAAGGAGTATTTCTCCCGGTTCGGGCTGCCCCGTATCCTGTGGTCAGATAACGGCCCACACTTTGTGGGTGCAGTAGTACTACAGATCTGTGCAGGTCTGCAGATTGACAAGCGATTCCACAGCTCCAGGCATCCGAGTTCCGCCAGACTTGTTGAGAGACATAACGGCATCCTAAAAGCCAAGATGGCAAAAATATGTGCCGGAAGCAAGTTGAGTTGGGTAGATGCATTACCTCTAGCACTTTTATGCATGCGCACATCTGTACAGGCTAAAACTGGGCTCTCTCCCTATGAAATTATCATGGGGAGACCGGCAAATGTATGGTGCGCATTATGTGATTATGTGAGGTTAAGCATCCTGTGTTAAGCACGTACTGTGGCCTTTTAATGCAGAAGTTGCGTTTGATTCATCAGCAGGTGCAGGAGGCGTTACCAGTGCGATATACCGGACCGGGGCACGCGCTGGAGCCTGGAAGCTGGGTCCTGAATAAAAACTTTCAATGGAAGACGTCATTAGCACCCAGGTGGCGCGGCCCCTACCAAGTACTTTTGGCGACACAGACGGCCATTCGAGTGGACGGTCGCAAGGCATGGATCCATGCGACACATGCCAAAAGATTCCCAGGACTGCTGACAACTTCCGACGACCAGAGAAAGGAAACGCCTCGGAAACGAAAGAAACTGTTGCCAATCGAATGAAACAGCACCAGCCTGAGCGAGAAGTGAAACTAGAAACAAAGCCTGAGCAAGAAGTGAAACAGAAACCAGAGCCTGGAGAAACTGCCAAAAAGGGGGAAGGGCGAACAGGGCCTCAACGTTGCCCAGCAGAAGCAACATCATCGTTGAACGGCACAGAATCAGCATTACACACGTCTACGAATACAGAGTGTGTGCCCCTTTGGCACCCATCCGATCTTGTAACCCCACCAGAGCCAAAAACAGAATCTACATCATTGCCACGGCGCTCATCGCTACCCATCATTGCACCGCAGGCTGACACTGAGACTGATACTGGAAGTGCATCGCCACTATTTACGGATCACACAATACCAGGAGTGAAACAGTATAATTTGCGGCCTCGACAGGCAAAGTGATCCACAGATCTTTGGTGCTTTTCTTTTGCCTTTGGTTCCACTCACGGACGGAGTAGGAGCCAGGGGTGTAGAGGAGAGAGTGTGAGAGTTGTGCAAGTCGGACAATTCAAGACTCACAGCTCCTCGGTGTGCTTAAAATAGAGTACATGTGTCCGGAGCTGGAGCAGGACCAGCTGGACGCACATAAGTACTGAGTCAGACAGAGTACATGTGTCCTAAACCAGAGCGGGACAAGCTGGATGCATATAGTACTCTGTCAATAAAGAACTGTTCAGAAATAGTCTGAGCAGTGGAAGGAAGAACAACTAATCTTGCTCAGAGTGGATAAGTGATCGAGGCTGTGAAGGGCAGGCAGAATTGAACTGTGACATTTCCGTTGAACTTTTTGGCATCAAGAACGAGAGACATTTGCGACGAACTTTGCCAGCAAGAAGAAGGACGATGAAGAACAAATCAAGACCGGTTTCAGCCTCCTCCTGCACCGCTGCTGAAAAGATGATAGTTTTAGAGACTGTAAATTTAGGAAAAAAGCATGGTAAAAGGAATAAGGTACTGACTTGGACATTGGTCCTGTGTTCTCTAAGTATGGTAGTACCAACAATAATAGCTATTACGCTATGGTTTATAGAGTCCGCACACCCATTAGAAACACTCTTGCCAAAAGTAACTACTGAAAGCCCGGTTCATGTAATCACTGGTACTTTGTCCCCAATGGAAGAGAGACATAGAGAAGGATATGGCAACAATACATTGTTGCTGATAATGAATATGACCCATGCGGTTTTAAAAAAGAAAGATTGCTGGGTTTATGCCCATTTACCACAGCATGGTGGGAAGGGGATAGAATGGTATGCACAACCATTGCCACTAAGTTCTGCATGCAGAGCATCTTTTGGTAAATTAGATAAAACAAATATGGATGAATTTGAGGAAATTGTCATGAGACCTGTGGGCTGCTCCATATTCCACAAAACACGTGTAATAATCCCAAAACCCACGCCAAAGATTGCACGAAAGATAACAAACTAATAGAGGCAGGATAGATGGTCCCCGCCAGAAAAAACATCAGTAATGACGTTCCACACCAGAGAAGATGGGAACAAAAACGCTGTGCCACCTTCCTATGCGGTTAATTACCACCCAAGACCTGTCCCGTTATGTCTAAAGAAAAAAGGGACCTATCTAGTAGGTACCTCCTTTGGGTGCATGAATACAGTGGTCTTGAAATATGAAGTTGAACCAGTATATGTAGGAGACCCTGTTTATTTCATATGTGGGGAAAGAGCATATCCATGGTTACCTAGAAACTGGGAAGGTACGTGTTACTTGGGTCTACTATTCCCAGAGTGTTCCTCTTAGAAACTGCAGAAGTATTGAGGCGATTAAAAGGTAGAACCCGAAGGAGTAGTGAAGATGGAATGATAGCAATGGATGTAGCCAAATCGTTTATACCATTCATGGCCCAAATAGAAAATTCCTATAATATAAGAAAACTGTCTAGAATATTAAAAAATACAATAGATTCAACAACGGATATTGTATTCAATATGACGTTAGAAGAGAAAGGAATAAGACTAATGGCACTACAAAACAGAATGGCCCTTGACATAATATTAGTTGATCGTGGGGGAGTTTGTAAACTCGTAAAAACTGCGTGCTGTGTATATGTGGATGACTACTCCCCTAATATTTTTAAAGCAATCAAGAAATTACATATCCTAAGTTCCTCACTTGCCACCGGAGAAGGGGGTTGGAGGATAGGATCCTGGTTTTGGGGACTATTGCGGTCCTGGGGATTGAAGCTAATTTCGATACTAGTGGTGGTACTTGGTATATTCATAACATGTTGCTGTTGCATACAATGCCGACCAATAGTTTGCACTGAGATAACTGAGGGATGTACTAAGGGATGTATGCACATGGTGTCGAGAGGAAAACAAACGCATGGCCGAAATAACAGAGACACGGATGAAACAAAAACAGTAAAACAATTCATGGCAATAGACATTAATGATGAAGATGATGCTTATGATAGCATGAAAGGTTCAGACATAGATACCCCAGACTTATCCTCATCAGAGGAGGAAACAATGAATGAATAAAACGCTTGGCATATGGCCAAAAGGAGGGTTTGTCAATCTGGAAAAGTGAATACCCTTCATTTGGATGATAGACGTATCTTGATGGCCGAAGGCCAACCGTCTTATGCACAGAATTATAGAAATACAGACTGCTATGCTTGACCAACAAGCGGCCATTTTAAACGTAGCAAGAATCGCCATTTTGCTTGTTAACCATTGCTCATTGCTTTCTGTCTAAACTGCTTTGCAGCTTGCAATTCTTGCGAATTCTGCTTACTCTGCTCAACTGTTAACATTGTTGTCTGAATATGAAAGGGCAAGGCCGCGGGACTGAGGAGTTCGTTGAAACTCCTCATGAGCAGTCCAGAAAGGAATGCCCACGCTCCCTCTCTGTAGCCTTGAGGGAGAGCTGCAGGGCATTTAATAATTTCACAGATGCCAGCCAGTATCGTACTGTGGTAGAATATGTTAGAATAAAGCAGCTAAAGGCTTGAATTATGCTCTTCTTACGGCCCCCCTTCACGAAACCCTTTAGAGCGTGTCAGCTCCCAGGACACAAATAGCACCTCATAGATAGCAAAGCTTGGAATGTGACTCTTCCCCCGTGTGCAGCTTGCTTCCAAGAACAGAAGCACCGTGTTCTGTTCAACAACTAGAAGATGCCTCCGCACTTTCTAAATTGCACATTGTTATTAGAATAGACATCGAAAGTGTCATAATTTTCATACTCGTCGGAAATGTCCATCATCATCCAGAGTTCAAAGAAACTCAATAAAAGGGGAGTGTTAAACATGTCATAGCTTATTGTATGATATGCATTTTGTACATATGTAACTGATGTACGTAATTCGCTCTCTTGCGTCCCTCGAGGTCTAGAGAATACACGTCGCGGGGCGTGAGACCATAGTTGGCCAATTGGGACAATTTTTCTTGCAATAAATCCTAGCATTGGGAATTTTAACCTCGTGTCTGGCGCATCCTTTCGTGTATGGTTATTGCCTTGTTTCCATATCACAAGGGACCCCTAAGGGGGTGAAATTGTCATCAGATTTATCATTACAAACAATTCAGGGGCTAAAGAAATTGAAAAAATTCTGGGCAAATATTGGCATCTCCTTAAAAGATATATAGATATCAGTCATCTTCGCAAGGCAAATGCAACAGTTACATACAGGAAACCAGCTTCCTTTCAAACAAAACTGTCGCCCAGCATGTTCCAACACGATCAGACATCTCCCATGTGCGGCAGGCTTTCCATCAGAACACCTGGTTTATTCACTTGTGCAAAATGGATTGAAAACAACAAAATACATTCATCCAGGAACAGGAAAAGAAGTGACAATAATGAAGGAAACCAAATGTTTTACACAATTTGCAATTTATGTGATTACTTGCCAGTGCAACTTGCGGTGTATTGGAAGTACAAAATTGGAAGCAAGACTGCACATTTTACAACATCTGTGGGCAATCAAAAATAGAGATATGAACTATACCCTCTTTCCAAGCATGTTGAGGATAGACACCAAGGAAATGTTTCTTCTTTTAGATATTTTGTAATTGACACGGTTGACCCACATCCCAGAGGTGGTGACAGACTCAGGAGACTTAGACAATTGGAATCCTGCTATATTGTCCATTATGACACTAAATTTCCAACAGGTCACAACGGAGATGAGGAACTATTTATTTTTGTGGGTGATTAACCCTGAGTTAACCATTATGTACTCTGTTCTCTAGGGGAGCTCCTCGACAAATTCTAAGAGACCATCCTCAGGAGATTACATATTTCAAATTGCATTGCTGATATTATTATTTTTTATTGTTATCTTATACTTGCAATATGTGTTTTTTTGAGAATGTGTTATATTCTGTACTTTTGTATATCAGCATTTTTGTATTTTTGTACTTTTGTACTTTTGTACTTTTGTATTCTCACTGAACTGCTTTTTTGAAAAATGTTTCTTGTATTTAAAGATTTTTATAGGATAAAATTATGTATACACCGATAAAATGTTAATAAATGGTTGCCATTTCAACTGAAATTTGTTCTGTAATTCAGGGGTGGAAGCATTACACCTTTCTAATCTGTGAATATCACATATAGAATTCCACCAAAATGTATAGTGAATTTGGTTTAGGGTTTTCCAATTTGTAGTAATGTTTTGGATAACCACCATTAAGCATAAATCAATCAGATAATTAGCATGTTTATTTACTGGGCAATCATATAATATGGAAGTGCCAAAGATAAGAAAATCAAAACAAAAATCTATATTAAAGTTAAAGACACATTTGATGGTATTCCACACAGAGATCCATAATTGTTTAACATATTGGCAGTCTATAAACATATATTTAAAATAACCTTGCATGTGTAGGCAGCTCCAGCAATTGTCATTAGGTGATAGATCACATTTGGAAAGGGAGAAAGGGGTGATAAAGGTTCTGTGGTGGAAAAGGAAAATAGTTTGGATAAGGCTTGCTGGTGGTAAACTGCGGCATATGCAGATGATGTACTTATTTTCTTAAGAAACCCCAACTGGGAGCCCAGCATCTTGCTAATATTATCTCTAGATGTTCAGATGCATCAGGATACAAACTTAATGTGTGTTTATGTTTACTGTTTATAATGTGCACGAAGTACCTGAGAGCTGACGGGTACAGACTAACATACGAAGAACATGCATCACAAAAAAGATGGATAAGGTCAAAAGGCTTCTCAGCAGAAGCAAGTGGGTTCAGATGGAGGAGAGTGCTCTAAGAGAAAAGCAGAGTCTTCAGTTGCCTCTTAAAAAGTTCTGTGGAGGCTATGGTTCTTAATTTAGGCAGAAGGGCATTCCAAGCAATGGGAGCCGCTAGGCCAAAGGCCCCATGCCTTGCCTTATTAAAGTTACTACGAGGAACATTAAGAATATGGGCGTTGTCTGATCTTAGGGCCCTTATATTATGTTTGATAACAGTGGCTTCTGTCAAATAGGTTGGCATTTGACCCATGATACATTTATGGGTGATGAGAAGAAGCCTAAAAGACACCTTTGCTCTGATCGGGAGCCAATGAAGACTTCTTCTAGCCTCGGAAACATGATCTCTTCTCTGGAGGCCTTTAACCACTCTCACCATCCCATGTTGGATCACCTGGAGCTGTTGAAAATCTGATTGCGAAATGCCAACTAGCAGGCTACAACAATAATCCAATTTGGACACTATTACTTGATAAAGTACAAGGATGGTGAAATCAGACTATTGACCTGTGCCTTCATGTTCAGGTGTTTGTCTAGGTAGATACAAAGAGTCTTCACCTTGTTCAGAACCTCAATGGCACAATTGGCTAAATTAATCAAGTTTGCTTGCTGAACCGACTAAGAGAAGTTCTGCTTTGGCACTATTTAAGGCCAAGCCATTTGAGACCATGCAATTTGGAATTTAAATACATTTTATTAATGTAGGTTTCATCCTCTTGATAGGAACCAGAGATGGGTATTAAAAGAAGAGGCCGAATCCAGGGTATGTCCTTTAACATGTGTAGTATCTCTAACATGATCGGAAAAACCCAGTGAGTCAATTGTGTTCTCCATCACTTTAGCGATAGTATTAGAGTAACAGCCCAGCCAGGGATTGAAGTCTCCCAGCAGGACTAGTTTCGTATTAGGTTTGAGAAATGATAAGAGGAGGCTATTCATAAGCGCTAGGAATGTGGAATCTGCTATGGGAGCTCTATAGAGTAAAAGAATATTCAATGTAAGTTCAGCGATGATAGCTACTTTTACTAATAACATTTCGGAACCTGGAATAATATCAATTTTGGTTTCTCACGTTTTAAACCTAGATCTAATAATGAGAGCTACACTTCCCCCTCTATTCTGTACTCAATCCTGTCAGATCATGTGGTAACTCTCCGGGATAGCTAGAGACCAGGTGGTGTTGGCAGCTTCATGACTCCAGGTCTCCGTTACAGCACAGATATCCAGATTAAGTTATTCAATAAGGGTAAACACTTTCGTGGCTTGTTTCAAAAGTGACCTTGTGTTTAGTAATAAGGATTTAAGAGTGCATTGAGATGTGGGTGGCTTAGAGGAGACTTCACATTGTTCTGGGGAAATTACTTTAGTGGCAGTATTACCCCCATGAGCTTCGGAAGCATCCTCTAAGGAAATTGCAGCAGTGATGGCTAATCGAGCATCACAAACCTCATCTGAGGGTACCGAATTACGCAGCGTCCTGGACTCATCAGCTCTCTCTGTGCTGAATGATTGCTGCGCCGCTACTTTAGGAGAATCTGAATGAGGCACAAACATGGGTATAACCTCTGCTGGATCATCATGTCTTTCAAGATTATGTTGATGTAGCATAGTGTTAGCACGAGTTTGATAGACCCCGGGTTCTCCTTTTGTAACGACGGTGTCCTGATCATCTGAACCTTAAGTGCATTTTCAGCAGGGGTCAACGCTACAAGTGAAAGGGGGACTTCACCTGTATCTAATATGGTGATCCCATTACAGTACAAGTTGGAACTAGGAGCATTGAGTTGTACAGGAGTCATAATGGAGTAAGAATCAGTTTGAGTAGATTGTGTATTCCACTTCGCCGGATCTGATTGAACCCTGAACTTGCATCGAGCGTCCACATTTTCTCTAGCAATCTTAATAGCATTTAAAACCTCTGTAATTCCTATTTTTAGTACTTACTAAAACAGGTAACAGACAGGGGTCGTCCTCCTGACTCACGTAACAAACCTGAACTAACAAATACTAACAAATCTGAGATTCTTCTGCATTGTACCCCATTTCATGGCATCAATCTAGGTATGAAATGGTGTCCTTTGGGATTCAAATATCCGCATATCCGCCTCTATTAATGATATTCGCAAACGTAACTTAGAAAGCACATTATCCAGAGTCAAAGAGTTAGTATCGTATGGTCCCCCCTGTATCTTTCCTGGTGGGGCAGACTAGAATCGATAAAGATGATACTCTCTCCAAAAATACTCTATCTTCTCTTTATGATGCCTCTTCCTCTGCCTCCCTCCTTCTTCAAATCTATAGATTCCTGTCTCATAAAATACTTATGGGGGAGAAAGAAATATAGAATCTCGCTGCTAGGCAATCATCTTTTATATCCCCTTTCATTTGGCATAACCCTTTAATTAAAATTAGAGGAAAATGTATTTTCTGGATCCGTGGCTCTCTAAGGGCATTCAATTCTGCAACCAATTATTTAAATGTGGTGTTACTATTACTTTCGATAAATTTATTGTCAATTTTCATATGCCTGCCTCTTCCCTCACACAATTCCTTACAATTATTGCTGCAATTGTAGAACATCATGTAATTCCAACAATCCTGAGGCGCATAGACTCCTTCATATGCTCAACTCTAATACGACTGCTTCAATCTACTATAACATATTATTCAATTCTGCTTCTACCCCGAGGATTGAATGCCTTCACACTGACTGGGGAGAAGACTTCGTAAGTTTGGATCATCAGTTCTGCTGGCACCTACATTGGCAAAGAATTTCTAAAATTACCACCTCTGCAAGCCTTTTAAGAATGTTTTAACACACATTTTTAAACATGTACTGTATTTTGATACACATTTTAACAGAGTACACAAACTGAGCTAAATTTACTAATGGGAGATTTATGGATGAGTTTAGTCCAATGTCATCAAAATGGAGGGATTAATTATTGGGATCTAAAACTGTAACATTATAGCAGATTGCACACATAGTACTCTCTTCTAGGTTACCCAGCATTAGTGTCAATTAGAGTTTTTGGTGCCAGTCATGGATCCCACAACATGTCAGCCTTTTTGTTGATCGTATGTAAGCACAGTGCACTTTAGACACTGCATATATATTGTAGATAGTGAGCCCTTTTGAAAATGTCCTTATTCGAATACATACTTCATTATACTATGACAAACCTATGGGAAATTCGTCCCTGTGGGAGACTAATGGTATTTTTTTAATCAATCACTGATTCCTGTATGACAGATCCCTGCTGTTTTCCTTTGTCCATTTGATCACGTGAATACCTTACAAGGTTTCTAGCAGGATTAGGAGCCCACTTGGGTTCCACTAATAAATTGATTAATTAATTAATTAATTAATTAATAATCTCCTGTAAAATGCAGACACCCGCAAGGGTTCACTGTCATTAGACTTGAACTTTACAATTTAGTTGTATTTTCCTGTACCCATCGACGTGACATGGACAAGCAATTGATCTAGGGTCATCATGCTACCTATCAATAAGAAACTGGCACCCGCGAGGGTTAACTGCCAGTCAGAATTCATTGTGTATTCGTAGGATCCTGTCATATTCATTTTAGCATATTGCATTTGGTCACCTTTCGATGACATTTATATATTTAACATATTATTTAATCACAATAGGCCACCCAATGTCCATGACAGGATGGAGACCACACTTGGGAACATAGGGCCTCTCAAGAGGCACCTGGCACCCACAAGGGTTTACTTTCAGCCGGCCATATATATTTCTGTGTGTTTTTCAGTGCATTTGGTTTTTGAGGGGATATCCTCTCTTTTAATAATGTTAGCACCTTGCACCCTGCACCTTTTATATATATTGCACTTTATACATTCAGGTCAGAGGCTTTTGGATTTGGACTTGCCTTTCTTGCACATATTTCTGCTGCCTTTATGCAGTTGGGATCGATCCTCCGTTGGAAAATGTATGCATTAGTATCCAGCTTAATTACCCATTTCCCCCTCTTCTAATCACTGTCCTTGTGTTTGTGTTTCTCAAATTGTTCTGTCTCCTTTTCAAATGTCGCAATTTTTCTTAAAAAACATGTAATAACGTGAGCACTTGCGGGACAGGAGTTACCTAAAATCTTACATATGAGCATTTGCTTAACTTGAATGACATTCCAGATTATCAGCAATAATTGAAGAAATTATGCACTACATGCATCTAATGCGTTACAAATGCGTTAGAAACACTCTTGCCAAAAGTAACTACTGAAAGCCCGGTTCATGTAATCACTGGTACTTTGTCCTCAATGGAAGAGAGACATAGAGAAGGATATGGCAACAATACATTGTTGCTGATAATGAATATGACCCATGCGGTTTTAAAAAAGAAAGATTGCTGGGTTTATGCCCATTTACCACAGCATGGTGGGAAGGGGATAGAATGGTATGCACAACCATTGCCACTAAGTTCTGCATGCAGAGCATCTTTGGGTGCAATGTTTTTCGGGAAATGGAACAGAAGCAGTACGGGTAAATTAGATAAAACAAATATGGATGAATTTGAGGAAATTGTCATGAGACCTGTGGGCTGCTCCATATTCCACAAAACACGTGTAATAATCCCAAAACCCACGCCAAAGATTGCACGAAAGATAACAAACTAATATAGGCAGGATAGATTGTCCCCGCCAGAAAAAACATCAGTAATGACGTTCCACACCAGAGAAGATGGGAACAAAAACACTGTGCCACCTTCCTATGCGGTTTATTACCACCCAAGACCTGTCCCGTTATGTCTAAAGAAAAAAGGGACCTATCTAGTAGGTACCTCCTTTGGGTGCATGAATACAGTGGTCTTGAAATATGAAGTTGAACCAGTATATGTAGGAGACCCTGTTTATTTCATATGTGGGGAAAGAGCATATCCATGGTTACCTAGAAACTGGGAAGGTACGTGTTACTTGGGTCTACTATTCCCAGAGTGTTCCTCTTAGAAACTGCAGAAGTATTGAGGCGATTAAAAGGTAGAACCCGAAGGAGTAGTGAAGATGGAATGATAGCAATGGATGTAGCCAAATCGTTTATACCATTCATGGCCCAAATAGAAAATTCCTATAATATAAGAAAACTGTCTAGAATATTAAAAAATACAATAGATTCAACAACGGATATTGTATTCAATATGACGTTAGAAGAGAAAGGAATAAGACTAATGGCACTACAAAACAGAATGGCCCTTGACATAATATTAGTTGATCGTGGGGGAGTTTGTAAACTCGTAAAAACTGTGTGCTGTGTATATGTGGATGACTACTCCCCTAATATTTTTAAAGCAATCAAGAAATTACATATCCTAAGTTCCTCACTTGCCACCGGAGAAGGGGGTTGGAGGATAGGATCCTGGTTTTGGGGACTATTGCGGTCCTGGGGATTGCAGCTAATTTCGATACTAGTGGTGGTACTTGGTATATTCATAACATGTTGCTGTTGCATACAATGCCGACCAATAGTTTGCACTGAGATAACTGAGGGATGTACTAAGGGATGTATGCACATGGTGTCGAGAGGAAAACAAACGCATGGCCGAAATAACAGAGACACGGATGAAACAAAAACAGTAAAACAATTCATGGCTATAGACATTAATGATGAAGAAGATGCTTATGATAGCATGAAAGGTTCAGACATAGATACCCCAGACTTATCCTCATCAGAGGAGGATACAATGAATGAATAAGACGCTTGGCATATGGCCAAAAGGAGGGTTTGTCTATCTGGAAAAGTGAATACCCTTCATTTGGATGATAGACGTATCTTGATGGCCGAAGGCCAACCGTCTTATGCACAGAATTATAGAAATACAGACTGCTATGCTTGACCAACAAGCGGCCATTTTAAACGTAGCAAGAATCGCCATTTTGCTTGTTAACCATTGCTCATTGCTTTCTGTCTAAACTGCTTTGCAGCTTGCAATTCTTGCGAATTCTGCTTACTCTGCTCAACTGTTAACATTGTTGTCTGAATATGAAAGGGCAAGGCCGCGGGACTGAGGAGTTCGTTGAAACTCCTCATGAGCAGTCCAGAAAGGAATGCCCACGCTCCCTCTCTGTAGCCTTGAGGGAGAGCTGCAGGGCATTTAATAATTTCACAGATGCCAGCCAGTATCGTACTGTGGTAGAATATGTTAGAATAAAGCAGCTAAAGGCTTGAATTATGCTCTTCTTACGGCCCCCCTTCACAAAACCCTTTAGAGCGTGTCAGCTCCCAGGACACAAATAGCACCTCATAGATAGCAAAGCTTGGAATGTGACTCTTCCCCCGTGTGCAGCTTGCTTCCAAGAACAGAAGCACCGTGTTCTGTTCAACAACTAGAAGATGCCTCCGCACTTTCTAAATTGCACATTGTTATTAGAATAGACATTGAAAGTGTCATAATTTTCATACTCGTCGGAAATGTCCATCATCATCCGGAGTTCAAAGAAACTCAATAAAAGGGGAGTGTTAAACATGTCATAGCTGATTGTATGATATGCATTTTGTACATATGTAACTGATGTACATAATTCGCTCTCTTGCGTCCCTCGAGGTCTAGAGAATACACGTCGCGGGGCGTGAGACCATAGTTGGCCAATTGGGACAATTTTTCTTGCAATAAATCCTAGCATTGGGAATTTTAACCTCGTGTCTGGCGCATCCTTTCGTGTATGGTTATTGCCTTGTTTCCATATCACAATGGACCCCTAAGGGGGTGAAATTGTCATCAGATTTATCATTACATACAATTCAGGGGCTAAAGAAATTGAAAAAATTCTGGGCAAATATTGGCATCTCCTTAAAAGATATATAGATATCAGTCATCTTCGCAAGGCAAATGCAACAGTTACATACAGGAAACCAGCTTCCTTTCAAACAAAACTGTCGCCCAGCATGTTCCAACACGATCAGACATCTCCCATGTGCGGCAGGCTTTCCATCAGAACACCTGGTTTATTCACTTGTGCAAAATGGATTGAAAACAACAAAATACATTCATCCAGGAACAGGAAAAGAAGTGACAATAATGAAGGAAACCAAATGTTTTACACAATTTGCAATTTATGTGATTACTTGCCAGTGCAACTTGCGGTGTATTGGAAGTACAAAATTGGAAGCAAGACTGCACATTTTACAACATCTGTGGGCAATCAAAAATAGAGATATGAACTACCCTCTTTCCAAGCATGTTGAGGATAAACACCAAGGAAATGTTTCTTCTTTTAGATATTTTGTAATTGACACGGTTGACCCACATCCCAGAGGTGGTGACAGACTCAGGAGACTTAGACAATTGGAATCCTGCTATATTGTCGATTATGACACTAAATTTCCAACAGGTCACAACGGAGATGAGGAACTATTTATTTTTGTGGGTGATTAACCCTGAGTTAACCATTATGTACTCTGTTCTCTAGGGGAGCTCCTCGACAAATTCTGAGAGACCATCCTCAGGTGATTACATATTTCAAATTGCATTGCTGATATTATTATTTTTTATTGTTATCTTATACTTGCAATATGTGTTTTTTTGAGAATGTGTTATATTCTGTACTTTTGTATATCAGCATTTTTGTATTTTTGTACTTTTGTACTTTTGTACTTTTGTATTCTCACTGAACTGCTTTTTTGAAAAATGTTTCTTGTATTTAAAGATTTTTATAGGATAAAATTATGTATACACCGATAAAATGTTAATAAATGGTTGCCATTTCAACTGAAATTTGTTCTGTTATTCAGGGGTGGAAGCATTACACCTTTCTAATCTGTGAATATCACATATATAATTCCACCAAAATGTATAATGAATTTGGTTTAGGGTTTTCCAATTTGTAGTAATGTTTTGGATAGCCACCATTAAGCATAAATCAATCAGATAATTAGCATGTTTATTTACTGGGCAATCATATAATATGGAAGTGCCAAAGATAAGAAAATCAAAACAAAAATCTATATTAAAGTTAAAGACACATTTGATGGTATTCCACACAGAGATCCATAATTGTTTAACATATTGGCAGTCTATAAACATATATTTAAAATAACCTTGCATGTGTAGGCAGCTCCAGCAATTGTCATTAGGTGATAGATCACATTTGGAAAGGGAGAAAGGGGTGATAAAGGTTCTGTGGTGGAAAAGGAAAATAGTTTGGATAAGGCTTGCAGGTGGTAAACTGCGGCATATGCAGATGATGTACTTATTTTCTTAAGAAACCCCAACTGGGAGCCCAGCATCTTGCTAATATTATCTCTAGATGTTCAGATGCACCAGGATACAAACTTAATGTGTGTTTATGTTTACTGTTTATAATGTGCACGAAGTACCTGAGAGCTGACGGGTACAGACTAACATACGAAGAACATGCATCACAAAAAAGATGGAGAAGGTCAAAAGGCTTCTCAGCAGAAGCAAGTGGGTTCAGATGGAGGAGAGTGCTCTAAGAGAAAAGCAGAGTCTTCAGTTGCCTCTTAAAAAGTTCTGTGGAGGCTATGGTTCTTAATTTAGGCAGAAGGGCATTCCAAGCAATGGGAGCCGCTAGGCCAAAGGCCCCATGCCTTGCCTTATTAGAGTTACTACGAGGAACATTAAGAATATGGGCGTTGTCTGATCTTAGGGCCCTTATATTATGTTTGATAACAGTGGCTTCTGTCAAATAGGTTGGCATTTGACCCATGATACATTTATGGGTGATGAGAAGAAGCCTAAAAGACACCTTTGCTCTGATCGGGAGCCAATGAAGACTTCTTCTAGCCTCGGAAACATGATCTCTTCTCTGGAGGCCTTTAACCACTCTCACCGTCCCATGTTGGATCACCTGGAGCTGTTGAAAATCTGATTGCGAAATGCCAACTAGCAGGCTACAACAATAATCCAATTTGGACACTATTACTTGATAAAGTACAAGGATGGTGAAATCAGACTATTGACCTGTGCCTTCATGTTCAGGTGTTTGTCTAGGTAGATACAAAGAGTCTTCACCTTGTTCAGAACCTCAATGGCACAATTGTTTAAATTAATCAAGTTTGCTTGCTGAACCAACTAAGAGAAGTTCTGCTTTGGCACTATTTAAGGCCAAGCCATTTGAGACCATGCAATTTGGAATTTAAATACATTTTATTAATGTAGGTTTCATCCTCTTGATGGGAACCAGAGATGGGTATTAAAAGAAGAGGCCGAATCCAGGGTATGTCCTTTAACATGTGTAGTATCTCTAACATGATCGGAAAAACCCAGTGAGTCAATTGTGTTCTCCTTCACTTTAGCGATAGTATTAGAGTAACAGCCCAGCCAGGGATTGAAGTCTCCCAGCAGGACTAGTTTCGTATTAGGTTTGAGAAATGATAAGAGGAGGCTATTCATAAGCGCTAGGAATGTGGAATCTGCTATGGGAGCTCTATAGAGTAAAAGAATATTCAATGTAAGTTCAGCGATGATAGCTACTTTTACTAATAACATTTCGGAACCTGGAATAATATCAATTTTGGTTTCTCACGTTTTAAACCTAGATCTAATAATGAGAGCTACACTTCCCCCTCTATTCTGTACTCAATCCTGTCAGATCATGTGGTAACTCTCCGGGATAGCTAGAGACCAGGTGGTGTTGGCAGCTTCATGACTCCAGGTCTCCGTTACAGCACAAATATCCAGATTAAGTTATTCAATAAGGGTAAACACTTTCGTGGCATGTTTCAAAAGTGACCTTGTGTTTAGTAATAAGGATTTAAGAGTGCACTGAGATGTGGGTGGCTTAGAGGAGACTTCACATTGTTCTGGGGAAATTACTTTAGTGGCAGTATTACCCCCATGAGCTTCGGAAGCATCCTCTAAGGAAATTGCAGCAGTGATGGCTAATCGAGCATCACAAACCTCATCTGAGGGTACCGAATTACGCAGCGTCCTGGACTCATCAGCTCTCTCTGTGCTGAATGATTGCTGCGCCGCTACTTTAGGAGAATCTGAATGAGGCACAAACATGGGTATAACCTCTGCTGGATCATCATGTCTTTCAAGATTATGTTGATGTAGCATAGTGTTAGCACGAGTTTGATAGACCCTGGGTTCTCCTTTTGTAAAGACGGTGTCCTGATCATCTGAACCTTAAATGCATTTTCAGCAGGGGTCAACGCTACAAGTGAAAGGGGGACTTCACCTGTATCTAATATGGTGATCCCATTACAGTACAAGTTGGAACTAGGAGCATTGAGTTGTACAGGAGTCATAATGGAGTAAGAATCAGTTTGAGTAGATTGTGTATTCCACTTCGCCGGATCTGATTGAACCCTGAACTTGCATCGAGCGTCCACATTTTCTCTAGCAATCTTAATAGCATTTAAAACCTCTTTAATTCCTATTTTTAGTACTTACTAAAACAGGTAACAGACAGGGGTCGTCCTCCTGACTCACGTAACAAACCTGAACTAACAAATACTAACAAATCTGAGATTCTTCTGCATTGTACCCCATTTCATGGCATCAATCTAGGTATGAAATGGTGTCCTTTGGGATTCAAATATCCACATATCCGCCTCTATTAATGATATTCGCAAACGTAACTTAGAAAGCACATTATCCAGAGTCAAAGAGTTAGTATCGTATGGTCCCCCCTGTATCTTTCCTGGTGGGGCAGACTAGAATCGATAAAGATGATACTCTCTCCAAAAATACTCTATCTTCTCTTTATGATGCCTCTTCCTCTGCCTCCCTCCTTCTTCAAATCTATAGATTCCTGTCTCATAAAATACTTATGGGGGAGAAAGAAATATAGAATCTCGCTGCTAGGCAATCATCTTTTATATCCCCTTTCATTTGGCATAACCCTTTAATTAAAATTAGAGGAAAATGTATTTTCTGGAAGCCGTGGCTCTCTAAGGGCATTCAATTCTGCAACCAATTATTTAAATGTGGTGTTACTATTACTTTCGATGAATTTATTGTCAATTTTCATATGCCTGCCTCTTCCCTGACACAATTCCTTACAATTATTGCTGCAATTGTAGAACATCATGTAATTCCAACAATCCTGAGGCGCATAGACTCCTTCATATGCTCAACTCTAATACGACTGCTTCAATCTACTATAACATATTATTCAATTCTGCTTCTACCCCGAGGATTGAATGCCTTCACACTGACTGGGGAGAAGACTTCGTAAGTTTGGATCATCAGTTCTGCTGGCACCTACAATGGCAAAGAATTTCTAAAATTACCACCTCTGCAAGCCTTTTAAGAATGTTTTAACACACATTTTTAAACATGTACTGTATTTTGATACACATTTTAACAGAGTACACAAACTGAGCTAAATTTACTAATGGGAGATTTATGGATGAGTTTAGTCCAATGTCATCAAAATGGAGGGATTAATTATTGGGATCTAAAACTGTAACATTATAGCAGATTGCACACATAGTACTCTCTTCTAGGTTACCCAGCATTAGTGTCAATTAGAGTTTTTGGTGCCAGTCATGGATCCCACAACATGTCAGCCTTTTTGTTGATCGTATGTAAGCACAGTGCACTTTAGACACTGCATATATATTGTAGATAGTGAGCCCTTTTGAAAATGTCCTTATTCGAATACATACTTCATTATACTATGACAAACCTATGGGAAATTCGTCCCTGTGGGAGACTAATGGTATTTTTTTAATCAATCACTGATTCCTGTATGACAGATCCCTGCTGTTTTCCTTTGTCCATTTGATCACGTGAATACCTTACAAGGTTTCTAGCAGGATTAGGAGCCCACTTGGGTTCCACTAATAAATTGATTAATTAATTAATGAATTAATAATCTCCTGTAAAATGCAGACACCCGCAGGGGTTCACTGTCATTAGACTTGAACTTTACAATTTAGTTGTATTTTCCTGTACCCATCGACGTGACATGGACAAGCAATTGATCTAGGGTCATCATGCTACCTATCAATAAGAAACTGGCACCCGCGAGGGTTAACTGCCAGTCAGAATTCATTGTGTATTCGTAGGATCCTGTCATATTCATTTTAGCATATTGCATTTGGTCACCTTTCGATGACATTTATATATTTAACATATTATTTAATCACAATAGGCCACCCAATGTCCATGACAGGATGGAGACCCCACTTGGGAACATAGGGCCTCTCAAGAGGCACCTGGCACCCACAAGGGTTTACTTTCAGCCGGCCATATATATTTCTGTGTGTTTTTCAGTGCATTTGGTTTTTGAGGGGATATCCTCTCTTTTAATAATGTTAGCACCTTGCACCCTGCACCTTTTATATATATTGCACTTTATACATTCAGGTCAGAGGCTTTTGGATTTGGACTTGCCTTTCTTGCACATATTTCTGCTGCCTTTATGCAGTTGGGATCGATCCTCCGTTGGAAAATGTATGCATTAGTATCCAGCTTAATTACCCATTTCCCCCTCTTCTAATCACTGTCCTTGTGTTTGTGTTTCTCAAATTGTTCTGTCTCCTTTTCAAATGTCGCAATTTTTCTTAAAAAACATGTAATAACGTGAGCACTTGCGGGACAGGAGTTACCTAAAATCTTACATATGAGCATTTGCTTAACTTGAATGACATTCCAGATTATCAGCAATAATTGAAGAAATTATGCACTACATGCATCTAATGCGTTACAAATACATTGCACTTATACCCACTAGGGTGAACTTTCCTTAAAAGATATAAACATATCTAAGTGGTGCATCGCTTTTATTATGTGCTTATTATTATTTGCTTTATCAGCTAAAGTGCTTTTTAATATGATTTAACATTACATATTTGTGTGAATTTAGTTCTGAGTTCTACTTAAACATGCATTTTCAGAATTGTCTAATGCTTTGTACAAACACATATATTCCTGCATCTATGCATCTCGTTCCAAGATGGCGACACTTTTGGAGACACTGAATCATCTATTGTTATGCACAGGTATTAACACCAAAGAAGGACCAATCTCCCATTGTATAAATACCAGTCCTCTCTCTGTCACGTTTAACTCAACGAAGCCCGACCAGAGTGAAACACATTGATTTTGTTTGCACACTCTGCTGCCCTCATGTCCATGAATAATGATTGAATAAAGGCTTGAGTGCCAGTCAGCTCGCTTTTGCCTTCAAAATAGCTGTACATATATATATATATATATATATGTATATATATATATATATATTTTTTTTTTTGGGAGGCTTATAACTTCGCTCCCCCTGGAGGTTTCCTCACCAAACTTTGCAAAAGAAGTATATGGTCTGCTCTGAATTCAATCAGCAACTATGGTGAGGTATCATGCAGGGGGTCAAAGTTATAGGGGGCCCAATTTTTTCTTTTTTTTCCATAGTCTGAATGGCCAAAAACTTTGCGCATGCCTACATGCCGAACAGCTGGACGGATTTTAACCAAATTTGCGGCAGGAGTGGGGGCTTGGTTCCGAAAGTGTGCTATTGTGTGTTTGGTGGAAATCCGACCAGTACTTTTCTTGAAAAGAACTGAAATGTTTGTCTAAAAAAATTAGTGATATCTGGGTCCTCTCTGCGGACCCATTTATCTGTTCGCTCCGCGGACAAAAGTCTCATTAGTTTGCAGTACACCTTGATGTCGACGAACATTGGAGGCGGCCGGTGGTTGGCTGGAGGGAAGGGTGCTTTGCATCAACATTTTTAGGAAACCCTGCCATGGTGTATCGGAAAGGGCCTGGCAAACATACTTTACACCATGTGGTGGGGAGAAGGGATGTGAAGGTTGGCGGAGTGAGAAGTGGTTCATACGAGATATGTCATTAGGTCGAAGAAGACAGAGGTGTGCCTGCAGTATCCGTGTGTACTGCAGCAATTTGCGGGTCTCTCAACAGGCGACTACCATGTGTGGGGAATGCAGGAAGCCTTCGTTACGGCACAGTAGCTCGTGCCGCGACTTCTCACCTAGGTGACTGGTGGCAGCTGAATTGCAGAAGGGGAGTGCGTTGCACATGACATAAACATTGTAACATAGTGTGTGCTATGCTGTGTTGCGTGTGGTAAGCCTGTAGCCCCTTCCATGCATGGCTGGAGGCCTTGCACCAACAACTATGGGCCCTGTTTGCAAGTAGGTATGACATTGTTTCCTTGTGTGTGTGGTTTGTCAACATTGCATACATTGTTGGTTCGATGGGAGCACCAGAAGTGTGCTGACATGCGTTTATTGTTGGTTCCATGGGTGTGGTAATTGTTAGAACATCCTACACTTCACCCAGTGTGCACACTGCAGGACTTGGCACTGCACCATCTTACTAATGGCAAGTCTAAAATAACTAAAAAACAGATGTAGGTGACTCTGACGTCAGGCTACAATAGCTACCTTATGATAAGAAGTATGTCAGCAACTCTAGCTAGCATGACTGCCTCCTTTGCTAAACACTACAATCATGCATCTCAAGCAATGACCCAGACCAGGATCAGATTAGTGTACCATGCTGCTAGGGCTCCAAGGCAGTTTTTTCCTATACACGAATCAGGTGTCAGACTGCGCACTTCAGGAAACGGGTTAGAGAATTGCAGGGATCTGCGTCCAGTGACACAGTTTCAAGCTATGAGACAAATGCATTGCGGGAAATTAGAAGTCCTCTACTCAAGCAACGCAGTCCAAGCCTCACATCCAAAGCAAACACCTGAGGCTGTATAGTATAGAAAGTAGTAGTGGGTGAAGAAATGGAGCCTTAGTAGGAGGTTGTGATAATCATGAGTGCAGGAGTACTGTAGGAGGAAAGTGAGAAGGGGCAGGGTTCAAGTGCATATTCTATGTGCTTGGATACTGCAGTGTGTCAACTCGGTGCAATGTTCTAGTAGTGTGTGCATAAAAGTGGATAGGGTTGAAGTGCATATTTTATGGGCTTGTGTAGCGTCCATTGTGCGGAGTGCTGACTACTGTACTGCACTGTGAAGTATTGGTTTTGTGGACTGAATAGACTGTTTTGAGCAGGGCCACTGTTGTGAACAATCTTTTGGGTCGGTTTGCAGTAACAACATAGTATTCTTTAGAGAAGATTTACGGGAGGAGATAGTAAATTATTTTGAAACCAATACTGGGAGTGTGGACTCGGCGGGGACACTCTGGGAGGCCTTTAAAGTGGTTATGAGGGGGGCGGCCATGGCGAAATCCAAGGGCCTACAGGGTGGGGTTTCAACAGAACTGAAGGAGACGGAAGCAAAATTGGAAGAGGCCTTAAAAGCCGGCGACGATACAGCGGAGAAACTAGATTTGATACTTAAGCTGCAGCAAAAATGTGCGGACTACTGGGAGAGGTTGTGCAACCTTAACTATAAAAGGTACATAGAGAGACAGCATGCGGGAGGTGATAAACCGGGGAGACTTTTGGCGTGGTTATATAAGAGCGAGACCCCTAGAGCCACAATCAGAACTATAGAGAGGGAAGATGGTAGCGTAGAGGACACCCAGGAGGGGGTTAACTAAGCGTTTGTGTATTATTATAAAGTGCTATACGGGTAAGACGGGGAAAGTAGCCGGGCAATGATAGAAGAAACGCTTGAGGATATGGGGCTGCCCAAGATAAGTGAGGAGGAAAGAGAGGAATTGGACTACCCGATTACCCTGGAAGAACTGGGGAGGTGGTGAGGCAGTTGCCTACTAGTAAGACCCCGGGGACAGACGGGCTCCCAAGTGAATTTTACAAGGTATATATAGAAGAGGTCCTCCCCCCACTGCTAGAGATGATAAATGAGGCGTTCGAGACGGGCCACCTGCCGGAGTCACTGAGAGAGGCTGTTATAGTACCTCTCCCTAAACCAAATAAACCAGGCGCAACTGTGGTTCGTTTAGACCTGTGTCATTGTTGAACCAAGACGGGAAGATATTAACTGCGGTCTTGGCGAATAGACTGAAAAAGGTAATTGGTAAATTAATACATCTGGATCAAACGGGCTATGTCCCCCATAGAAACATCACCAACAATCATAGGCGACTTCAGAGGATCATTGAGTTTGGCAGCGGAAGTGAGGAGGAAATGGCAATCGTGTCCCTGGATGCGATCAAGGCCTTTGACTCCGTCAAGTGGCCGTGGCTGCTGGCGGCCCTGAAACACTATGGGTTAGGGCCTGGCTATGTAAGATGGGCGGAGATTTTGTATAGTGAACCGCTGGCCAGAGTAAAGACGGGATCTGTGATATCAGAGAGGTGGCAGCTTAGTAGGGGTACTAGACAAGGATGCCCGTGGTCCCCTATGCTCTACATTTTGGCCCTGGAGCCTCTTGCGATCTATTTGAGGCAGCAATATGACACCATAGGCATCGAGGTGAATGGGGAGCGGCACTTGGTCTCCCTATATGCGGACGACATGTTGCTGTATGTGCGGTATCCGGAGGAGAACCTCCAGTACATTTTGGAAGTGCTTGGGAGATACGCGGTGCTGTCAGGCATAGCGGTGAACCCCCAGAAGTCTAGTCTGTTCCCGGTGGGGGGTACACAGGGGTTCCAGCAGAGAGGTTACCGGTCTTACAGGTACCATGGGCGGTTGGTACTTTTCGGTACCTGGGGATTGATGTATATCACACCGTGGGGGAGGAGCATAGGTGTAATACAGAGGTGGCAATCCAAAAAATTGAGAAATGCATGTGGTTTTGGGCAAAGCTGCCTTTGGCGATGATGGGGCAGGGAGCGATGCTAAAGATGGTGGTCCTACCAAGGCTCCTACATTACTTCGGGAATATTCCGTATCTGATTCCTAAAGGGTTTTTTGCCAAACTGAATAGCATGTGTAGGGACTTTCTGTGGCATGGCACGCGAAACAGAGAGGCGTTATGGAAGCTCCAGAACTTCCATGACAAGGGGGGTATAAAGCTGCCCAATTACGAGGCGTACTAAGTGGCGATCCAGTTGCAATATGTTGCCAAAATGCTATCTGATGAAGAGACCTCCGAATTTAGGCTGTTTGGGCGGGATTGTGCACCCTTTTATTTGAAAGAAGTTATGTGGGCACCCAGGGCGGAGATGGTGGGGCGCCCTAAAATGATGCTGCTGGGTGGAAGGTGTGGTGCAGGGCATGCCAATTGATGGGGAACCCGTCCCCATGCTCGCCACAGATGCCATTGGTGATATTGACAGGGGCAGATGCTCAGCTGCGACTGATACTCCGGACCCACTGGGAGCCGGCTGGGGTGGCAACGATGGGGGATATTTGTCAGGGGGGCTCTTGTGTTACCTTTGAGGGTCTGCGGGAGGAGGCTGGGTTGCACGAAGGCCAGTACATCACGTACCACAGAATGGTACAGAGGATTAAGAGAATGTGGCCCGAAACTTTGTTGGAGGAAGAACTGGATGCCACCATAGACGTTATATATGATATAGCTGAGGGGGGCCATGAGGTCTCCAGACTGTACGAGATGTTGATGTCTAAACTGGGGAAGGAGGTCACGCAGCTGAGATTGGACTGGGAAACGGAGGTTGGGGCCCAAATGGGAGATGGGATGTGGGAACGGGTGCAAAGGTATCATAAGAAGGTGTCTAGAAACGCGAGACTGAAACAGATACAGCTTTACATAACACACAGGGCTTATATGACGCCTTGGAGGATATCGAGGTTCGAGAACGCAGGTCGGCAGGCATGCCCCAAGTGCGACGAAGAGAACGCAGGCATGGTGCACATGTTTTGGTCTTGCCCAATCATAGAGAGGTTCTGGAGGGGTGTAAAGGAGAAACTAGAAGGAAGAGGGGCCAAGATAGTAGTTGACACGGTATGGGCCTGCCTGCTGGGGGGGTTCCCCAGACCACGGAAGCTCAGGCATGTAAGCAAACTAAGGGACCTGGCTTATGTGCTTGCAAAGAGAAGGTTTGCCATGGGATGGAAGTCATGCCATGTGCCGAGGATAGAGGTGTGGTGGAAAGACTTGCAAAAATGGGCAGAAGCCGAAACCATAGCATGGCAAGAGGCGTGCAGCAATGGGTGGGGGAGGAAGAGGAATCCCTGATGGCCTGGAAATCACTGATAGCCGGATTGTTTGGGTCATTAGATGACTCGACTAAACCTGTTGAGGAGGAGACTGAACCAAGGGTATGGAATCTGAGGATTCAAGATGATAGACTCGCAAGGGGGGTGGGGTAGTGGGAGTAGTGGTTAGGGAATTTTAAAAGTGTAATGAAACTGTTGAACATGCACTGTTTGTTTGGTTTTACTGTTTGTTTGTTTAAAAATTTAATAAAAACTTTAAAAAAATAAAATAAAATAAAAAAAATCAACCATGAACCTTGATGGTCTAGGCCAGGGATCTCCAACCTTTACGTTAGGTAGAGCTACTTATAGTGGAGGCCAACAGTGGAGAGCTACTAGCGGGCGATATCGCGATGGGCGGGGGATATCGCGGTGGGGATGTTTATAAACCTCAGAATTATTACCAATTTTTTTTGGCCCGTTTATTTCCCCTCTATAAATAGATGGAATAACATATGAATTCACAATTATATTAAGAACTTCAAAAACCTCTTTGTTGCATTATTATTTATTAGAAACCGTCTCATAAAAAGACAGATGTTTGTTGGACTGCCATACAAATATCTCTACATGCTGGGCACACTATTGTTTTGCAAATGTGCATTTCACACTTCCATAAAAAAACAGAAGTCATTTCCAAAATGAAAAATGCTACTTACGTGCACTAGATTTCTTTGATTTTTTTTTTTTGTGTTAAACACCACACATACTCTGTTATTTGCGTGCTCCTCTGTCTTTTCGCACAGGTTATAAAGTTGTTATAATCTTGTCAAACTGGTTAATCACAAATAAATGCTTCTGTTGTGCTGACAGCAGTTTAATGCAAATTAAACTGTGGGTTCATGGGTGGCAACTTTTGATTTTCACTACGCAGCAGGAATCCATGGTAAGGTGACATTTACTGGTGCTCGAAAGACTTTTTGCAAAACATAGTGGAAATGTGAAACGTTACAGTGGATTTGCCAGGGTTTTACTCTTACCATTTTCACTCAGTTCAGAAACAATCAAAATGGTTCAGAGGGGACATGTTGCTCTTAAGTTGAAAGGGGCGCTGTGCCCTCCAGTGCAATTAAGGATGTTGATAAGGCAGCCCCCATCACGAGGTAGAGGTATTGGGACTGCTGGGCAATGGCAGAACAAAAAATGCTTTGCAAATGGTCATATGTAGAGGGGAAGCCTTTGTATCCTATGGGGGGATTCCCGCCCCCACAAAATTCATACCAGCTCCTCATAGAAAACCATTGGATTTGGCAATGCTTGTTTTGGGCAGTGCTAAAATGCCTACTCTTGTCTGATTAAATAAATAAGCTGTCAAATAGTAAGGAATGCTAATTAAACAGGGCTGAGCAGCCAATGGCGAGTCCTCTTTCTTTGCTCTGCTGCTCGCCACCTGTGGCTTGTTTTCACTCCACGAATGCATCTGACTCCCACCAAAAATGGTGCCAGTCTTATGTATTCCAACTGAAAATATTAATGCGTATTTTGAAACGCGTGAAAATTGGATCAGCAAAAATGGCACTGAAGGCAATACTGGATGTGGGAAGTATTAGGGCTAAGCCAACCATGACGCCTGGGCGCGTTTTGAAAACATGCTTCGTTCACTAAAGGTGTGTCCCTCGCCATTAGCTGAAGCAGTTGCTTGAGTGTCCCCAGCCTGACGCTTTGATCATTTTTGGGAGGTGAATATCTGCGGCTCGTCGGACACTTTTTAGGCAGGTCATGCGCTAGTTCAGGTTGTTAGAGGCCTGCAATTGTAATACATGAGAGAGAGAGAAGCATAGGAACATGTTACTGCAGTTTACTGCAAATTAGAATGCACACGTGTAGAGTGAAGAGCACACTTTTGCCAGATTCAGCAAAGACCCAATTCATTAATATGTACCTTGTGTTTAAAAAAAAATGTCAACTTCGGAGGAAAATGTCACTCCACTTTAAAAGCAGTGATCAACAATTGTCAAAATGGAATCGAAGTAGGGATAGCTGACTCACACTGATCCTGCCCCAGCCCCAACCCCTCGAACTTCTCCGCAAAAAAGAGCAAGCTCGCTCAAGCAAGAGAGTGTAGTGGGGGCGCTCAAGGCCATACTACAGGCGGCCGCAGAATGTGATACAGACATCTGTCAGTGCATTCAAAAGCAGCTCCACGTGGCACAGCAGGCAAGCTCCTCGCCTGCAAGCGGGACCACCAGTGTTCAAGTCCTGAACACTGAGAGTAACCGCAAAACACATCAGAAAACAATTGTGATTCAGATAGTGTTCATTTTTCAGAATCTCCAGCGCGGGCGACTGAAGAGGCTCAGGCGAGCTACTGGTAGCTCGCGATCGACCGCTTGGCGACCTCTGGTCTATGCATAGGGGCCTCACTAGGGGACCTATTCCCCAATGGGGCTGCATTTGTTCCTGTGAGCAGGAACCAGTGAGGCATATTGTTACGGGGCAAATGAATGAGTACCATGGTGGTGTTAAATTGGCGTCTACACAACCAATTGAAATTCAATACCCCCTCAACCAGACAATAGTCTCTGAAATCAATTATAATAGAATCCAAAACATTGCACCTTCACGGTGAATCCTGTTATAAAGTGTAATTTGCTCACGGCTAACAAATGAGCATCCCCTCACGCCCCTGAGCCAATTAAGGCTTTTATTTAAAAGGGCATCTCTGGGTTCATGATAATTTATAGTAAGCTTGGGGACCTTGTGAAGGTATAGTGACCCTCCTGCCCATAGTGACCACGGCCTATTGATGTGATCAGTTGATCTAATCTGTGGGATGTATTGACCCACTCCACTATGCTATGCGACATCACCCTGATAGTATGTTGCAAGGAACTGCAACAATTGCAGCAAAACTCTTGTGCGCGCCAAAAACCTACAAAAACCGTGTGCTGCAACACACAAAAGAATGGATGCACAACCAGCCACCCATGGTGCATGTGTGGTGGAAAAGAGCACACCCTGCAGAAAATGTACCAGTGGGCTACATGGCCAGCAAACAGAGTGCAGAGGGAGAAGCAGCGCTTTGCAAATGAAGCTCCAAAAGGTGTCTATAAATGACATTTGCTTTGTGCTAAAAACTCCAAAATGGCTATAACACAACACTTCTCAACATCCAAAATCTTGCTTGGCGCTAAAATTCATGTAATCTTATGAAGCATTGGGAACATACAAAGTCCTAAATGTGAAGAGCAAAACATTCTTCAGAAAAACTGGATTGTCTGTAAACTGACAGCCCCTGTCATAATCTGGGTGCAGTACCCTGGGCTACCTGAATGACAACTGATGAAACTTTAAAGTGATCTAAACTAAAAAGTCTGCCAGATCAGCAAACATAAAAAGGATTGTGGCTAAAAAGAATACAGATCTCAGTTGCATTTTATCCCACAAAGTTAAAGCTGAGAAAGTAAGGTATTTATGTTTGATGCAACAAACGTGGTTTTTCCTGGTTTTTAATTAAGAATAAATTAGCTTGGCTGAGCTGCAACTGTTTGGAAGTGGACAAACAGGTTTCTCCCAGTGGGAGAGAAATCCTCTCAGCTGAAACTCACTGGGAGGTGCTAATTGTGGGTGAGCCCAGACTCTTGTCTACAGAAAGAGAATGAACAATAGCAGGCCCTTCAGCCCAGGAAACAGAGCTGTTAGGGGGTCGTAAATGGCTCCTGGAAGGAAGGAACAAACAAGGAGGGGGATGCTCCTGGATGCAAGGGGGAGAAAAAGGGGCGTACCATTTGCTGTTAAGCATGAACAAAGAACAATTTTTAAAGACGTATAACTTGTGATTCAAAATGGTGAAAAATATACCAAGGACATTTCTGTTAGTCTAATTTTTGGATGCACGTTTTAAGAGGCGGCAGAACCGTGCAACATGTTCTGGACAGGAATGGCAATATATGTGGTTTTACGTGAAATGTATTAATCCTAGAATTGTGAAAATGTACACACACATTCCTATGTTAAACAAAGACATTTGTGTTTGGAAATTGTGTTCATAGCAAAAAGGACAAAATTCGGTAGAAAGTTTAAACAAGATCCCACAGCTGCGAGATTTTGATGAACAGATGCTACATAAAATATGGCATCTTTGTGTGAAAGTGACCAATGTAGAAATGTGTATTTAGTATAAAATCCGATTTTGAGACCAGTAGATAAAGGGAGGTTTCTAAGAACTGTAAAGCAAACCATAAAATGTGACATCATCCGACCTTAATCCAATCACTCAAATGCAAGGTGGAGAGGAAGTTTTGACCCAATCCCAGCTCACAAGGGCAGGCCTAGTTAAGCCGGCCCATGCACCATTTTTGTGATGTCATTTGAAAGGATAAATAGAGACAGCTAACAACACATAGGGACTCACGGATCCACTCACTTTCCTGATTCCATCAAAGCACTCTGATCCAGCATTTTACATCCAGCCTTAACATACTTCCAGATCCAGATGCCAAGACTCTTGCCAGCTGTAGAGAACTATTGACTTTCTGCAAGGCCTAAATCTTCAAACTTATTCTTGCAACCCTGTGAAGCGCTGTTGTGTGACAAGGCCTTTTGAACTAGTATCCTGTAATTCTCTGGCTTGCTACCACCAGGCTTGCCTGAGGAACTCGCTATCCAGCTGATTGAAATATCCACAAATAAGAAGGCCAGATCCTGTGCAAATCCGGTGACCGGTCTAGCTGATCCGATCCCATGCCTGATGTGCTGTTCTTCCTAGACCAGATCAAATCCATGACCAGAACTGATGGTCCAATTTAATAACTTATCCTGTGAGTATTAATAGGAAGAACTGTGACCCATAGTATATTTTGATTGTTTTATCCCAATCTCAAACCCATCCCATTTTTAATTCATAACCATAGTGTTGCTAGAACTATCTTTGCGCGGACTCTTTTCTCATCTGACGACGTAGAGTATCCACAACAGGTGGGTTACGCTGATCACGTAACTGTAATATCCATCTGTGGCATTCGCTTTTTCATAGTCATAACCTATTGTAATCAACCCATCTGTCATTTTCAAAAGTGCATTTCTGTTTTCCATTCTCGCGCCTGTTTTACAAACACAACCTTTACTAAAACCTCTATAACTCCCTCTGTTTTTATGATAGAAACAGAATTTAAACTCCTACTTGTACCTAACATCCTTAGCTATCCATAGAACCCAAAACCGCAAAACAGTGCGATTCTCCCCTTATAGCGAATATCGCATAAGGAAATGTTTGCTGCGTTTTTACATTCTGAGAAATTTTACATGTGTGAAAAAGCTTTCATTTATTTCCCACTTGGACTTTGAGATTTCAAACGTTTTCTTCTGACTAAATCATTGCTTGTGATTGTTTACAACTGTTCAAAGCATCTCCCATAGGAATTTATAATAATTTAAGTATTTTTGACCACATTTGGTGTTTTTGCTCAGTCAATTCCAAAGACAATTACAAAGCCATCCTGACAGCTGAAAAGTCAATTCAGTTTTTCTCTTGTGTTTGAAGGGGGAAGGTGGGACTGATATTCTGTTTGATTTGTGCTATTCCTGAATACCTGCTCTCTCCTCCATCTCTTTGCATTGCCTATTGGGGGGTTGAGGGGTGTTGCAGGGGGAACCTCTAACCATAATGCCATCTGTCCAAACCAACACAAAAGTATTCTGTTCTGTGCTGCATTTGTTTTTGTGTTCATTACTTGATTCCTAGTGCATTAAAGATATTACTCAGTGTTCTGTCACCTCATTGGTGATTGTTGTTACCTATTAAAATATATTGTGATTAAATTCTAAATACATAAATAAATATTTACCTTTGCAAACTAGCCTGATTCCTGGTTCAGTTTGACAAAGGGGTCTCAGGAGTAGGGTGTGATACGAGTGGTATATTGTTCAGAATATTGAACTTATAGATAAAAATAAATCAGGGTTTCAATTGCGCACTACACACTGGGCGTGACTTGGGTGTATGCCGGATTGAAATCACTTAAAAATCGAGGGTGGCCCATTACCCTTTATTGCAAATTGGTTGCCCCAGTTGCCCTTGCTGCTACACAACCCTGAGGTTATGATTTCAGGGACAGGAAAAAACAATAACTGGCCCCCTATAAACGTGGTTGTTTGAACCTATGTTGGGAAATGCCTCCACTTTCACTGGTCCTGATGGATGATGAATATTAGGTTTGGGCCTATTCATAGGGTCACTATCACTCTCCTTAGTGTCAATGGTCATGGTGGCAGAGCTAGTTTCAGGCACTGGCACAAGCGGACCATCCTCCACTTGATTCACTTGGGCTTCTCCTTTGGCCCTCCAATCATTCAGAAGTCCATCCTTGGTCGTGCCTTTGTCAACCAATTCGATAAAATGCAGTATTAATTTCTTGAGTTGGGAATTTCTGGCCAGGACAGTGCTACACTGGCAAACACTATACACAGGTCCCTTCCCATCTGAGTAAGGCACTATGCTACTATCCAATCTCTCACATGAATTGAAAAGGCCACACTGATTTTCAGCTGGCAGCCAAGAAAAACCCTGGGGCCCCTGTCCTGCAGTTTCTCTACTCCATTACCCTCCAGTAAGCCTTCTAGAGACCCCTGCTGCCGTAGTGTATCATTACAAGGTCTCGCAAAGGCAGGGAACGTCATCCGATATGGACATCACAGGCAATGCGCTAGCCCATGACAAATGTGTTAAAGTACAAGGTGCAGTAGGGTCACTAGGAGGACAGGGGTCTAAGGCATCTGCAGCTGGGAAGGTGGTGGTCATTATGCAGCTGGTGAATATGGGTGATCCAGATTCGGAAGCAGAATCAGCTAGGGGTGCCCCTGCAGCAGTCGTGGGGGAGACATCTGCAGGTGGCAAAAGTGACATGGAACCCACACCTTCAGATAGTACTAAGTTTTCGGAATTGCCAAAGCCAGGATCTAGCAGGCCAGCAATGTCTTCAATGTCAGTAATTTCAGCAATGACACAGATAGCAGTTCGCCCCCCATAAAGCCAGAGAGAGTGGGAGAGCAGTTTTGGGACCGGTTAAAGAATCAAAAGGGCCCAAAAAAGTGTTGATTTTGGTTATTAAAGAATGGGCATCACTAAAAGATCTTCCACCATCAAATGCACTGGGCTCTTTAACACATGCTTTTGGCATAGGGTCTTGCAGTTGATCTGGCACTGAGAGCTTCCTTTTGACTAATAGGGTTTTCTGTTTCAGCGTGGATACAAGTGCAGGTGTAAGATCTACGTGCACATCAAAAGTATCAGTAATTGGTCTTTAAATGATGATGGCAATGCTCTGTCTAAACCAAAAAGGAAATATGCCCAAAAAAAACAAAGCACAAGCTGTTCATCACAGTTCAATTCATCTCAATTCGTCTCAGTTCTCAGTTTTAATAAACTTGTCCAAGATCCAATAGCCCAAGATCCACAAACCCAAAAGTCGAGGTGAGAGTAGCATGCTTGGCACAGTGACTCTCACCTATATTCCTGCGAGGCCACGGCCCAGCTCTCCTTCTCAACCCTGCGTCAGCTCTGGGAATCTTCTCCATAGTCCAGCCTGGTTGTATGGAGACCATCAAATGCGGCTGACGGTGAGAGACTTCTTGCGGGTGAGCAGGAACATTCTAGACCCTCCCGGGCATGAACACACTCGGCTGAAAACACCTGCACCCTTTCCCCCCACTGGCTTCACCGTCTTGGGGTGATGGAGCTGTTCTTATTCAGGGGGGTTGCCTACAATGGACCAGCAGCAATGGTGAGGAAGGACTCAACCTCGGGTGCAATCACATGCACCCTTCCCCCCCACAGGCTTCACCCTCGTGGGGGGATGGAGCCATTCTTATCCAGGGGGCAGGGCATGAATGGACCAGCAAAAATGGTGAGGAAGGACTCACCCTCAGGTGCAAGCACCCACACCCTTTACTCCTGCACCCTTTCCCCCGCACCATTTCCCCCTGTGGGCCTATCTGTAAAACAAGCATCCAACTCACTTATAATCCTATCTAAGGTGGAGAAAAATAACTCTTGCCTTTACTGTTCAATCTGTGTCATTCTATCCTCAAAGTGCTCATAATGGCCAGGCCTCTTTTCTACAGTAGTACTAATAAAGTATTCTGTTAGTTTGTTGCTCAGTTCATGCTGCCTTAATAGTAAAACTATTCAGTTGTGGTCTTTAACAGTTTCAATACCACATTCTTCTGCCATTTCCGTTGCACCATTGACGATTTGTATCCAATGGCATTCTTGTCGAAGGTTGACGAGTTCCGTACTCGTTACTTCAATTAGTTCACTCGCATTTGGCAAATCAAGATCATTTCTCTGAAGCTCTTCAGATAACACATTGGGCCTCAACGGGTTCGGCAGTAACCCTGACGGTGCTACCGGTGGGTTGCCACCGGACCTGTAAAAATGTACCAGCGCTTGACTTCCCAGTTCCACCTGCTCATTATGAGTCCGGCAGCCGGGAAGTCAGGCGCCGGTAAATTTGTTAATCCCCACTCCCATAGAGTACCATAGGACTCTATGGGAGTGGGGACACAGCAGCACCGGCACCATTGCTAATGATGCCGGTGCTTCTGTGACGGGTTTCCAGACTGGCAAACTTGTCATGATGCCCATTATCTTTCAGAGAATCACATCCATATACTTAGCAAAGTTAGCAAAACCTCAAAGCTCTGAATATTTCTGAGAAGTCCTCTGGCTTCTGAACTAGACTGTGTGTTACGTTCTTCTGATTCTATTGTATTGAGAACACCAATTGCCCAAAACTATCCTGAGGGTTTTCTAACATTAGCGTACCAATGAAACCATCTAGTGCAAACAAGTCTTTCTAATTGGTATGCTTGCGCTTTTTACAAAGAGTTCATGTCCAGGAGAACTTTTGCGAAAGCAACACATAAACAGACTGCACAGTTGAGAAATCTCTTTTTCTGTTTGTATGTTAATGATATTTTGCAACAATGCAAGGTTTAAATGATCTGCATGACAGTACATATAAATAGCCTGTGGAGCAATTTGTTTCATTTTGGCTTGCACTCCATTGAAACAGCACAGTTCGTCTAGTCAAGGCCAGCATTGGGTACAGAATCGTAAATCGATGCAGCTAATCTGGAGGCATCCAACTTCTCAATGTGGTAACATCCCATGGCTTTTTCTTGTATGTTCCCATCTTTATATACAAAGCTCAGCTGTTCTATATGTGAAATGTCTTTGGTTTCATCAACTAACACTGCAAAGTGCTTTTTCACCTTGCTAAGAATATTCTCACGTACAAGATTTGCCACAACTGAAATCTTGTCATTTTGGGAGATATGTAGTGCTCATATCTTCTAGCCATTTTGACTTTAAGAAGTTCATTATTACCAGATACATATACAATATTTCACTGAAGTTTCTGTTATTGTGGCAATGTTGTGATTCATCTGTGGCTCGGAATGCAAGCCCTTTTTGACCCAAGAGACATACAACCTTTAGTAACTGCTGCACATGTTGACGATTCTCTTCAGTATCTTGGTCTCCAACCTTTACTAGCATGCAAAGAATGAACTGTTGAGGGTCTTTAGTCTTTTGTACACGGTTAAAGTTTTTCCAAGCTACAACCGAAGATTTTCACTTATCAAACTCTGAGTGTTTCTTTAAAACACAACCTGTCTTTTTCTATTTACTGAAGCCAATGTCAACAATTGGAACATTGGCATGCACCGCACACCTCCTTCGGAAGTAGCACCAAAATGTCTGCAGGCAAAGCAGTATACTTTATCTTTCAGAACTGAATACTCCAGCCAATAAAATGTTTTGTAGTCTCCATTAAACTTACGGGAACCAGTTACAGGATATCTAGGAGGTTTTGGCTGTACCGTGTCACTGCATTGATTTGGTGACAGATCAGTCACCACACTGTTATATAAATTGAGGGCTACGCATCTAACCTGAATGACCTGCTCAGCCTGACTCTCATCACTCTGAAACTAAGAGCTGCTTGCGGTCTCCCTGAGGAAGGAAATGTCGATAGAACAAGCAACAGAGGGCCAACACAAGAAGAGCAATCCTCAATATCAGCAGTGGTCGAAGTGTACGAAAAGAAGTAGTGGAATTATGTTCCCTGTTGATCTGTCCCCGCTCTCCACAAACCCCATCCCCTCTCCGCACCATACAACCCCCTAAACAAAATGCCTGCTGTTAAAGGGAACATTCAGTGCAGTGCAAGTTTCAACTTCTTCCTACACTTTTATTTTAAAACAAAACCATTCCAGAACAGTTTCTTTTTAAAATAAATTTATAGGAACAGTAGAATGTAATTAAAAAAAGTAGAGAAGCATCGTTCGCAACCACACCCGTCCACTTTCGATCACTGAATATCAGGATGGAAAAAATATTCAGCTTTATCCAGATGCTCCAGGCAAAGTGTCAGCATGTGAAGATCTTGAACCAATGTCAGCACATATAGACCTTGATGCACTGTCTGCACCTGAAGAAGCAGCTCTGCTGCCAGCAAGAGTCGATGTGCTGGCCGATGGTTGGACAACATGTACAGCTGTGCTAGAACTGCCACTCGAGGTATCATCAGAAGACAACCTCTTTCGCTTGCCTGAATCAGAGCCTGTAGTAGTGTCAGCTCTTCTTGGTTTTGGAGCAACTAGATCAAATTTTGACCTATGTTTTGGATTCTTGGGTTTTCCTGTAGGCGTAGACATGTTCTTACTTTTAGTTCTGCTAAATCTGAAGCTATTATTCAAGCAAATTATGAATTTCTGGGTCTCCTCCTCACTTGTTTTGTTCTTAACTCTTCTATGGAAGACCACTTCTGCTGTATATCGAATAAGAGAAGACAAATCTGAAATGTATTGTTTTGGCCTAGAACTAACATGTATATATATATATTTGTGTGTATATATTATTTTACTTCCTTAAAATAAGCAAATACTCCCAAAAAATAAAAATAGAGAGGGAAAACACTCCCAACAAAAAAAAACATGAAACAAACACAGTGGAGCCCCTGCTTTCAACCACACAGCTCCATGGGTATCTTTGGACCAGTAGTGCACGCAGTACCACAGGAAGAAACTACTATTACTGCCCGATTGGAAGAAATGGACATGTATATTTTAATGTGTATGAATAATGTAGGTGCAAAGGAATAATTATTACAACATTTTTTCCATTTTTCAGTTAAAACATGTTTACGTGCTTACAAAGTACTCATAGGGAATTGAACTTAAATGTTTACATTTTTAATCCTCTAAAAATCATTGTACTCCCAACTTTATAAAATAGGGAGTAAAATACTCCCACTTCAAAATTTTATCTGGAGCATTGAGTATATACCTACGCAGTGTTTTCAAGTATTTTTCTTTTTGTAGCTTACTTTTAGGCTTACCTTTAGGACTGTCCTGTCCTGTCTGTCAGGGTTCTAGTTTAGATTTCAGATAAGAACAGTAGTTACCTGTTTAACCTCTGCCCCTAAAAAGAAGAAAACCCCTAGGATGGACTGAAGTGAGGCATGTATTTAGTGTCATACAGTTTGAAGTTAATTTGGTGACATTCTCTGATTTATTGGAAGATACACAGCAATTCTTAGTGTTGGAACAACTAGGTCAAGGCTGCAATACAGAAATAGATAAAGACTAACAGAGCATTAACAGCTATCCATTTACAATAAGTTGCTTCATGTTCATTTACCACCCAGAGTGGTCACAGATAAGGCTGGACGTCAGCTGCTCAATGATGGTGCTGTGAACTGAAGAATGAGAAGACAGAAAGGAAGGAACTCCGACGAGAAGATGCAGGTCTGCACATACAAATAAAAAATCAAAATGGAAGAATCATTTGTGCAACACCAGACCACACGTACTACCACATTTTAGGGAACCAAGTGAACAACAATAAAAGGTCAGAAGAAACGGTTGGTGAAACGCTTGATTATTATTATGCAGGGGGCGGGAAGTAGCTACTGGGTGCCCGTTGCTTTCGGCGCCCTCATTCCTAGATCCTTGTGTGAACTCGCAGATGAATGGATACTAACTGGCAGACAGGAGCAAGACAGCCTGCATCACGAAGGCTTTGCTTAGCCATTTGTCTAGAAAGTTACCAGTAGACTGTTGAGTACTTAAAAAGCACGAACAAACAACGCACTTTAGCTCCCTGGCAGGGTGAGCCAGCCAATCAGGTGGCTAGGAAAGTGGGCTTCAACCGCCGGTGAAAGCCTGCATTCCATAACACGTAATGGCTGGCTCCCCCGCCGCCATCTTCCCCCCACCCTCTGTCCCGTTATTATTATTATTTTTAATCCCCCCCGCTTAACTTATTTTGGCTATCGCCGCCGCAGCCACTCTGTCTGTTCTGTTCACATCGGCCGTTATGGAAAGAGAAGAGGAGCCTCACCTTCGCTTTCCATGGCAGCCATCTTTAGAAAGTAGTTAGCCCTCGTTCAAGAGCTGGAATGGGGGGAACTGGCCAGAGCACTCGAGCTGTTAACTTGGGTTGCTGGGCTGTTACCCCCTGTTGAAGCCCTTGGAACAGGGTATTAATGCCACAGTTATGTGAGAGCTGTTTATCATTGACCAAATAACAATACCACAGTTCCTTAAAGTGCTTCCTGTCAGATCTTGATCTCTTCTAAGAGCTGATTGATATGATACACAGTTATCGTCATATTAAAAAGTTCTCAAAAGACCTTGAAAAAACAAAGGATTGAGTCATGCAGGATGTAAAGTGACAATCGATGGTTAAAAATACATCTGCCTCAGGGAGGATTATAACTTGCTGCCCTATTTTACTGTCTTACATATAAAATATAGGGAATATGTACTATTATGGTTATTATTACAGAATGTTACTGAACATTCTGGGCTTTTGGTGCCTCTAACCTAACATAGCCGGGAGGTACGAGACAGAAGGGGGCAGGTGCAGCACAGGGCTGGGGGTGACTACCCACCATACTCACACACAGAGGTCTTGTTCCCATAATCCTGCCAGTGCAAGTTCCCAGTGGATCCAGTAACAAGGACTGGCCAATTAACAAGCGCCCATGAGGATGGATGGAAAAAAGAGCAGCACTGCCTGTTCTGTCCAGTTCCCACAGGGAACCTGATTACCGACCCACAGAGCGAATGAATGTAGAAAGGATAGGTGGCATGAGCCTGACACAGGCTGTAGACCAGCTAATTGCCTGTGCACACCTGAGTGGGAACGCTGGTGCAGATTGCCCACTCTCTTGTACACAAGCCTCTATCAGCTGCCACAGCCGTCAATCCAGCAATCTCCGTCTCGGACAACAAAAAAGAAATGCGACCGGCCGACTACGACGGTGGTGGGCTCACTGGGCTGGCTGCCGGTGGTGGAAGGTAGCCTGGCTGCAGGCCACCCGCCACCAGTCCAGCCCAATCCAACCATGATGCATGCAGCCACTGTTATATTTGTCCTCCATGAGAGGAAAAGGGCCTATGAGCTCTGGCACTGAATTTCTGAGTGAATGGGGGGAGGGCCTGATTGAAGCCCCAATAGCCACATGCTGTTGTGTCACTGCCTCACAAAGATGAATGTTTAGCAACGTGATCACGCCCAGGCTCCCACTAACCCACCCAGAACTCCCGGCAGGCGGCAACAGAATCCAAAAGTGCCAAGAGGCAATGGAAATGGCAAAAGCTGTGCCCGGGGATGTTACATAACATTTAAAGCACACCAAACTGCACAACATGTGTATTGTATGGAACCGGCCCCGTTACTATTCCCTTGACAATCCGACCCGCATCTTGGAGCTAAGGTGACTTAAAGAGTAAGCATGCCAGTCAGGTGTGTGACCTTCAACTAAAGCTGCATGTTGCAATGATGTGTGGCCCCCTTCCACCAGTGACTGTGAACCTTATCTTTATGCTGCTAAAACCATATCCAGATAAAGAGTCTGGACGACTGTCTGTGCGAATCCAGAGCTGTTAAAAGCATAAACTCTGCAGTATGGAGGAGATTGTGTAGTACACTAGGAGTCTGGTAAACATGGTCAGTCGGGTACTGCTCGCCCCACCTGTCAAGACACATAATATCCCGGTGAGCCTGATGTGCCTCGCCCACCAGCTTTCTCCAAATGCATGGGTATCCACTGCTTCACGCTCTGCCTGATAACCAAGCTTATCCCACGTGGGTCTCTGGCCTCGCTCCTCCTGCCCGCCTCTCATTTACAACTTCTGGCATCCTGGTCAGGCTTCACCATGCTTCCAACCAGGAGGCAGAGTGCCATGGTTTCCGGCACCATCCGGGTAGGACACAGACAAAACTGATCCTGAGGCAGGGGGAGTGGACGTGCAAAGAGGTCGCTCCCCCTGTGCAGGTACCATATATAGGGCCCATAATATATGACACCACTTTCTTTTCCTGCCTGCGCCTCCATAGTGAGGCAGCAGGCGGGCGCGGGGCTCAGCCCCTCCGGCCTGTTAAGCCTTGGCGCCTCAAGCCCCTTTGGGGTGGCGGCATGTGACTTTCCTTTGGGTGTTTAATTTGTTGGAGTCGATGTGGCGGGCTCAGTCTTTTGGGACTTAATATGAGAGTTGTCCTTAGTTTCTGTACAGTGGCCATACCAGGCTCTGAAACTCTCCCGCTCATCTCCCTCCCTCCAGAATGTGGAGGAGATGAAAGAAAACACAGCATAGGGGGAGCAAACCTCAGCAGAGGCCGAAAGTCTACATTCGGAGCCCGTCCGCCTCACCGTCAACCCTGATGTTCCAACACACCTTTCCATTGCCCAGATCAGTACCTATATCCTTCTCTGCATTGCCTCACACACACGGGAAGTGTTCCTTATGTTTTGTTTTTAAAAAGCCTGTCATTATCCAAGGAAGAGACATTTTATCAGTTACTTAGTTCGTGACCTGTGTTTTAGTATGGAAAATTAATATACAGGACCTGTTGTCGACGGTTGTGATTTTGGCTGACGCATGATGCATCATGCACATTTTGACCCGAGGTGAGAGACACGGTGGAAACAAATACAAAATATTAACAGTGCAAGTCGGACAATTATTACCAAAGTGACACCAATTGAAATCTGTCAGCTTATATTAGTAGCCACCCATTTCTAACACGTAAACCTCACTCGAATTAACTCTTTCATCGACTGGCAGCCATCACACAAAAAGAACAGATTGTGTGCGAATAGTGTCGAGGCGAGCCCTGAGGGGTCCAGGTCGATGGCGATACAAATAATATTATTGTAAAAAAACAGTGGTGTAGGGTGGGGCGGAGGAAAGGAAGGGCCCTGCTAGGGGGTTTTACTGGGGGGTTGTGAGTATGGGGTCGGTGGGTAGAGGAGAGGCGATGGCGGCGGTGTATGGGGTATACTGTACCACTACTTTCTTTTTACACTTCAACCTCTGGCCATTATGCTCTGCTATGCCTTAAATGTATAATCAAACATTGGATTTGAACTTTCTACTTTCACATAGACACAAGTCATCTAGTTTATCCGCCTGCCAGATGAATTCCCAATTCACTCCACTCCACACAGTTGAATGCTTTCTCATTGTTGAGTGTAACTTCTACTTTACCGTCTGTAGGAGCATTTTCGTGCCAGGTGGTTTGAAGGAGCAAACTCATGATGTCCTAAAAGAAGTTGCTCACATAGAATCCCAACTGATTTTCATAGATCAACTTTTGTTTGAAGGCCATTGGACAAAATTGTTGTGCCTTTGTTGATCAAGATTTCAGCAGCCACACTGTATGAGATCCTTGCCAGGTTTAGGTATCCCTGCCAACAATGCTCCGCTAAAGCTTGTTTATTTGCAGGTACTTCCATTCTGATTCCAGTACACATTAAACAAAATGATGCCCCGCAGACTGGCCAAGGGCTCCAGGAGAGCCTCAAAAAAGAGCTTGCACCTTGCTTGGCAATTTAAGACATTGGATAGACAAAGCAAACTCCTTTTCTATGAGTTTTTTCTATCATCCTCTTCCACCATGTAAAGCAGAATATGGTATTGCCCTGTGTAAATATCACTTTTTTTTAATGTTCATGTTTTATTCACCACTAGCATGCTGGAATGCAGCCGCTAGCCGCGACGACTGAAGATTGTGTTGGTGGACACCTCTGTTGTGACGAGCAGTCAAGCAGGAGGTGCCGATCCTTTTGACTGGAACGGCTGCTTCTTCTATTGGTTGAGTAAAAAGTCTTCATTGCGGGCATGGATGTAGTGACTCGGGCCAATACCCAGTATAATTGTTTTACGGGTGGAGTGTATACTTTGTGTAGGTTGTTATCAGAGCTTTCTTCTAGATAACAAGGCTAGGCAAGACTCAGGTGGGGGAGTTTTGATATCCAGAGGGAAGGGCTATGGCTCCGAACTGATATCCTTACCTCAGCGTTCCGACAGTTCATGGAAATGAGATTTTAGTAAATTTTCAAAATATAAAATCATTTAGTTGCTTTATGGAGTCCTAAACGTTCCAGAAAAAAGTGATAAAATACCATTTTGAAGAATATCAGCAAACATAAATACTATGTTCACTGTTAACAAGAAAATATTGTACCACTCCTTGTTGAATGCCCCACTCTCGTGCGATTCCCTACATGAATGTAAACCCGGACATCATCATATTAAATGGACGAACAGTACAGGCCTCAGTACTGCCGGCTGTACAGCTGGTGAAAATGCGCTCAAAATGTGATGGGAGAAAAAAAGTCCTTTTCTCAGGAGCTGAGGAGAATTTTCCATTGAACGAATTGAATTTACTTGACAAATGTAACCTTTCATTTGACTGTTAAATAATACATTTAACCTTTTAGTTGCTATAAAATATACATCCGACTGCTTGGAGAAGTGTTATCGGCCGGCAAATGTAATGAATATGGATGATTCATGGAGCACTGGATATGGAAGAATTTTCCAGCATTGCACCACAGACCCATGAAGCTGAAAAGGTTGAGGACATTCGCATGGTTTCATGGATATTAGATTCTGTCACAATGGCTTTGAACACAAAACAGGCCATTAAATGCGACTAGACGATACCCACAACATTAAAAAACATATTTTCCAAAAAACAGTGCTCATGGTTTTTTCTTTCTTTTGGTGGACCATTAGGTACTTCTAATGGCACATCTGTCAATCATATTTTCCTGATTTTTTTTTATTACTGTAAACTGTGTTTCCATGGCGTAATCTCTTATTAACATTGTGTGGGTGTTTTTTTTTGATTCGCCACAATCTTCCTCTCTTTTTCCAGCAGCCATTTTTCAGCCTCAATCCCATCCCAAATTCAAATTTCATAGGACCATCCCCTACAAACTTTGAAAATGTCTCATTGGTTGAACACCGGATGCAGTGCACCCAAAAGGACAGCATTCACACGCTGCAGAGAGGCTGCCTCTCCACAACTCCTATCAAACGTGTTTCTACACCTGCAGGGAATACATAACGGCAGCTCGTTAGATATGGCACATTCAGTTTCAGGATATAACAGCTACTTTGGTTAATTTTCATTGTGCAAAGTGTTTAAGAAAATAAATTAGACAGTGGAATAGGATTAGGTACATATTGGGCGAACATTCACCTCTTTCTCATGTCTGTATCGATAGAAAACGACCAGATGTCCCTGTTCGTTCCACTTACAGAGCACTTAACATTGCTCCTATCGTTGAGATTCTGTTTTGTCTTCTTCCAAGTCAATTGTTGCAGTGGAGATTCAAAAGCACTATGTCCAGTTTACGATCAAGCCAATGTTTTCAGACAGCATGCTTGGGATTGCAAAGAAAACATTATCTGTATGCCTAGAATGAATAATACTAGAAATCTTCATTAGTCCTAGAACCAATCCACCTCGTTGCAGTACTTTCTGCCTTTGTCACGATGATGTCAGTTTCCTTTTTTTCTTCTTCTGGGTATATAAATAAGCACCTTAGTATTATTGTGTTTGTATTTGGGCTTTAAATAGCATCAGAAGCAATGTATTACTATATGTGTCACAGTCATGCCAAATTTCTTGACAAGGTGGGAGCGAGATTTTACTCCAGAAAGCGAGAGAAAGGAATTTCCCAATAGGATTGCATTGGGGTTTTAATAATTTTTGGCTGCAGTTTGTTTTCCTCTGCTGGATACTCGAGGTGTGGGTGGGAGACTTGGCATGCCTGGTGTCATTGGAGGTAACATATGAGATATGTAATGGGGATAGCAATATGTGGCACAGTATGTTTTTAGCAGCCATTGTGGGATATGATGCAGGAACGCAAGGAGCCCAGGTGGCCCTCTGCGTATTGACTGAATAGTCAATACCTAGTGAATACCTAGGGCCAAAATCACTACAGGCACCCCTTCCAGCTGCCTGAGGTTGCATACAGAGACCAGGGAACCTATAAGAATCATCCAGTGTCTATCTATGGGCTGATCAGGTAACCTCTAACCCCTAAACCACCATCTTTGAACAGTCTTTCCATCTCACAAGCGGTTTCAACGGGGCTGAGGGCAACATTGAGCTCACACCTGCTTCCGATCTGCTGGCTGCTGTTCCGGCTTTACTCGTTACTGGGGTGACTTAGCCCCAGGCGACCCATGCAAAGGGCAAACAGCTAAGGGCAATATCCCAGCCTTTACTCCAAGCCTCTTTGCCTCTTCACCTTTGAGGCTTTATATCACCTGCTCTCATGCTACACCTGATAATACCTAAAATCACCTAATACATTGCCAGCTACCCCAGGCTACTACTAAACTAAAATGCATTCTCTCTTCATCCTCCTCATCCCCATTCTGCTATTCACTCCATACATTCTCTCCAAACATGCTACATACCCCACATTTCCTAGGCCTATTATAAAACTCACAGCTTGCCACTCTTCACTACATTATCTTCATATCACTCCACTTTTAACAAACATTGCCAGCCAAAATACTGCTCCACTCCTATAAACTACTCATCCTGTCTCTCCTACTCTGAAACTAAATTCTTCTACTCCTCTCTGCATGTGAGGAATTCGATCATCCGCACGGTCGGTGTGCGCTCACCTGTTTTTTAAATTCTTTTTTATATGAAATTGAATGAGGGTAGGCCAACCTCTGGAAAATGCGTGGGGCTAATCTGCACACATTTTCCTATGCTCACCTGCTCGGCAAACACATAGACCTGTGTACTCTGGGTGGACACAGCCTACAGGTGCAGCCCTTCCTGTCACATTTAGTTGGAATGTGACACCCAGTAGTACATCAAGGCATTTCTAAAGGGGGAGGGCAAAACCTTCCCCCTGCCATGGCCAGCCTAAATAAATAACAAAGTCTTCATGGATCTGCCCTATCCATTGTTGGCCCTGCTGGTGGCAGTGATGCATACTGATGAGAGTTAATTTAAGCAGGCCCATGAGAGGCCTGGTCACAGGGCTAACAAAAGACAGGACACCCCAACACCTTTGATATGCATCTGTGTCAATGTGAAGCCAGCTTCCGCCTCTTAGTATCAATGACAGTGAGCTGTCATGTTGGGTACATGTGTTTACAGTAGGAAACCCCTGCAGGGGGACCCCATTCAGAGGGCAGGAATATGTGATTTGATGGAGACAGAAAGTCTGTCATTGCCACAACCTCAAGGTAGACCTGCCTTTAATAAAGAAACACAGAGAGCTCAATTAACCAGAGAGACCCTTTCATCCACAACAGACAGGAAGGTGGGTGGGTCTTAATAGTACATGTTTTCAACCCTTTACCTTTCCTATTGCAAAACACTCTTGTAATGACCTCAGACATAATAGAGGATGGTTGGTGGGGACCCAGGATTGGTTCATTAAGGTAGGCTTGGCCTACACCAATCGTAGGGGCCCATTTGGCTTCAAAAGAGGGTTGAGCCCCTCTTTTGGCAGATCATCTGAAGACTTAGCACGGAATAACAAGAAGAACTAATGTGAACCCTGGTTGAAGGTACAGTCTGCCTTACAGCATACGCCAGTGAAGGAAGGCCAGGATTTCCAAAGAGGGAGGCAATATCCCTCCCCTAAACATCTCCCAGGGAACAGAGGGAGATACTGAATCCTGAGAACCCTCCTAGCAGCTTCAGAACCAGTATTCAGCTAGCACACAACATAGCCTGCTAAATTCTACATCAAGCTCCCTAGGTGGGAAGTGTGAAAGAGTCTCTGAACCAAACCAATCCAAGGACAAGGCCATTGCCTGCAACACTCTCCTCAGCATTGTGCCATCCACCTTAAAGAATGACACACGCAAAGTGAAGAAGCTAAGGGGGTGGCATCAACAAGCATCAACCAGCATCTGTCTTAAAGGACATTGTCGAGCCAGTTGAGATCCAAAAGCTGCAACCGACTGCACCACTGACTGTTGTCAAACCACAGTCGCTAACGTCTTCTGAGATGCCTCGACAAGTGCTTCAGCCCCACCAACCAGCACTGAGACAGCAATTCCTGACCCCAAGCCACCATGTAGGTGAGCCTGCAGCCATCCGCCCACCCTCACTCGCCGAACAGCATGTCGCCTTATACCCGCAGCTGTCTCCTGTCTTGAACTCTGTCACAGAAGTTGCAAAGCAACTTGAAACTGACTAGACTCTGTCGAGCACCAAGAACATCTACATGCAGAAGGTGCATTGTGGTTCTGCCCCCCTGGTCCTTCTCCGAAGGCCTCTAGTGACATTTTATGACCATTGCTCCCTTTGTGCTGAAACCAAGTATCCTTGAACTATTGCGTTTAATTACTTTACCGACTACCCTCCTGTCAGTATCCCAAGTGGATCCCCTTTCCTTCTTGAAACTATCTGTCCTCTGAATTACTTTATAGTGTGGGTTGTATTTTGTAGTGTGCTAGAACTGTCTGTTGAATAATAATACAGCAGATATTTGTATACAACCTTGACTGGACAGTCTCTTTTATAATTGGGAATAATTGTATGTTCGCTGTGTTGCAACTAACCAACTATCCACAACCTTGCAGAGATAACCCTGCTGTTCCGTCCAAGTTATCAAAATTGGATAAGGAGGTTTATAATTGACTTGTGTTTCCAATCTTTTCTGATCCCTTCTGGATTACTAGAGGTTTGGGGCTCATTGATGGTTTAGAAGCCGATATTCATCCCTCTACCACTGGTGCCCCGGATGTTGATTTGTCACACTGCTGTATCAACTGAACATTGCACTCTGGAACGTTCAGTCTGTTGGCAAAAAGACTGCCTTTGTCACTGACTACTTTCACTCTAGCTCTCATCCCCTTGATTTCCATGCTATCTCTGAAAGCTTGATCTCTCCCTCTGACACTGCTACATCGGCTACCCTTCATAACTCCACATCTTTCCTTCTCTCCTCTCTTTGTCTGATGGGCAAAAGCAGTGGTTTCAGGCACCTAATTTTTTCCTGCCTTAACATCTCACACACCCTGAATGCCACATCCCCTCCTACCTCCTTTGAATATACACTCTCAACTATTTCTCTAGTTCACTACACTCACTTAATTTCTATCTGCTGCCCTCCTGGCCCCACTGGACCATTCTTTGATTAACTCGGCAGCTCCTTGATTCACTCTCCCCGCCACAGGTACTTTAATCTTCATTCTCCTAACATTCTGCCGGAATCTGACCGTCAATCTTTTCGGAATGAACATGATATCCACTCTATTCAGAATCTACCCACTCAGTCAGTGAGCAACTCTGTTGAACTCCTGTTAATCTCAAACTAACCTGCAACAAACTCTACTGTCACACCATCTCCTTTGGACCACTCCATTGTATCCCCCACCATTATCTTTCCTCCCTCGAACCTTTCTGCTCCACCTACCATGCCGATTTCCCGAGAGAAAATGTAAACACTCTGCTGTTCCTCCCTACCTCTTAGACTTTCAACTCTCACTCCCATCCTTCTCTCCAAATCCTTCCCCCACTGAATGTCTCTGCCTTCCAGTCCCTACTTCATGACTCCTTATCTTCTCACTTCCCAATGATAACTTTCACCCCTAAATCTCAGTGTCCTAAACTTTGAGTGTCCCCATTCATAGACGGTTTGTGCAGTGACATGTGATGACTCCTGCACAGATGGAAGCACTCTCATGAGGATCTGGCACCATATCCCTCTGTCCGTGATTCTCTCAAGTCTTCTCTTGTTAGTGCTAAACGAGATTTCTACCTTTCTCACATTTTCACACATTACAACCATGCACGGCACCCTACACTCACTCCTCACTCTTAAACCCACAACTGTTAATGCTACTCTTTCAGCTAGTGACCTTGATGAATACTTTGGTTCCAAAATCTCATGACCGTTTCATTTACTGACAAGGGAATAGTGTGATCCACACTTGGCATACACCTTCTAAACGTGAGGAAATTATTCAAGCTTATTGTGGACGCAAGGTACAGAAGGAGGTGCCAGTAGATGAGGAGCTATTTCGATATGGGACTGAAATAATAATAGCATGGCTCCTAGGGACTCAGGAAAAAATGTAGCGCATTGCAAATGAGTACTTGTTCAGGCCAGAACTACCATTAGACGATAAGGGAGGGATGATAGTGGCACTAGAATTAGAGGCAGTAATAGTGGGGTACAACAGGATAGCAGTACATGGGACAGATGACACAGGGCAGGCATGGTGATCAGTGATCGCAGTGGCAGAAGGGTACAGATTGACTACAGTTATATATGAAGAATTGTTCAAAGAAAACCAATCATATCATGCGTTAGTGTTTGAAATTAACATCACATACTGAGTGAAAATACATAACAGAGAGGTACCACAGAGAATGGCGATGATGCTAAAAGCACTGCCGACATTTCTCGAGGAATATTTGGCAAAGGTCCCCCGCATTTTATGGACCACAAGTCCCTATGATGTGGGGCTTCTGAAATGGATAGGAACAGTGAAACTAAAGCTGAAGCCAGGAGCCATTTTACCACGAGCTAGGCAATATCCCCTGTCAAGAGAGGCAGACGAGTGAATCAATGAGACAATTGCAGCTCTAGTGAAGCAAGACATCCTAGTACCATCAGAATCACTGTCAGCACGGTGGAGTACCCTGTCAAAAAGGTGACAGGGAGATCATGGCATTTTATACAGGACTTGAGCCCTCTGAACCGTAGAAGCAGAATTTCCTATAGTTCCAGATCCAGCGACAATTATGTGTAGCATTCACATGGAAGCTACCTACTTCACGGTCATAGATTTGAAGAATGATTTCTTCTATATACCATTACACCCAGACTCACAAGACTTAACTTCATTTCTATATAGAAATAAGAAGTGGAAGCATACAAGACTTCCTCAAGGGTACTGTGAATCAACTTCTATATTCAACAGAGCACTTCAAATGTACTTAGGCAATGTAAAATTAGAGACAGCGGTTATACAGTACACATTCAACATATTGATTTGCAGCAAGACTGAGACAAGTGTAGAGATGACTCCATCCACATGTTGACAGCACTAGCAGACAAAAGGTACGAGGTAGACAAGGCAAAATGTACATATTGCCAGAAAGAAGTGTTGTAGATTGGACAACTGCGATCACAAGATGGGAGAAATGTGACACCAGAAAGAGCAGAAGCAATATGCAAGACAGACAAGCCCACAACCATTAGACAAATGCAGCAGTTTCTAGGACTATGTAATTACTGCAGGCAATGGGTATTTGACTACAGCACTTACACTAGACCCTTGTTGAGTGCACTGAAGGAAGCAAAAAGAGGGTAGGGTACATTACAATGGACAACAGAGATGACTGAGGAATTTGACGAATTGAAAGAAGCAATATGCACAGTTCAAGTGTTGGGGATCCAGACTATCGAAGTGAATTCTTCTTATTCTCACACTCCAATGGAGTGGTTATGACTGCAGTACTGACACAAAAGATGAGCATGGAGCACAAACCTCTAGCATATTACAGTGGGAAATTCCACCCAGTAGTTAAAGGACACTATGGATGCGAACAGGCATTGGCTGCCACCACATTTGCAGTAGGCAAATCAGTCAGTATTAGCATGGAATGCAGCACCACTCTTTATGTGGAGCATGCTCTCTTTGCAATAGAGGAAAGGCCCAAAAGTGCATTGAGAACACAGAGAGCTTCAGGGTATGAGGTGTTACTGTCAAACCCAGCTATCAAGATAGTGAGATGCAGACTTGTCAACCCGGCGACATTCATTGCCGAACCCGTAAAGGAGGGTGACTATGTGCGCAACTGCACAGCCAACATCGAAGAATTCAGTTACACTAGAAAAGTACAGGAGAATGCACTTGAGGGGGAGGCGTGCTCTATATTGCGGCTCATCAACAATTGACCAAACGACTTGGGAAAGACATATTAGGACAGCAGTAGTGAGATTGAGAGAGGACAGGACGAGCGAGGTGGTGACAAGCGCACGTCTACCGTCACATTTATCAGCACAAGCAGCAGAATTAGTAGCATTAATATTGGCATTGGAGCACAGCAAAGGAAAGGAAGTGACAGTGTGTTCTGATTCTGCCTAAGTGACATTTAGAGTGCATTCTGGGCTGTAACGTTGGCTTAGGAGGGGCTTCAGACATGCTGATGGGTCACTAGTGCAGCACACATTCCTATTGGGCAGATTGATAGAGGCACTCCAGTACCCACTGCGCATGGCAGTGGCAAAGTGCCAAGCACACACAAGGGGGGAGGACCTCATCTCTAGCGGTAAAAGAGGCAGCCGATGCGGAACAATACACGCCGCCTATTTTGGGGACATTTTTTAAATGAATGCTCTGACCCCAGTGCGCAATTATGCACGAAAAATAATACTAAAGGAAGGATATAACACATTACCAGTGACACAGATTCTGAAATTGCAGGGAGCTGCACCTAGGGAAGAAAAAGAGTTATAAGAGGAAATGTACAGTGTCTCCTACAGATGCCTTATGGTGGGATAATAACACAGGAAAAGTGGTAATGCCATTTATATTGTTGCACACTGCACTGACACAATTACACCATCCTACCCATGTAGGGAAGGATGTGCTTACTGCTCAAATTGGAGAGGACCAGTTCTGTCCCAATTTGGTAGAACACATGGCTGAATGCATGACTAATTGTCTAGTTTGTAAACAGTTTACGGCAGGTCTGTGGGATGTTCTAACCCACTAGTCTATGCCCTGCAACATCACTGTGTGCTGCTGTGTTCATCAAAAACAACAGAATGGCCGGCAAAAAGATCTATGCACCAACAATCTTTGAAAAATGTGCAGGAAAACCTGAAAAATAGGCCGCCAACCCATTTTGCCTTTGTCAGTGGTAACACAGGAGACCACTGCCAAAACCTATCATTTGGACTGCCCACAGAGTAAAATGAAACTACTTGAAAAAGCAGTGCTGCATTTCAAGGGAAACCCAGAACTGCTTTAAAAATCTGTTTTTCCTTGGCTGTGGAAAGTGCAAAAATCATGGTTCCCAAACATCACAATAGATCCAACATCCTTGTGGGGTGTTAAACATCACTTCATTTAAAGAATACACCTAAGCACAATGTCAGCAGAAGCACATTTCATCATAAGAAAATCCACATTCAAAGGTGCTTGCATGGGAAAAATATGTCAGAAATGGGCACAGTACCGCTGCTCGCCTGTGTCAGAAGCTGGCATTTACTTAAGCTGTCAGTTTAAACTTGTACATTAAAATCAAAGTATGGAAAAGAAGAGACTTCCCATCAAAAGCAATATAGGTTGATAAAATTCAATCTCTATGTTTTAAAAAGGCTGGAATTAAGAGATTTGTGGCTATATGTGTTAAAAATGTTAATTGTATTTTAGAAAAAGGCTATTTTAAACAGTGTTAAAAGTGAGCTAAAGCCAGCCACACTGGGTTTCAAAGACATTCCACAGTTTCTCCCAAACAAAGGAATATTCCCTCCTGCTCTCTGCTGAGGAACTGTCAGGGAGTTGTGAAAGGAGGTGGGAGGGGGACTTTGGCCTGTTGCTCTGATAGGAGACAAAAGACTCCCTTGACTGAAAGGAAATGCAAATTTGGGCGTCAACAGAAACCAGCTGCTGGCAGGAAAAGGCGCAGGTTGCTCTGGCTCAGCCAAACCTTGGAGGCGGGGCTAGACTGAAATATGTATCTGGAACAGTAGAAAATATATTTTTGAGAAAAAGACTCACAAGAAACTGTGCCAAACTGGTAAAAATCTGGAATTTATAGGTTGTTAAAGTGAAAATGTTGCTCACAAGTAGAAACTACTCTGGAATTTCTGTGATGTTCAGAGACTGACCACGAAAAATGTTGATATTGTAGCAATTGTGATAATGTTAGGAATATTAACATTTACGGGATTGTGCCCAGATGTTATACGCATGTATGTGGAAACATGTGTACAGATCTGACACTGGGTAACCAACCAAAAGTGCAAAAAACTGTCAATTGTGAACCAAAACTCTTAAGAAGATGGGACTTTGATGGATACGTGCCTTATTTAATTTGGGATGTAAATATGTATTATTAGTAAGTTGGTTATATTGTAAATATGCTTTATATGAAAAATATATTTTCTGTGAAGAAACAAAGGGGAGGTTTTTCCATCGACCATAAACACAGCATCATCATGACACTCTGGTTTCCTTCTCAAATCAGGAGAGAGGGAATACTTTGACCAATCAGTTTCCTAGAGGGTGGGCTTAGTATAATCAGCCTATCCACCCCTTTGGGAAATACATAGGGACTGTTGAGGACCTAGACACACACATTCACCCATCAACTTATTTACTGGCGAAGCACTCTGCAGGTGAATCCAGATCCAGACTCCAGAACTCTAAAAGCAGAAGGCAAAACAAAAATCCAAAGCTGAACCCTTCTCAGCTGGCCTTTAAAATCTTGCAACCTGATTTTAACCCCAAACTTCCAAGGGGCACAACAAATTGAAAAGCCGGGCTTTGCTGTTTTTCTGCTTCTTGCCAAGAACTCTTGCTAGAACCCAGAGATCCAAACCAGTAGAGCAGAGCTGTAACCCAGAACCAGCCCATCAGATCCAGTCCAAGAGGCTGTGCAGAGACCATAGTGCCTTGCTGAGTGCAGAACCAAGCACCTGAATCCTCTGCAGTGGCTAGCAGATTCCAGTCCAAAACCCTTTGCCAGATCCTGACGGGCCTATTCCAAAACCATAGTTGTGAGTATTTAGCATAGAATTGTCCATAGCCAATCTCTTATCCTTAAGAAATCCTATCCAGCCCATTCTATCATATCCATTACTGCATTGTAGAATCTCTTTTGTCTGTCCTGAATCCTTAACTCATCCATATAGTCCTGTGATAATTGTAGTGATAAATCATCTTTGCGCTGATATAGTTGCTGAAGAAAGGCAAGCGTCGCAGCGGGCAAAGATCAGACAGAGGCGCCTCTGGGCTGGTGGCTGTACCGTTGGTATCTCGCATCTTCATAGCCCCTTAGTGTAAAGCCAATCCTTGTTTGCAATATTCAAAAGTGCATCTTTCATTTGAAATCTTGACTCTTTTTCAGAAAAATCAAGCTTTACTAAAACCTTTATAATTTCTGCACCATACATGCTAGGAACTGAATTTAAGTATCAAATTGAAGCTAATATCCTCAGCTTTCAAGCGATTCTAAAAGCATTCCAACTCTTTATAGTTTTTCTGTAATCATGTTTCTCGCGCGCTGAAAAGTCTGCCGCAAATCTGCATTTGGCTCAATTTCATCACATGTAAAATAGCTATTTCTTGCATTCAACCTCTGAATTCAGTTTCCTATCTGCTAGTCATCCAACCATCATTGCTAGTGTGTACCTGAAGCTATCCAAAGCGGCTCCCACCAGTTCTGAATCCCATTTAGAGAATTAAATTCAGTTTTCATTGGTTTTCCCATTCATTACAAGCCACATTCAAAAGCATTTGACCTGTTTTGAAATCATTCTTGTTCTCTCTGCTTGCTGGGGGAATTGGGATTGAAACTGCATGTGTAGAGTGTTTATTCCTGAAACCTGTTTTCTCTCCTTCCATCTCTATATTGCCTAAGAGGGGGGATTGAGTAGTATCACAGGGAAAGAGTGATTACATTGCCTTTGATAGAACACACAAAAGTATTAATTCTGTGCTGCATTCATTTCCTATCATTGCATTTCATTGAACCCATGCAAAGTTCTATTCCCTGCTACATTATTCTTCCCATTATATAAAGGAGACAAAAGTTACATTCCTCCACTATATACTGATCTATACATATGGTATGATGTGGAAATACCCTCCTTGTACCAATAGACTTGAAAAAATAGACTTAGTACTTTGTTGTTTTTTTCACAGTATCAAAAGACAGTGGCCCTCATCACGACCCTGGCGGATTTTTACCGCCATCGGCGGACTTTTCCGCCATGGCGCAAAGTCCCTTTACGCCATGGCGGATGGCGGACTTACCGCCCCATTCCGAGGTCGGCGGGGCGGTAAGTCCCCATTGACCCATTTACCCTTCCCCATTCCCATTTCGGCCCCATAGGGCTCAATGGGAGTGGGGAAGGTGTTAATTACGCCACCGTACACTACGGTGGCGTAATTAACACCGAGGTCCCATAGCGCCATGGATTTTTACGCCCGCAAAAAGCGGGCGGAAAAATGACCATGGCGCTATGGGAACTCGTAGTTGGCGGTAAGGGGTCGGCGCAGCTAACGCTAGCGCAGACCCCTTAGCGCCAGGGTCGTAATGAGGCCCAGTTTATTTTAATAAAGTTTATCACAACCCAATTTTTCTTTATAAAACCAACTCTAAAAACAGAATTTTCTTAAAAAGACCCAACACCACAAAGTGGGTACACATACAATACAAATAACTAGTTTCACACACATGAATTTCTATAACATTACAATATAGTACATCAACATATAAAATTTATATAGTAGTTTTAACACTTCCAATCACTGAGTGTTATTAGCTCAGGTTAAACAGTCCCAACATGTTTCAGTTCCTCATTGCGCTAAATGCATGAACCTTCTTCAGGGGAAGAACTCTTTTATTCTTATTCTCCACCATGTAATCCAGGGCCACACAAAGAACAAGGGGGTGTCACTACACATCAACATCATCCCAATATATAAGTCAGAGATAGCTACACACTACTAGCTGCACACCAGTCACATTGATATATATATAAATACAATGTACTGGTAATATTCCAGATTATACAAACAAGATAACCACTACATACCTCACAAGTAGGATTTCCGTAATGTATGTGTACCAAAATGCACCCGAGTAACCTCAGACCCTCTTCATAAAGTCTGTAAATATTTTTCTTGGTGGTTCTTAAGTAACCAGGATCCTGATCGCTGCTGTGAAGAAACACAAAACACACCGTGGTGTGTGAACACAACCACTACTGTCCTCACTAGGTCCCAACACCATGTCACCAAAAACACCCTATTGTGCTTTGCTAAACGTGCTGGAAGAATGTCAGCCTATATCATGCGCCACTGTGTCCCAATGTGGTTTAAAAAGGTTGCAGCCACCATGTGCCACTAATACCGTAACTTTTGTCTCCTTTATATAATAAAAATGTGTGGTCATCCCCAGACCGTGAGAGAGAGGGAGTATTTCACAAGGGGTACAATATGCCTTTGTTAAGGTACATTATTCTTCTCATCCATACTCCTATTGATTAAAGAGATTGTTGATTGTAATATCATCCAACGCTGATAATTGTATAAATATCAATAGTGCCATATCTAGATATTGTTCAAATTCATAAAAGTGTGATATATATGTTGTTCAAATCCATCCAATACATCTTTTAACTTTGCAAAACAGCCTACTTCTTGGTTCAGTGAGACCGGGGGGGATTCAAAGAGAGGGGCGTGATATAAGGGTACATCATTCAGAAATAAAAGAACTTTAGACATAAAAATATATAATTAAGGGTTCCAGCTGGGCATCACACGCTAGGCATTGACTTAGGTGGAGTGCTGGGTTGAAACCACTTACAGGTCATACACTAAGGGTAGTGAGAGGAACCATACCTCGCTCAATGGGTCCATTCCAACAACAGCACATCAACTATGTCGACATGATCCAAGTATGCCAAGGGTACTGCTACATGATAGTGGTTGTATGTCCATTTTCCCAATGGATCGAAGCCGGTCCTTGTTCCCATCCTGGTGCCCTTAGACAATTGCCCTCACTTCACCAACAAGATGTTTCAGCACATCACAAATTTGTTGGGAATACAACACAAATTCTCTTGTGCCTGTCACCTGCAAGCAAACAGGATATGTGAGCACCTCAAAGGTCTGTTCAAATAAAGCATTACCTAAATTAAAAAGAACCTCAATAAGAGTTGGCTTCACTGTCTTCCATTAGCATTATTCATGTTGTGCAAGAAACCAGGGTCCAACCACCATTTAACTCCACATGAGGTGGTGACAGGAAGGTGGCTGAGAATTCCCCTGGCTCCTCCCACTAGGGCACTCAAAGATGCAGAAAACATGTCTGATATATTGGGTCAGGAAATGTCTGTATACACTGCTTCTTTGATCTCAATTGCCTCTATCATTTCCAGTCAACTGCAGGGACAACGGGAGAGGCCCAAAGCAAGAGAAAAGAACAATAGCACAGAAGCCAACACAGCTCTTTTAAAGCAGCCACCATTGTATCCGGTGGACAAAGTCCTGCTAACGAACTTGACAAGAAAGTTGGACAAGCCACGTTTTACTGGACCTTACACCGTGGAGGTAGTGACTGAGTGAGCATTGAAATTGGAAGGGAAGACTACCTGGAATCACCTGGGAGACATCAAGCCCTGCAAAGCGGTGGCCTCTCCTAACACCAACATTGAAAGGGCAATTCACAAGCAGAAGAAGAAAACCATTGTCTCGAACAATCACAACCCAGCAGAAGACACCCTATGATTACTCGTTCCAGAGCAGGGTAAGTAGGGAACGGACTTCCAACACATCCAGAGTGAGGGCACATTGTCTGTTATTTTTTTTTCTGCACACTGACAGCATTCATCGTAAAAGTGCGACTTTTATTATTGCATTATTAGTATTGCATTGTTTCATGCTTCCCCTTGATCCTCGTCTGGAAACTTTCCAAGGCCAATTTCTCCAATTTGTCAAGAGATCAGACAGCACAAGAAGGCGACATCCTGGTGTGTTTTTTTCATATTTTCATGGTTTGTTTGGCCCACGTCTAACCGCACCTATACAAAGAAACCCCATTTGTACTATCAGTTCTCTGTGAGTAGGAGTTGTGTGGTAAACCTTTTTTTCCTTGCAATTACCCAACACCAAGTTCGCTGTTCTTGAATTAATACAATACTAATACAATAATGCTTGTTTTGCGCATTTCAGGTGAGCAACTGATATCTTCAAACTACACAAGGATCCAAGAGGTGTAAGTGATGGAGGGCATTATTAAAAGAATGCTTATTGTGTCCTGTGTCTTATTCTCATGTAGTATTTTCACCCTCATCTTTTGGCGAGTGTCATATGTTGCTAGTAATACTGCTGTATCCTCTACTAACACAACCCCTACTCCAGCAGGGGGAACGGCCATGTCAGGTGGACAGGTAAGCATTGTAAGAACAATAAAGAGAGGTAGTCACAGAGAAGATGCAGACATGGGGTGGATCCCTATCTTTCTGATACTGCTTGAGTATCTAATAACTTGTGGTACAAGCACATGGCTAAAGCAGGTAAACATACGACTAGGTGGAGCTACTATGTCTGCTCACTAATCTCCTGTGCCATGAGTGCCTCCAGAACATTTGTAGCAACTGAAATACTACCAGCAAGAGCACAATGCCTTATGTACCTGTCCATGTATACAACCTGAGGAAGATTCCAAGGGAGAACAGCAACAGTGAGATGGATATCCAAGGCAACATTTCCCTATGAAGATAGTTATATAAAGACACTTGGCATGACAAACAATTATTGACAACTAGACAAGGCTATACAATGTATAACTGATGGCCCACAGAAAGGAGAGACAAAACCAATAACACTGAAAGAATTACTGTGTCCTAAGAAGGGTCCCAAGGAAATAGAAGGAGAACCAGGATGTTGGTATAGACCACAGATGCTTGTGTATGGCCAAGTGCACAAAGTTGAAGGAAGAAGAAGGCAGTAGTAGGCAGTAAAGCATCCACACTCTTACAACTCCAGTAAACACAATACAAGGAGAAAATGATAAATGCATGAAAGAATGGGATGCAAGCACAAAGTTACTGACCTGGGTGGACAATGGAGCTTGACCAATTCTCATAATACCCCTGAAGAAACCAGCGTTGCGTTTCGAGAATGACGGTGCAGTATAGGTTGGAGAAAACATAGAGTGCAAGTACACAGAAAAGCATCCAGCAATGAAGGTTGGGACATAAGTAGTAATTTATCATTATTGGGTATGCAGATCCAAAGTGAATTATTTCACATCAATACACCAGCACTAGTAGTATCATAGAAAGACATCAAGACATAAGACTTCCCTAAGATGGACAATACAAGGAGAAACAAGAGGTCAGTAGAAGTGAGTAGAGTTAAACGAGAGAACTACTGCTCATCAGCATCAACTGAACGTAGATTGTTCAGTAGGACAGAGATGTTCTTTGTGTCAGTTATTCCAGCTGTACATACATACATACATTCACAAATGCAAAATGGCTCCAGATCACGAGATGGGAGCTGATGCAGACCATAAACTCAACTGTAATGGCTTCAAACAATAAAAGAAGAGCTCTGAGCTGTAAGGTTGATAGCTTACCAGAACAGATATCTTTTAGACCTTTTCACAGCAATGGATGAAGATGTTTGCACCAAGATCGGGACTTCTTGCTGTACATTTGTGCCTGCAAACGATGAAGCAAATGGCACACTGACAGAAGCAGTGACAAGATTGTCAAAAATGAACGCCAAGATGGAGGACGAAGCCAAAGGAACAGGAAAAGATCAAAGCTGGCTCTTGTATGTATTCTCATGGATGCCAACATGGATGGAAGACAGACTAAAAGTATTACTAGCAGCGCTAATACTGGTACTAGTAGCACTATGTGTGATAAAGATCTGCATCACGCAATGCCGCAAGACGACAGAGAAAACAACAGGGATGAAAGTAGTAGTTGATATAAATTCAAATGTTGAAGAAGATAAGGAAGTAGAGGAATGAAATAAAATAAGGACACAGATAAAGGAGTGCCCATTGATCCCGACCGAGATGATAATGTTTGATGATCCCATGGACAACAAGAGGTACTGGAAGAAATGGGTATGGTGTAAACCAGAGACTGCAGTTACATGACATGGAGTTTCGATGACCATGCAAATTACTATGGACATCTTGGAGGAATAACAAAGCAACAGTGAACAGGTTTGGTGGAGTGGTCGACAAGTTGACCATAGGGGGGACTGAAGATACATATAAACCAGACAGCCCGAAGAGCCAGAAATGCAAGACTCCAGTTACTGTTTGGCTAGCCCGCAGGAGGCCAGTGACATCCACATATGTGAACAGAAATTCTCTCAGACAACTATTCTGGATACAGGTGCCTCATTGAGCATGGATAGAGGTGGCTCACTGCACCTGACCGACTAATGACAAATATCTTACTGTGCTGATGTCATTAGAGACACCACAGCATAGTAACGTTAGCCATGAAGCAAACTCGCATCCCTGCACAAAGTTTCATGGACACACACATGCACACACAAAGAACATGCTTACACAGTTCTGTAGATAGAGGACAGATACTACATATACATGCTGTCGAAAACCTTTATTTTCTCTCATTAGCCAAACGCAGAAACACAAAAATGCAAGGAAACAAGAGATGCAGAGCAAGCTTGCAGATGCTTATTGCAACTAACCATATGGAACCACAGGATCGAATAAGGGGCCTGGAAGAGCTAACATACTACTAAGCTATAAGAAGAATAGCCCAATATAGACGTATAGAAATTATAGCATAACCATAGTAGAATTACATGAAGCCACGGGCCGCAGAAGGAGAGGCAAAGAAAGCAGAATTAGGCTGCACGAAGCACCGAGCCAGGGCTCGCAGCCAAGGTCAGAGACAAGCAGAAAATGCCTAAGCCTCAGAGACAAGAAGCTACCTGCAAAATAGCAGAATAAAGCCTCACTAATTGCAGACCAGAAAGCTCAATTTTGCGGTCTTCACCCACATGGTGCAGCCGAGCCGAACAATGGCATTCATAAAGTGATACATGTGTTGCTTTACAACGTTGCAACCCTGCAGGTACTCTCGAAGGCAAAAGTGGTGATACTGATGGCAACAATGGGGACACATTATCAACTTAAGAAGGTACACAGAATGCTGAGAGAAGAGCTGGGTCCCAGGCCTGGGGAGAACAGCTCCAGCCAATCAGGGAACACAAATCCAGGGGTGGATGGCAAAGGGCAAGGGCCAATGGTAATCCTGCGACCCTGCAACAATGTAATAGATAGTTTCTGGGGAAGGTTCAGGCAAACCCACCTGACATGCAAAGGCCAGTCAGATAACCTCTATATGTGCCATCTACAGGTAATACCACCCAATCCAACCAATCAGGTGTGCTCTTATGTTTTTGGGTAAGAACCCTAATTTGTGATGTCAGACCTCAACAAAAGCCCCTGACATGGGAAGGAGCTGTGATTTCTGGAGAATTCTGTTTTTCCTGTATGATCCCTGCCTGTTATGGAAAATAAAGGACAGTTCTAACTTGCTCTTGGCTGAGTCCTCCGTCTGTATCCCAGGGGAGAGTTTGTTGGGCCCTAGGTGCTCTGAACAGTGAATGCGTAGTGTGACCCTGGTCCCCTCTAGTATACCTAGACAAAATGTGTGACTCCTCCAAGCTGGTTTCCACTCCTGCCACTCCACTGAAACTGCTCTCATAAAGTCTCCAACTTTATTGCCTCTGCTAAACATTCTAACCTATCCTCTATCCTAATTCTCCCTGGCTTATCTTCTGCCTTTCAAACAGTTGATCACTCTGATCTCCTCAATATACTTTCTCTGCCTGGGATTCATGATCAAGCACTTGCCTGGATTGAGTCCTTCTTGGAACCTCATCAATTCTTTGTTTTCTGGAACAACAACACCTCTCAACTCACTCTTCTTACTGTTGTTATTGTGCAAGGCTCTGTCTTGGGTCCCCTACTGTTCTGAGCACTTATCTTCTCCTTTGGGTTCTTGTACCAACTTTTTGCATATAACACCCAAATAATGTTCTCCTTTCCTGAACGCTCCTCTGACCTATCTATCACAATTTCTGACTGTCTCTGTGCTATTAAATAGTGGTTAGCCTCAGACTGTCTTAAGTTGAACTCCTCCAAAACAGAGGTGCTTTTCTTTCCTGCCTAGTACTCTCTCTCGTTTCCTCGCCTACCTATTTAGTTCCCAACTGACACTCTTCCTTAACTCTTCAGCAAGAAACCTTGGTGTCATCTACGACCCTTCACACATATTCTCTACTTTCATCTCTAAAACTGCAAGGCCGGCTCACCTCAACCTGCTAAAGATCAAGAAAATCAGGCACCTCCTTCCCTTCAAATGTGCCAAACCTCTTCTTACCCTTCTTGTCTTATCTAAAGACTACTCTAATGACTAGTGTGCCAGCATCCTCTTTGGTCTTTCAAACTATGCATTCTGTTCCCTTGACAAGATTATTAATTTTACTACTAGGACTCTCTTTGAACTCCCTCGCTTCATCCCTATTTCCTCCCATCGCCAGCAGGCTGGCTAATTATGCAAAACAGGACCAAATTCAAATGTCTCCTCTTAGTGCATAAATCCATCCATGGAAAGGCACTGCCTCATCTATCGTCTTCTTTCAACCCCTACAAACCTTTTGCAGCATTTGCTCTGCCTCCTGCAACACCCTTGTGGAACCTCGCCCACCCTGTGTTTCCTCTCACTTTGGCTCTTTCACGCTTCTTGCTCCGCTTACTTGGAACTTCCTCCCTTCTGAAATTCGAAACATGGTCCGCATTAATGTATTCAAAATCAAATTAAAAGCCCAACTCCTTGTTTCAGAGCTATCCTCTTGACTCACCTCTCCAGCCTTACTACTTAGACATTCCCTCACCGCTAACCAGACTTTTCCCTCACCCCCAAACTACTCATGCTTAGCTGGCTAAACTAACTAGAAGCTGACACTTACTTGTCCTAAATTAGTCCACAGTATGTTTCCCTGTATATGTACAATCTAACCATTCTTAACCTCTATCATTATGCCATTCAAACACCCCCCATTATAAGAGGCTTACTGCCTCCCGCGTATCTGCTATATTACCTTTTGTATGTTCCTTTGTGGCCAAACAACCTTGTTTCCCTGACAATAACAAAATAAATAAAATAAATAAGAGTACTTTCTTGAGTTTCTTTGAGAACTGCAAGAGCATTGGCACAGTTCAGAATGCCATGGGATGCTGTTCCAGTAGACAGGGGCATGAAGAATGCCTGCAGCCTGTGTTTTCCTTCCATGCCAGTTTCATCTCAAGCCCACAGATTACCCTATTTCTGGCAGAGTATGTGCACAAAGCCAGTTGTGTGGGACGAATATACATACTGGGATGAAGAAGAGTAGGACCAGGAGTAGTAAAGATTGCCAGTAAGTAATCAGACAGTACTCACACATTAGTTTGACTCATCCCAGTTCTTACTTCGATAAAATGCACCTAAGATTAAGTGCTCCCTCTAGCCAACTGGAAAATGGATCTAGTAAATGCTGTGCACGTCTGTCAAGTACAGTCAATAATGATGGGTGAAAGTTAGCCATCCTATGAAAACATTCTTAGCTTTTCCGCAAGACATTGAAACATTCCTGGATGAACAACCCTAAATGCACATCTGACAGTCAGTCCACTGCTCCCAAGCCATATGCCAGTGCAATGGTATCCTTTAGCCAATGGCTGATAGTAATGCTGGAAGCCTTCTGCCCTTGATAGGAAGCTCAGAACATAACAAATCCATTTTTTAATTTCCTGAGTCACACAGTCCTGTCCAAGCATGTCACTAGTACCTTCTTAACCTAACAACCATAATACAATTGATTCCCTATCTACCTCAGAAGTCTCAGGAGAAAGGGAAGGGATGTCTGAGACATGTTAAAAGACGAAACCACTTTGGGACAAACTAAGGGCTCATTCATAAGCGACACAGACTGAAAAGAAATTGACAGATATAGGGTTAACAAACAAGATCACCTAATTCCTCTCAAGCACTGGGCCGAAGTTATAGCAACAAGGAAGGCCGCCTTGAAAGTCAAGTTCTTTAGATAAGCAAAATCCATGGGCTCAAACACTACATCCTATTGGTCTTGCAGAACTGTTGGAAGATCCCGGGGGCTGAGCAAGGGGTTTCCTAGCAGCTCTGATGGCAGACGACTTGGCATGGAGTGATGTAGGTCCAAAATTGGAACCCGTCCTCAAGAAATTGTGGCACAGCAGATATGCCGTACTGAAGACCTATTAACTCCTTCTAAAACCACTTGACAAAGCACCCCTCAATGTCCTGCTTAGGTGCACAAAGTCGATGGGCTTCACAATTCCTGGATCACTACATACAACCGTTGACGTTCTAGCTCTACACTCTAAGCACCTTGTCACACAACTCGAAATGCTGGCAAGCAGAGGGCAAAACCCTGAAGAGGAAATAAGTCAGGTCTCTCTCTTACCTGATAGGAGAAACTACTTCTAGCCGTACAAGGTGAGGGAACCACATTCTGCTCGACCAAATGAGGCAACAAGAATGATCTCTGAGTGTCAGCTCCTCACCTTCTGGAGGAACTTGAGGATCGGGGGAATAGGGTAAAAGCATAAACTATGTCCTGTGGCATTGATTTTACAGTGCATCCCAGCCTAAACCCCCTCTCTCTCCCAAAACCTAGAGGGGAAAAGAGGGAGAAGAACGCTTCTGCTGGAGATGAATTATGTCCCTCTGAACTTTCAGAAATCTGGCCATGAGAGAAAACAATTCTATGTGAAGGGACCACTGAAGTGAAGAAGGAAAGGCCTGTCTAACGGTGTCAGTTAAGGAGTACACAAATCACCTGATAGATGTCTTGAGTGATGAAGGGTTTGTTTCTGCCCACACAACCAACTTGGCTGCCACTTGCCGCAAGGCCCTGAAGCAAGTAACCCTGGGATGGTGTCAAATGATAAGGCAGTGGTGCTGTCCATCCTGACCAAGACGTAGACTTATTTCAGATTCAGGGCAAAGGATTGAAATTCCCTCAAATTGTATTGTGTTCCCTCAAATTTGATTACCTCATCACTTTCTCCTCTGACCAATGCATCTGTGTAATCAGTGTTCCTGGGACTCCTCCCCAGTCTATTGCACTGGCATCGGTGGTAACTGCAAAAGAAGGAGAGTGGTTGAGCTGAGAACCCCTCTGGAGATTGTCCGGCCACAGACAACATTTTTGGTTGGTCAGCATTGAGGAAATGCAGTGGACCACCAAAAGAGGAGGAGAGAGAGAATAGGTTGAACGTGAAGCCACATCAAGGGTGTCACAAAGGTAGTGGCTATAATAAGACAATATAAATGATACAGCTAGACCCTCACTGGAGCATTCACCCAGGGGCAAAGACCCTGAACCTCTCTCATGAGGAGCTTGCTTGTTTTGAGGGGTAAACACACCAGTCCTGAGCAAGTAAGGAATGCAGCTCAATTGGGTAGTTGAGGGCGGCTTGATGTGGCAGTCTTTTTCCTTGACTTCCAAACAGAGAGCATAGGCCAAAATTACGAAGCATACACACACAGATTGAGAAATATTGGTCTTTGAAGGTATCAATTCAAAAATGAAGAACCGGCAATGTTCACCCATTCCCTGCCCTGACGTTGTAAGCAGCATGTAATCCTATGTTATTTCTAAAATTCGTAGTGATTCACAGGATCACAGTGCAGCATTAGTCATTTAGACATGACTGCCATTTTACGTTTTGTTGTCTTTTTTTTAGGGCTACCTTAACGGAAGACTTTTCAGGTTCACCTGCTCCATGTCCCTTGCCAAGTAACCACTGCTGCCATCGGTTTTTGTAAGCAATAGCATCTTAGCACAAGTCTATAGAGTCACACCATCTCGGAATAGTGAGCTCAACATATATTGTTGTCTTAATTTAGGGTCCTAAGGCATTGGTCCTGAGGGAGGAGGTTTTTATTGAGATCTCCCTCCAGTAGCTTCACGCAACATATATGAAACCCAGGGGTCCTTAAATCAGTAACATGTCATGCATGGATGGGATGCTGAATAACTCTTACACCAAATAAGAACAACTCAGGAAGTTGGCAAAAAGTCTCATCTGACTGTTTTATTATCAATTGTCTAAAACAGGGAGTTTACAATGGACGTCAACAAACATTTGTTTGTGTTCTCTCCTAAACATTTAATAAAAAACAACACTTTTATAGTAAAAACTTGTTATACATGACATCATACTACGTTGCAAATAAGAAAAACCTGCGGGGTGTTGTGATACGCTCAAGTGGAACATCTAAGTTTACTTTCTATATAGGGACGGGTTGTGATTGGGTCTCTATGGTCAGGTGGACAACTTATGCCCACCACTAGATACACAGAATATCATTGGCTCTCAAAATATAAGGCCCTTTGTTATATGGTCCTCTGTAATTGGTTGGCATGCTTTTACCCTTCTGGAACATTCGGCTTACTAGCAGCAGGTAAGCTATAACCCCAGGTGTCAGTGGATGGACTTTGACTATGTCCCACCACCCAATTAGCCAATCATCTCTCATAGCTCATGCCTTCTGCCATTCAGATTGTCTTTGAACTTGTCCTCATAAAGTATCCTTGCTCCTGGGAATAAATGGGTTTGCGAGCACCCGCTATCTCAAGTCTGGAGCAGCATGCCCACCTTCTATTTCTTTCCATAGCCCATGTGACAGGAGACCGTATTTCGGCCTGTTTTGCAAAATTTAACTGTCTCTTTAATTAACATACTTGGCACTCATGGTGTTCTTTCTTTGTATCTTAACACAGATGATACAGCTTCTCACGGTTACTGTTCTTCAAGGATAGATAACCAGTTCTTGGCCCCTCCATCCTTTCACACCAGGCCAGACAGCTCTTCCAGGCCTTTCCAAGCTCTTAGCTTCATGTTGCTGTGGCACCGCCTGCAGTCTATTCACTATGCCTAGCTAGCCTTTAAGATTACTTAATCTACTTGTGTTGCTACGTCTGTACAGTTATTATACAGTTTGAATTTTCTGCAGTGCTCTTCACACGTGCAATCTTCATTCCGCATATGAAAATTACTCGATCATTTATTTCGTTATCAGATTCCATAAAGTCTATACATCCTCTTCTTTAGCCTCTCTTCTTGTGCGTCATGCTTGCTTCTTGTGACATCACCAACTTCTCTTTCTCTCATCTTCATATTCCTTCGGCGATTTCCTCCAAAGAATTGTCATCTCTATGGGGATACATTAAATAGGGTTTTCTCAATGGATACCTTTCCTCGAAGGTTCTTTGTGGAATTGACACAATCACTGGTGTTGTGCATGCCACCAATTTCTGGTTTCCAGCCAATAGGAAGTATGGGGTTGGGACTTCCTGAAGAGGCATTCAGCTGCTCTTCTACATACTCCAACCACCAGATGACCCACTAGCTTTGGATACATGTTAGATTTCTTTAATAAGACCCGGTTGTCTGCCTGATGACCTTGAAAACCTGTTAAATCACCAGGCGTTTTTTGAAAGACGTTAGTAATGAACTAAATGGCCTAAATATGTGCGTATAAAAGAATGCACAACCCCATGAATGTTTAGAGATTAGTATCGTTGTTCCCTTGTTACACTAGGTCCTCTGAATTGTATTCCATGAATGTGTATCTGTTTCCAAGCTGTTATCTTTCTCTTTTTTGATCTTTGTTCACTGCATGTCAAATTTATTTGTGAGCTCTTTTGCACTTTTGAAATGTGATCAGTTTTTTAATACATAGATTATGTGTGAAGTATTGTTTCATATTCATGTGTTGTGGAATAAATACAATCTTTTCCTAATTTTCTACAAATAATGAATCATGCTTTTTTGATTATGGAATAAAAACCCAAAGTTTGAGTTGTAGTGTGAATAATTTGACTAATATTGTGTATAATAAATAAGAAACCAATTTGATGAAATAAGTGCTTTTTACACAGTGGGAACCTCCCTTGTGTGCTTTTTTAGATGACCCCCTGTTCCCACACCTGTTGGGGTACGCCCATTTATATTTGAAGACACAGAAAGAGATCATGAGGAGGTTTGAGGGGAAGAAGGCAGATGCTAATGCTTCCTACTTCTAGACCACTCAAAGTGCTCTCTCTGCCCTAGCAGAGTCTCCAGAATAATGTAATTGACACTCTCTTTAAAACAATGTTTTCAAATACTCCTGTGGTGAGTAATCCATTGAGGAAATCAGGTACGGGCTTTCTCTTCTCTCTGTTCTTCCTCATTACCACGCGGACATATCACAGCTTTTGATACAGCTCTCCAGGGACCTAGAAGCTATCTCTAGCTAACACAAGAATGCATAGAATGGAAACAACACATCAGTTTTCACATCCATTCCCTGTCGCTCATGCTCCATGTGATCACTCGAGCTGCATGTGTGCAAGGTTTCATTTTCACTCATTGGGATATCTTCTACCATGGCGAATGCTCCTTCCTGATGGTTGCCACAATGGGCCAATGTTGCAGCCCATGCAACGCTGCCCTGACAGTAGTAGGTGGGCCAATCTCCTAACCCAGCACGGTCCAGTACCAAACACAGGCAACCTTCTCAGCATGGGGCATTCTTCCCCTTGATCTGAACCATAATTGATTGATTGAGAAATTTCTAAACTCGCACTTAACGAACCAAATCGAATCCTTTGCCATCAGACAAAATATAATAGTCAATCACATGATGATAGTAATACTGAGGTCAAAACAAAAGAAATACCTTATTTGAAAAGATTCGTTTTTAAACCTGCTCAGAATATTAAGAGCAAGTTAATTTTCCTTATGTTCAAAGGGAGACTGTTCCACAATCTGGGCCCGAAGACTGAAAATCTACAATCTCCCCTAAACACACGTTTTGTCCTGGGGATAATAAGTAGAAGTTTATCTTCTGACCTTAGGACCCGAGTGGGATGGTATAGATTCGACTTGTCCCTCAGGTAACTTGGTGCCAGACCATTAAAATATTTAAACACCAAACAGCCAACCTAGCACTTTATACGATCCTCCACTGCGAACCAATATTGAACAGGGGGGAAAGCGCAGAGCCCTGTGGGACACCACAACATTGCGAGAGAATTTCTGACAGAAAACCGCCCACCTGTACACATTGGGCCTCATTCCGAGTCCGGCGGTAAGTAACAGTAATTACCGCCATGGCGTAAATACCATGTACGATGTGGTTGGAAGGCGCTATTTCCACCATATTCCGACTTCGCGTGCACGAGTATTCCGCCATGGCGGTAAACTCCCTTGCGGCATAGCGCAAAAGGTCCCGTCAAACCCCTTACCGCCATAAACCTAGACGTATTTAACACCATCGCCTTCGATGGAATCCGTAATTAGCGGAGACCGTAATTTACGCTAACCGTAAATTACGGCCACCGTTAAATACCGGAAACGGAAATAACGTCATCGCACAGGAACGGGAAGCATCACGGCGGCCATATTTAAAATCACAATCCATTGCAATCCTCTCCATACAGGACATACAGGACTCCATACAGGACTCAGATCGACCAAATATACAACAGAGAACATCATCATGCCTAAAGTTCTGAAAAAGGGCGCTGCGCGCATCCGAAAAGAAAAATTCACCCAGGATGAGTTACAGGTCCTGGTCGACACTCTGCATGAACATGCAGATATCGTATTCTGCAGCGACATGCGTAGGCCCACCATCCTCAGAAAGAAGGAGATATGGGAGTTGGTCGCACAGAGGGTGAGCGCCGTTGGGAACACCCCCCGCAGCACAACGCATTGCCGCAAACGCTGGGATGATCTCCGTCTCAGGGTGCGGGCCATCATGTCAGCAAACCGTCAGCAGGCCCTGGAGACAGGAGGAGGCCCAGGCTCACCCATTAAAATGATGCCCTGGGAGGAAACATGTGCGGAGATGATGGGCACAGAAGCCATCGAAGGTGTGGGCGAAATGGATTGCGGTGATCCCTCATCCGCTGATGCAGGTGAGTGTCATGAGTCCAAACAGTACATGCATCCCTAATGTAATTCACCGCAAAGGGCCGGCCAAAGAGTCACATCATGTTTGCTTCGTAGCCCCCCCCCCTGCAACCATGTCGTAACAAGTGGGACCCAGGATGATGTCAGGTGCAAGGCTGACACCCATATTGGCCATGCCACACAGAAAGCTGGTCAATGTCACTCACCACAGTACTCCGCCAACATGATTGACCCCGCCAACAGTATGCTTTTACCATCCAAGCCAAGTTCACTCACCGACCAAAATATCACCAAGACGCTGCTCTCCCAATGTGTTACCATAGGCTTGAAGTCATGATGACCCCCAGATCATTGATCATGCTGTCTCTCTCTTGCCCCCCACAGGTAGCGGTCATGAAAGTGAGGAGCAGGAAGGCTCCCGGCCAAGTACCTCCCGGGACAGGGGCAGGGTACAGCGCATATCTGCTGGCAGACATAAGGCCCATACTACACCACCTGCTCCAGCAACCCCCATGGAGGGTACACAACCCCCACCCGCGCACCTGGACATGGCTGCAGTTCCGCCGGAACCATGCCCCACGCTGCACCCTGAGGAATCCAGCATGTCAGGGGAGAATGCTGCCATGTGCCTCCTTAGTGTGCCAGACAGCCCCACATCCTATTCCGTGGTCAACGTGGAGGAGACCAACGTCTACAGCCCTGAGTCACCATCATACAGCCAGGTTGCACACAGCGACTCCGGGTCGAGTGATGGCCCAGGTCTCACAGGTGAAGGGGTAACACCTGTCTCACATCAGCCCACTTCCCCTGCCGAAACACCTGAGAGGCCTGCAGGCCCAATACCGTGCCTGCCAACCACATCCCCCACATCGGCCGCAGAAGCTGTGCACTCCCAGAACCTCACGGCCATGATTGAGGAGTTTCTCCGGGACAACCGGGAATCAGGATTGATGCATCACAATGACCTGCAGGCTCTGGGCGAGGTCATCACTACATCCACAAACCGGCTCTGTGAGGTGCTCGGCAGGATTGCTGATGCCCTGGAGGCAGCAACCCCCAGACCTCAGCCCCAGCAGGAGGAACCACCCTCCCAGTGCTCCTCCACGCAGACCAGCCCGGTCCGCAGGTCACAACGCACAATGCGAAAATGATTCCTCATGCTCGGGGCGTGCCCATTGACTATGAAGCCACACACATGTGGCCTATGTAGTATTGATGGGACCATTGTGGGGCTGTTGTGGGGGGAGGGTGAGGGGGGTGAGGGTGTGCGTGGGAGTTGGGGGGGAGGGTGGTGAGGGTGTGCGTGGGAGTTGGGGGGGAGGGGGGTGAGGGTGTGCGTGGGAGTTGGGGGGGAGGGGGGGAGGGTGTGCGTGGGAGTTGGGGGGGAGGGGGGTGAGGGTGTGCATGGGAGTTGGGGGAGAGGGGGGTGAGGGTGGAGGATTATTTGTACACGTTTTCACATGATTATACAATACACAGTTTGGTGTATCCTGGAAAACAGAGTGGCCATTGATCATTGTGCATGTGTCTTTTAATGTCTCACAGTGCATGTAGTACATGTATCCCCACACCCAGTGCCCAATGTCCTGTCATCCTCACCCCCTCAGCTGACTTGTGACTCAGAAATATTGGTTAATCAATGCTTGTCGCACGTGATGTCCCTCCTGTGCATCGGCCCCGTGATGCTGTCCTGCCATTCCTTCCTCCTCCTCCTCCTCCTCCTCCTCATCTGGTGGTAGCAGACCCACGTCAGGGGGCAGTGGCACGTTCCGATGGATGCACATGTTGTGCAGCATTGCACATGCCATGGTGATCTTGGCCACCTTCTCGTGGCTGTAGATGAGGGCCCCACCTGACCGGCTGAGGCAACGAAATCGTGCCTTCAAAAGGCCGAAGGTCTGCTCTATCACCACCCGTGTACGGGTATGAGATCTATTGTAGTCCTCCTGGTGCATGTTTTGTGGGTTGCGGACCGGGGTCATGAGCCACGGCTTCAATGGGTAGCCAGCATCACCTGCATGAGAGTGGAATGAAGGTAAGTGTTCGTGCAATCATGGTGGAGAACTGGGCTAATCTGACATTGCAGCAGGTGTTCACTGGCCATGCACACATGTCCCAGGATACAGTCACCCCATTACATCGTACAATGGCGTTGACTGTCCCACCCTTATGCATCTCTCTACCCCACCCTTTACCACCCAGGTGGAGTATGCTGACAGCCTACTCACAGCCCCAATGGACTGCCATGGCCCATTCCGGTTACTCACCAAGCAGCCAGGTACGTCGTTCAGCATGTCGCTCCATGTAGCGTGGTAGTGTAGAGTTGCGCAGGACCAAGGAGTCATGAGTTGATCCGGGGTATCGGGCATTGCATTGTGTGATGGCTTTACTGGCATTACACACCATCTGGACGTTGATGGAGTGATATTGCTTGCGGTTGCGATACGGCACCTCCATGGCATGGGGAACCACCAATTCTACGTGGGTGCAGTCGATGGCACCTATGCAATTTGGCATGCCTGCAAGTGCATGGAAGGCAGCTTTGGTATCATATGTCTCCTGGGGAGTCCGGGGGAGGCATATGTAGTCCCTTCTGTGCTTGAGGAGGGCATCGAGCACTTGGTTGAGTATCCGGGAAAATATGGGCTGTGAAATGCCATGCATGTGCCCCACTGTATGCTGGTAGGTCCCTGTGGCAAGGAAGTGGAGCACAGACACTACCTTTAGTAGAGGGGGGATGGCAGTGCTGATTTCTATTAGGCTCACTATGTCGTTATGTATCAGGGCCACTATGGTGGTTATGGTGTCCCGGTCAAGCCGGTACAGGGTGTGTATCTGCTCTGGTGTGAGGTTGAAGGGGGTGGGTCTGATGCGTGGAATTGGGGGCTGACGGCGTGGTAATGGTGGCTGCACCGGTAGGGCATGCTGGGCCTGTCTCTGCCTCCTTCTCCTCCTGTGTATCCTCTGTGGTGTGGGCTGTGGTTGCTGTGGTTGCTGTTGTTGATGTTGTCGTAGTTGCTGCCTTGCAAGCAGGGCCTCCAGCTCCATGAATGCTGCGAGAATTGGTATCATCTTGGTGTGGGAGTGGGTGTGGTGTGTGGGTGTGCTCCTTTTGTGCTGTGCCTGACTCTATGGACTCCACCTGTGCTGATTGGGTGCACCTGTTCCTCTTTCTGGCACTGTTCAGGGTTGTTAACACCTTCTCTGCGATGCCGGTAATTACGCCATGGCGTTAAGGTACTTTGCGCCCTTGTGGAGGCCGTTTTTACCGTGTCCGCTTTACTTGGGATCAGCACTGGTTAACGCCTTAGCGTTATTTCCGACGTGGTGTCTCGGGCGCGCGACACTGGTCCGCTTTTTACGCCGTCGTACTTTACGGCGGCGGTAATTACGGTGTGAAGGGTCGGAATAGTCCACGACGGAAAAGGATGGCGGAATTACTTTACCGCCATCGTTTTTCCATTAGCGCCAGACTCGGAATGAGGCCCATTGTCTACACCCCGCCAAGAATGATAAAAACCAGTCCAAAGCACGTGTCAACATTCCCTATGTTTTTTAAGTGATCTAACAAGATACAGTGATCCACTGTATCAAACGCTGCGGGTAGGTCAAGCATTACAAGCAGGGATAATTTACCTTCATCCCCTGCTTGCAAAAACTGTCCCCATACCGCCATCAGCACTGTTTCCATCCCAAATTTAGGCCGAAATCCTGATTGTAATGGGTGTAGCAAGCCCTCTTCTTCAATATAATTATGGAACTGAGCTGTGGCCACTTTTTCCTGAATTTTTCTCGGCCAGGGAAGGCCTGCAATAGGACGATAGTTCTGTTGGTCCTCAGGGTCAAGACTAGACTTCTTTAACATAGGAGAGATGACCGACAGTTTCAGATCAATGGGGACAATCCCCTGAGTAAAAGATGCCTTTATAAACTTAGTCGTGAAAGGGGTTAAGTCTGACGAGATCTGCTTAGCTGAATATGCCGGTAGCGGGAAGAGTAGGTTTTCGTACGTTTTAGCGGAAGCAGAAGGGTAGAGATATTCTCCTCTGATACCGGCTAAAAAGTAAACAGTATACTCTTGATTGTTCCCCCTTACGTTAATACAGTATTCCCATTCATGATATTTATAGGGACTGTGGTTTCAAACTCCCTTTGGGACTTAACACTTTTCTGAATAGCGCTTGAGGATGATTAGCTGCAGCTGTAAATGTTCCTACTAGTAAATCAGATTTTGCTTTGAAGATGGCAGTTTTATAATTAATCAGGGCTATTTTCGCCATAGTGGCTGCTTTCCTGCATGGACCAGGGACTTTCGTCACTGCCTGGCAGCCAGGAGCAAGGGCAACAACAGCGGTGACACAACCCCATTTTACCATAGCCCACTGATCAGAAAGAATAACTGGAGTATTGTGGGTAAGAGGGCAGGTTGTAGATTCAGAAAAAAATGGTAATTGGAATCACCGTGGGAAAGGTGGATGACCTCCATTGAAGTAAGGATTGGGATGAAGAAGTTGGACATGGGGCAATGTGGCAATGCACACAAAGTGTAACTCACTGATAGCATTTACTAGGCTCTACAATACACGCAAATAATAGAAGTCTTTGCAGCTAGCACAACGCAAGTGCCTGTGCTTGCTCCAATGTTACTTCAGTGATAAAAGTCCTCACCTACATTTCTCCAAGGAAATTAATAACTAGGTTGTTTAACTCAATACGGAAGTGTCAGATTTTTTAACTGCTCTGTACCCTCATCTATTCTTGTAATGTTATGTAACATTATGTTATGCTATGCTGGACTGATTATGTAATGGACAATGTTCACAATGTGCATACACTCTTGGCTGATTACTTTGCCTATGCACAAGGTAATCAGCTGGCCACGGCAGGTTTTCCCAAGGAAGCAGTAACTTAATGTTGTGGGGGATGGGGGCACCATTGTGTCCTTCCCAAAAAACCTAGTGCTGCTAGTGAGTGGGGCTTGCTCTTGCATGTTGGACAGACTTTGTGACCTTCTGCAACACCAGAATGGCAGATTACATATGGTAATCATCATTACCGTTAGTGCTCCCAACTTGTCACATCCCTTACAAGATGAAGGTGACACAACTTCCCAGACACTATCCCCCCATGAAATTGCATGGTGAGGTCTGGCATGCCAGAGGTCCGGGTGTTACTACAAGCTTACCCGTTCAGCTCCCAAGGCCAAACAACCCTATCATACAGAACATACAGAGGACTCACAAGGGCAAGTGAAACTGTCATTTATTACAAAAAACCGACAGTGATCATAAAGTACATTCAGAAATCTCCAGAGTCTCCACTCCCAAACACATGTCAACCCGTTTTGTTGCAGTGTATCATCAAAACATGGGACCTTACCCGAAAAACCTATCCCACATTTTGGTTGTGTGATTGGGGTGGTATACACTATAGATTGCCCATATAGATTCTCATGGATTGGTCCTCGCATGTCAGGTGGCTGCCTGACCCTTCCCCAAGACACGATCTATTACATTGTTGCATAGTCGCAGGATTACCATTGGCCCTTACCCTCTGCCATCCACCCCTGGATTTCTGTCCCCTGATTGGCTGGAACTGGTCTCCCCAGGCCGGAGACCCAGCTCTGTTCTCAGCGCTCTGTGCACCTCTTCAAGGTGATGGGATTGACTATGGGCCTCATCACGAGTTGGGCGATAACCCTTAAAATCGGGGGTAACGCTATAAGCGCCGATTTTAAGGGTCTGTCGGATCACAAGTCCAAATACTGCCGGCGCCTTTACAGCCGGCGCAAGTACAGCCAGCTGTACAAGCGTCGGCTGTAAAAGCGCCAGTATCCATTCGCGCTAAAACATAGCAATCACAAGTCTGGCGTAGGTTGCTCTCCGGAATTTGGCAGTTAGACGACACATATCAACTGGACTGCATTCCACTCTACGAGACGCCAGAATTCTACGGGCTTTGTCGACGGTGTGTCGACTTCACAATGACACACTCGATTTGGTGGTGAATTATGGCAGTATTCAAGCTAAATGCAACAGTGTATTGGCGCAATGCATAACGCTATCAACTCAGGATGTCTGGAAGTGCACGATAGTGGAACTCTTTTAGAAATCTGACAGTGGGCTTTTGGAATTGTTAAGACACTCAACATAAACCTTGTTGAGTTGAATTACTGCGCAAGCTACCGCAAGGTGTCACGTGTCTGTCCCTCGTGGGAGGGTATTTCGAATTGTACCACAACAACAGGAAAACAGCTGCTATTGTGTGGGATTCAGCAATAGCCAACTTTGAACCAATTGCAAATTGTTTGGCTCTAGTTGCCTTTTTATGTCAGTCTCCACGTAGTTCCTAATGTGGATGTTGGCTTAATAATAGTGGAGAATAAATGGTTATTGAGAACTAATCAGGTTGTGAGGCGGTGATTATAGCTCCGCCCCGCTATACGATCAATTGTGACACATCATGCTTTTAAGTATATACCCCTGATGAATTTCCCCTGACTCTGTATGTATGGAATGAGTGAGGAATGAAACATGTTGGGTTGAATGGGAGTGAAGCAGTGTGGAATTTATTAGTTAATCCAGCCGTGGTATTTTTCTTTAAACCTCATTATTGTGGTTAGATGTATAAGTAACAAATAGATTTAGATATTTTTGTTTATGTTGTAAACCTTGATTTTGTGTTTCTTTAGGATTATTTGTACACTTTTCCTTCCCGGTGTACTTAACTTGTCACAGTTGTGGGTTGGTCGTTGTTATTTCCGTTTTTTTGTTCTCCCCCCTTTTTTACTTTTTTCTTTGTTCCTTTTTTATGTAAAAATATTTTCATGTAAAAAGTTTTTATAGACTGTGTCAAAGATGTGTATTAAACAATGAATCATGCCATGTTGGCATTTTTATTATGTATACTGACCATTGAAGGTTAAATAAAATTGATAATTGAATATTTGGTTAAATAAACATTGTTTTTCCATCCATTTCCCACTATGCATTGCTTAACACTGAAGTACAAATGATTAGAGATATGAGAACCTTTTTTTTTACTATCTCTATTCTTGCCTTCTAATTTGCGAGGGTGGACACGTGACCCTGTGACACCACACTGTGGACCAATTCTTTAGTTTTTATTATTTAGGTGTTCCTAAAGTTAGGGGGCTTTTTTGGTCCCACAGTTCAATCCCCCATCCTCTTTTGTGTACATTGCCGTAGGCGCAATTAGCGCCAGAAAAGCAGCGGACAATCTGCCGAAAATACCACCAGCAAAATGCTGGAGGTAAAAGAACACTGGCCACAGCAATAAGGGCCCAGGTGAGACCAATGCAAATCAGAGGCCTACAAAGGACCCACCCAAGCACAACACACACTTCCAAACACCATGCTGCCATTTGGAGCCAGAAGCCTTGATGTGGACACTTAGCTGCTGCACCTGGAGCTACAGAGGCCCGCCAACCAGGCCAGGGGCATGGGAGCGCAGGGGGTTGTGGGGATGAGGAGAAGGAGGAGGAGAGCAGTATCAGCAAGGCAGCCAGCCATCCCCAGGGTCAGGCCAACACCCTGGGCCCTGACTGATGGCCAGTTGGTGACCGAATATCGACTGGACAGGGCAACCATCACCCAGTTGCTGGACACAATCCAGGCTGACATCGGCAGCCGTATAGCCATCAGCACAGCAGTACCCCTGCTTGTGAAGCTTGTGTCCGTGCTACAATTCCTCGGGACTGGCAGCTACCAACACACTGTTGCCATGATACATGGCATGGCCCAGTCCACATTCAGTGCCATGCTGGGACAGGTGCTGGATGCACTGTTGAATCATGTGAATGAGAATGAGCACATTGCATTGCCAGCCACACAGGCACAGGTGAACCAGCTGAAGGGTCAATTCCATGCCATTGCCCAAGTCCCGAATGTAATAGCAGCCCTGGACTGCACACATGTAGCACTCGTACCACCCCAGGCACACGATGCAGCCTACAGAAACCAGATAAATTACCATTCCCTGAATGTGCAGATGACATGTGGCCCTGACCTCATCGTCAGCCACTGCTGTGCCCGCTACCCAGGATCCACCCACGACTCCATGGTCCTGCGCAACAGTACCCTGCCAGCATACATGGAAAGGCACAGAGGGCAAAACACATGGCTGCTGGGTGAGTACAAATGTGTACCGTAATGCATGTTAATCCACATCTGATGGGGTTGGTCACACACAGTGAAATCCCTGAATGGCAATATGCAGCACCATCAGTGCAGCATTTCCATTCAAGCACCTTGCACGAGTAACCTTGGACATGTCCAACACAACAGAAGACACCCATTCAGGATGTAACAGACATTTGTCAGCACAGTGACATATGGAAGGCCTACCACCACAAAGCCTCCGTTGTGAGTAGCACTATGGCTTCCCACACTGACACAGTACAGACATCCCACCCTGCCCACCCGACAGTCATGCAAATGTAACACAAAAGTCGGCACATCCACAAAAGCACCACACATAAGTAGTCTGATTAATGCCAATGTACATCCCCCAAACACTGTCCCCTGATTGGCCAATGAAATGACTGGAGAACAGTACACAATAGTAGCAACCAGCAAATGCAACAGCAGCCAAAGGGAATGGCAATGACACATGAGGTAGCCACTTCTCGCATGCACAAGCAGATGGAAGGGTTCCCTTCCCCAGTGACAAAGGAATGAGTACTGTTACATTCTGAAACAGAGGCATACCAAGTTGTGAGTACTTCATTGAATTGATGCTGCTCGTAGCACAGCACACTCCACAATGTTAGTGACCAAATGACAAAAGTATGCCAAAATGACACTGATGACTGAGCCCTGTACACCCACTGAATTTACCTTCTCCCCAAACCTGCTTTCTCTCCCCTGCAGGTGATTCTGGATATCCCCAGTACACATGGCTCATGACCCCTGTGCGTCATCCACACACTGCAGCAGAGCGGGCATACAACATTGCCCATGGTCGTACACAGATCTGCGTGGAGAGGGCATTTGGACTGCTGAAGTCACGTTTCCGGTGCCTAGACCGTACGGGAGGGGCATTGATGTATGCACCTGAAAAAGTTAGAAAAATTGTACTGACATGTGCCATGCTGCACAACATTTGCTGTCGCAGGAATGTGCCACTACTCCTGATGCTCATGTGCAGCCACCTGAGGATGGGAGTGAAGGTGATGACGTGCCTGAAGGTGTTGCACGTGCACAAAGGGTTGGGCTGAGGGAGGGGAGGTTGGCCAGACAGGGCTTGATTGATGATTTTTTTTTAAACGGATGACGGCTACATTTTGCACATGTCACTTCAACATTAAAGAGCACTTAATCACAATCACAACTGTCCATGCTTTGTGAATTTTGAAATGTGATTTATTCTCAGTTTAACTATCCCCCCTCCCCCAGTGAACACCGATCACACAATCCCCCCTCGCCCCAGTGAACACCCAGCACACAAGCCCTCCTCCCCCCAGTGAACACCCAGCACTCAATCTCCCCTCCCCCCAGTGAACAGCCAGCACACAATCCTCCCTCCCCCCAGTGAACAGCCAACACACAATCCCCCCTCCCCCCAATGAACTCCACACAACAGTGCAGTTAGGTGCATGTTTGTTCTTAGGGCACCCACAACGATGCCATGTCCAACTACGATTGTCGTGGGCGCTTTCCATGTCCAGGCCCCTCTGGTGTGTGTTACCTCAGGTGGCGCATTGAACGGCACCTAGGAGAAGGCTCAAGGGATCCCTCCGTGGGTGTAGTGGAGGTCGATGGGACTGCCCGGTTGCTTGCATATGCTGACGGAGAAGGTTGTTCCCTTCCCTTGACTGCTCAGCAAGTGCTGATACTACCTCGCACAACTCCCTCACCCTTTGACCAAACCCTGTCAGGGCTGAGGTGCATTGCTCCACCACTCTGCGTGTGCGTGCATTGTCTTGCGCAATGTACTTGCAGCCATGGCGTATGGATGCACTGATGGCCTTGATGTGCCGGCTGTGCACTTTGGCCATGGATTCAACTTTGGCCTGTTTGGCCTCAATTACGTCCAGTCGTCCCATCACTGCTGCTCCCGTGATGAAGGGTACCCCTGGTGTGGCAGGTACCAGCCTGCCACTTGTGTGCTGTTGGGGGGGGCTGCATGGGGACATGTTGCCGGCTTGGATTGGGCTTCCGGGCTCTGAGTACCGGTCTTCAGGTCTGCCATATGATGGCCTGATGGCCTGTCTTCGTCTGGCTGTGGTGTGCGGACACGACACACATGCACACGTGGGGTTTGTGCTCCCTGTGTGCCTGGCCCTGGGGTCCCCTGTGGTGTGCCCATCCCTTAGGTGTCACTGCTTCCGGGGGGATGCAGACGTCCTGCCTGATGCGCATGTGAAATTGTCACACCCACGTCGTGCTTCGACCCATAAGTGACTCCCTCTGCATCGGGAGTATGCATGGTGGCTTGGGGCGAGCTGGCCGCGGACTCCCTGCTGACATGTGGGTGCTGCAGCCGTCTGGTTGGGCTGTGTTGTGGTGATGTGGGATGTGGCCTGCGTCAGTTCCCTTCCGCGCGGCCCCTTTGTGGGGTGGTGGTGCTGGTCGAGGCACGCTGCCTCGGGTGCTGTGATGGTGTGGCCTCCTCCCCGTCATCTTCATCCCGTGAGGTTTGCAGTGTGCCTGTGGGGTACATAGGGTGTGGATTGAGTTCAAGGCAACCTACATAAGTATCAAGCAGTTCATGCCATCAAGTTGGATTGTAGACAGTATCAATTATGCATTCAACTTGCATTTTGTTCAGTCACCATGTGGTGATTGGTGTGATGGATGTTTGTGTGACAAGATCACATACGGGGTTGGGGTGCACTGTGCTCAGGTTCCTGGGGGTGTATTCTTGCACACTCACACTCTACGTAGCTGTCCCATGGCTATGGATGTCTGTCCCAAGCCTCTTCGATTGATGCACTGCACATGCAGGGTCTAGTCTAGGCAGTACTACGGTTCAATGGTTCAAGGGGTCACTTATGGGTGTCTGCATTGCCTAACACGTATTCCTTCACATTCATTCACTCAGCGTCTGCATGTGTGGTACTTTCAGTTGCATGCATTTGGGTTGGGACTCACCTGCAGTCGGATCAATGCTAGTGCCTGCCTCCACTCCACCAATTCCCTCGATGGTGCCAATGTCAATCAGGACAGTCATCTTCTCCTCCCAGGGTGTGAGTTCGGGTGGGGGTGGTGGTGGCCCTCCTCCAGTGCCCCTGCTTGCACTCCTGTGCTTTGAGAGGATGCCGCGGAATCTCACATGCAAGTCGTTGAGGCGCTTGTGACAATCCTCGCCATCCCGGGGCACGCGCCCCACTGCAGATACCCTTTGGCTGATGTTGCGCCAGATCTTTGCTCGGCGCTGGCCATTGGTCTTGCGCTGCTGCAGTTCTTCATGGTGGATCTCTGCCTCCTCCACCAGTACGGCTGACTCCTGGTCACTAAATTTGGGCTTCCTCACCCTGTCCAGGGCAGACTTGCCCCTAGTGCGCTCCTGTGACATGATTCAGTCTTCCCAGAGGTAGATGGCTTGCAGGGGCAGTGATATACGACGAATTGTGATTTCCAAGATGGCCATCGCTTTGTTTCCCGTTCCAGCAGTGACGCGTTTCCCGCGCGCTAATGGCGCGCGCTCATGGCACACGCTATTAGCGCAGTATGGCGGTAGCGCACAGTGCGCCAGATTTATGGGTTCTTGGACCGTTTTCCTGTTGAGCGCTATTTGTGCTACCGCCATGTCGCTGTGCACGTGCATGAAAACTCGTGACCTGGCGGACTATCGGCCGGGGGCTTGGCGTTAGCGCTATTTACGCTCGACGGGAAAACCGCTGCATTACCGTCGAACTCGTGATGAGGCCCTATGTGTTCCCAATGTATCTGTTAGCATTACCACTTTTGCCTGCGAGAGTGCTCTCCATGTTGCAACATTGTTAACTTGTTCATGTTTCACTTCATGTCTGTAGTGCTGGGAACTGTTTGTCTTCCCACCGTGGGCGAATACCCATTGTCTAGCTCGCCCGCAACGCGTGATTGAGGACCACAAAATCAAGCTGTTCTGGTAAGCAATTTATAAGGATTTATTCTGTTTTACTGCAGATGGCCCCTTGTCATCTTAGGTTTGGAATGTGCTGCTTGCCTCTGACCTTGGCTGTCAGTCTTGGCCTTCCTGCTCTGTGCAGCCTGGTTCTGCTTCCCTCGTCTCTCATCCTGCAGCTTGTGGCCTTATGTGATCCTCGTTATACTTATACTATGATTTCTACACTTCTGTATTGTGCTGTGTTTCCCGTAAGTTAGTCGTATTTGGTCCTGTCAGGCTCCTTAAGTGATCCAGTAGTTCCATAGGGTTAGTTGCCATAAGCTTGTTCTGCATTTCTTTGTTGCCTTGCGTTCAGCATTTCTGCACTTAGCTAATCAGAAAAATAAAAAAAGCTTTTGACAATCTGTATATGTATCTGTCCTCTATCTACATAACTGTCTAAACATGTTTTTCGTCTACACAAGTGTGTATTTGAGTAACATTGTGCATGGTTGTGAGTGTGTTTCATGACTAACGTGGCTATGCCGTGGTGTCACTAATGATGTCAACCGAGTGGTTTCTCAGCATTTATTCAACATCATCCATCGAGGCATTTGGGTCTACAACCAATGTTGAAGCACCTGTATCCATAAAGACATTCGGTGGATAAGGTTTGAATCACTGTCTGAGAGATTATCTTCCTGCATATGTGTCAGTCACTGGTCCTCCTGTGGCCTGGCTGAATAGCAAGTGACTTCATGCATTTCTGACTCTTCGGGCTGTAATGTTCATGGGGATGAGATGGGGCATTCCAGAGACCCTCTCTTCAAAATTACCTGTAATTTTACCATAATCCTTAACTGGGATAGAAGCCCTTCCCACCCCCGGCCGGTGGACACTCTATCAAGGATGGCTAGCAGGAGGTAGGGAAAGGGGGGAGGGCCATAATGAATGGGACCAGTCGGGAGGACTAATAGTAATGCTGATTACAATGTGTAATCTGCTGTTATCTCCGGTCCCCCTTCCTTTCACATTCCTTACTAGAGGAAGATTTCGCAATAGTACAACATAATGAGAGACCTCTATTCAGAAATGCTGCTGGCTAGTGACGCACCAGCGCTCTTACATGGATATCAGCAAGTACCAATGTTTACGCTTCACAGGTGTTCCAAGGTAGGCCTTTGCTGCCACCTAGCAGACGCAGACTCTCCTCAAGCATGCCAGCATGACGGAAATGACAGCTGCTTGAACACCTAGGCTTTTGAAAGGACCATTTTGTCATTTCCGGTTCAGTGCAGTACATTAAGCTGGAAAATTGAATGATGAAGAGACACCTAGTGGCGAAATGATAGGCACGGCCTGACACGGCTTTATAGGCCATGAATCAGAATTAAATTGGGAACTAAATAGCCTAGAGATCAGATGTGCTGGTGAGATGGCCATTTCGGCTGATAGAAAAGAGACATATGTAAAAATGTCCCTCTCAAGCTCGAGCGCAAGACCACTCCTAAGGCAGCCTTGTCACACACCTCAGCTTCAGTATCTGGAAGCCCATTTTGAGGAAAACTTGTATAAAATTATGCATCAGAGCACATCGGGATTGTGGCATTAATGAAAACTACAAGATGCGAAGTGCACTGAGTCATCAAACGGGCCCATAAAACCGCCGCGCACTGGTCTGTTCTGGCCCGCGGTGAAATGCCCTATTGCCCTGCAGGCCAATAAGAGCTTGTGACGAGTTCTTCCTGTGAGCGCCGCACTGTGAGCATGCAGCCACGCACATCCTCCTATTAGTAGATTCAGATCGAAGACGCAGTTTTGCAGCAACAGCTCTGCATTCACCGCTCGGAGCTTGATTCCTTCAGACCAATCATGCCTTGATAATGCTATTATATATTACTTTTCTGTTGACGTGTTCTTTTCGCTCTGAAGCGGGTGTTTTCACCCAAAGAAGAGTGCATCTCATCTAGAAACGTTCCTGAACATTGCATAGCCACTTCGTTTGCTGTCATATGCCCGGGGACATGAAATAATTGACTGACGAGAACTATACAACGCGGGAAACATAAACAACTGACCACGATACTAGGGCATAAAAAGAACCTGCGTAAAGTAAATGCTCCAGCTCGTCTTGCAAGGATAGCTAAGGGGCGGACGGCGCAAAGCAACACAGGTTCGATCCCCGGGTCCGCGCTTAGAAACCTGGGGTAGCGAGCGTGTTGTAAATAACCCATTACAATTGCAAGTGCAATACATGCAGGTAATTGTTGGAAAGCGATTCTACTGAACGGGCAACCTCTTTCGTGCCAAAAATACATCCCTGTTACTGACGTGATAGATTATCTGCTGGTGAAAGTTCTGGGATTTATTTCGGTGGAGACCGAAGCCTTAATTGCAGGGGTCAAGTCCTAAAATTTAAATTGGGGGGACTCATCAACAAATGAATGGGATGTGATGTAGCCAGAAATGATCATTCCAAGGTGAAATATACACATTTCATTAAATTGGCATTGCTTAAGCACCCAAATTGCACAGAACGAATACCATTTGCCTTTCATAAAATGAACACACACAAAACCAAGACAGGGGGCCTCATAACGCAGTAGGCGGTAGCCATGGCGCTATTAGCACCGTGGCTACCCCTTTACCGCATTCCGGGTCCGGGTTCCCGAAATTGGGACTTACCGGGTCATTCCACCCTTGGAGGACCTGGTAAGTCTCCATTCCGGGAACCATTCCCCATTCCCATTCGAGCCCCCATAGGGCTCAATGGGAATGGGGAAGGAGCTAATAACGGTACCGCAGTTTGCGGTACCGTTATTAGCTCTGAAGTCCCTTAACGGGTCCCTTCCATAACGTCTGTTAAAACCAGGCGTTAAGGAAGCGACCCGCTAAGGGACCTCGGAATAGGGTGTTCAGGGATTACCGGCACCGGTGCCCTTACCAGTGATGGTAATCCCTTACCGCCTACCGCATAATGAGGCCCAGGATATTTTCTTCTAATAGTGTTTTTAAAAACGTTAAAAGGTGTGCATGTTTTAAACTCCAAGAACCAAAACAAATGTTTTCCCTGGGACTTGCAGTACCTAAATGGGACATTTCACCTTTAGTTGTTTGTTATCCTTCATAGGGTTGCATAGTGCAGTGGTGACGTTGCCGGGCTTTCAAACCTGACTATTGTGCTTTGATCCCAGAGGTTGGCATGAATTCAAAGAGCACATTCAATGTTTCTCACTTCATCTGGGCGGACTGAGTCCACCCTCTGAATAAAGTGGGGGGACTCGTGTAACCTCGACTTGAGCCCTGCTTAATTGCTAGACGTGGTTGCAGCTGCTGTTCTTCACATACTACCAGGGAAAGCACTACCCATGAATAATGCAGCCTGCAGTTTCCGCGATTCCGAACACGAATTCAATTGGCAGCAAATGGGTAATTTGCCCAAGTTCCTAATTGAAATCTTTTTTTTATTTTTTAAATGAGCACTCGTATATCGACTCTTGCAAAGGTCGATAGAGCAATGAGAGACCCCCTACCCCTCGTTCACCTTTAATAGTTATTCCCTTTCCAGTCGCAAAAACGGTCCAAAGGTGCCTGAAATGGCATTGGCAAGCAAGGACAAATGCATTGCATTAAACTGCAACTAATACGATTATGAGAACATGACTGTACTTTTGAGATGTTACTCTGACAGGGGTTCCAGATGTAACAATTCCATCCTGAGAGATGCCAAGGCGAGGTGCATTGGATGCACGCGTGCATTTGGTTTCTTTATGTTGAAATTAGTGCACGAAAATAGTCACAGAGCCTGATTCATGTAATATTCTGCAACGAACACGCTGATTCATGGAACAGTGCAAAGTGTCTTTTTTCCGTGCAAAGTGTCTTTGCACAGCAAAAATAAACTTTGTATTGTTCCATGAACCAGGGAGGAGCAGTGCAAAGTGTATTCTTGCAGTGCAAAGTCACATTGCATGGCAAAAAGATACTTTGCACTGTTCCATGAATCAGGGTGTTTGTTGGCAGTGCAAAGTCACTTTTTATCAGTAAAACGTCACCAAAAAATTCCATGAATCGGGACCAGAGAGTCCATGGGCCCGATTCTCAAGTTGGCGCAGTGAGCATGCTAAAGAGCACGATTCACTGTGCCAAATCAGGACGCCCAGCCTCCACCACTATTCTCAAGTACGCCTGGGCGTCCTCATAGTGTAGGACTGTGCATCGTGTTCATTGCGCCTGTTTCTGGGAACAACAGGCATGTGATGTTGCAAGAAAATGTGTTTAATAATTCATGGTTCTTATGATATAAGCTATTCCAAGTCCGACAAGTACACTAAACCAAGCTACTGGAATAATGAATGCTCACCCTAACAGCAGCTTCAACGTTGTATCCTACCCTGACACAGAATACAACGTTGACGTTTACTTTACTGATTTGCCCACCCACCTGCACAGCGACCAGCTTCTTGTGGCACTCCTCCACAATACCGCCACCAAAATGGTACCGTATATGAGCGCCACTTTAGCGCACATTTAAAAGTGCAGGAGTGCCACCAGAGTACCTGCCTTAAGTGGCAGGTAACGAATGTGGCGGGTGCTAGGTTGGTTTCCCATACATCCTAGCAACCGCCACATATATTCCGAAAGTGGCGCATTCATTGTTAAGGAGAATTCTCATTTCTGTGCTAATTCCCCTCCACCTTAGAGACCCCCAGCTCTTTTTCTGGACTTTAGGACTTTTTATTTTTATCCTGGAGTGAGTGAGACCTTTCTCTCACTCTCTCATGTATTTTTCTCTGATTTGGACTCTGTGTTTCTTTTGGTTGTGGAGTCTGACAAACTCCATAGGCATCACCTTTTGTATTGTGACACCCATCACCCTCCCATCACCCTAATTTCAGTTTCCCAGAGAAGTCCTTTGGATTTCTCTTAAGGTTTGAATACCTTCTCTTGGGTAAACTGTTCCCAAGAGTAGTAAAGTGAAATTGACTTTACTTACCTTTTTCCTTTTGTAGACCCAGGACGCACCATCTTATGTGGAGTGCTGGGGGGGGTTGTCTACCTTATCATGTAAAAAAATTGATGTTACCCTCACTACAATTAATGGCTGGTGGCAGTGGTTTAATTTTCCCACCATTGTGCATTTTTTTTTACCGCAGGCTGAATCCTCAGCTGAAGTATTGCACCCATGGCCCAGTCTTCTTTTTTCCCCATTTCTTGATTGTGAGGTCTTTTTTGTTTTTACTCTGCACGCCAAACTAGGTTTGGTTCCTTTGTTCATTTTGTCTTTTTAGGGATTCACGGGTGAAGCCCGACTCTGCCCCATCATGTCTGGCAGGGCAGGAAGCGAGGGCGGTACCAGAAACTCCCTGTGCTTAGTCTCCTTGGTTACAGGAATGCGCCCAAAAGTGATTGGCTGGCTGGCTGTCCTCCGAGGACAGCCACCATGCTGTGTGAGTGAGAGATAGGCTGCAAATGAATGTGAGAAATCTGCATAAAAGGCGAGGTCTCTTGGAGAGAAGGCAGAGTCGACCACCAGACAAAGGAACCAAAGAAGAAACTGGAGCTTGCTACACCCTCCTAGACAGTTGGTTTGCCTGGCAAAGGCCTTCTGCAGTGCTGAAGCTCCAAATTGTGTATCGACTAGAGAAGCCCGGAACGGATGACTTCTTCTCTTGGGTTGGTGGGACCAACTGACCCCAAGACGAACTTAACTGGAACCCCTCTCCTTGCTGGCTGTACCTATTTGCTGCTGCTGGAACGGAGTGCCAGGGGACAGGAACACCAGGAATGAGTGCATCGTATTTAAGCCAGACCCGAGCTCCAGGAAGATCCTGAGGATCTTGAAGCATCCTGAAGCATCCTGAAGCAGGGTGACCCAAGCCAGAGACACCTCCACAGAGCACAAGACCCCAGAAGCAAGGGAAGCCCACAAGGTGTCCAAGAACCGCGGTGGTGCTATTTGTCGGTAGCTAAATCTGCGAAGTTCTGCTGTACTGGAGTAAGCCCATTGCGGCTGCTGACCTTCAAACCGCAGTGCAGAAGTCCCCAGACATCCTCCATCTTGTCCCCACGACTGAGGCAGAGGAACACAGGATCTGCAGGACTGCAACAGGAACAGCAGCCAGCTAGACCCTTTTCTTCAGACCTAAGGTACTGTATAAACTAGGGGTACTTACCTCTTGTTGTTTGTAGCTTGCTTGTTCTCATGGAGACTTGCATCAGTTGCCTTTTGCAGAGTTGCTTGCATCTTTGCTTTTAACAAGCCTCCCAGCTTGTGGCCCAACAGTGATTCTTTTCTACAAACTCTCTACATAACATTGTGTAAGACTTTTGTGCTATCTACAAGAAGTGCCTCAGCTTCCCTAGACTTTGCTCAATTGACATTGACTGTTTTGGCTCCCTGCAGACTCTTCTTTGACTTTGTGTTTATCCGTCCCTCAAAAAGCCATACATAAGTTGCTTGTATTGCTGGGAAAAGGTTAACCTATACTTCATTGGGGGATTGTAAAGGCTGTTCAAAGAACTTGTTAACCTTTATTTCCTCCCATAACCTTTTCCTTTTTCCATAACTCCAGTATTGCATTAAGTGTTAAAGTGATATATCAATGTCCACAGTGTCCTAGCTATTGAAGTCACCTCATGGTGTAGGCAGTGTGTGGGTGACATCCCAAAAGGGTATCGACTTACTTAACTGAAACTGAAGGAGTGTATTTTTGAAGTGTATTTTATTGTTACACATTGCCCTTTCTAAAGAAGGCTTATTTTAAAACTGGCTGTTAAATTAATAAATAATTATTTTAATAAGAAACCTTGAGTGTAAGTGTTATTTGAATACTTATCACTGTGAATCTCTATATTGCACCTCTACAGCTCACTCTGACCCCTCTTGAGATAAGTCTGACTCCTCAGTCACTCTCCCAACTTGTGTAGTACAGGCCTATACCAAAGGTTGGGTTCCCTATTGCCAAGAGGACACGGCTGGTGCAGTCTTCCGCAGGGTTATTCCATACAATCTTGCCTAACATTTATATCGACTTCGGAAGAATGCGCCACCTTCAGAATCGGACTTGAGTACCGAAAACATGGTTAACGCTTTTGACAACCTTTTCTCTACTTAACACCTGCTTGAGATCGGGCCCAGGGATACATGAGCACTTTATTTAAATAATTACATATTTGTTATTTAACGAATGTGCTACCGAGAAACATTTCCTGTAAAAATACAACACATACACAATGTTTGTGCTTCAAAATAACATTTGTGGAAAACATCTTAAAGATAAAGAATATAGAAATGGAAATGTTGATGCTAAATCCAATAAAGGCAAAGAGGAAACTTATGGCAGGGGATTGGATCTCTACCCAAGATCAATGTGAAAGTCTTAAACAAAAAAGACTGCTGAACGCAGCGAGGAAAGAACTAAATGTCCTTCCTAGATACCTTCAACAATTTCTATCTTCAAGGTATAGAGACGTAATGCTTAGATGCCGTTTAAACGCCTTGGACACAAAGGAGGTGCAATGGCTAAGAAAACCCCCAAGAGCGGAAAACACTCAGCGTTGATACTGTGAGAACAGTGATACTGTTGAAACACCCATGCATTTGATAACCAATTGTGAATTATTAAAGCAAATTAGAAGTGCCTTCTTGGAGGGGTTTGAACCGATGGGTGAAACCCTTAATCCAACCGAGTGGTGGGTGTGGGTGTTAATAGGGGAACAGACTAGATTGATAATTGCTGTAATGAAAATGTTGGAATTTGTGCTAAGACCAGTGTCTAGATAGGAGAAAATGAAGCCAGTTTTTTTTTACATTTTTTTTTTATTTTGATACAGCTGAATTTAATCAACTTTTCAAAAAAAAAATAAAAACAGATGAAGTAAAAGTACAAGAAAGATACATTAAAATGAATAGTAAAAGAGAACAAACAATACAAATGAATTAGGAAAGTCAACTATACAAATCTCATTTCTGAGACGTACAATTAGTTCTACACACTTTAAAATTAGTAACAATAAATGATTACATATTAATTTCAGAAGGTAAAATTACATCAAGGAAATGAACTATTGCTTTGATCATGGAAAACTTAGTTCCAGCAATAATTAAATTCCAAATCTGATTTTCATCATATTGATTATACATATTTAATACATGAGCAAAATGTTTAGTTCGTAAGTCTTGCAAATTGGTACAGGAGATGATTAGATGTTGCAATGTCTCCTTTTCTGTCGACAACTCGCAGAAACGACAATATTTCAAATTATAAGGAATTATATGACACCGACTAAGCACTTCTCTAGTTAAATACAGGTTTAATCTAAAACGTAGGAAGTTGTTTCTTATAACTGGTGCAGGACATTTCAGCAAATAACTCGCCACTTGGCCAAGCTTTTTATGACCAAAGTTATCTCTAGTGAAATCTTTGAATTTCAGACAAATTTCAGAATTTAATGTCCAGGCACAATGATAAAACTTAGTTTTGGCCTGTGCTGGTCTTTCAACCAGAAGTGTAATCGTTATGTCCGCTTCAGAGAAAATAGTCAATATCTGGTTTCGCCATGTGAGTGGAAAGAGATGTTTCGATTTAGTTAGATGGTGAGCCACCGTACTCAAAATGTTGTTATTTTCCAACCCCAATAAACATTTGCGAAAAAAAGCACACATTCGCCACTTGACTCTAGATGCTAACGAGTTCAAACCCAACTCAAACCGTAAAATAGGCATGGGTGTACAATTCAGGAGATGTAACACTTTTCTCCAGAAGCAGGCTTCTAGTTTGTTCCGCTTTTCATCACTGGAGTACAGTTTCGATTCAGCCGCATAGATCAACATTGGTACTACCTTTTGCTCATAGAAAAGTAGGATGTGTTTCAGCGTAAATTTACCATACTTATAATGCAAAATTTTAGCTTGCGAGATCAGATTCAAGAGTTTGACCTGCAAGTTAGTCTGATACAGATGATCAATTCTTGTGTTCGGCACCATAAGCCCCAAATATTTGTACTCCGATACAGTTTTCAATAACACATTACAAATCGACCATGGGTAGTTAAATGTTTTGTTTTTGACGTGTGATTTACAGATCATAATTTGTGATTTGTCAAAGTTCACAATTAAATGATTATTCTTCACATAAGTCGTAAGGGCACCCAGTCAATTTTGGAGACCATTAGGTGTCTGGGATATTAAAACCAGATGGTCAGCGTACAAAAGCCACGCTATGCGCTGTCCCCCCATCCAGTTTTAAGGATGTGCTGTTATGATAGATAAAGAATGATTATGGATGGAATGTTCATGTTGTAATGTTAAAAAAAAAATCATTGTTTTTACTTACAATATATTTTGTTTGTTTGACTTTGAAACCAATAAAACATAAACAAAACAAAAAAATAACATTCTCCATGCTGCAGTACACTGTAGAAGGAGGGATCTGTTCCCTCCTTCCACCACAGTACTGCAGCATGTAATGGGACATTTGTCTGTGCTGTATTTGTGCAGTTCTGTCCCACCAATCCCACCCCCCCAAACACCAATGTTTGGCCACCCACCTGCACTGCGACCGTCTTCATGTGGGACTTCTCCACAATGCCAGCACCAAAATGGTACTGTATATGTGCGTCACTTTAATGCACATTTAAAAGTGGAGGAGTGCCACAAGAATAACCGTCTTACATGGCAGGTAACTAATGTGGCGGTTGCTAGATTGCATTCCCACCCATCCAAGCAACCGCCACATATATTCCAAAAGTGGTGCATTCATACTGACTTTGGAAGAATGTGCCACCTTCAGAATAGGTCTTAACGCATTTTACAACCTTTTTGGGACTTAACACCCAATTGAGAATTGGGCACCATGTGTATATTTGGTAGGGAGCAAATAATATTTTGACTCTTTCTTTAGGTTTGTCAAAAGGCTGCTTTATTCGAGTTAGGTGCGTTTTCTATTCTCTACATCCACATCTTTTTGTCTTACATCCTATACATGAACAGTCAATTCACTAATACATTTGTTTTCCTAAACCTCTTTCTCCCCTAGACAATTATCCCACAAAATGCACTGTCAAATCATTGGTTTGTAATTTACAAGGTGGCCGAAACTACTGCATTAGAGTACAGACAGGGAGAGATGACATATGAGGAGGGGTACACAGCTTGTAGGTGTTATTTGGTTATTTACCCACCCATTGGTTGCCCATGGCCATGCTGGTCCCTATGGACATTCCCACACATACCTCTCCAACCCAAAACATACCCTCATGGGATCTCTGAGCTAACTTTATTAAGCCTTAAAATTAAACTTTGTGTTCAAAGTGCCTGTCAGGGCTTTTTCAAAGCAGTATTCTGAAAGATTATGATTTCATTAGTGTTGTAAACGCTCTACTTGTGTAATAAGAATGTCTTAAAAAGGGCTGCCTTCAGCCACTTGATTTATAAGCATTATGCATGTCCTTCACTTAGGTCCTGTCAAAAAATCAAGCATTCCCAAAGCCAATAGTTTCAGCGGTATGTGCACCATTTTCCAGCAGCTACCATTAATGTCCAGTTAATACCAACCCAGCTATTTGATTTGATTTCTTTTGATTTGTTTATCTGTATAGCGTGCCTGGCCCTTAGGCATCCGGGCGCATATCTTAGTTACACATTACAAGTTACACATGATGACAACAACTTAAGTTACAGCGGAACGCATATCTTAGTTACACATTATAAGTTACACATATCACAGGCAATGCCTGGCAAATACCTTCACCATGTTTACACAAAATCCCAAACTGTTGGGATTGCCAATGTTTGTTTGTTATCTTGCTGATGTTGAACCTGGCTTGTTCCTCCCTTTACTACTTCCCACTTTCTAGCTATTCCCTGAAGAGACCAGTTGAACAAAGTTAACTCGACCTGACCATTAATTCATACTCTCTGAAAACCAAGCATTCCAGTCCTTTCTCTTTCTATGCAGTCTTTCTGTTATACATTTTCTTTATTTTTGTATTTAAGATACCTCGTTTGTTACAAACCTTTCATCTGATATTAAAACATAATTCATATTACCAAATTCATAAATACATTCATCATTAATAACAAAACATAGAAAAAACAATACATTAATCTCAACTAAAGCCGCCAAACTTCAAAAACAGAGCTCTCAGCAGTTTTACAAACCTAATTTGTTTCATTCATTATTTTACTCTTTATACACTTGATAAAAACATAGCATTTCTTATTAAATACATTCCTCATGACCTGTTATACAATACCTGTCTAAAAATTGTTTCTGATAATCTTATTACAGTAAAAACCCAAATAAAATGTTCTCCCGTTGAAAATAAGAACCACCATTCCTCAGCAGATAAGCTGGTTGCCATTAAGATTATCTTTCCCAAATAGAAATTTCTCAAATCCGTTAATCCTGTGCAAAAGAGCAAAATATTTGTTTACTTTTCAGTCTCTGCATTTTTCCTGCACCATCTACAAGAGGTGTCTTTCACTCCTTCTTTCCTTCGAACGGCTAGCACTTCCTTCGTCGAGAACATAACCATTCATAGTCGCAGAAACTGGGTGCGGAAATAGCTACTTGGGAATTTTACAAGATATCTAGGGATCTTATTATATGCCCTCACCTCAGTGTTAAGGTGACAGAATAGTTAATACATTTTCCTTTCATCCTATGCTTGAATCCAATCCCTTTGGCAGTGGGTCTGACACCAGTATCACTTCCGATGTCTCTAGCTCCTTCAATATACATTTACAGCCCTACTTCCACTGGTCCAACATCCACTCACCATGAGACTGGCCTTTGAATATGCTCAACACTGCCGGGGTATCATTTAATACACATTTACGAAATAAAGATAGAGTCTTCCAAACCACCATAGCATAAAGGGATAAAAGTCTCAGTTCATGTCTAGTGACCTGAAGTGGTAGCCCATTCGGAAGCACCAGGACTCTTCTCCATAATATGCCCTCCAATAGGTTAACATCGGTGTTACCTTCTGCTTGTAAAAAGTCAACACAGGTAATATAGAAAATACACCCTATTTCTTGGGTAGTGATGCCCCTTCAGCAGCTAGATGTTTTGCCTTGACTTAGTTCTAATTCTCTTGGTTTATCATGCACGTTAGAAGTTATACATAACGCCAATAATATAAAAGAGTCAACCATTCCCATGATCTCTTGGTTCAAATGCCACTTAAAGACCACCCTGCTTTTGACCTATTAATGGTTGAAGTGTCATTATTCTGGATTGTGCCCATTTATAGTCGACCCATTGTGTTTGACATAATTTTGAAGTTTATTAAGTTTGCATTGAAGGCCAAATGGAGTTTGGTCAATGAGAAGTAAGTCGTCTGCATATAACATCCAGCACACCCCGTTCCCATTGATCTTCAAGTAGAAACAGGTACCCACTCCTTTAACAAATCCTGTTTCAAAGATGTCGTAATGCTTCGAGCTCTTCACCCACTTTACCAGTTGTTCTCATAAAAGAAAGGCATATAATTTGCCCAAGACATCCCAAAGGGCATTAGGGTGGTACTTTCCCAGATCGTCCCTATTGTCCCTATTAAATATAGGGATTATAATTGACAATTTCCAGGAGTTGAGGACTTCTTCTTAATCTTACCACCTGCTTCAATAATAACACAAAAAAGTCTGCCCATAATTCTGGTTCAGTTCTAAGCATGGCATTAGTTAGCCCATCTGGGCCAGGTGCTCGAGAGCTACTAGCCTTCTTGATTTGCATAATAATATCAGCTCTTTCATAGGCAATCACCCATTGCTTAGTGGTTAGCCCACCAACCCCTTTTATGGTTTTGTTAGAATCCCCAAAAAGTCCTGCAAAATGGTGTACTCATGTTTCTTCCATTACAGCATTACCTTGGAGAGCTAGCTGAGGAGTGGCTTGTTTATTTACTAATTGCCATAATTGTCCCGCTTTCCTTTTATACGTTGCCCGTAGCATTTTTTCTGCATCTTGCTGCAGCATTGTAGGTTTATGCAAACACACCAATTTATATACTTCTGTTTCCATTTTCTCAAATTTCCAGCTACACACAAGTTTGAAGCGTTTTTAATTCTCAGAATATCGGCTCTCAATTGTTTCTCTTCCACAACTGCCTGCAAGTCATTATCAGGTTTATGTAGAAAGCCACACTTCTTCACCCCACAACTATGTTCCACAAAGTCATACAACAGAAATGGGTAATTGAGTGCTAGGTGACTATTGCTAGCCTCCCCATTATTCAACTACATCATATACCTCTCTGTCACATGGCCTATATCCTGAGCTTCCGTGCAAATTCTGTGACCTCCCTGAGACATCTCCAAGGATTGGTCATACAAATCTTCACCTATCTTTTTGATGCCCCAAGTAATTTTAAGAATTTTATGACCACTAGTCATTGACTGGAGTATCTCAAAATACCTGATCACCAGGATAAGCATCCGATACACAAATATATAGTCCATAATCCCTTTTTGCGAACCCCTGGTTCATGTAGGATGACAGGGAAAATCCCCCTGCATTTGACCCTTTGACGTATGGCGATAACTCAGATGTATCTCTCTAAGCCAGGTTATACCTCTTTTTTCTGGCAGGCCGAGGGACCAAGCAGCTTCCTTCAACACATTACAATTCTTTCCATACAGGTTGCATTCGGTCACCGCAAATAAATATCTCAGGATCTATCATTTTGATATAACAGTCATCAATTAAATCAATAACACAATCCACAAATTCCTCAGTACAAATAGCAGCCGTATTCCAATACAGGATTAAGATTGCTCCCTCAGTACAGCCCAAAATTCATTTGAGATTCCATTTCGCTTTAATTATTTAAAGAAATGGATTCAGGTTACTGACTGCTAACACTTCCAACACCCAACACCTTTTTAATCACAATCATTAGACCCGAGTAAGGTCTTCTTTTAGAACCTTTAGTGGCTGTATTTATGTAAATACTATACCCATCTAACATTGGGATTGTGCGGAACCAATTTTCTTGTAGGCACAGAATATCATAGCCCCAAATTTGAGTCCCTTCTCTCTTAACAAATGTCCAAAGCCATGCAAGCCACGATTGCAGCATTAGCTCTTTTACATCACCTAGAGCCTTATGCTACTTTCTATTATTCACCACCAGGTCCTCTGCCATCCAGGCACAGGAGCATTCGGGGATGGCCTTTGGCTGTACTTCAGGCCACATAGTAATCTTCCTTTCAAACGCTACATTACCACCCAATGTAACTTTTAGCAGGTGTTTGCTTAATACTGAGCCACTTTCCACTCTACTTCACTCTGTCTGGGAACCCAATAAACATTTCTTATTCCTCATTGCAGTCAGGATCCCATTTCCCTCAAGTGTGGTCTTTGTATTAATTAAATTCCTTACTTTTTTCTTTTTGATGTATGCCAAGCACTATTGCATGACCTCCACCAAATCAACACCCAAGGGCAACGAATAAGATATGGCCTCCAGTAAAGATTGCTTGATTAAATTTGACTCTGATTTCACACCCAAAGTGCTTTACTTCAGAGGAAGTGGAGGGGACAGGAAAGAGAGAGAGAGTGAAAATCAAGAAGGTGGAAGCCTCCGTCCCTTGACAAGAGCCCTCCTGCCTATCATGATCTTGCCCTCTTCCCTTCTCACTGTGAACAAAGGCCTTTAGAGATGCAGCACCCTGGTGTGAGGATACTCCTTTTGAATGGGTGGTGTATGGAAGGCATGGTATCAGACAGTGAAGGCAGACACAAGTGATCACAGTTCAAGGGTGTTTATGGAACTTCAGTAGGTTGGTAAAACGGCTATCTAGACCTAAATCTAAAGATGGCCCCACGTTTTCAGCATCGGGCAAGGCAGCACGTGCAGGCTTTGCACACACTCTGGCTTCTTGGCATGAGGTAACAGTTCAACACAGGCATCCAGGCCTTCCGCCAAAGTCTCTCTCACAATGACAGTCTCTTATTGCCGAGGGCCTGATGTAACAAACAAAACACAAAAGTTCCTTTCCTTTGTCAGGGTTTTCACTTTCACAAGATCAAGACTGGTCTCCCTCCTTTGGGCTCGGACCGCGGGTCTCCCTCGTTCGGGCTCAAACCCCTTTTCTACAATGTTCACAATTTGGTCTCCGTCGTTCAGGCTTGGACCATGGATCCCCCTTGTCCGGGATCAGATCCCTTTTGATACCAAAATCGAAGACTTTCAAATGTGCGATGGGTTTGCTTAAACTGTTGCAGGACCATTTCGATTCACTTCACCCAATTTACACTTCACATCAATCTTCTACTTTCACTTCTTTTGTCAGGATACTGTACAGGGACCTTTGACTGAGCACATTCAGAGTGCCATACCACTCTGTCAACGGTATTGTATCTTTCCTTCTAATGTTCTGATATTCACCAGCAATTTAGCTTCACTGGTGTCTTTCATCATGCATGTTTAACAATGTTCATTCCAGCGCTTGTTTTAGAATGTTCCCACTTGCAACCTTGACTTCAACACACACCTGTCTGACATCTGTCTCCCCAACTCACCGGCTGTGTTGTTCTCTGTCGCTTCTTTGTTCTTGGAGCCAAAGATGATACCACAGCGTCTGTTGTTCCTCCCCACCTTGGTCAGTTATGCTCGAGGACCCTCGGTATCTCTGACAAATAATGCAGGATTCTTCTGTCTTGTTTCCTGGTGTTACATGTTGTGCCTTCAAGGTTTCTTGAAAGTAACAGCTTCCTGCCAAAAAAGGGTCAAGGGTGTTGCCCTCTCACAAACCTCTTGTGCCTGGCCATCTTTCTCCCCTTGTTCAGCTGCCAACTCAAAACTGCTGTACCTTCATGTGTTTTGCCTCGCTCTGAGTGCACTCTCCTACTCTGCCTTTTATCCGTGTGTGGAAGTGTAATGGAAGTCAGGTGTGAGTGATTGTCGATAATTGCCTGACGTCACCTGACCATAATACTGGGACACGTCAGGTATACGGCTCGGGTCAGAGTCTTTTTTCTCGCAGAGCGAGCTGTCTGTGCAAAAGTGTTTGTGCAGGAAAAGGAGGGGTTGAGTTTCTAAATAGCCTATCGGTTAGGGTGGGATATAGGTGTTAAAGGGAAGAGAGGGATACTGCGTCTCACCCTATGGTGTCCCACTCCGTGAGGACCCCTCAGCTAGGTGATCCTCCTTCACTGGTCCACTCCTAGGGTCTGGATCTAAAGGCGATGGCCGTGTCCTGGCCACCTAAGAGAGAGCTCTGCGGGGACAAGCAGGTGAGACACCTTCTGGTTTCTCACAGTGTGCTCTCTCGATGTCCAGGACTGATGTGTGACTGTCACAGGTGGAGGCTGTTACCTGCCCTCGCAGGGAGGTCAAAGAGGAGGCCCAGCCCTCCAGATTCTCATCTGGACATTTGGCAGGCTACACTGGCTGAAAAGAATACACATCACCTTCCAGAGTAGAGCTGACTCACGGAGATGCACATGTGAAATATAATTTGGAATTTGGCAGTCATGATCATAAGTTGCACAAGGCACTGTGCCTAAATGTAGGCATAGTTTTTATTTAGAGTTGACCGTGCCACCAGCATGGGCATCTCCTGATCACCATCATTATGAGTACAGGGGTAATATCTTAGGCGTTGCCTCTACGCCGCAGGGACATGGCTGTCTCTGGGATTGTCAAGTTGGAATCATGTGACCTTTGAATTAGCACTGTGCCATGAGTAGAGCAGCTACCGCCGATCAGTCTTCTAATGCAGCAATCAATGGAAAAGGAGACACTGGTTGGCAGATTACCCCTTTTTCAGACAGATAACCCTCATCATTCTATTTGTTAATATAAATTTAAAAAGCCGGGCATTGCATCCTTTCCAGATGGCAATTCCTCACATCAAGTTACAGTAAAATATGTGTGTGTGAAATGCACCAGTCATGTCTGCAAATTTTCTGTTCCCTGGTCTTGTGTGCCAGTTCTATCCATTCATGAAGGTTGCTGATTTTAGTGAGAGGATGATGGGATTGTTGGATTATATGACAATTGCCATTTCCCACAGATTTTGGTGCTTCCAAGGGGTAACTGTCTGAAAATATTTCCCATTTACTCCCAATTTGTGTTATTCAGGGAATTCTGGGCAGATGACCCTTAAATGATCAGTACATGTCAAGCATTACAAAACATTCCTACATACAATGCTTCATGGACCTAAAACTGTAGAAATCCTACATGTCAAATTGCAGTAAATCATGAGTGGCAACATGTTCTACACGTGTCTACAGGGGTGTGATGCATGGCTGTGCCCCTCCACCCCCAATGTCCCCCGTGATGTGTGGGTGTGCCCCTCCATCCCACCAGGCTCCCCCGTGAAGCATGGCTGTGCCCCTCCACCCCCCATTTCCCCCGTGATGCTTGTTGGTGCACCCCACGCCCCTCTGTCCAACCGTGATATGTGGTTGTGCCCCCCACCCCCTTCTGTTCCTCCGTGATGTTGCTGTGTGCCCCCACCACCCTCTGGACCCCCTTGATATTGCTGTGTGCTCCATCCCCCCTCTGGTGCCCCCTTTTTTCACTGCTGGAGTTGTCTTGATTCACAAAGGGTTCACAATCAATGACTTTTGCCAACACTTAGATTGACTTTTTGGACACATTAACTCTGGGGCTTCACCCCCTCAGCTCTCATGCAGGACCCTCCCTGGATCTCCCACTCAGGTTGGACCTGCATCATGCTGTGCCCGTTGTCTTCCTGTAAACTTGCTGTTCCCTTGCACCATTATGTGCCTCACTGACCTCTGCAACTGTTTTCGCTCTCCTCTCTGCTTCTCTGCTCTTTTCACTGTTTTGTTCTCTGTTCTCTTTTCCTCTCCCTTCCTCAATCTCTCTCTCTCTCTCTCTCTCTCCCCTCACCCTCTTACTTTTTTCTATGCACTCTATCTGAATGGTCCTTGGACCTAGTATGATAGTAACTTGTTCGTCTCCTCCCCCTCCTTACTTGTTATTCTCCCCTCCCCCTCCAGCACTATCTGAAATGTTGTCAGTCCTAGTACAATAGTCGCTTGTTTTGTTCCTCTCCCCCCTCTCCTTCCCACTCCCTCACCTTGTGTTATCCTCTGACTCTACCAGAAATGTTGTCAGGTCTAGTACGGTAGTCACCCTTCTTTTTCCCTTTTCCTTCCTATTTGTGTCTTAGCACTTGCACTATCTTAAATGTCGCTAGGCTGAGTATGATAGTTTTATTTTCACATTCTTGTTGTTCATGGCCTGTAAGAATGTTTTGTATTTTCCCTTGTTCCCTCCCTTGTAGTGAAGCGCTTTGAAATGAATTGTGTATAGGCGCTATATAAATAAACCATCATATCATATCATACAGTTTTGCTGTTCCCCTGTCAGGTAGGTGAATCACGTACCTGTTTTGTCACATAGAAAACAGTAGTACCTACAACTCCTCTGTCAGGATAACATCAAAAGCATGAACAGTGGGCCCATGGCTGCACTGCTTGACAATCCAGTCATATTACCTCCTTCCACTCACACCTGCAACCCCACAATCACCTTGGAAGTGGTCCTAAAAACAGCAAACACAATGAAAACCTCTAGTATGCCAGATGAACCATGGACAGCAGTCTGTATCAGGGATCTCCTTACACCTGTAGCAACAGAGGATACGGCAAAACTAAATGTATCTATCTCAAAGGGAATGTGACAGTTTGAAACAAGAAATAATCAACCCACTCATGAAGAAACCTTCAGCCGATCCATAACTCCTAACTAACTAAAGGTCTCATGCACCTAAGAAAATTCCTGGAGGAAGAAGTGACAAGAGAAATTCAAAAATTCATCATAAAACACAACTTGGGCCAATAAGATGCTGTGAAATGACAGCTGCAAACATATGTGAAGAATTGCTCACGTCAATGGATTTAGATCATCAGTAACTCATATGCTGATAAATCTGTCAATAGCCTATGATACTGAAGACCATACCATTTTGATTGGAATGCTAAAACACTAGATGGAGTATCAGATTTGCCCCTAGAATGGATATACCTTTCATTGGCAACCACTCACATAAGATTAGAGTGTAGACCACCACATCCTCTTAGGAGACGGTACCATCTGGAGTCCTATAGAGCTCCTCTCTTCCCCCTCTTGCATTGCATTTATACATGCACCTACTTGTCTAACCATTCGAGATCCATCAGCTGCAGTTATAGTGCTACATAGATGAATTACACATTAATATTTGGTAAAACAAGGACGTGATGAAACATACCAACTTTTCTAACTGTCTGGATCACATATTTCTCAAGTTGAGGGAACGTTTCCTCAGCTTCAGTGTGTCCAAATCTGAGAACCCCCTGGTGGAAAAACTAGGTGGTGTCTCAGTCCCTTCCAAATGGCCCAACTCACCAGAGGCAGTTCCCACACTAGCTGGAAGCTAAAACATCTGAGAGTGATGCTTGACTCGGAACTCAGCTTTCCACCACAGATCAATGATGTTGTCAAAGGAGCACATACCAAAGGCAGAAGATACATATTTTCAGTAAATAGTGAACCCTACATAAATTGAAGTGGTTCAGGTGAGTTCTTCTTGTGAGAAAATGTTGAAGATAAACAGGTGAAATGGTATATTATACAGCACTATTGTTTTGAAATATGGAGTAAATCATCATGCAGTTTGGTAGGATAAGATGAAAAATGGCAATAGTAACAGGTCAGCAACATTTTTAAGATCCTTGTGCCCAAACTATATGCCAGCATTTCCACTGTAAAATGTGTTATAATACTGTGCCCCCCACAGTATACACCAACATATCTACTATATCATGTTGAAATGCTCGCACACAATATCTGTAAAATAATACCAACGAGGAAACTCCAGAAATGGCAATCACTTTTGTAGCATAAAACTACTGCAGTTTATCAAAGACCGTACACGTTATTCAGCACATGATTTACAGCATGGTATTTTAAACAAAATAAATATTCATGCAGTAAAGTGCATCCACAGGACAATCTTTAATGGCAATGTTTGTTACATCTGAAGAAACAGAAAGTGTAGCTGATGCTTTTCGGACAATACATCCTCAGGGCTATCTCTACCAATATATCAAATGAGTGAAAAAATAAAATAAAATGAGAAATACAATATTACAGTTTCTATGACATCTAGTTGTAGGTTGTGTATTGTATGACCGTTCATACCTGTTCAAATCTGTCTGTCTGCTTCTATCTACCCGCCAGTCAATCATTCTTTTGACAAAACAAAACATTACAGAAAATGAAAATAGCACGTTCCCTTAATTAACATAAGACAAAAAAGAAATAATCTTTAAAAAGTAGTACATACAAGAGATCAATAGCTTAAACCTAGTATTGCTGAAATTGGCGCTACCTTCAAGTTTCTTACTGAAAAGTATACAAGGAAAGGGATATATTGTCAATACTACTCATCTGTTATTGTCATCAGTAAAAAGAAAAAGGGTCCTTTTCCTGGAAATCTCACCTGTGTACGTATTCAGCAGAACTCTGTACATGAAATGCATGGACTGACAGCAACAAACAAACCGCTGTGCTCTCAGTTTGTGCATAAATGCTGTACTCTATTAAGATGGCCGCTATGCATGATGTCATGAACATAGGGATGTCATCGGGTTGAGTGTGTCATCATCATTAGTAAACAATATTCTCGAATGTGTTCGAGTATAGACACAGTCATAGGGATCTGATATATATATAACAAACAATCATTTAACCAGTGAGTACTCAAATATTTCAAGCTATCTGCTAAGCCAGTGTAAATCCCTGGATACTGCAACACATTGAACATTAGAGCATGTTTTAAAAAACATAATGTTCACCGTTCAACTGAACACCTGTAATCTAAACATGTTAACTCGCAAAACAGAAAGTCTCATAGTTAACATCATGTATACACGTTTTATCAAAAGAATGTTTACATTCACATACTGTCCAAACCAAGAGGTGTTCTTAAAGAAAAATCACATTTCCTAATAATAAACTCCTCAGGGAATATTAATTGTGTAGAGTAAATTCATTCTAGGAACATACATATACAACATAAAGTTTCACCAAACCAAAGTTTAATTTAGCCTATATACAAGAATATACATATTGATATTTACAAATCATTAAGTATGCAATCACATTAACAACTTTCTATATCATTGAAGTAAACACATGCAAAATGTTTACAACCTCCATGCGTATTAACCCATCTGGTGTTGCATATCGCATATACAAAAAGTTGAGAACATACATGAGTATTAACCCATTTGATATCGCATGTGCAGCATTATTGCTTGCTAATCATAATGCATTCCTCTCATATTATTCAAAGTTAACATATTATCATGTTCAGATCTTCAGTTAGGAAACTGATCAAAACTTATTGACCTCACAAAAAACAACTGAAACATAGGTTCTTCATTCATACCCCTAGGATTGACAGAATCCAAACTATCAATCCACTAAGCCTCTCGTTGGTCCAAATTTTTAACAACATCCATATTCAGGTTAATGATGTTGACTGTTTCCAATATCTGAAACTTGCTTGTGATACCTGGTGGTTATTCTGTGTAAGGTGCCTCTCCACCTTCGAATTCTTATTGTGCAATCATATATTGGACTGGTGCTCATTATAGTTTATGTAAAAACGGTTTGGTTTTATGATTAATCCATTCCATGTCTTCTGTTCTGTAATAGTACTCTGAGTTGTTCTGAGATCTCAAAAGTTGGATCCTGGTCAATCTCTTTATATGTAGGTCTGTCATCAAGCTGTCTCTTACATTTTGTTTCCTAATATCCGCCCAAATGCCATGTTGTGCAAAAGAACAGGAAATGTCTCTAGACCTCCGGGTCCACCATGACATTTGAATCTGGCATGACAAACAGTTCCTGACAATGTCTCTCTATGATTGCTCCTCTTATAGCTCATACAGTGCTCTTTTGGCTCCTACACCTCCCTGTGGTCTCAGGGTTCACCCCCCTCTTTGGGTCAGTTGGTTGGTGACCCGTTCTGGGCCCAATTGAATCTCTCCCCACCCTGGGGCATTCGGTTTCAGACACCCTTTTTTGGAATTTGTTCTTTCAGCCCCATCTGGGCTCTATGGTCTATCAGCCTCTACTGAGATTCCAGTCTCTTTTGAGCTCTTTGTTCTCTTAGCCCAAGACCAGCCCATCTTGGGCTATGTGTTTTCTCATCCCACATGGGCTCTTCGGTTTAATAGCCTCTCTTGGGCTCTTAAGTATCTCACCCTATGTTGGGGTATTGCAGGGCCTGTGCATGCTCCTACCAGCCCCCTGACATGCCATGGTGTAGTGGTTTCCTTTGGGGAAGCAGTCTCCTCTGCAGAAATGTCAGCATGGTTTCGGCTGCTGCTTAGTTCAGCACACCATTGTGCATGCTTTGGTGCCAAATTGAAGACAGTACATGGTCCGAAACCACACCATCTACTTCAGTTTGAATATTCACAGAGTTGTCTTGAGCAATTCCCACATAAGCCATACAGATATTATCTGCCTTGGACAAACAACGATAACAAGTATACTTCATAAGGGGTGGCTGTCCTCTAAGGTGGGGGCAGGGAGTCATCCTGAGTGGGATCCCACTTTCCCTGCCCCTTCAGGGTTGTTAGGCTTAGAAGGCACACCTCCCTAGTCCCAAAGCGGGTGCCTCCCCTATTTTGAGAAGGGACTAATTTCATGGATTCATCACAATTCCCACTGACAAACACTTTCACGTTGTTTACGATCAAAATATATGCCATCATTGCTATTGCAAAACACTTAAATGATCTTGCATCCACAATACATGCCAGTATTATTACTCTAAAACAAGTTCATGGTACCATTGTGACACCTTCCCCTACAAAACAAAAACATGAACTTTTGACACACACAGACAGCATAAAATTAGAAACACACACGTATAAATACAGGAAGCATGGCAGATGGTGAAAGGATCAACTTGGTCCTGGGGATGTGAGCTTAGTTGAGAAGTGACCTATGGGCTGCATAGATTGGAGCCTGTGTGCCACCGCTGACCTCTCTCCAGCACACAATTCTATTGTATTGAACAAGGCTTGGCCAAGCGGGTGGGGAAGTATGTCTTTACTTCTTCTACATTTACTTCACAGTGCTGTCACTTTGTCATGTTTGCCACTTCTTACCTTTAGGTCTTCTGTCTTTCACTTCGAACAGTCACTATGTCATTGCAGGAGGAGAGCTCCTGAAACGTCCTTTTCCTAAGCCATATATTTCACCCTATCCCAGCCTAACCTTACAGTTAATCTATGTCTCACCCTAAACCAAACCTTGGTAATGTGAAGATGCAGATGAAGTAAATGCAAGAAGAAGTAAATGTATAAAAATGTGAATATAGAAAAGGTAAGTGTAGAAGACATTTTCTTGGTGAAATAAAGCAGATATAATGTAGGTGGTATGAGGTGCGGGCCAGGATGTTGACGAGGGGCAATGCAGCCCCCCCCCCAACGCAATCCTTTTTGCTTGACTATTGCTGCATCATCCTAAGGTGCAAAACGTTTGCTAGCAATAGTATAAAAAACAAGAATTAGGGACACATCTTTGTGGGTACAGGGCCCCAAACAGAAGAATTCCTTCTGGCCAGCATTGGTCAAGGGAAGAATGGAAGAAGTTGATTGTCATCTACAGAGAAAGAACTTTGTATTTGTATTTATTTGAAACGCAGGAGTGTCAATTTTAGTCATTCATGATTTACAATAACACATTTACAGATAGTGAACTCATTCCCCTGAAGGCTGCCTCTATATCAGCTCAAACACGAGAACAAGTGACAACTCAATTTAAGGTTTTAAACAAAGTGGGACAGACACCAGGGACAAAACAAAACATAAAGATGACAGAAACAGGTCACTTACAATGCTAACTTTAACCTAGGGCAGCAAATGATTCAATCTAAAGCGGAGTGCTCTACAAATATACAAGATTTCACTATTACACAACACTGAAGGGAGTAGAGCATTGAAATATGGATGATGTGGGACAGGTCAGGGGGAGCTTTCTTTTGGCAAGTAGGTGAAGTTTAAGCCAAGCTATGAACAGATCCACAGTCGAGATGGCATTGATTTTTTAGGGCCGCACGTTTTCCAGCTAAATTCAATTAAAGCTAAAGAATATTCTTTTTATTTTCATCTGCATTAGAGCACAAGGAAAACAAAGAGGCAATGGTAACTAAGTAATATTTTCAAACTTTAAAACAAATGGGGTTTGATGTATTCATGCAGAGATCAGTTTGTTTAAAGAGCAAATGGAAATATACCACATATTAGGCTCAAACTAAAGAGACAGATGACACACTCATTAATAGATTTAAACGTTGTAATAGATTTGAGATGTTAACAACACATCTGAGTGACCACAACATAATTATGGCAACATTTGAATTATATAGTGAACAAGAACATTTTAAGCAATTCCAGAATGTTGCTGTAAGTAACGTGGGAAACCGAATAAAAAGGTTTAGTACGAATGGAGCAAATCTAACAAGGATATTGAAGAACCTTATCAGACAGGGATCAGAAGTTGAAATCCACCAAAATTGTATGAGTGATGGCTTTCGAGACTTCTGTTGGGACAGGGAAAATCTTCTAGTTTCAACGTTTAACTGCTCATGTTCATTTTGTTAATGTATTAGTATGGGAGTGCAAACACATTCAAAAGGCAGATCTCAGGCAGTTGCGTCTGCAGTTATATGACGCAGAATTATACCTCACAAAAAAGAAGGAATTCATAAGAGGATTCAAAAACTGATTTCAAAATCATAAATTCCAGATGATAAAGCAAGACAGTGAAAAGATGTTACAATCACTGAAAGTAACAGACAAAACCTTTGGTCTATTAGAAATAATGGTGGAGTGAGTCAAATTGAGACACAGAGTAATGGAGTTTGTGAGCCAGAGTGGCATTCACATTGGGTGGAACAGTTTGACATAGTGCCCAACAATGTGAAGGGATTCTGTATCCCCCACCTGTTGGGAAGTAGAATTTGAGCAAGAGGACTTCAAACATCTTATTACGAAATCATCTGCATCTAACGCTGCAGGTCCCAATGGGTTCAACAATTTGTTGTTTAAGCTGAATGTTGATTTGTGGTCATTGGTCTGGCACTACTTTTTAAATATATTTTTTGATCTTGCATTTATGCCAATGACCTGGAAAGAATCCATAAGTATCGCAGTTTTTTAAAAGGGCAATTGGTCCGATTCCAATAACTATCAGCCCATTGCCCTTTTGGACTGTGACAGCAAAGGTTTTGCAGGACCAATTCTGGAAAAACTGGAGACCTGGATTACAGAAAATAACATCTTACCCAACATTCAATGTGAATTCAGAAAGGTGCTATCTACCACATTATACAGGCTTATTTTTGAACGAGACAATCATGGAAGGGTACATTACACTATGTATATGTCTCTTTATTACACTTCTGTAATGCTTTTTACCTAGAGAACTGCCACATGCTCTGGGGAAAACTGGGGAAAACTGAGAAAATGGGGGCTTCCCTCACCCTTGCTGGCGATCTTAGAATACCTTCATGAAGGGACGTCAGTGAGGGTTAGATTAGATGCTAAAGGATCTCTCATGGATTCCTTTCCTACTTCCAAAGGGCTGCGCCAGGGCTGTATACTGGACCTGTGTTTATTCAACCTGCACCTGGTAGATCTGGGTGAAACCTTGGGGAGTGCTGCACTGATTACTCCTAAAATAGGGGGCCAAAGAATCAGCTGGTTATGCTATGCAAACAATGTAGCCCTCTTGGATGGTTCACCACTAGGTCTACAGAGGCTTTTAACAGCTCTCAGCAAATATGCTAAGAAGAATGATCTGGTTATAAACCCAAACAATTGTCATATTATTCATTTAGTAACACCTGGAAGGAAACATGCAGAGTAAATTGGTCTATCGATAATATCTGCATCGAAACTAGAAAGGATGTTGTCTATTTGGGGTTTAATTTATGAAAGCAATTATATAAATTGCTGACAATACACAGCATCGATAAACCAGCTATCTTTTTAGATGAAGCAAATCCATGCAAAAGTTTCTAAATTTTCTATTAAAAGTTTAGTGCCTTTTTCTGTAGGTAAAGTCATTCCAAAGATTTTGCATTGCATGGAAATAGGGAGTAATGCTTATGGAACTCAGTGGGTTACACTGGAGGGCAGACTCTGGAAGAGTGTCTTGGGTCTGCCACCTTCTCTTCCCATGGCTTCATTACTATTTGAATTGGGATTATTGTCACTTCGCTATTGGTTTAATTGGCAGCTACTATCTATTGTTGCAAAAATTGTGTCTCCAAAACCAAATTCTTTGTTCATAAATCTGCATCACTGTATTAGAAAAAATAAAACAACTCCATTTCTAAATGTAATGATGGAATTCTCTGGTAAATTTCCATGTGATTTGGACCAAGAGCCAGCTGAGTTAGTGACCAATCCTTTGAGCGTAAAGAAAACCATAAATGAAATGGATTGGATTGCCACAATGAGCCAAACAAGAGGATATCAAGTGCACTCAACTTTTCAAATAGTTGATAAAGCACTTGGAGATTTGGCGAAATACTTGTTCAATACCCGTGCCCTACCACAAGAAATCAATTACCAAGATTTCGGTTGAATCTTCTCCCTTCAGGGGCAATCAAATATGTTAGTTCTAAAAAGGAAGATAATCTAAATAACATCTATTCCCATTGTGACAACCCAAGGAAGCCAGAAACATTGCAGCATCTGTTGGTGGAATGCCCTAATCTGGGGGTAATGAGAACAAAGCACTTGGGTCACTTTTTCACTAATTGAAATGAATATGTGCTTCTAGACGATCTGTGGAATCGTGTTGTGGGATGTTTTCCCCCACTAGTCCAGGCCCTGCAACATTACTGTGCATTTCTTGCATCAGAAACATCAGAAATGGATGCTGGAAAGCATTCTGCTCGCTAAAAATCACCCAGAAGTGCGCAGGAAAAATCTGACAAATAGGCCGCCATCCACTTTTGCCTATGTCAGTGGTAACACAGGAGACCACGGCCAAAACCCATCATTTGGCTGCCTACAGAGCAAAATGACTGCAAAAGAAACACAGAGCTGTGTGGAAATCCATTTTTCTTGGTTGTCAACTTTGCAAAAATCATGGCTCACAAACCACCCAAAAGATCCAACCTCCTTGTGAGGGTGTTGAACATCATTCTACTTCAAGAATCCACATAAATATAATGTCAGCAGAAGTATATTTTATCAGAACAAAATCCACTTTTAACGATACTTGCTGGAAAGAAATATGTCAAAAATGGGTGCAATACCGTTACTCACCTCTGTCAGACGCTGGCGATCTCTAAATCTGTCAGGTGAAACTTGTGTCTCAAAAGTTAAATAGGCCAAAGAAGGGACTTCCATCAAATGCAATAAAGGGTGCCACACATTGATTTTCATGTTGAAAAAGACTGGAATTGAAAATATGTTTGCTTATTTTAAATTTGTAACTGTAATTTTTCACAAAGAACAATGTCACAATTGACTATAAGGTAACCTGATTCAGCTAAAACTTCAAAGAGGCTCCCCACCACTGAGAACACACCACCCAGTTCATTCCCACCAAAATGAGAGAATATCTCATGGGGTTGCTAATGAGAAGGGGAGGAGACTTCCTCTGCTGCTCTGGGAAAGAGACAATGGGGTCCTTGATCTGAAAGAAAATGCTAATTCGGGTGTGACTGATACCAACTGCCCAGGAAGAGAAGCCCATGTGACTCTCTAGCCCAGCCAAGACATTGGAGGCGGGCCAGACTGAAAATGTGGATTTGAAACTGGAGTAAATATATGTTTAAGAAAAAGACTTATAACAAATTGTACTGAACTTGTAACGATATGGAATTTAGAGGTTATTAAAATGAAAAGATCGCTCACAGTTTAAAACTAATCTGGAATCTGTGCGATGTTCTGAGACTGAACCACAACATTTTTAATATTGTAGCTATTGTGATTATGCTATGAAGATGAACATTTACAGAAGCATGCCCAGATGGTATGTGGATGTATGTGTACAAAATTGTACAGATCCGAAAATGTGTAACCAACCAAAAGCGTAAAAAACTGTCATTTGTCAACCAAAACTCGTAGGAATATGAGACTTTGACAGAAGCGTACCTTAAGTAATCTGTAATGTGAATATGCATTATCAACAAGATTGTGATATTGGAAATATGTTTTTTTGGGAAAAATAGATTTTCTTGGTAAGAACAAAGGCGAGGGATTTTTTCTGGACCCTAAACACTGTGTCACTCTGACACATGATGACACATCATGACACACTGTTCCCTTCCCAAATCAGGAGAGGGGGAATTCTCTGACCTATCAGATCCTTAGAGGGTTGGGCATTGTAAAATCAGCCTCCCCACCCCTTTGGAAGATGGATAAATAGGGACTGTTGGGGCCCAGAAAGGACACACATTCACTCATCACTGATCTACCGGTGAAGCGCTCTGCAGGAAGAACCAATCTCCAGAACCAGACTCCAGAACCAAGCTCCAGAATCCTGAGGCAGAGGCCTAACCCAAAAAGCTGAACCCTTTTCAGCAGGCCTTTAAAATCTTGCAACCTGATTTTAACCCTTAAACTTCCACGGGCCTAACCAATTCAACAGCCTGGCTGTGCTGAACTGCCCATAGTAACCTCTTAGTATTAAGTAACCCAATCCAACCCATTCCAACATATCCAGAACTGCATTATAGAATCTTGTGTCCATCCTGAATCCTTTTCATTTTATAGTCTTGTGATAACTGTAGCGATAAATCAACCTTGCACTAAATATATTTTCTGAAGAAAGTCAAGTGTCCTGGCGGACAAAAGTCGGAGCGGAGGCACCGCTGCTCTGGTGGCTGGCTGTTGGGTATCTTGCATCTGCATAGCCCCTTAGTATATGCCTATCCTCGTTGGTAAATCTTCAAAAGCGCAATCCCATTTGTAAAATCTTGTCGCTGTTTGAGAAAAATTGACCTTCACTAAAACTTCTGTAACTTTTGAACCGTACGTCCTAGAAACGAAATTTAAATGTAATTTTGAAGCTAACATCCCCAGCTTTCAAACAAACTAAGAATCGCGCTCCGTCATAGTTTTGCTGTAATCATTTTCCGTGCACTGAAAAGTTTGCAGCAATTTCGCATTTGGCTCAATGTCACCACATGTAAAAATAGCTATTTCTTGTTTCCAACCTCTGAATTTCGTTTTCCATCTGCTAATCATTCTACAATCATTGCTAGTGTCCACCTGAACCTATCCAAAGCAACTCTCACTAGTTCTGAATCTTATTTAGTGAATAAAAATCATTTTAAGCATTGTCCCATTCATTTCAAACCACAATTAACAGCAATTTACCCGTCTAAAATCATTACTGTTCTCTCTAAGCTTGCTGGGGAATCAGGATTGAAACTGCAATTGTTGATTGTTATTACTGAAACTTGTGTGCCCTCAATCCATCTCTTCATATTGCATATTGGGGGGAGTGAGTAGTAACAGAGGGAAAGAGTGATTCCATTGTCTTTGATTGAATTCCTATCAAGATTTATTTCTGTGTTGCATTCTTTCCTATCATTGCATTTCCTTGAACCCATACAAAGTTATTCTCTGCTACATTATTCTTCCTATTCCTACTCCTAATTGATTAAAGAGGTTGTTGATATTGTAATATTACCCATTGCTGATCATTGCCTAAATATTCATAAGTGTGATATTCAGATAGTATTCATATATATAAAAGTGTGATATATATATTGTTCAATTCTTCAAATACATCTTTTAATCTGCAAAACAAACCCTCTTCTTGGTTCAGTGAGACTGGGGGGATTCAAAGAGAGGGGCATTATATAAGAGTACATCATCCAGAAATAAAAGAACTTTGACATAAAAATATATAAATAAGGGATTCCATTGGGCATCCCATACTAGGCATTGACTTAGGTCGAGTGCTGGGTTGAAACCACTTACAGTGTGTGTGCTGGTTCTGAATTATTCTTAATGTTTGCCATTGTAAAAATGCTGGATGAATTAGGCTTGGTAATACTAGGTGATGATTTAAAAAAAAAATGTAATGGATTGTTTGTATTTTTTGTGTGTGATATGTCTCTTTAATTTTTTGCCTTTTTAACTGCTTGAATATTGTTTTTATAAACAGGCAAAGAAGGTGTAATTCAATTTGCTTTTATGTGCATACTTCTCTTTTTGTAATGTGTATAAGATCAAATGTTGGATTCAAACACAATAACAAAAATGGATTTTAAATAAATTAAATGATGGATAAGGAGGAAATGGGGAAGAGATTGGTTTTCATGTGAGAAAAATCAGTTAAGGAAGCTATTGTGTGACTGTTATTGTGCGGTTCATGTTTTTTAAATATTTTCTTTGTGTTTATGGGTTCATGTTGAATGGAGGTATTGGTTCTTCCCAGAGGAATCCCACTCCTTGAGGGCCCAACATATGGTAGAAAAGGGAACAAGGACAGAGATTTCTGCAAAGGGAGAGGAGGCACTGGGCAGTGAGGATGGGTTAGGGCAGCAAAATTGCAGTACAAGGGGTAATGTTTTTTGTTAAGAAGGATTATAGATGCATGTCGTGGTGTACTGATTAAAGGAGATGAAGAAAGGTTTGAGATGGAGATATAATGAGGGGAATCTACATTGATAACGATAATTAGTGTATCTGTATTGTCATGGAATTTGAATCGCTTAAAGGAGGCAACATCATTTTTTCCTTTTTGGAAAAAATTAGTGCACTTATATGCTGCATACAGGAAATACATATCCCACTGCATATCACAGACAAATGTAATTTCTAAAGGGAAATTTAAGGTACTCTCTTGTAAGCAGCATATCTCTTTTTGTGGGGTAGAAATGTTAGTCGTCAGCCGTAAAGTTGAATTCCTTACGGTGCAACTCTAGATGGTAGATGGTTAAGTGCAGACATACTTCATTTAACCAATTCAGTGTTTCCTTCTCCTCAAGGCATTTTTGTTGTGAGCAATTTTGAAAAGCAGGAGGTCAAATGTGTGCATGCGATGGGGGTTAGCTTTCAGTTTAGTAAAATATATAAAGTTCACTGTATGGATATGATACTTAGGATCTACAAGGTAAAAGCCAAGGATATTGCAAGATATGGACCAGGCCTTTGGAATCTATCAAATGTTCAATCACTGCAAGCCAGAGGAAATATGTTTCTGAAAAGGTACTTGGTCTACCAGATTCAGCCTGTAAGTTTGAAGATGGACTTCCTTTTTTGAAGATGAAGTAGGTATTGAAACGATTAACCTATGATACAAGGTATGGGCCAGCCCCCAGGCACCCCTAAAACACCACATTTTAAAACATATCTTCTCTTCAGACTGGAATCAACTTGACATTTTGTGGCTGCGTTTTATTAAAGCTCAGCTGAAAAGAATTAATAATGATTCCTGCTTCGAAAATCCGATCACTACAATGTGCAAGATATCTGGGAACAAACAATGATTAGCCCATACAGAGGTGTGGGCAACACCTCCATAACCCATGATTTTGCAGAAAAAGTACTCAATGGTTTTAAAAAAACATCAGGAATACCCTAGTGTAGTGAAAGTGGATTCAAAACCCTAGTGCCCAAAAACTTCTACTCACTGTAAATAGTAGACTAGACACCAAGATTAAGAGAACGCTCTTTGAGTATATCACAATGGAAAGCGAATCTAGAGAACTTGCAAAACCCTAAAACCATAACTCACGTGGACTAACCATAAACATGAGTGAGCTCTTATAACCAGAGCCAGGCTCAATGTTATCCAGTTGGGATCCATTATGCCGAAATGCTCAAGTGGGGGGGGCACTGATGGTCATTGCTGGCTCTTTCTTACTTCGGCTATGGTCGGCATTCAAGATTGTGTGAGAAGAGGCTTTGACTGGATCAAGCCAGCGGTCAAGTAGAGTTGTGACTACTGGCTTCAATAATAGTTCAAGTCAGCGTCAAGATGTCTCAAAAAGCAGGCAAGCAGATCAAAGTGCTTAGAGTGCCAAAGGCAGTATTGCAGATCCTATAGAGGCTCGATGAGCATGGTTGAGCTGGCTTGGAACGTTTCTTGTGGTGGGAGACATGCTTGGGGCTGCTGCTGGGCTTCTGAGTTGCTCGGAGACCCAGTCCAGACTCTCTAGTAGAAAGGTAATTCCTGTCTCTGCATTTCCCAACCTGGAAGGCTTGCAGAGAGCACTTGCAGGATTCTGTCACCTCCAGTGAGCGAGTCCTGTGTAACAGTGGTCTCAGCTGCAGTAGGTCTTATCCATCCAGTAGTCACCCAACTAGCCCCTTGCCTCATTCTTGGAGCACTCTGCCTTTACCACTGTGGAAGAAGACTGTGGAGAAGACTGAACTTTCAACAGAGATTTTCAGAGTCCTAAGATGAATCAACTAAAGGAAGGATCTCACCCCCTTATATAAGCAAAATACCACCGCGGATAGATTCTATTCTGTCATTCATTAATAGGCGCGTTACAAAATAATTAAATGAATACCCAGGCGACATACTACTTTCTGTTGTTGTTGAATAATGCATGTAGTGCTCTTACTTAGCACTTATTTGGGAACATCTGCATATGTAGATATGAATTAAAGTATCAGTTTGCAAATTCATTAGCCCAGGAGTAGCCAAGATATCACCCTGTAGAGATTTTGGAGTATACTTCTTCTGACCCCTTGCAACTGACTATAATGGCTGGGTTGGTGGCAATTGTACATCCACACATTTTGAGGGTGACAGGTTGGCTAATAATGCATTAGCAGTTAGTAAATTATGTTTCATGCATATGGAATTCCCCCTTTTTTAAGGGGAAGGGTATAGAAATCTCATGCTTACAGCAGGGGTCTGCTATCTGTGGCACTGCAGTAGTTTTAGACTACAACTCCCAGGATTCAGCCCCTTTGACCATACTGGCTAGAGTTTCTACTGGCAAGACACAGGGGACAGTGCCATGGCTCACAGCAAGCAGGTGAAATGTAATGTAATGCAAAATAAAGTAGGGTTTGATGCGGATCCTTACTGCTTGCACTTCAATGTGACACCTGCAACATCTTAAATTTAGACAACTTTCCTTGTAGTATTTCAAGAAAATAACTGGCATACACCACTCCTATTAAATATCTATAAGGAACCTTCAGTCACGTTTTACCAAAAGAAACTCAAAAAAATATAAAATGTGTTTTTAAGGACAAATGTAGCCATGCAATATTTGTTATTTACTCATGTGGACAAAGTGGAATGTACCATATTATACAATATGCTACTACTTAACGCAAAACCTCCCATGTTTGTTTGTTTGTCATACCCCTCACCTATTTGTTTATATGATTAGGAAAGAAACATACGACCCTAGATGTTACAAACGTTGGTACACCATTTTAGTTTTGGCCATTAGGTGGAACTTCAGCACTATCTTTAAGCTGAAAGTACTACTACATTGGAGTACAGCTAGGAGGTAGATGGCATTTGAGGTCGGAAACATAGCTTGTAGGTGTTGCTTGGTTAATTAATCACCCACTGACTGCCAAGGACGATACTAATTCCTATAGTCATTTACACCCAGTACCTGCTCCCCCCTGCCGAAAACTCTCTTTGAGCTATTCTATCAAGCAGAAATATCAAACTTTTCTGTTCCTGTATTATTTCTAAGCTATCTGCTAAGAGACAATGGCTTAATGGTAGCTGTAAAATGTACTACTTGTGTAAGAAAAATTACTTAACCAAGTGTGCCTTTAGCCTCTTAATTTATATTTGTTTCTTGCACCAAAGTCCTGTTAAATCGAAGCATTGATAAATCTAACAGTTTTATCGGATTTTATCATACTACTCACTCCTGACATGGGGCAGTATGAGAGCTGTAAAGTAATGTGATTTCATTTCACTATTAAGGAAGGCATATTTCCAAACTAGAAATATGCTGATCAGACATTTCTCCCAGTACAAGAACATGTTTTCATTTGTGATTGCTTATGAGCAGCTTCATACCGACTAGCAAAAGTATATTTAGCATGAATACTACCTGATAGTAAACATTGGCCTAAGCACATTCGCATTGCACTGTAAATCGCATTGGAATGAACCTGAAACAGGCTGACTACGCCACCATTTTAAATTATCCACCATTTTGATTAATCCTGCTTTCTGTCCCATGTTAGAATTTGTGTTTTCTGCTCGAGCAGAGCAAAATGAACTTTGTACTGTGTCAACTTAGATAAACATGCTGAAGCTGCTAAGATGGATTGTTTGTCCAGCACTAAGGAAACCTTGGAGATAAACAAGAGCTGTGCTAATCAGTAATTTAGATGCCATCTCTACCAACAGTGTATTCCCCGTTCAAATTGTGAAACAGAATGATGAATAGCTGAACATGTGCTTTTGCAGACAACATTGTTTTCGCACCTTGAAACTAAGCTGACTTTAAACTTAAGAACAAATGGTAGACACATATAAATAAATGAAATAAGGACGGTTACCTTTGTGTCCAATGTTTGAAAAACATATGAAGTGTTTAACAGAAAACAATCAGCTATTCAAGGATGTTTTAACATCTATTAGTTTTGTGGAAAGTCTATGTTCCCTAAGTTAATGTGTTACACGAAGAGGGGCTGGACGATGTGTCAAGGATTTTGAGAGAAATGTATAAATACTCATGTTTTTGAAATGTCCAGCATCCTCTCATCTCACGGTGTCTGCTTACACACATTGCAGGGTGTTGAGAGCCAGACAGCCATTCTGCTAAAATAAAGTGTACTTGTACCTTTGTACTCGTGGCTGGTGTATTCCTATTATGTGGTATTAAGCCTCGATATTTTAATCTTTCAGACTGCGCCCATTGCACAACACCCATATGTATTGAGTTCAAGTCATATTTACATTTTACCATTTATTAAGTTGCCATCTCTCTGTTTCTCAATAAATAAGCTGCATCCAATGAAATATCAAAATATCCTATTCACACATTACCTTTGTTACTTAAATATCTTTGGTAATTATTGGTCTAAATCTTTTGTGGATGATAGGTAAGAAAAGCCATGATATCAATTTTTCAAAAAAGAATTATTAATTTGTAGGGTTTTTTACTGTTGTAACTGGGACATTTGCGCAGTGTAGCTTTCAAAAGGTAAATACTTCCACTTTCATAGTTTAATGCAAATGTGTTTTCTGAGTGTTGTGTTCCATTCTGAGTGTGTCTAATCCTAGGCACTCGCTTTTCCGTGTCTACTTTCTAAGTGGCCACAAATCTTTGCAGTTTCTATAAATGTTTGCAAAATATTTACAACTCTAATTTTCACTTTGCCCTCTTTTAGAGATCAGAGTTTGGGGGTGGAGAGCTGGTGAGTGGTGAGGGGCTAATCAAAATATAATACCATACGCATTGGTTTGTAGAAAGAGGCAAATCAAAATGCTTTCTTGAAGTTAGTTTGAGCTCACTGATTGTAGTCCAAGTTCAAATGGTTGTCAGAGAGGCAGGAATCACAGAGTTTTCAAGTTTCCTGCGACCATTGTGGTAGAAAAAAGGTTTTTATGACAAATATATGTAGAATAACATGTAGAAAACAATGTATATTACATCTTAGAATGAGTTATTGATGACTGTAGTGGTGTATGAGAACATTGTAATGCAAACCAATATATGGTTGATATTACTAGAATAGGCTCAGTCAATGTACTAGTGTTGTGGCCTATGTAGAAACAGGGCTCCATGTTTTCTGCAAAGATGCTCCCTTCATATGTCTTTTGGGTTGACATTTGCAAGCAGAGATTATTTTTTTAGCTTATTCACTCTTAGATTTCCAAGTTAAATTGTTTGAACTTGCAACATCAAATCGGCATGTTTGCAACTAGAAGGCTTATATAATGTAGTTGATAACACAGGGGCAATGTGCTGGCTGCTCTTGGAAGCAAGACCATGCAGAGCAACAGAGGTTTGAATCCCGGATCCGTGCTTAGAAATCGAACTCAGGTATTAAGCGCGTTATAAAACAAAAAACACTAATAAACTAAATAAGACGGACTGACGCCAATTATTTCATCATGCAACTGCGTGTCTGGATGATCCCTCCTCAACTGGGTGTAGGAGAACAGATAGATTTATTCATTCTTCTTTGAGCCGGAACATGAGGGGTACTAAATGATTTATTCAGCGTTCCCCCTCATAGAAGCTAATGGCAAAGAAATGTAAAAGAACCAATCTGTCAAGGGTAGGGGGTCGAGCATCTTGGATTTGTTCATGGTGCTGTCCTGGTGATGCTCGATCTGCTCTATTGCTGATCGGCCTTAATGAGGTTTACAAACCTTCCTGTTTGGATTATTCCTGGATGAGGGATTTCCCTGTCTGGATGCCTGAGAAGGGCACGCAGTCCTGTTTTTGCTTGGAATTCTGGGGCTTGTATTTTCCCTCAGAAGGCAAAGAATAAAGTACAAGCCCCAGGGTCCAAAAGGAAGAATAAAACAGGAATGGATGGCCATCTCATGAATTCCTACTTAAAACACGAGAGCTCCGGATCCCAAACTTCAAAAGTCTTGCAATAATGAGATAAAGGATCTGGGGCATGATTCTCCAAATGCTTTGAAGTTTCTGCAGTTAGGTAGTGCGTTAAGTGCTGTCTATACGCTGCAAATATGGGCATAGTAGGGAAGCTAGGGGAGAGATGGGATGTGACGGGGAAACCTCGTCTGGCTTTCTGTTCCACCCATTGCCCACCCATGGCCATTCTAGTCCATGTGACCATTCTCACGCACGACTGCCCCACTCCATCTAAAACACCCTTCCCCAGCTTCTCTTTGAGCTCGCTCTGTGCTTTTTACGACTAAGCCTATGTTATTTCTAAGCAGACTTCTGAAAGATAATGGCATATTTGCAACTATAAACTAGCTCTTGGTTTAATACAATTGTCTCGACCAAGTGTGCCTTCACGCACTTGATATATATTCAATATGTGTGTGCCTGCATCTGGCCTTGCACTGAATTCATGTGATAACAAGCACTGGCAAAGCCAATAGTTGTGTCTCCTGTATAGGAATTGGATAGGCATTTCCTGTGCCCTGTCATAATATACAGAGGACCTAACACCATTTGCCAGCTGCCGCCATCATGGCAGTGCCTGGAAAATGCCTTGCCCATGCCTACATAAACGCCCAAACTGTTGGCTTTGCCAGTGCTTGTTTGCTTGGGATTTCTCCTGTGTTTTACCTTACCTGTATCTTCAGAGCACACAGAAGCAGCTAGCTGTGAGTTGGCACTACACAAACCCTCTTTTTTTAAATGAGACTTGGAAGGAATGTGGTGTCTTTATAACAAGGAACACAACGCCATTGAGCATGTATTGAATAGCATTTATCGTACACTTCTAAAATTAGGCAAACTGTCATGCTCTCAAATCCCTCGAAATTGTCAAGCATTCCCAATTATCAATACCGTTATATTTCCAGCAAAGTCATGCTTTGCAAACATGCCCGGCCTTGCAGAATCGCTCGAATAAGAAGGAGCTTGAGTGATATATTGACGAAGTGTATTCCTGTTGCAAAATGCCATCCCGAAATGTCAACCGGTGTAATGTCACCGTGCCTGGCTGTTTGTTTTGCCGCTTGCCAGTCAGCCAATGCCGGCTTTAATCTGGTAATAAGAATAGGCTGGATTGTGCTATTGATCAGAGCGCACTAAGCGCTGGCAGTGTGGAAGAAAGGCAACAGACCTACAGCGCAGCTTCTGCCCGGGAGAGCTTACACTCAATTATTGTCCAATTAAAGTCTGATAACCTCAGGCACAGGGAAGCAAGAACATTTGTTTCCCTTCAGCAGCAGCAGGACAAAGGCAATTCCTCCTGTCGCAACTGCACAAGCAACGCGATGGCGTTTCACCCGCAGAAACCTCCTTAACCCGTGGAGGCAAATCCTTATTCATCAACGACACCAAAGAAAGTTCAATAAACATTTGCCACACACAAAAGGTGTTATGAAAATAATTCAAGTGGAACAGGGGAACACATGGAGAATTTAGCACTGAAGTGATTTCTCCTCAAAACAAATTAGTACCCCAAATCCTCTGGAATTATTTGTGAAATACCTCACGCCAGAACAGGGCTATCCCAATAATGTGAGCGACACATACATCTGAAAAGACATTCCTCATGGATTTATACATCGAGAGTGCCGCAATTTGCTGTGTTTGAAAAAACAGAATTGATTACGTTACTCTTCAAAATGTAAAGCGTTAAGGCGTTGAGTGGCGACTGCTCTATCCCCAAACGGACGACTGTCCCAAATATGCAGAGTCAACCATAGCTTTCATGTTAGAGTCGGATATCGCATGGGCCACATTTTTACAGATGTTCAAGAAATGGCCAAGATTGCTTTTCCTGCATTCCCCAACGATACAGACTCTGTTACTAAGTGGGCGCCATTCCTCAATCTGTATCCTGTGGAGAACGTTCAGATCGAATGGTTTTATAAGCCCGTGATAACCTTTCGAATGTAGCCAGGCTAAGAGAGAGCACTTCTCTTGGTTCCCTCCCTGTTGGTTTCACCGCGTTAGTGATGATACTATTTCTCCTGTGCTGGGTTAAGGCTCCTAATTCTCTATCAGCTATACATGGCATTTGCGCTTGCCTTAGGCAGTGGTTACATAGGGGCTCTTTGCTTTGGGGTAACCAGGCTTGCAGAGCTTGAGGTGGACTGAGCAGGGCCGTGTGAACGGCTAGATGGAAGGAGCATGCATGCTAACCTGCAAGAGGAGATTGGGGATACCCGCTCACTCTGCCCCATCTCTGCCCTTTTTTCCATCCTTGTGATTACTTCTGGCTACGGTTAGGGTAGTTTGGCTCTGTTTTTCGGCAGTTCTCTGGGAGACCTTATTAGCACCCAGTTTAACAGACTCAAACCATTACTCAAACTCTGTCAGATTGTCAGACTGACTGAGTTTTTTAGAATACTCTTTCTTAAAGATTGCCAGTCTAATTGGTCTTTCGGCTCACGTTAAAGACCTGTCCTCCCTCTCTTTGGTAAGGTTGGGTGTAGGTTAGACAAATACGTCTGCAGTGGAACACTTTCGGCCCCCGTCGTTGGGGGTGGTAGTACGATATTCTCTGTTTCTGCTATAGCTGATGTAATGACTCTTCCAACTTTCTTCTTTGAGGGTTTTTGCAAGATATTCTCTGTTGTGGATATGACACCTACCGGATCTACTGTCACTCCTACCAATGAGACATCTTTTTGCTGTGCAAGGCTCAGATTCGTCTCGCCATAGCCCTCAGGCTTCATATTCGTTTCCCGATGCGTAGAACAAGGGCACCAGAGGGAAGAGATAGATCAGCGGCAACGTGCTCACCTTAGAAACAAGAAGACACGAAGCCACACAGGTTCGATCCCTGGGTCCACGCTTAGAAACCTCTTGGTATTAAGTGCATTACAAATTCACAACTAAGACATATTGCTGTAACAGAAATACGTAACTAAGACATATTGCTGTAACAGCGCCTCGATGCCCTGGGCTGTGTGAGTGCTTTAAAAATGCATATAAATAAGACAGATAAAGTGAATATGAATTAGAAAGTGGAAAGCAGCAGAGTTTGACAGTCGAGTGAAAGGAGAAAAGAAAGCCAGAAGTCTGGGCGAGAGTCTGAGAAAGTAAGAAAGACAGAGGTTGATGGCAAAGTGGAGAATTGTGATCGGGAGAAGAAATCAATTGAGATGTGTAGGAAGTGGAGAGAGTAAGGCTAGGGAGAAAGATAGAGATCCACTAGACAGCAGAGAAGATAAAGGAAGGACGGCAGGTGGTCTGCAGGTACGCATAGAAGTGAACAGCAGAGGACGAGTAGGCAATATGCATAGAGGAAATAAAAGGACGTTTGGGGAAAAGTGCCAAGAAGAGGTCACAGCTTACCCTTGCAACAACATAATTCAGCTTGGGGGGCACTGCATTGGCTGATTATCAGTCATGCCAGTGCCATAACACTGCACTTACCCTGTTCCCTGCCCAAATTAGCCAGTGGCGCAGAGGAGGCTCTTGCTCCCCACGGTGGGGCCCCTCTAGGGGTGGACTAAGCACAGACACCCAGAATCTCTTAACATTTTACAAAAGGCCGTTTCATTTTTTAGGCTGTTTCGGTTCATACCATTCCTTTGGTACCACAGCCTTACACGCTAATTTGGCCGTACACTATAAATTAGGTTCCCATTCCTTACTCTTCTCTAAAACAAATATAGAACTTGAATTTTCTGGGATTGTGCCGCAGCTTTCCTTAACTCCTGCCAACCTCCTCATGCAGTTCCTCTGAGCCTGCAGCCTGTTTCCTCTTTCAGCTTTCTTCTCTGGCCGACCTGACTGCTCTCGGAATAGGACGGCCCACTTAAATCCACCTTCATCACCACAACCATCAACAAATCAACCCACAAGTTAATGATACTTCCCCGTTTCTGATCTAATGGTGCCCAGAGCAACATCTAGAGATGTTTCTTCTCTCTCCTGGCTTTCCTGCTCACTTTCATGCACCCCTGAGCTATCTCCATAAACGTTGGTAAATACAACTCAGGCCCTAGAATAAACATGCGAACTCCGTCGTTCCTGAAATATGCATGTCCTCATGTTTCACCCTCCCAATGTCACATGCCCTACACAAACCTGTAATTTCTGTTCATCTTCCTTTTGGCTCCTATTACCTGGTCATAGTGTAGCAGAGACCCCCTCCTGATCCTCTGCATTATCAGATTTAAAACCAGTCTCTACTGCAGCAAAATTGTCCTCATTGCCCTTAAAACCTTTGTCATAAATATTATTAATGTAAGACCCAACAACGGTGTTGTTTTCCCCAGAGGAACTGTCAAAAGCTGCATCGCCGGTCGATTGGGGCCCATCTGAAAGCCAACGGCAGCTCATGACTTCACCCGATGCCTCTTTATCCTGAACACGCTATCATCAGAGCATCAAATTGGACTCCTTACATGTGGGTGTCTGTTTATTTCACTCTGGTGTTGCTACAAGTGTCTCTTGCATGCCAGCCCCCCCCAACGGAATCAACGAAATATGATTGACTCCTTCAACATCAACAGTCACCTGCTTCGATGGGCACATGTCAACCCAAATATATGGTCGAGTTCCACAAGTCCAATTTCTGTTGGCGGTCCAGCATATTTGCCAATGCTGGTCCATTCTGATAATACAGGCATATAAAGAAAGTGCGTACGTAGACGCTGAGAGTAGATGCTCAGGTATCTTCCCAAATACTTCTGCAACACCCACAGCCCTTTTCAAAAGTAACCAAAAACATATATGGGGAGAGTGAGACAGGTATGATACATGGAAGTCGAGGTGGGGAGAGTGTCAGGAGACTATGAAGACGACCTCCTATAAACTCAAGGTAAAGAAGGAAAAGAAACAAAATAAAACATGACGGAAAAACACTCCAAGAAACCTGTATTCCATGTAACAGCACAGGTCCTTTTCCCCCTCTCTTCGCCTGCCCATTGACACACTACTTCCTTTGCCCCAGTGATAGTTTTATGATTTCTGATCCTCATTGTGAGCTTCCTGGCTTCACAATAAAGAACCTAGCAGTCCCCTCGTGCTTATCATTTCTAACACCCTGCGTGCCTCATAAAACAAAGCTAAGCTACAAACAAGTCATTAAACCATCTTCACATGGTGGCATGCACAATTCCACCAATTCCTGCCTCAAGCTGGCCAGCAAGCCATGCCGTAGCAGGTTGCTGCCATCCTTTGATGTTCCATGTTTTTCTGGATCAGCACCCCACCATCCACCTCCCCAGAGGGTTCATAACCAAGAAGGACTTCCCATTAAATGTAGTCTCAGCCGGTTTGGCTGATATAGTCACTGGTCACCAGCCATTATCAATTGGGTCTATCTAAGATAAACTTCACCACATGGGCCCTGCAATAAGGTCAGGAGCCTGTAAGTGCCCCACTCCTTTGAAATTCCTGCCATGCCGGGCTGTAATTTCTGGTGGACACAGCTCCCTCGGTCAGCTCCTGGACCCCTCAAAGCTTCGTAAACTGAGGGCGATATGGTGCCACCCTAAGGAACCTCGCCCCTGTAAATAAGGGGAAACATCCAAAGTGCTTTTATCCATGCCAGCAGTGTGCTTTGACCTCAGTTTAATATTCTATCTTAGAATGGCAACACCATTTTTCTCAACAACCTCACAACCAAAGGTTCCTGGGAGATTGATGATGATCCACCACTATGGCATGTTCCTTGTCTCCCACACACGTCATGCTTCTGTCCAGTGAGGACTGGTAACTTTGTAAAGTGGTGGTGTGTAAAAGCTCGGCCCTTATTAGAAAGTGAGCCATGGAATACAGCAAGAAAGCCCTAACCCCATAAGCAGTGTTCAGAGGTTCCTCAGACAGCAAGAAATGGGGAAAAATGGACTTCAGACTGTACAATGTACTGCACCATTTCACACAAATATTGCCTAAAAAGCCTTAGGTTTGAGGTACTGATAATGGTACATTATTCTGCTGTGTGCAATGGTGAAAGCAAATTGGGTGGAGTACAGCTGCTACTAAAATGTTTTACAGTTCATTTTATTCTATCATTATGATTTAAAAACATGGGTTCATATTAACGGGCAACGGGCTTTTAGAACTTCAATTCCTATTGATTTCTCCGCCATGACTGTTCAGTGACCCATATTACACTAATGCTAATGTTAGATTATGGATTTAATCTCTCTGATGGTTCTTTGCAAATATGAAAACAATGCCTGTGATATTAAAAATGTAGCTGCCACAAAGGCTTGAACAAATGTGTTGGGACCAACTGTCACTAACTCTCAATGAAATCATGACAGTTTTATAACATTCTGGATTGGTGGTAGTGCCGGAATTACAGCAGTATAACCCCGTCCAAAATACATAGACTCGAACAGATAGGTGTCAAAACTAGATGCAAATTTGGGTCCTTCCACACCCGACCATACAAAAGAGTGTCAATGAAGCCAGAAATGTTCACACACCCGTCTACTTAATCACTCTGTACACCCATTAGGTCGCACCAAAGCCAACACAAACGCTGGCTCACATAGGAAGAGGCCAAGGCTAAACCACTGATACCCCTCTCGTTTCTAAATTGAACCCTTTCTGGCATTTGCATGGAACCTTTTGGACTCCACACAGATATCGTTCTTGGGCATGAGACGTTTCCCTGGACCACCAAAAGAAGACGCACGCATTAGAGACATATATTAGTAGATCACATCACGTTTCACCAAAACAAACGTGATGCCAGCTAGGTTTAGTTTTGAAGCTGATTGAAGTTTCTCAACACCATTTTTCTGAGGGGGCTGTGCCTTTCTACCCTGAGGAACCAGCCGCTACTGTTTACGTCTCACAGCTCATTCCCCCGCTACACAGCACCATTGAAAAAGGATATGCTGCGCAACCTCTCTTTCCATGATGTCTACCAAGGTACGGCTCCTCATGTTCCCTCATGCAAAACAAGGAAGCTGGATAACTCTACTGCTTGTTGAACTATCCCTTCTCTACACTGAATGAGTCTGACTGGAACCCCAGAGAGCCTATTGTCATCTAAGAGGCAATCCTGAATTCTGACAAACCTGGCCATTGCCTTAACCCTGTGGTGGCAACGATTTATGCCCGAAAGAGCCAAATAAAGGTGTCTGCTAAATGCACCTTTTGGTGACCCAGAATTGGCTGTACTGACCACACTTTGCAATTTTGGATCCTGCTACCCTGTGCTACAGTTCTCACAGTCAAAGCAATTTCTCCAATGGCATCCTGCACTGAATGGCCAACAAATCAATTTCAATGACTAGAACTGTGAGGACCTCAGCCTTCAGTCTTCCTGGGAGACAAAGAGACCACACAATTCACTTGCTGGTCCTGAAAGTCTTTCAACAACTTCACATCTTCAATTCTTCAATGGAAGCGTTCCTGCATTCCTAAAACAAGCAATTGTTAAGATAGTGAAGCACTTTATTAGAACTAATCTACACATGCAATGATATGCCACCAAGCACCCTGTGGTCATTGTCGTGACCATATACATTTTGCCTATTACAACAATTTGGGGCAACCCAGTACCTTCCTCTGCTGTATAGGAACCTAAAGGAAAAAACAGGGCTTTCAAATAAATGTAGCAAAAAAAATATTCCTTTTTTTACAAGACCAAATAACAGTCTAAATCCTAGCTTTCTTGTTTTGTTTTATTCATCCAAAAAAGATTTATTTTTGTGGAAATACCCATACATGAAAAAAACGATTTAAAAATAAACTTTTACACAGAGAACAGAGTAGCTTTGTAAGAACGTGTGTGTCATAGGTGAGGTCATCGTGCCATTGCGTGTGACATGGGCAAGCTTTCGTGTGTCACTACGAGCATCCACAACCCCCTGAATACTGACTTAAATTACTTCAATCTTGTTTATTTATATTAACCTAATTTTGGACCATATATCTACTACTTTATTTTAAATGGACTGCCAAAAATAGAGCTATGGATTTTATTTATTAGATTGCTACAGTAACTTTATAAGAATCTGCAGGTACTATTTCGTTGGACATCACCTTGTTTTCAAACTATGGGCCTCATTACGAGTTTGGAGGCTACCATGGCCTTAACAAGGGCATGGCTGCCTCCAAACTCGGGTCCGGGCTCCCTGAATGGGGAAATACCGGGCCATTCCAACCTATGAGGGCCCGGTATTTCCCCGTTCAGGGAACCCGCACCCGGACCATCCCCATTCCTATTCAAGCCCGATAGGGCTCAATGGGAATGGGGATGATGCTAACAACGGGTCCGTTAATAACAGGCCCGTTGTTAGCATCCTGGTCACATCGCGGGACCCGCAAGAAGACCTTGTAATAGGACAGTACAGGGTTAACGGCTTCGGCACCTTTGCCAGCGCCGTTAACCCCTTACCGCCCACCTCGTAATGAGGCCCTATGTCTACAAAGTTTCAATCTTTGACAGACCTGTGTTTTATTATTTCTTGTTTCATGTTAGAGCTCACTTGTATGTCTATTTTAATTTGTAGTAGGTTTACAAGTAAGTATCTGTATCAAGGTGGCTATACGTCTACATGTGATAATATAACTTCCCCATATTATATCTCCCTTCAGCTAAAGCAGAGAAACAAAATATAACCTACATTTCTTCCTATTCTGATTCTGCAAATATATTGATATTAGACATATGTTTGAAACATCCTTTCTCAAATAAAGGTCAACTCAATGGCATACATTACATACTGGAAGTATCAAAGGTGTACACAAATTGAATACACTACAACACCCTAACAATCTATCTACTAGAACTACTGTTTTTCATTTAGAGACATTCCATTCAATGACTTCATTAAGCCCCTCTTAGGAGTGTTGGTAATTAATGTACCCGGTTCTTTCATGTGCCCCATGATGTCTTTCTCCACCTTTATGCTAGGGTGGTGTATTCTTTTGAGCACAGTCCATTACATGTCATCTTCTGTATGTTGTCTCTCAAAACAATGTTCCATCAAAAGAGCTGTGGTAATCTTGTTATGAATACAGTTCTGGTGTACACATGTTTACCTTTCCCTTGGGTTTTACCTTTAGAGCAACCTTACGGCACCAAACCCATAGATGACCACACTACTGTTGCAGTTTGTAACATCTTTTTTGTACCTAACTCCTATGGAGACCAATATCCACTTCTTGTGTTTTCTTTGTGTTCTGCATGCAACCCACGTGCCACATGGGTGGCATCTACTCAGATTTGGGAACCCCTAACATTTGTGTAATAGTGTTATGCTTGGTATTATATTCAAGTGCTTTGATGTCTCTGCTAATTACTTAATCTCAAATTTAAGAACTGCATTTCAATGCTATCCGTGGGGTTTCAAATGTACTATTTTCACGGTGCAATGTATTCCACTGTATATTGAGGATACCTTTGACCTTCATCAATAGAGTTTGTTGTGTACTCACAAACACCAAATAATCTTTCTTTTTATCGTGTGTTTTCTGGTTAACACACTGTATCAGATTGATGTGTATCAACAAGTAACTGCAAGGCTTAATTCCAAAATATATTCAACAATAGCAAAGGTTACTGAAAATCATCCAATGAGTTGCTTAATCAGTCTTCATAGTTCTCATAATCATTTACCAAGACTACGGATTTTCTAAGAGGGTGGAGCAAAGGCAGATATAATCAGTTGGTGCGGTTAAGTGAGGTAATTAGGATGGGGAATCAGAGTACAGAAAAAACAGGACATGGGAGGAAACAAAGGAGAGGGGACAAGAACAGAAAGAAAAAAAATCAAGTCCAGTAAAGACGGTAAAAAGGGAGGAAGATGAAAATAAAAGAAAAAGGGGTACAAAGTGAGAGCAGAAGCACTGCAGTTTAAACTACCATAAAACCCTATGCTATTTTATAATGAACATTTGTGGCACAACCCAAAAGTCCATGATCAAATTTATTACAGAATTAAATGTTCATGTCATGTGTTCGGCGTTTTCTCATAGAGCTATTGCCTAACTTGGGCGGTATTTTAGTATCATGGTAAATTGGTGGTAAAGTGGCAGTATTTTAGTGTTGTGGTAAATCAGTGGTGAGCATATTTATAGCACCGCCCTATATGATGAGACAAACTTTCCCTATTTTGTATTGGTATCCTGTTCTAGGGTTGACTGTAAGAATAAATTACTGGACCTTACATATTTAGTAGGAACAAAATATTACCATATGTTGTGCTGATGACTTATATACATCAGCCTACTGCATTTAATGGTTCTGTTCAGCTTCTAGTATGCACAGCTGAACACACTCACACATGCATCACAGGTTTTCCACCTTGCTTTTCTGTTCCTCCAACTTTTATTTTTTTTACTCTACCACCGGCAGTAAATATTTTACCACAGTGTTATATGCACTAAGGAACTTTTTTGTTACTCCTCTTATTTAAAAATAATCACAAGAGACTCAATATAACAAACCCACCATCTCAGCGTTTGCCATTTCAATACATGTGTTAAAATAACACTAGTTACAATAAAACATCTTATTTTGGTTTACAATAACAACATTTGTTTGTTCTTACCAATGCCTCGAAACTGACGTGGTTATCTAAGAGAAGAAATATGAAGCACAGCACAATACAATACAATTCATGGAAAATGTTTCTTTCATTGGCTTTTGTAAGTCATCATTCAACTTTTGAGACAAAAGCAGCAAACACTTTGTTAAAAATAAACCTTTGTCCTGACTATCTGCTGGGAACCGCACATGCAATTGTCCGTGCTCCTTAAATTTCCACCAATACTCACATTAAACTGTGAAGTCTCTGCACTCTATCAGAAAAGTCCTCTCTCGGATGGGTTTATCAGCACAGAAAGTGTTGCAGATTCCACGCTGTTTTCGCCACCCCCGAAGGTCAGCTCAGGGTCCCAGCTGCATCTAAGGCCTGGACAGCTCGGCTCTTCCCTCTGCTCTTTCTCTCCCTCTTCTCCAGACAGCCAGCAGTCATAAAGCCCCACACCCTTTCTGCCGCCTACATTTATGCCTGAGCCTTGTCAATCAAAACTAACTCCTTCCCTTTTTCTGACGTTTTCTATCACCCCATTAAACTCCAAGAACCATAGCATTTCTCTGTCCAATCACCCACCGAGAGCGCACATGTATCACTTTGCTTCCTGCAAGAACAATAATATCTCTAAATGGAAAAGACAGCCCATTCATTTTGCACGCACATTTACTTCCACAGAACGAAAAACAGAATTTTACTTCTGAGCGCTTTGCATTTCATTGTTAAAAGGGAACACTAATTAATTACTGGGATATTATTTAATAGGGAATAGTTAGTTGATTAATCTTGGTTAGTTCAATGAAAAATTACACAGATGGCTAATTCATTTATAATATGGAACGCACATTTTCTTTTACATGTGCTCAGTGCATTTCAAATTTGCTGCTTTTGCTTCTATTTTGCTGACACCATTGAACGTCTAATTCACTGCTCTCCATGAACTCAATGTATTATTTTTAATTTGCTGTCTCTATTTGCATTTATCTATATTGACCCCACTGAAAGTAATGTCATGTTTAAATAATTTGCTGTCACCATCTGCGCTCATTTTTACTGGCTGCCTTCATTGAAAGTACTGTCATATACCATAACATCTTACATATGTATGTCACAAACTGCTACCACTAATACATCCCTACTATGTTATACTCAAAGTAATGCAATCTCAGGTTGAAATCCAACCCCATAAAATCCACACCATACCACACCAGAGCTGAAACAACTATAGTATATAATTCACAGGTAATCAACAGAGGTTACTTAGAAGGTTTCCAGTAGGTAACGTTGATGTGGCCTATGTAAGGGGCAAGAGACTTCTTTGGAGTGGTAACTATCCATACAATACATATAAGCAACCTGGTTCTGCCAACTAATCATTGAAAGGCGAGCAGAGTTTTTATCAGTTAGATGTAATCATTTTAAGAGCTATAGCAATCAAGGTGAAGAATGTCCCTTGGCTGGCATTTCCACTGATATCCAGGTTTCCACTTCTACATATAATTGAGAACAGTGGTGGCTCGCCACTATGGGTCAGGGTGAGGATCGCCACTCTCTGTTTGAGTGGCGGGCAGCACAGTCCACCCATCTGCTTTAATTGCATGGGGGACTGTGCTACCTTCCTCTAAGCACGGTTACTTCGCCCAGCTACGCATTTCTTTTGTGTGTATCCATTTCGCTTTGGGCTCTGCAACAAACCTAGCATGCAATAATGAGAGGCCTGTAGGTCATCGGTAATCGGGCAACGCCGCCTCTCATTATTGCACAACAGCCAACACGCACTGACTGGCATGATAGTACACCTCTCTTGTCAGTCAGCGAGTTCACGTTGTGGTGAGGAGGGACGACACATCCGGTCCAATGTGGTGGTGCAGCTCATGGTGAGCGTGTGAACAAGTAAGATAAGGTACGTTTTTTGGATGAAATGTGTTTGCATGTATGTATGTAGGTATGTATGTGCCCGTGTATGTTGGTGTGTTTGTTTTTATTTATGAGTACATGCAAGGAGTTGTTTAAATGATGTAGGAATGTATGAAATCCATGTATGTATGAATGTGTTTGTGAGCGTGTGTAAAGGTGTTACATTTAGGGGAGCTGCTGGGGGAATTGTACTCTTTTTTTGCTTCAACCTTGTTACTTTACTGTGCATTAAGGGTAAAGCAAACATGATATGTGTTGTTACATGCCTAGAATGGCCTTCTTTAGTGCTGCTAGTCTGCATATAACTTCTTACTGTGGCATGGCATGTTTTACTTGGCTTCAATGGCAAAACAAACATGGTAAGTATTATTCCATGGCTATACTGACCTACATTGGTAGCTCCAGTCTGACCGCATATTCTTAGTAAGTCATGGCATTTTTGTACTGGGCACCAGTGGGAAAAGCAAACATGTATGTGGCTTTGTGGTACACTGGCCTGCATTGGTATAACCAGTTTTGATTTACTTTCATTTGGTGGCATTGCATTTTTTACTGGCTGGGAGTTCTTACATGGTAATACTGGCATATATTAGTGCACCCGTAGTGAGCTTGGGTGCCGGGTGCAGCGATAAAAAATAGAGAATACGAGAGGTAGTTCATAACTGGCAAAATACCCAATTTCTCCTATGAATGCAAGTAAGAGGGAGTGCCAACCACCTTCAGGTTGTCATTGAACCACAGATGTCGTGAGCCAGGTGAATCCTAATCTTTCTATCTGTTCCTGAAAACATTTTGTACCTTTTGTTCAACTCCCACCTTTTCAATATTTGAACCATATATGACGCTCACAGATCCTCTGAGCGGGGCCAGCGCTAAACAAAAATACAAATAAATCGATAAATAAATAAGGATTTTCATGTATTCAAAATTGCTCTCATTCCCTCGAAGGAGGACTTAGGTTTTTAAAAAGCAATGTCCCTTGCGCGAAATGGGGAGGCCAGATCAGCTTCAAGGTTGAGCCAGGCATGTAAGCCGCCATGATTCTTGCCTGGATAACAGCGTTGACCATGATTGATCACAAATGCAACAAAGCATCTTTTAAAATGAGGGAATACAACTACACCTCGAGATGAATGAAAAGCAAAAGTGTCCACCATGCGAGAAGAAGCAGGAACCATTTGTTTTGTAACTTCTGAACCAACATTTACCCATATTGTTTCATGCACATCAATGGTAACTGGGAGGTATCAAATAGCTGGGTAGAGAAGGTCAGTGTTTTCAATGTGTGATTTGAGAAAGTATTTGTTTAAGGGCATGACTTCCATTTTGTCTATGTGAGGCGTTTATCCTGAAATTCTCCTCCATTATGCGAAGAAGCAAGTAGGGAGTTACAGAGTGCTCTTGGTAGGCAACTATGTCATCTGCATATGCAGATGTTTTGATTTGGAAAGAGTGGTTCCCCACATCCTTAATCAATTAATTGATCCATATTCGTTGGATGGGCCGTTCTAAAGATAGTATAAACACAAGGGGGTAGAAGGGGCATCGCTGTTTGGTGCCTCAATGTAAAATAAATACAGAAAAAGGGCTCAATTTTTGAAAACAGTGGCTAGCATACATATTAGGGAAACGAATTTCTGATCAAAGCCTTGACAACTGATGTTTATATCTGTTGAATGACTTCTCAGCATCAAGTATGATAGCTGTACATGTTTTATCATTTTTCTTATCCAGGTCAATAAAATCACAGGGTAGTCGTATATTTGCAGAGGATAGTCTTCCTTCTATGACACCTGTTGAGTCTTTATGAATCAATTTGGGCAATAGGGGTTCAATTCTCAAAGCACCATTTTGGCAAAAATCTTTGCGTGAGCATTAATCTATCAATTTCGACCAAAAAGAAATATTTTCCTGGTTTAGGGATGACATGTATCAAGAAGCCAAAGAAGGTATCATGTTGATCATTATCAGAGATCTAAAAGGCAAAAAGATCTGGTTACTTGGAGGAGAGTGTGTCTGTAAAAGTGTGCAAGAAGTCAATTTTGAGCCCGTCAGGTCCTGGAATCTTAACCTTTTTGAATTTACTAATGCCTCCTTTAAGTTCAGCCAGCACTCTACCCTTCCCCATCTTCGAAAACCTGGTTGAAGGAATGGTGTGTCTAGTGGGCTGGCAAGTAGGAGTGAATTGGGCTTTTGGAATTATGCGATTCAGTTGCATATAGAGATTCGTAGTACTCAGCAAAGATAAATGTTGTATCCTTAACGTTACTAGTGCCCCCATGCGAAGAGGAGCAACTTTATTATCCTGATTTCTACCCTCTCATTAGGAAGCAAGTAAGGACCAGGCTTTGTTAGCGCTACCAAAACATGATGCTTCAGTAGCACCCTGGATGCAATGTTTGAACTTTGTCTATTATATTCAAATTTGACACTCATAAGGGCCCTTAACTCCTCAGATCCTGGACCGCGTACATAATCTACTACCATGGTTTTTATAACTCAAATTGTTTTTGTTGCATACTGCTTGCTAATCCATTTTTCATGAACAAAGCTAATAGTATGGCATCTATGGGCGGTTTTATATGCGTCCCATACCGCAATAGGCGACAACGAAGGAGTTCCTGCATGGATCGCTCAATTGAGTTCTTAAACTCCTAGGAGTGGAACAGGTCAGTATTAAGGTGGAATTTATTATTCCCGCCTGACATCTCAGCTCAATGTAAAGCAATTATAACAAGGGGATGTTTTGACATTAAAAGTGGCAAAGTCTCAGCTCTGAAAGCGCGTCACCATTCTACTACACAGAAAGAGAAAGTAAATTCTAGATTAGGATGAATATGTTGAGGAGTGAACAGTGTATTCAAGCACACCTGGATTGCACAAAAGCCATACATCTGCTCATTAATTGCCCTGCATAAATTGCTCAAATTATCAAAGGGCTTGCACATCTTCGAGGGGTAGAGCCTGCAGTGTGTCTTTCTATCCATAACCAGGTCAAAAGTGAGGTTGGAATCTCCACCAATCAGAAGGGAGGAGCAGTTTAGGCTCTGTACCATATAGTTGGTGTAAGTTATTCCAGAATGCTGGGTCGGCCTGAATGGGCCCATAAATGTTTAATATTGTCACAGGGGGTTGACCGATAGTGCATTTCATCAAAACCAACCTTGCGCTACTATCCGATCTGATTCAATTATTTGCACATGCAGCGCCTTATGAAATAATATAGCCACCCCTACCTTACGAACTTTCGTTTCAGAATATTGCACCTTCCCAACCCATTGATCCCAAAGCCTAGCCGTTTCCTTCCCGGAAGGATGTGTTTCCTGAAAAAGGGCAAGGTGGGTATCCAACTTCATCAGTGAAGCACGATCCTCTGTCTCCTGATAGGGGTTACTGGATTCCTACCATTCCATGTAATAATATTCACCATCAGAGATCTGGCTTTAAGGAGAGGTGTTTTATGGTACATATGAAAGTAAGGTCCAGGCCGTGGGGCATTGTCTGCTCAACTGAGCAGGAAGGCCCAACTGAAACTAACAGATTACACAAGATTGAAGAGATACACTGCTACGACATATAGAAAACAAGTGAGAAAGAAAAGAGATACTTAGGGCCTGATTCATGGAATTTTGGGGGTGGTGAAAAGTGACTTTGCACTGCCAACAAAAATCATGGTTCATAGAGCGGTGCAAAGTGTATTTCTGCAGTGCAAAGTGACTTTGCACTGACTTTGCACTGCAAAAATACATTTTGCACAATTCTGTGAATCGAATCAGGGTGTTTGATGGCAGTGTAAAGTCACTTTGCACCACGCTAAAAATTCCATGAACCAAGCCCTTAGTTGGGTACAGTGGTTTCAGCCACCCAACTGCAGGTCATGAAACCCTGACCTTGCAGAATCCCACACATGAGAGGACCCCTGATATCAACAGCTAATCATACAGGCTAAATCCCCGTCACGCTTGTGAACAAAAGTTCACAAGGCAACATGTTGTGCTATTGTGGGAGAAACAAGCAAAACCGAGACCACTTTAGCCCAAGTTCAGTTACATTGATAATAGGCAAAATGCAACCATGCAGATTAGCTGTTAAGTGCCACTGATAAGAGCACTTAAGTGAGTAGTAGATATGTAAGCAAAAAGGCAATATAAGGGGGGCATCATAAAGTTAAACGAAACTGTGCCTGGGTCACTTTGAAATGTGACTGTGCTGGTAGCGAGTGCATTAGCAAACGTGTGACAATGCCCTTTGCCAAAATTGAAGACAATAAAACATGGTGTGAGAAAGGCACAATCGCGCGTAGACAATTATAGAGAGTGTCATTAATCAAATGTCTAATTATGAAAAACATATTGACATCCTTGATTGATTGATTGATATGTTATTTATAATGCGTCTATCCACAATGTGTTTCAAGGCGCAACCAGGCAAGGGAGGGGGAACAAGCGAGGACCAGAAAAAATTATCTTAATAGGCCTAGTATCATTCAAATCATGCAAGTGGACAGACAGGAAGTGCAGGGGAGAGGGTAGGGGAAGAAGTGCACCGATAGCAGCAGGGCCCTGAGTTAAGTGCAAGGAAGCCTGGGACTCCAAGGGGGATCACAGTCATTAGTGCGACGGAGGGTAGGCGGCAGTGCAGGAGGGCCAGCAGGCAAGTGCAGGGGGACTGGACAGGGCGGTGGCTGGTGTACTGTAAGACTCAGAGGAACACCATGCAGCCAGTCAGCAGAATGGTGCAAGAGCAAGGGAAGGTTAGCAGAGGAGAGGAAGAGAGGGAGAGAAGAGGAGCAAGGAAAGGCCTTGAGGAGCTTCCAGAACTTAATAAGATCCAGCTCAAGGCAGAGCGGCGTTCCAGAGGAAGGCACCTGCAGAGCTGAGAGATCTACCCCTCAAACGCTTGGAGAAGTGACTCACCCACAGAGAATTAGTAGTAGACAAGTGGAGGGCTCTAATAGGAAGGTATTAAGGAAGAGAGAGTTGGAGATTCAGTCAATAGGTCAAAAAATGAAGATTCAAACATAGTGTTCATAGAACAAGGTTCTCTTATCCAAAAGAGAATCCAACACTTGTTTTGAACACCAAGGCCTTTCTCAAGGCCAATTGGGTTAGTCCTCTTGTGAATTGCTTTTATAGATCGCAGTATAATTCAGGTAAAAACATCTGAATCGTGTCCTGTCAGCTCCCTTTAATGTAATAATCTTGAGTAATTCCATTGCGTAAAGGACCTTATGTTAGGGAATATTGCTCAGAGCACTAGATATAGCATATGATTCTTGCCCATTATTCCATTAAGGTCGTGTACACCCCAATTATGTTTTAGATGTATTCATTCAAGCCACATTTGTCTTGTCGGCTTACCACGTGTTTTAAAACATTTAATTTAAAAATGATACACAATGATTTCCTTGCTTTTGTCGCTCCATTGGAAGATGTGTGCACCTAATGAAAACGCCTGGTAACTGGCTGAATCAGTTATCTGCAGTGGAGAGTTGTTGACTGTATGTGGAGTTATGTGCAGTGGAGAGTGTACTGTATGGTGTAATGAACTCACCAGCCACTTCTGCTGGGACATATTTGTGTTACAGCAAGTCACACACATTGGCCCTGAATAGAACCATAGGTATTTAGTTCTTTCATTATAAGTGTGCCATCTTCTCTTTGTTTACTTTACACATTTTCTGTAACAATCAGATAAATAGTATATTTTTATAACATCTTGTGTAGGCCTTCTATAAAATCTTGTGTAGGCCTTCTGTTATTCTAAAAAATGTTAGGTTGCGCTGCACTTGTCTCAGCTCTGCTCCCATCCTATGAATTGCTGTTCACTTCCCAACCTCAGCTATCATTAGCGCAGCAAAGGAAATTTCGAGGGAGAACCTATTTTCCTGGATTGGTCAAGTTCTCATACCCCAAGCGCAGATGGAAGCAGTGGGATAATTGATGTTGATATTGACTAAAGACACTGCAACAGAAGAATGCATGGAGTGATTTTAAGCAATTACTGAGACGGCCCCGCTCGACCAGAAGGGAGAGGAGCTGGAGAAAGTTGGAAAGTTGAGAAACATCAACTTTAACAGCCTTGCAAGAGTGGAATTGGATGCAAGAATTTGGAAGTATCAATGAGGGGAAGATGGTATTCTCCCAGAGACAGGTAATGTGGAAGCCAGCATGGACACCGTGGATGGATGCAGCAGTGGCTTCCATTGCATCAATGCCCCTTCTGTATTGTCTGGCTGAGGGCCAGCGAACTATAGATGATCTGTGTTTCTTGAGGCGGAAGCAATCTGATGCGAGGGACTTGAGTCAGAAATACAGCACGGGCAGTTGACAGAGAAAAATTCTCTCGATAACCTGGAGAGAGACAATCTGACTTTGAAGGTAAGGGCGACAACTGCAGAACCTATGGAAAATGGGAAGGATTGAGCTCAGCAGATGGAGGTTGAGAAGCCAGAATTTGAAGACGCAAAAGCGGACAACCCGAGGAATGCACCTAGAATAGGTAATAGAGCAGACTGACATTTCCGCCCGCTTCTCCCCAAAAATGTGTGGGGGGTGCGTCTCTGTGGGTGTGTCCGCTTAAGTCATTTGTTGCACACTTTGCCCAAAGTGATTGCGGAGGATAAAGATCCCCGCTAGCCTAATTACCTCAAAGTGGAAGTGAAGAGATTGTTGGGTTGAGAGAAAGAATGAGCAACGAAAATGTGGTAGCATAAACGTTTAGGAAAAGTCAGATTCAGCATCTGAGAAATTTCAGAGATTCCTGTAAGAAAGAAAAGCATAAGAGAGAGAGTGTACATTGGTGAAACTGGGTGATTGGAGCCATGAGGGATTATAATTGTTGGAAGTGTGGACACGAAGTAAACGTGTGATATCGTTTTACCAGGGCCAGTTCATAGATGTTTGCTGCCCTAGCTGAAAGTCGTCTTCTTGCCCCTATAAATAAAAAAAATACAAATAGAAATACACAAATGAGTCCTGCCTCTTCACATGTACGCAATGCTCTTGCGTGTGGCGTGAAGGACCCCCCTGCAGGCTGCATTGACAGGAAAGAGGAACAGCATGTGGGCCACAGCAGTGCACGTTTTCTTCTGAGATGTTATTGCCTGGGCCATGGGCATCCTTGTAAGCTTCCCTCTTTGTTAAAAGGAACTGCATTGGAAGTGGCACTGCACGCTGCTCTTGTAAACACAGAATGAACGCAGTGCCGGAAGCAGCACTACAGGATTCCACCTCACAAACAGAACAGGCACAGAACGGGCAGCAGTGCCGGAACCAGCACTACAGGATTCCACCTCACAAACAGAACAGGCACAGAACGGGCAGCAGTGCCGGAAGCAGCACTACAGGATTCCACCTCACAAACAGAACAGGCACAGAACGGGCAGCAGTGCCGGAAGCAGCACTACAGGATTCCACCTCACAAACAGAACAGGCACATAATGGGCAGCAGTGCAGGGACGTCATTTCACCAAAATGCCAGGGGTAGCGGAAGTGACATCACATCACCCTGGACCTCTGATGACAACACAGGAAGTGATGTCATTTGACCCCACCCCCAAAGTGACATCACGGGAAGCGATGGAACACAACCATTCGCCCCTTGACAAAACAGGGAGTGGCTTCACATAGCATTGTTCCCAAGTACACTACGATACATATGGTTACTATATCACTGTAATGTTTCAAGAATGAATCACCATATGTATCGTTAATATTATTACCAAATTACTGTGAGGGCAAGCAGACGTCCAAGGCCAAATGTTGATGTGTTATTTTATAGCACTTACGCTTAAGTGCTTTATATAGAACAAATATACATACAATATAACCCAACCTGTGTTGGTACTCATTTATAGACCTCAGAAGGATGAAGATTGAGTTGGCCTTGCCGGGATTCAAACCTGCAACATGCAGATCACACACACACACACATATCGCAGCAGCGAGCGCTCAACCCACTGAGCTATCTTACTAGCTATAGCTATCTTACCAGTTATAGTAAAATGAGAAATTACATGCCTGAATATTCTCAAAGTCAAAGCAAATTACACTCTGTAGTGTATACCAATAAACTGGTAACAGATTTAACAGCAGGCCAGTTCGTATGCAGGTGTGATACAAAGTTGGCCACATGTCAAGCCGGCGTGCATCTACTTTTCAGGCTTGAGAGGTTGGCAAATACATACATTGGGAGGGTTCATAACTGTGTATTAAAGAATTTAGAGTAGTGCAGGGAAAGCAGCACACTCACAGCATCCCGTACTCTGGGCACTCGCTACCTCATACATGCAAACAGACATCCTGAACAACATGCCATGGAGATAGGAAAGATAGCCACATTACAACAAAGCATTCATTGTGGCAGAATTAAATCAAGGGCCACTTAATGTGATATGGTCAAACATTTCTACACTGTACTCAAGCTTTTAGACACAAGGATTTTATCAAGTGACAGAGGACACCGAGATGGAATGTCTTGTGATGATTGTAACAGAGACAACAGCAGAAAAAAACATGCTATAACTGCAACTTGCAAAAAGCAAAATACATATAGTTTTTGTCTGCATTGTGAATTTGAGGTATTTAAGAACAAACTAAAATCAGCGACTCACCCCCTGAAGTGTGCCTAAAATAAACCTTTAATGAGTCTAGCAATTATTGTATAGAATTCCAGAAAGACAATTTGTTATTCCTATTCTTTCTTATTTAGGGTCACTGCACTTGTGGAACCCCCTGTTTTTTAAGAGGCCTGAACAAGAAAGCCAGCCACTCCAGAAACAAAGCCACGTGGTGCAGGCCACAGCCCAGGAGCTTCCATTTAAAAAAGAAAACAAATGTCAACATTTTCTTTAGGGGTAACCAGGGAGACCACAGGGATAGCAAGGGGACCTCGGGCCGCAACTCTCCTTCACGTCTAAAACCATACACATAAGAACTGCTATGAGAATGAGTTGTCTCCTGTCACCCACTACCTTTCCAATCACTCCCCTGGCATGCAAATACCAACCCCCATCACGATAACGCCCAATGGTCATTGCACCATTGGAATAGCCTCATTAGGATGTGTAAAGAAGTTAGATGCACTCACACAAGTGTGCCCCTTCCCCACAGTCTTTGAAGGTAGCCCGTCTCCCAACATTTGAAAGGTTTGCCCCCTCCGAAATGTTAGTCTAGTTACACCACTGTGTCTCAGTTACCAGCAACATTACAAGAGGAAGGAAGTACAGACATGAAGTGCCATGAATTATCTGATGAGGGGTCGATGGGAAACTGTCTGCCAATTAAGGGATGGTCGTATTCATCAGTGACGTTTTTGGGGCTTTCTTAAATTTGAGATAGCCTTTGTTGTGGACTTCTGTGCGATATGCTAATGAAGAAGGGTGTGCTGGAAACCTAATGCTTATCCCGTCCCCATACGTACCCATCTGCATTACTTTACGAACCCTTGGGCAAGGCAAATATTTCTGCCATGATGAACGTAAATGCAGTAATAGTGCTCACCTTGGAAAATGGCATTCCTTGCATGCACTTGAGAGATTCTCCGTCACACACCTAGTTGTAAAGAGTTGAGCTCTCGTTTCAAACGTGCCCTTCCCCATTTACAATTGAAGCAACTCTTTTGTTATTAACCTTTTAAATGGCGTTTAACTTTCCAGACAGAAGCTTTGACGAGAATGTTGAGCGAAGCAAAAACACTGGCGTATTAGTGACTGAATATTAACAAAAGAGGTCGGGATACAGAGTGGGGGGCATAAAATCACACAAGTCATCACTGGGGAGCTGAAAGTGGAACGTACACGCTCAGTTTAAGCTGCTGTCGCACTTCGGCCAGCGAAACCCATATGTTTCGGAAGGGGAGTGATGTACAAGTCATCATCTGCGAATGTGTAAGGAAGGGTGTTTATCTCCACTTACCCAACCCTGTGCGCACCCCACCTCATGGGACAAAGATCCTTCGAGGGTCTAGCCATAGAAGCTGGGCCTCCTTCGCTTACATGTCCAGTCCGACAGGATAACAAAAAACAACTCATGCTATAAAAAAAAACTCTGCAGGTGCGGATGGCTTTCTCCAGTCCCTTCACGTGCCTGATGTCAGCTGATGTCAGCCGGTGCCACGGCCCTTCCAGGCCGCAGCCGTAGCGGCCCGTAACCAGCACACACAATGAGGAGGACCTACCTGCAACCCCCACGCAGAACTGGACACACTCACCCCCGACCTGCTCACTCACTTTACCGTGTTGTAAGCCACGAGGACAGGAGAACCAGTGAACCACACATGCTGCTGTGAGGGGGAGAGTGGACAAAACATAAAATGGAGCAACCCAGGCACACGCGGCACCGTGCATGATAGCTGTGGCCACGCCCCCTGCATTCTCTGACTGGCGGAAATGCAGAGGTCGCAAGAGACTGACAGAGGTCGCTAGCCAATCAGCAGAGGTCGCTCTTGCGACCTCTAGCGACCCCCGAATGACGTCCCTGCAGCAGTGCCGGAAGCAGCACTACAGGATTCCACCTCACAAACAGAACAGGCACAGAACGGGCAGCAGTGCCGGAAGCAGCACTACAGGATTCCACCTCACAAACAGAACAGGCACAGAATGGGCAGCAGTGCCGGAAGCAGCACTACAGGATTCCACCTCACAAACAGAACAGGCACAGAATGGGCAGCAGTGCTGTAAGTTTCCCCTCGCACATAGGTACAGCCAGTAACAGCTGGTGAATGTTTCATGTGGTGGGGGGTAAATGTTTTTCGGACATAGCACAAGCGAGAGCAGCATGCAGGCCCAAACATACCCCGGGGAGTTTTGGGTGGTCGGGGATAGGGGTGGTCGGAGGGGTTATGACTCAGAAATTGATTAAAATGTTAAGTCAGAAGTGGTGCATTTTAAGACACACATTTCAGAAACGTTGCCGAAAAAAGCTGTTGAATTGACAATGAATCCTTTTGTAGAGATGTGAAATACTCCACTAGATACCAGGGGGGCAAGAGTTCACATGAGCACTTTGCAAAATATTCTTATAATGGTTGTGGGCAAAGAAAGCCATGTGGCTTGTCCAACAATGTACACCATTATTAGCCCTATATTCCCATGCTGCTGGTGTCCAGAGAACATCATGAGGCCTTTCACAGCAATATATGCCAGTGCTGCCCCCCATTTATGCTAGTAGTGTCCAATGAATATTATGAGATCTGTCACGATATTATATGTCTCACTTCCCGATTTAATACTGGTTGTCTATGCCCAAACAGTACGCTGAGGCCTGTCTCAAGAATATATGCCAGCCCTACCTCCATCATGCTGTTAGTACCCAAAAACGAATGCAAGGCCTGGCAACACACCAAACGCCATCCCTGTCCCCCGGCATGCTCTTGGTTCCTAAATAATTTCTAAAGGCCTGTCTCAACAATATATGCCAGGTTTCCCACACCTGACCCATCATGCTGTTCAGACTCAAAGAATTTTAAGGTTCACAATGCATGTTAGCCCTCACCCCTTTCATTCTATTAGCACCCAACGAATACCAAGAGGCCTGTAATCGCAGTACATGCTAGCCATGTCGTCCTGCCATGCTATTAGGGCCAAAAGAATGTTGGGATACTCTCAGAACAATAGATGTCCTTGCTGCCCTCCTCAATGCAGTTTGTGGTTCTGTTGACAAGATTTAAGAAATGAGGAAGGATATCATTCCATGATAGACAGTCTGGGGCACTCCTGTTGTATCTCTTTTTTTTCTACAATCTGTTATTCTCTCTTGTAGTACACTATAATGTTCTTTTTTTATATGTATGTGTAATACGTTCACGTAACTGAAACACACTATAAATAAAAAGATAACATTGTTTTCTTTCAGCATACCCATGAGAAAGAAGAGGGGGCAAGTAGCATCATTGAGGGTTCCTGGCTGCTTCACAAAAAGCATTTTGGGGGATAAGAATAGCCACAGATCTTTATATTTGAAAAAATACATATGATTAAAGGGATACATGATTGTACATAATGCACATGAGGCTGTTTGTACAGTTAAAGATTCACAAAACCCAAACAAACTGAAAGATTTGTAAACATGAATCATATATACTGAATCAGAGAGCTGCTACATTCGTATTTCAGGGTTCGGGTGGCCATTCATGTTTGCTTCGTGGGGGTTGGGCTTCAACTAACTACTTTCCGTGCATTCCCGGTTGCTGCCGAGTAGCAGCCTCTGCTGTCTGTCCATGGCAGAAGCCTCTGCTGTCTGTCCATGGCAGAGCACTCTCTCACTAATTATGTTCCTGTATCTCTCCTTTCCGCCATTCACCCACACACATACATTCAAAAATACGCAGGTACTTTATATACACACACGTGTGCATTATTTTAATGCCGAGTTTCTCGACTTCGACTCTGCTCCTCCTCACAATACTGCCACTCTTGCTGCAGACCCTGAATGTGTGCCTTAATGACCCAGCTCTCTCTCGGCCTGTCCTTCCTTGGGTGCCACCATGACTCCCCTCTTTAGTTTCACTTTCGCCTGGATAAAGACTGCTGTGTTAGCCCTTCAAGGAAGTGGCCTTATCTTTACCAATAACTTTAGAAAGGGAATTGGCGTGTCCTCTATTAGCACGGTGTTGCCTGGACCACCCTCTTTAATGAACCCTAGGTATGACCATTATTCACCTAATGACTCTGTTGGCCATGGTATTTACAACTTCACAACTATTGAACGGCTGTCCTATCGAATTGTCTGCATTTAGCTGTCTCCAAGGTGGTTGACACTAAGTTGCTTACCCTGGTTGGTAACCAATGGATTTCCCGCCAGGTGTACCCGGTAGGCAAATAACCTGTGCAGAAACAGGAGGATTCACAAAGCAGCATGAAATTGAAATTCCTCACCTCAGACACTCAATATATGAAGGTTAGGTCACATGGGTGTGCTGCCCAAAAAAGTAGCAAGCCGCATGTTGTTGTATGAGGTAAGACAATGAGCAACCGTATTTCCAAAGGGTATTGGGAGTATATTCCTGTAATTGAGTGGTAATTCAGAGTCTTTAAAGGAAGCCAAGGTGTGCCTGCCACCACACAGCTTGGGGCTAAGACAAACTGTCCCAACGCCAACGCGATTTGAAAAATAATGCATTGTGACTGCTATTGCAGCTGAACTACTGGCGTTAGTTCAAGATCTTGTGACTTGCCCAGAAAGCTTTTTATGAGAAGGGACACAGATTTATCTGGTAAACACAGCATTGGTAGGAACGATTTATCCTCATAACCAGATGTTGATCAGACGGTGGAAGTTGATGAGGAAGTAATGCCAGGATTATGTAACGTAAACCACATTACTCCGAGCTGGGGTAAAATGGCCAACTCAGCCCTCACACTTCTACAAACCAAAACCCAATGCAATCATAAAGGTAAAACAGGAACGGTTAAGAGATCTTCCTCCTTCGCCTTTTGTGGTAAAATGGGCCGTGGGAAAGCTATTCTGTTAATAGCAGTGTGAAGGTGAACCAGTAGTAACCCAAACAACAAAGTAACACTATCCAAAATAATGGGAATGGCCAATCAAGGCTCTATAAAACATATATATACTTTAATTAAACACACCATCTGCAATAGGAGGAATAGAAAATACTGTATAAAAACCCAACCTGAAGAAAGAACAGAGAAGATGTGTCAAACTGAGGAAAGTATAGTTCTGAGCATCGTTCAAGGGTTGGTCGGTAAATTACTAGCCACAACAATATGTTGTTGGTGAAAACAGGAGTGGGTGTGAACTAACCAATCTCTAGGGCCCAAGAGGACCAAGGGGGAAGTACCTGGATTCAGTTCTTGGTGGATGTCGAGTAGGGGCGAATGCGGTAGCTCCGTGTGGTCGAAGGGACACTCTCAAGGATGCAGGTCAGAGCAGTCCCAGGATCGCTTCACAGTTGGGCCAAACCAATTATGACTTTTAGCCACTGCGGAGGGGTTGATGAGTGATGCTCCAGCAGTTCACGTCGGTCGGCGACAGTCTTCCAAGTTGTGATCTTGGGTGTGTCGATGTGCAGGTCAATGAGGTGGTCATTCAAGGGCTAGCTGGGTTGAGTCATGATTGTAGCCCCTGGTCAGAGTCGCTGTGTGACTCACCAGTGATTTGGGTCAGATCCCAGCGTTGAGCAGTCGATTGAGGCTTAGCAGCAGACAGGCTTAGCTAGGGTACAATGTAATATTGAGCTGGTACGAAGGGCAAGCAATAGTTTGGATTGATGGGGGGGGCATCAAAGCCAGCTCTGGTGCCTTCCCTCATGTTCAAGGTGCAGTGAACACAGAGAGATGTTCAGTGTGATAGAACATGGGGCTTCGGCTGATCTGGCCGTCCAGCTGCTGTGAGGCCAATCAGTGGGACTCGCGGACAGGATGTTTCTGTTCAAAGTCTGCTCTCCCAGCTTTAGAAGAATCCAGTGCAGAGTGGTAGATCCTAGTCCACAGCAAAGGTCATTCATGATGTGGCCTAAGAGTGGGCAGGTGCAGAGATTCCTTCTGCCTTGGAAGAAGCCGTCTTCACCTCAGGCTGAGGGCTTCAGTAAGTACAACTTTGCCAAAGGAAGTCCAGTGAGTTTGTCTCAGGTATAGTTCCAGAGTGAATCTAAAGAAGAGGTGGGAGACCCATTCCTTTAAAGGCAAATATCCCCAGGTGATTGGACTACAGCTAGCCTGCCTTAGTGGTACAATCCCAGCTTTTGAAAGAAGTGGACTCTGCCCTTCTGATTTCACACCCAAAATGATTTGCTCCAGAGGAAGTGGAGGGGACAGGAAAGGGAACGAAGGATAGAGAGAAACAACATGGTGGAAGGCTCCTTCCATTTGCCAGAGCACTCCTGCCTACTCTAATCCCTCCCATTCCCTTCTCTTCTCACTAAGAACAAAGGCCTTTAGAGATTCAGCACCCTGGTGTGAGGCTACTCCTTTTCAATGGGTGTGCTCCTTTGATACCCTGGCCCAGGACAGTTGCCTGCTGTGCGGCTCTGTCTGGTGAAGGGTTTTACCTGCCCTCACAAAGAAGTCAAAGAAGAAGACCGGTCCTCCAGGTTCCTGTCCTGCCATTTGGCAGTCTCCACCCATCTGACCAGAATATATATCACCTTCCTCAGCAGAGCTGACTCACAGGAGCTGAAACATGTTTACTATCTATTGGGATGTTGCAGTCATGATCATAGGTATTACCATTCACTAAGCCTAAACTCAGGCATAGCTTTATCTAATAGTTTAATCTGCCACCATCATGAGTTATCTATGATAATTGTAGTTTTGGGTACAGAGGTGCATATCTTAAATGTTGTCATTGCCCTGCAGAGACTTGGCTGTCACTGCAGATGTCAAATGGGCATCTTAGACCTCTGAACCTGCTCTGTGCCAATGGTAGAGCAGGCGCTGCAAATCAGGATACTGATGCAGCAAGGCACAGATACAAACTATGCTTATGGCATGGAAATTGTGAAAGGGAAAATCCGATCCGAAGTTTACCCTTGCAGAGATGGAATTCCCTGTATCATTTTATTTATTGATATATATTTTAAAATAATCCAGGGATTTGCATCCTTGCCAGATGGCAGTTCCTCACAGGCCTAAGTAAGTTGGTTTCCTTATACTTTGGCTCTGCGTGCCTGGTTTCTGACCCTCACCTTGACACCCAATTCTCTCTCTTTTTCTTCTCTTTGTCTCAGTCCCTGCCCTGATGGAAATCTTCAGAATTCAGTTCTTGGGGTCTTTTTTCCTGCTCTTGGAAAAGGTTTCTCGTGGCCTCAGGCAAATTGTTCCAACAGTTCCAAGAGTTCTCTTACAGGAACTAGTGACTGGTATTCAAAATGTTGCTTGCTTTGCTTCTCAAAGTAAATCTCTATTTCCTTCTGATGGAATGCATTCTTAAGCTTATCTCTTCTCCTTTGACTTGAACTAATTGACCCTTTAGGCCACTGACCTTTTGGTTTCGCTTTCCCCTCCTGGGTAGGCTCTATCAGTTTCTCGTAGGCTGATCAGCCTGTCTGAATTCAGGAATCTTGTGTTATGTCCCCGTCTCTGGGGTATTCTCAGTGGTATCCATTTTTAGGCCTCTTCATTTCCTTTAGCTGCCCCATGGTTAGTTTAAATTTTTGCCGCTCATGGGTCCTTTCGCTCTCTGGATTCTCCCCTTGCTGGGTATCTCTCAATGGTAACCATCTCATGTGTTTTTTGCAGTTGCGGCCTTTTGCAGGCCCTTCACAATATTAGCCCCTCACAAGCTTCTTTTTTGTGCCTCCCCCCACTTGCTTCCAGTCTCCGTCTGCGCACCTGTTTGCTTGTGGCAGTGCGTGGCAGGGAAGGCAGTGTGTCCTCTAGCTGCAAAACCAAGAGTCTGACCTCATTGCTGTAAGGTGTCTGTCCCTGGTTCCTCCTGTCACTTGGGGGCAGGACTTTTGGCATCTGATTTCATATACGTCAGGAAGCAGCACCTGTGATGTTTTTCTCCCTTCTTCGCTCAGGTGTCTCTAGCTTTTCCGCCTCTTCCCTGGGCTCTGCAGCATTTCTTGGGCTCTACTACCACGATGCCTCCAACGTGGTCCTACCTCCCGGTTGCTGTGAGTGATAGCATCCCTCTTCTGCACACCGACACAGACGGCTTTGCTCCAGCAACGCATTGGCTCACTCCACTCCTACTTAGGCTTGACCCATTTCAGTTTCTAATTGAAATGTGAGAGGACACCATTTATTCTGGGCTTAAGGTAGGGGCGTCACCAAGAGAGTCAGACACCATGCTAATCCCATTTAAAGTAGCCTGCATTTTATGACAAGTTTCTGCTGCCATATATCCTGCAAATATGGGAGAGTTAGCATAATAGGGAGGTATAGAAGCATCTCTGCTTGGGGATGGCTTGTTCCCTATGGGTGGGTCACCCCAGTGAGATAGCATTTGGCCTGTCTCATAGGGTGTATATTGTATAGTGGGCTCACCTCCCTAGTCCCAAAGGGGGTGTCTCCCATTTGGGGAGAAGGGACAAATGCCCTGGATTCATCATAATATAGAACTGGCTGTACACTTTTTAATACAAAAGGAGTATGGTGGTTTGCATGCACAATAACACAACAGAGTAAACAATGCCTTTTTATCCAGGGAGCCTCCCTTAAGTGACATTGTCACAAGTGGTAGATGAAGACATGTTTTTTTTCCTAGTGGTTATGTCTCATTACACATCAAACTACAAACCAGTTCTCTCTGTGTACTAGTTTTGCTATGTTTCTTAAATACTGAACTCAGGTGTGCCCCCTCTCCTGTTCCATTAGAACCTCAAAGCACATCTCTAACTAGAGGGGGTTTTCATCATAGTAAACCTATCCTTAACCTCTCAAAGGCTAAGGGCGAGTAAGTTCACGCTGAATTCCCATAAGCAATCATTGTAGGCCCCGCCCAACCCCACACTTATTAGTCGAGCCCTTTAGGGAAAAAGAGGTTGCAGAAACATTGCCCTGTGAATGCAAACTTCCTTTTTACCAGGGGAAACCAGAGACAATGCCCATTTCCCTTGACATGGCAGTGCCATTTTTTATCACAAGACATTACTGATGGGCCATCCTGAAATCTAACTTGACCCATATACTGTATTAAGCCGACCCATGGATAAGCATGGTCACTGAGATGCAGCAGTGACTGAAGTGAATCGGAGACATGTATATGCTTAAGCATGAACTAAACTAAAGGCATCATCTGTCCATGTTGCCCCAACTCTGACGAATACCTCCATTTTTATTTGTCAACAGTATGGCCCTCTTACAGACCTCTGTCAATGGAGGTGCCCCTTTGTTGGTCAGCAAGGGGCTGCCCTGTGTCCCAGCTAGCAAGGACTATCTCCTGCAACCTCCGCCTGCTCCTCCACCCCGAGGAGCTCCCTGATGAAGCAGCTGCTCACGGATGGCTGGTGGAGCTGTTCAATTTCTTAATCGATAGAATTACATTTAAATGCTAAAATGACGATTCGCTTTGTACCGAGATTGCACATATGTCAGAGCTTAAATTATTTGCTCCAACTTCATGATTTATTGTTGTACATATGCAGGTTACTCGCCATCTGCTTAACCAACAACCAAGGAATTTAATTAAGTGATTTCCTTTGATTTTAAATGAAGGCAGACCAACGGCAGTTAGTGTTTAACGTAGGTGTCTTAATTACACCTTTTCGACCCTCATTTCCTGATTCTCAGCCCGCTACCTCGATGTGAACACTCTTCAGATGTGAATTGAGATGCCTAATTAGAAAACAGCTGTGTCTGGTGTTAAGACGTTGATTCATCCAATTATGTGTAGAGGTCCCTGATTAGAAAATGGTTCTGCCTGAAGTTAAGATGGTGGCTCTTCAGTGTGATTGCAGCTGCATGACTAGCAAAGGGTGCAGCCTGCAGTTTAGGTGCTGACTCTTCACATGTAAAGGGTCTTCCTGATATTTAGTGTAGCGGGTTTGTACAGTGACTGGAGTTGTTCCAAATTACAGGGCGGAAATAATGTGTCAGTAAAAAGAACAGACTCCTGTGACCTGAGATAACCCCCACCTGCGAACAGGAGCGAATTGCCACCTTTGTCGGTTAAGAAATCGGTGTTGATGTATGTTGGCTTGGCTGGAAGTTTCAGGAAGCATGCAGGGAACGAAGCATGTTCCTGTGCTACAACCTGGCACAGGAACCTTAACGGCATACCAGCCATAAAAACACAACATTTAATAACAAATGTTCATGGTCATACATTTATCCCACGGAAACCAAGAAGAAGGAACAGCATTGTGGCCAATACGTGGCTGGAGCAAGTCTGTCTGCATCGGAGTGCAGAGGAGGGACGCTATCCCCACAGCAAACTTGAGGCAGGACCACGATGGAATCATGGTGGTAGCAGAGGCCACAAAATGCTGCTGATCCCAGAGAAGAGGCGGACAAGTTAGAGACACCTGAGCGAAGGGGGGAGAACAACAGGTGGGATACATCAGAAAAACACAACAGTAGAAAATGTAAATAAACTACTACGTCTTTAACGGCTTCTGAAGTGAAGGTAGTGAACTCAAGGGAGGAATGGAGGCTACAGGGCAAGAAGCACATGAATGGGGCCCAAACACACACAGAGTAATGTTGACTCCCACCACCCCTCTGGTCTTACAATTCGAGGGAGGAATGAGAAGGAAATTATTATTTTAAAACATAGAGATCTGACTGGCCGGTAAAGATGAATCTTGTCAACCAGGTACCTCAGGGCAAGACCCTGAACGCATTTAAAAACATATGCACAACACTTAGAAATTGATCCTTTCGAGGAATGGGATGTCAATGGAGAGACCGTCCGAAGCAAGAGGATCCCGCATAACAGAGAGGGCCTAGAAAAAGCACATTTCACTACTTGGCTGTCTTGGTGATTGAAAACCAAATCAGAATGCAAAACGCATCCAAGATGTCTTACTTTGTCAACATGGCATGTGGGGAGAACAAAAATGATGGGCGGAAGGCTCGGAACTCGAGAAGGATCTATAATCAAATGTCTAGGACTTATCAGCATTACTGTTATGCCAAACATTGCATGAGAACTTTACATCGCTAATAGTGTCAGATGTCCCTTGTCAGTGTTGGTCAGGATATTATCCCATTAAATTGTTAAGGGCTCTCAGTACAAAGTTAAAACATTGTGGCAAAGTGGTCACTTCGCGACAGGGAATAGTATTGTCGTATCACCTCATAATAAGGTGCCCTAACAGTGCATTAACAATTGTGAAAGTAATATTTGCCAAAAATGTAAAAACTGTTTACTAATAAGTAGCTAACTAAACAAAGGTGTGGTGACACCTCAGGAATGATTCATTATTGTATAACGTACACATCTTGATTGGCTCTAAGGTCATTCCATGTAGAATGAGTGATTCACCAGTGTCAAGGAAGGAAGCACACATACTTGTATCTACTGCAAAACTATTGAAGACAGGACGTTGCAACCGTATATGCGTCTGATAATTTACACATGTCTGTTGGTGGTCCACGCATGTCCATAATTATCAGGTTGTATAAGCTCGTGGACATCAGATATGTTTAAGGTGCATAGTGCATTAAAACAAGCGATTCCAACTACATATGCATCTGATAATTTACACATTTCTGCAATGTTGGTGATCCATACATGTCCATAGTGGTCTAATTGCATGTGCACTAAATCAGGTGTCAGACCATTAACTTCTTTACTTAAGAATGTCATCATTCCATTATTGATTAGAGTCGGACCTTCATATGCCATGAAGCAGATATCTACTTCTTGATTTGTAAAGTGACTAGTGCCTTGGCCAGTTAGACCATCCAGTGTGGCAGGTGACCAATCAGACTGATTCCCATGTCTATTATGAACTGTTGAATATTACTTAGCACCCAACTTAATTTAGGAGTGCAATTTTATCTTTGAATGGTCAAGTGTCTAGTGCACTGGCCGTCAAAGCTCCTATTCATAGCAGAGTCTAAGCACTTAAATGGAAATCTATTGATGAACAAAGCGAATTATAGTTAGTGAATGTGTCTAATGTTTGTCATAAACGTGATTGATGCCACTGCCATTTCGTACTATATAATAAAACTGGTCGACAATCAGATTAAGTACAAAGCCTACAACGGTCTTTGGGATATAGGTGAACACTCAATGTAATCCTAGGATCCAATTCTATGTCTGTTGATCATATGTGTAGTGCACTGACTAACAAGTGGTCTGTAAATCATATTCCATAAAGGACTATGGCCCTCATTAGGACTCCGGCGGTGCCGGAGTCCGCCATGGCGGAATGGGGAATTAACACCCCATTCCAAGGTTGGCGGGGCGGTAATTCCCCATGCCGCCATGGCCCTTCACCATTCCCATTTTTGCCCCATAGGGCATAATGGGAATGGGGAAGGTGGTAAGAATGGTACCGCAAATTGCGGTACCGTACTTACCTCGAGAGTCCCGTTGCGGGCCCCTACTTTAACGGCTGGTCTAGACAAGCCGTTAAGGTCGGGTCCCGCAAAGGGACCTCGTAGTAAGGCGTTAAGGGTTTAACGGCGCCATTAACCCCTTAACGCCAGGGTCCTAATGAGGGCCTATGTCCTATAAACTGCATAGTTTACGAGGCACTAGGCAGGATGGCTGTTAAAGTGCAACTTGTGCCCTATCCCTAACTAAGCCAGTTAAGGACAGTGATGGAGCAAAAGAAAAAGAGAAAAACACCCACAAAACCCCATAATTAATGTATGTTCCCTGATCAAGGAACATCATATTTCAAATGGAAAATATTCAGCTTTACAGAATATGTGGTGTGATTCGAACATTGGGAAAAAGAAAAAGAAAAAGATTGCATATTGACAGTTCAAAATTAAAAATAACATAGTATGGAAGTTGGTGAAAGAAACATATGACTGCAAATGTATTGGTCCTATTCCTATATCTAATACAGGAGATAGTCATGTTCACATGCCGTGGTTATTAAAGGGTGTATGCGTAGAAGATTGGGGACCAATTATCCGTTTAGGAGATACAGTGAATCAGAAAATTATTCCACTTCCAAAAACGTGTACAGTTCCTCATCTAAATTATGTCTCATTGGATTTTTACTCTCAAAATCATCTATGATAGATCTTGTCTGTTCCAGTCGCAGTAAGTGTTCTTTATCTCCTCCTCTTGGTCCTACATGATTTTATGGATCCCGAAGGTCAATTCAGTAGGATCACTTCTGTGTAATTCAAAAAAATGTTTGGCCATGGGATAGGCAGCATCATTATTCTTAATCATTCTCACATTTTGCAGGATACAGATTTTTTATTTGCATTTCGTGCTTCCCACGTACCATGTTTGACAAGGGCATGAAAGGACATAGACAACAAATTCGGACTCGCATGTGATTTTCTCCTTGATATTGATAGGGTGCCGCAATACTGAATGGTTGTAAGTATTGCAATTGCGGGCATATTTGCACATTTTACAACAGGTACATTTGAAAAAACCTTCTCCACTGGTAGTCAGACCATTTTTTCCTTCACTCGGATTTTCTGATTTCATAAAGCTGTTTACCAAAGTGTCTTTAATAGAACTGCTTTTCCGAAAAGTGAGGTCTTTGGCTGCTCTTAGTATTTTCCAATATTTGTTAAGAATATGCCAAATGGATTGTGCATGAGTTCCAAAAGCAAGAATTAGTCATTTGACAACTTCATCAGTCTCGCTGATGACATTGGATGACTAATTTGTTAACAGAGCGTGCCTATTTAATGATCATGCTTTCATATAGGCGCGCTCGGTGATCTTTTTTGGGATATCGCTGTTTAAAAAAAAAAACATGCAGTGATCTTGCTAGCTATGTCAAAGTCTTCAATATTGGTACAGTTTCTTTGTATTCTAATAACTTCTCTGTAGGGTATGCTCCATATGAGATTTTTCGGATGGACGCTTGTAGCGTGAACTGGGGCATTGCAACCCATTGTTTTTCTGTATGGCTCGCAAACAACATGTTGGTCCACTATTTTGATTGTAACATCCAAGAACACTACAGAGTGTAAGCTATGAATTTCTGTGAATTATAGATTAAAGTCATTTGTGTTAAGTTCTTTGACAAACTCTATCCAGCCTTTCTCACTGCCTTTCCAGATAATGAAGAGATTGTCCATATGGCGCAGCTATAACACTATATTCTCTATATGCGCCTCTTTATATATATATTGTTAAATATTTTAAAGAAGTGAATAGAGGGTTTTGCTCTATCCAACTAGAAGTTTTTTTTTCTTCTCTGTAGCATGATTAATGAAGGCAACCTTTTATTGGTTGTGTGCTAAGAATACATTCAGTATTCACTTAGTACCATTATGAGAATAAAACATCAATATTCTTGTTTCTATTTTATTATTAAATACATTTTATTCTTTTTCAGAGTTACACATTTTCAAGAAAGAAGGTGACACATATCAAGACACTAGGTAAGACATTCCATAAACATAATATATGTACAATGCACATATATACACACACAAATTTGTATATTTTTTATATTATTATTTATAGCCGCAGCTACAGCACAAGCCAATGAGATGCAGTGGTCTTCATTCCAGTTGCTGGGTGGCGATGGATTGAAGACCCAGATGACATTGTCATCGCTGCTGCTGCTATGTAAAACAATAAAAATTACAACACTAAAAGACAATGCCCAAAAAAATGAAAATGTTTTTTAAAAAAAGAAAAAAAAGTAAAACATAAAATCGACAAACTGAACAAATCACAAGACATGGGAAAAGAGGATTAGGTTAAAAGTGGTTAAAAAGGAAGACGAATTAAAGGGTTAAAGTGCCAAATGTTCTTGCAGTTACTTGGATAACCTTTCACTAACAAGCACTGATAGTAATGATCAATATAAACTTATTTTCATATGAGTGTAGTGATTATTTGCAGCTACACACTGCCGCACACCCTGATTGGGCACTTTTGCACGTGCAGATTTCCTCATACAGCATGGGCGTAGCCCTGTTAATACATCTTAACGTGTGATTTGGCAGTTCATTGATGCAGATAGGAGTCACGTGTTGACGTGCAGCCGCAGCACGTGATATGATTGGCTCGTGCATCAGGCGCAAAGAAGCGTTGCCACGCTGAAGGAGCTTGACGTCCTATTGGCTCATTTCAAATGCACAGATTTCATTAAACGGCATGGGCGTAGTCGGGTCAATGCACCGCAGTGTGTCATTGGCTCGTTCATTGATGCGACTAGTAGGGTACCGCAGCCCATGATTCGATTGGCTGTTAAAAACAGATGCAAAACCACGTATCCATATCAACGTAGCTTTCGAAGGGATTGGGTATTCCATTGGGGCTTCCATTGACGCAGCTACTGCCACGTGCAACCATGACTCTTCATTGGGCCCTGCAATTGGTCAATAATTCATCAATGCGCCTGGGTGTACCCACACGTACCGAAAACACATTCTGGTTGGCTATATCGCATAACCGCGATTATACCCCTCTCCCAAACACCTTTTTTGTTTTCTGTCATTGCATTTTATTGTCTCTTGGTGGGTGAACTTCAGTGTAAGCCTTCAGGAACTTTTAAAAGCAGTACCTGGATTTGTCCATTCCTTGTTGACATTTTTACCTTTCTTTTTCCTATACCTTTGTCCTTTGTCTTGTGCTTGTAGTGTGTCAGTTTTTGTTATTTTAACTCGTTATATCTATTTTTTTTTTATATTAAGTGGCAGAGTCCTTTTTGTGTTGTGTATTTTTACAGTATTTATTTTTCCTTCACTGTCCTGCATTTCAAAATGACTACGACCAGCAGTGATGATGAGGCGGTGTGGGTGGCTTCAGCTTTACCGCCAGAGAAGAAGCAATGTGCACAAAAAACCATTGCTGACAATAGGCCATATTTCCACGTAAAGCACCAACAAAGCAAAAAGGAGATCGAGGAGGTCATGTGCATTTTCTGTGGTAAGATTTGCAGAGGGGACCTTCACACAAGCTATCGCAAAGCTTGCGGACATCCATGTTAATTCAACATCTTGTCCGTGATCATTCGGATGAACTGGATGATTCTGAGAGGAAGACTCATGTGAAACATAAGGTCAAAGCACAGAGAGCAAGATCAGCACATCAGTATTTGTCATCTGTGCCACAGACTTCCAATTCGATTACCAGCTATTTTCCACCAACTAACACCCAACCTCAGTCCATCCTGCCTACACCCGATATTTCTAATTTTATTGTGATGTGCCAAACTTGTCACAGCTTGATTGAGGTGGGATGTGGCACCCTAGATGCTTGGGGAAAGGTTCTTTCGGAACAAACAGCCAATTGCCAATGCTAGGTATATTTTTAAGTGTCCATTTTATACCCCATTCCTTAGAAAATAAAACATCAAAAATTCACAAAATATAAAATGCAAAAAAATGTTCTTTTTTTTAACGTTTTGTTTTATCTATAAATCCTAGTGTTTTTCCCTTCCCAGTTCCTGACTCAATTTTCCTTATGCCCAAAACGGTCCTTTTCAGGGTCAACTTTTCAGTAGTAAAAATAGACAATAAAAACACATACTGTAGATATGGATAAAAAACCTTTCATTGATACTTTCAATACAGCGTGCGTTAAAAAAAAACATATCCTTATGTATTTTTTATTATAGTCGTGGTTATCCCATGTGGAAGCCGGGTGTAGACACCCCAAGTCGTTGCTGCATTTAGCCGTGCATGCATCCTTGGTAGCTACGACTATAAAACCGTAAAAAGAAATTCGACATATATATGTATATGGGCAGTACTCTTGTAAAGATGTATTTTTAGATATCTTGCGGGTAGTCTTTGTACACACTGTAACACAATAATACCTTTCTATTCATCAACAGTACATATAAAAGCAAACACTTTAAAAAGTTAAATAAATATGCAAACAGGTTTATTTGGGGGGAATGTGGTTGCACAATATCTTTTTTGTTACTTTCCTCACATGATACATCGTTTTCCTTTGCCCAATTATCTATATTATTAATGTCAATTATATGTGGAATAGCAAAATCCTTGAAATTCAAGGAAATAACTTCAGTTGCAGGGACGTTAAGGTGAGCAATACATCGTAACAAAACCTTTAGAATTCAAGGAAACAACTTTAGTTGCAGGGACGTTAAGGTGAGAACTTAACACAACAAAACACCTGAAATTCATCTAAAGCCAGCTTAACTTCATGCCCCCTGTTGCACATCCTATGACCACAATGATGACATCACAGATTGCATCACTGATTGTAAATTGTAAATTGTAAGTGTTTATTTGCAGAGGGCTTATACACAAGTGGAGTGCTTCAAAGCTCTTCAAGGCGGGCAGGGAGCAAGGGAGTACAGTCATCATTCTTAGACCTTGAAGATTCTGAATGATTTACAAAAATAGCTAGCATTCCCAGCCAGAGGCATATCTACTAGTGAAGTACTTGACAAAGAGTGAGGGTAGAAAGAGGTGGGGGAATGAGAGGAGCAAATAGGTCAATTTACTACAGTACTGGCTTGGCGACACTTCAGGTTGTTTGGTAGTTGGTCATCCAATGTGCCTATGCATGAGTATTTCATGCATGCTCAAGCTAAGGAGGGGAAACAGAGGGAGGACCGGAAAGACAGACTTACAAGGCCTAGAACATTCAAGGTCAAGGACGAGCAATTGCACATAAAAGGAGGTGCGAGGGAGGGTAAGGGGTGTCGGAATTGAAACAATATTATGCCTCCTATCGCAGCAATTGTATGTGTATTTGCCTATGCCAAGTTGTCTAAACATCATATGCGAACAAACTCCGCGGCAAGGTTTTGACCTTAGAGAAAGTAATGTAAGTCGCCATCTTGGATTAAGCCGCCATTTTAGGTTCTCTTGTAATGTGGAAGTCACCCTGAACATCAAAATGGAGGCCGAATGACATTCTGAGTAAGATTCTGGCCGTTGTGACCTCCGTACACACGAATAATTAATATGCCTGCAGGCCACTTGTCGGGGTAGCGAACTGAGACCTTGTCCTATTGTTGACCTATGTGTAAATGTACAACTATATCAGCGAAACTAATCAAAATGCATATGTTATAGGATTGACCTGGCTAGGAACCCATAGGCCCGATCCCTAGAATGGTTAACCCGCGAGGGGGTTGGCCAAGGGCTGGATAAAGAGTATAAAAAGCCCAAGTACTCCAATGTACGGTCTCTCTTACTAATGCATCGAACCTTTGTTGAAGTTCGTTACGTTACTCTGAGAGCCGAATAGCTATCCGTTTGTCAATTGACTTTGGTAACTGTTGTAGCTTTTAAATAAAGCACTTGTATGTTCTTTGTAACCTGTGTTGGTGTGTTTCTTCTTGGGCTTCCCGGCCACATATTATTTTTATGTTTTCACAGTTGGTGGCCGAATAGGGACCCTCAAGATTGATGCCGGATCATTGAAGGTTGACGCAGACTATCGAACCGGGATCGGACGGTGTGATACTGCGGGCCCGACCGAACGAGATGCGATACCTCGGCAGCGCTGCACGATCCGATCCTTGGACGATAGTCGTGTGGTCTGACACGGCATCTTGACGAGGGTCCATTTTTGAGGTGGGCAGATTTGTCGAAACCACCAAACACTAGGTAAAATTTGTTAGGTAAGTTCTTTGGTAAACCGTACGGTCCTCCTTAGGTTTGGTCAGGTGCAGTCGTAACCCGGCTCTTAATTTAACCCTGATAATTTGAATTTGGCGTATTGTATCTGCGACACAATTACTGACCAGGTAACACCAATTTTTTGTGAAATGCCTGGGAAATTGTCTAGCTGCTTTAGGGCTCTGTTCCGCAGCGATCGACAATCTTTGGAATTTAGCCATCCGCACCACAGGAGGGGTCGCCGGCATGTACTATGTACTGTAAGTATGGCATTGGAAGTATAGTATTTAATGATATTTGGCACAGACAAACCAGACATGCCTCTGAATTTCAGTGGCCAATCAATGGTAGTTTTGAGATCCCCCGTATTGAATACCTAGAATCGGTCTTGCTAAAAAAGAAGGCCAGACCTGCAGCATTTGATGTTTTGCAGAATTGGAAAAAAGAAGCGTTGCAGCAGCTTAAAAATAGGGATAAACATGCACGCCGTCATAAAACAAATGCCGAAAAGGCGTTGTTATATGATAAGGAAAAACATTCGGAGTCAGTCAAAAATATGGATAAGGCTTTCTCACTAGGTATCCACAAAATTTACCCCTCTAAAGATTTCCATGTTTCTGAAGAATTTATTGAAAAATTGTTAAACGAACGCAGGCCTGGTGCCTCTGCCCCATCTCCGTATGATCCGCTCCCGGGTGCTCTGCCCATTCCTGCTGTTGTTCCTGCTGTTATTCCTGTTCCCCCTGTACAACCTATTGTTCCTATTCCTCTAGTTGTTGTTCCTCCACCTATCCCGCCACCCCTTCCTCTTGCGCCGATAGTTGCACCCTCATTGAATTTGCCCACACCTCCGCTCCCAAGTGGTTCTGTATTGACTAAAATTGATCAAGGTGCGGGGTCAAAGATTGTCACTCGTAATACTGTTTCTGCAGACAAGAAACAGGAATTATTTGCATGGGCTAAGCACTGTATGGAGAAAGGTGATCAAGTTAACGTTTTTTCCACATTATCAAATATGGACAATTCTCCCGAGAAAAATGTTTTTATCGAAGGTTTGGGGACTCATTTATGTGTGATGTGGGGTAGATTACAAAATTCGGATCTCCTACAAGGGGTGAGGAATCTCAATACTTTAGCCCTTTCGAGGGACACAGAGGAGAAAGTACATGGTCATGTTGAGAGATTGTTTGAGAATAGGAGGGACTTTGAGAAATCACGAGATGAGGATGATGAAAACGACAGTATGTATGTGCAGAAACGGTTCCTTCCGTGTCGTAGATCGGCACCTGAGGAAGTACGAATTTGTACCAAAGATGCGATTCGATGGATCTCGGATTCATCGATACCGCCAGATGAAGTATATGACACGTATAGTCAGTATACAGTAGAAATCCAGAGGAAGGTGATTCAGGTAATGGTACAGTACCTGCAGGAAGAATGTGTAAGGAAGAAGGTTAGTTGTCCTATAGAGTTATTGGGAATTTGTAGAAGGGCTTTTTCGCCCGACACTTCTTCGACTGCCTTAGCACTCGACCTGGCTCTGTTGCTTAGTAAGCGGTCGGAGTTACCTATATCTCAGTTGCCTATGAGAGAGGTTCCTCCGACATTTGTCCCAAAGGTTGAGATTCTCGCTAACGCTGGGACTGGTGCACCCGCTGTGGATATCCCTGCACATTATGTATCACAATTTGTTCACGTCCCGTTTTCATGACAGGAAGTGAACACTATTAGACAATCAATTCCCGATATCAGGAAAAACCCGACAGGATTCAACAAAGAGATAGAGTCCGTTCTGCAGTCCTCTGTGTTCACCTTAAGTGACATTGACTTGCTATTCCCTGTACTCCTGCCCGTAGATTTATGGAAGCAGGTTCGAACAATAGACGATGTGCCAGGATTAGGAGATACGTGGGCTAACATGACTAGGATTGATGGGGAAAGACCAGCTGGTGAGAAACCACCTCAGGTAATACTTACTTTGCCTGATAGAATTGTCACAAAATTGAAAACCATAATTCCTGAGAAAAGAATTATTTGGGACAAGCTTACGGCCTGTGTTCAAGGAAAAACTGAAGGTGCCACCGAGTTCTTTAATAGATTCGAACTGGTATTCTCTGATTTCAGTGGACAGGACTTGGGCACAGAGTCTGGGAAATGGTTGTTTGTGGACAAATTTGTACGTGGGTTGTTGCCCGACATCCAGTCACAGATTATGTCCTCTGAGAGCGCTTGGCAGGCGAAATCCCAATCTGAAGTTTTGCACATGGCTCAGTATTATGAGAACCGTGTGAATAATGAAAAAGAGAAAATAGAGAAGAGGAAAGGAGATTTGAAGACAAAAGTATTGTTACAACAAATTGTTAGAAATCCCAGAGGTGGTATGTCACAGATCAGAGGTCAGTATGTCCCAAAAGGAAACGCTCCTTTGGGTCCTGTGAATGTTAATCAATGTGCCTATTGCCGCCAGGAAGGTCATTGGCGAGCACAGTGTCCCGTCCTTCGACAAAGGTCAAACAATGCGTTTGGGAGTATGGGTAGATGACCTAGAGGTCGCCCTGGAGCAGGGGGCCCTGATAGAGGTCAGTTTTCACAAGATCCTCAGCAACCTTTTTCACGGGAAAATCAGACTTCGAGTGTGGACGCAAGAAATATATTTGATCACCCTTCTGCTGCCTACCTTTCTGAAGAGCTTCCTTTCGATAACAATTTGTTTCGTTAGGACTGCCCGAAGCAGGGTTTGGAAACTTCACCTATTCCCGTTAATCAGAAAGGTCCCTACGTTGAATTGTTAGTAGGGAATAGGAAACATCAGTTTTTGATAGACACTGAAGCACACAAGTGCTCCATTGATCATTCCCGGGTTCCAAACATTCCACTGTCAGGGCAAACAAATGTTTCTGTAGGGTTTTCTGGTATACCAATTGCTTGTCCGGTTTCTTCGCCGGTGTCTGTTTCTTTGGGTCCCTTTACGGACCATTGTCCCTTCCCTCTGACTTCGAACTGTGGAGAGAATTTGCTGGAGTTAAATCTGTTGAAGAAATTGAATGCAGTAATTCATTGTTCCTCTGATAGAGTACGACTGATGGTTTCACCACAGCAACTTCCCAATTCTCAGTTTTTGACTCGACCATTGCCTCCTGAGTTTAGTGTTGTTCCAGAATGTTTATGGGCGGTTGATGACAATGATGTCGGGGTGCTACAGATTGAGCCCGTTAAAATAGTTTTGAAGCATGGAGTTAAGCTACCACGCATTCCGCAATATAAAATATCAGTTGAGGGCGAGCATGCTTTCAAGAGCATTGTCTCCGATTTTGTGCATCGAAGGGTGATTGAAGAGATTGCAGGTAGTTTATGTAACAGCCCAATTTTGCCTGTATACAAGAAAGGCGACAATGCAATCCCATACCGTTTTATAATTGATCTTCGTGCTATTAACAAAGTTGTTGCCCCACAATTTCCAATTGTGTCTGATGTAACAACGATACTAACAATGATCCCTGCTACAGCTATGCACTTTAGTGTTGTGGATTTAAAGAATGCTTTCTTTAGCATTCCTATATACAAGGAGAGTAGATATTTGTTCGCGTTCACCTTGGGAGGACGTTCATTTACATTTACTCGGGCACCTCAAGGGTATACTGAAAGTCCAAGCATTTATAGTAGAGCATTGAAAGAGCAGCTCGACACCCTTGAATTGCCACCTACTTGTACACTACTTCAGTATGTCAATGATTTGCTTTTGGCTGCAGATTCTGAAAGTGCTTGTAAAGAAGGCACTTTATTGTTACTTATTCATTTGGCCGAAAACGGTCATAAAGCTTCGCTCAAGAAATTTCAATATTGTTGTCAGGAGGTCACCTATTTAGGCTACCTCCTGTCAAAGGAGGGGAGAAGATTGACACCTGAAAGAATAAAACTAATTTCTGGCTTGTCTGATCCAAATACACAGAAGGAAGTCAGGGCCTTAATAGGTATGGCTTCTTACTGTAGGTTGTGGATCCCGAACTTTTCACTAGTGATAAAACCGATGTTGGCTTTGACGAAGAAGGGCATTTCTCTGCCGCTGCCATGGAAATCGGAACATCAACGATCATTTGAGCTTCTCAAAACCGCGTTATGCTCTGTACCGGTTCTGGGTACTCCAAATTATGACAAGGCCTTTGTGTTGTTTGTGCATGAATGTGATGGATATGCTTTTGCTGTGTTAACACAGGAACACGGAGGGAAGAATAGGCCGTGCGGCTACTACTCCTCCGCCCTTGATCCTGTCGCATGTGCTTTGCCAAGATGTTTGCGAGCTGTCGCTGCTGCTGCCGCGTCTGTAAAACAGAGTGAGGGAATTGTCCTAGGCCATGATTTAATTTTGATGGTACCTCACTCTGTAGATGTCCTATTGAATAAAACCCAAACGCAACACCTCACTTCTGCACGGCTGACAAGGTATGAATTAATTCTGTTTGCCCCTCACATTCAAATTAAGAGGTGTTGTGTTCTTAATCCGGCTGAACTTCTACCTTTCCCGCAAAATACTGTTTGCGGTGATGAAGAATTACATGACTGCCTGTATACCACTGAACAGGAAACGAAGGGCAGGATAGATCTTATAGATACTCCTTTAGGTAATGCAGAAGGGGAGCTGTTTTGTGATGGCTCCTGCTTCAAACTCCCAGATGGTACATCTACAGCTGCCTATGCAGTTACTACGTTGAGTACGGTTGTTGAAACTAAGAGAATTCCGCATAACTCCGCGCAGGCCGCAGAGATTATAGCGTTGACCCGAGCTTGTGAACTCTCTGAAGGGCATACAGTAAACATATATACTGATAGCCAGTACGCCTTTGGGGTGGCTCACAACTTTGGGAGGCTCTGGTCGGAAAGAGGGTTCCTAACCTCACATGGGACCAAGATCCAGCATGGTCCCCTGATAGTGCAATTGCTTTTGGCACTCTCACTCCCTAGGCAGTTAGCGATCATGAAATGTGCAGCACATCGTAAGGTCATAGATGATGTGGGAAAAGGGAACGCTTTTGCTGACCAGATAGCCAGGCAAACGGCTACGGACTTTAGTGCAGACATGTATGCTCTAAGGGAAACAAAAGATGCCTATGGAATGGATGAGGGTATCGGGTCTGTGCGAGATATTCAAACTGATGCCACAATAGAAGAGTCTGAAAGGTGGGCCGAAGGAATGGGGAAACTGGATGATGATGGGTGTTGGGTGGATACATCTGAAGGAAAATGGTTGCTCCCTGATTCATATGTGCTGGCAATGGTTACAATGGCACACGGTCCTACGCATGTGTGTGCTCAGCAGATCACGAAAATGTTAGAACAAGCATGGGTGAATGATAAAATTTCGAAGATTGCACAGCGCCATGTTCAGAATTGTATGATTTGCTTACAGCACTATGTGGGGAAGGGGACAGTAACTCCAAGGGGAAGCTTTGGGCCCCCTTCTGTTCCCTTCGAGGTCATCCACTTTGATTTTATTGAGATGGAACGGTGTAACAATCTAAAATATGTTCTTATGATTATTTGTGCTTTTAGTAAATGGGTCGAGGCTTTCCCCGTTAAAGATGCTACTGCCATGACCACTGCAAAGACTATGGTAAAAGAATTCTTTCCACGATTTGGGCTTCCAAGGGTAATTTGGTCGGACAATGGTCCCCATTTTGTTGCAGCAGTAATTTTGCAGATATGCACAGCGTTACACATTGAAAAACAATTTCACTCGGCTAGACATCCTCAAAGTGCTGGGTTGGTAGAGAGACATAACGGCATTCTAAAGAATAAGCTTGCAAAAACATGTGCCAACACCAAACTGAAATGGCCCGATGCCTTACCCATTGTATTGTTAGCCATGCGTACCACACCTCAAACTAAGACTGGGCTCTCCCCATTTGAGGTAGTGATGGGGAGACCTGCTAACATTTGGGGCCTTCCGAAGCCCAGAACCTTAAGGGAGGTAGAAAATGTATTGCTTGTAGACTACTGTAACCAGTTGACTAAAAATCTGTATCTCATTTATCATCAGGTCCAATCAGCTTTACCTGTACGGTTTACGGGCCCAGGATACGATATTCAGCCTGGAAGTTGGGTCCTAGTGAAGACCTACAAAAGGTCTTCCTGTCTCGCTCCTCGCTGTAGGGGACCCTACCAGGTGCTGTTGGTCACCCAGACAGCAGTGCGGGTGGCTGGAAAAAAGCATTGGATCCACGAGACGCATGTCAAGAAACTTCCTCACCCGACGCCACACGTTACAGAAGAAGCAGAACCCCTCGCTGACGCTACAATCTCTGATCCTGGAGTAGCAAACAGCACTGTGAGTGCGTCAGAGAATTTCCCTGGAGCTTGGGGAACAGTCCATTTCGTCTCTGCACTCTTTGAAAAAGTTATTTCCGGAAAACATTGTTTCAAGTTCTGCGACTTCCATCGCCTCCGATACGTTGCTTCCCTCAGGAAGTGACGTTACCTTGTTTCCGGATCAAACAGTTTTGGGTACCACCAGGTACGACCTTCGATGAAGAAAATAGAACTACGGCACGGTTCTTTCCGTGCATTTGGAAAGAAGAAGTGATTGAAAGTTTTCTCTTGTAAAAGAAAGTTTCTTTCGAACAAAAGGAAAAAAAAGGGATTCTGCTGGCTAGGGTTGGAAAGGACTAAGAAGTCGCGCGACCGTAGTGTCGCCAGCAACGAACATTGGGGTCGTCGATTGAGAAACTACGAGGCCTGCCACCTCCACCGCTGCTCCCCGCACTGGACTTGTAAATAAGGGGGTGACCAACTTGGACAATGAACAATGTGCCTGGGCCCCAAAAACGTATTGCTGTGTTGTGTTAATAATAATTGGAATTTGTGTAATTACCGCTGTGGGACTTTGGTACTTCGAAGAAATTTACCCTCTAAAACCTCTACTGCCAATTGAGATTGTACCTACTGCTTTGACTCCCTCTGTACACCTTCATACTCTGTCACCTAGAGACTCCCAGCATAGACGAAAGTATCATAATAACACTTTAATGATAGTAATGAATGCAACGCATGCCATTTTTAATAAGAGTAATTGCTGGATTTGCACCCATTTACCGCAACATGGGAACAAGGGGCTAGGATGGTATATTCACCCTTTTCCTTTAACGACTGCTTGCTATGCTTCTCTTAGAGCACTATTCTTTGGCCGTTGGAATGATAGCGTCTCAGGGAACTTATATGGAACTAATTTAAATGATTTTGAGAAATGTGAATTGACTCCCCTGGGATGCTCGCTTTTTGCAAATAGAAGTAGACCAAATGTCGCTTCTATTAGGCCATCTGATAAACTATCTCTTCCTTTCCAAACTCTAATTTCCTTTAAAATGGCTCCGATAGGCAATAAGGACGCTGTGCCCCCTTCCTACTCTATTAATCATAGCCCCGATTCAGTCCCCTTTTGTGTACAAAGAAATGGCACTCGGCCAATGGGAGATTTTGAAGGTTGTGTAAACATTGTTAATTTGACTGGGGAGAACAGGCCTGTATGTAGGGGGGCCTGTTTATTTCGTTTGTGGTAGTTCAGCATTTCCCTGGTTGCCCAAGGATTGGCAGGGAACCTGTTATTTAGGAATCCTGTTACCTGGGGTATTTATAGCTAGTACATTGGAAGTTTCTAAGGCTCGCCCATGGCGGGACGAGGATGGCGATACCCCTGGGCAAGTATTGGGAGATATAGTGAAATCAGTTGTGCCATTTTGGGGGCAGATAGCAAACTCTGAAAATATTAGGGGACTAGCAAGAGTATTGGAGAGAACCATCAACCGGACCACGGATATACTCTACAATATGACACTAGAACAAAAGGCAATAAGATTGGTAGCGCTCTAGAATCGGATGGCATTAGATGTCATTCTGGCTGAACGTGGTGGAGTATGCAATTTAGTGGGGTCCGCTTGCTGTGTTTTCGCACCAGACTCCTCACCGACAATTTTCAAAGCAATACAGAACTTGCACATCCTTAGTTGTGAAGTGCATGTTCCGGTGGGAGATTGGAATATTAGCGCCTGGTTCTGGGATTCTCTACGATCCTGGGGTTGGAAGGTGCTTTCTGTTATCCTGGTTATTTTGGGAATCCTGCTATTCCTTTGTTGCTGTTTCCAATGTCTACCTAGTATATGTGCAATACTAGGGGGGTGTTGTGCTCAAGCAGTGAGCACAGTAGGGCACAAAATGTACGCCCCAGATACAGCATCTAAAGAGTTTGTGTTAGAAGAGGTTCTGATGAATGACCTAATGGCTATAGACATTACAGATAATGATTCAGGATGTATAGACGACAATGCATGGAGTTATTTACAAAAGTATTAGAAATGATATTAGCACTTGGCATAGGCCAAAAGGAGGGTTTGTCGGAATTGAAACAATATTATGCCTCCTATCGCAGCAATTGTATGTGTATTGGCCAACGCCAAGTTGTCTAAACATCATATGCGAACAAACTCTGCGGCAAGGTTTTGACCTTAGAGAAAGTCGCCATCTTGGATTAAGCCGCCATTTTAGGTTCTCTTGTAATGTGGAAGTCACCCTGAACATCAAAATGGAGGCCGAATGACATTCTGAGTAAGATTCTGGCCGTTGTGACCTCCGTACACACGAATAATTAATATGCCTGCAGGCCACTTGTCGGGGTCGCGAACTGAGACCTTGTCCTATTGTTGACCTATGTGTAAATGTACAACTATATCAGCGAAACTAATCAAAATGCATATGTTATAGGATTGACCTGGCTAGGAACCCATAGGCCCGATCCCTAGAATGGTTAACCCGCGAGGGGGTTGGCCAAGGGCTGGATAAAGAGTATAAAAAGCCCAAGTATTCCAATGTACGGTCTCTCTTACTAATGCATCGAACCTTCGTTGAAGTTTGTTACGTTACTCTGAGAGCCGAATAGCTATCGGTTTGTCAATTGACTTTGGTAACTGTTGTAGCTTTTAAATAAAGCACTTGTATGTTCTTTGTAACCTGTGTTGGTGTGTTTCTTTTTGGGCTTCCCGACCTCATATTATTTTTATGTTTTCACAGGGGACAAGTACGCCCAGTCCAGCAGGGGCCTGGGTCAAGTGCAGAGTGGGTGCCCCTCTCATGGAGCATATTGCAGTAGTGCCAGGCAGAGTGCGGAGGCCCGGAGGCAAGTGCAGGACTGGCAGGAGAGCCTTGGACCTGTGAGGCTCTGGAGGTGCACCAGGCGACCAATCAGCTAACTGAGCAGGTTTGGGAGGAGAAGGAAGGAGGGAAAGAAGTGAGGAGAAATGAGGTTAGCAGGGGAGAGGGAGAGGGAGAGAGGAGGAGGAAGAGAAGAGGTAGGTCTTGAGGAGTTTCCGGAACATTAGGAGGTCCAGCTCAAGACAGAGGCTCAAGGCTCATGACATCACTAATTACATTTCAACAGTAACTGGCATTAAGCATGGCCTTCAGCCATGGTCATTGTGCATGACCAAATGTATTTTAACGCATGAATGGGTACTAGTCATGGCCTTCAGTTATTAACAGTGGTCACAACCTTCACCCACATGCACTGAATATTGTAAAACACTAAAAGGCTACCAACCAGAGATTTTGGCCTTGACCAGTGGATACAGCTTTCAACCGTGTCCACTGTATATTGTATATTATATACACTGATCAGGCTCTAGCCATGGACTTTAGCACTATACTGGGCAGTGGCCACAGTATTTGGCTGTGCCCACTATATATTCTAACATATAAATGGGCTACTAACCATGGCCTTTGACCTTGAGCAGTTTGCACATCTTTTGGTCATGTCCACTGTATATTTTAAAATAATAAAATGCAATAAGCGATGGCCTTCGGCCGTGCCCACTGTGTATGATACACCATTAACTAGCCACTAGTTATGGCCTTCGGCCGTGCCCGCTGTATATTATAGACACTAACCATTCACTAGCCATGGTTCTCAGTACAATACTAGGCAGTGGCCATGGCCTTTGGCTGTGGGGACTGCATTTTCTAACATATGTTGGGCATCAGATATGGCCTTTAGCCATGGCCACTGACTACAGCGTTCAATGTTGCCCACTGTACATTTTAAAACAGTGATGGGCTACTAGTCATGGCCTTTATTCATGAACATGGGTATTTTTTAACAGTAACCGACCACTAGCTATTCCTTATGGTGCTGCCTAGTAACCTCAGCCTTTCTCATGGCCGAGTCCACTGCCTAAATTGTTGTTAAGGTAATCACAGTTTTCATGAGCTAACATAAATGATGTTATGTCTAATCCCATTATTGATGTAATCAGTTATATACAATGTAATTAGTGTTGCAACCAGTGATGGCATCAGTGATGTGATTTGCAAACATGTAATTAGTGATGTCATCACTGATGTCATCAGTTTGTCATCATTCTGGTCATAGGCTATGCAACAGAGGGCACAATGTTTTCACCTTAACGTCCCTGCAACTAAAGTTTTTTCATTAAATTTCAAAGGTTTAGTTACAATGTATTTGCTCACCTTGACGTCCCTGCAACTGAAAAGATTTCCTTCAAAATTACACAGCCTGCAGTAGCGACCGTGTAGTTATGGTTAAGTTGCTGAACTCATAGGAGGAACATTTTTTGGGTGGCTTATAACTACGCTCCCCCTGGAGGAATCCTCACCAAACTTTGCAAAAATGTTTTTGTTTTCCATAGACTGAATGGAAGTTTTCTTTGCTCACCCCTACAGCCCAAATCGCTGGACAGATTTTCACCAAATTTGCAGCAGAAGCGGCAGCTTGGTCTAGAAAGCGTGCTTTTGTAAATTTGGTGGAAATCCATCCAGTAGTTCTTTTTAAAACGACCAAAAAGTAGGTAATAAAAATGTGTGATATCTGCCTAGTGGGTGATGTGATGTCCGAAGACATAGGATGAGCCCCCTGATTGGCTGGAGAAAAGCGTGATGTGCGTCAGATTTCTGGAAAGGCCCACCATGTTCGATGTGCTGATATCCACCGTGGTCCGCGGACAATGCAGTAAAAACACATAAAAAAACACAACTTATCAAACAATCTCTGGGGAGGTGAGGGGTGATGAGGATGGGATGTGATATGGCCATAAGAAGCCAGAAACAGGTGTTTTCCGCCCCGAGGTCTGTGAACAGTCCAGATGTTCGGGGGAGTCATGTGATGATCGTGAACACTTCAGATGTTCGGGGACATCTGTGCCTATTTCTGTATTACAGGGTTGGTGAAAAGCTGTTCTTGGATGGCTTATAACTTTGGCACCATTCAATGAAACTGCATGACATTTTGGAATCTTAATTTAAACTTGATTCTGAATGGTTTCCAATCCCTCCTACTCTCCTCCTTCTCCCTCATAGCACCGGAAGAGGTATCGGAACAAGTTCTCTCTGTGAAAGTCTCCTCAAAACCAGTGCTCCTCCAGAAGAACTAACAAGGGCAGCATTTCCTCCCTTGCTCCAGCCTTGGCTGATTTCTGCAATCACTCCTTTGCCACTTGCTCCTTCCCTTTACCCCTCAAGCACTCTGTTGTGCACCCTCTCCTTAAAAACCTTATGCTGACCCTTCCTGCCCGGCTAACGACCACCCTATCTCCATTACCCCCTTCCTGGGCAAACACTTTGAGATTTTGGCAATCTCCCAATTGATCAAATGAAAGTGGAGTCAAAAGCTACCCTTGTCAGTAACGCTATGGTCGTAGGCAGTGGATCATCAGATAACGTTTATCTGCAGATTGTACATATTTTAGTGGGTTAGTACAATTAAAGGAACTATGATTTTATGTATTGCTAGTAATAAGGCAGTACACAAACATGGTACTGCCTTATTACTAGCAATACATAAAATCATAGTCACTTTAATTGTTTAACCCACTAAAATATGTACAATCTGTTGTGATTTATATGCAATATTTTTCTTTTATGCCCAGGATGGCATATGTCATTTTTTTATATATATTTTCTTATGTGAGCTAATAAATTGCAGAATTCAATTAATTCACTTCACTTTCCCTTTTTCTTATTTTCTGAAAGAGCCAACGGATATAGGTTATCTGATGCTCCACTGCCTACAATAGCAAACTACCATAGCATTACTGACATGGGTAGCTTTTGACTCCTCTTTCCTTTGATAGATTTGCCTTAACCCTCAGGAGTCAGGCCCCCATCAAAAAAGAGGGTTTCCTTGCCCTTACTTTACACATCTCCCAATTGATCAACCATACTGATTATGTTGGTGGTCTCCACAACCACCAGTCTGGCTTCAGAGGAGCCAAAGGCACGGAAACTGCTCTCCTGAACATCCAATCTCGATTCCAATTCTCTTTCCATTCTCATCCTTCTCGATTTTTCATCTGCCTTTTATACAGTCAATCATGCCACTCTTAAAAATTGACTCTGTGATATCCTTGGCATCACGGACCTGGCACTGGACTGGTTGACCACCTTTCTATCTGACCAACCTACCCAGGTTCAACTTGGACCTTTCCTCTTGCCCCTCTGACCCACTTCATCTCCACCTTCTCTCCTAACTTCCAGTGTTATGTTGATGACATGCAGCTTTCCTTCAATCGTCCCTCCACTTCCTCCTCTTCTTGCTCACTCATTTTTGACTGTCTGACCTTTTTTCAGGCATGGGGCACTGATACTGATCTCTGCCTTAATGCCAATAAGACTGAGATCCTACTCATTGGGACCCCTGCTCCCTCTTTCCCTCCTTCACTCTGGCCATCCTCCATGGGTCCCTTCCCCTCACCTTCTTGTGAGGCTAAAAACCTTGGTATCATCTTCGACTCCTCACACTCCTTCTCTCCTAACATAGCGGACCTTTCCAAGAAGGTCCACTTTCAACTGCACCTCCTCAAATGCATTCTCCCTCTGCCCAAACCCCCCTAGAAATGCAATGCCTCCAGAGCTCTGGTCCTCTCTAAGCTGGACTACTGCAACAGCCTCTTCCTCAATCTGCCTTTATCCTTGATTTGTGCACTTCAACTAATCCAGAATAGTACTGCAAGACTTATCCTTGGCCTCAAGCCCAGGGAACGCATCTCTCAAGCCCTAAAATCTCTCCACTGGCTCACAGTGGCTGTGAGGGTCAAGATCAAGAACATCTGCATCATCCACAAGGCTTTCTGGAGCCTGTGAAGCTGCTACATCCAACTCTCTCTCTCTAAATACCTCCCTGCAAGAGCCCTTCTGTCTTCTAGCTCCAACTCTCTGAAGATCAGATGTTTTTCCAAGCAGACAGTGGGGGGTAGATCCCTCTCTTCGGCAGGTGCCTACCTCTGGAAGGGCCTCCCTGCCCCTCCCAGGCTTGAGCCAGATCTCCATAAGTTCCAGAAGCTTCTCAAGTCCCTCTTTTTCTCTTCTTCCTTCCCTCTCCCCCTGCCCTGTTAATGCCCCCTCTGGCTCTTTGACTGGCTGCCTGGTCCCTTCTGAGTCCCACAGGGCACTAGGTCGTCCTTGTTGAGTCTAACCCAGCACCCCATAGACCCTGACCACCCCCCTAACCTGCACTTACCCTTCCATACCCCTGTAGAGGTGACCAATCAATTCATGAGCAAACCCAAATATTTTCAAGGATGGTGAAACTCAGATAAATGGGACAATAGTAGACCTAACATCTCCCAAGGCAGCATAACGTGTGCAAATAACCCGATCAAGACGAGCGTAAAGCATGCCCTATTTCCGATTACCATTCTTGTAATGAGTAGAACGTTTTACTAAAAGTATGCAACACCTGTCCCCCACCAGTAAGGATTTTTGTTTCCTATCATGTAGGGAATTAGTTCATTAGTCACCTTTTTATTGCTATAATTGTGTTTGGGATCTTTGGCTAACAAATGTCAAGCTTAGAACTATACTAGGTACACTAAGTGTTCATACTGAATGTACTGAATGCACCACACCTACACCCTAGACCATGAAATAAACAGGCCAAAATAATGAACCACGCACAGACTTTCACATTATACTGAGGGACTGTATCTTCATTCAACAAAACAGAATACAAAATATATGCAGGAAAAAACATCAGCATTGCATCTCGTTGAACGCATGCAAGAAATAAGAAGAAAGATCTTAACACAGCTTGGGCAAAAAATAGAGTTTTCATAAATTGTCAGCGCATTTATATTCACAGTTGCATTGACATAGAATTCCTTAACACACCCACCCAAGGCAATTATTTCCCTTGAAAGTATACCTGACAAACATTAGCAGTGCTGCAAACTCCCTCTTTCCAACAAGTGACAAATGTGTGCACAGGTAAGCACATTTGTTCTAAAGTACCTCGAGAACAAATGGGTTTTTACCCTTTTGTAACTAATTTAGCACTTCACTAAAAAGACCATGGGGGTCATGACAAGTGTTGCGGGCCGGAAATAAAGTGCTGGTAATTTGTTTACTGGCACTTTTTTCCAGACCGTACTACTAAGAGTCGTAATGCCGGTAGCACTGACGCCAAGAACACTGCACACTGTGTCACCGTTGGCGGAAGCACAGTCAACAGAAAAATTAGGACCTACCATAAGACATTCTGGAAACACCGGCACAACGGAAATAAGATAGCATTACGATAGTGGTTATTCCGGAAACAGAGGCAAAACAATTGCCGGTACTACTGGCAATTCCGTGCTGCAAACACCGGCACCGCAGAGCAGGTGGAAAACAGGCCCAGGTGGGGAAAAAACAGGCCACAGGTGCACCCAATGGACCAGGTGCACACAATAAGCACTGAAACTTCTGAAATTGATCACAACCACACTACACACACTGACCAACACAAACATGCTGCCACTCATAGTAGTAGCAATTAGGGGTGTACCGATTAGTGAAATTACTATTCAGTCGAATACCTGAGCCGAATAGTGAGGCAAATATTTAATTTTTTAATCAAACATGTTCTAGAACATAATAAACAACATTTCATTTAATAAAATCAGTAGACATTCTATTGCATGAGTATTCATGTTTATTAATTGGACATACGTATCTAACTAAGCTTATTAAAAGCTTATTAAATGATAAAATGGCAAAAAGAAATAAACAGATTATCCCCATCGTATGGATGCAGCCAGGAGTGCCCCTAGGATAACATTTCAGGGGGGCACTAACCCTTCAATTTTTGGGAGAGGCGCTAACTTCAGAGACTGTGGGTGAAGGACACACTTACTGTAAGGGGCACTTTGAAAATAATAGCGACACCTCCACCAGATCTAGCAGCACCGCGATCCATTCGCAACAGATTTTAAGTATCAGGCAGGGCTAGTATGACTGTAGGTTTCGAAGTCTCCTTTAGCCAGGTTTCAGTGACACAGAGGAGATCGGGACCTAAATTGCTAAGTAGGTCATCACATGAAGCAGCATGATTAACTAGTAAATGCGCATTTATCAACAACGATCTAATGATTCTGGTGCTAGTCTCTGCCATAAGCAGCCCGCAATCCATACCTAATGGCAAAACCATGCCATGCGTAGCAAAGCTAAGCATATCCCCACAGGACCAGTTAATTTGTGGAGTATATAGCCTACTAACAGGTGAAGCCCAAGGCCCAATCTGCGCAAGGACGAGAACAGACCGGATGGACTTTGGCACGACTTCGGTGTGCAAGGATCTAGCTCGATGCGCTCATCTGCTGCGCTTGCGGGGATATGCTGCATTTATACACATTCTATCATGGCAGCCGGATCCCTCCCACTGTGAAGACAGTGGAGTGAGACTCCTGGGTGCTCGATGAATGGATGTGAGAAAAAAAGACTGCCTCCAACCAGGCAAGAGACCCTGGTGGCTAGGGGAGGAAGCCAGGCACCTTCCAGCTGGCAAGTCCAGATTACAAGGAAAGCAAAAGATTAACAAAAATGAGAATGAAAATAAAAACGTGAAAAAAACACACTTAGTATTAAATGCACAGTGCCCAGTCAAATGCCGCACTCGCGTAGCGAGTTTTAAAGGAAAGCGATAAACATTAACCTAGTTGGGCAAATCAATATAAACACATGTAGCACCCCAAAAAACAATAAACCCGACTGGTAGCCTAGCTGTAGCTGATGTCTCCAGAAAGAAAGATCAGTTCTCCCTAAGAGCATGCAATGGCTCACCTTGTGTCCCATCCCTTGCAGGTGATTCAGGTTATCTGTTACTGCCATGGTTTATGGCCGCTGTGAGAGACTCCTAGACTCAGCAGGAATTGGTCCACATTCGTGCACATGTGCAAACCCATATGGATTATTGATGGCACGTTTTCAATGCCTGCTATGGTCAGGGGGTCACTCATGTAAATGCCAGAGAACGTGGGGAAGAAAGTCCTGGCCTGTGCGATGTTGCACAATGTGTGCATCAGAGGCAACATACCCCTCCCACAGATATGGACATGCCACCAGCAAATGCTGAAGATGGTGGGGATGGGGATACAGCTGAAGCCATGCAACGACACACACACATGGATGTCGGGGATGGGCATGTAGCCTGTCATGGATTAATTCAGAACTTCTTTTGACCACCCATCCACTGCACACAACCAAAGGCCATCAATGCATGTGACATGTGCATGTGACATGCAGCACCAATAAGGCATGTATTATTCAGAACACCATGCATTGAACACATGTGTGACACACTACCCCACGCCAAATACTCCCTCCCAAAACACACCCTCCCCAGCACAACCAGGGCAGAGGTAGAGCGGACCGGGGCATGGGCAGAGCACTGGCTGCTGGCCTTCACACAGTCCTAGGACTACGTGAGCTGCTGTCTCACAAGGTCTTCCATCTCATCGTTCCTCTGTTCTATCCTGCGCATGCGTGCATCCATGTCCCGTATGTTGGGCTGTGTAGGTCAGAGTGGCTGAAGGCTGGCCTATGCTATGGTGTGTGGTCCAATGACCCCTCCGTGCTGTCCCCAGCTTCATGCATGGCATCTTCATCCGTAGATGTTCCCAGATATGAAGGTGGTCGGTGTTGGGTGACCAGTGGCTGTGTTAGCAGGCCAGAGGCTGGATGACAGTGGCAGGTGGCTGGGCCACAGTGACTGTTGTCTGGATGACAGGGGCAGGTGACTGAGACACAGTGACTGTCGGCTGGACGACAGGGGAAGGTCGCTGGGTCACAGTGACTGTTGGCTGGATGACAGGGGCAGGTAACTGGGCCACAGGGCCTGTGGTCTGCGTTGCTCTGGTTGACATTGTCTGAGCTGTTGTGCCGCAGGGTGTGGTTCTCTCCCTTTGCGTGGCTGGCTGTGATGTTGAGTGGCCAGCATGGTCGATGTCAAAGGAGGTGCCTGTGAGGATGAGATGGGCATGCAGTCTCACCTCTGTGTCATCCAATGAACTTCCAATATACAGATTTGTCATTGTGCCACATTCTGCTCCCATCTCCCCCCTAAACTCAGCTTTTAAGATCTTTTTCCTTCCTCCCCTCTGCCTACATTTTCAATAAATATTCTTTATTGTTTCACCACTAATTTTCATGCATTCTATCGTGATGTCATGGGATGTTTCTGGTCACTCACCACCCACTTTTTGGCCAGCACCCCACAGTATCTTTCTAGGCTTCTCTGGGTTTTCCTACAACAACCTTTGTACAGCACTCCTGTTCAATATTTCACAGAGCCCGGATGACATGTGCAGCATGACAACCTCTGCTTCTTGACTTGCACCAGCTTGAACAATTAAATAATTCTTTGAAGCGCACATTCTGCCACCTCATTGTGCTCGGAATCTAACGTCAGCAAGGCACACTGCTGTTCAGCTTCAATTTTTGGATTCATCGCTCTAGGCCAACATTGCAGTGTGAATTCCTGCACCTGCAGCCTGAAGTACAGGCCGTGACCTAAACATACCCACTCTGACCCCAGCATAATTAGTAATGTCAGTAGGATTATAATTAGATACTGTTAGTGGTATGCTATCCTAAACTCCAACTAAACCCCCTCTTTTGTTTACCCTCAATGCCATATGTCAATAATAGTATCCCACTCACATGCTGTCATTTTAAACTGTTGCAAACTGTATCTGCTGAAATTAGTGCACAGTTGACATTCATGCACTGAATTATTCCTCCATGCACCTAATATTTCTCACTATCTGATCAGAATTAGGGAAAGTTTTTGAATGCACAGTTATATGATGCCTTTGTAGGATCCTACGCCGTAGCCTCATTCTTTGGGTTTGATAAACGTCTAAATAAAAGAATAATCCGTGCCCTTCTTACATTTCTTCTTAGATTGGACCAGGTATTTAATAGCCAGGACATTCTCATGATATCTTGGATGTGAGGTTTTTAGCTGAGCTGTTCAGCAATAGTCTACAATATGACTGTTGCTCATTATAGGGCATACGATTTAACATGGTTGCCAAATGTGTGTGTTCAATCACACAGATATAGCTTTTGCAAATTGTAACAGTAGCGCATCCTGTTTGACCTTACTTTTTGGTTAATAAAAAGCTGTGTGGGTTGTAACTTTCACAATAACTGTGTGATTTGTTTGTCCAATGTTTTAACAAGCAAACATCCCAACTGATTTTGCGTGACACATCACAGCTCAGGATAGACTTCGCTTCACAATGTCCATGTTTTCTGTTTTCTGTCAATTTCAAAAAGGTTTCTGTAACATGCTCTCTATGCTTAAAAAGTTGGTAGGTTTAGAACAGCATGTTTGAGCTAGCTTGAACTATATGTGTTTTTGAAATTACAGGCTTTTTACATGTAGGTACAATGAAATGTGAAATGTGGTATTTATATGGATATATACAAGTGATGAATAATTACTTATATATAAATCACTACAGTATATGTCCAGAAAGTAAAACCGCCAGTATGCTAACCTTATCTTTGTGGATGCTCACACTAAAACAGTTTGCACTACGATCACAACACGAGCATGCACTCTGAATTGCACCAACCCTACATCCTGTGCTAGTAGTGTTAGCATAAGTCTTAAATTGGCAATTTGCAAAATATTGACAACTGTCATTCATCATACCCATATTCAATTTGCCAAAAAGAGAATTCTCCTGAAGAAAACTGGCTTCTTGAAACCATTATTAATGTATGTGGCATAAAGGACTATTTACTTCTCAACAAGTATTGCTTTACCGCTGTGGTTATTCACTTCCTGTTGGTAGCTTCATCAATGTGCTAGTGATAATAACAATAGTCATCATCACTCATCCTAGCTCGTGCATTTCTATCACACAGAACACGTTGGGTAATGGGGTTCTAACTAAAATCCAGTGTCTACCACAAAACAAGACAGGTCCCTCGTAACAGTGCACAGCTTAAAGAATCTTAAGGATCTTAAAGAGCTTAAAGGACCCACAAGTAAGCAAGAGAGATATCCAACTGCTGTTCAAATGCAGGACCAGGGTAGTGATTTCAAATTCCTTTTTGTCAAGATTGTATCATCATGAATGGTTCAAACAAAGTCAACCACAGTTCCTAGAGGTTTTAAAGGTCCAGGGCCCATCTGTTATGGTCAGTGGCAAAAGCTGGTCCTCTTGGGCTTTGCCGCTCGATGTCCGGATGACAAGTGATTCCTTCCTGATCTGTCCAAGGTGAATGTATAATAACACTGCTCTGAAATATTCACCATGGTACACAGAATTTGTCCAATACACTTGTATTGCAGAAATCTCCATACCCAACATTAAAGTATTCATCACAGAAGTAGAACCTTACTACTTCTGCTATATTACTTGCTTATACCAACTATGTATGTTACATATTCGGATAAACACTCAACAACGCAGGTATGTCTAACATAGCAGGTCACTTATATCACTGGGGACATCGGGTGATTTCACCCGCCTTTGCAGCACAAATGGTTGAGAGCTATGCTGGGGATTTAAATAGGAACTCAGCTAAAGATAAATCAAATTTCATTTTTGCTTTGCCGTAGAATTGATCTAATTGGCATGTAATTTCAAGGCAGTACATAGCTTGAACTTGACCACCAGTGTTTAGTAACTCTACACTGTCACACAACCTGATAGGCTTCCACTCGAACCTAAGTTGATGCTTAAGCAGACAGTAAGATCCATTTACCCTAGTTGACAACATTATTCCCTGTATTTGCATTATCTACTGTTAGTCAGTATTATCTAGCACCATCTCCAAGCACCCCACATAAGGTAATGTAGGATAAGAACCGTCTGTAATGCCATAAGTAAACCAACATCTCTGTGCATTGAGAATACAACATTAAAATTGGAATACGCAGTCACCCTACAGTGTGATAATTAAGCCACTTAGCTATTTCTCCCACATCAAAATTACCTTATGTAGTAGCCAAACGTAGACTAGCAATTTATTAAACTATGATCAAAATAGTCTATATACTGTCCTAAGCGTAGTTAGCTACGACTCAGTAATTCTCCCACACCAACATGGCCGACGCGCGAGATCGTGTGCGGCCATATTGGTACCTAAACGTTGCCTTGACAACATTATGAATCGCAGCCTCGGCCAACAGTTTGAGATAACAACAACAGGGCTCTGAGCGCTGCGCTATCAACTCATTTTGAGGTAAGATGTTATTAATTTTTCTCTACATATATTAACAGTCTGGCATACGGACGTGAGGTATCCACACATAGCACAATGCGAGCGTTATTCAAAACGCGTTTTACTCGATCTCTTACAGAGTAAAACGAGGCGAACTGATTACATTTTGATTCCCGCACAGGGAAAACTACGGCAGACAGGTTAGTGAAAAGCACAAGGTTAAGGTGGTACAATAGATTATGAAAGATCACTGCACAAGCACTGAAATTAGACAATCAAACACTAGGTGCATAAGAGTGAGCACTCAAACATGGGAATGTAGTGACTTTAAATTTAAGTGTAAAGCCAACAGTATGAAGTATTGACTTTACACTTACACAAATGCATCAAAAATCACTCATTTTCCAAAACTAGTTGTGTCACCCCAATTATCTGGAACCCACTAAGCAGGGTTATGCACACGAGTTTTGGGCACAATAAGCAGCACATTGTTGACTGGCACAAGTCATTGTGAGGTTGAATTTCCATAAACATCAAGAACAACTGAGTTCATTATGCTTTCTTTCTCTTTTTCTCTTCCTTTATGTTAAATGTTTGTTCCTACCTGTGGGCAACCTGTTTTTTGTTGTTGTTTTTTTAATTGAATAATTAATGACACTGTCCCAAATGAAATGCATTTAATTACATATTACCACAGTGTCAATATTGCACATATAACCCGGCTCTGAAGAAGGAATTGTTCCGAAATGCATTAGCCACAGGATTATTGTTTGCCCTTTTTTCAGCATTAGCCCAATTGGTGAAATAGAACCAACTACTACGATCTTTTTAAGCAATACACATTTTTGTGATAAAAGGAATTTGAAATACTTCATAATTTGTTCAGAATCATTATACGGGCAGAAGTTGTTTAACCCAAAATTCGATATAAAGGGTGTGCGGCCCAGACCGAAGGCTAATTAGCCTAGGTCTCTTTTTCTTTTATTAGTCAACTTTAGTGCCCTGCACCTAACAGTGGGTTGCACCCTACTAATTATTAGTAAACTAAAGCACGAAAAAGACAATACCACAGAAGAGAATAATCCAAATAAGCTGTGCACTCTCTCCAATTCGTTTTTGGTTGGAGTTTTTATTGTCATGTCCTCCAGCCAAGAGCAGTATTCAGATTTAGGAGTCCTTGACAGACTCTGGTTCCAGGGGAGCTTTATCATAGGCTATAATGTCCCAGTTGTCTTGGGCTTGTTTCCAGGCTAAGCCTATCAATAGCATGTGGCTGGGTTCCTCCACTTTCAGGACTAGGTGAAAATGACAGGGATCACTCATATTTTTTCTTTGGCTCAACTCTGGCTTCTCCTATCAGCTAAGATCTGGGCCAGAATCTCTAGCAAGACTTACTTTGCCAAACAGAACAGCTAAACTTTCCTCAGTCTTTGTATGATTTCCTCTCTCCATCTCCATAATATTAAATCTCGTTTACCTGCCTTCATCCATTGTTTCTCTTTCTCCTCCAAGCAACAGTCCCCATATGCCTCTTCTCTCCCCTCCTTCTTTATCTTCCCTCATTTAGCTCAAACCTTCTCCTCACACTTGTGCTTTTTGCCTCCTTGATCCTTTCCATTCTATAGCTCTTCCTCCCCCTCATGCTCATTCCCTACCCCTCCTCCCCATTCTGTCCTTTCTCTAGTGCCAGTCTCTGCCTTGTGCTCCTTCTCTCTTACTCCTCCTACATCTCTTGGTCTGGCCACCTCTGATGTTCCAACCTTCTTCCAAACTCGCTCACGTTGGTCTTGATTCCACAGTTATGTGTTCTTGGGCCTGTGGGGAAGTTGGGTCATGGAGGTCTTCACCTCCTGTAGCCAGTTGCGGATGGGAATATGGAATTGGCTTACTAGGATGTTACCCTCTAGCTGTTCAGTTGTGCTGTGTATTGCCCCTGTTAGTTCGCAGCAGACCTGTGCCTCTGCAGGCCAAACTGATAAGAAGGGGTCTTTCTAGCTTCCAGTCAGGCAACACGGTTAGTGTGTCTAGCAGAGTCCATCATGGCCTTTGCTATGCTTGGCTATGTGTCCTTCAGCTCGGTCACAGCCTCCAGCTAGGTGTCCTCATTCACGAGTCACTCTCTCCTCCTGTTACACTGCATATTGAAACTGGTGGCCTTTGAGTGGTTATACTCACGGACCGTGGGTCTCACGCCTCTTTTCAATAGTGACCCCACTAAGCTCACTGTCCTGGCTCACAGACCTGTATATCCCTTTACTGTTTTTAGTGGCTTTACTTTTATTAATGAACATTTCTGGACATTTCTGGGTTTCTAGATGTGGGCCAAGTCAGCAAGCTGGGCATGGGAGAGAGGCTCTAGAGAATGTCTCATTTTTGACATGATAGTTTATTTATAAAGCGCTTAATACCCAGAGGTTTCTAAGCGTGGACCTGGGGATCGAACCTGTGTTGCTCCGTGTCGTGTTTGCTTACAAGGCGAGCACGTTGCCCATGAGCTATCCTCCCGCGACTGCGGTCGGGCAGTATTCTCCGGCCCCCAGTGTCTCTACCCCCAGCTACTCACATGTGACTTCACCACCAAGGCCTTTTATGATTGCTCTTGATATATACAGAAATAGTTGCTGATGATCTTGCTTCAACAATTACTACTAGAATTTCTTTATCTGCAGTCATAACACAAAACGTTTCTGAGGTCTTGCTTTGTGGTATTATTCAAGAAGAAAAGTTGCGTTTTAGTTGTATACCTCTTAAAGTCGACATTTCATTTGGGTGAAATTCGGTCGACTGGATAATAAGCACACCTTCAAAAATGATGACTAAAACGCTACATCCATCACAGTGGACAAATCTCAGCTACTTCCCATATAAGTCAACTTTAGGTCAAGTCTGAAGCGAATAAGAAAATTGGCTGAAGGTGAAACCTACGCCAGGAAGATTTCTTTGAAAAGTCCCTTGTTCCCCATCCAATCTTCCACACCGTGATCATGCTTTTAGTTTGTTCATTCTTTTTAGTTTCCGGCTACATGTGATTTATGCATTTAACATTTTGAAACGTTGTTCGAGCCCAGATAGGGGACTTCAGCCCGCTGACTTTGCACTCTCTTTAAAGTTGCTAATAATTAATCAGATGCCATTATTTAATGGGTATAAAGTTGGACGCGCCAGGAGCAGATTCATGCATTGTCTGTAAGATACACGGATCGAATATTAATAACAGACTCTGAAATTCTGAAATACAAATGCCAAGGTCGACATGCATGGGGCACACACTGTCCTAGGAAAGGCGAGAAGAAATGCAAAATGACGTCATTTTTATAATAAGTGCTGAATTCGTTGACGGGACCGATACTATTGAGCTCCCTCCATGCAAATTTATAAGGTAAAAACGGGTGAAATTGCCTTTAAAACTTGTTTTTGCACTCTGATTGTTAATCATGTCAAATAACCTGCCATTCAAGCTTGATAGATGGCATTTACAATGGAATTCCATCGAATCCGCCTGCTTTAAGCAGGAGTTAAAAACAAGCAGATTCCATAGCAACCCATTGGTTTTCATTCTGACTCCCCTCCTCTAGACCCCCTCCTCTTCCTGTGCCCCCTACAAAGATAAAAATGGAGGAGGCGAGGTTTCAAAGGATGACTGCTGAAACCAGGGGCGTTGCTAGGGGCGGGCTAAGGGGGCTATAGCCCCTGATCTTTTGGTTGTAGCCCCGATAGAATCTCAGGAGCTACAGCCAGAAGAATAGCTATCCCCCAGTCCCAACAGTTCCGACATCAGCATAGCCCTGGGTCTTTTCCAGACCTAGCAACTCCCCTGGCTGAAACAGAAGCAACAATCAATAAAATCAAAGACTGGTTTGCCCCCATTGATCTCTGCCTTAATGCCAGTAAGAGGGAGATCCTTCTCATTGGGACTGCTGCTTTCCCTATCTCGTTCTGGCTGACTGTCTTGGGACCTCTTCCTTTGCCTTCCTGCGAGGCAAAACAGCCTGGTGTCCGCTTTGACTCCACTCTCTCTTTCTCTCCTCACATCACGGATTTCACCAAGAAGTCCCACTACCAGCTGCACCTCCTCAAAGGGACTCTTCCTGTTCTCACCTTCCCCCAGAAGCTCACTGTCTCCAGAGCCCTGGCTCTCTCTAGGCCGGACTACCGTAACAGCTTATTTCTCTATCTGCCTTCCTCTACTCTCTGCCCTCTGCAACTAATCCAGAACAGGACTGCAAGACTTATCCTTGGCCTCAAGCCCAAGGACCGTATCTATCCAGCCCTGAAATCACTCCACTGGCTCCCAGTGGCTGCAAGGATCCAGTTCAAGACCCTTTGCATTGTCCACATGGCCTTCTGGGGCCGGGGCCCAGACTATATCCAACGCTGTCTTCCAAAATCCCTTCCTTCTCGATCCCTTCACTAAGCTTCCTCCAACTTCTAAGGGTTAGCCACTTCTCCAGGCAGAGAGTGGTGAGTAGATCTCTTTCCTCTGAAGATGCCTCCCTCTGGAATGGCCACCCTGCCCCTCTCAAACTTGAGCCGGACCATCTGAAGTTCCGGAAGCAGCTCAAAACTTTCCTCTTCTCCTCTGTTTTCTCTCTCTCTCCCTCTCCTGCTGACCTGCCTGACCTAACTGTCTGCTGTACCGACTGGTTGCTTGGCTACCCTCAGAGTCTCACTGGGTACGAGTCTCTTTCTTGATCAGTCACCCTTGCACCGCCTCCGGGGTACGATGCACTTAGGGGCTGAACTGTAACCCTAAAGTCCTTTGTTCTCTTTGCACTGCCTGGAGCTGTGCTTCCCTGGCTGCACTTACTCAGAGCATTGTTGCCCTCTTTTATCCTCCCATCTCCCTTGAACTCCCCCCATCCCTTTCCCCTTGCACTACTTGTTTCCACACTTGCACGATCTGAATGACACAAAACCTAGTAAGATCTTTAGTATTGTCCTCCTTCTGTTTCCCTCCTTTGTCTTGTTGCTCCTAGAAACACTTGTGTACAGGCACATTTTAAATGACTTGTCATATCATATCAAAGAGGCTTTAGCCCAGGCAGTAGGGGATGAGTCTCACACTCCCTGCAATGTAGAGCCACCACAGTAGCAGGAGAACGGCTGGAGCCACACTCCAGCACACCAGGGAGATGCTGCAACTTCCTGATCTCCCTCCATTAGAGCCTGGGTAAAATTGCCTTTTTGGCAGAGGCGTTGCTAGGGGGGCTGAGGGGTTTATAGCCCCAGGTCTTTTGGTTGTAGCCCCAGATAGAAGCTCAGGGGTTACAACCAAAAAGGCTAGCTAGACAACAGTCCTGACAGTGCCAACATTACCGTAGCCCTGGATCTTTTCAAGACCTAGCAATACCCCTGCTTTTTGGACAATACAAGACAACTGAACCGACACTGACTGGATTCAAGGCAGAATTTCCACTTATGGCCAAAGTCAAATCTTTGCAGAGATGCAGTACAATTATTTCTCTCCAGTGACTCCATAGACAGAAAAATAGAGGTGGCAATGAAGAGAGCATTCACAGCAGCCAACGTCAACAGTAGAATGTTGACTTACATGGCTTTTAACACCCAGACAAAGCTTGGGGAGTTCAAGCAATTCTATGAAGTCCTGGAATGCCTGGGGGAGGGGTGGAGATAGTGGAGTGGGCGGGGGGTCCTGACAGCATTATTTGTGAAAAGGAGCAGCAATGCCACCTGCTGTCAGACATGACATTTTAAGGAATATGTACTTCAGCAACCTCAGCAAAGTCATCCCTACTTGCATGTCAGAAGATACGGATGCAACCTTGGAAAATGGAGCCAAGCTGGAAGGCATTACTACTGCATCTGCCCTTTCATTAGAACTGCCACCTGGAAACACTTGTTCATAGGCGCCATTGCAAATGTCCAATAAAATAAAATAGTTTAAAAAACTGAATCTGCCATAAAAGGACATGTGCCCCTGACACGGCATATGCCATTTCAGCGGGTCGAAACTCTTTAGTTCTCAGATGGAGGATTAAATAGAAAAGTCTGTAAACAAAAGGAAATCATTAATTCAATTGGTCAGTCATCATTCAGAACCTTTCCTTCCTTAAGCAGCGGGCACTTTCAGTACAATATGTAGAAAATGGCCCATTTGAGGAAGGGGCAGTAGCCAGCAGTGGGTTGGAGTGCAACCAGCCAGATCCTTACCTTCGGCACTACCTTTCATCTCCATGCAGTCTCACTCTCAGCAAAAAGTCTGTCCTCCCTGTAGAGATAAGCAAGGCCTGCCTGCTACTATAATTCCTTCCCCAAGGCCAAGATGGTGCAGCAGATTACAGAGGTCTCAAACTCATAGGGAAATTGAACTACTTTATAGAGTTCTCAAATTTCCTCCTCCATAATGTACCCTCCACACTCCAAGGTCCCGCAATTTGGCCAAGAAAGGGGCATTGATAGTGCCAAGGGTGCAAGTTCATAGCTGCCTCAGCGGAAACAGGAATGGGGTATACGCCATCTTATTTTTGGTGCAAAACCTTTATGGACATTTTAGTACTGTGCTCAATATCAAGTAAGTCAACCACTATGTGACTTATGGTGATTCAATACAGTCACCTTGCAGGCCAAACCCCCATCTCAATCAGAGCTTCCCATCACAGGTTCCTGAGGATTTGCTACAAAGAGAGACACTTTGAGTGCTCTTTTCGCCCCTTCATCCTCTCATCTGTCCCAAGGGAGTTCACAAAGTTGCTGGCTCTGCTGGAAGGTACTTTGCATATGAAGAGGGTCAATGTCTCCCTTTACCTGGATGAATGGTTACATGCAGCTCCTTTATTAAGGCTACAGAGGAAATTAGGAAGGTGTTCATAATGTAAGATTATTGACTCCTCATCAATTGGGAGAAGTGCTACTGCACCCTTCCCATTCACTAACATTCATAGGGAAAAACATCTCATCATCACATTCCAGATTTAATCTTCAAGAGGACTGATCGTGGTACGGATGACTCTACAAACCCTCTTGGAAATGAGCACCCCCCCTCCCCAATCAGGAATTGGCTTAAAGTACAGGAGAAATGGCAACATTAACAAAGATAGTACCTTGGGCACAGTTCAACCTCAAGCTCATAGTCGTGCACCTCCTGAGCCATTGGTCCCACTGTGGTGAGTTCCCTAAACTCCCAATTTTCAACATGTAGAATTAGCAAGCCATTAGGAAATGGATGACCTGGAAGCTACCCAATGTGTCTTCCTGGCGGTGGATGAGGGAGCCTCACTCAGGCTTGCTACTTCCCACAAAACATAGTATTACCTCATCAGAGATCACGTGGGGAAATGTTGGCCCTCAGAAAAACCACTGTGCGCTGCATCTCATTCCAACACACCAGGAAACAGACAACCTCTTCCCTCCGTTTAATAACATGCAGAGTTCATGGCATTCAGGGAAGCTGCAACTGAGCATTACCTAAAAGGGAGCCAGAGGGAGGAGGCTCACATGTGTTGTGCTTCAGTCATTTCAGCATAAAGCAAGCTTCAGAAACACCAGGAAAAGGCAAGAATGCACAGAACCATGTAAGAGGGTTTGACAGTATGGCACTGAATGCAGCAGTCACCTTTAGTGCATGACCAACCCTCATCTGTGATGGTCAGAAGTATTATCAACCATTCCGAAGGAATCAATGATGATAGAATGAAACAGATCAATAAACGCTAAGGGAATAACCAATCAGACCTTAGAATTCAAAGCGGAATGAGGAACTTCTAATCACACGCTAGTCAAGAACCCATGTCCCTGTTGAGGTATTATAACAGGGGTTGGGGAAATTAAGCTAGGGATAGAATCCTGGAGGAGGGAGATATGCCTGCTTGTGGTCCCTCGCCTAAGGGTTACAGTTTGAAGGAAGAATCCAGCGGAGGCCTGCACCTGAACAATGCTGTAAGTTTCTGGAAACGCTAGAATATTCCCGACTGAAAGCAGCCAAGGCCTGAAGACCCCAGAAGGCAAGGTTAGCCAGAGTATTGACAACAGTGCTCCAATATCTTGAGCGAATTTTGAAAGCAAAAACCTAAGGCCCTCTACCAGTGACCCCAAAGTAAATGGGAGAGAGACTACTGATCTGTGACAGTAAGCTAATAATTTTGGCTGCATTACAAGACCCTAAATTGGAGGAATATCCATAAACATGTCAATTATCTTGAACCAAACCAAGATCAATATTCTTAAGAGAAACAACATTGGGGAGAGTGCTGGTCAGGTGGCCAATCCCTGCCCTCAGCTGCTGTGCATACCGCTAGTTGTCCTGCCTTCAAGGAGGCTGCTTAAGGACTCAAGGCCAGCTCCAAGCAGCCGCATTGAATAGGCTTCTTGTCACATGACCAGGTCCTGCTTCTCAGTACTGGGTCAACTATCAGTTTTCCCACCTTTCAGGATGCTACAAAAGGACTCCAGACCAGATCCAGGCAGACAGCATTGAGAGGGCTGCTGATTACATGACCAGGTTCTGCCACTCAGCTGTAACAAACCCCATCTATTTCACCAGTCCCTCTTAGGCATCCTCATCACCAGCGTCCTCAGCAATGGATTGAGAAAGACAAGGGCCTCACCTGGTTGTGCCTGTTTGGGCCAAGCACCAGGCCAGCTATCCTCCATTTCACTTACAAAGTAGTCGCTGCAGAACTGCTCACCAAAAGACATCACTATATGTCTCCTCCCTCCACAGCGCATCCCCAACCTTGCTGGAGTTAGATCAGCCAACTGCCCTGGTAAGCTACCCTAATGAACCTCATCAATATCACTCATGCCCCAATCCAACACCCATGGATCAGATGCACACACTCCCTCATGCTGATCAGTGCTCGCTGCAGAGATCGCTAACCTCATCTAGCACAACAACCTTGACACCCTGTTCCCCCCTAAAACATGGTTTACCACATCCACCCCACATGTTTTTTACATCCTACTAACCCCCTCCCAACAGCTACTGCATCCAAAATGCTGAACGGCCAGGAAGGGCAAGAGGCGGAGTGTCAATCGTTCACTGTATTGATTGGCCATCCTCCATCCTACCCTCTGCCAGAACAAGCTTGTTTGACTCACTCACCTGTTGGTTCCCTTTATCTCACAAGGAATTCATCACCTTTCATCTCATCTACCGACCACCTCACAGCAGTTACTCTTTCATTAACAACATCTCCAATTTACTCTCCTCTGCCAGATAAGCACTCACCTATAATGTCTTTGTCTGAGATTTTAACAACCGTGAGTCTGACACCGACAATCACACTCGAAGCACACTGTTTGCACTGACTGGATGCATGGACCTTAAGCAAATTATACTTGGCATAATGAACAAAAAAGGCAACACCCTAGACCTAGTTTTTACATCATCCCCCCATCACCTGCGTAGACCTTATCCCACTCGACTGATAACGGGATGGTGGCATAGTCAGACTGATCACCCAATTGACCACAGCCCACAAACATCAGGACAAACACCCCCTTAATCAGTGCCACCAATGAGCTAGAAGCAAGCTTCACAGACTCCACCACCACAGGCAATACCTCATTCTTTCAGGTGTTATTCAACAACTCTGCTATAAAACTGGTGAACTCACGTCTCCCTAAAAACCAGCTGCGCTAAGGCCATTTCATCCACCACATGGTAAACCCCTGAGCTCGCCTCCGACAAACGCTCAATCAGAGTCCTAGAGAAAATGTGGCTCAAAAATGTAACCATGGAGATCTCACGAACCTTAAATCCCTCTGTGATTCCACAGCATTCTGATAATCGAGGCCAAAGCTGTATACTACTCCACCACCCTCTTGGCAGGCAGCCTGTAATAGGAGCAGAGCCAAAAGTAGTAAAGCATTGTACCAAACCCTCACCCAACCCTGAGGTGCCAGCAACTTATGAAAAATGGGATCTAATCAACAATGATTTCATTAAAAAAATAGATAAAATCCAACAGACAATTGAATCAACCTTCCACAGCGTTAGCCACTCCATGCAACCCATCACACACACTGCAGCTCTGGACTAAACCCTCTCCTCTCTCTCAAACAGACCTCTCAAAACACTCACCTTCTTAAAACCTATCTCCTATTCTGAAAATATCATCTTGACCTCCAAAATTAAAGAATGGTAGAGACTGGTCTGTGGTGGTGAGAGTACAGTGATGATTTTAGCTACAGTGTGATTTTTAAATTCAGTATTCCCTGATAGTTAGAAACGCAAACTGATGACTGGAGTTTTAATAGTCTTATGGATTTATGTTATAGATGAAATTTGAAGATGTATTTTTGTATTATCTGTATGTAATAGTTATTTGAGAGGTGTTTTATAAAGCAATGGGTGTGTATTAAGCAAAAAGACTTATTAAAAAAATAAATGAAACAATGAATGGGCCCGGCACTCAATGCACTCCTCAGCATCATCAATGACACTCTCACCGAAGGGCTATTCCTTGACAGCTTCAAGACTGGTTCCACGCAACCTCTTTGGGAAAAATGACCCAATACTCAGTTTAGTTTAGTTTAGTTTCTTTATTTGTACCGCGCGCCGAAGCCTGGTGTAACCGGGCGCCGGAGACTTAGAGACAGTTACAACATGGCAAAAATATACAATACAGACTGTCAAATAACAACAATAAGTGTAGTAGACCGGGTTACAAGATGGTCGACAAGGACATGCGGAGAAGAAGTACATTAAGCAGAATTTTTGTTGGAAAGCCATGTTTTTGTTTTGGCTCTAAAAGTCCAAAAGGAGGGTTCTGCTCTAAGGTTTAGTGGCATAGCATTCCATAGTTTGGCAGCTAAGACCGGGAAGCTGACGCCACCTGCTTTTTTTAGGGAGAATTTGGGAACGGAAAGGCAATGTGAGCATGGCGTTCTAGTTGGTCTAGTTGATGTGTGATTGTGGAATTTGCCAGGTATTTGGGTGCGTCATTGGAGCAGCATTTATGGACGATGACGAGGGATCTGAGAGTGATTCTGTCTCGTACAGGGAGCCAGTGAGCATCTTGCCTGATGCTGGAGATGTGGGCATGCCGTGGGATACTGAGGGCGGCTCTGAGGGCATTATTCTGAAGCACCTGTAGTTTGTTTAGGTTGCGTTCTGACGTGCCAAGAAAGAGGGTATTGCAGTAGTCAATTTTTGAGAGCACTAGCGCTCTGGCTAGTGCAATGCAGCTGGAAGGAGATAGGAAAGGTTTGCAGGCGTTGATAAGCCTATTTGTATAAACTGTGGATGAGGCTGTGGCATTCACCTGTCTTTTGAGCGAGAGAGTAGAGTCTAGATAAACCCCAAGGGTTTTAATTTCTTTGGCTACTGTGATTGGGTTACCGTCTATGTTGATGGACGCGTAACGAGGGTCTAGTTTGTTTAGCCGTGGTTGGGAGCCGACAAGAAGGAGCTCAGTTTTCTCGTCGTTGAGGCATAGACCGTGCTCTGCCATCCAGGCTTGGATCTCCAAATATAGGTTGTTGATTCTGGTGGAGTCCTCGTCGTAGCACCCTGATAGGGTGATGAGAACCTGGGTATCGTCAGCATAGTTTGTGTATGTGACACCCAGGTTATCTAGGCGGTCAAACAATAGCTTAGTGAAGATATTGTATAGGGTTGCGAGACGCACGAGCCTTGAGGGACGCCGCAGGTGATGGGCCAGGGAGTGCTGAGGCCATCGGGGAGAAATCCCAGATGGTTCGGTTGGCTAGGAAGTACTGGATCCAGGCAGTCGCCTGGTTAGGGAAGGCCGCTGAGGTCATCAGATGTTCCGTGAGGATCTGATGGTCGACGAGGTTGAAGGCTGCTGATAGATATAGCAGTAAGAGAATGGCTAGATTACCCTTGTCCTTTGCCTCGTCCATCTGGATTTTTAGGTAAAGTAGGGCTGACTCTGTTCCGTGCCTTTGCCTGAAGCCGGATTGTCTGAGACCCAGGAGGTTGTTGTCTTCCAGGTGCTTCTGTATTTGCAGGTAGGCCACTCTGTCTAAGATCTTTAGGATGTAGGGAACGGTGGTAATTGGCCTGTAGTTGCTTGGGTTACTGCGGTCTAGATTATTTTTTTTAGTAGTGGCATGACCCAGGCCTCCTTGAGGCTGCTAGGCACTGAGCTTGATTTGAAGGATGCATTGATAAGGGCTGTTATGAAGGGGGCCAGAATGTTGGCGCCTTACTGGATGATGGGAGCTGGGCATGAGTCCCCTTGGCATCTGGACGGTTGGAGGCCTCTTAATGATGCTTTCTACTTCTTTAGTGGATACTGGTGAGAAGGAGAAGGGGGGGCAAGTGGGTGTTTTGGGAGTGGTGGACGGTGGATGGTTTTTTTTTTGGATAGGGGTAGCTTTTTTTGTTCGATTTTGGATTGTAACATGGTGATTTTGTCTGCTAGGGCTTTTTCAATCCTCTCACACCAGTCTGCATCTTTCACGCAGGTTTCTGCCAGTGTAGGGGGGGTATTCGAGTTCCCTGAGGATATGGAAAAGCTCTTTTGTTTTGGATTTGGCGCTCTCAATTCTGTTGTCATATGTCTCTTTTTTGGCCTTGAGGATGGCAGTTTTGTAGGTGGTGGCTGCTATCGAGAGTTGTGTTGTGGTGGATAGGTTGGGCGTTTTTCTCCAGGTGGCTTCTGCGGCTCGTTTGGAGTTTCGGAGGGTTTTTAGCTCTGGTGTGAACCATTTGTTCATATGGGCTGCCGGTTTGGCTTTGGTGAGTTTGAGTGGAGCGATGATGTCTACTGCTGATTCTAACGTTTTGCTGTAGAGGTGAGCAAGTTTCTCCGCATCTAGGTTAACATAGTTTGTGGGGTTAAGGATATTGTCTATAAGTGGGCGGAGGTTTTGTAGGGTAATGTTGCGGTTGTTTCTGGTGAGGGTTTGAGGGATGATGGTGGTTGGTGTGTTTGGTTGTGATTTCCCTTGGATGGAGAAGGAAACCTGGCCAACTACCTTGGATGGAGAAGACTACCTGGCCAACTACCAGCCAATTACGAACCTTCCATTAATCAGCAAACTCTTGGAAAAAGTAGTCGCAACACAACTACTTGCCAGAATCAAACAACTATGCCCACTAAAATAATATCAGTTATATTTCTGTCCCAAGTGTATCACAGAGAAAGCCACCATCCAGCTGGTGGATGATCCCCTCCAAATTACGTGTAAGGATGACACATGCCACTTGTCCTCCTTGACCTCTCAGCTGCATCCAACACTGTCAGTCACTGCATAATCTTTTCCCTCCTCATCAACAGGCAGGGGTGGGTCATCCATAAAGGGGGAGGGGGCACCCACCCATCTGAACCCTGGCCCATCATGGTCGAGCCATGCCAGCTCAGTGGAGACACTGAGCGCTCCCTCCGTTGCTTGTTTCAGCTGAGGGAGCACTTCTGGGCTGTCCTTATCAGTCAAAGGCAAATAAAGTGTCCCTTTCACAGTTCTGTTCTACAGCCTGCATGTCCAAAATTGAATGGCTTTTTGGGGGATGCAGGCTGGGAAACACGACGTCTGTATGCATGAGGGGGGCATTTGCACCTCCCTGCACATACAAATGGTTCAGGTCAGAAGCACTCCGGCTTCTGGATGCATGTGCAGGAACTAAGAATTGCTATGTACTTCCTGGTTCCTGTTGTGCTGCGCAGGAACCGGGGGCTTTCGTGGAGGCAGCAGAGTGGAGCAGAGTCCGGAATGGGATGCATGAATTTTGATTTTTAATTTGTGTGTGTGTGGATGTTTGAGTGTGCAATGTATAGGTGCACGTACAAAGAGTGAGTGAACGCTGTGTGTGTGAAGTAGTGAGCGAATGTGTGTGTACACATTTCTGTGCTGTGCCAGAGGGGCTGTTTATTTTGGTTGGGTTTGGGGATGGGGTGTGGGAAGTGGAAGGCATGGCTCACGGGAATATCAACATTTTATTTTACTTGGCTGTTGATGTTTTCTTTAAAACCAATGCTAGATTGACATTTTAGAGCAGACAGTCTACCCATTTCATAGTGTAGCGTGACATTTCTTTTTTACTGGGCAGCTTTATTAAAACAAGCATGATTAGTTGTGACATGTTTTCATATTGTTGCATTGCATTTTTAATGGCAAAGCCAACAGCGGTATGTTGCTGTGTGGGCATACTTGAATATATTGACAGAATCAGCATGAGCATGTTTTGTTATAGTATAATTACTAGCATTCTGGCACAAGGCAAACATGAATATGTCCTCATATGAGAATATGGGCCTATATAGGCACAGCCAGCAATGAAAAATTAATGGTCACAGCCAACATGAAAATGGTTTTCTACTAGCATATATTTTAGGCTTCATGAAAATGGGTTGGGAAATGCTCTTTTGCACCATTGGTGACTTGAATCTATTGCATTTTTGGATTGGAGTTACCCTACAAAACCAATTACAAACGATCTGGCTTTTTAAAAGAATTTCACACAAAGTGTGCTGTGTAATGCACCATTTTAACCCATTATTCGAAAAAATGTCTTGGGAGATAGCCCATTTGGTCTGTTCGCACTCCCTCACTATACTAGGTCGCTTTGGCATATTTGTGGGAAATATGTACGCCTCTCCAATTAAAAAATTAACCAGCTGCCACTGCCAAAATGATGGGATTCTTTTGCACCATCCTGAATTGATTTACCGCCTGCATCTCGGGCAGACACCAGGCCGTCAAGAGCAATGGGCCTCATTACAAGTACTCCGGTCCGGAATTAACACTGCCGGTAAAACCATACCGGCACCGTTTGCATGTCCGCGCAATCATGACCCGCGGCCCCGGTAATAGCACCACCCTAAACCGCCACCGCGGAAATAGGGTTCCCCTTAATTCCGCCTGCACGGAAACCCCTCCGTTACCGGCAACACGAAACACCGTGAGCATCACAACTAGCGCGGACACGGAAATACCGGGAAAAAAATGGCGGAAATACCGTGATCACGGTGGCGGAACCGCCGCCACCGCGAACATGGCGTTATACACTGCCGGCTGAACTGAATCAGGGCACAGGTGCACCAAATCAGCCCAGCTGGACCTAGCAGGCCACTGGGAGCCTACAAAAGGGCCACACCCAGCCCAACACAACACAGAACCATGCAGGCAGCAGGGCTAGTAGCACTGGGACTGGGCCTACTCAACCAACAGGCAGTACTGCACATGGTGGCAGCAATGGCGCAGAGGAGGAGGCGTAGGCGGAGGAGGCGCAGGCGGCAACCAGCCAACCCTGCAGCTATGGCAAACCCCATTGCCCAGCCAGCCCGACCCCGCCGCCAGCCACCAATACCACGCATCAGGGCCTCACCCTGGAACCTCACCCCAGGACAGATCCACACCCTATACCGGCTGGACCGTGCAACAATCCTGCACATCACCGCCATGATTGAGGACAACATCAGCAGCCTAATTGACACCCCCACTGCCATCCCCCCCCTCTTGAAGGTTGTCTCAGTTCTGCATTTCCTTGGCACTGGCACCTATCAACACACGGTTGGTGAGCTGCACGGCATATCACAACCGTGTTTCTCAAAAGTCCTGGTACAGGTACTGGATGCCATGTTGCGCCATGTGTCGGAACACATAGCCCTACCCCGCACCCTCCCCGGGGTCATTGCCACCAAGTTGGCCTTCCATGCCATAGCAGGCATGCCAAATTGCATAGGCGCAGTTGACTGCACCCACGTCGAGCTGACAGTACCACATGCAATTGAGGCGGTGTTCCGCAATAGGAAACAGTATCACTCCTTGAATGTCCAGATGGTTTGTGATGCCATGCAACTGATTACACACTGCTGCGCACGTTTCCCAGGCTCATCACATGACTCAATGGTACTGCGGAATTCCACGTTGCCACGGTACATGGAACGCTATGCCGGACAAAGCACGTGGCTATTGGGTGAGTACAGCTGACGATGCTACAACCCTGTCGGAGTGGTGTGTGTGTGTCCAGGCAATGAGCATTGTGAGTGTGCCGCTGTGACCGCACATGCATCACCCCCCTTCCATCTACCAAATACACAGCGGATGCCAAACATCATGAAGGAAGACATGACAGGGCACCACAATGTGCCCGTGCACACACTGCCACAGCCAATCCCGTCACTGTCCCATGAACCCTGTGCCACTGCAGACACCCACCCTCAATTGAAACACTGCCCCAAAAAGCACGAGAGGCGTGTAAATGATACGACGAGTATTTACTACTTCCGTACAGTGAAGTCACTCTGCCATGTGTGGACAGCACTGCACCATGACATGCACACAATCAAATGTCACCCGCAGGGCACAGCAAACATGCAAGTTAATGTGTAGGCCCATATGCAGTCAGCGACATTCCTCGTGATGGCCAAAACATACCTCCAGACACTGCATGGTTCATATGCATGAATGAATGATGATACAATAATGCACAGCAGCAGATGAGGACATGATGCCACAAACACTGACATGTTCCCCCATCTACATCCCATGTAGGTGATGCGGGATATGCACTCACGCCATGGTTGATGACACCTGTACGGAGACCAAGGAACAGGCATGAAGAGGCATACAATAGGGCACATATCCGCACACGTGGAATGATTGAGAGGACATTTGGACTGCTGAAGGCCCGTTTCCGCTGTCTGAGCAGATCTGGCGGATCACTGCTGTACAGCCCAGTGAAGACGGGCAAAATCACGCTGGTATGTGCCATGCTGCACAATATATGCCTGCGCAGGAACATCCCAATGCCACCAGACGCAGATGAGGAAGATGGGGATGGGGATGGGGATGGGGATGGGGATGGAGATGGGGATGGAGATGGGGATGGAGATGGGGATGGAGATGGAGATGGGGATGGAGATGGGGATGGAGATGGGGATGGAGATGGAGATGGGGATGGGATGGCACCGCCTCCCCCTGGGGGTGCACATGATGGCCAGAGAGCACGGGATGCCCTGATTCGCATTTACTTTTGAGTCACAGCACATTCACAGTAATGCACAAACATGGTGACGACAATGAATTAATAGTTGCACTGCAAAATAAATGATCAATGTCCACACATGTATGTCTTGATTTGAAATGGTGATGTATTGATGTAATAACAACAGGGAAGAAGGTGCATTGGTTAGGGAAGCTGTACACCCGGGGCCACCCACCACCCAAACGTGCCCCCCCCACCCAGAGCCCATTGTCCAAACCCCCAAAACTACCTACCCCACCACCCAAACGTGACCACCCCTCTCACACCCTTGTAGTCCACATGTGTCCTGCACTGCCCTACACACATGCCATCACTTCCGTGTGCGCTTCTGTGCAACCTTGCCCAAGGGACCCGTTAGCCTACTCGAGCGCCTCCTTGGACTGGCAGTAGTGGAGCTGGATGGGGTGGTAGTGTTTGATTGGCCAGAATCAGGGATTGAGGGCATCCGTGCCAGATTTGCCTGTTGGCCAACCAACATGGCCTCCACAAGCCTGGAGGTGTGGTCATTGCCCTCCCGCACATGGCGTGCAAGGGTCACTATGGTGCTCGCAAAGCGTCCAATGGACCTCGACAGGCGACGCACTGAGGCGCTGTAGCTCTCCCTCTGCAGCCTGGATTCCTCTAGCTGCCTCTCCACCAGCTGGGTGAGGGTAGCCTGCTGGTCCTCCATCCGCTGCATGCGGGCATTCAGTTCGGCCATGGATGGGGTGGGCGACCTCATGGGACTCCCCAGTGAAGTGGGGCTGAACCCCAGCTCATGGAAGGAGCCCAGGTCTTCCAATGTGGGCATCTCCCCCTGTGGCCCTGTTTCCGAGTGCTCTTGCGGGGCACTGTTATCACTGCAGGCCGCCCCCTCTGCAGTGCTGCTGCCTTCGGTGTTTTGTTGGGTGGCCATGATAGGTTCCTGTGGCACCTGTCTGGACTCAGCCAGTGTGGAGATGGTGGGGATGTTGGTGGTGGTGGTGGTGTGATGCACATCTGTGGTGGCTGGTAATGTGGCCAGAGGTGCAGGACTGCCGGCAGCATCCTCCTGTGTGGTGGCGGTGGCTAGTGTACTTGCCGATGCTGATTGGCTGGCCTGTTGTGCAGTATCACTGTCACTTGAAACGGCTGTGGGGACACAAAGGGCATGCAATTAGTGTTGTTGTGGTGGCAGATGGGTGCATCACATGCGTCATTAAGATTGTACATTGAATAGTGTTAGTCACATGCATCTGATTGCTGGTGTCTGCATTCAGTGATATTGGTTGCCATACGGATCATAATGGGTCCTTTGGCCCACACATGCACTGCCTGGGGGGGGGGTTGTTAATGGGTCCTTTGGCCCACACATGCACTGCCTGGGGAGGGGGGGTTGTTAATGGGTCCTTTGGCCCAGTACTCACAACTGCATATTTACATGTGGCATTCATGTTTGGGCACTTACCGGCATCTGCAGGTGGGCTCACTCCTGCCTCAGCCTGCCCAATCCCATGGATTCCCTCTAGGTGGAGGACGCTGCTGCAACGCTCCTCCCATGCTTGCAGCCTCAGTGGGGAAGGGGGTCCTCCGCCTGTCCCACTGCTGCGTTGGCGGTGCGTGGAAATGAGGTTGCGTACCCTCAGCCTCAGGTCGTCCCAACGCTTGTGGCAGTCCTTCACGCTCCTCACTGCCACGCCCACAGCGGTGCACTTGCGTGCAGCTTCGGCCCACACCTCCTTCCTCCGCTGCTGTGTGGCACGCCGTTGGTCGGCGCTGAACAGCATCTCAGCATTGTCCACAATGTGCTCCACCAAGACGGTTAGCTCCGCCTCGCTGAAGCGCTGTTTGCGCTGCCTCTGAGCAGGAATCCTGGCAGACATGCTGGTGGTCCCTTTTGGCTTCTCAGAGTCAGGATTGTGCTTGTGCTGGCTCTGGATGGCAATGGATTGTGCTTTTATATGATGGCCGCCTCTCTGTTTCCTGTTTTGGCGATCATGGTATTTCCGGTTCCGTGTCCGTGGCGGCGGAGGCGGAAACGGGTTTTGCGCCACTTGTGGCTTCGTTATTTCCATTTCCGTGGGGTATTCCGTGACGGCGGTAACAACGTTTCCGAGTCCGTGTGGTGCGCGCGACCGACAGCGTGTAATCGTGCGGTTTTTCCGCACCCTTGCGGACACGGAAACGTTTTTACCGCCATCACGGATTTTGCACGGTCCCGGACTGGCAGGTTGTAATGAGGCCGATTGTGTTCCAACCAAAGGCCAGTCTCCTGGGGAGTAGCCTAGGTTCCATTCTCTCGCTGTTCCTTTTTAACATTTACATGGAGCTTCTGGGCGTGCTCCTAAAAGATCACGCAATAGCCATCCAACAATATGTGGATGATACTCAATTGTACAAGAGAGTATATAGCCCTACAGGAAATCAGTTGTGTCTGCAATTACCTAGTCATCATCGGGTCCTGTTTGTCGACTGCTTACCTGAAAGTTTATACATACAAGACCAAACTTGTCCTCATCGGTCCCCCAACCACTAAACAAGGGATCTACATGAACATTTCGAATAAAAAATAGCAAGGCTCAAAAGGCCGAGATTTTTTTATTCACATGTTTTGACTTTGTTGCACTCTTTTTTAAATAAAATGTGGGGAGAGAATTCCTGGAGGCCCCCCAACATTCCCCTTATCCTAATACATTCCCTTACCCCACTCCCTATCTATTTTGAAAAAAGAAGCAAAAAAGTCAAAAAGTTCGATGACAATAAACTCTGCATTTTCAACCTTGTTATTTTGGTATTCTAAATTTCTGGGCATTACCCTAAGCAAGAACCTGTGCAACAATGGCTCAGTGACATGTGCTTAGAAGAATATGATACTCAACTCTCGAATTCAGAAAATTACTTGGACTTCAAAACCGACAGAAGCCTGCCCTTCCAGAAAAGCATATCCGAATGGCCTAACTCCAAATCTCGACTATTCACAAAATCAAACCCTTCATCCTGCCGCAGGGCCCTTTTGGTCTCACACAAAGTTGGGACTTCCAGCTGCTCAATTACGGATGTGTGGACATTTTACCAAATCACCCCTATTTTATGCAAGCTACATTGGCTTCCCGTCTAGACCAGGATACTATTCAACACTGCACATATCATGTAGAACGCAGTCACAAGTAGCACACTGGTGTACCTGGCGGCTAGGCTTAAAATATATAGTCACACACGCTCCTCGTGCAATAAATTGGGCAACCAGCTTCAATCAAAACTCATTGCAAAGAGAGGACCGGAAAACAATTCTTCTCTTGTCATGTATCCACCTTATGGGACTCTATCCCAGTATTAGCCTGGAATTCCCCCACAATTCTCCAGTTTCACAAAACTCTCAAAATGTGGCTTTTTAAACCACACATGAGTAAGGACTAATCCCAATGGCTGCACAGATTGATACGTTGACCGTAACTCACAGTACTGCACTCCTGTTAATAGACATCAGCCCAAACTCTGGCTAACCACACTCTCTACAGTGCTCTGCTACTCTTGCGTTAGGTCAGAGTTCTAAACAATAAAATAGGTCTAGAAGAGAACTGTTAAGAATCCTGAAGTAAAGCCAATGTCTACGGGAGACCCGTTGACAATCCTGAATTTATCCAAGGTCTGGGAAGGAACGGTTGAGAATCCTGAATCAAAAAATATATAGGAGAGACCTGTTGAGAACCGTGAATCAAGCCGTGTTCTATGAGAGAACCGTTAAGAATTCTGCATCATGGTAAGACCCAGTTGACACCTACTTAGAACACTGAACAGAGTCCAGGGAGAGGATGTGAAAGAGCAAGATGAAAGCAGAGAGGCCTGATTAATTGGACAAGACAGTAAATAACTGCTACAAGACCCTAGGTTGAGGAATACTTTGTTGGTGATATTAGAAATGGGTTGGATTTTGAAAAGCATATTTGTGAACTTGTGCCTTGGGCCAAACCTTGACATTGTTCTGTTGTTAGAACAGGATGGCATGGAGGCAAAGGACTTATTAACTCTAGGTATTGGAACTTTAAGTTGGCCACCCCTTTTAAAGACTTTTCTTTTGTGGAAAAGGGCATCTCGGGGGAGAGACAAAGCCTTATAATAATAATGATCTGTTATTTACATAGCACTTTCGCCAAAGTGCTTTACACAGAATATACTTACATACAATATCACCCAACCACAGTTGATACTCATTTATCAATTGTGTGTTGTATGTTCGCATAGATTTCACTGAATCTATTTCACCATTCTTTTTTACTGCATTTAACCATAAATATGCCCCCCCCTGCTCGCCCCCTCCCACTCCTCACCGCTATAAATAACTAAACTCATAGCCCATCTATTTATTTGTGGTGAAATGCATTAAAATATCTTCAGTGGAATGGGACTCTGTGAAATCTACCTAGGGGCAGAAGGGGCAGCTCTCATTTATTAACCTCAGAATAACGAAAGGCTGAGATGACGTTGCTGGGATTCGAACCTGTGACCTGCAGATTACAGCAGCGAGTCCTTATCCCACTGATCTATTTTACCTTATCTTATAAGTATAGGAAACAAACTATAGCAGTGATGGGTGGGGGGTGGAATATAAGCTCAAAAGGGGACCAGCACCTGCAAAAAAAACCTCACTTTATGCTAATCTGAACCACACACTGCTTACTTGAGAAGAATCCCCATTTTTAGTGCTTTCTCTCATAGGACCTATAGGCATTTATTAAACCCTTACACTTGATTGATCACTGCTATTATAAAGATATGTAGTTAAACCTTCACAAGCAGTGTCACATGTGTCATTGCCACAAGATTCCCACACCCCACGACATTAAAAAAACGAGACCCAGATACCTTGAATCCATGGTTTAAAAGAGGGTATGCTGTGGGGGCTACTGTCACCAATTCACCTTCTAAAGGAGAGTCTCTTATCCCAGTCCACACATTAATGACCATAGATGAGAGTCACAGAAGGTGGGGGCAACACTAAACTCAAACACAGTACAGGCTTCTTGGTCCAGATCACAAGTGCAACACTCTTCCAATTGACGTGAGTTATCTGCCACTTACAGAGCCCACCAGCATTTTGCTCCACAATTTCAGCAGCAGGCAGTCCTCTTCATGAAAGACAATTGGGCAATTGGGTGGAGCAAACCCGTGTCAAACACCAGGGGATTACAACATGCAGGTCTCATGGCATAGTTTCCCAGGAGACTTTTTAACGGAAGGAGAACCTGAAATCCCTACCTGCAGCATATCTCCAGGGAGAAAAATAAAAATAAGGAATGTCAATCATCTAAGCAAGACATTCCCCTTCTTGTCCATTATGCTCTTCAGTCCCTTCCCTTTGAACACCTGTTTCTCCTTTATGGAACAGTTTCGGTCTATCTTTTCACCTTTTTGAGATATCTTAGATGTCTTATGAGATGTTGCTCTCTTCACTTAGTGGCAATCCCTGACATAACACTCTGTGGTATGCAATTCCTCTGCACGATTCTGATACAGACTGTGCTTATAATTAAAACATGAACGTATTTAAATAAAAGAAAATCAAAAGTGATCCCCTTACCTTATGGAGGCGAAGTCACCACAAGATATTATATATACTATGTGACAGGGATGTGATTTCGGCCTTGTCAAGGGTGGGAGGAGACCCAAATGCCAACATCCCTGGAGGGGCTCCAGTGAGTGTGGGCAGGCCACCCCTTACCTGAAAGGTTGTGGCATGGTCACAGATGGAGATGGCGGGTCTGGCAAAGCCAGGGAAGCCAGCAGCATCAGAGCCACAGACTGACGTAGAGACACCAGGCCACCAAGCAACTACCAGCAAGGCTGCTGCCAGGTGTGGTGCCCATAAATAGACTGCAAGAGAGGGAGTGGGCTGCTGTCTGGGGAAAGAGCACCACAGGAGAACCCTGGTTAGCGCTGTGTCACGCACAGGAGCCTGGCACCAGTATGCAGCACCTGCTGGAGCCCGTGCAGGGAGAGCCACCACTAACCCACCAGGGATGACTTTTAGTAAACAATGGCCTCCAGGAAGGCCATACCCAAGAACACAATAAACCACCAGGGATGTTTATTATAAAAGAAGGCCTCTTGAAGGACGTGTTATGGGCCTGCAAGACAGCCTTTACACAAGTGAACAGCACTTTATGGTCACATAATCTGCCCATGGCCAAAAAACAACAGGCTCTCTCTATAAAGGGGACAGGGCCTAATAGCCCTTAAGAACCCTCCACCACTCAGCTTTCACCCTCCCCCCAAGGCAGGTAAGTTGATTGGTCAGAGAAAGTTGGCCAATACTGAGAGGGGGTGAGATCTTTAAAGGTAAGCTTGGGAAAGATTTAGTGTGGGTTGTAGTTGGGTGAGGACAGAAGTTGGAAGAGGATGTCCGAGAGACCAGAGGAGGAGAGTGTGGAAGGAGTGTGGAGGTTACTGGAGGGATGGGTCTATGGAGTAATTGTGTGTGAGTGTTAGGAGTGATTGGTGTAGTGGTGGAGTAGAAAGAACATGGTGGTAGTTAGAAGTGGAGGTAGTGGCATTGTTAGTGGGGGTAAGTGGTAGTTGTCAGTGGTAGTAGCAGTACTGTAGTGTGGTAGAGAGAGAGAGGATAAGTTGTAGTACTAGTAGTAGCATAGGGGGAGTAGTAGTAGCAATAGGCAATAGTGTAGAAGGAGAAGTAACAGAAACTGAGTGTAGGTAGTACTAGAGAGGTGGTATAGATGAGGGGTTAGAGCAGCAGGAAGCAGGGAGGAGTGGAAGGAGTAGTAGTGTGATAGTAGGAGTGAGCGGTACTACTGGGAGAAGGAGTTGAAAAAAGAGGTAACATGAAAGGTTGGAGGTAGGAAGGTGGGGAGTAACATGGAGGGATAGTAAAGCGGTCGGGAGGAGAACATCTCGAACCCAGTGTAGGAGAGGGTGGGCCAGGTGAGACTGTGCATGCTTTTAGAGTGAGTGGTACTATGTGGAAGAAGGCACCGTCCCTAACTCCCCTAGAAAACTAAGCAGGGCTAGGAGAAGGACAGTTAGAAGGCCCATGGGCAGTTAGCCAGCTACCTTCTTAGAGAAACCACCTGCTGCTTAAGTTAGAAAAAAACAGATAGGTGTCATCGCGCCATATTAAAAACCCCTGATGAGGACTGATGAGGATGCCTAGTCTAGCAAGGTGGTTAGCCAGGGGAAGAAGTTAGAGAGGGCCAGCCATAGCACCAACTCCCCATAAAAACCTGCGTGCCCTAACTACTACCTGAGAATCCCTCAGCCAAACAATTTGCAATATTAAATAAACAACCCTGGGAACTTTAAACAAGCATCTACAGTGATTATTTATGGCGGGGTGCTAGAGGACAATCTCACAATTGTGGCACACATTTCCATTTTATTCTAGGTCATATTGTTGCTGGGTTATGCTAAAAATATTTTTCTATTGCACCAAATAATGCCATATTTAAATATTGTCCTATATTTGAACTATGAAATGTAACCTCATGTTCGGCATAATGTTTAATCTGAGCAACTCTTTGCAATGCCTTAACTCAATGATTGATTTAGGTAAATGAAAGACCTCTTGGTTCGTTCTTCCATTAGCCTGGCAATCTGTTGGACTTTATTACCCAATCTGATTTCAAGAGGGGACCTTTCCAAGTGTTTTTTTAGCCTTTTTAAGTCCTTGGTCTAAACACTGAGCCTGATGTATTGTAGTCCAGTGATAATCTCTTTGGAGGAATAAAGATTTGGCCTAGTTTGAATGCCTACCATGTATTTATAAGAGTATTCTCTTATAATGAACTCACAAGGGTGAGGGTACCTCATGAACTCAGTGGCCTGGTACAGATGGCCCTTTGTTCTGTGAACTTAATGTGTTTTCATAAACAACCTATTCATCAAATAGTTCATTTTGGATTTGCATAATCCATAAAACAACAGATTTCATAAAAGAATACAATAACAGTGCATAATTAATGTGGACATTCTGGATGCATTACATAACTTCCAAAAGACCAAAATAAAACCGTTAAAAAAATATTAATGCTCTTTGATATCTATATGGTAATGCATGACTAGCAAGCAATTTATAAAAAAACAGTAAAACTATTATTAAAATATTATGGATTCAAGATAAGGAGTAACAGTCCGCATTTCCAAGCAAACTAAGGGTAGCATGCAGGCTTAAAAGCAGACTATGCATCGAAAAAAGACAAAAGCAATAAATAAAAAGATAGAGTCATGCAGATAATGTTTCCTCAAATCTGCATAGAGTGGGCAGAATATTATAAAGTGGGGTAGGAACTCATTAGAGACACAAAAACAGCTGACATCTTCTACTTGCCTTAAACCCAAACATTTATTATTAGTGGTCTTTACAGAGAATATGTTTAGTCTGGCCTTGGTCAATACAAAATAGTGGTGCAGAAGTGTAACCACATCAAGATAACAGACTGACCCTGAGAAAGAGGAAGATAGAGCCTTAATAAGGGTTTAGACAGGTTCAAATCTTCCCTTTGATTTTCCCACAGGTGTTAAAATACACATTTTAGAAGCCCCTCTGGCACACCTATGATATTATCAGGGTTATGAAAGTACTGACCCAGACCTTGCTTTTCAAAGAGGTTCTAACAAAAGCCAGCCAACTAAGTTGCTTGCCATTGCCTAGGGAAACCAAGTGTTATATAAGTGTTTTAGTTAGACTCCAATCTTTCGTAGCCCACAGTGAATGCCAGAATAAAATAGGTTTTAAATGAAGAATGTCTGAAAGATGAGTTAGCCCAGATTCTAACTGGGTAATATATGTAGATGTGGAAGAAAGGACACCCAGCAGCAGGTGGGAAAAAAGGCTTTTTGTTAATGTACGACCTCCACATTTCCTGCAACGCAGAGTGCCCTCTCGTAAGACCCCACTGCCACGCTCTTTCCCCTGCAGACTGTCAACATACGGTTGACTGAGTGATGATGTAATGACCACACAACACCTAAAATACCACCAGATGCTTGCAACAACAACAACCTATTCACTCCAGGTGACCAATTAAAATCTTCTGGGACACTTATACACCCCTAAACCATGTTAGAAAACCATTGACATCCCATGCATTTAAACAGTAATGTATTACCTATTTCAAAGTTTTGGACATACACATCATGTGTAATCACACTATGCTTCTAAATTCATTTTTAAAGGTATCACTTTTATATTTCAAATATATACATTCATGAAATAAGATATAATCAAAGGTTATAATTGCTTCTGGAAAATGAAATACACCTTTTACATTGGAACACACTTGGGCCTTTTCGACTTTTTTGATATGCAGTTCCATTTTTTTTATGGGGAATTATGTTCTTATTGGAGAATTGCAATGCTGATCTGCACTTCACGGATTTGATTTGACTGTATTTATCAGGCAAATATCCAATAGAGGAAAAGAGGAGTAAGAAATCATTAATTATTGGAAAAGTTGAGTTTAAGATTTTTTTTCTGAAGAGCAAATGAGAATATATCAGTTTAAGATCAATGGGAAGTAAGTTCCATAGGTGAGGACCCAAGACCGAGAAGTGCCTGTCTCCTCTGTGAACATTGTGGGAAGCAGGAATCACTAGACGATGTTGATTTGATGATGGTAAAGAGCAGGCAGGGTGGTCTAGTTAAATGTTCTCATTTAAAAACGGTTGATACAAGTCCGTCAATTCATTTATAAACAAGGCAGAGAACCTTGAAAATGACTCTCTGCCTTAATGGCAGCCAATGAAGAGACCTACGATATTGTGAAATAGAAGACGATTTTGGTAAGTGAAACAGTAATCTAACAGCTGCACTTTATGCTGTTTGTAGTTGTAAAAGATGTTCGTTTTTTTAGATTCCTGTTAACAGAGGATTTCCGAAATCTAGTTTGGAATAAATCAACGATTCATCAACAACTGGTCGGTCTGGCACTGGCATAAAAGAGCACTGGATGAAGAATGCACTACGGAAATTAACAGACTTTACTTTTTCCCCTACCTGAAAGTCACAGATCAAATGTGATTGCCAATTGCAAAGGATTGTTTCCTTCTGTGGAAAGAAGTCAGGAAGGTCGAACAGCACAGGGCAAGATTGAAGCGCTGATGAATCATTCAGACATTTTTTTGGACCAAAGATAATGATCTCCATTTTGGAAGGGTACAAGTTGCAGCTTGTTAAGAGCCGTCCTGCTTCACCGTCATTTCATGATTGCAGATTGGTCATTGAAGTAAGAGTGCTGTTTTCCATTAAAGCAGAGAGTTCCATTTTGAACTGGGGCTTTCACCATTTCCTATTGTCAAATGAAAGTTCATTTAAACCTAGCGCCTGCGCCTGTTCAAAGGAATGTTCTGGGTGTGTGCGGAAACCTGTGACATATGTCTGGTGCTATACATTGCACGATTCAACACCTATCTGCTTACTTTATTGGTGCAATGTTTCTCCTTACAATGGAATTAACTGCATCACACTTAAAAGAAACAGTGCAGGTTTTCTTATGGTTTAGGGGAATACCTTTAGTTCCATTTAAGCCCACGGATTCCCCCCCAAGACCGTTGTCTCCAGGGGAAGGACATTGATTCCAGTGTTTTTCTTTCTTGGCAGTTGAAAAAGTGTCAGATGAAAGGTTTATATTCCTAGTGTCTTTTTTTGCCAGGGCCTTGACTGGCCTTCGCTCATCAGTGTGTGGATTCCACGTCCATGGAAATCCATGTCTTCTGGGGTGAGAATTTGGACTACTTTCCTTTTTTCCACTTTGTTGGGGTGGGGTGTTGACACCCTTTCCTTCTATCTCTTGATCTTGGAGGCTAGAAGGAATGCCAAGTTTTTTAACAGAGGGGGCTAAACAGGCTGATTTTGTATTAGGGTTTATCAACATTTTAATTCAATATAGTCCCCTTTAAAACCTATTTTATCTTTATTTTTCAATTCTAGTTCTAATATTCAAAATTAGGACTATACATTTTTAACAGTAATGGTTAGCCATTCATCCTTTCATCTAAACATTTATATTTACCATGTTAATGCAGATTTAGTTTTTATTCAAAAGCTCCACCTCCAGTTGCATCAGGGTGAGGAGCTGATTCCTCAATCCATTTCAGGACAGTTTGGGGATAACAGGTCTTCAGCTGGTTCAAATAGACCCAGTGTTCTTCTTTTGATATCTTGGTTTGCAGGCAACAGGAGAGACCTTATCTATGCTATTGGAATTTGTGTTCTTTAGTTTGCTTACTTTGATTATAAAGGTAAACTCAATCACCTATCTCATACTCCTTCTTGGATGTCCGGATGCCGTAGAAGATTTTCATACTTACCACAGGTTCCTCTCTGCATATAAAAATGCATGTTAGAGAAGAGTGATAAAGATGTTGAACAGCGTCTGTTCCTGTGTTCGGTATGCCAGATGTTGGGGCAGGACCATTTCTCTACCTGTCATAAGTTTTAAAGGAGACATTTTAGTTGCAGAGGTATGGATAAATTGTAGAGCCGTCACAACTTGTGGTAATCACAAGTCCCAACTAGAGCCAGAATCCACCATGAACCTCTTTAAAATTCCCAAAATACTTTTATTATATTGCTCTACCACCCACTCGAGGCCCGTTCATAGGTGCTATGCAATTTTAATTTCACTCCTAAACATCCAACATTTTAGTCATTACATCCCTGGAAAAATGATTAGCCTGGTCAGACTAAATCTTTTGAGGAAGCACGAAATGAGAAAAGGTGTGGTTGATGAATAACATAGCTTCAGGGTCCATCTTACTATTCAGCCGGGGAGACATTCAAATTATTTGGTGAAAAGGCAAGCAACAATATTTGGTGGCAAGTTCAGAAAAAATGTAATGATGAAGTCAAGCTAGAGTTGAAACCATGGTGATGTCATTCCTCTCTTTTGTACAGGAGCCCGGTGAGAGACAGAATATGGTTGGACTGACCAGGGGTCAGGGTGACTAGGATACAGGGCGATTAATACAGGGCAATGGCACCTAGCTCAGAAGCTATCTAATTTCTTTGGAGCAGACTCAAAAGCCACAAGTAGGTCTTTTAAGTACTGTTGATGGGTTTCATGTGAGAGGAAGGTTCAGGTCATATATCTTGAAGTTGCTTGGTGACTTGAAGATGCTTGAATGCCTTGTGGATGGTTTGAACTAGGTGTCTCAAATGTATGTTTGTTTGTTTGTTTGTTTGTTTATTTGGTATAGCGCAGAAACCAAACCCGAAGGGGTAGCTGGGCGCAAACAGTACAAGGTTGCTTAAGAACTTAGTTACAGGAGAAATACACGTTATACATTCGCAGTTAAATCATGAAAGTGCAGTTTATACAGTTCACCTTAGATCAACGGTAGGTATAGTGAGAAAGCAACGGGAAAAGAAGAAAAAAAGAAAAAGGGGAAAAGTGCGGAGCTAGGGTTAAGTCTAGTTGATCGGATGTCATTCAGCTGGTTGCAGATATCTAGTGTCTATGTGGGAGGGGGAGGTCCAGCTAAGTGTCATTGGCACGGATCCAGGTAAGGACTTTTCGCCTGAAACTCGAGTAAGGTTGGTCCATTCTGAGATCCAAGGGGAGTTTGTTCCAAGTTTGCGCAGCTATGATTGGGAAACTAGTGCCGCCGGCTGTACTCTTTTTGAATCTAGGCATCACTAAGGTGAAGGCGTTGGTCAGTCTAGTGGGACGGTTAGAGGTTCTCTTGTGGATTCTGTTGGCCAGATAAGGGGGGGCAATGTTGTTAAGACATTTGGATGTGAGTGAGAGTATTTTAAGGGTGATCCTGTCTTTGATTTTTAGCCAATGGATATTTTTCCTAAAGGTGGAGATGTGGGCTCTGTTAGGAATGTTTAAGGCTACTCTGATAGCGTTATTTTGGAGAGTTTGTAGTTTGTTAAGGATATACTTGTTAGAGCCTGCATAAAGGGCATTGCAGTAATCCAGCTTGGATATGATGAGAGCATTAGCTAATGTGATGCAGCCAGTCTCAGTTAGGAAAGGTCTACATGCTCGGATCAATTTGCAAGTATATGCCGTGGAGGATGCTAGTGAGTTCGTTTGCTTTTTGAAGGTGAGCGCTGAATCAAGATAGACCCCGAGGGTTTTGACTGCAGGCATCACTTTGATGACGTTATTGTCAATGTTGAATGCGGCATAGTTGGGGTCAAGTTTTTTGATAGCCAATGCTGAGCCAATGATCAGTAGCTCCGTCTTGTCGTCGTTCAGGCAGAGGCCATGGGATGCCATCCAAGTCTGAATGAGGAGATATATCTTATTTACTAAGTCCGTGTCTTCCAAGAAGTTACCCGAAAGGGGGATTAGAATCTGAGTGTCGTCTGCGTAGTTAGTGTAGATAACACCCAGTCTGTCCAACTTATCAAACAGGGGCTTAGTAAAGATGTTATACATCGTCGGAGAAACACATGTATATCTTGGGCTTCTCCACATGCATAGAAGTAACCTCTGGCTCAGATGATGACCAGGTCCATGAATCAGTCTAGCAGATCATTTGCGGTTTGACAAGGCTTGACAACTCAAAACAGGCTAAAAGTATATTCTTGGTTTGCTCAGCAATGGCAGGTGCAGAGGACATGCCTTTGGACTCGGGGGACCCAGGAATATTGACGCACTCTGGGTATCTGAGTGTACTGGTATCTTGGTCCTCAGTTCAGGCAAGCTGCAAATGTCTTTCAGAATATCTGCCCTATGTGCCCAAAGGACATTAGCTGTCTAGTGGCTTCACCCCCGTGGAAGTGGAATTTGAAAAACCAACAGGTCTAACAAATGATCAGCAGAATGGGCGGTTCATACTCCATTCATAGCTGAATCCTTGATGGTTGTCTCCTGGAGCCCTGCTACCATATAATTGGTATCTCCCCCAGAGGAGTAACTTAATTTGCTGCAATTCCCAGAGTGCATTGCACCCAGTGGAATTACTGCATGGAAGAGGTAAGCAAGGGGAATGAATCCAAAATTATGTAATGAATTTCTCTATGCTGCCTTAGCTCCACCACTGGCCTGCTTCAATGAGAACATAGGGCTCTGTCTGCAATTATCTTCCCTTGCCCAACTCTCCCCTTGCTGAACAGGATCCAAGTGTTAACTGTATTTTCAGCCGAATCTTTCGAAGCCTTTCCCCTCATGTGCTAGTGAAGTCCAAAACTGTCATTTGGGCATTACAAAGGGTTTCCTGGGATATTCTGAAGAGGGAATGCTTTACTAGAAAATGTTCCTTTAATCTTGACGACCATTGAGTGCAATGAGGCTAAGCATATGAAAACATTCTCCTTTAGCTGAAAGTTGCCTTAAATTCCGTTTAACCTGGCATCCAATTTGTAAAGTGTTAGGATGTGGGCACAATTTATATATGGACATTACACATACCAATCAGATTATGGCTTTCACCCCTTCCTATAGGGGGAGGATATGGTCTTTGAAAGCTCAGCGAGGGCCGGGGGCCGTTAAAGGCCATGTCTGCCCCCCATTGTTGGGTGAAAGCCATTCGCATCCCAGGGTTTAACAGGGGTGTGACTGGTTTATTTTTTCCCCATGAAGATTGGTGTGTAAGTGATGCCAATCTCCGGAGGGGAAAAAAAGATGGCTACTGCCATAGGGAAAAGGGACTAAGTGCCTGTCCTAATTCTAGTTACACGTTCAATGTCTAAAGGTACGGATAAAACATCTGTACATATTACTCTATCTCCGTCATCCCAAAAGGGTTCCTTAAGGAAGGTAACATGAAAAACAGCTACAAAGTTTCTCATGTGCATACTTGAAGCTGAACACATCATTTATATCTAAAATGTTGCCTTTTTATCTCTCAGTTGCTGGTGTTTTTGCACTGTGCACATCAGAACACGTATCCACTATCTGGATTGCAATGATTATGTTACACACCGTGATCCTGAAGTTAGCTCTGGTGTAACCTCTGCCAATACACTTTTAGAGCAGAATATTTGTAGAACGTGTGTCTGCTTAGCAGAGCACGTATTTTTTAGGACAAACATCAATTTATGCTGGAAACATGAAAAAGACTCGGGAGATTACGACTTTGAAGATGGGCAGAATAATAATATGCCCTGTCATTTTATTGAGTTTTAATTTGGGCATATGTATCCATGTAAAAGTTATTCTCTGTATGCTATTAAATAAGTACGCTGAGACTAAAAGTAGGTGTTATTCTGTTTCAGAAACAACTTTTATTCAATATAACTTTCTTTGTTTTTTTTCTTTTTCTTTTAGAAAAAAGGATACGTTTTCATCTCTTGAGACGATCTGGACTTGAAGCAGTTTCAGGCAACGCACTTGGATCTTTCAGGTAAGTCTCTCAGAAGTTTTCTCACTTTCTCAAAGTCTTTTTACAGTCTCTCGTAGCTCGGATCTCCTCAAGTTTTAAACGACTCTTCTTGTTACTACATTCTCTTCAAGTCTTCATCACTTTAGGTTATACAGTCTCTGCCCCTATTGATTACAGTTCTTACAGTTTGTTCTCATTCAGAATATTCTCTCCTTGTCTTTTGTTCAAACTTTAAAATTACTTGGTCTCTGTTTCCTCTATACATGACATATTGTTTAATAATTTCTTTAATAATTAAGTTCTAACAGCAGTTCGTAGCATTCACCTTCTTATCTCCTCTTAATCATTTAACGTCTCTCTTGGATTCTGTTCAAACACTCTGCAACTTATTATTAGTCTCTGGCTCTTAAAACCAACTTGCACTTACATGTTCCTTCTTCACTTTCTTTACTTTTCCCGACTCTCTCTGACTCACATGTACCTTTGTTACTTTACTTTTCTCAGTCGGGTTCTGTTCGCATAGAGTTTCCTTCCGGAAGTCCTCTAATCAGCTGTTAATACGATCAGTGTACGGAGAGGTCTCCGCCCCCCCTTCAGATGACGATCGTATCCCAGCAGCTCCGACTGAACTCCGCCCCTCGTATATAATCTTGACAGAGCGGCGAGTCCTGAACTCCGCGTTGCTCTCCCTCTCACCTTCCGACGTTGCGATCCTCTGATCGAGCGTTTTGGCAGCTTTGCCAATAACCTCGTACTTGACGGGGAGGTTTCAAAAGTGTCCTCAGTCACTCTTTAGCAGGTAGGAAGTGACAGGCTCTCCTTCCCTCTCCTCTTACAGCGTCACGTCAGTTTCTTGAAAGTGGCCGCAGCAAACTTTAAATAAACATCGATTGAGTCGATCGCTTCAACAAAAGGGTAAAATAATGTGGGTCAAGGGCAACGCCGCAACTTGACTTCTTTTATATTAGTTTAACTTCCGTTCCTCCCAAAGGCTCTCAGTAAACCCATTCGTAACTGTCGTTTTGAATTTCCAGACCCTCCATCTCCTAGCAACCACAGGGAAACAAAAGAGTTGTAGTCACTTGAATGACTGACAGTGATTGGTTATTAGAGCTGTCAATTATTACCTTCAGCTGAAAGTCAGAATTAACCCTTTAGTCCGATTGTAGATTATATGAGTGTTCTAGAGTAGATTTGTCACCCCCCCCCCCCCCTTCTAGGCCCTTACGCTCGGGAAGGGTGGTGTTACGAGATAAAAAATCTGCTTGGGCCATCAGCCTTCCAGAAAAATGTCTTGAAGGTGAATGGTTGAAGGGAAAGAAACCATATAAGGATTCTGGGGTTTGTGTCTTTGTTTCGAGCAAACCACACCAGAGGAGAATGGTCGGTCACTAAAATGAACTCCCGGCCTAATAGATAATAGCGCAACGCCTCTATGGCCCACTTTACCACCAGACATTCTTTCTCAATTGTGGCATAATGTATTTCATGAGGAAGTAACTTCCTACTTATGAAAATAACAGGTCTTTCAGCCTCTCTTTGATTTTGGAACAATACAGCTCCAAGGCCTCTCCCCGATGCATCCATATGGAAAAAGAATGGAGCTGAGAAATCCGGACAATGCAGAATTGCTTTCTCAGAGAGAGCACTCTTTAAGTTATTAAAAGCCTTCTCCGTCTCAGTCGTATGCCATTCTTTTTTTGGTGATGCCAATGTCTTCAAGAGATTAGTCAGAGGTGTAGCTAATGTCGAAAAATGTGGTATGAATCTCCTGTAATACCCTACGAAGCCAAGGAAAGCTCTAACTTGTCTGGCATTCACAGGAAATTGTAATTTTTTTTATCGCGTCTAGTTGTTCTTCTTGGGGTTTAATGACGCCCTGTCTGAAAAAATACCCCAAATACTTTGTATGAAAATTGGCCACAAATTTCTTCTTAGGATTTACATGAAGTCAGGATTTTTGTAAGAGTCGAAGTATGATATCCAGATGTAACACATGATCATTCCAGGATTGACTAAAAACAATAATATCACCACGGTAAGCTCCCACATACTTTTCATGACCTTGAATAATTGAGTTTATAAGTCTTTGGAAGGTTGCGGGAGCACCATGTGCGCCAAAAGTCAAAACAGTAAATTGAAATAAACCAGAGGGTGTGGCAAAAGCATTTTTTTCCTTGTCATCGGGATGGAGGGGTATTTGCCAATACCCTTTTGTTAAATCTATGGTCGTTAAAAACTTGGCTTTTCCCAGTTTATCAAGTAAATCCTCTATCCTATGCATGGGATAGGCATTGAATTTCGAGATCTCATTCAGATTCCTGAAATTCAAGCAAAAACGAGTTGTACCATCTGGCTTGGGTACCAAAACTATGGGTGAGGACCACTCACTACTCGAGGGTTCTATCACTCCCAATTCCAACATCTCTTGGATCTCCTTATTAATTGATTCTAACTTTGCCTCCGGTATTCAATAAGGTCTGATCCTAACCACGTCTCCAGGTTGGGCTTTAATGTGATGGTAAGCTAATTTCGTTCTTCCTGGTAAACTAGAAAAGGTCTCAGAATATTTATTAACAAGTTTTAGGAGTTCCATCTTCTGACTATTAGATCAATCTTGATTTCTATTTAATGCCTCGATCTCCTTTTAACTGTGGAAATTGTTCCATGGGTATTTATTTAGTATGAATCATTGCTACAGTCGACACAGGATCTGTCTATTTTTTAAGCAGGTTCACATGATATGTTTGCGTCTGCATTCTTTGGTCTTGTTGTCTCACCTTATAAGTCAAGGGGCCAAGGACTTCTTCAATCACATATGGTCCCCTCCAAGTTGCCAACATTTTATTTTCGGAGGTCGGTAATAGTACCAACACCTGATCTCCTTTTTTGAACATTCTCAACTGAGAACTTCATTTGTAATAATGTTCTTGCTTGATTTGACTTTGCAGCAAATTTTCTCTGGCAATTTTCTGTAAGTTCTATATCCTTTCTCTAAGTTGACAGGCATACTCTGTTAATGAAATCTCCTGTCCCGGATTGTCTTCCCAACTCTCCTTTAAGATGTCGAGCAAAGTTCTCACCGGTCTCCCAAACATTAGTTCAAACGGAGAGAACCCAGTGGAAGATTGGAGTGTGTTGCAGAGTGTGAGAAATAGCCATGACAAAATCCTGTCCCAACTCCTATCTCTGGGTTCTATTGATTTACGTAGCATTTGTTTTATAGTCTGATTATACCTCTCAACGAGGCCATCGGTCTGTGGGTGATAAACAGCCGTTTTCAAATGTTTTATCTTTAGAATCTCACAAACCTGCTCCAAGACAGCTGACATAAAATTAGTCCCACGATCTGTGACGATTTCTTTTGGTATCCCTACTCGGCTGATAAAGGGTATTAATACGTCACAGATGTGCTGAGCTTTGGTAGACTTAAGAGGGAAAGCTTCTGGGTATCTAGTTGCATAATCAACGATTACCAAGATGTATTTATGTCCTCTGGAGGATGGATCTAATGGCCAAATAATATCCAAACCAATTCTATTAAAAGTTCCAAAACAATTGGCATGGGTTGTAATGGAGCTCTTTTAACATTTGCTCTATTTTTCTTTTGACACTTGGTGAAAGCCCGACAAAATCGGGTTACTTGAGCATACAGTCCTGGCCAATAAAACCTTCCCAAGATTTTCTTTATGGTTTTATCAGTTCCCAAATGTCCTTCACCCAATTGTACGTGAGCCACTTCCATAACGGTTTGGTAATATTTGCTAGGGACTAGTAATTGTTTTACCATAACTCTGGTTACATCCTTACTGATCCGATAGTAAAGTCCCTTCTCCTTAGTAAAGTAGGGTCCTTTTCCTGATATATTATCTTGAACAATTGACCTAGCATTCGCCAATAGTGGGTCTAAATCTTGGGCCATGCGAAAACTATTGCCACCCTCATCAATTTTCCAATCCACTACTACGGGAAAAACATTTCTTTCCCCCCCATCTTTCTTCAATTTTCTTATTGTAGCTCTTGTTTTCTTCTCTTTAGTTAAAGATACAGGAATTTCATGATGATAGAAAGGGGCACTTTGTAACCAACTCTCTTCTACTTTCTTTACTATCTTTGAAAAATTAGGGACATCCGATCCAATAAGGAGTGGCTCTGGCAATACTGGCATTACAGCAGCCCTGACCTCCATTTGTTCCCCAGCCACCTTTAAATTTATTTCTTTGGTAGGGTAAGATCTCACATCCCCATGGACACCGCATATAGGAATTTTCCCATTTGAGATTCCTACATTACCTACAAGTTCCGTACTTACTACTGTCTGTAAACTGCCTGTATCGACCATGGCTCTTGTTGGTTTCCCATCCACCTCACCCTCGCAGGTATAGGTATAAGGGGATTGTGTACCAATTGTTGGTTCTCGCAATACTCCTTCTTTAGGAACTTCTATGTTCCCCACGTCCATCGGTTCTACCTTGAGTCTTTTAGGACACATTCTTGCCAAGTGTCCCCACTTGCCACACTCGAAACACTGGATTCCTTTAGGAATTACACTTCGCATTCGGATCCCGGCTGGACTTTCACTATTGGGTTGCATTCTAGTAGGTTCCCAATCTGGTTTACGTAGCATCAAGTTAGGCCACCTTGTAGCGTTTGGGGTTTTGGTGGAAGGATTACTTAAGTTTGTAAATGGCTTAGTATTTGTCAAATAGGTCATTGAACGACCCTGTCCTGCTTTTTGATAGGCAGATGCAATGTTCACTGCCTCTACAAGGCTGGGCCGATGATGTTGACGGACCCAGCGTTGCATAGGAATGGGCAGGGCTTCAATGAATTGTTCCATAACAATTGTCTCCGTCATTTCTTGAACTGTGGTGGTCGTATGCAACCACTTATCTCCGAGTTCTTTGACCCTATAAAAAGTTGTTGTGGTGTTTCTTCCGTTTGTAGCTTGACCTCGCGAAACTTTAGCCTAAAAGCCTCTTCATCATGACCTAAGCGTTCAAGGACCACTCTTTTCATATCCATATAACTCGTCTCTCCAGTTGGATTTGCTGCCTGGTAGGCACTCTGCATTTCGCCAGTCATGAGTGGTGCGATATAATGGCACCAGCTTTCATTAGGCTATTGGACATTCCTTACCACCCTTTCAAAATTCATGAAAAAATGGGCGGGGTCTTCTCCAGTAGAATATTTTTGCAGTACTGAAGCCGGTACTTGAGAATGTCTGCGTAAGGCGGTAGCCTCTAATAACTGAGCTTGCTGGACTTGAATGGCTTGTTGAAAAGCTTGTCTATCAGCTTGCACTTGTTGATTCTGTATTTGTAAGGCTTGTTGGAGAAGTTGTTGGCCTTCACTCAGCGATTTAATAAGTTCTTCCAGGGTGTTCTATCTCTATCCCACTTCTGACACCAAATTGTAATGGGTATTCTCTGTTTGCTATTAAATAAGTACGCTGAGACTAAAAGTAGGTGTTATTCTGTTTCAGAAACAACTTTTATTCAATATAACTTTCTTTGTTTTTTTCTTTTTCTTTTATACGTTTTCATCTCTTCAGACGACCTGGACTTGAAGCAGTTTCATGCAATGCACTTGGATCCTTCAGGTAAGTCTCTAAGAAGTTTTCTCAATTTCTCAAAGTCTTTTTACAGTCTCTCTTAGCTCGGATCTCCTCAAGTTTCAAACAAATCTTCTTGTTACTACATTCTCTTCAAGTCTTCATCACTTTAGGTTATACAGTCTCTGCACCCATTGATACAGTTCTTACAGTTTGTTCACATTCAGAATATTCTCTCATTGTCTTTTCTTCAACTTTAAAATTACTTGGTCTCTGTTTCCTCTATACGTAACATATTGTTTAATAATTTCTTTAACAATTAAGTTCTAACAGCAGTTCGTAGCATTCGGCTTCTTTTTTCCTCTTAATCAATTAACGTCTCTCTTTGATTCTGTTCAAACACTCTTCAACTTATTATTAGTCTATGGCTCTTAAAACCAACTTGCACTTACACGTCCCTTCTTCACTTTACTTTTCCCTCTCTCTCTGACTCGCACGTACCTTTCTTACTTTACTTTTCTCAGTCGGGTTCTGTTCGCATAGAGTTTCCTTCCGGCAGTCCTCTAATCAGCTGTTAATACGATCGGTGTACGGAGAGGTCTCTGCCCCCTTCATATGACGATCGTATCGCAGCAGCTCTGACTAAACTCCGCCCCTCATATATAATCTTGACGAAGCGGCGAGTCCTGAACTCTGCGTTGCTCTCCCTCTCACCTTCCGACATTGCGATCCTCTGATCGAGCATTTCGGGAGCTTTGCCAATAACCTTGTCCTCAACGGGGAGGTTTCAGAAGTGTCTTCAGTCATTCTTTAGCAGGTAGGAAGTGACGGGCTCTCCTTCCCTCTCCTCTTACAGCGTCACGTCAGTTTCTTGAAAGTGGCCGCACCAAACTTTAAATAAACATCGATTGAGTCGATCGCTTCAACAAAAGACTAAAATAACGTGGAATAAGCGCAACAGCGCAACTTTACTTCTTTTATATTAGTTTAACTTCCGCTCCTCCCAAAGGCTCTCAGTAAGCCCATTCGTAACTGTCGTTTTGAATTTACAGACCCTCCATCTCCTAGCAACCACAGGGAAACAAAACATTTGTAGTCACTTGAATGACCGACATTGATTGGTTATTAGAGCTGTCAATTATTTCCTTCAGCTGAAAGTCAGAATTAACCCTTTAGGGAGCTGCTTAACCTGGTATTGACAGAGCCAGAGTCTGATTGTAGATTATCTAAGTGTTCTAGAGTATATTTGTCACAATCCACTTATGCAGTTCATGTAGCATAGGCACTGTATGGAACATTCTGGCAACTGTTCATACATTGGCACTTTCACTTTCTCACAATTGTCACCGTTTTATTTGTTTCTATGGGATGATGTTTAGTGTCTGGAAAATGCTGTATGTCAGAGTCAGATGTAGCTGGGTGTCTAATGATCATTAATGGGAGGAAACTGATACAGTAGCACACAAGCGTAAGGGCATAAGTGTTGTGGTTTATTTTGGAATATGTATAGTTGGAGCAACTGATGCACAAATGCAAAAGTAAATGATTACAGAAAGAAATGTGTGGTCAATGATCTCCTTGAGCTTTGGTGTTAGAAAAGAGTTAACCATGTGCACCGACAGCACTAACTGCATAAGCATGCCCTCTCAGGACTGAGAGGAACAGCTAGAAAGAGGTACTGCTGACAAATGGTACATGGAAGTCACAAGCTAACAGCGAATTGACGTAAAGGAAATCATCAAGGAAATTGACACAGCTGCTGAAGAGAACGCAAACAGTCTTGTAAATATACGCTAAATCAGAAGATCAAAGCATAGGTTATTTTCTCCCAATGGAGGCCAAGTTTTCTGTTACCATGAAATTGGTTGTATCTTCCTTTCTCCTAAGCATTTCAAACATATGAGCATGGTACTCTGATTTCTTTTCAGATTAGAAGACTCCTCCCTTGGTCACAATGCCATCTCATCATGTCTCTCCCCCATCTAGATTTGGGAGGTTGACAACATGTTTTGGGTGAATGCTTCTAAGACAGAGATTATCCCTTTTAGCTATCCTGTCCCTGTTCAGCTCCTGTTTATCTAGCCACCAATCATTGGATACCCTCTCACCCTGTCTCTTCCACAAAGAACATTGCTTCACATTTGACACATTTCTCTGGTTACCTAACACATTAAATATGTCACAAATAAATCACACTTCCACTTGCTCAAAAGAATACTTCATTTCCTGAATATGTCTCACAAAGTGCAAGTGACTGTAGGCATAGTCGTTTCCCGTCTAGATTACCGCAATAGATTCTTTCTTGGCCTTCCAAAAAACCTAATACACCAAATTCAGATAATACAGAATAAGGCAGCAAGATTTATTCGAGACGCTAGACCTCACATTACTCCTGCTCATTAATCTCCCAGTTGGCTTTCTGTTGAAGCAAGAATTGAGTTCAAAACACTCTGTCCCATTCACCACAATTACTGGGGTCTAGGGATTGGTAGAGGAGAGTTAGCCAGACTGCAAATGATACAGAATGGCCCTGCGAGAGAAATTGTGGGTGTTACAAAATGTGAGAATGTCTCTGATGCTCGCAGAAGTCTCCACTGGCTACCGATAGAGGCTAGGTAAGAATTTCGTCTTCATCACCCATAAGTGTTCAGCTGGTCAATACCCAGCCTACATAGCAGATGGTCTGACTAGAAAGAGAAAGACTAGGCCTCTGAGATCTAATGATCTCAAACTATTAGAGGTTCCCAGATTCAACCTAACTTTGGTCCAGAGAAGTGCACCCCAGAGCTGGAATGCCCTCACGATGGACCTCGGAAGCTCTGAGTCATTGGAAAGCTTTAAGAAAACAAACTGAAATGACGTATTTAGGTAGAACACTGTTTAGCAAATTATTTCTTTTAGGTGACTGTTGTTTGTCTCACATCTATGTTGGGACTTTTGTTCCATGTGTCTGTATGCCTCCGGGCCATGTTTTGGTTGCGCACGAATAAATGAATTAAAGTAAAGTGAAGTAAAACAAGCACCGAAAGAGAAATGAAAAATCATTGCACTATCTAACTGTTTAGATCCTCCAACTCCATATTTATTTATGTATTTCATTTGTAAAGTGCACATAAAACGTGTACGCATTGAGGTGCTGTGTAACACTAATGAAAGGCATTGCTAAGATAAAGAGCATTGGTGCTGGACAGTCACTGCTGCGTTACCTTGTGGAGTAACCACCATATCAGCCTCAGAAATGAAAAGATTCCCCTGATATTCTAAGGACAACAAACAATGTGGTACTTCAAGCAAGCATTTGATACTCTTCTTTGCTGCAATCAGATGATGCTAATCACCCAGGAGACAGTCCTCCTTCGAGGTTAATGTGGTATATTTCATTCAGATTTAGAACTCAAATTATCTGGTGCCTTGAGCATGCTGGCTATATTTATGAACTTCATGGACGCCACCCTCTGCCTGCGACTATTTACTGATGTTCCCATATTAGAGCTGCAGTAACCTGCACTTTCTTAAATTCTGTAATATATTGTACCCTTAGGCTTTCCTTGTTTCTTTTCACTTACACTTACCTGATCTGAAATTTACCAACGCTGTGAAGGATCAGTAGCCCCCACTGCCAATCAATTGATATCCTTCTTTTTTCCTTTTTCTGTCTTCTTTTCTTCATTTCTCAAAGTGATTGTATTGCAGCAGATACTATGTAAATGAACAATAAAAAAGTATATAAAATGAACTGTTGCAGGGAATGTTAAAGGCTGCAGGGAGCAGTCACTATCACCACATTAAATGGCTCTACTCAATGTAGGCCAAGGAATGGAGTAAGATCATCTGTGACAGGGTCAGCATCCTAATGTATCTTCTGGGGATCTCTGCAGGGGACCTTTTTAGAAAAGCATGTCCTGCTAGACTCACAAGATCACTGCAATGAGGAAAATTAAGAAGTGTGGAAGAATATTATTTATTTATTTGTACATGGTTTAAAATAAACCTATACAAACAATCACATATTTAATCACTTCTAAAACACCTCAATTAAAATCTATCATTTTACAATACATTCCCATGCAAACATTCAAATTCAAACCTACTTCATTATACAAAATATATGATCTACACTATTATTATTTATAAAAATGACAGAGCTTTAAAAACTGCACTACTGCAAGCATCAGTGCCACGGAGTGCCCATTCAACATATTCCTCCACATATTCTCGTTGTCAACATAAGTTAGATTGTAAACACATTTTTTCAAAATATGTAACACAGCAGGGTAGTAACGCAGGGCATAATAAAAGCAAGTGGTATACATCTTTTGTAGGTTTTTGCAAAATCTACAAAACGCCATTGTTGGAGCAAAGTGGTTCCTAATATAATTCGTTAAAAGCACATTTAGCCTAAAACGCATACAATTATTTCATATTTGGGCATACAGAGGGGAATTTACCAACATTCATCTTGTGGCGATCCAATCTCTCCTTTGGATAGTTTACTTTATCAGGATTACAGAGTAACATTTCCACTGTTACATCCATTTCTAACAATAACTTTGTTCAATGATCCCCAAATTCTCTCAGCCGATTTACAGGGTAATTCATAGAAATTGGCACAAAAGTGGCGCACGCGGCTGGCGCACAGCGTGCCCGTGCGAATGTCTGCGCCAGCCGCGTGCGCCAAAATCGATTTCCGCGCACAGCGTATTCATGGATTTTCGCATCCAAAACCAGCCGTGGCGCAACGTGGCGCAGCGACCCTGCAGCAGCGCCAGTTACGCCCCCAAGAACGCCCTCGCGCAAGGAAAAGCCTTCAAAATCCCCAAATAATCGCAAAGGGCTGCGCCAACCCTGGACCAGTTCACAGGGCTGGCAAACAGCAAACGCCAAGCGGGGAACGTGTATTTCAGTGGTTCGCGGGAAGTTCCACACGCGATTGTCCTGTGTACGTGTGCATCAGGGGTGCGTGGGAAGTAAAACACGCAAAAGCAGCAGGGTACGTGTATTCCAGGGGTGCGCGGGAAGTATCACACGCGATTCCAGCAGGGTACGTGTATTTCAGGGGTGCGCGGGAAGTATCACACGCAAAAACAGCAGGGTACGTGTATTCCCGGGGTGCATGGGAAGTATCACACGCAAAAGTAGCAGGGTATGTGTATCTCAGGTGTGCGCGGGAAGTATCACAGGCGATACCATCAGGGTACGTGTATTCCAGGGGTGCGCGGGAAGCATCACACGCAAAAACAGCAGGGTATGTGTATTTCAGGGGTGCGCGGGAAGTATCACCTGCAAAAACAGCAGGGTACGTGTATTTCAGGGGTGCGCGTGAAGTATCACACGTGATCGCATCAGAGTATGTGTATTCCAGCGGTGCGCGGGAAGTATCACATGCAAAAACAGCAGGGTACGTGTATTCCAGGGGTGCGCGGGAAGTATCACACGCGATTCCATCAGGGTATGTGTATTACAGGGGTGCGCGGGGAGCACCACACGTGAATTGCAAGTGTGGGTCCTCCCAGGTGTTCCCTCTACACCCTCCACGGCCCCTACAGGTGGCCCACACCACAGGGGCCTACCCTGCAAATGTCCTTGCCCCCCAGCCAACCCACATGTCAGCTTGCACTACTGCCCACCAATGCATGTCGCCCTGCACCCCCAGCCACCAGGGGCAGCCTCCACCAGGCCCCCACCCATGTCTACCGCCACCCCCCAGCAGTCCAGGGGCAGCCTCCTCCAGGCCCCCACTCATGTCTCCCCATCACCCCCACTCCCCAGCCACCAGGGGCAGCCTCCACCAGGCCCCCCACTCATGTCTCCCATCACCCCCACCCCCCAGCAGTGCAGGGGCAGCCTCCACCAGGCCCCCACCCATGTCTACCACCACCGCCACCCCCCAGCAGTGCAGAGGCAGCCTCCACCAGGCCCCCACTCATGTCCAACTAATGTCTCCCATCACCCCCACCCCCAGCAGTGCAGGGGCAGCCTCCACCAGGCCCCCACTTATGTCTCCCATCACCCCCAACCCCATCCACCAGGGGCAGCCTCCACCAGGCCCCCACTCATGTCCCCTATTACCCCCACCCCCCAGCAGTGCAGGGGCAGCCTCCACCAGACCCCCACTCATGTCTCCCATCACCCCCACACCCCAGCAGTGCAGGGGCAGCCTCCACCAGGCTCCCACACATGTCCCCCTGCACCCCCACACCCAGCCACCAGGGGCAGCCTCCACCAGGCCCCCACTCATGTCCAACTCATGTCTCCCATAGCCCCCACTCCCAGCAGTGCAGGGGCAACCTCCACCAGGCCCCCATCCATGTCTCCCATCACCCCCACCCCCCAGTCACCAGGGGCAGCCTCCACCAGGCCCTCACGCATGCCTCCCATCACCCCCACCCCCCAGCAGTGCAGGGGCAGCCTCCACCAGGCCCCCACTCATGTCTCCCATCACCCCCACCCCCCGGCCACCAGGGGCAGCCTCCACCAGGCCCCCACTCATGTCTCCCATGACCCTCACCCCCCAGCAGTGCAGGGGCAGCCTCTACCAGGCCCCCACCCATGTCTATCACCACCGCCACACCCCAGCAGTGCAGAGGCAGCCTCCACCAGGCCCCCACTCATGTCTCCCATCACCCCCACGCCACAGCAGTGCAGGGGCAGCCTCCACCAGGCCTCCACCCATGTGTACCACCACCGCCACCCCCAGCAGTGCAGGGGCAGCCTCCACCAGGCCCCCACTCATGTCTCCCATCACCCCCACCCCCCAGCCACCAGGGGCAGCCTCCACCAGGCCCCCACTCATGTCCCCTATCACCCCCACCCCCCAGCAGTGCAGGGGCAGCCTCCACCAGGCGCCCACACATGTCCCCCTGCAACCCTACCCCCCAGCCACCAGGGGCAGTCTCCACCAGGTCCCCACCCATGTCTACCACCACCCCCACCCCCCAGCCACCAGGGGCAGCCTCCACCAGGCCCCCACTCATGTCTCCTATCACCCCCACCCCCCAGCAGTGCAGGGGCAGCCTCCACCAGGCCCCCACTCATGTCCAACTCATGTCTCCCATCACCCCCACCCCCAGCAGTGCAGGGGCAGCCTCCACCAGACCCCCACCCATGTCTATCACCACCGCCACCCCCCAGCAGTGCAGGGGAAGCCTCCAATAGGCCCCCATTCATGTCTCCCATCACCCCCACCCCCCCAGCCACCAGGGGCAGCCTCAACCAGGCCCCCACTCATGTCCCCTATTACACCCACCCCCCAGCAGTGCAGGGGCAGCCTCCACCAGGCCCCCACTCATGTCCAACTCATGTCTCCCATCACCCCCACCCCCAGCAGTGCAGGGGCAGCCTCCACCAGGCCCCCACTCATGTCTCCCATTACCCCCACCCCACAGCCACCAGGGGCAGCCTCCACCAGTCCCCCACCCATGTCTACCACCACCGCCACCCCCCAGCAGTGCAGGGGCTGCCTCCACCAGGCCCCCACTCATGTCTCCCATCACCCCCACCCCCCAGCCACCAAGGGCAGCCTCCACCAGGCCCCCACTCATGTATCCCATCACCCCCACCCCCCAGCAGTGCAGGGGCAGCCTCCACCAGGCTCCCACTCATGTCCCCCTGCACCCCCACCCCCCAGCCACCAGGGGCAGCCTCCACCAGGCCACCACCCATGTCTACCACCACCCCCACACCCTAGCCACCAGGGGCTGCCTCCACCAGGCCCCCACTCATGTCTCCCATCACCCCCACCACCCAGCAGTGCAGGGGCAGCCTCCACCAGGCCCCCACCCATGTCTACCACCACCGCCACCCCCAACAGTGCAGGGGCAGCCTCCACCAGGCCCCCACACATGTCTCCCATCACCCCCACCCCCCAGCAGTGCAGGGGCAGCCTCCACCAGGCCCCCACTCATGTCCCCTATTACCCCCACCCACCAGCAGGGCAGGGGCAGCCTCCACCAGGCCCCCACTCATGTCCAACTCATGTCTCCCATCACCCCCACCCCCAGCAATGCAGAGGCAGCCTCCACCAGGCCCCAACTCATGTCTACCACCACCCCCACCCCCCAGCCACCAGGGGCAGCCTCCACCAGGCCCCCACTCATGTCTACCACCACCACCACCCCCCAGCAGTGCAGGGGCAGCCTCCACCAGGGCCCCACCCATGTCTACCACCACCGCCACCCCCAGCAATGCAGGGGCAGCCTCCACCAGGCCCCCACTCATGTCTCCCATCACCCCCACACCCCCAGCCACCAGGGGCAGCCTCCACCAGGCCCCCACTCATGTCCCCTATTACCCCCACCCCCCAGCAGTGCAGGGGCAGCCTCCACCAGGCCCCCACTCATGTCCAACTCATGTCTCCCATCACCCCCATCCCCAGCAATGCAGAGGCAGCCTCCACCAGGCCCCAACTCATGTCTACCACCACCCCCACCCCCCAGCCACCAGGGGCAGCCTCCACCAGGCCCCCACTCATGTCTACCACCACCACCACCCCCCAGCAGTGCAGGAGCAGCCTCCACCAGGGCCCCACCCATGTCTACCACCACCGCCACCCCCAGCAATGCAGGGGCAGCCTCCACCAGGCCCCCACTCATGTCTCCCATCACCCCCACCCCCCAGCAGTGCAGAGGCAGCCTCCACCAGGCTCCCACACATGTCCCCCCTGCACCCCCACCCCCCAGCCACCAGGGGCAGCCTCCACCAGGCCCCCACCCATGCCTACCACCACCGCCACCCCCCAGCAGTGCAGGGGCAGCCTCCACCAGGCCCCCACTCATGTCTCCCATCACCCCCACCCCCCAGCCACCAGGGGCAGCCTCCACCAGGCCCCCACTCATGTCTCCCATCACCCCCACCCCCCAGCAGTGCAGGGGCAGCCTCCACCAGGCCCCCACCCATGTCTACCACCACCGCCACCCCCCAGCAGTGCAGGGGCAGCCTCCACCAAGCCCCCACTCATGTCTCCCATCACCCCCACCCCCCAGCAGTGCAGGGGCAGCCTCCACCAGGCTCCCACACATGTCCCCCTGCACCCCCACCCCCAGCCACCAAGGGCAGCCTCCACCAGGCCCCCACCCATGTCTACCACCACCCCCACCCCCCAGCCACCAGGGGAAGCCTCCACCTGGCCCCCACTCATGTCTCCATCACCCCCACCCCCCAGCAGGGCAGGGGCAGCCTCTACCAGGCCCCCACTCATGTCCAACTCATGTCTCCCATCACCCCCACCCCCAGCAGTGCAGGGGCAGCCTCCACCAGGCCCCCACCCATGTCTACCACCACCGCCACCCCCCAGCAGCACAGGGGCAGCCTTCACCAGGCCCCCACTCATGTCTCCCATCACCCCCACCCCCAGCCACCAGGGGCAGCCTCCACCAGGCCCCCACTCATGTCTCCCATCACCCCCACCCCCAGCAGTGCAGGGGCAGCCTCCACCAGGCTCCCACACATGTCCCCCTGCACCCCCACCCCCCAGCCACCAGGGGCAGCCTCCACCAGGCCCCCACCCATGTCTACCACCACCGCCACCCCCCAGCAGTGCAGGGGCAGCCTCCACCAGGCCCCCACTCATGTCTCCCATCGCCCCCACCCCCCAGCCACCAGGGGCAGCCTCCACCAGGCCCCCACTCATGTCTCCCATCACCCCCACCCCCCAGCAGTGCAGGGGCAGCCTCCACCAGGCCCCACCGATGTCTACCACCACTGCCACCCCCCAGCAGTGCAGGGGCAGCCTCCACCAGGCCCCCACTCATGTCTCCCATCACCCCCACCCCCCAGCCACCAGGGGCAGCCTCCACCAGCCCTCCTCTCATGTCTCCCATCACCCCCACCCCCCAGCAGTGCAGGGGCAGCCTCCACCAGGCCCCCACCCATGTCTACCACCACTGCCACCCCCCAGCAGTGCAGGAGCCGCCTCCACCAGGCCCCCATTCATGTCTCCCATCACCCCCACCCCCCAGCCACCAGGGGCAGCCTCCACCAGGCCCCCACTCATGTCTCCCAGCACCCCCACCCCTCAGCAGTGCAGGGGCAGCCTCCACCAGGCTCCCACACATGTCCCCCTGCACCCCACCCCCCAGCCACCAAGGGCAGCCTCCACCAGGCCCCCACCCATGTCTACCACCACCCCCACCCCCCAGCCACCAGGGGCAGCCTCCACCAGGCCCCCACTCATGTCTCCCATCACCCCCACCCCCCAGCAGTGCATGGGCAGCCTCCACCAGGCCCCCACCCATGTCTACCACCACCATCACCCCCCAGCAGTGCAGGGGCAGCCTCCACCAGGCCCCCACTCATGTCTCCCATCACCCCCACCCCCCAGCCACCAGGGGCAGCCTCCACCAGGCCCCCATTCATGTCCCCTATTACCCCCACCCCCCAGCAGTGCAGGGGCAGCCTCCACCAGGCCCCCACCCATGTCTACCACCACCGCCACCCCCCAGCAGTGCAGGGGCAGCCTCCACCAGGCCCCAACTCACGTCTCCAAGCCAACATGTCACCCCAATGTAGATCCCTGGCCCTTATGGTCAGCCTCCAAATGGCAAACACCCACCCGAGTATTGCATCCACCCACTTAGAAATTGCAAAAACATAACAGAAGCCCAATTGCAAGTTTTGAAATGAACACATGTCCCTCACATACACCCAAAGGGTGTCAGTGAATGTCAAAACCCATATCATGATATGCATGAAACCAATGAGATGATACTACACATTGAACTTTGAAGAAAAAATATGTATTAAAGCAACATAAATTGAATCAAAAATAAACAAACAATAATAGAAATTTAACAAAAAAAAAACAGCAGGTCCATGAAAAAATGCTAAACCACAAATCATAATGCAAAGGAAAGGTGTCCAAAGTCACAAATTCAAATCAAAAACCATTGCTCCATGGCGAAATCATAATAAAAATTGAAATTCCAAAAGTCAACTATGTACAGATAACTATCCAGGGTCCATGATCCCCAACGAAGAAATGAAACCTATCTAATAATACTACCTAAAAAAAATAACTATATACAAAAATGTGGCCCATTGTCCAAAAGGTCCAAAAATAAAGCCAAACCAAAGGAAACCTAACACTAACTATATAACTATTTACAAGGGCAGCGGGCTAGTCCGACGGCTCACTTCGGGATGTACCGGGCCAGGGCATCATCGAACTCCTGCTCAATGTCCCAGAGGCGCTCCTCCTCCATGGCCCCGAGGGTCCGCAGGGCCGTCCACATGTTCCCCCCAAACTCCCTGCGGATTGCCTCGAGGCACTCGGCACGCCTCCGGGCCCTCTGCATGGAGTTCTCCGCCCTGACCATCGTGAGCCGTGCCTCTTCCGCCCGCTGCCACTCCGCATCTATGGCGTGGCCCAACCGCTGCCACACGGAAGACACTTCCCGTACTGGGTCCTCCTGCCCTCCGGCCGATGCCTGCCCCTCCAATGTGGAAGGCCCCGAGCCATCATGGCTCCCACCACGTTGCTGCTGCTGCGCCTCTGCCCGTGCACTGCCTCCTGCTGCCTGCACATCCTCCGCTGGCTGGGGTGCAGTCGTTGATGTGGCCACCCCTGCTGGACGTCCGACTCCCGACTGTGGCAGGGATGCCTCCTCCACCAGCCTGGCCGCACCGTCAGAGGCAGCTCCACAGGGCACCCAGGTGACTGATGGGTGGGAAGATGGCACGGAGGACGACTGTCGCATAGGGAGTTCAGTTGAGGAGGGGGTCTGAGCAAGCCCCATCAAACGGAGGAATCTGGCCTGGGTGACCTGTCCCAGTAGGCCAACGCGGTCAACGAGCCATTCGAGATGACGTGCAGTCTCCTCATGAAAAGACTGCAGGTCACCTCGCATGGCCCGTTGACGCAATGCCACACCAGTCAGGACAGGCTCAACCCGGACCCGGATAGCCACGTCCGCAGGCAGAGGAAGGCCAGTTGTCGTGAGCTCATCCCCTGCCTGAAAACGGGTCTGGACGTAGGCATCCCTGCTGGTGCAAGATGATGCAGTGACAGGATCAGGGACAGGATTGCACACAGGCACCTCCGCGGCAACCTGTGCTGCCTCCTGTCCCTGGTCCTGCACTGCACCACTAGCACCAGTGGAATCCGCACCTCCAGACCCCGTCTCTGTTGCTTGCATGGCTTCCTCCTCCACCAAACCCCCCACCAACCTGGATTTCTCCGTGCCATCTTCTCCGGTTGGGCCCTGTGGGGTCCCAGCTGCCCCTTCTGCTGCCGAGGAGTCCAACTCCGACCTCCGCCTCTTGGACCTCCCCCCGGCAGCTGAGGCCTGGGACGCGGCACCGGACTCCTCACTCCCCAACGAGATCACAACATGCGAGGGGAGCCGGGCCTTGCGTCTCCGGCTGGCGGTGCGATCCCCGCCGCTGTGCTCCACAGCACCTTCTCCGCCCTCTTCATCAGTTGACTCTGCAGACAGGGAGAAATTAAACACAGGCATCAGGGCACTGTACAATGGACACATACACACATGACAGTTGCACGTGAGTGGCATTGTCAAACCTCAGACATGGCATCACAATCGGCAACACACATGTCATTTCAACTTGCACACATGAGCCATACCACAGCCACATCCCAACTGCCAGCACCATCCATACACATACAACAGCATGAGCAGGCAAAGGTGAGCCAGACATCACATGCAACACAGGGAGTGCACTACACATGCACGCACACCACCACACTTGCATGTATGTGTACACCTCAGCCAACTGTCGCAGTGTTCCGATGGGCATCCATGTCACATCTGCCAATCAGGCTTCCACATCCCGCTGTCACATGCATCCATGTTGCATCACTGTTGCACCCTTGTCAAATACACACACATGCACATGTACACAGTGCTGATACATGCAGCTGAAAACAACATACATGCGTGACATCACGAACATGCCCACTTACATACACATTCATCCAAACATGTGTGCCCACACAACTGCATTTGGCATGCAAGCCTACACACACAAGCACCATCCATGTCTCACACATGACAGCCCTCGCATGTATTAGCCTCACAGCCCTGTACACCCCCACCCATACTCGGCTCCATACAAACAGATGTGCAACCGGCACACTACTGGCACATCACCACACGCACAGCTTACAATCATGATGCATGTACACTTACCGCTCGACTCCAGACGGGTCTGCCTCTCAAGGACCTGGACGTGGAGGGCTGGGGATATGCGTTCCATCTGATCTTCCGACAAGTGGCCCCGGCGCCCCTTAGCATCCGCTGCCTTCAAGAGGCGCCGGGCCTTGTTCAGGGTCCTGGACCTGAAGTCCTCCCAGCGCTTCTTGACATGTTGGAAGTCGCGGACTGCCACCCCCTCCGCGTTGATGGCAGTCACGATGTCCGTCCAGATCGGAGTCTGTCCTTCCTTGTTGGCGCGCACACTTCCGTAGAGGGCATCATACTGCCCCAGGACTTGGTCCACCAGGACACAAACTTCCCTGGCACTGAAGCTGGTGCCCCTCTGCCTCTCTGGCCAGGGGTTGTCAGTGGTGCCAGATGTTACAGTGCCCGACATGACAACCCCAGAGGCAGGAGTGGGTGGACAACTGGGTCCTGGGGCTGGGCTGTGGAGCGATGGAATCCCAGTCGGGAGTCTTCGGTTCCAGCAGGGGTGGTCACAGCAACAGCACCCTTGGCTGATGTGCAGGCAGCAAATGGTAGGGCACGTGGGCAGCAGGCAGTCAGGCAGCAGCAGATGGCAGGTGGGAGCGTGCTCGGGGCTCTGGGGGGCAGTAATTCGGCCTTCTGGGCAGGAGCGTGGTCTTCCGTGTGCTTACGCGTGGCCAGCTTGATACGGAGTGATTTGACACGTGAAAATCCTGCACGTCTGCGTGTGAATCGAGGAAAGGGCCTTAGCATGTATGCACGTCAGCACGCATATGCGATTTCATTGGACCAAAGGCCCTTACCGTGTAAGCGCGTCTGTGACATGATGCGCGCGGGTGTTTCCCTCATTACACGTGATGACAGAGCACACGTGGATTTCCACCAATCGCGTGTGGAACTTCCTGCGCACCCCAGAAATACACGTACCCAGAAATACACGTACGCTCACTTCCCTCCGATTACACGCGATGACACTCGGACGTGCAGTTTTACCACGTGTGCTCGCATATGCTTGGCCCAAAGGCCACCATGCGCAGCTGTGACGTCACGCGCATGGCCGTAGGGAATGGTGCGTGTAAAAATGAAGAGATACACGTCTGAGTGTCAAAGCGCGTAATTGGTGGAAATGGCCTCATCGCGTATGCGCGTCTGAGAAGTGTAGAACGCCATTTCCTTGTACGTGCTTTTCGTGGAGAGCGAGTGGGTGAAATCTGTACTTCTTGTCAGTTCACACGCAATTTACTTCACGGCGCTTCCAGTTCGTACTCCCTATTACCTCTGACAGCTTTTTCACTTTTCCTCTTTTTCCTGGGCCTGTTTCCTCAAACAGCGTTCCCTTCTACTGTTGTTCTGTCTCCTCAGACAGCGTACAATTATTCTTTTGGCTGGGGTGTTGCCAACGCGCACACGCGCATATTTTTCACGCTTTCGTTCCTGGCAGACAGTGAGTCGCGCACGTATTTAACATCTGTGCTTGCCCCGTGTGTCGCGAACCCCTTCAGAGGTCATTCTAGGCTGCCTGTGACACGCATACGTTCTTTCTTGTGTTTCTGGGTGCCACAGCATAGTGCAGGTTTTTTTTTCCACGCACGTGGTCTAGGAGGGGTTGCGTGCACCTTACTTTGCTTTTTTGGGGTGCCTGTGCGATGTGTGACCTGTCATCTTTCCCCAGGGGTGACATACAGCCTTGCTAGAGCACTAGGGTACGATTACCATCTGGTACCCAACCCCTTTGACCCGCAATTGCCCAGGACAATAGTTCACATCGACTCCCATACGCACAATAACATCAGTGCCATGGCTGGGAGGCGACCAAGCCGTAAAGGTGGCCGAGCCCCAAGTGGTGGCCGTAGTGGATCCAGTAGGGGACGTGGCCGTGACTTGCAGGGTGCCCTAACCCCCCTTGTGTGGAGGAGCAGTCAGGGACACCCATTACCCCCCCCCTGGTTGAGGTTACCGTGGCTGACACCATCCATGCTCAGCCCTTGTTGGAGCAGCCCACTGTGGAACCAGACCTGGCACAGGGTGACTCCATGGCTGACTTCCAGGTCAGCAGGTCTAGGCCACGTGCGCCGGTGAACGTTGGTGTCATCAGGCCACGTGGATCAGGGGCAGCTAGGTCATCTGCTGCCCCGCGTAGGCAGGCTGGGGAGGCTGCAGGGGCAGCTGCGGCTCCATCCACCCCACCTCTCACACACCCATCCAGGACAGTGTCGGTCCAAGTCCATCATGCTGACATTCCCCCTGACACCATCACACTTGAGGTAATGCCTGCACCAACTCCCATGCTGAGTGTGCAATCCCACGCTCCTGCCCCTAGTCTCCAGAGTGGCGTAGGACACTCAGGATCCCCACCACCTTCCAAGCAGAAGAGGAAGAGTGCTCGTCCAGTAGAGGCTGATGCCCCAGACACAGCTACACAGTCTGGCCCGTCAAGGAATCCCAGCTTCAATGAGGCCGAACTGAATGCACTTGTAGAGTATGTGTCCGCACATGACCGCAAAATGGTGATTGTTGCAGGATCCAAGACCACACCTGCACAACGTCAGGCACACTGGCAGACCATTGCGGACATCATAAGTGCCCTTGGAATCGTGAGGCGCACAGCTAATGAATGCTACAAGCGCTGGAATGACCTGAAGCGCAGGGCAAAGAATAAGCTGGCCTCAAGTCATGCCGCAACTCTAGTGACTGGAGGTGGGTCTCCAGCAGACGACATAGAACTCACTCCACATGAGCAGGTTGCTGGGACCTATGTCACGGAGGAACAGATCGAAGGCGTGGGAGAACTGGCAGATTACGAGGCATTGTCCGGTGAGCGCACATGCATGTGTGTGTCATCCATGTGCATGGTGTGTGTGGGAGGGCTTCTGTTTGGGTGCCAGGGGAGGGTGTGTATGCCTGACTGGTTCGGCTCACCCATGTGCCTCTTCCTGTACATTCTTGGCACCAGCATTTTGGTATAGCAGCATCCCTTCGGCCAACATTAGACATCCAGCCCAACACCACGCCAGTTGCCCTTGGAGTGTCATCTTGCCACAACACTGTTGCTTATTTACCTCTGTTTATTCAGGCAGATTGTTTGCATACCACCACTTTTACTTGGGATTTCTCAGTCCTATTGTCACATGTCTGACATGGCTATGGTACAGTGGACTGGCTCAGTTTCGTGGACATGATTAGTTTAGACATGTCCTGTGCTATAGGACCATTTTTTACTGGCAGCTGCAGGTTAAACATTTGAACCATTACAATGAAAATAATCAATTATATGAGCAAACTGGACTGAATGAACAATTGATGACCTCCTCTCCCTCTTCACTTCATGGCTAGGGTACATGCCATCTGTGTGATGGCATGTGTATTTGACCTGCCAATCACTGGCCAGTGTGTGATGCCACTGCTAGGCAGCATGCAGCAAATGTGTTCATCTTCCATCTTGGTGTCATCAATGTGTGCCATCTGCCTCCCCATCACACGCAGTGACGGTGCATGCATGGGAGTGTTTTATTCATGTGGGAATCAAGTACTGTTTCTGTAGCCTCTCAGCCCTAATTGTGTGCCATAGTGCTAATGCCTGTTTCCATTTGTTTTCTTTTATGTCTTTGCAGGGGAAGACGCACTTGATACTGCTGGGGTTGTGGAGATGGTGCAGACCCAGGAGGGGTCTGAGGGCCGACCGACCACCAGTGAGGGACGTGGTGTGGTGGTGGGTGAGAACCCACAACTGCTGCAGGTCGTGCTCTCAAGGGGTGTCTCTGGCTGCACCCCCCCCGAGCTGTATTCAGGTGTTGATTCGGATGATAAGACCTACGTGCCGTCGCAGGTGAGTGTTCCAGGGATTCTGTTCTGTCCGACCCACCTGCACCAGGGTTAGAACCCTCAATGGGGATGTCAGTGTTGGCAGGTACGCCTTTGGTGGTTACGGATGCAGGGTCACACTCCGCGACATCTGATCCTGTTCCTAGGCCAGCAGATCAGAGGGGGAATTCAGTCCTGCAGCCTCAGGCAGTGCCGGCACAGCAAGGCGCAGTTTGCCTTGCCCCAGACAGGTGTGGTGCCTGCCGACATGGTGGCCGTACGCCACCTGGCAATACCGCATCGGAGCAATCCATTTACGGTATGGCAACCCAACAGGCAGCATCATCAGAGATGATGGCTCAGGCCATGGATAGGGTGGCCACTTCCATTGCCCCCCCCGAAAGGCTGATGGAGCGACTACAGCAGGCAACCAACTCCATCTGCCAGTCACACAGGGAGGACATGTTGACGTCCAACAGGGACAGCCGGGCGGCACTGGCGACTCTGCAGGAAGCCATCTCCATAGAGTCCCAGGGCCACAGGGAAGCCCTGAGGCTGGAACTCCTTCACCTCAGGACGACTCTTGTTGAGCTTGAGGCTTCAACAAACCGAAGGACAGAACAGCAGCTGGAGCGTCTCACCCGTACGCTCTCAGCTGAGATGCAGGCAACTAGGGCGGAGGTCCGGGCATCCCGTGAGTTGTTGCATGGGGACCTCCGCACACTAATCCTCCAGAAAGAGACCTACCACACCCGCATGCTTGCAGCCATGGAGGAACAGACTAGGGCTTTGCGTGGGCTGCCTCCCATGGTGCCACCAACTCCTGATGCAGCTGCAGAGGGTGAGGATAGCGACAGCAATGATACTCCCACAATAGGGTAGCCGTGTAGGGCATGAGCCCATGGAGGTGTTTTTTTTCCGCAAGATCCACACAGGTGGGTTTTGGTGTGCACCCTGTCCTCAGACCTCCTGCGTGCCCCCCCCCCCCCGGGCCCATTAATGGCCTTTTATTTATTTTTTTGGGACAGTGTGTTGCCTTGTGTGGCTCCTGTGGGCATACGCTGCATTGTGGCTGGGCACATGCAGGCTTGTCATGGATTTGGTTCGGATGCTTGGGTTTTTGTCACACACACCCCTCCTGCTTCCCGTTTCCATGGGCTTGCAAAGGGTGTGCCCAAGTGACATTGACGTACATGGTGACATTGGACTCCCTTGAGCTGTGTGGGCAGTCTGTAGTCAATACTGTGTTTACATTCATAGTGCATATTGTTGTTGTATTGTACACTGCATGGTGTATTGATATGTGCCTCTGCATCCATCTCTTCCTCCATATTTGCAGGTCCATTCCTCATGTCTTCACAATGCGGTCCACCTTGGAACTGCAGTCCATGTTGTAAGCAGTGCACCTACACTCTTGCGTGACGCTAACACTGTATACTTGGAAGTGTTCAGAGGGCTGTCATCATCAGGTGGTGAGGCTAGCTAATTTTTAAGTCTGTAATGTCATGTTTAAGGTAGGTTGGAGGTTGTGTAGGTGATTGGTATTCTTGGTAAGTATTTGGTAATGTGGGTTGTAGGTTCTACATTACTGTGAGCATTTCATGTGTGGACATGTTTCCATTAGGGACACTGCAGCTGCTGACACTTGGGGCATGTTGTGGGGATTAATTTCTTTCCTCTCACATTGCACGACATGCCATGGTGTGTTGTGTGAGGGGGTGGGTGACATGGCACTGTTTTCATGTAGTATTTTGCAAGTGGATATTCATTTCTGCAGCATGGAAGTGTCACACTGCATTGGTGGTGTTTGCGTAGGTAGGGATGCACACATTGTGACACTTCCACATGAACAATCTCAGGCTGCTATGGTTCTGACAGTTGACAGTCCCTTTGTTCGTCTTAATTGTCAGGTCGAGTCATCATTGCTAATCAGATGGTATGTGCCAGGCCTGTGTGCGCTCCACTAGGTGTGATTTCTATGTGAAGTAATTAGCCACCAGCTGTGTACGGGCTGCCTCACCCCGTGCCCTCTCCCCTCCCATGCGCAGCGGCCGTGCATGTGGTTGGGGATGTGGGGGCACCATCATGTCCACAGCCAGGCCCGGCGTGTTGCAACATTGTGCAGGACACATGCTGCCACTATGATCCTGCACACTACTGGGGGCGCATATAACAGCTGCCCGCCAGAACGGTCAAGGGAGCGAAAGAGTGACTTGAGCACTCCGAATGTGCGCTCCACTATGCCCCGGGTTGCTATATGGCTGTGTTGTATCTTACCTCTGGAGGCATGATGGGATTCCGAATTGGCGTCATCATGTGGGTGCTCAGAGGGTAGGCACTGTCCCCTGGTGAGGAGGTGATGGGTATCGTTAGTGGGGTAGTGACATAACTCTGCATCTGACATGCATGCATGTGCAGTGGCATTCATACTCACCAAGCAGCCATGTATCGCCATGACGCCCAGCTTCCAGGTCCCGGCTTAGGGTAGACATTCGGTAAATGAAGCTGTCGTGGGTGGACCCTGGATAGTTGGCATATACTGAGGTGATGATTCCCTTAGCATTATATACTACCTGCACTTTGATGGAATGCCAGTGCTTGCGGTTCCTATAGATGTGCTCAGATGCCCTGGGGGGACGTACTGCCACATGGGTGCATTCAATTGCACCTAGCACTTTTGGCAATTGTGCCACACCGTAGAAATCGAGGGTGGCAGCCTGCCTTTCTGCAGGTGTCCTGGGCAGGTATATGTGCCTACGGACTGATGGGCGTGCAGTGATGATGTTCAAGACCTGGTGTAGGCAGCGTGACTGCGTGGCCTGTGACACCCCGCCCACTATGGCACTTGTCCGCTGAAATGATCCTGTGGCCAAGAAGTGCAGTACATTGAGGACCTTCTCCAGGGGGCTGAGTGCTTGGGGGCACAGGGTGGGTGATGTGAGGTCATCCTCCCACTCACTGACCAGGTCCAGTATTATGTGTGGGGGAAACCTCTACCTCCCATACACCTGGTCATCAGGCATCCCAAAAAGGCTGGTTCTGGGAGTGAAAATTCGGGCCCTCACTATCCTCCTCCTCCTCCTTTGGTAACCCATGGGCACTGCTGCTAGGAATGGTATATTCATCCTGGCGTATGAGCTTGTTTGTTGTTTGCGCGAACTTTTATGCTGCGCGGGTCGACGTACACCTGCTTCATGCTGGCGTACGTGTCTCAGGATTGGACCATTTATTTTTCGGCACGTCGTAGGCGAACGTGTGAATCTTCTCGCCCACCCCAGGAATACACGTAGCACGCTCTCCCAGGCCCAGTCGCGGGTAAATATTCCCGCCCACCCCTGGAATACATGTACAACACTCTCACAGGCCCAGTCGCGTGTGGAAGTTCACGCGCACCCCGTAGTACACGTACCCAGGCGAATCGCGTGTGGAAGTTCACGCGCACCCCGAAGTACACGTACCCAGGCCAATCGCGTATGGGACTTCCCGCGCACCCCGAAGTACACGTACCCAGGCTAATCGCGTGTGGAACTTCCCGTGCACCCCGAAGTACACCTACCCAGGCCAATCGCGTGTGGAACTTCCCGCGCACCCCGAAGTATACGTACCCAGGCCAATCGCGTGTGGAACTTCCCGCGCACCCCCACCTACCCAGGCCAATCGCGTGTGGAACTTCCCGCGCACCATGTAGTACACGTACCCAGGCCAATCGCGTGTGGAACTTCCCGCGCACCCCGAAGTACACATACCCAGGCAAATCACACGGCTGGGGGGTGGGGGTGCAGGGGGACATGAGTGGGGGCCTGGTGGAGGCTGCCCCTGCACTGCTGGGGGATGTGGGTGGTGGTAGACCTGGGTGGGGGCCTGGTGGAAGCTGCCCCTGCACTGCTGGGGGGTGGGGGTGATGGGAGACATGAGTGGGGGCCTGGTGGAGGCTGCCCCTGCACTGCTGGGGAGTGGGGGTGCAGGGAGACATGAGTGGGGGCCTGGTGGAGGCTGCCCCTGCACTGCTGGGGGGTGGGGGTGCGGAGAGACATGAGTGGGGGCCTGCTGGAGGCTGCCCGTGGTGGCTGGGGGGTGGGGGTGGTGGGAGACATGAGTTGGACATGAGTGGGGCCCTAGTGGAGGCTGCCCCTGCACTGCTGGGGGGTGGGGGTAATAGGGGACATGAGTGGGGGCCTGGTGGAGGCTGCCCCTGGTGGCTCGGGGGTGGGGGTGATGGGAGACATGAGTGGGGGCCTGGTGGAGGCTGCCCCTTAACTGCTGGGGGTGGGGGTGATGGGAGACATGAGTTGGACATGAGTGGGGGCCTGGTGGAGGCTGACCCTGCACTGCTGGGGGGTGGGGTGATGGGAGACATGAGTGGGGGTCTGGTGGAGGCGGCCCCTGCACTGCTGGGGGGTGGGGGTGGTGGTAGACATGGGTGGGGACCTGGTGGAGGCTGCCCCTGCACTGCTGGGGGATGGGGGTGCAGGGAGACATGAGTGGGGGCATGGTGGAGGCTGCCCCTGGTGGCTGGGGGGTGGGGGTGGTGGGAAACATGAGTTGGACATGAGTGGGGGCCTGGTGGAGGCTGCCCCTGCACTGCTGGGGGGTGGGGGTAATAGGGGACATGAGTGGGGGCCTGGTGGAGGCTGCCCCTGGTGGCTGGGGGGTGGGGTGATGGGAGACATGAGTGGGGGCCTGGTGGAGGCTGCCCCTGCACTGCTGGGGGGTGGGGGTGATGGGAGACATGAGTTGGACATGAGTGGGGGCCTGGTGGAGGCTGCCCCTGCACTGCTGGGGGGTGGGGGTGGTGGTAGACATGGGTGGGGGCCTGGTGGAGGCTGCCCCTGCACTGCTGGGGGGTGGGGGTGCAGGGAGACATGAGTGGGGGCCTGGTGGAGGCTGCCCCTGGTGGCTGGGGGGTGGGGGTGGTGGGAGACATGAGTTGGACATGGGTGGGGGCCTGGTGGAGACTGGCCCTGCACTGCTGGGGGGTGGGGGTAATAGGGGACATGAGTGGGGGCCTGGTGGAGGCTGCCCCTGGAGGCTGGGAGGTGGGGGTGATGGGAGACATGAGTGGAGGCCTGGTGGAGGCTGCCCCTGCACTGCTGGGGGGTGGGGGTGATGGGAGACATGAGTTGGACATGAGTGGGGGCCTGGTGGTGGCTGACCCTGCACTGCTGGGGGGTGGGGTGGTGGTAGACATGGGTGGGGGCCTGGTGGAGGCTGCCCCTGCACTGCTGGGGGGTGGGGGTGCAGGGAGACATGAGTGGGGGCCAGGTGGAGGCTGCCCTGGGGGGTGGGGGGTGGGGGTGGTGGGAGACATGAGTTGGACATGAGTGGGGGACTGGTGGAGGCTGCCCCTGCACTGCTGGGGGGTGGGGGTAATAGGGGACATGAGTGGGGGCCTGGTGGAGGCTGCCCCTGGTGGCTGGGGGGTGGGGGTGATGGGAGACATGAGTGGGGGCTGGCGGAGGCTGCCCCTGCACTGCTGGGGGGTGGGGGTGCAGGGAGACATGAGTGGGGGCCTGGTGGAGGCTGCCCCTGCACTGCTGGGGGTGGGGGTGATGGGAGACATGAGTGGGGGCCTGGTGGAGGCTGCCCCTGCACTGCTGGGGGTGGGGGTGGTGGTAGACATGGGTGGGGGCCTGGTGGAGGCTGCCCCTGCACTGCTGGGGGGTGGAGGTGCAGGGAGACATGAGTGGGGGCCTTTTGGAGGCTGCCCCTGGTGGCTGGGGGGTGGGGGTGGTGGGAGACATGAGTTGGACATGAGTGGGGGCCTGGTGGAGGCTGCCCCTGCACTGCTGGGGGTGGGGGTAATAGGGGACATGAGTGGGGGCCTGGTGGAGGCTGCCCCTGGTGGCTGGGGGGTGGGGGTGATGGGAGACATGAGTGGGGGCCTGGTGGAGGCTGTCCCTGCACTTCTGGGTGGTGGGGGTGATGGGAGACATGAGTTGGACATGAGTGGGGGCCTGGTGGAGGCTGCCCCTGCACTGCTGGGGGGTGGGGGTGCAGTGAGACATGAGTGGGGGCCTGGAGGAGGCTGCCCCTGGTGGCTGGGGGGTGGGGGTGGTGGTAGACATGAGTTGGACATCAGTGGGGGCCTGGTGGAGGCTGCCCCTGCACTGCTGGGGGGTGGGGGTAATAGGGGACATGAGTGGGGGCCTGGTGGAGGCTGCCCCTGGTGGCTGGGGGGTGGGGGTGATGGGAGACATGAGTGGGGGCCTGGTGGAGGCTGCCCCTGCACTGCTGGGGTGGGGGTGATGGGAGACATGAGTGGGGGCCTGGTGGAGGCTGCCCCTGCACTGCTGAGGGTTGGGGGTGATGGGAGACATGAGTGGGGGCCTGGTGGAGGCTGCCCCTGCACTGCTGGGGGGTGGGGGTGGTGGTAGACATGGGTGAGGGCCTGGTGGAGGCTGCCCCTGCACTGCTGGGGGGTGGGGGTGCAGGGAAACATGAGTGGGGGCCTGGTGGAGGCTGCCCCTGGTGGCTGGGGGGTGGGGTGGTGGGAGACATGAGTTGGACATGAGTGGGGGCCTGGTGGAGGCTGCCCCTGCACTGCTGGGGGGTGGGGGTAATAGGGGATATGAGTGGGGGCCTGGTGGAAGCTGCCCCTGGTGGCTGGGGGGTGGGGGTGATGGGAGACATGAGTGGGGGCCTGGTGGAGGCTGCCCCTGCACTGCTGGGGGTGATGGGAGACATGAGTTGGACATGAGTAGGGGCCTGGTGGAGGCTGCCCCTGCACTGCTGGGGGTGGGGGTGCAGGGAGACATGAGTGGGGGCCTGGTGGAGGCTGCCCCTGCACTGCTGGGGGGTGGGGGTGGTGGTAGACATGGGTGGGGGCCTGGTGGAGGCTGCCCCTGCACTGGTGGGGGGTTGGGGTGATGGGAGACATGTGTTGGTGATCAGTAGTGCAAGGTGACATGTGGGTTGGCTGGTCGGCATGGCCATGGTGGATGGGTTGCCTGTGGGACATGAGCAGGGGTGCAGGGTAGTACCCTCTGGTGTGGGCTGCCTGCAGGGGTCGTGGAGGGTGTAGAGGGAACACCTGGGAGGAACCACATGGCCAAATCACGGCACCACCGAAATACACGTACCCTGCAGAAATCGCGTTTGAATCTTCCGCGCACCTCAGAATACATGTACCCAGGCCAATCGCATGTGGAAATTCCTGCGCACCCCGAAGTACACGTATCCAGGCCAATCGCGTGTGGAACTTCCCGCGCACCCCCACCTACCCAGGCCAATCGCGTGTGGAACTTCCCGCGCACCCCGTAGTAGACGTACCCAGGCCAATCGTGTGTGGAACGTCCCGCGCACCCCGAAGTACACGTACCCAGGCCAATCGCGTGTCGAACTTCCTGCGCACCCCCACCTACCCAGGCCAATCGCGTGTGGAATTTCCCGCGCACCCCCACCTACCCAGGCCAATCGCGTGTGGAACTTCCCATGCACCACGTAGTAAACGTACCCAGCTAATCACGTGTGGAACTTCCCGCGCACCCCGATGTACACGTACCCAGGCTTATCGTGTGTGGAACTTCCCACGCACCCCGAAGTACATGTACCCAGGCCAATCGCGTGTAGAACTTCCTGCGCACCCCGAAGTACACGTAACCAGGCCAATCGCATGTCGAACTTCCCACGCACCCCCACCTACCCAGGCCAATCGCGTGTGGAACTTCCCACGCACCCCGAAGTACATGTACCCAGGCCAATTGCGTGTGGGACTTCCCGCGCACCCCCACCTACCCAGGCCAATCGCGTGTCGAACTTCCCGCGCACCCCCACCTACCCAGGCCAATCGCGTGTGGAACTTCCCGCGCACCCCGAAGTACACGTACCCAGGCCAATCGCGTGTGGAACTTCCCGCGCACCCCGAAGTACACGTACCCAGGTCAATCGCATGTGGAACTTCCCGCGCACCCCCACCTACCCAGGCCAATCGCGCGTGGAACTTCCCGCGCACCCCGTAGTACACGTACCCAGGCTAATCGCGTGTGGAACTTCCCGCGCACCCAGGAACACGCGCACACGCTATTTTTCACACAGCGGGTGTCTGTGTTTGTCGGTGCCCCTTTGCACCTCATTTGTCCTAGAGGGCCACTGTATGGCCCATTCATCATGGCTGTATATGGGTGCTTTTTGTTAGCGTACATTTTGGCGCACATTTTTTTCAGAAGCAGTGGCGCTACCGCCTGCTTTCTTGTGGCGTGCTTGTTTGGCCCTGTGCGCGTCTTTGACCGTGCGCTGGTTTGCCCTATTCGATTCCATGAATACGGGTTGTAGGCGAGCATGTGGGCGTTCCGCGCACTTGCCTCCTGTACTTCCCCCGTGACGCCAATATTTTCACGCGTTGTTCCCCATTCCGAGTGTTACGCCCCGTGTTCCGCCTACTTTTTTGTGACTTTTTGTGATGTGCGCCGCGCTATGTGCGATTCCGCAGTGGCCGTGGCGCACGCTGCTGGATGACCTGTGCGCCGGCGTGCGTGGCGCACATTTTTAGCGCACATCTAATGTTTTTCTCGCGCACAGACTTCCATGAATCGCTGTGCGCTGGTTTCCCTGCGATTTTCGCACTTGCACTGCGATTTTCGCACTTTTCCTGCGATTCGCATGTTTTGGCACCTCTGCGCAGGAATTTTCAGTGCACATTATTTCCATGAATCGACGCCTTACTTGTTTAATCCATGATTGTCCAAAATCAGCATAGAGTAGATGAGGAGGGGAGCCTAAAAACCTATAGTACAAGGCCAAATGTTTCTACCAGACTTTGCTCCTCAAAGAATGCAAATCAAATTCATGGCGGGCCACCACTATGGAAACACTTTATGGAATAAAGGACTCTTCGCCAAATAATGTCTTCAAAGGGGTCACGTTCATCCAGTAGTCATATTGGTAACATCTCCAGACCATTTGTACATTTCAGAACCTTCTTACCAATATAACATTTTAAAACCGGGAGCATAACGAATTTGCCAAATTTTTCATACACCTTCGCCATCTGTGTAGTGAGCATCATTGCTTTTTTCTTTAAAAAGTTCAGATAAAAAGTTTCAGAGGGATGTGCTAAAATTGGCTAACCTAAATACAACATGTTTTCTTGAAACGTCAGGCTGCTCTCCTTCACATACCAGATAGAATTATTTTTCTTTTCCTTTTTGCAAAATGTCATGACCACCTTTTCCTCAATAAGTACAACAATGTCAGTAATGGATCTTTGCAAGCTCATTGGTGTACAATCAAACAGGCTAAAATCATCAGTGTATGCCAACCAAGGCATACACAACTCACCTATTTTAGGAGCTATGGATACAACCTTTAAGAGGGATTCACCAATATCTGCCATATATAAAAATTTTACGACAGGGGGCCAAAATGCACCCCTGTTGGAGACCATTCCTTTTAGCCATTGGTTTGGACATTGCTTCCTCATTGTTAAGCCTATCTTGTACTGATGTTCCCTCATGCATATGTATCAGGATTTTTAATAGGCCCATCGGTAGGCCCCGTTTATTTAGTTTGGCCCACAGTGAGCTATGGTCAACCAGATCAAAAGCCATAGATAGGTCAATTAACACAGCATAGATCAGACTTGGCTGGTCTCCCCAGGCTAGTTTTTGTATGCACTACATCAGATAGCCCCCAGTTTTTTTCCTTCTAAATCCGGTTTGGAATTTGTCCAGGCTATCCTCTGAGATCCATTCCTCTATTTTGTCCAAGATAAAGGCAGCAAGTATTTTGGAGTCTGTATCTATTAGGGTGATGGTACAATAATTACTAGGAGACATTTTATCACCCATTTTCCAGATGGGTATGAAAAGATGAATTCCATGAAGCTGGGGTAGTCATAATGCCTACAATGGGGGTCATTACGAGATGGGCGGTAAATCCACCAGAATACCACCCAGTGCAATTACCATTACCACCACACAGTCCGGCGATATTAAGGCCAGATTGCCGGTCTCTGTGGCTGTGTAAATTGGGCATTTTCGGTGCAATTACTGCAGTGGAAATTCTGCATTGGTAATTGTGCCAAAAATGAGCAGAAAGTCTGCAGATTTAGCTCCATCTCAGAGCTGGAGGTGATTCCTCCAACCTTCCACCCAACTTATAGTTGGTGGTGCAGTAAAGCAGTGGTAACGGTATTTCCGCTGTATTTTTGCCACACTGCCCACTTGTGATGAAGCCCATATCTTTACATACAATCAACATGATATTGGCCCAAATCACTTGAGCATGTTTGAAGTTTTTATTTGAGAGATGATTAGGGCCCCCCACCAGAGAAGAGCTTGCTTTAACAATCATTCTCTCAATATCTTCCCCTGAGAATTCAAGGTCCCGTTTATCAGGAGCCGTGCTTTCCCAGCCAAAATTTTCCCCCTCATGTTTCCCATAGAGCTGCCCAAAACGCTTCACCCACACACCCTCTGATGTGGGATTTCATTGCACCCCCAACCGTTTTAACTCCACTGCATTGAGCAAAGACCACACATTTGCATCCCTTCTCCGATTCATTGTAGCCAACATGGTTTTACCATCTTTTTGGTATAATTGGTGCCAGTAGTCTATAAAAAATCTTATCCTCCTCCTTTACAGTGAAGTCTTTTTTCCCACGTGTCACCTTCCGAGTTGCTCATTTGAGGCCCAGGACATGGCAATCAAACCTATGGGAATGAGAGGCTCCCAAACCTCTGGAGGCAAAAGCTTTGTGTAAAGAGTCAATGGCCAACTGAATGGGAAAATATATATCCCCAGCCAAATAGTCTCTCATCTTGGACTCGTAGGGGCGTTGTGCAAAGTTATGCACCATAATCAGGTTGAATCCACTTATATTCTCATCATGCCATTTTAGGCAATTGTGACGGGCATTTACTTATAAAGAACTCATGCCCCTCCTGGGGTTTGACTCCAGATTTCCCTTAAATAAAGCTGACGGCACACTAAGGTCACTTGTGTCATTGACAATGATCTTAAAATCCATGCAGCGATCTAACAGCATTTTACTTACAAAGACATATGAGCCTCATTACCAGTTTGGAGGTAGCCATGCCATTTTTGCCGGCATGGCTACCTCCAAACTCGGGTCCGGGTCCCAAAAAATGAGAATTACCAGGCCATTACGACCTTTGCGGGCCCGGTAATTCCCATTTGTGAGACCCGGACGTGGTACGTCCCCATTCCCATTGAGCCCCCATAAGACTCAATGGGAATGGGGAGGATGGTAACAACGGTCCCGTTAATAACGGAGCCGTTGCTACCATCCGGTACTGCTCACGGGTGCCGCTCTGCACGTATGCTCTGACCAGGCGTGCAGAGAGGCCCTCGCGAGTAGAACTCGTAATGTTGCGGCGAGGTAACAACGGCGCTGGTAGCACTACTGTTGCCGTTGTTGCCTTACCGCAACACTTATAATGAGGCCCACAGTCAATTACTGAAGAGTAATTCCCCCTGTGCCATGTTGGATGGTCATGCCATTTTCCGGCTAACAGTTAGCTCAGCAAACTTAAGCCCCAAATCTCCATCATCCTATGCCATTGGGCATCCTGTATGTTTTTCATTCTCACCTCTTTTCCACCATTCCCCCAATTCCTAATGTGACCAGACTCTAGACCATCTCCACAGTCCAAATTTAGGTCCCAGGCCACAATCACCTGACCCCCTAGGAAGCATAAGAACCATTCCTCAGAAATATCATACAGCACATCCAAGGCCTCCAAGGTATCCCTATTAGTGGGAAGCCAATATATAGTCACTAATAGCAAGTGCATACATAGACCTTGCTCTGCTTTCTTTATCCCTACTGCCAACACCCCTTGCAAAACATTTACTTGCTTGATGATTTCAAAGGCTGTATCACTACCTACTGCAGCAAACAACCCTCAATAGGGATGTCCCTTCTTTCCCTCGTTGGCAGGCTGAAAAGATATTGTAAGACCATATATGGAATAAAGGCACAATAACCATATACTAATGACACGCCAGACGTGAGCTTCGTTTCCTACACAAGTCTGGTTTAATTTCAGAGTGGCTCCGTCGGCCGAACGGGTCTCAACGCCTCACAACATGTGTTCACAGACACCGTGAGATGAGAGAGATAGTGACCAGCTGTAAAGCACTTACATATAAACATAATACATCTTCATTCTACAACATTATTTGGTCCGCCCCTATACGTGACATACAAGCTAGGGTTCGGTAATTGACAGTTATGCATGTAACCTCATTCAGTCTAAACATTAGCATCTCTAGCCGAGGCTGAAGAGATAGTTTTCTGTTATGGGGAACACGGGGCATCAGTACAGGGAAGGTATCATGTTCTAGCAGGGCGACATTCCAACTAACGTTATCTGTTCGCTGTGCTCATGGGCTAAGGGTCAGACAGTTCTGAAGCAGAGAAAATACCATCCTTCGTGAAGGAGCACCGTTATTTGCATATAATTCTCATTTAACTGTCTTTTACAACAGCGCCTTCAAGACAGACGGGCACCTGGGCTGCTGATTAGTCGTGGCTTTTGCACAGCTTCAAGGCTTTACCGAATAAGAAAAACAATGTATTTCTGCAAAGTTTCACATTCCTGTCTCTGTAATTATTCAGAGTTCAAGCTGTGGCCTTGCACCGTGTGTGAATCTGAAGCACAGAATGTATTTGCAAAGCGTTACAGAAAAGAAAATGGCAGGAAATTACAAAATGGTCTCCAATGGTCACATTCAGGTTTCATGGTTTGCAATGTTTGTCACATGTTGTGATTCGCTTCTGGCCAACATACTATTCATACTATTCGGGCTATGCGATTGCATTTACGGTTTCACAATATCACAAACCCATCAAACATGGTAGGTGACATTAACCAGACTTCTTGAACGATAATAATTGCAAAAGATCTTAAAAAGGTACACAGGTTAAGATCTGTCAATGAAGCGGAGAAGCCCCCTGTGTTCCATGATATGGATGTGAGATTCTGCTTAACACTTAAGTTGCTATTTCAATTCTTTTAGCTCAGTAATGGATTCCCGCAGAGCAATAGCCAGCCATCTCCAATCACTGTCCTCTGCCCGAGGTAGTGCCCTCACCACCACAGGACCCTCTTGCACACCCACCTTCCCAAAACTAGAAATGTCAACTTTGTACCCACCCTTGTCCCCACTTGTTTGCCCAACACATTCCCACCCTCCGTGGGCAAGAGATCATAACCCAACTTACCAAAGCAAGGTGCCTCCTTCAACAACACATGATATACCATTCTTGATGGAATCTCTAAACGAACATAATCCAACCTAGATTAATTCCCAAACTCAGTGATTAGGCAGAGTGCTGATACTTCATTAAAGAGGGCCAGGACATAAGATCTGTTAAGTGTGCCTGTGGCCCCTCTATCAAACAGAGATACACAAGGGCTCAAAACGGTCCTTATTTTGAAACCTCCTCCTCCTCTAAGCCCACTCTTATAATTGAGACATTTACCTCTGATATTACCATACTATTCCTGATAGGATTGCCCTTTTTTACATGGTCATTATCCTCTAGGGTCAAGGGTTGTCTATCGCAATGCTTAATTAAGTGAGTGTCCATTTTCCACATGTAAGGCCACCTTACGTAAGAACTTTCTTGATGATTTTGCCATCGGTTTTTGGTTCCTCTTATTAGAATTTGCATTAATCCTTTTCATTGGTTTGGTCCCGTGCCTCACCAATTCCTTGTCCATTTTCTTTGATTTCTCCATTATTCTACATCGCTCTTTACACATTAAGATACTTTCCATATCCTTCCCATCTTCCCCCAAAGGAGGCGCCACTACAGGTACAGAATCACCCATCTTACCCGCGTCCAAGTCCATTCTTCCCTGATTTTCCTGTAAAGTCTTCTTTGCTGCTTTTTCTAAGGTAATCATGCACAAAGAAATAGCTAGATTGCTCTCTGAGTTCCCCACACATGTTTACACATAGTTTTTCTAGTGAAGAAATAACCAGATGGAAATCAGTCCATGAAGGTAGCCCATTTAGTGTCTACTCTTGGGCTTTTAAAGCTCCCGCCCCACTCCCTTGTTCACTCAGAATATTATCACCCCCCGAAACCATTGTATAATGTATATGTATAATTGGTTATTTATAACACGCTTAATACCGAAGAGGTTTCTACGCACGGAACCGGGATTTGAACCTGTGTTGATCTGTGCCATTTTGCTTCCAAGATGAGGGCGTTCCCAATGATCTATACTACCAGTGCCAAGAGTATTGGAGGAATATTTAAAAGGGAAGGATGCAGAGCTGATTGGGCCTCTCACATCTTCTTGGATCCCACTATCTGATTTTCAATAGTCTGCAGCAAATTGCCTAAATCATCTCCGGAGGATACTGGTACATTAGTGCTTGTGGATCTAATGATCATGGGGAAGTGGTTGTTCATTTTATCCCCCTTTTCCCTTTTCTACTCCCCTTCTCCTCTAGGGATTCAGTTGTTTCTTCCCCTGAGGATGGGGGAGAGATAAAGCCATGGCCAGATTGAGATGGTCTCTTCTTTGTGTAACTACCAATGGAGCAACAGTCATATCCGGGCGAGAGAAGATTCTAGAATGGCTGGCAGTGGAGTAGCAGCTTAACTCAACTGCTCTGGACCTCTCCCTGAAGCTATTTATATTGAAATTATAATGAGCGCCAAGAAAAAGATTGGGGTAGCAGAAAACCCAGCCTCCAAGAAATCTAAACAAATTCCTGAGATAGAAGAAACCCCTAGCCTTGGAGATGTCTACAAAACCATTCTTCAGGTGGCCCAGGATGTCAGTGATATTAAACTGACAATGGCTGAACTCAATCTGAAAACCGGTCAGCTGGATGGCAGAGTCACAGCACTAGAAAAATCCTCTTCAACTATGAGCTCTGAGATCGCTGGCAGCTTCCAAGCATACAAAAACCTACAATCTGACTTGAAGACTGAAAGGGAACAACGCTTGGATTTGGAGATGAGAATCAGAGCAAGAAACGTCAGATTGGTAGGTGTAGAGGAGTCAGATGGAGATGAGGAGGACCTGCCATCCCTGGTCCTACAGATTTTTAAAGACAGTTTCCAGTGCACTACAATCAGGAATGTCGACATAGATAATATCTTTCGGATTGGTAAACATCTGGGGAACAGAGCTCGGCATATTTTGGTCACCTTTTTACATATAAGATCTAAGGAGCATCTGATGAAAGCTGCCAGACAGGTTGGGAAAGCCTTATTCAAAGGTAGATTGGTTTATGTCTATCCTGATTATCCTAAGGAGATCCTACATAAAAGAAGATCTTTCCAGAGTGCTAAAGAACTGGCTAGTCGACTAACTTTAAAAGCTTTTCTTAGCAGAAATAATGTTCTTACTGTTGTGTTTCCTGATGGGGACAGAAACACATCTGATCCAGCATTGGCTTTAGACTGGCTAGAAACATACAAGAGGAGCCTTCCAGCGCCTCCCATGAACAGTGAGTGACATTGGTAGTGTCCCCCCGCCCCACCATGTCTGTATACATTTTTATTTATATTTTTTATTATGTTCTTTTTTCATATTTGGTTTTTAAAATGGCGCCGCCAGTTTTTGGCAGTTCGCGTTATTTGAAATTGTTGTGGAACCCCCCCCACACCGTGCCATTCGATGGAATGCTTTTGGATCCCGGCTCACGGTGATATCCGGCGTGAGGAAAGGACCTTCCAACATCTGTGTGAGACGTGTGCGTGCATACATCGTCATCACGGCCGTTGAATACGCTCCAACTACGGCGTCTTCGGGAGTGGATGACTTGCGTGTGCGGCCCGGCTCCGACTGCACTCTTCTTCTCCGGATCCCTGGCGGAAGGTGCGGGTTGGATTCCCCCTGGAGGGCAGTGTCTGGACTCTCCAGTGGCGCCCAGGAATGGCTGAGTACCCCGACACGGAGAGCAGCATCATCATCTCCGGCTTGAGGTATGAGCGGTCCATGTGGGGCTCGGTATTGTCGAGACTGTCTCCCTCGTATAGGGGGCTGTGGATGTCCTGGGGGCGCTCCGGGCTGCCATTAATTGCAACAAGCCCCTTTTTTTCGGAAGACTTCTTGGGGGACTGTTTGACTGACAGGTTGCCTGCCCGGTCTTTTGTTGGTTCAGAGCCAGTGCAGTCTCCTGCTCCTCACTGGATATGTGATGGTATATTATCCTTCATGGACGAGACTACAGCGGTGCCCAGGTGGCAGTTCTTCCTTTTGCTCTGCTGCGGTCACAGTGGAATGCCTTCACTGCTCATGACGTTGGGAAGTTCAAATTGTTAGTGTTATTTGACCACAAAGGATCTTGTTTACCAAGGGAACTGTGGGACAGACTTCTGGTCGATTTTGGCCGATTTTAGTACATGTGCTCATTGCTTTGGCTAGATTAACCACCAGGAGGCTCTCCCTTTTCTGTGTTTCCCTTCACGTATTATATGTGGATATTTATATATGCCTTTACCCATTACCTTTTAATTTATTTTTTTTGGTAGTGGCCTTTGACATGTTCTTAACCGCCTCAGATGTTTCGATGTTTGCACCATAGTGATGGAGTAGCCTGGTGTGTTGATATTGATGTTCCAGGTCTCTGTCTTGATATTTAGGAATGATATGACCACAGTGCTATTACATAGTATATATGTATATACATTTGAAGTTGCCTTGTCTAGCCTCACTGTTTTTAGCACGGTTCTTTAGATGTTGTGGATTGGCACAAATTGCTGTGGGGTGGGGTTCATCTGTATGTTTTAAATTAGCGATTGTTTGATATACCAATTCTGTGTTTTCAACGTGATTCTCGATGGTGGGGTTTCTTCTTTTTGGGGGGGATGACTGGGGTTCAGGTAGTTCATTCATTACTAAATGTTGTTATCTTCTGGGTTGGGTTTTCTGACCACATTGATGTCTTTTATTGCATCATTGGGAGGGGTCCTGGGGATGGTTCTCAATGTTGTTCAATTTTCTTGTTGGGCTGAATAGACTTCACTATCTTGTTCGTTCTTTTTATTTTTTACTTATTGTTTTTCATTTTTTGTGTGTTTCTTTTACTTTTGAGTTTTTTGATATTCATAGCGTCATGATGACTTCCCACTCAGGTGGGACTTCGGATGACCTGCGTATTATCTCCTGGAATGTGAATGGGATCAATAACCTGCTCAAGAAAAAGAAAGTGTTTCAAATGTTGCAGGACATGCATGCAGACATCTGTTTCTTACAAGAGACTCACATATTGGAGGATGAGATATCTGGGTTGGAAAGGGAATGGGTTGGCGTAGCTGCGGGCTCTTCATTTACTTCAAGATCAAGGGGGGTGGTCATTTTGTTTAGAAAGAAATTGCCTATGAAAGTTATACGCAGAATTGCAGACAAAGAAGGTCGAATGATTGCGTTGTTGATCGAGATTCAGGGGGAATTATTAACTCTTTGCAATGTTTATGCTCCTACCGTGGATGATGGATCCTTTTTCAGAATGGTGGCACAGACTCTTTTAGAGTTGAATAATTCTAATGTTCTACTTGGTGGTGATTTTAATACAGTGATTGATCCAAAGATGGATAAGAGTCAGAATGGCCGTATACTTCGTTGCGATTATCATCACCGGGCACTTAGGTCGCTTTTAGAGGAACATAGTTTGAATGACATATGGCGTCTTGAGCATCCAGATACGAGGCAATACAGTTTTTATTCCAGTGCACATGCAGTGTTTTCTAGACTGGACATGTTTTTCACTGGTGGGTCTGTTTCAGACAGTCGGGTTTCTTCTGATATCGGTAATATTGTATTGAGTGACCATGCCCCTGTTGTGTTGCAATTAAGACTTAAATTTCAGTGTAAAAGGAGCTTCTCATGGAAAATGAATACCTCTATTCTATTAGATGATGATATTTTGGACCGGATCGTTTCCGAAGCTGATTTCTTTGTAAGGGAGAATCGTTCAGAGGAGATCAGTGTGGCAAATACATGGGAGGCCTTTAAGTGCTGTATGCGTGGTGTGTGTCTGGGACTGTCTAGTGGTAAACGGAAGAGAGAAGAGTGTAAGAGGCGTGAGCTTGACTCACGTATTAGTGAAATTTCTCGTGATCTGATGCTTGATCCTTCTGATTCAGTGAAACATGCTGACTTAAAAAAGCTCAAAAAAGAAATGGAAGATTTTTTGTCTATGAGGTCCGAACGTAGTTTGTTCTACTCTAGGTGTTCATATTTTGAGAAAGGGGAGCGTTGTGACAGGTGGCTGGCATACAGGCTGCGGAAAAGGATCTCCGATTCGGCTATAGCTTCTATGTTTGACAAGGAGGGTAGAATCACTTTTGATCCGATTAAAATCAACTCAATATTCCGCGATTTTTATGAGAATCTGTATGGTGATGAGGCTGGTATCACAGGTAGGGGTGAGAGATTTTTTGGTGATTTGAATTTACCTAAGATCCAGAATGCTGAGCGTGATATTCTAGGTGAAATGATAACAATAGAGGAGATTAAAGGCGCAATATCCGGGCTGAATGTGGGCAAATCTCCGGGACCGGATGGCCTTCCATGTGAATTTTACAGGGTCCTCCCGAACTCGGCCTTGGAACTCCTGAGAGATATGTTTGTGTCGAGCAGAATTGTTGGGTCGTTACCTAAGAGTACTAGCCATGCGTCGATTTCGGTCTTTTTAAAAAAAGATAAGGATTGCAATCAACCAGCTAGTTATCGTCCAATCAGCCTTATCAATACAGATAACAAGATCTTGGCCAAGGTTCTTGCTTTACGCCTAGGACAGTTCATGCCGGTCTTGATAGGGGAGGAACAATCTGGTTTCATGAAGGGTCGGCGTACGTCCAGCAATATCAGGAAATTGTTATTAACCATGGAAATGGCGGACAGACTGGTAGGTGATGCAGCCATCCTGTCCTTAGATGCTGAAAAAGCTTTTGACAGAGTTGATTGGAATTATTTATACTCGGTATTGAGGGAAATGAATCTGGGGGAGGATTTTATTTCCTGGGTAGCTCTTTTATATGCCAGTCCGACGGCTGACGTTAAGACTAATGGAGTGGTGTCGGAATCGTTTTGTTTGAAGCGAGGCACGAGGCAGGGTTGCCCTTTTTCTCCTCTGTTATTTATTTTGGCAATTGAACCCCTAGCTATTTACATAAAGAATGAACCGAATTTACAGGGCATTGAATGTTGGGGTATGGTGCAAAAGGCATGGCTTTATGCTGATGACCTCTTGTTGGTGTTGCAGAGTTTGGACACATCCCTGCCATGTCTGATGAGGATTTTGTCGAATTTTCATGATTGTTCGGGATACAAGGTTAACCGCCAGAAGTCAGAAGTGTTGCCTCTGTCCAGTAGATGTGATAAATCCCAGGTTGAGGGTCTGGGGTTTACTTGGTGTGATAGGCGCTTACGCTACCTAGGGGTATGGTTGACAGCTCCAGTCTCCCGTATGGTTGATGAAAACATGAGTGTGGTAGTACGAGATTGCAAATTGATTTTGGAAAGGTGGTCTTTACTTAATCTTTCACTATGGGGTAAAGTCAATGCCTTGAAAATGAATTTGGCTCCCAAGATTAACTTTATTACCAGCATGCTTCCACTGAGAATAAAGGGTAGTTATTGGAAAGATCTAGACCGCCTTATGCAAGAATTTTTATGGGACAGGAAGCCGCCCAGACTTAGTCTATGGAAATTGCAGCGTCCAATTTATTTGGGTGGTCTAGGAGTTCCGAACTTTAAGGCCTACCATTTAGCATTTTCTGCTCATTCTTTTGTTCCGTTTTTGGATGGTAAACTGGACGGATGGGCGGTGGCGGAGTCGAATGCATATGGGCCATTGGGCCCGGAAGCACTGTTGACCACTAACTCAAAGATCACGGGGGGAAGTCTGTTAACCACGTCCTTTTTACGCAACTCTTGGATTGAGGTCTTGACTTTGATAGGGAGGGACGCTTTTAAGTGTAAGAATGCTTCTATATGGCTGAATCCTAGGATTAGAGATAACTCCAGGACAATTTTTTGGCCCGATTGGTTCCTAATGAATGTTAAAAAGGTCTCCGACTTGGGGAACGATGATCGGTGGCTGACTGCAGCTGAGCTGAGAGAGAGATGGAGTTTTGAGGACTTGTCGGACTCGGCTTATAGACGACTCAAGAGGTCTATCGGTGAGGTGGACTGGTCTGACTCCTTTGACTTGGCTATTTTTCTGACGGATTCTAATGGACAGGGAGGTGGTTTAGCCAGTAGGTTATACAAACTTTTCATGTCGTATTTTCGGAACAATGACAATTTACGGGAGATCTGGAGTGAGAGGATTGGGTCTGATATTGATCTTGAGGCCTGGCAGAATATATGCGGAAATGTCTCATTGTGTTCACTGAATCTGGGCGAAAGGTCTAGACAAATTAAGATCCTGAACCGTGTGTATTGGTGTCCGGAAACGTTACATAAAAGGGGCATGACTGACAATGCTGACTGTTGGGGTTGTGCTCAGGAAGTGGGAACATTGGAACACATGCTGTGGGCCTGCGAGAGGGTCAGGGTGTTCTGGATAGACATTTGTGATGTGTGTGTCAGAATTTTGGGTGAAGAGTGTGTCCTGGACTTTAAGACAATGATCCTAGGGGAGGATTCCGAGCTGGCTGAAGTCAACTCTTCCCTTAAGAAATGGCTTTTCAGAGCAACCATTGTTGCTAAAAGGTTGATCCTTCGAGGATGGAAAGGTCAGGTCCGTCCGACATTTGAGGAGTGGGTTCAAGAAATGCATAGCCTGTCTCGTACAGAAAAAATGATCTACAGATTGAAATGTAAGTTGTCCACATATGAAAAGATTTGGAACATGTTCAATGATTTTATTTGATCCGTTTTTTTATTATATTCCTTGTTGTTCCTCTGTACTTTAGTATTATTTTTGTATATACTTGTAAATGAATAAATAAAAAAAAAAAAAAAAATATCCGGGCGAGATGAACCTTCCATATTTTTTTTACTTAGGTTATGCATCAGACCTCTAGAAACCATACTATTTAGAATATAACTCTCTGCAAAAGTTTTGCACCTTTTCTACTATTTCCGTCGACACAGGAGCTTTCAATAATCAATCCACAGCTCTGACACTGCACACTGCGGCACCCGTTTCTGGTCTCCTATGAGCCCCATGAGCCCCCCAGGCAGCCCTGGTATTTCTCGCACTGATTGCTGTGGACCAAGAAAAGGCATGTTTCAGTTATAAAAACACTCCACAGCCGTGTTTGTAGACTCTGACTAAAATAAAAATTGTCTGAAATCAAAACATAGGCAAATACTCTGAAGCTCTGGGGCACTTGCAGCGTTTAAAGTCACTCAATTCCTCAAGGAAGAAAAAGATGTGCATCAAGTCTGTTTCTAAATGAAACTTCAAAGTTATATTTTTCAAGTCTCCAAAAGCGCCATAATATCTAAAATAAATAAGAATGAGGTACATGTAAAGTCATAACTGTGAGAAACCTAAAGGTATTCTCCTGTTTGGATCCCGGGAGTCCTTTCTTTGGGTGGAAGGGGCACCCTCATCTCCTTTGGATCCGGACCCTGGGGGTGGACCAGTGCAGGAGGATCACCCGGGTAGGGGCGTCCAGGGTCATTCTCATGGAAATAACCTAGGCGAGACACAATCACACAACCCCTCTCTCTTCTTGGGGTATTTTCAAACACTCAACTTCTCCCCTCCCCATTTTCACATAATACGGGGAAGAAGGAAAGACAACTAAGAGTAGTGAATATTACCTGTATAAAACACCTTACAAAACAGAGGAAAGACTACCACCAACTACCGTCATGTAGTCCCACTAATGAAGATGGTCAAGGTCAGGCAGACCTAACCCTATTCACACACCTGCAGCCCATTGACATCACACATGTGTATAAAGGGAGGCTGCTGAGGGAGAAAGGTCTGATGCAGTTTGGAGAGCAAAATTATCAAACATATTTGTGGGGGGCTTCCCCTCCTGGCCCCCATCTCCTGCACATATTTGTTACTGCTTCTGGCGACTCCCAGCCCGTTATCTGAACTTTCCCACCCAGTCCCTAATATTTTTCTGATTTTTTTCAGCAAAGTGTTTTCATAAAAAACACCGAAAAAACGACTGTCAATAAAACAACTTTGTACCCATGTAATTTGTGTAGAACAGAAGAGGAAAGAGTTGAGATCCCAATTTAGACAGACATATTGGCACTTTCAAGCATAACTGGGCGGTCTGCCACAAACATCTTAAATAATGGAGTTCCCAAGGCCCACCCCTGTTTTAAGTTTGCATAAGCACTGATGTTATCCATCATATTATGCTCAAGACTCAACATCACTGATACAAGAATGTATCATTTTTCGATCAGGAAAATAGGAAATATTAGAATCCCCTATCCCACACGTTTTTCCCATATTATTGATATGTTAATATGATCAATGCAGTTGCATAATACTTAGAACATAGTTATGTGGGTAGAATTCACCTTATCAATTGTCATTTTAGCCAAGAGCATAACAATCAAATGGTTGGAGAGGACCAAATAAAAAAAAGACCAGGTTTAAGTCCCAGTTGGTTGATTGAAAGAAGTGCATTGCCTTTTGCCTATTCTCTCAAAAAGAATGAGATTTATTTATCAAACACCTCATCCACTGAAACTAAGGGGTAATATGTCGATAAATAACTGGATCTAACAAGTGTCCTTAAGTACTCTCTGGAACCAGATAGCCAACCTGCCAGTAATCAGAGCTATTCAACCCACAATTAATCCCTTGAAAGCGATGCATTAAAAAGATTCTCTCACTGCTGATTTTGCTGATACGTTGGGCAGACCCTGTGGACCAACAGCCCTGAATAATGTAAATAATTTTATTTCCATTGTAAGGGATTTTCCCCAAAATCAATCAGACATGTTCATGTGTTAAAAGGTATTAGTGAAGTTCCTTTGGTTATGCTCTTATTCAGGACAGAAGATGTTGCAATCATAAATACTCAGCGATAGCAACATGTGCCTTATTATGTGTTCCAGAGGCATTGTGCACTATGAGCAAAACAATTACCAGTTGTTAATTTGTATGACATTCATCATGGTTTGAAAATATTTTAAATTCCAATGGACCTAATGTTTTTTATGCCATTCTAGTATCTTTGTTTACATGTTTTGATCTTTGCAGCATTTATGCTAATCATCAGGCCCCTCTCTCATCGATAGCTCTGATTACATTGATATGCTCATGGCGGGGGTGTCTAGGTCCTAGCATAAAGGAGTGACCACAGAGTAATATGGGGAGAAGGCAACTACAGATTTAATATTCCCTTTTCCCCGTATTACCCTGTGGATACCCCACTTTTTAAAGAAACTATGTTAATGCACCTTTCTCTAAAGCAAATGTGATATTCATTGCAACACTTTGGAAATGGCTAAACTAACTAAGCCACCCACTCCCTAAAATAGAGGGAAGTGAGTTTCTGCCTTATGTTCATTGAAACCGTATTCCTTGATTATACATTGACACACAGTCGGGGCACACTATTAGGGATGTGTTACATTGCAAGACTTGACTTTTGCATACTTCATAAAGTTTGAAGCAAGACTTTGTAAACTTCATGAAGTTGTTTGCGCTGGCACCATTAAATGCCAGCAGATTGGGTTTTGCTGGTATGTAAATATGCATATATTATTTTATGGAATAAACATTACTCTAGAGTTTCTGCACAAAATCTTCCGAACGTTACCCGCCTAACAACGGAAGAGGAGCAGAGAAATATTCCTGCAAAAGAATGTATGCTAACAACATTTATTGTAAACCAATTATTCCAAAGCCAAGCATGACGATAGAGATTAGCCTGCCATGGACTGCATGCAAGCAGCAAGTTCGATAGACAGCAGACCAGTTCAACGTCCTGTTTTTCTTTCATTGATGCTCTGGAATTGGGATTGACTACGCCCTTGTGACTACATGAATCTAGATGTATCTTTTTGTCTGCAGTGTGATATGATTTTATTATAGCAAAATGCAGGTCATTGATAATTACATGTATTTAACTATTTGGTCAGTTATTGGTGACATATTTTAAATGTTCTCATCAGTTTTGAGATAGACTGATATTGGGGGATGCAGGGCTTCACAAATTTTTATTTCATTTTATCTGGTCATGTCAATGTATGATGTGCTTGCAAGCACTGTATGTGGATTTGAATGTTCTGCTTCGTATGTGATTTTATGGTATGTTGATTAGCAAAATAAATCTATGTCTGATGATGACGATGTGCTTGTGAATGTAGTGTGCATAACACAACAGAGGATTTAGAAGGAAATGGGCCCACAGGCCTGAGGGTAACGGGGTAGCAGGGCCATTAGAACTGCTAGCACTGGAAGCCATTTTACTTGTTCAGCTATTTGTTTATTCAGTGTGACAGCAGGCTAGCCACTATTGGTCCATGTGCTTCCCATTTGAGTAGGGCGATGAGAGCTGGGGGTCTTGAAATTAAAGCATACATTACTTAAACATCTGTAGAATGTACATAATAATGAATCATACAATATCATTTCTTATGCATGCCTATTCTAATTTTTGAAAACTCTGTAAAACTGTATGCATTATATGTATGAGGTTTTACACTTTCCATTTTGGTTTGCAATTGTATTTCCAATTAACTAAAGGCACACATTTACTTCTTTAAATAATGTATAGTTATACACGCATTTCATCGAAGTACTTTTCATCGTGGGACTTTTCATCGCCACTTTTTCATCGACCAAAACTCTTTTTTTTTTAAATATTTTTTTGGGGGTGTTTTCTTGGGGTTAGGGTATGATTATATAAGTAAGTGGGGATCTCAGGGAGGAGAGCCCCCCCATTAAATAAAAAAAAAGAGTTTTGGTCGATGAAAAAGTGGCGATGAAAAGTCCCACGATGAAAAGTACTTCGACGAAATAACGTAGAACCAATGTATATTGTTACTTTTATTTATATTGCTGACATTTTATTTTTCATCCAATAATTGCCCTTATTTTTTCTGATCAATATTTTTCCATTGTTATTTTTGATAAATTGCTGCAATGTTTTATTCTCCTTGATTATTATTATTTCTAATCAGTATATTTGTTTTATCACTATGGAATTTCTCATGAATTACTACGTGTTTATTTACCTTGGTTACTATTATTTCTGATCAATATTTGTTTTGTCACAATGCTGGTTTTTCATGAATTTCAATAATGTTTTTTATGTTCTTAAACATTTTATTTCTGATCAATATACATGTTTTGTTGGGTTTTTTGTATGATGTATTACAATGTGTTTTATTCAGCTTAATAATGATTATTTCTGATCAAAATGTTTTACTATGGCGTTTTTCATGATTTACTACAATCTTTGTAATCAGCTTGATTAATATTTTTGATGAACATTTGTTGCTCTCACTGTGGTATATTTCATGAATGAATACACATATTTGTATTCACTTTTATCATTATTCTGGATGAATATGCTTTTTGCCATTGTGGTTATTTTCGTGATTTACTTTTTCTTAATTGAATGGCAGCATTTCTGACTGGAGTGGGTATAGCAAAGAATCACAGGGCGTGAGGGCAGGTGATTATGCAATGATTTATACATCAATAGTGAGAAAGAAGTAAACATTAAATTCTAAGACTGTGTCAAATTATGTCAAATTTAAAATGTTGCATACACTTTCATGATCAGTCATCGTTTTTGGTCTTCCTGCATCCTTTGTTCTAACCAGGTACAGCATTATATATGTTTGTGAACATTTGTATGTTTCCTAACATACTAGGAGTACTGCAAATGCAGAAAAGGGTCTCCAATGTATGCATAGTGTTTACTTACATATATGTTTTTCTCTTCATTCAGGTACCCCAGTCAATCAATCAAGAGATTACATTTCCTGGGAAGCCACACAGTCTGAAACATATCTACAAGGAAGTACACATGGGAAAGAATAAAAGCTGACCAACAAGAAAAAAAGCAGTGTAGCTCAGTCTGGGATCAAAATTAACAATTTTTCTATTTGGTTTCTGGCTCATCCACTATTATGGGAACAAGTGGTGAACAAGGACTTGCTGTTGACTCTGAGCTCAAGCCATCATACACTTTAAAGAACGAGGGAGAGAAAGCATCTGCTACTGTAGTCCTGGAGACAATCTTCAGTGGCAAGGTACAGTCAGAGGGAGAGGAAAGCACATTAAAAAGCAAGTAGGTCCAGCGGTAATTACAGGCTAGGCAATGCTTTCAGGAGAAAGCCATTCCTCACAATCACTCTATTGACTTGCTGATGATGGAAATGACCCACTCTGAAGCCATGCAGTTCATTGTAAAAGAAATATGAAAGAATCCCTGATTTATATTTTGGCATTATACATAAGGTTGTGGTATTTTATTGTGGTGGTACAGAGTGGTATTTTATTATGGCGTAGTATCTCTTGTGGTAATTTGTAAATACAGTGGTAAGACTCACTTCAGACTATTGCCTAACAGTTGTTTTTACCAAGGTCACTCACTGCACCTAGGTACTGGACTTGGTACACTAACTAATACTTTCCTGCCTTACAACATTTGATCTACAATGCTTTTGTATGCCCTTGTGGCTGACTTTAAAACATATTTATCATTTCATACGGAAATGACCATGCACACATACATGTCTAGCACTTCTAAAATTCAATTCACAGAAAAACAATTTATTTCAGATTTTACCACAGGTGGTCAAATGAATTACTGCCTGCAGTAAAATACACCTATCACCTGTTCGCCCTCAGTCTATGTGATAATAAAAATGCAGACACATAATACGAGCACAAACCCAATTTGTTTTCAAACTTTTTATTTTTATAGAAGGTTAAAATTCAAAGCTGTTCCGACAGTTGCATTATGCAATACTATTTTCTTGGACATGTAAAACAAAATGCCTTTCATTAGAGTGTTCACACAGATTAACCAAACCAGTTATGCTCGATCTTACCATCCGACCTTGGACACGACAGAATTGGAAAGAAATGCACTTAGAGAGAGCGAAAGAACAAAACTGCAAATACTTTCACACAAACTTGAAATCGCATGCACTTTTAACATCGAAACATTACACATGAAATGACCTATTTCCCTGTATAATTGATCAACAGGCACTCCAACCCCCTCACTTTTGACCAATATTCACCTAGAGGCTGGCGATATTCCTGGATCATTTGGAACCGGAGAATCCACCTCAGTCAGTTTGCACACAGATAAGGACTGCCACGACCCCATGAATCCTGTACAAGAAAAATGTACTGAAACACATGTGCTGTTTCCAATAGAATTTTCAATACTTGACAATAAATAACACGCACATTAAAATCCAGGTATCAGAACATTATGTACAAATCAACAGACTTGGACAAAGTAATTATGACTCTTGATCAGAACCATAAATAATAATATCTTTGAAAAGGAATGAAACAAAAAATAAATTGTATTATTATTATTTTTAAATATGTTTTTCTTTATCTTGATCACCTTAATTTTGATCTCATATCTCTATTTTTTTTATTGGTGATCTGTTTTTTTTCTTTTGAAATGTTTTGGGATTTGTTTTATTTTGTATTTATTTATTTATTTGAATTTACAAAGCGCACAATAGGCCCTGGGGCATCGGCATCGTGGCACTGTTACAGAAGGACTTGCTTAGAAAAACATGGTGCAATGAAGGCATACAATCAGGCAGTAGTACAGTCAGGCAGCAGTAATAACAGTTACAGGACAAGGGTCCTAAGAAATAGACTGGTTCCAGGGTTACATGGGAAGCTGTCTGTTCTTCAGTTAGACGTAGGCAAGGCTAGTTGAAGAGCTTGGTTTTGAGCGCTCTACAGAACACTGTGAGGGAAGACTCCTTCCTAAGAGAGAGTGGTAGAGCGTTCCAATTCTTTGGTGCTAAGAAAGGAAAACTTGCGCCTCTTTATGAGATCTTCTCTTTTTTTCATAGATCACCTTTATCTCTTTTGGTCTTTTTAAATGGTGATACAAATGTTTTTTTAAGCAAATAAAATCATTAACATTTCAGACAACACACAATACATCTGTGTCATTTAATTGAATGCAAGAACCAGTAAAAATAAAATAAAAACCATTCATGATAAAATAAGAGTACTTGTAAATATGTCCTTAAAACAATTCATGACAGGAATAGTAAAACAGTCTGTAATTCAATGAGAGTTTGTGGTGCAATCACACAGAAAACCGTTGTTGGCGGAACTCCTCCATTCCAGGACATCATCGGACCTCCTTTGGGGTTGTCATCTTCTCATATTTTTGGTCATCATCTTCTCCCCCTTCTTTGGTCCCGGGAGCTTTCCAGGGGACTCTGATCCAGCGGTATTCTCCAGGGCTCCAGCGCTCATGGATCTGGTACTGACAAGGCAAACAAATATTTTTCTAGATTAAAAGGAAAGACACATTAAGAACCAAGCACAATAATCTTTCATTTCCTTTTCCAGTGGTGCATCTGAAATCAAATTTCATTCTACAAATAAATACACATTATAAAAAAACATACCATGCAACCAAAACATTTTTCAATAAATACACAACACTAACATTATACCTTCAGATAAGAGCCCCTTTGTACCTGTGTGCACCAATACTATTTACACTTATTCACTTGGGAGGGCAACTCCACATATTATATATTTTTTCTTTTCATTCTCTATTAGCTCCAACTTGCTCAAACCTCTTCACTTCATGTTTCAGGTGGAAAAGCTTGATCTGATTAACATGGAAAAACTGTTCCAGTGTCAATTCACCCTCCTTTTTAGCAATTCTGTTGACTAACGGTGAAACCTTATCTGTAATGTTATATATGGCCCTTGCCACGCTGCAAGGAATTTTGAGTTTTTGTCTTTTTCACCTTCCCAAAATTAAATTTAAACACCTGATCCCCTATTTCATAATCTTTTACAGATGTCTTCCTATCATAATATGTTTTTGCACCGTCAGTTGCCTTTTCCAAATTCCGCTGCACAAATGCAAACGCATGTTGTAAATGCATCCTCAACTCTTCCACATACTCATGACTTGTCGACGCATTTACATGGATTTCTCATTTGTTTTGTAAAGTAAGTGTTGTGGCAAAACCATTTTCCTTCCTGTCAATATTTCATGAGGGCTGAGATTTAGTGATTTAGCGGGAGTCGACTTCATGGCCATTAATACCAATGGAAGCCATAAATGCCAACTAGAACCTGCTTCAGCTACACATTTCTTTAACATATCCACTATTGACCTGTGACACCGTTCCACTCCGCTGGAAGAGGAGGGCCGGTAAGAAATATGTAGTTACCTTTTCACACCCAAAATGTGCCATATCTTTGTCATTAATGCACTGGTGAAATGACTTCCTTAGTCTGATTCTTTTCTTTGAGGTAAACCAAATCTTGAAAAAATATGATATACAAGTAATGTACCTAAGGTTTGTGCACTGCAATCCGGGGCTGGAATGTACTCTACCCATTTGGAAATTAGACATGTTACTGTTAACATATACCTGTTTCCTCTTGCTGATCTCTTTACAGGCCCAATATATTCGATTTTCAAATCAGACCATCGGAGGGTCAACCCCTTTTTCATTAATGGCGCTCTAGGAGTAGGTGACGCAAGTTAAAACTGTGAACATACCAAACACCCTCTGGTGTATAGCTCAACATCTTGGGACATGTGTGTCCAATAAGAATAATCTTTTAAAATGTCTAAGGTTTTCTGCGAACCCTTGTAGGTATGGCATCATGAGCATGATGTAACATTCTTCCCCGAAATGATAAGGGCACTACCCATTGTATTTGACCTCTCACAGATTCTCTAATTATCAGTCCATCTTGTTATCTAATTCTCTTTTTGTTTTTTAAAAACACCCTCAATTCCTCTATTCCTTTACAGTCCTCTTCAGTTAGAGCGTTTTGTTCTGCATCTAACAAATGGTCATACAATATCCCTAGAATGAGATCTTCCTTTTGCGCTTTGATTAGATCTTGATCTGGAGTATCAAAACTCCTTTGTGCCACGGCTGCTCAACTGCTTCTGGAGTTTTGGAGCATGGTATTGCATCTGCCTGTATTTCTCCAAGCAAGTGTTCAATAGGAAATAATTCCCCCATTACAGCTCCAATTTTGAATACCTGATCTGCCTTGTCATTCCCCTCTGTGTCCTCACCTGGCATCTTCAAATGAGCACATATTTTCCTCCAATGTATTACCAAATAATGTTCTCACACAAGTAGGTCTATGGCTTAAATCATCTTGCCATGTTTAAGTGTTTTTTTGTTACAGGTGAACAGGCCCTTTACCTTCCAGCCAGGTAAGTATTCTACAAAGCTATTTTCACGTATAATCAGAATCCGTTACTAGAACTATGTCTTTGAGTTTATTTTCTACTGCTGTAGAGTCCGCCTTGTCAATAACTCTTGGAATGTTGTCACATCCATACCATATGTTTGCTATCCCTGCCACAGGCTCTTTTTCTGTATTATTTTCTACATGGTATGCGCTGCCATCTACATACACAGTTGGTACATTCTTATATATTTCTTCATTGAATGTTTTGTTTGGGGATTGCTCAAATTCATTCAAACTTATTTCTAGCTCTGTGTCCTCAGGTATACACATGGTTGCACAATCATCCAAGTCGGCTTGCCTTTGGGCAACCGGGCTCTTTTTATTTTGTCCATATTTCACTTTCAAAGGAAACCCCTAAAGCGCTAACGTCCAGGAAGTAATCCTGGACTGGACCAAATTCCCTAATCTGATTCTCTTATTTTTCAGAAACTGGAGAGGCCGCTGATTTGTTTCAATAATTACCCTTTCCCCTTGAATTATGTGGCAGAAATGCTGTAGCGCCCAGACAGTGGTCAGAAGTGCTTTTTCGTATTAACTGAACTTGTTCTCTAATTATGACAATGCTTTACAGGCATATGCAATAGTTTTGTTATTTACCTCATGTTTTTGATATAACACCACTGCCATACTTTGATCAGTGAATCCTATTTCTACAACAGTTAGAATATCCTCACTTGATAGTCAGAATACTGCTGATACCGATACAGAGAAAACAGTAGTTAGAAAGGAGGGTGCAGGTCAGTCAGCTGAGGAGTATTTTGAACCACAAATATTCCCGAGGACAGAAATGACGGCATTGTGCAAAACACAGACAAGTGTTATGCGCCAGAAGTTGACAGGCTGCCATGTGGCACTTTTTGTCAAAAAGTTGCAGTGTGAACACTGGTAGTCCAATGTCAGAGGGTCAGTCAGTGGCTACTACACTCCAAATGGGTTCTGAGCCCAGGAGAATAGACAAAGAAATTCAAAATGTAGTGAGCAACAAAGAGGGAAAAATGTAATTTCATACGCCCATTAGTCTAGCAAATAGTAAAAAAGAGCTAAGAAAAATTGAGTCCTGAAATCAGCAAACATTCACACTTTGTATGTGTGTTAGTAGAGATTGAAGACAGGTACTATGCTCCTATCAATATTGAAGAGAAATATAATGCATTGCAATGATTGATATGGATGCCCAAGCCACAATAATGTCAAAAGAGCTAGTGAAAAGTATCAATGAAGGGAGATCTGCACAAAATCACATAAAGGCGAGGCAAAATGAAAGCCTTGTGGATAATTTCAATGGTGAAGAGATACCTATCAAAGGTGTCACTGAAGTTGACATAAAGTTAGGAAAGCATCAGATGAGACAGGAAGTATTGATCACATCCATAAATGAAATACCCTTTCTCATAGGGACAAATTGCCTGAAAAGATTGTTGCCTCTCATTGATGGGGTAAATTGAGTATTGTGGTCCCTAGCCAAGAAACCATTGAGGCCTAAGAAATAATATTGACACGAAACAACTGTGAAAGAATACCATACCGTTGCTACATGGCAGCCTGTCAACTTCCGGTGCACAACACTTGTCTGTGTTTTGCACAATGCCCGTCATTTCTGTCCTCTGGAATATTTGCGGTTCAAAATACTCCTCAGGTGACTGACCTGCACCCTCCTTTCGAACTACTGTTTTCTCTGTATCGGTATCAGCAGTATTCTGACTCTCAAGTGAGGATATTCTAACTGTTGATCCTATCTCTTCGTCCTATGATTTTTCACATTTGATGCTCTTTTTAAATCTGTTTCTCTGTTCTTTAGGTTTTTCTTGTTTATTTTCTCCTTTTTGTTCTTCATTTCACACAACTCACTAGTCTTGTTCAATTCTAGATTAAACCACAGTCCTTTTTTTGTGTTTGAATTTGCTCTGTTTCACTTTCATTCATTTGTTTTCTTATTTTTAAATAAGTCATCAAATCAGTAGTCAAATCAGAACCGTTATTCAAAGGTGGTACATGGGCATCTGCGTTTTCATCAGTGCAGGGGTTATAAAATAGTCACTTATTGTCAGAACGCACAAGATCTCTCCTATGACATTCTGCACCTTCACTTGGCTGTTGTTTTTGAACTGCACATAACTTTCCAATTTGCTCAACTTGGGCCTCTAAACATTGAAACCTGTCCATGTCTCTGGATTCCTCTCTCTGCTGCCCAGGCTCGTATTGGTTAAATTCACCCTGATTAGACCTATTCTGATACCTCCCAGGAGATTGATTTCTATTTGTGTTACCTCTGAACTCATTTGACATAGGAGGTGCAAAATGCAAAGCGACCATCCTTTGACCATGGTCGACTGGTGGTGGCGGTTGGTTATATTGGCGAGGAACATAGCTCATATTTTGTCTTTAATTGGGTGGAAATTGTCCCCTATGCTGATTTCCATTTTCATTTAACCTATTCACATATCTTTTTCTTTCTTGGTGGCCACACACCATCGTATTAGGGTCAAACTTGCTCGGAATACCCAGAGTCTGGTATGGGCCATTGTACATTTGATTTGTATTGTTATTCAGACCTCACACATTGGGGTGATATCCTACTCGGCGAGCATTACCCAGATATCTAGTGCTACTGTAAGACTCCCTAATGTTGGGATCAACTGACTGGAACATAGGAGTTTGAGGTGGTGTCCTCTGTGGCTGTATGCCCCTTGGGTTAGGTGTCATGTTGTTTGTTGCCTGGGTTTGAGCTGATTCAAGCAGCATTTTTGCAGATCTTACCTCCTTTCTTGCTGGTGCAGGGTCTTTAGATTATGGTTTTGTCTCCTTACTCTTAGGCCATTCCTCTCTCTGACCAAAAACCACTTCATATAGTTCAGTCCCTTGTTCTATTACACATTCTATTGATTTCTCCCTGTCAAATTCACAAATTAACTGGGATACAATTTCTTTTTTGAGCCCATAAAAGTATGCAGTCTTAAATTCTACAGAGTTAGGGTTAAACGCCACATCAAAGCATGAAAATGTTCTTTTTAAATCTTGGAGGAAATGGTGAGGGGACATATGTTGCTTTGCAGCCATAGTATAAGATGCTTTTTTGGCATCCGGCATAGACTGATAAGGTGAGAATTGATGTCTAACATTTTCCTGTTCATTGAGACCCTGAATGACACTAGCAGCTGCTGAATCAAGCGTTAGGTGAAAGTATTGTCTATATTGTTCCATAGGTATCTGGAGGACTTTAAATATATCATGGACCATCTCTAAATGGTCTTCCATGCAACAATTGCCCCCACCTACAAGAAAAAAACAGTGTAGCTCCATCTGGGATCAAAAATACAAATTGTTCTATTTGGTGTCTGGCACATCCACTAGTATGGGAACAAGTGGTGAACAAGGACTTGCTGCTGACTCTGAGCTCAAGCCGTCATCACATTTAAAGAACAGGGGAGAGAAAGCATCTGATACTGTAGTGCTGGAGACAATCTTCGGTGGCAAGGTACAGTCAGAGGGAGAGGCAAGCACGGTCAAAAGCAAGTAGGTCCAGCTGATATTACAGGTTAGGCAATGCTTTCAAGAGAAAGCCAATCCTCACCATCACTATATTCACTTGCTGATGATGGAACTCCGGAAGGGCTACCACCAGGGTCATAATGACCCCTAATGTTTTTTAGCTAAACTACACAACTAAAACAAACTATTCACTCATTATGGCAGGCACCTGGGTGGCACAGGAAAGGGGTGCCGAGGAGGATAAAATACAGTAGGGCTGACCCATACAGGCAGGTCCGGAACCAATGTCTCCCCCCTGGGGATTGATCTTTGATTTACCCTTCCCGGTACCTCATGTTACAGGAGACTTGTGTTGCAGCTAGATAGAAAAACAGTTGTTTAGGCTTTAGGTCACTGGTGGACACTGTATGGAGGTTAGAACCTGGGGGTTGGGTGCTTATCACGACTTCAAGACATGTGGACGTTGGGTACGTGTAGTGCGGTTGGCTCCGGCCTGGCTGGGTGGGGGTTAGAGGCCTGATGGCAGGTTAGTGGAGATGAATGGACAGAGCACGGAGCCCGGTGCTGTCTCATGCTCTTTGCCCGGTGCATTCCTGAAGGCGATACTAAATATTTGTAACACTAAAGGGACGAGAGGGAAGTGGACTTAGGTGGGAACAGAGCTCAAGCCAAGCCAGCATGTTGTGTAAAAATTGGGCTTTGTGACCTGTGAATGTGAGCAGCATGAGCCTGCAGCCTTTCTCATTTTGGGCCTAACACAAAATGGCAGTGTGTGCATTTCTAGGGCTAAGCACCTACTTCTATGCACTGTGGGGTCTTTAGAGGATACCTGTTGATGCATATGGTTCCCCCCTTGTAGGTTACATTGCCTCATACGGGGTTTGCCTAATTTGGAAACACATAGGGGGTTGGGATAGGCTCTTTTCCATCCCAACACTATCCTGGAAAGAACTGCTGGTAGAAGGAAAGTAAGAAACTTGTTATCCCTTCACACTAGCAGAAAGTCCTGGGACCCCGATCCAGGAAAGGCTGGTTGCCGGGAAGAAGGCTGTACAAGACCAAGAGCTGCCAAGCCTTGAAAGAGTACGTTTATGAACTGTTTGATTTGGCCCAAATATTTGGAATGTGGTGATATTAGCTTAGGATATGCAGGAGGTTACCGACTCAGACATTATGGGCCCGATTCATGGAATATTTACCCGGTTCAAAGTGAATTTGCACTGCCGAAAAATGACTTTGCATTGCCGACACAAACCCTAATTCATGGAACCGTGCAAAGTGTGTTTTTGCAGGGCAATGTCTGGGCAAAGTCAGCGCATAGTCATTTTTGCGGTTCAAAATGACTTTCCCTGGATTGTGCACAGCAAAAATACACTTTGCACAGTTCCATGAATCAGGGTTTGTGTCGGCAGTGCAAAGTCATTTTTCACCAATGCAAATTCACTTTGAACTGGGCAAATATTTCATGAATTGGACCCAATGGGGGTCATTATGACCTGGGCGCAAAGGGATACCGGGCACCAGTAATGACACCGGTGCCAGTAATCCCTTTGCGCCCTATTCCGAGGTCCCTTTTCGGGTCCCTCCCTTAACACCTGGTTTTACCAGGCGTTATGGACGGGACCCACAAAGGGATACCGGGGTCAATAATGGTCCCACAGTTTGCGGTACCGTTATTGACGCCTTACCCCTTCCCATTGAGCCCTATGGGGGCACAAATGGGAATGGTGAATGGCTTTTCAAATGGGGACTTACCGGTCTCGCCAAGGTCGGACTGGACTGGCAAGTCTGCCTACCACCGAGTCGGTGGCGGTACCGGTATTGGTGCTAGTCATGGCTAATAGCGCCATGACTAGCACCAACCTCGGAATGAGGGCCTATGTTTGAGATTTTTCTCTTGCCTGACCCATTGGAGCTTTCTTTTTTTTTTTAAACACTTTATTAACATTTTTCTTAAACATAACCATAAGCACAACCCCAAAAATAACCCACTTCACCCTGCCCCCTCCCTCCATGTTCAAGTCCAGGTTGTGTCCTCCAGGCCTCTCCTTACGCTTAATTGACCACAGACAATCCCTCGCAGTCTGTGGTGTCCCTGAAAGCCGGGTGGCCCCGCTGAAGCTCCCTTAGTTCACCTCCTCTGTATTCCCCTCTTCCCCTCTTCCCTCCCTCCCATGCCTAGCTAACCACTCTTCACGGCGGCCATAGGTCATTGGCCTTTGACAAATTATTCAGCAGCTGGGTCCAGTGTATCGTCACTCCTTCCTCTTCAATCTTAGTATCCCTTCTGCAAGACTGTCAGTTCCGTCGTACCCCACCTATGGACATCTGCCCTCCACATATTTATCTCCGGACCCTGTGGGCTCTTCCATGCTATTGCCATTCAGCGTTTGCCCAGTATCAGCAAAAACCAGCCCATCTTGTTCCGTAGTTTGTGCTTTTCCCCCCCCTGGGAGTTTGCCCCATATACATATTCCCGGATTCGGTTCCCACTTGGTCCCCAGCAACCCATTCACCCCTTTGATCACCTCCTCCCAGTACTCAGCTATCACCCCACACTTCCATATCATGTGCCGGAATCCTGCCTGACCCATTCCACACCTACGACATTCATCGACAATTCTCTTTTCGCAGCTCGAATCCTCACCGGGTTCACATATGTCCTATGTTGGATGGTAAATTGGACTAATTGGAAGCGGTCATTGCGTGACGTCTTCCGGACCTGTTCCCATACCTGAGTCCACTCTTTTTCCGATATTTGGCATCCCATGTCCACCTCCCATTTCTCCTTAACCTTCAACTCCCCTCCGGGGTCTCCTTCCCGCAGGGCCTTATAGACCCACGAGATGCGTGCCCCACCCCCCGTCTGGTCTAGCAGCACTCGCAACACTGGGCTCGCCTTCGGTTCCTCCGGGATTCCTTCCCAAATCTCTGCCAGTCTACGGACCACAGCCCCGTATGCCAAGAAGAGCCCCTGTGCGAGACCAAATTTCAGACACCATTCCTTGCACGTAACCAGCTTCAAAAAGATCCCCTACCATCTGACACCCTTTTCCCAAAGCCTTTGTATTCCTGCCCTTCCAATCACCTGACAAAGTTTCTCATCCACACCCCATGGAAGTTTACCATCGTATTGCCCTCCGGTCCCTCTCATGCCAACATATTTCTACCACATCCCCCTCACCGCCTCCAACACCACAGTCCTTCCCTAATTACCCAATGGATGCCACAGCAGTTCCACCGCCCCGCAATTCGGTGGAAGATTTCCAATTAGCCCTTTCAGGTTTTACCCCTCCGGATTGGTCTCAAACCAGTATCGACTGTAGCTTTGCCGCCTAGTCCCTCTTCCTCTCTGGATGTTTGCAATGTCTCTAGGGATAGTCTTCTCCTCCCCATATTCCACAGTAGTTCCGTTACCTTGACTGTCTGCATTTTAAAAAACACTTTTTTCACCACATATGGTATGTTGGTAAAAAAATTAAGTAGTTGCGGTAAGATCATCATTTTACACAGTGCCACCCTGCCCATCAGGGAGAGTGGTAGGCTTTTCCAAAATTCAACTGAGTCTCCTATTTTTGACAGTGCCCTTCCTGTATTATATACAAGCATTTCCTCCATTTCATGGAATATCCTTATACCCAAGTACTGAAATGACTCCCGCTCCCATCTTATTCCCATCTCTCGTAGATCCTCCAATGGTCTATCTCGTAGCCCCCCTAACGGGAACAACACCAATTTTTCTGCATTAATATGAAAGCCCGACATGAACTGGAAATTCTGCAGTATCTCGAGCAGCTCTGGAAGATATATTCTCGGGTTTGTCACGTACAGCAATAGGTCTTCTGCATATAAGGAGACTATGTGCTTTTGACTCCCCGCTTCAATCCCCATCGATCATTACCTGCCGTAGGAATGCCGCCACTGGCTCCAAGGCGAGGGCAAACAAAATTGGGGAGGCTGCACACCCCTGTCGTGTCCCTCTACCCAGTTCCCATGTTCCAGACACTCAATTATTAGTTCTCACCATCGCTGTCGGTTAGTATATAGCAAGCACAACCACCTACATATGTTATCTCCAAACTCAAATTCCCTCAGAACCGGGAACAGCCATTTCCATTCTAGAGAATCAAATGCCTTCATGGCATCAAAGGAGGCTATCGCCATGTCATGCTTCTGTCCCTTCACTATATCCATGATGTGATGAAGGCGAGAGATGTTACCAGATGTATTCCTTCCTCCCACAAACCCGCATTGATCCGGGTGGACCAGTTGCGATGCTACCCTCGCCAGTCTGGTAGCCAGGATTTTCCCCAGAATTTTCCAGTCCACATTCAGTACAGATATAGGCCGATACGCTGTACAACCCATCAGATCCTTCCCCTCCTTCAATATCACGGTGATCACCACCTCCCTCATAGATTCCGGAACATGGCACTTCTGAAAAGCCTTCGCATACACCTTCTGGAGCTGCAGCGCCAGAAGGTCAATAAACATGGAGTAAAACTCCACCGGGAATCCGTCACTACCCAGCGCTGTACCTTTCCTCATGGTGCTGATCGCCCAGCGGGTATCACCCTCCATGATTGGAATGACGCGATAAGGCCTTCTACATCCACGTCTACGCACCCCCCTCACTTGTATATAGTTCCTTGTAGAATGTTACGAAAGCTTTCTTATTTCCCCCTGGGTCCCCACTATCTCCCCCGAGTTAGTCCTAATTTGAGTGATAGCCTGACTCGGGTTTTCCCTGCTGATCAGCCAAGCCAGTAATGTACCTGCCTTATCCCCTTCCCCATGTAATCTGACATCCTGACTACTACTATCAAACTGCGACAGGATCGCCAAGGTCTCCTGGTGAAGTTCAAGTTTCTGCACCAGGGTTCCCCCCAGCATTGCACCTCCTGCCATCTCCCTGTCTAGGTCCGCCACCTGGGCTTCCATTCGCCAAAGCGTATCAAGGAGCCGCCTACGCATGCCCACTGTCATAGATAAGCATTTCCCTCTCATAGTCGCCTTGAAGCCCTCCCAGAGCGATTCCCTTGACTCCACTGACCCCCGCTCATTTGGCTCAAAGTAGGTTATAATCCCTTCTTCGATCCCGCCCACCAACGCCCGTCCTTTAGGGCCTCTTTCTGGAGTCGCCATAACCGTATTGGAGGTCTCTCATTGGCCCCAAACAATGTAGCCACTAAGGGGGAGTGATCAGACAGGGTGTGCCCCAAGTATATCGGCTCCTCAAAATACTGGTAGTGTTCCCTCCCCGTCAGGAGGTAATCTAGGTGTGAGTAAGAACCGTGCATGCCTGAATAGTAGGAGTACCCCTTTTCCTCCCCATGCTTCTCCCTCCATACCTCTACCAAGTCGAGTTCCTCCATTATACTATGGAGTGACATCGTCATGTATTTCTTAGGCCCCCCCTGGCCTCAGACCCATCCAGGCACTCATCCAGGTGACAATTACAGTCCCCACCCCACACCATCATATCCCCCCTGTATGCCCCTAACATGCACAGTACCGACAGGAAATATTCCTTATAATCCACATTCGGCGCATATGAGTTAACGAGACAGATTGTCCTTCCCTCCCACATGCCCACCACAATCACTGTTCTTCCTATCTTGTCTTTCAATACCATTTCCACTTTCAGTGGTACCCCCCTAGCTACCCAGATGAGCACACCCCTTACTTGGGTAGAGTATGTCATCCCGATTACCTGTCCTCCCCACAATCTCCCCAGTTTTCCTAGTTCCTCTTTACCCATGTGCGTCTCTTGTATCAAGGCAACTTGTATCCCCTGCCTCTTCAGGAATTCACCCACCCTCTGTCTCTTCTGGTACCTCCCCAGTCCCAGACATTCCATGTCCCAATTTTTAAACCTCCCATCTTACCCATCTGAATTACTGAAACCGTCTCTCAGGTTATCCCCCTATCCCTCTCGAGTTCTTCCCTCCCAGACTCACCCTCTTCGCTGTCACCGGTTCCTATTCCTGGAGCCACCCCACGATATTCCTTATTGCTGCCGTCTCAGACCACTTATCTCCTCCTTATTCTGGACCCCATCCCGAATCACACCCATCCCCAACTCAGTGTTTCCAACTCCCCCCAAGTTGCCCCCCTCGCCAATGTGTCCTTTAACCCCTAACCCCCCTCCCCAACTGTCCTCCTTGAATCTCACCTGCTCGACCTTCCTCCCATAACATCCAGTCGGTACCTCCCATGTTACCATCCCACCTCCTCCAGTGTGTGGACACCTTAACTAACACACCCTACCTCCCCATCCTCCATTGTGGGTGGTAGTCAATGGTGTCAAGTGTCTGGGGGGGAAACTTCACGTAGACCCCGCCTCTGCCCATTCAAGGGCTCAAACCCTAATTAAATTCTCATGTTTTCGACTTAGTGGTCTTTTGCTATTATTCCCATACCAGCCGCCTTGCCTTCATCCTTACTCAGTCCGTTGCCTTCGGGCACCCCCCCCCCGTCTCCTCCTGGTGTTGCGAGTTTATAGCATGCAGTCCAGATTCCAGCCACTCCCACACTTCTTTTGGGGAGGTAAAGAACCACGACTTCCCTCCAGAAATTATTTTCACCGGGAACAACATCATATATTTCAAGTTCAACTCCCGGAGCCGCCGTCTCACTGCCTCATAAGTTCTCCTCTGCTGCTGCACTTCGATTATGAAGTCCGGGAAGATACGCAGTTTTGTGTTTCCAATTTCATAGAAGCCCCCTTTCCATGCCTCCTGCAGGGTGGCATCCCGATCACGAAAGTTCATTATCTTGGCCACCAGTACCCTTGGCGGTGCACCCGGTGGGGGGGCCTGTCCGGCACCCTATGTGCTCTCTCCACCGTAAAGAGGTTTGATAGGCCCTTGATTCCCAGCGCCATCAGGACCAGGTTCTCCATGAACAGTTCAGAACAGGGTCCTTCCTCTTTCTCCGGCACCCCAACCAGTCTGATGTTGCAGCACCTTGAGCACCCCTCAGCGTCCTCAGCCCTCATCTCCAGGGTTCTTGTCACTCCTACCAATCCCACCACCTGATTTTTGAGAGTTTGGATGTCATCCGCGACTATGCTGACTCTCTGATCCACCTCCGTGACTTGCTCACATACTTTGTAGAGATCCGCCCTGAGCAGAGTTACGTCTGCTCCCACTTCCTTGATACCTCCTTCCTGGGAGGCCGAGGATGACTGTATTGCTTTCATCAAGGCATCCAGAGTCACTCCTTCTCCAGTTCCACCTATTGCACCCTCATCGCCAGTCCGATCCACTTCTGGCAGTTTCTGCTGCTTCTCCCGCACTTCGGTGTACTTGTCCATTATCTGCTGGTTTCGTCCCATTTCGGCCCCGGGTTTGCTACCACCCAGGTTTATGTCCACTTGTGTAACCCTGCTTTAGAGTACCTTGGGTGGTTAGACTGTGTGTTTCTCGGCCCTACCCGCAGCTCCTCGCTCCTGCTGCGGGACCCACCGGTCTCCCGCATTCCAGAAGCCTCCCTTCGAAGTCCAGATGTCCTGACAGCTTGATACAGTACTTGGGGAGCCAAGCGCCACTTTCGTTGCCCAACCCCTGCCTACTTTCATATGTTTTATTCTGAAGCGCGTGACCAGGGCCCCCGCTCTGTTTGTTAATGTGTGTCACCCCCACAAGGGGGGGACCTCTGCTACACATAGTCCCCAAGCCAGGGGTTAATTCCAAGGCGGCCCCAGTTCTCACCTTCTACCCCTTGGCACAGTGGTTGAGGTCTTGGTTGGAGTATATGCTGGTCCGGCGTGTTATGAGGAGTTCTTATTGTGTGCCTCACAGCTTGGTGCTCCTGTGTGGACTGTGTCCGATTGCTTCCCCAGGGCTACTGTTTGCCTGGTGTTTAGATTGTGTGACACCATGGCGGCATCTGAGGTCGCAGTTGTCGGCCGGTGTATGTCCCTGCATCCAGTGACGATGACAGTACGCTCAGGGGGGAGAGAGACCAGGGCCCCCTTGTGGTCCTCCCAGTCACATACGTGATGCACCTCCTGCCTCAATGGCCCCGGAGTCTAAGGGCTGCCTGTTGCTATCCTCGGTTCTGTGATATGTTCACTGGGGTGGCTGCTGGCTGCCCGCTGTCCCCAGGGGGTGCCCTCTCTGCTCACCTGCAATACGAGGTGTGTTTGCCGGGGCTCCTCCTCCATGATAGTCCGTTGTCCGGGGCCCCTGCTTCGGCGCCCTTCACACTGCCTCTGCCATTGTCAGTGGAGGGTAACCACTGCTACGTGGGATTGGCTCCTCAGCGGTCACTCCAGGGGGGTCACCCCGCCTCCTCCGGCGTTGTGGGGTGTGTCATCAGTGCGAGCCACGCACCCTGTATTCCGGGGGGTGTGCTTTCTTCCCCTGTCCTCTCAATGCTCACTGTATCATTTGGTGCACCCTGCTCCTTGATGTGCCTGCTTCCCTCCGACCTCAGGTCGGGGGCCTCCCCCTCAACTTGCCTCTAATTACTGGGCTCTGGCAGCCATTTTGGCTTTGCTGGCCGCGTCATCTCTCGGCTCCTTCACCGCATTCTAAACGGACCTCACAGAGGTCCTACGAGCTCCCGCAGCCTGTCGTATGTGGCTCGCTGTGTCACTGAACACTTCACCCTATTTCAGGTCTGTTTGTAGGGTATAGTTCGCGGATTTTAGTCATGATTCAGGCGGCAGAGCAGGAGCTCTGCAAAGCTACGTGCTCATCGCCCACTGGTTGGCCACGCCCCCCATTGGAGCTTTCTTTATTAGAAAAAGGGCATCCTTGAAGGGGAGAGGACTTATTAAAATAAGTTTGGATCTTTATGTTTCATCATGAGGGGCACATCAGAAGCAATAAGGGGTCACCATTTACTTTTGCCCATCATATCCTGACACTTGGCCTCATTACAGTTGTGCCGGTCCGGAAACAACGTTCTTTCCGGACAGGCACACTACAACTCTGGGGGCGGGTGCCGTTCCACCCGCCAGTGTCAGACTTGCTGGACGGGACGGCATCCGCATGCAGAGTTTTCACAGGAGCAGATGCACCTTTGTTAACTGTGCCAGTGTTCCTGTGTACCGATTCCCATGGAGTCCTACCGGACTCTATTACAGGGGTGCGCGGGAAGTTCCACTTGCGATTTCAGCAGGGTATGTGTATTTCGGAGGTGCAGGGAAGTCGTACCGGACTCCATGGGAATGGGGACTAACAAAATTAGCGTTGCCTGACTTCCCGGCCACCGTACTTGGAATAGCCCGGTGACACCGGGAAGTCAAGTGCTGGTAATTTTTTTGCACTGACAGGGTTACCGCCGGACCCGTAATGAGGCCCACTGTCTTATTGAGAAATCTTTTTTTAGTTGTAGAGTTCCCCTACCTATTAGGCATTTATCTAAACTTAACCTCTTTGACAATCAGTCTGGCTTAAGAGCTGCCAGAAGCGCGGAAACTGCTCTCCTGAACATCCATGAAGACCTGCTCTCTAACCTAGATTCCAACACCCCCAGCATCCTCATCTTACTTGATCTCTCTTCTGTCTTTGACACGGTCAACCATGCCATCCTGCTCAACCGTCTCCATGATAACCTGGGTATCACGATCAGACCCTGGCTTGGTTGACTTCTTTCCTCTCTCCGATCAACCCTCCCAGGTCCAACTTGGGTCCTTCCTCTCCTCTATCTCTATCTCTACCTGTGGTGTTCCCCAGGGTTCTAACCTTTCTCCCTGGCTGTTCAACCAATACCTGCCACTTCTTGCCCACCACATTGCCGTTCTCTGCCCCAACTTTCAGTGCTATGCGGATGACACTCAACTCATATATAGCCTCCCTTCCGCCACCTCTTCTCCCTCTCTCATCTCTGACTGTCTGACTGCTATCCAGGAGTGGTGTGCCACCAATGATCTCTGCCTCAATGCGAGTAAGACCGGGATTCTCCTCATTGGCACACCTGCTCCCTCCTTTCCTGTCACTCTTTGGCTGGCCTCTCTTGGCCCTCTTCCTGCTCCCACCTGTGAGACGAATTCCCTCCGGGTCATCATTGACTCCACTCTCTCCTTCTCTCCTCACATTTCTGACGCCTCGAAGAAGTCACACTACCAGCTGCACCTCCTGAGAGGTATTCTTCCTTTCCTCTCCTTGCTCCAGAAGCTCACTGTCTCCAGAGCTCTGGTTCTCTCTAGGCTGGACTATGGTAACAGCCTCTTTCTAAATCTGCCTGCCTCTACTCTCAACCCTCTGCAACTCATCCAAAACAGGACTGCAAGACTTGTCCTTGTCTCAAGCACATATCTCGTATCTCTCCAGGACTGAAATCTATGCACTGGCTCCTAGTGGTGGCGAGGATTAAGTTCAAAACCCTCTGCATTGACCATAAGGCCTTCTGTGGCCTGGGACCTCAATACCTTCAACTCTCTCGTCCTAAACATCTTCCTTCTCGAGCTCTTCGCTCATCCGCCTCCAACTCCCTCAGGGTCAGTTGCTTCTCCAAGCAGCGAGTTGGTGGTAGATCTCTTTCTTCGGCTGGGGCCTCCCTCTGGAACAGCCTCCCTGCCAGCTCCTGTTCCGGAAGCACCTCAAGACCTTCCTTTTTGCTTCTGCTTTCTCTCCTCATCTCCCCTGATGATCGCCTGGCTGAAACTGAAACTCCACTGGTTACCTGGCTACCTTCTGATCTCAGGCCCAGGTCCCCTCCCCACCAGTTGCACACCTGCACTGCACCCCTGGCCACACTTGCACTCGGGGGCTGTTTCTTTATCTCTACATCCTCCTACTAGCACTTGACACCTGATGTCTGCACTTACCATTGCACTTGCATCAGCTGGCCGCACTTTTTATTTATTATTTTTTATGTATTTTATTTATTTTACTGTTATACTTTGTACTGCACTGCCCCCTCCCCTATACCCTGCACTTCTTCCCCTCCGCCTTCCCCTGCACTTGCGTGATCTCAATGTCACCTGGCCTCATCGTTGTCTCTGCCTTCCCTCTGTTTCCCCCTCCATTACCGCGTTGCGTCTTGAAACAGTTGTGTATAGGCACGTTATAAATGACACATCATATCATATCATAACCATGGCCATTTTGCTATTGAAATAAAGCTACTATTTGAGCATGCATTCAGCGTAATGTGTATCATTGCTTTGTGTTCCCGAAAAAGAGCTTGCACATTCTAAAGTGCCTGGATGCGGTGCATTTTTGTCGCTTTGTGCCTTGTGCCTGTTTTGCTCCACCAACAGACAAGCAATGCAATCTAGGAAAAGGCATCAGGATGGCAGAGGATTTGCAATGTGGCAGCCATGTCAGATCTATAACATGTACAAATACGCACAGTTGAGATCTCACCAAATTCACGGCATTCTCCCCAGTAAACTAGGTTTCTCCACATGAATGAGGCAACCACCTGCACCGCCTTTGCCAAGTTTGGAGACAGATCAGCAGGGTTGGGAATAGATCCATCAACGGGATGTGGTATCGGCTGACAGTGCCAGTCCACACATGACTCGTTTCCTTAGAAGTGAGCTAATTTTCTCTGTTAATGCAATCCATGCTAGCTAAGGCAAGTTATGTTATTAACTGAAAATGTTCATTACATACAAATCTGTTGTGATTTCACTTCCCCTTGCTTATAAAACAATCACTAAACTTCAGAAAGTATGGCCTAGGATACATTTCATTGATCTCCCAAGCGAGTACGCTGTAATTATGTTCTGAAATTAATTATATTACTGCATTATGGTGATAAACCCAATCCATTTGTTTTATTTACATTTTTCCCTTCTCCCCGGACAATCTTTCACTCCTTCCTCGTCCTTGTCGTCTGACATTCCATGTAGTCTCAAGCTACATCTGATAGATTCGTCTATCATTGTGATGCCCCATACACTGGCCTGGGGGATGCTCTAACCAAGGGACCTTATAATTCATTTGAATTTACAAATAATTAAAGAAAGACTCTTGTCTCACGGTTATGAAGATCCAAATGCCGGGTACAGCATTATGCACGGTGTGTAAAAACAAATTGCATACAATATTTATATTCACTGCTGAGATAGAAATGCCAAGGACAGTATGTTTGAGACACACAGAACCAGGAGGACAAAAGACATGTAATATAGGACAAAGTGCCGACTTGCGAGTTTGGTGCTATTCCTTTCAGAAATACCACCAAACTGTAATACTGTTACCTCACGCGCCAAGAAGGCAGTAATTTAAAGGGTCCGCATCATTACGAGTCATGCGGACCCTTCAGTTGGTCCCCATTTTGGATGAACGTAGGACTTCATGGGGAGCGCTAATTAATGCACTGCATCCGGCTATGCTTTTGTGTGCTGGTCAATAGCCCCCACACAAAAGCTGGTGGAAATGAAGAGTTTCAGGGCTAACACTTGTAGTTTGGCGCAGTGGCACAATATCCAGTATTGTGAAATATCAGATGCTGTAGTTACCACTGTTGACAAACATGGTAACCAGGCCCAAAATCAAATAAAACAGAAAAATCCAAATGCAAGGTAAAATGTCTTGCATTCCCTCGGATCACTGCTGCCACAGAATTCAAATGATTTTTCCATGTGAATGAGAAGATGAGAAAAGAGGGCTTCTGTTTGATAATCAACATTAGCTTCAGACATAGGGCCTCATTACAAGTCTGCCGGTCCGGAATTAAGGGTGCCGCCGGTAGCAACGTACTTGCACCCATTCTGGACCAGCAGACTACAACTGTGCCTGCCGTGGCCTCTGCACCCAGCAGGTCTGACCTGTCAGGCGCAGCGGCCCCAGTAGGCACAGTTGTCAAGGAAGCACTGGTGCCGTTAGCAACAGTGGCAGTGCTTCCATGTCCCCACTCACATAGAGTCCTATGGGACTCTATGGGAATGGGGAACAACATTTTCTGCTGCCTGAGATCCTGGGACACCAGGACTTGTAATGTCACTGTGGCACCGGGGTCTCAGGTGGCAGAAACAGTGTTTCAGCCCATTCTGGACCAGCAGACTACAACTGTGCCTGCCGTGGCCTCTGTGCCCAGCAGGTCTGACCTGTCAGGTGCAGCGGCCCCGGTAGGCACAGTTGTCATGGAAGCACTGGTACCGTTAGCAACAGTGCCAGTGCTTCCATGTCCCCACTCCCATAGAGTCCTATGGGACTCTATGGGAATGGGGAACAACATTTTCTGCTGCCTGAGATCCTGGGACACCAGGACTTGTAATGTCACTGTGGCACTGGGGTCTCAGGTGGCAGAAACAGTGTTTCAGCCCATTCTGGACCAGCAGACTACAACTGTGCCTGCCGTGGCCTCTGTGCCCAGCAGGTCTGACCTGTCAGGTGCAGCGGCCCCGGTAGGCACAGTTGTCATGGAAGCACTGGTACCGTTAGCAACAGTGCCAGTGCTTCCATGTCCCCACTCCCATAGAGTCCTATGGGACTCTATGGGAATGGGGAACAACATTTTCCGCTGCCTGAGATCCCGGGACACCAGGACTTGTTATGTCACTGTGGCACCGGGGTCTCAGGTGGCAGAAACAGTGTTTCAGTCCGGCGGCAAAGCGCCGGTAGCACCGGCGGTTTACTGCCAGACTTATAATGAGGCCCATATGTCCACAATTCAGACTCTCAAGAATACTTTATGGAACTTTAAAGGGCCATTTTCATGTTTGTGGTGGGAGCAGTCATAGAAAACAGAAGTGTTCTTTTATCCAAGGCAGCAGCTGGAGCTCTCAAGTCCAAACATGACTATTTTTGCAGAGACTAGTATGATACACCCAGCGGAACTTGCGCTGCCACTAAAGGGAATGTTAGCAGTATACATTCACTCATAAAGCACAAGCATATCTAAAGGCTTCATGGATATTTTGGGGGCCAGTCTGCTACTACACAGGGCAAGCATAAGAAATAGCATTGATTTAAGGCTTTCATGGAGGCCAGATGGTTCTCTAACGAAATTAAAGGAGGAGAGAGCGCAACAAAGAGGGGGCCAAGACTGTAACAATGCAAACACTCTTCTTTTTTCAGTGCAGTAATCATAGGTGTTTTCATGGTTGAAGAAATAGGGCTAACGGGTGGCAAGTGCTTACAGTAGTACGGATCAGGGTCATCTTTCCACATGGGCATTTTTGATTGCCTTCCCTTTTTTGGCTCAGCAGCGATGCACTCCTGCTAGCGCTTCCCTCTAATTCCACATTGACGCCTCCTTCCTCTCATATGTTCACTGAGTGCTCTTTACATCACATTTTCATGTGTTTCCTGCTCCCGACTGTTACACTCCTTACATGGGGAGACCTGAGGGAATATGCCCCTTTTTCGCTGTCTCATCGCTGCTGATTGCTGTTTCTCGCACTTCTTTTGCTGCACAGCCCTCTTAGTTCCCTATTGTGTTATTCCCTATGTCACATCACAGAGGCAGTGAAATGACACTCTTCGAAATAAGTACCATGCTAGGATAACCCAGTTCCCAATGGCCATTATAAAGCCATGAAGAAACCGACAAAAGATATTGGGACTCATACAAGTACAGCAGTGCGGTAAAACAACTGCAGTAATGCAGAGGTATCTCCATTACCACCACATGACCGTGTCGCCATACTATAGGTTTGCTTTTAGAGTGGATAAAATCTGTCCAAATAAATTGGCAAAATTGGTGGAATTATAGCCCATGATAATTCAGTCAAAATCCCCATGGAGCCATATGGACTCCAACAAATGGGGACTTACAACGCCCACCTACAACCACTTATAATCCCACGGTAAACCCATGGGACCAAGTGGTGGTCATGGCAATTCCGTTTGGCTGTATTTCATTGGATTTACCACTGTAATACCGCCAAACTTGTAATGAGGCCAATAGAATTTTCGTGCAACAGAAATAGAATAATTTTCAGAAAACCTATAACATGAAAAACACAGTTGCAGTCATACATTTGACAGGTAGAGATCATAATCTATGGGTTTTAACAAGGACGAGTTGAGAAAAAAGGAGTAGTGTCAGAACATCTAACAGCTGCCATCCACTCAGGATTAGCTGAGTAATTTCAAGGTAGTGTTTACTTTTTAGTTTTACATTTTTATTTTATACAGTTGTACAAAACAACTTTTAAAATAAAATAATGAATCCAAACTCCACATCATAGAAACATTCTCACTTATTAAAACAGTACATGAAACATTCAAACAATTCTCCTGCAAAGCAGTGAAAAATGGAAATACAGCCTTCCGAATTCGCTGCCATGAAAAACTGTCATGCCTCGTCAGGTGAGGGCAACATCTGTATACCCGCCCTTCTGAGCACAATTAGCCGTAAGGAATAAGGTGCTTTACAGCCCATTAAGAATGTTTTGCAGATTCAACACAGTCTTCTCCACATAATCAGCATTGCTGTTGGTTCCAAGGGGTATTTTGCCAGGCCCCAGTTATCTCATTTGTCTTTACACTGTTGAACTTGATCTAAGCAAAAGCCCCTGACCAGGGGGGGCATTACCACTTCAGGTAATGCCCCGGGGCCCATAGTTACAGGCTTGAGTGAACATTTCCAAGAAAGCTGAGAGAACGATTTGCGAATTACAGAATGGAATTAGAATCAGAAACAGTGTTTGAGAATGTGACACAGGAGGCAGTGCAGGAGGTAGAAGGGGAAGTGTTTACAGAAGGCACATTAGAATGAGTAATGCAAGGAGAATTGTGGATGGTGCCATGATGCAAGATGGATGACCAGTTCATTCTTTCAGTGGCTTGTAGCTGCCAATAGCTTTCTATTGTGGAAGCCTTGTGATGTCCTGTAACAGCCATGATTTGACAGGATCCAAGTCCAGCATTCGATAGCAGCTGTATAGCAGTGGCAGTGCACTAACAGAGTGCTTAGTGTAAATGCCTTGGAGATGTGCTCGTTGACTGATTTTGGGCATGAAGTTGGCTAGTGCATTTTTGCTATTAGGCTTATTCGGATACCAGATTTTCCCAGTAGCCAGTTCTTCTTTTTTGAGACTGCGTGGTGCAACAAAGAAACAAGGAGCATCTGGAGGACGCATGGATATATATTGGGGAAGTGAATTCACTGGACAGTCAGGTGCATGAGGTATGGCATACATAGGTCCCCGGAGATCGCTGCAGTGCCTTTCAAGAAGTAGATGGTGGTTTCTGGTTAATTCATTAAAAGTTAGGCTGGCATACACTTTGCCATTTTTATCAGTGATTACAGTGAAGTCATTGGCAGGATGGTGCCATGATGCAAGAGGCTGAATCCCTCTCGGCCGCAACGGGCAAAATGGATCTGGATGTCAAACCAGACCTTGTATTTCAGAGTATCTGGAGAGTTAAGGTTGAAAACGTCAGAAGCATGCAATTTTAAAGGGTCCATGTGAGAAATTGCAGTTTTGTGTACAGCAAGGTCTTTGCCAGATCGTCGTAGACGTTTAATAATGCTTACAAAGACATTATTAGCACTTAAAAATTCCTGGTTGTGCAATATTGTGACTGAATGGTGGATTATTCAGATGATCGTTACTGCCAGACCATAATAAGAGAAGGCTTTGGGGCTGATATTCAGTGCTGGTTACAGTTCATAATTCAGCATAAAATTGCAGAATAAGGTTGGCTAATGAAGGGATACTTTCATTTTCAAATGGTGTTGAAAGGCCTTTTTCGCGAAGCCAACTTTTTAAAGTGTCGATGACCCATTTGGGGGCAAACAGTTTTTTTGCCTCAGCCTTATTTAGTTCAATTACATCCAAATCAGTGCTGCCCACAGTAGCATGTCTCTTTCCTGGATTTGACACACTAGTAGAAATAGAAGAAGTGGGCTGTAAGATGGGGCCTTGTCTGTTTTCAGTTTCTGTACCTGCATCTTGAAGCCATTCCTCCATTGAATGTGTGCCAAAGAGATTAAAATAGATGGCAGGGTGCAAAGAAAATGCTGTAGGAGTGATCCGGATGGGCATGCTGGTGTTCCTGTACCATGCAGAATTATTTTGCAGAGGGGTTGAATGTATGGTACATAATGTTGTGAAGGAAGGTCAGGCTTAGAAATGCACAAAGACAGCAATTAATGAGCGAATAAGTACGGAAGAGGAAGGAACGTAGGAACCAGTGTCACGCAGCACTGCAGGAAAGGGATTTCTGGTTGGGTAACTCCCGCTCGGCATCCAATGGTGCTCACGTTTACAAAGAACGCAATGCCTTGCCAGGTACTAATTTGACATAGTCCCAGACCGCATAGTTCCCAGTGAAGCTCTCGATGTATCCCTGTGTACCAGTTTGCTTGTTAAAGTATTCAAGGAAGCCAGATAGCTGGGATTTACTTGCCAATGTAATTCTGCATTGTTCATGTGCATCTGAACGCAAAAAGGACTTTATGTAGTGTTTAAATTTACCAAATGGCCAGCTCAAGGACTGGTCGAGTGCCCTCTCCAGCCAAATGTTACCAGCAATCTTAATTTTCATTAAATTATTGTTTGGCATGCGCCTAGCTCTGGATTTAGGGACCTCATGCAAGAGACCCAGCAAGAAGTAATTTGGTGCATTGCACATTTTCCAGAAAAGTGACATACAGTGCATTTGCAGCTTTACATTAATAGGTGTTAAATTAAATTCCAGATAAGGTATTTCAATGGGCACACATGGGGGGAGTCGGAGTAGTGTCCTAAGGGACTTTCCTTCTAATGTTACAATTCCCTCCACGTGAGATAGTGCCAGGATCTCAGCCCCATAATGGATGGTTGACACAATCTCTGGTACAGTTGCAGGATGATCTTTAGGGAATATCCGCCTCCCTTGCCGGCAAGCGAGCCTATCAGAGCAGTTGCAATAGCAGTTTTCAGTCTGTTGTGTTCCAGGTGATGGGTCCCCCCGCAACTGAGTGTCTAAATAAATCCTGAGATATTTAAACTTGGAAACCACCTTTGCACCCTCTGAGGACCAGAACACCCCTTTTATTCTCCGGCCCCTCATGCAAAAGACCATAATCTTGGTTTTCTCAGTGTTGATTAAGAGACCATTATTTTCTGCATAAGGTGCCAGTCTATTCAGGGTTACCTGCAGACCCCAGGGGGTAGAGTTTTAGATGACAAGATCATCAGTATTACCGAGCCACTGAATTGAAGCATCCCCTAACTTCAGTGGGTTTGCTAAATGATTGGCAATCTCCCCTCAAGATCCGCCAGGTAGAGATTAAATAACATGGGTGCCAACATGCACCCCTGTTTGAGCACATTGTTTGTGTCAATCCAGCCAGACGTCCTCCCCACCTGATCAACACAAACTTTCCCACGCCTGCAGTAGTATAATTTAATAATAGTTTTGAGGAGTCCCGGAGGTATATTCCAATTAATTTGTTTATTCCACAATTTATATCTGTCTACCGTGTAGAACGCTGCACTGAAGTCTATAAATGTGGCATACAGTGATGTTTTACTGATAGATCAGGCCTGCTGAATAATTGTAACCAAGGACAAGCTATTAATTGTGGTGCCGCACCCCTTCCGGAAGCATGTCTGGTTTAGCAGGATAATGTTATTCATCGACATCCAGTCTTCCAATTGTGCCAAAACAACTCGGGCAAAGATCTTTGCTGGAATATCCAGCATCGCCAGTAAGCAGTAATTTCTGGGCTCCTCAGGCCTACCTTTCTTCAGGATGGAAACAATTATGCTGTCTCTCCATGACTCTGGGATAATCTGCAGTACCACAATCCAGCTAAACAACCAATTAAGGGCTTCTGCCCACACCAGTGTATCCAACTGGAGCAATGAACTGCACACCTCATCAGGGCCCGTCACCCAAGATGACTTACAGGACCTTATTATGTTCTCTATGACCATATAGCGCCAGTGACGTGATCCAGAATCTTATAGGAGCCCTCTCCTGTGAAGTGTTGTGCCACAAAAATGGCCCAGCCTTCCTTTAAAACACTTTTTAAGTCTCTATGTTTTGGAGATTTCTCGATGATTGTTCTCCAAAACAACATGGAATCATTAGACTGACACGACCAACCAGAAGGTGCCATTTTGCGCATTCCTTTTCAAGTGTGTATTTATTTTGCCAGATTGCGTACTCTTTTTTTGCTGTTCTCACAGCCCCAGAACGTGCAGCGGCATCTTGCTCCCTGCAAACTAGCCTTAATACACTCCATGAAGGCTTCGAAGTAAGCGGGCAAGATGTTACTCTTACAAAAATGTTTACACCGAACTTGACAGAAAGTATTAAGGCTAACCCGTACCTTAGTAGAGGCCTTCCTAAGGTTCTCATTGTGCCAAGATATCCGGCTCAAGACGCTGTTCACTGACAGCTGGCCGAGATGCACAAGAGCTGGTTTAACCAGGGAACAATTCAGTTTTGCAAACAATGGAGAGTGATCACTCTCAATCCAATCCCCCACACACATATCCAAAATTACAGTATTGGGTTTAGAGACAATTACACAGTTAATTATTCTACTAGTTACTTTCCCCACGGTCATGTAACTTGGGGGATGTCAGAGGGAAAGCTACCATTAACCATTTCAAAATTCCATGAATATAACAGACTGCCCAGCTGGCTCCACCTTTACAACCTGTGGTCAGTCTGGCCGACTGTCCTGCAGATGTAAAGTCTAACAGGTTACCTATTATTTCTTGGGACATGTTTGGGATCCTGTCATTAAAATACCCACAAATGACGATCAGAGAGCTGTTATCCAACTTTGTAAGGATCGTTTAAACAGAATTCAATACCCTAATATGGCAGGTCTTATACGGAGGGTCATAGATGTTAGTTACATACAAAGCATTGTTCGAAAAGACACAAAGAGGGTTCAGTAAAGGAAATGCTGCCTACTAAACATCCTTATATTCAGCCAGGACCAGCTCAATTCCCATATCCTTCATGGTGCCCTTTTGGCGGACCCCGCAGGCCCTGAGGTGCCAAGGAGGAGAGGACATTCCAGCCGTCTATCACTAGTGGGGCGTTTATAGCAAATTTGTCAATGTGAGTCAATAATCCTCCGTGTTCATATAAATGGGAATTGCCCTGGGTGCTCCAACTGAGCAAATAGGAGGAACGCAACATTTTGGGATTAGGAACTAGGTCTGCCATGTTGGTCCACCCGATTGGCTAGCCAGTCCCAGCGCCCCTCATCACTATGATTTCCGAGTTGCCTATTGCTACGGGTATCATCAAAAGAGACTTTCTACCCCATTCTGTGGTAGACTGACTGTTAGTTGCCTCATGATTACGAGAACTGACCACAAATGTGTGGGCGTAAACCTCAACTGCCATAAAGACATAACCCAGTTTGAATAATGCTTGACGATGTTCCAGAACATATGACAGTGTTCCCTCAGTATGAAAGAAGACATTGGAAGTTGCAGTTTCACCCCTGCCTACGGTGTCACATATATCTATAACGTTATCATTAGTGTGTACGAATTTAATGGGTTACACAGAATGGAATAGCTCTAAGACCCGGCATCGATTCACATAAGCACACTTATCCTTCCCAAATATACTCCGGATTTGAAGTGCAGCTATCTTAGGCTTTGCTGGCAGAGCAGGTGTTGTAGGGGCCAGGCTCATACCTTTTTTTTTCGGAGAGATGGTGCTCAGGCCGGTTTGCCCTGCAGTGTTAGACACTGCAGCCACTGACCCACCCTCAACTTGAGGCAGATGTACTTGGAACAGCCCTTCCAAAGTAAAAGTTGTTTCTCCTTTGACTTTAGTATTTCGAACATTGGCCTTCTTGGTGCATTTTTTACCATAGTTTTGCTCAGTGTTAGATTGACCCTTACAGGTTCCAACTTGGCTCTGACTTGTGGTGATGCCAGCACTTTCGAGATTGTTGCTCTTTCCTCTCACGTGGCTCTCCGGCGATTGCGCTATTTGCATGTGTGTTATGGTTGCGCATTTTGATAGACACGCATGCCTTTCCAGTGCCCCAGAAGGGCCGGCCATCACACTTCCAATTTTGTGTTTCACAATTTCTTTTCTTGTGCCGGCAGTTTTGAAAGCCATGTTTACAACTCGCTTTTTCTCAGCCATTGACAGAACTTCATACATAATTGCTTGTTTCAGCAACGTCTTCTTTTTTCGTAGATACCACTCAGTGGCGTTCAGCTCCAAATTATCAATTGCTCGCTGGACCCTCTCAGAAGGCTCCTTTTGGTCATTCAGGCCAACATGCTGGCTGACAGACTTTTTTACTAGTCCCGTTAAAAGAGCCAAAAATGTGTCCTGAGCTGTAGCAAGCACGCAAACGCCCTTGGACAGATTTTCAGCACAGACCACTGAGTGAGATAAAGAAACCTGGACCTTCGTCAGGGTAGCCACCATGGTATTACATTTAGAGTGAAGACTGTCCAATTTAGTTTCCAGAATATTAAATATGATAGCCGAGGACTCGCTCGCAGTGCTCATGGCAGTCTGGTTCAACTCCTCTGTCTGTCTTCCAGCCCTCGGTGTGTGCTTGTTGAGACTGAGCCAGGCTGTTCCAACGGCTCCACGTGGGCAGCCTGGACCGTAGGTGTGCGCTCCGCTAAAGAGGCAGAGAGGGGGATGGAAATAGAAAAAGAGTCCTGAATGGAATGAATAATGTCATCTCCATTGGCACTGCCACCACCATCTGCAGTTTGCGCTTCTTTACAGGAGTGTCCAGCTTCTGTGCACGTGTCGGGCGCCGCCTCAGTCGCCTACATTAGCACCATATCCCTCATGCCCACCACTAGGCTTAAGGGCAGAGCACATGGTTGCAGAATGCTGTGAATGGGCGAGCTGTCCAGAACCAAAGATGAGGCACTAGTACCTAAAGCCACATCTTGCCCCAAGCTAGGGGTGATTAGTGCCTTCACAACATGCTCAATTGTTTTAGAGCCCAAACATGGGAGAGCTATGAACATCTCGTTTAGCAATTCAGATCCAAATCCCCCTATACCCCCCCCCCCCCCGGTTGATCATTCATGCTGTGACCTCATTCCAGGGGAGTGACTTGACCCTGTTGCCCTTGTTGTCCAGTTTCAGCCATACACATTTGGCTTTAGGATCAATTTTGGCATTGTGATAAGTGATTACGGATTTTTTCAGAGCCACAACGCACTGTGGACATGCTTTCAGAGAACGAGAGACGTGGGGCCTGTTAATCACCTCACTGGGGATATCTGATGCTGCTCTGCCCCAACTACCTGTCCAACTTCGTAAGAGCGCTCGCCCCCCTCCACCTCAATAGCTTCAACCCTATGTATCAACAATTTGGCCAGGCGTGACACAGAGGTGAGACTTCTCACACCCCAGGACTGGGAGGAGGAGAAAGAATTGGTTCTGGCGAAGTGAGGGCTGAGCGTGTCTTAATAGCAGTTAAAGTGCCACGTTTTTCCATAGTTAGCGCAGTGAAAGCGAAGCACTATTAATACAAAATATTAAATCCAAGGAATCAAGGTGATCATTACATTGGTGGAACAGAGTGGAACAAGACCTAACAGCCAGAGGTTAGGGTGAGACTTATCTGCAGCTCCTCGCAACCCCTCGCCAGACCGGGAGCCCACTTAACTCTCCACTTGTCCGCAGTAAAATGACTCCTTATGGTAAAGACACAGAGAAAAGACTCACCCGTGAGACCACTTGACTCTCCAATTGTCCCCTAGTGCTTACTAATCTGTACTCAATTGCTGCCATTAAGTGTGTGCATACATTGTAATCGCCCAGCTCCCATCCCCGTGAAAAATGATTGCCTTTGGAATAGGAACAAAACTAGAAGACAAAGAGCGTGGTGTGAGGTGCTTGAGTTGGTGGATGCACAAGACAGACACGGACACCCCACAGAACATTATAAGTGAAGCAGAGAGGTTTTCAAGAAAAAGGGAGATTTAGATGGCTATGGATACAACAGCCTTCATCAGGACCAGGATTTGTGGTCTTGGTTCTTCACAACCTTTGCTCTGGTGTAAATCACACATGACACAGAGTGCACGGGAGATTTTCAATTTAGAAGCACCCAGGATTGCCGAACGGATCAATAGGGACCCTTGAGGACCCTCCAGTCATGCTGAATTGCCAGCTGATTTTCTGGGTGGAATACTTTCAATGAATGGGGTTGTAAATGAGGACAATCAAAGTCCGAGCATGCACACTCCACTAGTGGTATTGCGTGAGCGCAGCCAGCAGCTCAGCAACTTTTGATATCACGTGCTACATGACGAAAGCATGATTTACAACACAGGAAAGGTTGGGAAGAACCCAGACCACAAGTACTGGTCCTGATGAAGGCTGTTGTATCCCTAGCAATCTAAGCCGCTATAGGCCGAAAGAAATAGCTGTGTCGACTTTTTATGAATATTAGTGTCCGCCACACTCACCGGGCACCAAGTATTTGATGTTTAATTCACCACCAATATCGAACCTCTCTTAAAATGCAAGCGGTTGTATGTTGTCAGTCGCTAGACAGTCAAATAATTTACCAAATGTTTTTTACGTTGTTGTATATGGTTTTTTGTTGGGAATGTGCTGGGTTCACTTACCTGTGGCAATGATGTTTCCTGTATGTAACACACTGTATGAGATTTATGTTATAAATACTATTCAGTTGTTTTTGTGTCCAGAAGGCAGGGCTGACTCAGCCAAGCCGGTTACCATTCTGAAAAGGTTGAAGAACATTGTGGCTCTGGAGAACGGTTTGAAACTGAACCGTAGAAGTGCTATTGAGGAGATTTGCAGGGAAAGGTAATAGAGAAATAGGACACAAATTAGCAGGGACAAGAGACTTTTGATACAACAGCCCCCTTCCAGTGTCGGACTGGGATAAGAAATAAGACCGGCATCAAAATAAAAGTGTCCCACATCTGTGAATTACAGCATTCGCCACGTTTTACAGTACACTGTTTGTAAAGGTGCTCAAAGTAAAGTCAGGCTTAAAATTCATTTAGTTGCTTGTAACATATGATATCACCAAAACGCTGAAATAGTTATTTTTCAGAACCAGACTTAAGGCAAGTCTATTTTCATGTAATTTACGCATATTTGTGTTTAACAGGTTTTCAACCCAATGACACCTAACTAAATCACCTCTACGGATTGGCAATTTTGGAAAGTATGGCACATTGAGATTAAATGAGTTGGTTGCCAAACATCACTCACACACACACGCTTTGATTCATTAGAGAAGCTGGGATTTGAGCCCAGTCTACAATATAGACACTTGATCACAATGTGTCTCAATCTATGTGTACAGCAAGATAGAATTAATTGTGTATATTTGACTATCAAGAAATGAAAAAATAAACAAATATTGTATAGAGCTCAATCAAAGAAAAGAGCATGATAAACCAATGTGACACATTTTTTAAAATCCTAATAGAAATAGCATATGATCATTATTTACACATTATAAGTGAAAGACTCCAAGCACAACCTTACAAGGTGGTATGAGCCTAAAACAAGTCTGGGTTATGAGCCTAAAACATATCCTCAGAATTGTTTTACTCTACTTTCAAGACTTAAAAGTTACACAACAAAAGACTCTGTGATAATAAGGTCATCTGCTGCTAGTAATTATTAGACACAACCTGTCAGCTTGGTATTCTTATAAGACAAATGTTTCTACAAACATGCTGCCCTTTTTCATGCAAAATAAGCCTTCACTATGAGAGTGTGGGTGTGGGGGGAAAAGCGCAGAAGAGACTGTCAATTGAAATACACTTAAACTGCAATGTATGTCGAATGCATTGCAAAAAACACGACAAAACTAAACATAGTTCATTGTGATGATTTTGGATTCTGATGTTCTACAATCTACACTCTTTGCTCAGTAGTGACAATAAATGTGACCCAACTGTTTTTCCTCTCCTTTGCCAACCAGCCTTTCTCGTCCTAAATACCTTTGCGTGGTGAGTGTGCTGTAGCGAATTAACACTGAAGAAAATGCCCCAGGCAGTCTACTTAGATGGGTTGGACAGATGGCAGCTCCAAGTTATAAGAGACATGATGGGTAAACACAAATAAATTGTGTTTATGCTCAACAACTCTGCCAGCCCTCAGCAAACACCCACTCCACACAGGAGATGCTAGAAACAAACCACCACTTAAGCAATATGCTCAAAGCAAAACTAACAGGCCGATTCATGTAATTCCTCTCAAAAGTGTCGCACGCGGCTGGCGCACAGCGTGCCCGTGCGAATGTCTGCGCCAGCCGCGTGCGATAAAATCAATTTCCGCGCACAGCGTTTTCATGGATTCCCACCTCCAAAAGCAGACGTGGCGCAGAGTGGCGCAGCGACCCTGCAGCAGCGCCAGTTACGCCCCCAAGAACGCCCTCACGCAAGGAAAAGCCACCAAGATCGCAAAACCATTGCAAAGGGCTGCGCCAACCCTGTACCAGTTTACCGAACTGGCAAACAGCAAACGCAAAGCGGGGAACGCGTATTACGGGTGTCGGGAACATGCGTGCGCGAGAAGTACCACACGCGACCTGGCCTGGGGGAGCGTGTGCGTGTATTTCAGGGGTGCGCGAGAAGTATTACACGCGAATGGCCTGGGTGCGTGTATTTCAGGGGTGCGCGAGAAGTTCCACACGCAATTGGCCTGGGCGCGTGTATTTCAGGGGCTCGCGGGTGGTTTCACACGCGATCGGGCCTGGCGGAGCGTGTGCGTGTATTTCAGGGGTGCGCGAGAAGTTCCACACACGATTGCCCTGTGCACGTGTATTACAGGGGTGCGCAGGAAGTTTCACACGCGATGGGCTGCGTGCGTATATTTCAGGGGTGCGCGGGAAGTTTCACACGCAATTGGGCTGTGTGCGTGTATTTCAGGGGTGCGCGGGAAGTTTCACACGCGATTTCATCAGGGTACGTGTATTACAGGGGTGCGCGGGAAGTTTCACATGCGATTGGGCTGCGTGCGTGTATTTCAGGGGTGCGCGGGAAGTTTCACACGCGATTTCATCAGGGTACGTGTATTACAGGGGTGCGTGGGAAGTTTCACACGCGATTTCATCAGGGTACGTGTATTACAAGGGTGCGCGGGAAGTTTCACACACGATTTCATCAGGGTACGTGTATTACAGGGGTGCGCGGGAAGTTTCACACGCGATTTCATCAGGGTACGTGTATTACAGGGGTGTGCGGGGAGCACCACACGTGAATTGCACGTGTGGGTCCTCCCAGGTGTTCCCTCTACACCCTCCACGGCCCCTGCAGGTGGCTCACACCACAGGGGACTACCCTGCATCCCTGGTCATGTCCCGCAGGCAACCCACCCAACATGGGCATGCCCCCCAGCAAAGGCACATGTCTCCTTGCACTAATGATCACCAACTCATGTCCCCTTGCACCCCCACCCCGAGAATTGCGGGGCATCTGCCAGCAGGCCCCCACTCATGTCCCACTCATGTCCCCTTGCACCCCCACCCCCCAGCAGTGCAGGGACACCCTCCACCAGGCCCCCACCCATGTCTCCCACCACCCCCACCCCCAGCATTGCGGGGCACCTGCCAGCAGGCCCCCACCCATGTCCAATTCATGTTCCCCACCACCCCCACCCCCCAGCATTGCGGGGCACCTGCCAGCAGGCCCCCACCCATGTCCAACTCATGTTCCCCACCACACCACCCCCCAGCATTGCGGGGCACCTGCCAGCAGGCCCCCACCCATGTCCAACTCATGTTCCCCACCACCCCCACCCCCCAGCATTGCGGGGCACCTGCCAGCAGGCCCCCACCCATGTCCAACTCATGTTCCCCACCACACCACCCCCCAGCATTGCGGGGCACCTGTCAGCAGGCCCCCACACATGTCCCCCAGCCAACATGTCATCACAATCTAGATCCCTGGCCCTTATGGTCAGCCTCCAAATGCAAAACACCCACTCGAGTATTGCATCCACCCACTTAGAAATGGCAATGACATGATAGAACCCCAATAGCAAGTCTGGAAATGAACACATGGCCCTCACATACACCCAATGGGTGTCAGTGAATCTCAAAACCCATATCATGATATGCATGATATCAATGAGATGATACTACACATTGAAGTTTGATGAAAAAAATGTATTAAAAACAGCATAAATGGAATTAAAAATAAACAAATGACAATGGGAATCAAAAACCAAAAGCAGCATGTCCGTAAAATAATGAAAAACGACAAATCATAATCCAAAGGAAAGGTATCCAAAGTCACAGTTCAAGAAAGTAAATCCAAGGTAAAAACAAAACCGAAAACCATTGCTCCATTCCAAAAAAAAATAAAAAAATCCAACAGTCAACTATATACAGATAAACAAACCAGGGTCCATGATCCCAACTGAAGAAATGAAACCTACATAAAAATACTACCTAATAAAATAAAACTATATACATAAATGTGGCCCATTGTCCAAAAGGTCCAAAATAAATAAAAAAGCAAAGGAAACCTACACTAACTACATAACTATTTACAAGGGAAGCGGGCTAGTCCGACGGCTCACTGGTTGTTATCATGGGCCAGGGCATCATCGAACTCCTGTTCAATGGCTTGGAGGCGGGCATGTTCCCTGGCCCTGAGGTCCCACAGGGATAATGCAGTGTCCAGCTCCAACTTCCTGCGAAGACCCTCGAGGCACTCAGCCCGCCTCAGCGCCCTCCGCATGGAGTCCTCCGCCCTGACCATTGTGAGCCGTTCCTCCTCTGCCCGCTCCGCACCTATCTGCTGGCCCAACCGCTCCCACACGGAAGCCACTCCCATTCCAGGGTTCTCCTGCCCTCCAGCCGATGCCTGCACCCCTGATGTTGATGGCCCCGAGCCATGATGCCTCCCACGTCGAGCCTGCCGCTGCCTCCGACGCAACTGCCTGTGCCAGCACAACGGCATCCAGGCTGATGGAAACCACCGACGCCGTCGTGCACGTGCCCTGCCCGATGATGCCATCACATCCTCCATCTGCTGGGGTCCAGTTGCTGGTGTGTCCACCCCTGCTGGACCTCCGACTCCCGACTGTGGCAGGGATGGGATCCCCACCGAGGTGACTGCATTGGTCGGGGCAGGTCCAGAGTGGGCCCTGGTGGCATCTGGGCCGGAAGACGGCATGGAGTACGACTGGCGCATAGCCTCCACAGAGGAGGAGAGGGTCGCCAGAGTGCCCGACACATGTACGAGACCCCCGACCATGACCGCTCCCAACTGGGCCACGTTGGCACGGTGCTCTTCGTGATGACGTGCGTGCTCCCCCGAGAAGCACGCACCTCATCACGAATGACAGCCGTGCGCAACGCAACACCAATCAGGACCTTCTCCATACGGCCAGGGGTCCCCTCGTCCGCAGGTGGAGGGGAGTCAGATGACATGGACATCCCCCCTACCCGCGGACGGGCCTGGGACGGGGCATCCCTGCTGGTGCATGGTGGTGCAGTCACAGTGTCAAGGACAGCGACATGCACAGGCACCTCCACAGCGACCTGTGCTGCCTCCTGCCCCTGCCCCTGGACTGCACCACTTGCACCAGCAGGGATGCCCCCACCAGGCCCCATGTGCGGCTCAGTAGCGGCCTCCTACTCCTCTGTGGAAACCACCAACTTGGATGGCTCCACACCGTCTTCCGCCGTTGCAAGCCCGTGTGGGGGCTCACCCACCCCTTCCGCTGCAGCCGTGGGGGCATCCCCGCCGCTTAGCTCCACAGCGCCGTCTCCGCCCTCTTCTTCACTTTGCGCTGTGTAGAGGGAGACATAGAACACAAGCATCAGGGTACTGTACAATGGTCCCCTAGACAGGAAGCAACAGCAGATGAGTGGCACTGTCAAAGATCACTTCCATCATGTCCCTCCACAACACATGGGTCAGTGCAGGCAAAACACATGCAATAACAGGCATGGCGCATGCTATGGACATAAGCAAACATGTCCAAGGGACTCTTGAAGCATACAATGTTGTTTTTGGACTCACATGCATAATGGGTCATGCCTATCACATGCACACACTTCACCTCAGTCACATCCATCTGGCCCCGTACACCCCAATCACAGTGGATACAAGGATGACTAGGCTGCATCAGTGGATCTGTAAATTGTCACAGACATGTGTCATGCATCCATGGCATTCACAAGTCACAGACACGCAGGTCAGGCACACAGACATGGATACCATATATGTACCTGGCATCAGCACCCATCCCTCACCCCCACCCATGTCCAGGAACAGAGACTGCCATGCTCTCATGTGTGCAATCTGCATAGGGCTCCCCATGTCGCATTTAAACACATGCAACAACCGTGCGGTTCACACATTACTGGTCGCACATGCATTACCATGATGTCCCTGCACACATACATGCGTACATGGCCTATGTCACACATACAGGCAAGTATCAGACAACCAGCACACTGCAACATGCCCTGTCTCACACAGCAATGCTTGGCCACTTACCGCTCAACTCCAGACGGGTCTCCCTCTCAAGGACCTGGGCGTGGAGCGCTGGGTGTACGCGTTCCAGGACCCTCATCTGGATGGAACTCATGCGGCCCCGGCACCCTTCCACGAGGCGCCGGGGCTTTATGAGGGTCCTGGACCTCAAGTCCTCCCAGCGCTTCTTGACCTTCTGGATGGTGCGGGTTGCCACCCCCTCCGCATTGATGGCAACCACACAGTCGGCCCAGATCCTCTCCCGTCCTTCCTTGTTGGCGCGGGACGATCCGAAGAGGGCATCATACTGCCCCAGGACTTGCTCCACCAGGATACCAACTTCGGTGGCAGTGAAGCTGGTGCCCCTCTGTCCCTCTTGCCGGGGGTTGCCACTGGTACCAGATGTTGATGTGCCTGACATGGCAACCCCAGGGGCAGGAGTGGGTGGGCAACTGGGTCCTGGGGCTGGGCTGTGGAGCGATGTTATCCGAGTCGGGAGTCTTCTGTTCCAGCAGGGGTGGACCCAGCAACTGGACCCCTGCAGATGGCTGATGTGCAGGCACCAAATGGCAGGGCATGGTGGCAGCAGGCAGGCAGGCAGGCAGGCAGGCAGCAGCAGATGGCACGTGGGAGGCTGCTCGGGGCACTGGGGGGGCAGTAATTCGGCCTTTTGGGCAGGAGCGTGGTCTTCCGTGTGTTTTCGCGTGGCCAGCTTGATACGGAGTGATTTTGCACGTGAAAATCCTGCACGTCAGCGTGAAATTCGAGGAAAGGGCCTTAGCGCGTAAGCGCGTCAGCACGCGTACGCGATTTCATTGGACCAAAGGCCCTTACAGCGTAAGCGCGTCTGTGGTGTTTCGCGCATGGGCGTTGCCCTGGCAAGGCTTGGAGATCCTGCGTGCCTTTACACTGCTCTGTACGTGCTTTTCGTGCGGTGCGTGTGTTTTCCATCCATTGGGGTTCACACGCTATTACTTCACAGCGGGTGTTGGCTACGCGTTCTTCTACACGCAAGGCAGACAGTGAGTGGTACCCCGCTCCCCCCCAGGCCCAATCGCGTGAAAAAATTAACGCGAACTCCTGGAATACACGTACCCCGCTCCCCCAGGCCCGATCGCGTGTGAAAACACCCGCGAGACCCTGAAATACACACACACGCTCCCCCAGGCCAGATCGCATGTAAAACTTTGCGCGCACCCCTGAAATACACGCGCCCAGGCCAATCGCATGTGAGAAACTTCTCGCGCACCCCTGAAATACACGCGCACAGGCCAATCGAGTGTGGAACTTCACGCGCACCCCTGTAATACACGCACACGCTCCCCCAGGCCAGATCGCGTGTAAAACTTCGCACGCACCCCTGTAATACACGCGCCCAGGCCAATCGCGTGTGAGAAACTTCTCGCGCACCGCTGAAATACATGCGCCCAGGCCAATCGCGTGTGGAACTTCACGCGCACCCCTGTAATACACGCACACGCTCCCCCAGGCCCGATCGCATGTGGGCCTTCTCGCGCGTGTAGGACTTTGGCGCACATTTTTTTCCTGCGCAGGGACGCTACCGCCTGCTTTCGTGTGGCGGACATGTATGGGCCTGTGCGCGTCTTTGGCCGTGCGCTGTTTTTCCCTATTCGATTCCATGAATACGTGTTGTAGGCGAGCGTGTGGGCGTTCTGCGCACTTGCCTCCTGTACTTCCCCCGTGACGCCCACATTTTCACGAGTTGTTCCCCATTCTGCGTGTGACGCCCCGTGTTACGCCTACTTTTATTATGTGCGCCGCGCTATGTGCGAATTCGCTGTGGCCTTATCGCACGGCGTTCGATGACCTGTGCGCCAGCGTGTGCCGCGCACTTATTCAGTGAACATCCCACATTTCTCGCGTGCACGGACTTCCATGAATTGATGTGCGATGTTTTCTGTGCGATAATCGCACTTGCACTGCGATTTTCGTTGTTTCTCTGTGAATCGCACGTTTTCGCACGCGTGTGCCGTTTTTTCGGCGCACGTTGATTCCATGAATCGGCCTGTAAGTCTGAACCAACCAGTAGTCAACTAAATGTTGTTGCTTCCTAACCCCGTCTCCTCTAGATCCACCATCACATGGCCTTTGGCTGCTAAGACATTACAAAGTTCTATCAGAAATAGCCAAATTGAATTAATAAAATTAATGAATTAAAAACCGTGGTAAAATACATACATATATTGTAATGCATCTAAAAGCAAACAGAAACCACTACGGTGGTGATTTTGCACAGTATAAAAGGTGTGTACTATAAAATAACATTCCTTATATGCATATTCTGTCCTGCAAAGCTGCATATATTATCTGATAGTCACAGATTCCAGTGCCAGAAAAACTGTGAGATTGTCATATATTTCTCCAGAGGCTCCTATGGCTCTACCCATTACGCTATGTTCTGAGTCTGCAACTCCGGACTCCTGCACCTGGATGAGTTGGAATGTGAGGGGCCTCAATTACCCTGTGAAATCCCATAAGATATTGGCTTATTGCGAGAGGCATGGGGCCAACATTTTACTTCTCCAAGAAACTAAGTTTTCTTGGGGGACTAATGACACCTTTGATAAGGCCTGGTTTCATCTAGAGCTTACACCTCTTCTTCCTCCAACTCACAAGGAATTTTGGCTTTAATTCTCAAATTACTCAGGTTTCGGTGGCTGGAACATGAACAAGACCAGGAGGGTAGTTATGTCATTGTTACTGGCATGTTAAACAGCACAACATTAACGATCCTCAACACTTATGCCCCCATTGTTGATTTACCTGCATTTCATAGGTCGTTAATGGATAAATGCATTTGCTATTCATACACCCATATTATCTGGGCAGGAGATCTCAATACCATTTTGAGTACAGCTTTGGAAAGATGCGAGGATGCCCCCCACTCTCTCTCCTTCTCGGCTAGGGACTTTAATGCAGTTATGGAAGACCTGGGTCTTCTTGATATGTGTGGATGGCGCTGCACCCTTCTAGTAGACAGTATTCACATTACTCTACTGTTCACAACATGTATTCACGCATAGAATACATTCTGATGGTGCCTGGACTCCTACATACAACAAGGCAATGTACTATGCTTCCTAGCACCTTCTCCGATCACTCGCTTCTATTATGAAGATTAGGTCTTGACGATGGGATTATGATACTGCCTCCTTGGAGATTTAAATCACAGGCTCTTTCAGACGTTGCTTTCAAAAGTGACATTAAAGAGGTTATAGTCCCTTTTTCAGAACAAAGTAGGCTTGGTCGGTGTCCAGTTAAAGGATCGACAGTCAAAGGATCGAAAGACAAAGGATCGACTACAAAGGGCCGAAAACAAAAGGATCGATTTTTTTTTTAATTATATATATTTTTGGGGTTTTTCGTTTTGGGAAAAAAAGTGCTTTTTACCACAAAAACGGGGGTTGGGGAGGACCCCCCTGTCACGACTCGCTCCCTTCGCTCCCGTTCCCGCCACTTGGGGGCATGTTTTGGGGCTTATTCCTTGCTGGACATTTCCTCCGAACCTAATGCCACAGTGCTGTAATGAATTGGGAGCGCTAAATCCCTATTTTCCAAACTACTTCCCTTCCGGATCCATTCCAGGTTTTTGGCAGCCAGCATGCTTCTTTAACCAAATGACTGTGCTTCCCAGAATGCCTGGCCCACTGCTCCACCTCCACCCTTGCAGGACAAGGTTGGGTGGAGGATAGGCAACACCTGTGGCTGCAGGTGCAGCAGTCAGCACACCTGAGGCGTGTGCTCGTTAAACAGCTTTAAAAGCCTCAGTCTCACTTCAGTCCAGCGCTGGTCATCGTTTGCAGTGTTCCTGTTTTTGACTAGTCCCTGGTCCCTGGTTCCTTGCCTTTGTACCTACTTCCTTGTTCCTGTTTTCTTGTTTCCTCCGCCCTGAATTTCGGATTCATGCGCTAATTGATTTCTGCTCCCTTGATTTCCCTTTTTGTCTTCCCCTGTTTGCAGGCAGCAATTCTCAGTGCTTTCCCCTTTTAGATGCAGCCCAGTTTGTCTGTGTTCTATATTTCTTTGACTCTGTCCTTTGCTGCTGTTACCCATTTGCCTTAGCCTTCCTCTTAGTTTAGTTTCCTGTCTTTTCCTTGGAGGGGTAGGGAGAAGTTTGCATAGGTTATTTCGTTTTTCCCTGCTCCTGATCCTTACTTTCTAGAGGATCCATTCCATGTTTTCCATTTCACTTCTGCATCCATTTCCCATTTGATCATTAGGTGTGGTGTGCGGTGGTAGCTAGCTCCTGTGTGAATGCTTATGTTTTCCCCACTAATTTGTAATCCCTATTCCAACTTAGGTATTTAGTTTTCTGCAGCGGATCACGCTCTGCTGCCTTCCAGTCTCCGCCCTTGCCCTGCCGGGCTCTCCACATTGCAGCGGATCTCACTCTGCTGCCTTCCAGCCTCCGCCCTTGCCCTGCGGGCTCTCCACATAGCAGCGGATCACGCTCTGCTGCCTTCCAGTCTCCGCCCTTGCCCTGCCGGGCTCTCTACATTGCAGCGGATCTCGCTCTGCTGATTCCCAGCCTCAGCCCTTGTCCTCTGGGCTCCCTGCCCGGCAGCCTGCCTCATTCCGGCTGCCTTCAGCCCTTGTCCTCTGGACCTCCCTACTTCTCCCATTGCTGTTATAGCCTTTTCTGGGTCCCAGATTCATCAACAGGATTCGTGGGCTAGCTGACATTCAAGTGGTGTATCTCGTCCTCGTGAGTACAGTTCTTAAGTTCCCTTATGTAATACCATCAAGAGTGTTAGTACACAGATCCTGTCATTGCTGGCCCTCCACGTGGGTTTAGCGCTGTCAGTACCTGTAACAGCAATTGGGGGTAAGGTGCTTGCCGACTTTCCTCGCGGTCAGGTGCTTACCCCACATCCCTTTTCATATATTGGTTTTGATGTCACACTCTATTTGCACTCCTGGGTTCTAGCATACCTGAGTCGTTGTTCCTGGGTGCACATTTCCCTTGCCATATTTGCTGCCTTTGTACTCGCCTGACTAATCCTGACAGTATGACCAGCCAAAAATTCCCATTGAATATGGCAAGTTTAAGAAAGAAAGGCAGCAAGGCCTCTAACAAGTTTGTACAGAAAGCTTCCCCTACATTTACCTGTGGCAATCAAATCACTAGTCCTGACTCCAATGAACTCCTTGTCACGAATGGGCATTTACGTGCAAAGTATTTTTCCCATAGGATGGCACATCCTACATGGCCTGCTCCTAGTTCTATCTTTGGGTTTGATCCCGATTCTATGTCAGCACAAGCCTTAGCCGCAGAAAACAACACACTGTTAGACTTATTATACGAGAGTACCTCTGTTGTTGAACCCCATGATTCCAGTTGTGCTTCACCTCAGATAGAACAGTTTCATGATACCAACTTAAAGAATGGAGGGATTTCTTGCATAACTTCTGTTTTCTACCCTCAGTCTAACACATACTCTGTTGCACAGGTACAGACTGTAGTCCCTAATGCCAAGAGGTCTAAAGTCAATAGTTTGTTTAAGGGAAACACAGACCAAGTTGGAAAGACAAACTATAAATCACAGAACCTGCAAGCAGTAGAGGACAATGTACAATCGATGCATATTCAGATTGCTAGTGCAGGATCCAGTCCTGATGCCACTATGCTTCCCCCTGTGCCTACTGATAGTGATGTACAGTTAATGCAGGGCATGCTAAGAGCTAAACTTGAGGAGTTAAGACAAAAACTCATTTCTGCACAAGAGGAAAATAAAACCTTACACTCTTTACTGAATACACCTCAGACTTTATCTGTTGATGTGGAGGAAGTGAACACTGTTCAGCCCCTGAGTGTAGAGACTTTGGTAAACCATGATATTTGTCGATATGTTAGATCTATTGGGAGTGAAGGTCTTTCGTCTAGCACAGCGCTTAATCTAGGCACGGGTTCTAACAATTGTTCTGCTGTTTATCAGGGATTGCAGTTAGCCGAAGAGTTACAAGCCACTCCTTTACCAAAAATACCCTGTGTAGCAGTTTTTCATAATTCTGAGCTAGCACACATACAAGCCTCTGATTCCCAAACACAATCCACAATGGTGGCATACACAGATTCAGTCACTACCCTAGGCTTAGGCCCTGCTCTTGATACAGCTGCTGAGACTGAAGTAGAGGTTAAAGCTGATGTGGAAAACAACGTTACCTCTGGGTTCACTCTTCCTTCTGCCAATACTGATCAATACGAACAGTCAGAGACAGTACAGATTTCATGTTCTGATGAACTCATTCCACAGGATACAGAACCAAAAGACCAGCAGGCGATTCCTGAACTGTTGATTGTTAATCTGCCTCTTTCAGAAGCTAAGACAGAGGAATGGACAATTGACGAAATCCTGATTAACAGAGACTTTACTATGGTGATTCCACTGGTTGATTTTGACTTCCACAAAGAAAGAGACTCTGTGTCACCCACTAAAGAAAAGGACTGCAAGGGTACGGTTCAGTCCTTGGTTACTGGAGCCAAGGAGTCTAATGCCCTAAAGGTGCCCTCCATTCCTGAGCCACTAATGTGTCTATCAACTTCTGAGACTTCGGTGTGTCCTCCTACAACCATTGACTCTTCTATAATTCAATCCACAGCCCTGCCGTCATCTTTGGCACACCTGTCTTCAACCAATGAACCACAGCCATGTCTGCCATTTACTCAAGAGCCAGTCCCAAAGACCTGGACATGTTTGTATCCAGCAACCGAGATTGCTCCAGCTTGCATGCCTTCAGCCTCAAGGTTTCCCCTGACCTGCCTGTCTTCAGCTACAGTGACTCATCCTGCAGATCATCCTTCAGCTTTAGAGCCTCCGGTAGTCCATCAAAAGAGCATGTCTTCAGTCCCGGAGTATACTGAGTATTTGCCTTCAGTTCATGAGACACCTGTATCCTGCATAGCCTCGCTGCCAATATCAGAGGCATACCTGTCTACATCAAAAGATTCGGCTGTGTTTTCTTCTGCGCCAGCGATTCCTCCTGAATCCCTACCATTTACAGTCGATGAACGTCTAGCCTGCCTTTCTTTTGCTTCAGGAGGAGCACCAGAATGCCTGCCTTTTCCACAAGACGATTCTTCCAACTGCTTCATTTTAGCATCAGTGCCTCCTAAAGATGCAGCATCAGAGTTTGAGACTTTTGCCAGCTCCCGCTTCAGAGTCATCAAGCTGGACCAAGTGGTGAGTCAGAACCACTCACTTGGGTGTGCACAAGGGGTGGTGCAGACCGGCGTATTACCTACAGGACTTGTGCAACAGAATTCCGCCAAGAAGCACCAGTCGGGTGCTAGTAGCCAAAGGAAGGGAATGACTGCTGCAGTTCAAGATGCGTCTGTTATTGCTCCTTCTGCGAGTCTGCCTGAAATACCAAGTACTGCGTCTATCACTCCTATCAGGATGCCAAACATCCCTGCTGTGGTATCCCACGTGAAACAAGGTGGCTACACGACTGTCACCAGGAGTACCAGCCTCGTACAACCCATGGGACTTCCAGGCATCCAAGGCGTAGAATATGTGCAGTCAAACCTTAATCATTTTCAACCACAAGCCTTTTCCCAGATGGATGACAGAAAAAGATCTGAACCTCTACCTCAGCCGCCACCTTCTCTAATGGCTGAACATGAACATTTCCTGAAGCCAGCAACTTCCTCACCTCCCGCATGTCCGCTCTCGGCGGAAAGGCTAACAGAACTTCTACCATCGTCTAAGGCAAGTTGCACCAGCCTGCCTCCCTCCTCAAAGACTTACAAGGGTCCAATCCCAGTGACTGAGCTTCCTGGACCTTCCAACTCTGCTCCAGGTCCTGCAAGTTCTTCATGCCTTTCTTCGAACCATGAGTCTCTTCCTCACCAGAAGTCACCGTTTCCATCAGTATCACCTCCAAAGACAACACACTCCTATCATGGAAGCCCATCTGCCTTTGCCCACATGCCACCATTTCCATCAGTGCCACCTCCAAAGAAAAAGCACTCCCATCATGGAAAGAAGAAGTCTCGTACGGGTGGCGGGCACCCGAAGAGGGCCGTCGGAGGGGGTATACTGTCACGACTCGCTCCCTTCGCTCCCGTTCCCGCCACTTGGGGGCATGTTTTGGGGCTTATTCCTTGCTGGACATTTCCTCCGAACCTAATGCCACAGTGCTGTAATGAATTGGGAGCGCTAAATCCCTATTTTCCAAACTACTTCCCTTCCGGATCCATTCCAGGTTTTTGGCAGCCAGCATGCTTCTTTAACCAAATGACTGTGCTTCCCAGAATGCCTGGCCCACTGCTCCACCTCCACCCTTGCAGGACAAGGTTGGGTGGAGGATAGGCAACACCTGTGGCTGCAGGTGCAGCAGTCAGCACACCTGAGGCGTGTGCTCGTTAAACAGCTTTAAAAGCCTCAGTCTCACTTCAGTCCAGCGCTGGTCATCGTTTGCAGTGTTCCTGTTTTTGACTAGTCCCTGGTCCCTGGTTCCTTGCCTTTGTACCTACTTCCTTGTTCCTGTTTTCTTGTTTCCTCCGCCCTGAATTTCGGATTCATGCGCTAATTGATTTCTGCTCCCTTGATTTCCCTTTTTGTCTTCCCCTGTTGGCAGGCAGCAATTCTCAGTGCTTTCCCCTTTTAGATGCAGCCCAGTTTGTCTGTGTTCTATATTTCTTTGACTCTGTCCTTTGCTGCTGTTACCCATTTGCCTTAGCCTTCCTCTTAGTTTAGTTTCCTGTCTTTTCCTTGGAGGGGTAGGGAGAAGTTTGCATAGGTTATTTCGTTTTTCCCTGCTCCTGATCCTTACTTTCTAGAGGATCCATTCCATGTTTTCCATTTCACTTCTGCATCCATTTCCCATTTGATCATTAGGTGTGGTGTGCGGTGGTAGCTAGCTCCTGTGTGAATGCTTATGTTTTCCCCACTAATTTGTAATCCCTATTCCAACTTAGGTATTTAGTTTTCTGCAGCGGATCACGCTCTGCTGCCTTCCAGTCTCCGCCCTTGCCCTGCCGGGCTCTCCACATTGCAGAGGATCTCACTCTGCTGCCTTCCAGCCTCCGCCCTTGCCCTGCGGGCTCTCCACATAGCAGCGGATCACGCTCTGCTGCCTTCCAGTCTCCGCCCTTGCCCTGCCGGGCTCTCTACATTGCAGCGGATCTCGCTCTGCTGATTCCCAGCCTCAGCCCTTGTCCTCTGGGCTCCCTGCCCGGCAGCCTGCCTCATTCCCGCTGCCTTCAGCCCTTGTCCTCTGGACCTCCCTACTTCTCCCATTGCTGTTATAGCCTTTTCTGGGTCCCAGATTCATCAACAGGATTCGTGGGCTAGCTGACATTCAAGAGGTGTATCTCGTCCTCGTGAGTACAGTTCTTAAGTTCCCTTATGTAATACCATCAAGAGTGTTAGTACACAGATCCTGTCATTGCTGGCCCTCCACGTGGGTTTAGCGCTGTCAGTACCTGTAACAGCAATTGGGGGTAAGGTGCTTGCCGACTTTCCTCGCGGTCAGGTGCTTACCCCACATCCCTTTTCATATATTGGTTTTGATGTCACACTCTATTTGCACTCCTGGGTTCTAGCATACCTGAGTCGTTGTTCCTGGGTGCACATTTCCCTTGCCATATTTGCTGCCTTTGTACTCGCCTGACTAATCCTGACACCCCCGCCCCCAAAAAAAATGTAAAAAAAAAATAACAAAAAAATGTCGATCCTTTTGTTTTCGGTCCTTTTTTTTGTGTCGATCCTTTGACCATTCGATCCTTTGTAGTCGATCCTTTGACCTACAACCAGCTTGGTCCCATGATGGCTACAATCTGAGAAATGTTTAAGGGGTTCCTTCTGGCCGATGCATTAGAAATGAGAATGGTGTCCTGTAGGTTATTAGTTCCGAGTTGACTGGACTTGAGTTAGAACAAAGATTCCCATGAGCTCAAATTGGGGCGGAAGGGGAAATTGGGTTTGCTGTTGGCTATTAAGACCAAGTTGGATTAGTTTCAGGCTTCGGTGATCGGGAGATTACGTTTTTTTCAGCCCCAAAACGAGATCATAAATATGGCGAGAAGAGCAGACCAGGCCGACAGCTCTCTCAAATGCTACTTCCCAAGGGTGGTCCGTCTAGTGACATGACTATAAGGGACGTACAGGGGATTCTGGTATTGGACCAGGGGGCTATAGTAGAAACCTTCCTGGCTTATTATGAGAATCTTTATGCTAAGAGGGATTCCTTCTTGTGAACAAATTTACATAATTACTTGGGAGATATATTGCTACCAATGATTGATTGAGATGTACTGGACCTTTTAAATGCTCTGATGACAGCTAAGGATAACATATCGGAAATTGCGATGCTACCCTCCTCTAGAGCGCCAGGATCTGACGGGATCACTGCTACATTTTTCTAAGGTTTTGTTCAGAAGTAGCTCTGCATTTGTTCAAGATGTGGCAGGAGGCCATAGGGCCTGGATATCTCCTCCACATGGTGAGAGAGACTGTTATCTTGCTGGTCCTGAATCCGTGCAAGGATCCGAAAGACTGTGCCTCTTATAGAAACATTTCCCTGATTAATGTGGATACTAAGATGTTTTCAAAGATTTTGGCCGACCGGCTTCTTCCTTACACATCATCATTGACCCATCTGGTCCAATCTGACTTTATTCCTGGCAGGTCCACTGCGTTGAATCTCAGACAGATGTTCACTAGTTTGGCTCAAAAGTTGATCCTAGGTTCCATGCAGTGAGTGCTCTACTGGATGCTGAGAAGGCTTTGTATCGGTGGACTGGGACTACGTATTCCCAGTGCTGGGAAAGATGGGGTTTTCTGGTTATTTTTTAAGCTTTGTGAGACTTTTCTGTTCACAGCCCAGCATGAAGATTTATCTCTTTGGTACAGCTTCCTCCTCTTTCATGCTGGGCTGATGTACGCGACATGGATGTCCATTTTCGCCTTTACTTTTTGCTCTCACAATCAAACCTTTGGCGATTCGTCTATGCCTTCTACATCACGGATGTGGGCTTGCATTGTGTGGGGTGAAGGAACTGGTGTCTCTCTATATCAATGGCATTGTAGTGTCCATTAAAGACCCAGAGGCGAGCCTGGCACCTCTCCGAGGTGAGATAGAAAGGTTTTGGGTGGTTCTCAGGACTACAGATTAACTGGTCTAAAGCCATTCTATTCCCATTAAATGAAGGGACTGCTAGACCTAGTGAGATTGGGCTTTATATGTGGGAGCAAGGCTCTGTGAAATATTTAGGCATCGTCTTAATCAGAACGCATACCTCCCTTTTGTCTTACAATCATGCATATCTGGTGTCCCTTTGGAGAAATAATGAGAGATGGGTTACTCGTCCCATGTCGGTTAACAGTCGTATTGCATTGATTAAAATGGTGATAGTTCCAAAGCTACTCTATTTTTTTTACAGAACATCTCAGTCTGGCCAGAAACCAAGTTCTTTAGATAATTGTGGTCTCTCTTGATAGAATTGACTTGACACCCAGAACAACTGTGGATTAAGTGGGAAACCTTGATTCACCCCTATGATCACATTGGTCTGGGCGCTCCTGACATGGAATTCTACTTTTTGGCTGAACATGCACATTTTATATCGTACTGTATGCCAGGAGCCACGCTGCATCCTCGTGTTAAGATTGAAAGTATGTCAGTTCACCCCGATTCACTGCAGGCTGCTCTATTGAATATGGTAGACGCAGACAAAGGTAAGTTTGACTCAGTATCCTGTACTTTTATTTGCGCGGAGAAGGCTGTATAAGCGACTGGGCATACAATTTGCATACACCAGTGAATTGTCTGTTTGGGCTCTACAGATGTTAGGCCTGACCAGTGACAAAGCACTGGCCCGAAACTGGTCCATATTGTGTGTGCGATCTATGTATGATATGTATCCAGACATGGTATTTGTTCCTAGAGAAAGATTTGCAGCAAAAGTGAGTTAGGATGTTGGCTTGACGTTTCAGGACCTTAGGATGCATTTGACTTTCAGGGGGGCATGGTCCCTACAGTTATCTTTGGAGCCCACTAAAATGCCTGTTTTGCAGTATATTCTCAACTCTGCTGGATCAAGGAGAGTTGTCTCCATTATTTACAAAATGGTCCAGGACACTTCTTTGTTAGACGTCTTCCGGAGTAAACTGAAGTGGGAATGAGACCTAGATAGACCAATAGATGACCAGCTAAGGGTCACCCTATGCCGATACACTCAGAAGGTAGCTTTGAATACCAGATTCAAATCAATGCAATATAAGATTCTTCATCAGGCATATGTAAACCCGGCTCATCAAATGAAATGTCTTAAATGCCAAGCGGGCGAGTCAGATTTCATACATATGTTTTGTTCGGTTCCCCCTATTGTGGCACATTTTTGAGCTGGCGTTACTCACATGGTTTCTCGAATACTTACCAATGTTATAACCAAAGATCCTATGTGTTGCTTGTTTGGTAGGCCTAGCTCTCTGGAGATAATCGGAAATTGCTGTCAATGTTTATGATTATTGCTAAATGATGTATACTACTGTGTTGGATGAATACAGTTCCCCCTAATATGCAGCAGTGACTTGAAGGCCCTGACCTGGAGTTGTGAAATGGAGCAGAATGATGTCCTGTTGGTACAGCCCGGTCTTCATTCCCAGGATATCCGGGACCCATTTTGTAGCTTCCAGGCAATTCACGCTGCCGAGACTGACTGTGGTGTTAAATGATCATGCATGCTTGATTACCCTCCTGGGTGGAACACATTACCCGGATGTCCATCCCGAGGTCTAAGCGAGTGGAGGATAGTTGGTCCTCTGTGGGGCCGCCTGTTTGGCTGATAGTTAAGCTTATTTTTAATCTACATAATACCAAGATGATGTGATGTACTGTATTTTGTTTGCTGTCGACTGGGATACCTATTGATTAATCTGTTGCCTGTGTATTGTGATGTGCACCAAACTTTAAATAAAAGTTTTGAAAAAAAGAAAAACAATGAGATAACGTAATGAGCCACGCATCATCACATATTCCAATCCCATTAAGGTAGCTCAGTCAGATGAGGGCCTGCTTCTGAGATCTACGTCACTTGGGTCTACCAAAATCTAGCACCAGTCAGAATCGTGCATTATGTGCAGTCTGTTGTTGCCACAGGGATGGGGATAACATGTCACATGTTATAATTCCAGTCTCAATGCACAGTTTGTTAACGCTCCGGATGAAGAAATGTGTCCTAACCTATGTGTTCCAGCTTCTAATTGGAGTATGATACTTATGTTGACTAATGCACCTACTGAAGATATCTGTGTATAAGGGGCAAATCACATTTAAGTGCCATTAGGTTAGCTCAGCTGATAAAGTACCTGCTGAAGAAATGTGCATCTTCGGTGCAGGCCACAAGCCCCATGCATAATTAAATGGGTCAGTGGCTCATCACACCTACAGCGGAGGCTGCATACAGGATGTTGCGCTGTGTGCCTTGCGGTGGATATGTGGGGAAGTAGCAGGATATCCACTGAGATTAAAAGGAGACAGAGGGTCGAGTGTGGACCCAGCAGCCGGCATCTGAATGAGCTCTTCCTAGATATTAAAGTATTCTAAGGCCAGTCTAGCAGCTGACTGGCAGCTGTCCTCCAGGAAAGCCCCAAACAACCCGCCATTTGACCCCCACTAGCCCCAAAGAGTGGCTCATCTCTATTATTTGATTGATGGTTGAGGCAAGCAATCTTGCAAAGGGCAAGAAAAACGGACACAACATGCAGCTTGATAAAAGTAGAAAAAACTCCACGCGGATCACTCAGTGGAGGCAAACTTCACAGTCAGGGTCGAATGAGGATAATGGGGCAATCGCCTACATGAGTAATGCCTGATAAATAATTCTTTGGCACAGTATATCAGAAGAGAGGGGCCAGCTCAAAAGACCTCTAGCCAGACCCGTGTCCCTCATGCATGCACAGGGCTGTCAGACCCTGCAGCGTATCACTCCACAGGGTATCCCCCTTTTATGTGGCCAAAAAACGCTTCTGCTTCTTCTTACCTTTACTTTGTGTATATTTTCACATTGTCACGGTGCCCATGGATATGGTAAGGTTGGCTGTATGGTTGGGGATGGGGACAATGAGGAGTTAGTGGGAAGAATATGGGTTAGTAAAGAAGGGGGGTACAAGGGGCTTCCCCCTGTAATGACAAAGTGAATGTTAGAAGAAGTGAAAGACAGCAGAACTAAAGGTATGAAGAGGTAACAGTGACTAAGTGAATGTGTGGCAAAGTGAAGATGGATGGAGAGCACCCAAGCAAGGGATGCAAGTCATAACAGAAAGTCTTAAAAAAGCAATTGGCCAACAGACACAAATAAATGAATGCACTGGGGTACTGGGCTCAAACATCCTTGAAGGGGAAAAAAGTACAGTGTTCAGAAGTCATCACCACACAAATGGGTCAACCAATGATGTATGTCCTCCACTTCTACACATCTCTGTTCAATAACTGCCTACTGCTTGGAAGCGTCAAGTTGTCTGAAAGTTTGGTGTATTTGTCAAATTGTACCATCTAGAAATTCTGTACTGCACTCACTCCAAACTAGAAACACAAAACAGTGTCGACAGTTGAAATGTGCTGCTAATGTTCATACAGCACTTAAACACTATTATGCTACTAACCTCACTTATTGAGCACCATGTTTGTATTGCTATTGTTTTAACAGTGTTACAAATGTGTTAGTGTGATCTTATATGGCTAATGGACACATCCTTTGGGCCAACATTACCTGGACGTCAAAGGGAGAGATGGCCTTGACTCATTTCCTTCTCTATGTGTATCTAACTAACCCTCTAGAGGCAGACCCCCTGTAAACAAAAAGGAGGGTACTAGCCCATTCTTATATCACTGAAAGTGACAGAGAACTCCTGGCCAGCCCTGAACAGCATAAACACTGCTTTTGGTACAGACACTAATTTAATTAGGCAAGATCTGTTCAAGGAGAATCTCAATCGAGAAGGGAAAAGATCTGGAGACCGACGTCTGGCTCCTCATGGCAGCAGTGGAACACGCTAGTCCAAACACGGCCACTGGAAGAAGCACAGGGTTGCTGCCGAAGATGCAGGATTAGCCTGGGTCAGCTGCTCATGGCTGAGGCATGTCAAAGCATAACAGTGACAGTCTAACGTTATAGAGTGACGTGCATTTTCTCCAGGCAACTCAAAGGAGAGAACGGCTGTTCTAGGGATTGTGACAATATTGTGATCTCGGAAATCTGCGTTCTGATCCTGGGCCAGATTGCCACACAGTTAGGAGCACCTAAGAAGGCTATTGGATCACCTGCACCTCATGATGGGACGATGGTAAGGGAGTAATCCATATATGGAATCCAGTGTTTCAACGAATTTCAAATAATATACCAATGTTTCATCAGACAGACAGAAATAAGGAATAACACAAGAGGAACATGTCGATGTGAACTCTCCCACACTGGACAAGGTATTCACTAATAACGTGATTAGGATTTGGTTTGTTGTGAGAAAGGAAAAGAAGACACTGTGGTGCAATACTCATTTCTGAACTTCAACGGTGGCAGACATGGGGCCTCATTACGACCCAGGCGGTAAGGGGTTTACGGCAGCGTTAACAGCGCCGACCCTTACCGCCTGAGTACGAGGTCCCTTAGCGCCATGGCGCTTTTAACACCTGCTTTTAGCAGGTGTTAAAATCCATGGCGCTAAGGGACCATGGAGTTAATTACACCACCGTAATTTACGGTGGCGTAATTAACGCCTTCCCCACTCCCATTATGCCCTATGGGGCAAAAATGGGAATGGGGAAGGGTAAATGGGGATTGGGGACTTACCGCCCCGCCAAGGTCGGAATGGGGCGGTAAGTCCGCCAACCACCATGGCGTAAACATAGTTTACGCCATGGTGGTAAAGTCACGGCCCAGGCGGTAACTTACCGCCTGGGTCGTAATGAGGCCCATGGTCTGTGAATATAGGCACAAGGCAGGAAAGTGCCAGCTCACTACAGTGAATAGGCAAGGCAGGATGTCAGCGATAATTAGTCTTATTTTTTTGCTTTAAAAAAATGAAACACCTGTGCTGGAGAAATGTCAAATATTGTATCGTTGCCCTCTAAAAGGCAATCCTAACCATCAAAGGACCAATCACATATATTTGCATCCGTGGAGGACCGTTTTACACAGCCGCTGGCCAATTTAATACCAATATTTCTACTGACCCAACGTGTGCAAAATAGTATTTTTGCACCGCTCAATAAGTGCATATGCCACTTATGCCCAGGTCAGTCAGTATAAAAATCTTGGTATAAATCATGCACAATTGTCATAGTAGCATCCATGTGATCATCCGTGTCATGTACTGTAGATTCAATATCTATGCAGTGCCAATATCCATGAAAAAGAGCACGCTGGTGCAGATACTCCTAGTAGCGTCATTAAACAGTTCCAAGAAAGTCTACCCCCACTGCCTTTATTTCTGCACCTTGGTCTTCTCTGGTGTATGTGCGCTGGCATCAGGGCAAGCAGCCTAGTGACTGCAATGATTAACTAAGCGGCGGGTTGTAAATGGGCAGGACTCGAACAAAATTGAATGAAATATCTACGCACATTGAAAATAATTTGTTTCCATGGATACGTTTATCTAGCAGTAATATTATGATTAAATGAAAAAAATTGCAATAAAGAAGTCCTCACCTCAAATGTACCCCTAGATCCAGGCTTAGCATAAGCCAATTGTTTGTCATTGTGTACTAAATTGCCTTTGATTGATGCTGTGGTACTAAAAGGATTGCCTTATTGTTTATTGTCATAGCTTTTTGTTTGGAAAATGACATATGTATTTATTTCTATCAAATGTTAATACGTGCACTCAAGTGGGTCATCAAAGTGTGAAACATTGCAATTTCTGAAGCAGAAGGTGAATTGAAAAATATCCTCTTCTCCTCCTCAATAACAGGTAACAATTTAGATAATCTACATGTGTAGTATCCATTGTAACATACATATTTGCCCTGTTGCTCTGATTATACTTCAGATGCACATGTGTCTATAAATCGCCTTCTAGCTGTACTCTGATAAGGTTGGTTTGTGTTGCAGTTCTATCATCCTTGGCTTCGGAACTAAATCCCTCTGATTCACATGACCTTTGATTTAGAAGCCCTTGACAACAACAAAAGACAAGCATTGGCAATGCCAGCAGTTTGGGCTTTTGTGTATGCATGGGAAAGGCACTTGCTTTGCCCTGTCGTAGTGGTATTAACTGGCTATTGATGGCAGTAGGTGCAAAATCATGCGAGTACCTGGGCATCTAATAGTAGTGCCTGGCAAATGCCCAATGCTTACACACAAGTCAAAACTGTGAGCTTTGCCAATGTTCCCTTTCAACCAGACTTCAACAGGGACATGCATAGTGCCCACAAAGCAAGTGGCTGAAGGCAGACTTGGTTAAGACATTTTTTTATTACACCAGTACTGTGTTTACAACTCCAATTCAGTCATTGCCTCTTAGAAGACTGCTTTGAGAAAACACTTGCTGACCCTTGAGTGCAAAGTTTGATGGTAAGGTTTGTTTCAAGCAAATTCAAAGTTCCATGAGAAAGAGTTTTTGGGGGGAGGCAGGAACTGTGTGGGATTGGCCAGAGGAATTAGTATAACCATGGGCAGTGAATGAGTGGGCATATAGCCAAACAACCCAGACAAGCGCTGTGTCCCTCCTCATATGTCATTTATCTCTATCTGTACTCTAATGCAATCGTTTTGGGTTATAGGTGGCGCTTTAGCGCAAACTAAAAACAATGAGAATCAGGACGTATGCAAATCTGTTGTTGCTGAGTTACAGAGTAAAATTCGGACAGGCTTGTGTTGTGCGATCTTTCATTTTTCATTGACCTACGGCAATTTGCTTTTCACGATATAATGATATCCTAGTAGCAGCGTTTGCCTGAGGATATGAGATCATGAGGGCACATTGTAATGAGTTACATCATTACATTCCTCTCAACTCACAAGCTTTTGCTCGAGGCCATGGGGTCAGTTGATTTATCCACCAAGCCCCTTACCTGTGCATAGAATTTAACGGAGTCTCACCCACCAAAAATAAAATCTTCTCGTTTTATCCACCCCGTGACTCAAACAATTGAGTGATGTAATTATTTAAAACATTGATAGTCGATCCCAAAAAATAAGGCTAGAAAAGAAAATTGAGAAAACAAAATGCCATGAAAAAATAATATAAGATAATACAAAGTTGGCATAGATCTCCTCCCTCTCTCCTCCCTCATACCCTCGCCTTCTTACCTTTCTCTTCCAGCTCCGTTCCACTTAAGTCTCCTCCCCTCCTCTCTCATCCTCAGTCTATTCCTCTTCCTGTCTCCCACTTCCTTCCCCTTCTCCACCCCCTCCTTTCTCGTTTATCTTCATAGGCAAATTGTTCTACTTACTGTTTTAGTGGTTTGATTCATATTTTGTAATTTGCTTCTACTGTTTTCATCTTTATTGTATCCTTGTTGTTATAATGTAAAGTGCTTTGACGTAAAGCGCTATATAAACATAATAAACATAAACATAAACATAGATAAAGAAATCCAGGCAGAGCCGATAGAGCGAGATTAACAACAAAAGAGCAAATCTAGCTCCCAAAGCACATAATGCCAGAGTCGAGGAGGTTGAAATAAATGAAAGATCATCCTAACATTGAGAAAATGGACAATAAGAGCAAGAAAAAACAAATGTAAAAAGACTCAAAATCAGCATTGGAGAAAAAGTAGAGGAAAAAGTTACCAGTAGAGATGGCAGGAAAAAGAAAGGTTAATACAAATATTAAACGGGGGAAGGCCCAGGCAGCAGGGCAGTTTGGAGGATGGTACCTTTCTGAAGAGCAGCAAAGGCTCCCCTTTCAAACCGAATATGACTGCACTGTGGCCGAGTAACCATCATCGCAATTGCCAGACCTGTACAAACTGATGGTGAACCACGGGATCCCCCGGCTAACAGACTGAGACCCTAGCAATGGTTTGAGAAGTTCAACCAGGGCATTCCCCTTGTATGCCATGTGTGATGCAAGATGGCACCAGCCATGCAGATGTGGGTGCAATGGCAGTCCGATAACTGAGAAGTTGCTCGACAAATAAGTGCCTCTGCAGGAATTAGGGGATTGCCACTGATGAGATCTTTGTATAGAACTCTGTCTAGTGAGGCAACCTCTGGGGCAGACAGCACTGTGGCATACAGCTGGAGAAGAGGTGGCAGCCACAGAGGCAACCAGCTAAGACATGTTCAAGGAATCACAGGAGGTGTCGGGGAACTTGTGGATAGAGGCAAAGCTAGGATTGTTTAACAAGTGCGGCCAGAACCTAATGTAGTTGGACCCACTGCAGTGACATGAACATCTGTAAATGCCCATGCAGCGATGCAGAGTGGGCAGTTACAGATTTTGGGTGGGCCTTGCCCGCTCAGGCCCTACCCTGTCTATGCCTCCGCTTGTGGATGAAGCACAGTGGCACGTTGGGGTTGTTATCTCTTTCGCCAACAGCCAGGAGTGCAACAAGCTGGGATTTGGGGCAGATTCATTTCATGGCCACTTGGAGTAGGTAACCTAGAACTGGAGTGCAGGCCGGGGAACAAAGGTGCATGGAGTGAAATAAGATTTGCTGTGTGGAGCCAAAACCCAACAAAACACCCTGTTCTCCAGGGGCTCTGAACATTTAGTGGGTATGCATGCGAGAGTTGGCGTGGGGAGGTCCTGAATCGCCTAGAAAGTCCTTCCTTTCTGTGTATGCAAATGGTGGGGAATCTATTGGTTTCCAGGTAGTTCAAGGATATTGAGGAGCAGGTTGGGTAGGTCCTTGCTTGAGGGCTGCTGATCTGGCTGGAGGGAGGTCTATAAGGTGGAGGCTCGCTGAAAGGCTCAACACTAGGGCCGCTCCTCTTAACGAGGGCCCTAGAGACTCAGATCCTCCTCACTGTCACTCTGCAAAAAGCTTTTACCTCATCACACAATGGGTTCCCCCCCTTCAGATTGGGGAATCATCTCTAACCTCTCCACCCGGAATTTCTCCCACTCATGCGTTACACCACATCCCAAACTGGGTCATGTATCTACATCTGGGAAACACATTGTTTGTCTCCACGTTGCTGGGGCCCCGTTTTGGATGGTTTAGGACCAGCACTGCATACAAAGACGACCCAGAGGCTTTGCCTCCAGTTCATGAGGGGATCATGACGGCCCCTGGGCATAGAAGGAAGTCACTGGACTCACAGCCGGAATGCCAGATATGGCCACCATTACCAAGCATTGAAAGAGGCATAGCATACTACACTTCCCGCTCATCCAGGTCAGCAGACCGCAGCCACCTCCAATACTATAGTGGGGTTTTCCAAAATTATTGTTCTTATGCTAAGGAATTTCTATTTGTTAAATGTTAAATGTTAAAGGTATTTGTACCGCGCACCGTCACCAACGGAATTGGTCCCCAGGCGCTCTGTTGTAATGAAACCAAAGTACTAGGTGAACCAAACCAAGGGCAGGAATTCAAGTCATCAGATGGCAATGAGCAGTTAACTGGGAATCATTTTAAAGTCATAGTAAAAAGAGAGTGAACCCAACACTAGGCTTGTGTCATCAATGAGTATTAAGTCCTTGGTGATACACTATTATGCAGAGAGTTGCATGTTCTTCTCCATCATAGTTGGGGGTCCAAGGACAACTATGCATTTCATTGACCAGGATTGACCTTAAGCATTGCTCATCCCATCCCGTTTCCTTTCCCCAACTCACTGGGCAGGGGACCTGGTTTTGAGATGTACTGCATTTTGCTAGACAGAATAACTGCATTTCGGTATGTACGATCAGGGGAGTCAAGGGAACCATGTACTGTAGGAGATGTGCTGTCATGCAGGCATCATGCGTGCATTGATGCCCTGAACTTGAACCACCCTTGGAGGAAATGCTGAGCTTGGTTAGTAGGTTTTTTTGCGTAGCCCGAAGCCAAAGGTTATCTGCAGCTGATCCAGCCCCTTGCAATTTGGGATCCTCTGCGAATTTTTTGCAGATATTGGGCCTCATTACAGGGATGGCGGTGGACCAAGGTGCTATTAGCACCTTGGTCCATGCCGGTAAAATACCGGCACCGCCTTGGTGGAAAGGGGAATTACCGCCCTATTCCAAGGTTGGTGGGGCGGTAATTCCCCCTTCCCCCATTGCCCTTCCCCATTCCCATTTTTGCCCCATAGGGCATAATGGGAATGGGGAAGGCGCTAATTACGGTACCGCAAATTGCGGTACCGTAATTAGCTCCCTGGTCCCTTTGCGGGTTGGTTTTTAACGCCTGCAAAAAGCAGGCGTTAAATTCCCCAACCCGCAAAGGGACCTCGTAGTAAGGCGGTAAGGGTTTACCGGTACCGGTAAAATACCGGTACCGGTAAACCCTTGCCGCCTACCGTGTAATGAGGCCCATTGCCTTTATTATTGCTAATGCAGATTTTGCACTGCTTGACAAACTGCTAATTTCCTTTTGCATTTTGTTTTAATACTTTATGCAAGGTGAATTAGAGTCCCTTACAGTTCAATTGTGTTACTTGATATTTAGTATTTATACATGTTTACTGGATTTTGACAATGTTTCTGTATTTGAAATTGTTAGCCATTTTTACCAACTGCCACCATCAAGGAAAAACTCCAGGATATCCTTTGGGCAGGGTAGCCTGAAATGAGGCAGCCTAAACATTACTGTGCTGTTAGGTAAGGCACCCAGACAGACACGAACTAACCAGGTCTTGGTACTAACCTAACCGCTAGAATACCTTACTGGCCGACTGAAGAGCCTTAGCAAAGACCCTGGCTATGCTTGTAGTTACATAGTGTGTTGCTATTGCCCAGGGGTTTATTTCGGAGTCACTGCCACCTAAGATGTGAAAGGAAGACTCTGTAGTGACCTACCACATTTGAGCACTCAACGCATGCCAAGGTTGATTGCTATTCCGCCACCACCTAGCCCTTGCAGGATCCTGCAGTGCCCAGTAAGTACTTCCACCACCATGCATGGGGATAGGGAATTCAAACTGATTGCATCCTACCTGACTGATGCCTTTCCATTTGTGATGCACGAGGGCCTATCCACGCCATGGGTAGGCCACTGCACAGATCTGCTTGACAGCTGGCATTTGCCTGGTTGCAAGAAATGCCAAAGACAGTTTGAAGGTCTCAAAAGACTTGCTTTGAAGGGGATTCAGTAGCTTTGATCCACTCCACCTGAGCCCACATCTGCCGACTTCATGCACACCTTGAAAACCATGTTTGGCACCACCAAATCCATATCAAAGTTGATGATCATGTGTTAACCTGCGCCTGGTAAACACTGTCAGAATACCGCAGAAGGACTGAGCAAATATTTTAGGTGGCGTAGCACCTATTAACTTGGTATGGTTAAAAGTAGGTTCTGCATGGAGCTAGATCTGTGCCACTGATGCTACTAAAATTGAGCCTCACGGATTGACCCATGAGTTCTCCATCCTTTCAGGACTGTATGAGGGAATTATGTACTCTGGAGTATTCTATGTAGCACAGAGTCTACACGCATGCATCCCAGGGAACTGGTGACCACATGTACAGCTTGTGAGCTAGACATCAGGCTGAGGAGTTTTGGAGAAACCAGACTCAGTCGGAATAGTTTAGAGATTGGCAAATACAGAAACAGCTTATTGCATTGCAAGAAAATAAAAATAGACATCATGATCCCGAACCTCATCTCTGCTTCTTGAGATACTGATATTACAGGCCAACAAGCTGTGACAAAATAAAAATACAAAGTCTACATGAAGAATACAATAAGGGCCTCCTTGGTCTGACCCAGGCCTTCTTTGATGTCCACAATAATCCAACACCAATGTAGGTGCACTCGTCACATCCATCACATGATCCTGGACCATCAAGAAAGTCCAGTCTAGTAGCAGCTACCAGTGTTCAGCCATCCAATTTCCACGCATGTTAGTTCTTAAAAAGAGGTCCGAAGAGCCTTAACATACCTCCGACTAAAAGCAGCTTTTTAATAAATGATAAACACATTTATTGTCTCTATTATTTAAAAGTCCAAGATGAGGGCAGAAAGAACAATCAATAGCAAAGGGAAGCACAAAACATAAATATGACTAAAATACATTTCTAAGATATGACCACATGCGTTGCACAATGAATCATCAAACCCATGTAGCTTCGGAAGACACCATTTGCCATTCCAAGTACACAGGAGCACAGAAGGGTTTCTGTACCAGCATGGCAAGAGCACTCACACTAGCTACTCTGGTGAGCCCAAGAGCCCAAAGAGTGCATTTTCTGACCGAGCCAGGACTGCCCCAGCCCTGGTAATTCAGTCATTGGTGTAGCCAGGAATGGCTCACTCACTACCTGTGTCCAAATTTGCTGGATTTTAGTTAGATTGGAAGTGGTGCACCTGGAATCTCATCAATACGGAGCCCTCATAGAGTTTGGCTCAGTAGAGGTCATTGACCTAGATGACTAGTGATGTAGGCACCAGGGTGGGGATCCCTTCTAGGCAGATGTATTGTATTGTAAACTCTTGTGATGGATGACAGCTGGGATATCAAGAATTGTAAGCTTCAGATGACCAACATTACTAACAGAACCATCCATCAGTCAGGATGTACCACATTACCTTTCAGTTTCATTTGACTAAATCGATGACACCAGCAAGTGTAACCAATCAGCCCACCATAGGTTTTGACCTACAACATGACAATTCTGGGGAGCCACCACTCTTTGAGAAGGGCATGGACTATTTGAGATAGACCTCGAGCAGCTGGGTGAGCAAGTGTCCCCACAAGACAATGGGCCTCATTACGAGTATGGAGGTAGCCATGCTGCTTTTAGCGTCATGGCTACCCCCATACCGTGTACTGGGTAAAGGGTCCGGGTTCCTGGAAGGGGCAAATAATGGGTCATTCCGACCTTGCAGGGTCCAGTAATTCCGATTCCAGGAACCCAGACCAGGTACATCCCCATTCCCATTTGAGCCACCATAGGGCTCAATGGGAATGGGGAGGATGCTAACAATGGGCCCGTTAATGACGGGCCATTGTTAGCATCCTGGTCTGCTAGCGGGTCCGGCTAAGGATGCCTGGTTTTACCAGACGTCCTTAGCGGGACCTGCGAGCAGACCTCGTAATGAGGCGGTAGAGGGTTAACGGCGCCGGCAGCTCTAAGGGCACCGTTAACCCTCTACCGCCTGGGTCGTAATGAGGCCCAATGTTTTTTCTATCAGTTCTTTGGAAGGTTGACTCATGGAGAAGGCAAAGATGTCTAAAATTAACAGGACGGCATACTAAAAGCAGAGCATGTCCAGGAGTCACTGGGCCCTTATGCTTCACCCATCGTCATATGGCTTCCATGATTCATTTGATGAGAAATGGACTGACCAATGCTAGCAAGCCTTTATGTAGCAGAATAAGACACTACATTGGCCCACTGCTGATCCACCTCTTGCACATGGAAGTTAGCCTGGAGGGATTGCTAGCACTGTTTTACCAGGAGACCAACAGTGAGACAAAGCCCACCACCTTTTCTAGCTGAAGTTTTCATGCTGCTATGAGGAACCTCTTCACATGTTGGAGTTTCTGGCCCTGACGTGGGCCATAATGGATAGGTTCTGTGATTACCTGCACAGTTCCAATCCCCTGACTGACCTGTTGAAATCTTGATGTCACAGTACATTGGTGGCTCACTGCTCTTCGAGCACATGGTTTATACTACTTTACAGAACTGGGTGTGCTTTAGGCTCTAGGAATGGAACCTGCCAGTGCTAAGCTCCAAATGTTTTGTGATTACGATTTTTTGGGGGGGCAAGATCACAGGAGCGGTTTTGGGGTTAGCCTAAGCCCCAGTTTGGTAAGTAGAAAAAGAGAGGTTTGTTGCTCCCGGCTATCTTGCTTGTAGTTTATGAAATAAATATTTTTGACACTTTGGTTTATACAAATTAATTTGTTTATTGTTGGTGTTTTTCTCTATGATCTTTCCATAAGTACATGTGTTTATGAAAAACACTATTTCGAGCTTGACGAGCAAGTTTAGGTCAGCCGACACGTGTTTCGACCTTACGGTCGTTCTCAAGGCTGAACAATATTCAATAAGTGACAAAGTAGTGACATATTACATTATGTTCAGCAGTGGTGTTATGGTGATGTGCAAACATAGTGACAGGTAGTGACATGATATCAAAAAACATTGATGTGTCGGTATAAAGAAAGTTTAAAAATTGGAAGAAGAGGAGGGAGGAAGAGAAGAAAGAGGTAAGTAGCTGGTTGAAATTGTGCTAATGGTAAAATAGATTGAGGTAAATGCCTCTTACCCAATTAGGTTTGCTGTGTGCCCTCAGTGGGGTTCTGTAATATAAACTGTCCTTTGCGGCAGTCCTGGCTCCTGTTGGGCCCTGGGGGAGATAGAAATTGGGGAGGAGGGTTGGTGGGAACTTGCAATATGAACCCCCCAGGGGTACGTTAATAGTCCCACTTGCCTAGTTTAGGGATTGTTGGCTGTGCTCATTGCACATGAGCACTGTGGAAAACATCAAGGGCTTTTCTTGAATAGCCTTTGTGTGTTCCCACCCATTGTGCGTGTTGGTGGTGAAAATAGCGGTGTCATCTAAGTACATAACTGTCAATTGATTGTCCCCAGGCAGTATTGGCTGGGGTTGTTAAAATAGATGGTCCTGGATGTACATCAGGGGCTCTTTTGAGAAGTGCTCCTGTGTGTACCCAGCCATATAGAGCATTGGATTACATATCCTAGTCATTCGAGGGTGAGATAATGAAAATCATTTGAATTTGCGCTGATTACTAAGCACTGTCATGGGTTGCCGAAGGATCGCTATCCCTGGGATGGGCTGGAAGGCTTACCTGTTGCTCTGTCTGGCGTCCCAGGCGGTGCTCTGCTGCTTCTGCACACTGCGCCGGGTGCCGCCATTAAGAGCTGTTCGTTTACTGTTGACTCACGTTAGTCTCGGGATGCGCATGTGCGAAGGTGTAGCGTCTTAGCACTAGTCCCGGCGCATGCGCGTCGTGATGTGCGACTTGCGCATGTGCCGCGGATCAGCGAAAGACACTCACCGGTTATGGCTAATGAATTGGCAATAGGAAAGAGGGCGGTTGGGCCCTAGCCATTAGGCTGCGTGGCAGAAAGGGATCTAAGGGGAAACTGAGTTGATGATATGGTTCGTGTGTTGCAGTAGTCTGTGGGGGTTGTGGGAGTATGGTGGTAACACCCATATCTGGGGTAATTCACCAAGGTGAAGTGAGTCAGTTGGACATGGGTGCATGTAAGTGGCATCACTTGCATCATGCCCATAGTTGGGTCAATTTTGGAATAAGACGTATATGTGGCATGGTCTCTCATTGGGCCGTGTTATATCCAAACCTGAGGTCACAAATCCCTGTGGGGGTTTGAGGAATAGGAGAAAAAGTAGAAAAAAGAAAAGAGAAGAGGTTTACAGGAAGACATTTAAATCATGGTCTTTATTAAGGCCATTTTTCACACATCTGAAATGACAAATTAAACGTGCTTCCTCTTGTCTCAGTTTTCGAATTCTGTCTCCTCCTCTTGGGCCCAGCCGGACCGTCTTTAGTCCGATGAACCTTATGTCACTCTTGTTTTCCATTTGGTGGTTCCTCTGCCAGTGGTTTGCCAATGGCAGTTTGGGGTCTTGCGAATGTATGCTATTCATGTGCTCTCTGATCCTGAAGCGTGTCTCACGGATGGTGCTGCCTATGTATATTTTATTGCAGACACAGATAATTGCATATATTACAAATTTGCTTCTACAGTTAATGTGCTCAGTGATGTTGAAGATTGGGCAGCCTGAGAATTTGGCACATTTGGTCTGTGTTGCATGCTTGCACATTGAGCATGTCCCGCATTTCGTGAAACCAATTGGTGTCTTTTTACTGAGCCAGTCCTGTGCCATGATATGTTTGTCTACAAGGAAGGAGGGGCTCAGTAAGGTCCTTAGGGTTGGTGCTCTGCTGTATGACATGCTGGGATATGTTTCTAGTTGTGGCTTGATATGTTCGTCCATGAGGAGTAGTCCCCAGTGTTTTCTCAAGATTTTTTGAAATGCATAACTGTCTTTGTTGTATCTCGTTACGAATCTGATTGTTGGATTGTCATCATGTCTTCTGGGTTTGGGTGAGAGCAATGTTGATCTTTCCAGTTGGCAGGCTTCTTTTTTTGCTTTTGCCAGGTTCACATGGGAATAGCCCCGACTACTGAATCTTTGATCCAGCAGGTTGCATTCTTCTATGAACGATTCATCTGTGTTGCAATTCCTTCTTGCCCGAATGTATTCTCCTTTCGGAATGTTGCGGATGACACTTTTTCTGTGGCAACTTTGTGCATGGAGGGTGGAATTAACTTCCGTTGGTTTGCGGTAAGTTCTGGTAATGATTTTGTTTTCTTTTATTTCAATCTTGAGGTCAAGGAAGTCAATTTGGACATTGCTGATATGGCTAGTTAGTTCTATACCAAAGTCATTGGTGTTGAGATAGCCCATGTATTTGTTAAGTTCATCTTTAGTTCCCTTCCAAATTAAGATGATGTCATCTATGAATCTGGCCCAATTGACAATGAGCCTGGTGTATTTGTCTTCTTTCATTGCGTGTTTGAGCTCATAGGAGTGCATAAAGCAGTTTGCTAGCGCAGGAGCATAGCTGGCTCCCATTGCGATCCATTTGGTCTGCCTGAAATATTCTCCATTGAATATGAATATATTGTTCTTGAGAGAGAAGTTAAGGAAGGCTTTAGTCATTTCCACCTGGTCTAGGTGTGAGGCTGACTCATGTTTAAGAAGAAACCCCATGCTGGTTATGGCCAATTCATGGTCAATTGATGTGTACAGTGCTCTGACATCAAGCGTAGCCATTAGGAAATGCGGTTCCCATTTGATTTTGGCAAGGATCTCTAAGGTATGCATAGTGTCTCTTAGGTAGCTAGGTATTTTTGTGACCAGTGGCTGTATAACATTATTGATGTATCTGGCTAATGTCTCTGTTAGTCCTCCTATTCTACTCAGGATTGGTCTGCCCTCAGGAATGGCGTTAAAAGCTTTGTGAACTTTTGGCAGAAAATAAATGGTTGGCATAATGGGGTGGTCTGTCCTAAGGTAGTTGTATTCCTCATCTGTTATCAGCCCTGTTGTTTTGTAATTATTTAGTAGCTCCTGATGTTCCTTCAGAATCTTCGCTTGTGGGTTGTTGTCCAATTTAACATAATTTCCAGGTGTTTCCAGGTGGTTGAGTGCCATTTTGATGTAATCCGATTTGTCCATTACTACTATATTTCCACCTTTATCAGCTTCCTTGATTATAATGTTAGTTTCCTCTCGTAGGTTTTTGAGTATGGTCTGTTCTTCTTTGGTTAGGTTTCCCTTGGTCTCTGTTTCATGGGTCCGTTGGTCTTCCAATTTATGTAGATCCATGGTTACTGCTTGGTGAAAAGTGTCGATATAATTTTCTGCATAGAGTTGTGGCGTGAATCTAGATTTGGTTTTAAGTTCCGGAATCGTCATTGCTATATTCTGTATGCCCAGTTCTTTTAAGCATTCTTGCTTGCTTTTGTTGTTATCAGCCAGTGTGCTGAGGAGATGAATGTCTTCAACATCCCCGATGGTGAGTGGGCTAGGTTTAGATGCTATTTCCGGTGGTTTGTATACCGGTGTCTTGGTAGCAAAGAATTTTTTAAGTTTAAGGCGTCTTGTAAATTTAAATAGATCAATTTGTATGTCTACGAAGTTGTTCCTGCTGGATGGTGAAAATGAAAGTCCTTTGTTGAGTACTTTCTTTTCTGGATTTGTAAATTCTCTATTGGACAAGTTCATGATTAGATTTTGTTCTGTTTCTGTCCCACAGTTTTCTGTGACTGGGATCTGGTCTGTCTTTGCATTATTTCTTCTTCCAGCTGTCTTGCGTCTTCTGACTCTTCTTCCTCCTCTGCTTCTTCTTGTTGGGTTCCTGTATTTGTCAACGGTTTTGCGAAGGATACCGTTTTTTTGTTGCTTTTGGGTTGTGGTTTCAGACGACTTGCTTTCTTGTGTAGTTTGATTTGATCTAAAAAACTACGTTTGGTTGGTGGTTTATCTGTTGTTTTCTCACACTGATCTGGTGTTTCATCTGGTTCACTGTCAATTTCGGAGCTAGCCCCTGAGCTGTTTGGGGTGCTTTCTTTGGATTTAGATTGTTGTTGATTCTGGTCGTATTTTGGTTGATAGGTAAAGACTCTGGCCCTCATTACGACCCTGGCGGATTTTTTCCGCCATCGACGGACTTTTCCGCCATGGCGTAAAGTCCGTTTACGCCATGGCGGATGGCGGACTTACCGCCCCATTCCGAGGTTGGCGGGGCGGTAAGTCCCCATTGACCCATTTACCCTTCCCCATTCCCATTTCGGCCCCATAGGGCTCAATGGGAGTGGGGAAGGCGTTAATTACGCCACCGTACATTACGGTGGCGTAATTAACACCAAGGTCCCATAGCGCCATGGATTTTTACGCCCGCAAAAAGCGGGCGGAAAAGTGACCATGGCGCTTTGGGAACTCGTAGTTGGCGGTAAGGGGTCGGCGCAGCTAACGCTGGCGTAAACCCCTTACCGCCAGGGTCGTAATGAGGGCCTCTGTCTTCTCTATAGTCTTTGTCATCCCGGAAAAATTTGTGGAGTTTTCTCATTTTCACTTCATCTTGGTGTGTTTTCAGAATTCTATACATAGTTTTGTAATTTTTCTCTTTGGTAGTTTTTGGAGCATCATAGTCTTCTATTTCTTTCTTTAGTTCTTCAAGTTGAATCACAACCCTATCATGTTTCCTTTTGGCGTGTTCTATTAGTAATTCTATCATTCTTGTTGATATAAGTATCAGGTTCCGTTCCCATTCATCTGCTAGATCTGAGTCAAGTGGATCGTCAAAGTCCGGAAAAATAAGGATCCTCAGGCCTCTCGGTATTCTCTTCTGTTCCGCATATTCCTGCATCGTTGTTTTTTCCCAGAATTTGTTGATTTCCTTTTTTGATAGTTTCTCAAGCCTCATAAATTTTTGTTTGAGGTCCTCTTGTAGATTGTTGTCTCTAAATGCGTTGTCTGTTGATCCTCGAGGGGCAAAGAGTGCCCTGATGTCCTCATTCCTTGACATCATATATTCTGCCATTTCTTCGTTTTTATTTTCCTGTTGCAATTTATTGGAAAATTCCAGGTGCTTGAGCATAGGCTGGTTCCCTAGTGTGAAGATGGGTGTGCTTTAGGCTCTAGGAATGGAACCTGCCAGTGCTAAGCTCCAAATGTTTTGTGATTACGATTTTTTGGGGGGGCAAGATCACAGGAGCGGTTTTGGGGTTAGCCTAAGCCCCAGTTTGGTAAGTAGAAAAAGAGAGGTTTGTTGCTCCCGGCTATCTTGCTTGTAGTTTATGAAATAAATATTTTTGACACTTTGGTTAATACGAATTAATTTGTTTATTGTTGGTGTTTTTCTCTATGATCTTTCCATAAGTACATGTGTTTATGAAAAACACTATTTCGAGCTTGACGAGCAAGTTTAGGTCAGCCGACACGTGTTTCGACCTTACGGTCGTTCTCAAGGCTGAACAATATTCAATAAGTGACAAAGTAGTGACATATTACATTATGTTCAGCAGTGGTGTTATGGTGATGTGCAAACATAGTGACAGGTAGTGACATAATATCAAAAAACATTGATGTGTCGGTATAAAGAAAGTTTAAAAATTGGAAGAAGAGGAGGGAGGAAGAGAAGAAAGAGGTAAGTAGCTGGTTGAAATTGTGCTAATGGTAAAATAGATTGAGGTAAATGCCTCTTACCCAATTAGGTTTGCTGTGTGCCCTCAGTGGGGTTCTGTAATATAAACTGTCCTTTGCGGCAGTCCTGGCTCCTGTTGGGCCCTGGGGGAGATAGAAATTGGGGAGGAGGGTTGGTGGGAACTTGCAATATGAACCCCCCAGGGGTACGTTAATAGTCCCACTTGCCTAGTTTAGGGATTGTTGGCTGTGCTCATTGCACATGAGCACTGTGGAAAACATCAAGGGCTTTTCTTGAATAGCCTTTGTGTGTTCCCACCCATTGTGCGTGTTGGTGGTGAAAATAGCGGTGTCATCTAAGTACATAACTGTCAATTGATTGTCCCCAGGCAGTATTGGCTGGGGTTGTTAAAATAGATGGTCCTGGATGTACATCAGGGGCTCTTTTGAGAAGTGCTCCTGTGTGTACCCAGCCATATAGAGCATTGGATTACATATCCTAGTCATTCGAGGGTGAGATAATGAAAATCATTTGAATTTGCGCTGATTACTAAGCACTGTCATGGGTTGCCGAAGGATCGCTATCCCTGGGATGGGCTGGAAGGCTTACCTGTTGCTCTGTCTGGCGTCCCAGGCGGTGCTCTGCTGCTTCTGCACACTGCGCCGGGTGCCGCCATTAAGAGCTGTTCGTTTACTGTTGACTCACGTTAGTCTCGGGATGCGCATGTGCGAAGGTGTAGCGTCTTAGCACTAGTCCCGGCGCATGCGCGTCGTGATGTGCGACTTGCGCATGTGCCGCGGATCAGCGAAACACACTCACCGGTTATGGCTAATGAATTGGCAATAGGAAAGAGGGCGGTTGGGCCCTAGCCATTAGGCTGCGTGGCAGAAAGGGATCTAAGGGGAAACTGAGTTGATGATATGGTTCGTGTGTTGCAGTAGTCTGTGGGGGTTGTGGGAGTATGGTGGTAACACCCATATCTGGGGTAATTCACCAAGGTGAAGTGAGTCAGTTGGACATGGGTGCATGTAAGTGGCATCACTTGCATCATGCCCATAGTTGGGTCAATTTTGGAATAAGACGTATATGTGGCATGGTCTCTCATTGGGCCGTGTTATATCCAAACCTGAGGTCACAAATCCCTGTGGGGGTTTGAGGAATAGGAGAAAAAGTAGAAAAAAGAAAAGAGAAGAGGTTTACAGGAAGACATTTAAATCATGGTCTTTATTAAGGCCATTTTTCACACATCTGAAATGACAAATTAAACGTGCTTCCTCTTGTCTCAGTTTTCGAATTCTGTCTCCTCCTCTTGGGCCCAGCCGGACCGTCTTTAGTCCGATGAACCTTATGTCACTCTTGTTTTCCATTTGGTGGTTCCTCTGCCAGTGGTTTGCCAATGGCAGTTTGGGGTCTTGCGAATGTATGCTATTCATGTGCTCTCTGATCCTGAAGCGTGTCTCACGGATGGTGCTGCCTATGTATATTTTATTGCAGAAACAGATAATTGCATATATTACAAATCTGCTTCTACAGTTAATGTGCTCAGTGATGTTGAAGATTGGGCAGCCTGAGAATTTGGCACATTTGGTCTGTGTTGCATGCTTGCACATTGAGCATGTCCCGCATTTCGTGAAACCAATTGGTGTCTTTTTACTGAGCCAGTCCTGTGCCATGATATGTTTGTCTACAAGGAAGGAGGGGCTCAGTAAGGTCCTTAGGGTTGGTGCTCTGCTGTATGACATGCTGGGATATGTTTCTAGTTGTGGCTTGATATGTTCGTCCATGAGGAGTAGTCCCCAGTGTTTTCTCAAGATTTTTTGAAATGCATAACTGTCTTTGTTGTATCTCGTTACGAATCTGATTGTTGGATTGTCATCATGTCTTCTGGGTTTGGGTGAGAGCAATGTTGATCTTTCCAGTTGGCAGGCTTCTTTTTTTGCTTTTGCCAGGTTCACATGGGAATAGCCCCGACTACTGAATCTTTGATCCAGCAGGTTGCATTCTTCTATGAACGATTCATCTGTGTTGCAATTCCTTCTTGCCCGAATGTATTCTCCTTTCGGAATGTTGCGGATGACACTTTTTCTGTGGCAACTTTGTGCATGGAGGGTGGAATTAACTTCCGTTGGTTTGCGGTAAGTTCTGGTAATGATTTTGTTTTCTTTTATTTCAATCTTGAGGTCAAGGAAGTCAATTTGGACATTGCTGATATGGCTAGTTAGTTCTATACCAAAGTCATTGGTGTTGAGATAGCCCATGTATTTGTTAAGTTCATCTTTAGTTCCCTTCCAAATTAAGATGATGTCATCTATGAATCTGGCCCAATTGACAATGAGCCTGGTGTATTTGTCTTCTTTCATTGCGTGTTTGAGCTCATAGGAGTGCATAAAGCAGTTTGCTAGCGCAGGAGCATAGCTGGCTCCCATTGCGATCCATTTGGTCTGCCTGAAATATTCTCCATTGAATATGAATATATTGTTCTTGAGAGAGAAGTTAAGGAAGGCTTTAGTCATTTCCACCTGGTCTAGGTGTGAGGCTGACTCATGTTTAAGAAGAAACCCCATGCTGGTTATGGCCAATTCATGGTCAATTGATGTGTACAGTGCTCTGACATCAAGCGTAGCCATTAGGAAATGCGGTTCCCATTTGATTTTGGCAAGGATCTCTAAGGTATGCATAGTGTCTCTTAGGTAGCTAGGTATTTTTGTGACCAGTGGCTGTATAACATTATTGATGTATCTGGCTAATGTCTCTGTTAGTCCTCCTATTCTACTCAGGATTGGTCTGCCCTCAGGAATGGCGTTAAAAGCTTTGTGAACTTTTGGCAGAAAATAAATGGTTGGCATAATGGGGTGGTCTGTCCTAAGGTAGTTGTATTCCTCATCTGTTATCAGCCCTGTTGTTTTGTAATTATTTAGTAGCTCCTGATGTTCCTTCAGAATCTTCGCTTGTGGGTTGTTGTCCAATTTAACATAATTTCCAGGTGTTTCCAGGTGGTTGAGTGCCATTTTGATGTAATCCGATTTGTCCATTACTACTATATTTCCACCTTTATCAGCTTCCTTGATTATAATGTTAGTTTCCTCTCGTAGGTTTTTGAGTATGGTCTGTTCTTCTTTGGTTAGGTTTCCCTTGGTCTCTGTTTCATGGGTCCGTTGGTCTTCCAATTTATGTAGATCCATGGTTACTGCTTGGTGAAAAGTGTCGATATAATTTTCTGCATAGAGTTGTGGCGTGAATCTAGATTTGGTTTTAAGTTCCGGAATCGTCATTGCTATATTCTGTATGCCCAGTTCTTTTAAGCATTCTTGCTTGCTTTTGTTGTTATCAGCCAGTGTGCTGAGGAGATGAATGTCTTCAACATCCCCAATGGTGAGTGGGCTAGGTTTAGATGCTATTTCCGGTGGTTTGTATACCGGTGTCTTGGTAGCAAAGAATTTTTTAAGTTTAAGGCGTCTTGTAAATTTAAATAGATCAATTTGTATGTCTACGAAGTTGTTCCTGCTGGATGGTGAAAATGAAAGTCCTTTGTTGAGTACTTTCTTTTCTGGATTTGTAAATTCTCTATTGGACAAGTTCATGATTAGATTTTGTTCTGTTTCTGTCCCACAGTTTTCTGTGACTGGGATCTGGTCTGTCTTTGCATTATTTCTTCTTCCAGCTGTCTTGCGTCTTCTGACTCTTCTTCCTCCTCTGCTTCTTCTTGTTGGGTTCCTGTATTTGTCAACGGTTTTGCGAAGGATACCGTTTTTTTGTTGCTTTTGGGTTGTGGTTTCAGACGACTTGCTTTCTTGTGTAGTTTGATTTGATCTAAAAAACTACGTTTGGTTGGTGGTTTATCTGTTGTTTTCTCACACTGATCTGGTGTTTCATCTGGTTCACTGTCAATTTCGGAGCTAGCCCCTGAGCTGTTTGGGGTGCTTTCTTTGGATTTAGATTGTTGTTGATTCTGGTCGTATTTTGGTTGATAGGTAAAGACTCTGGCCCTCATTACGACCCTGGCGGATTTTTTCCGCCATCGACGGACTTTTCCGCCATGGCGTAAAGTCCGTTTACGCCATGGCGGATGGCGGACTTACCGCCCCATTCCGAGGTTGGCGGGGCGGTAAGTCCCCATTGACCCATTTACCCTTCCCCATTCCCATTTCGGCCCCATAGGGCTCAATGGGAGTGGGGAAGGCGTTAATTACGCCACCGTACATTACGGTGGCGTAATTAACACCAAGGTCCCATAGTGCCATGGATTTTTACGCCCGCAAAAAGCGGGCGGAAAAGTGACCATGGCGCTTTGGGAACTCGTAGTTGGCGGTAAGGGGTCGGCGCAGCTAACGCTGGCGTAAACCCCTTACCGCCAGGGTCGTAATGAGGGCCTCTGTCTTCTCTATAGTCTTTGTCATCCCGGAAAAATTTGTGGAGTTTTCTCATTTTCACTTCATCTTGGTGTGTTTTCAGAATTCTATACATAGTTTTGTAATTTTTCTCTTTGGTAGTTTTTGGAGCATCATAGTCTTCTATTTCTTTCTTTAGTTCTTCAAGTTGAATCACAACCCTATCATGTTTCCTTTTGGCGTGTTCTATTAGTAATTCTATCATTCTTGTTGATATAAGTATCAGGTTCCGTTCCCATTCATCTGCTAGATCTGAGTCAAGTGGATCGTCAAAGTCCGGAAAAATAAGGATCCTCAGGCCTCTCGGTATTCTCTTCTGTTCCGCATATTCCTGCATCGTTGTTTTTTCCCAGAATTTGTTGATTTCCTTTTTTGATAGTTTCTCAAGCCTCATAAATTTTTGTTTGAGGTCCTCTTGTAGATTGTTGTCTCTAAATGCGTTGTCTGTTGATCCTCGAGGGGCAAAGAGTGCCCTGATGTCCTCATTCCTTGACATCATATATTCTGCCATTTCTTCGTTTTTATTTTCCTGTTGCAATTTATTGGAAAATTCCAGGTGCTTGAGCATAGGCTGGTTCCCTAGTGTGAAGATGGGTGTGCTTTAGGCTCTAGGAATGGAACCTGCCAGTGCTAAGCTCCAAATGTTTTGTGATTACGATTTTTTGGGGGGGCAAGATCACAGGAGCGGTTTTGGGGTTAGCCTAAGCCCCAGTTTGGTAAGTAGAAAAAGAGAGGTTTGTTGCTCCCGGCTATCTTGCTTGTAGTTTATGAAATAAATATTTTTGACACTTTGGTTAATACGAATTAATTTGTTTATTGTTGGTGTTTTTCTCTATGATCTTTCCATAAGTACATGTGTTTATGAAAAACACTATTTCGAGCTTGACGAGCAAGTTTAGGTCAGCCGACACGTGTTTCGACCTTACGGTCGTTCTCAAGGCTGAACAATATTCAATAAGTGACAAAGTAGTGACATATTACATTATGTTCAGCAGTGGTGTTATGGTGATGTGCAAACATAGTGACAGGTAGTGACATAATATCAAAAAACATTGATGTGTCGGTATAAAGAAAGTTTAAAAATTGGAAGAAGAGGAGGGAGGAAGAGAAGAAAGAGGTAAGTAGCTGGTTGAAATTGTGCTAATGGTAAAATAGATTGAGGTAAATGCCTCTTACCCAATTAGGTTTGCTGTGTGCCCTCAGTGGGGTTCTGTAATATAAACTGTCCTTTGCGGCAGTCCTGGCTCCTGTTGGGCCCTGGGGGAGATAGAAATTGGGGAGGAGGGTTGGTGGGAACTTGCAATATGAACCCCCCAGGGGTACGTTAATAGTCCCACTTGCCTAGTTTAGGGATTGTTGGCTGTGCTCATTGCACATGAGCGCTGTGGAAAACATCAAGGGCTTTTCTTGAATAGCCTTTGTGTGTTCCCACCCATTGTGCGTGTTGGTGGTGAAAATAGCGGTGTCATCTAAGTACATAACTGTCAATTGATTGTCCCCAGGCAGTATTGGCTGGGGTTGTTAAAATAGATAGTCCTGGATGTACATCAGGGGCTCTTTTGAGAAGTGCTCCTGTGTGTACCCAGCCATATAGAGCATTGGATTACATATCCTAGTCATTCGAGGGTGAGATAATGAAAATCAGTTGAAATTGCGCTGATTACTAAGCACTGTCATGGGTTGCCGAAGGATCGCTATCCCTGGGATGGGCTGGAAGGCTTACCTGTTGCTCTGTCTGGCGTCCCAGGCGGTGCTCTGCTGCTTCTGCACACCGCGCCGAGTGCCGCCATTAAGAGCTGTTCGTTTACTGTTGACTCACGTTAGTCTCGGGATGCGCATGTGCGAAGGTGTAGCGTCTTAGCACTAGTCCCGGCGCATGCGCGTCGTGATGTGCGACTTGCGCATGTGCCGCGGATCAGCGAAAGACACTCACCGGTTATGGCTAATGAATTGGCAATAGGAGAGAGGGCGGTTGGGCCCTAGCCATTAGGCTGCGTGGCAGAAAGGGATCTAAGGGGAAACTGAGTTGATGATATGGTTCGTGTGTTGCAGTAGTCTGTGGGGGTTGTGGGAGTATGGTGGTAACACCCATATCTGGGGTAATTCACCAAGGTGAAGTGAGTCAGTTGGACATGGGTGCATGTAAGTGGCATCACTTGCATCATGCCCATAGTTGGGTCAATTTTGGAATAAGACGTATATGTGGCATGGTCTCTCGTTGGGCCGTGTTATATCCAAACCTGAGGTCACAAATCCCTGTGGGGGTTTGAGGAATAGGAGAAAAAGTAGAAAAAAGAAAAGAGAAGAGGTTTACAGGAAGACATTTAAATCATGGTCTTTATTAAGGCCATTTTTCACACATCTGAAATGACAAATTAAACGTGCTTCCTCTTGTCTCAGTTAAGCCTTCCTTAACTTCTCTCTCAAGAACAATATATTCATATTCAATGGAGAATATTTCAGGCAGACCAAAGGGATCGCAATGGGAGCCAGCTATGCTCCTGCGCTAGCAAACTGCTTTATGCACTCCTATGAGCTCAAACACGCAATGAAAGAAGACAAATACACCAGGCTCATTGTCAATTGGGCCAGATTCATAGATGACATCATCTTAATTTGGAAGGGAACTAAAGATGAACTTAACGAATACATGGGCTATCTCAACACCAATGACTTTGGTATAGAACTAACTAGCCATATCAGCAATGTCCAAATTGACTTCCTTGACCTCAAGATTGAAATAAAAGAAAACAAAATCATTACCAGAATTTACCGCAAACCAACGGAAGTTAATTCCACCCTCCATGCACAAAGTTGCCACAGAAAAAGTGTCATCTGCAACATTCCGAAAGGAGAATACATTCGGGCAAGAAGGAATTGCAACACAGATGAATCGTTCATAGAAGAATGCAACCTGCTGGATCAAAGATTCAGTAGTCGGGGCTATTCCCATGTGAACCTGGCAAAAGCAAAAAAAGAAGCCTGCCAACTGGAAAGATCAACATTGCTCTCACCCAAACCCAGAAGACATGATGACAATCCAACAATCAGATTCGTAACGAGATACAACAAAGACAGTTATGCATTTCAAAAAATCTTGAGAAAACACTGGGGACTACTCCTAATGGACGAACATATCAAGCCACAACTAGAAACATATCCCAGCATGTCATACAGCAGAGCACCAACCCTAAAGACCTTACTGAGCACCTCCTTCCTTGTAGACAAACATATCATGGCACAGGACTGGCTCAGTAAAAAGACACCAATTGGTTTCACGAAATGCGGGACATGCTCAATGTGCAAGCATGCAACACAGACCAAATGTGCCAAATTCTCAGGCTGCCCAATCTTCAACATCACTGAGCACATTAACTGTAGAAGCAAATTTGTAATATATGCAATTATCTGTGTCTGCAATAAAATATACATAGGCAGCACCATCCGTGAGACACGCTTCAGGATCAGAGAGCACATGAATAGCATACATTCGCAAGACCCCAAACTGCCATTGGCAAACCACTGGCAGAGGAACCACCAAATGGAAAACAAGAGTGACATAAGGTTCATCGGACTAAAGACGGTCCGGCTGGGCCCAAGAGGAGGAGACAGAATTCGAAAACTGAGACAAGAGGAAGCACGTTTAATTTGTCATTTCAGATGTGTGAAAAATGGCCTTAATAAAGACCATGATTTAAATGTCTTCCTGTAAACCTCTTCTCTTTTCTTTTTTCTACTTTTTCTCCTATTCCTCAAACCCCCACAGGGATTTGTGACCTCAGGTTTGGATATAACACGGCCCAACGAGAGACCATGCCACATATACGTCTTATTCCAAAATTGACCCAACTATGGGCATGATGCAAGTGATGCCACTTACATGCACCCATGTCCAACTGACTCACTTCACCTTGGTGAATTACCCCAGATATGGGTGTTACCACCATACTCCCACAACCCCCACAGACTACTGCAACACACGAACCATATCATCAACTCAGTTTCCCCTTAGATCCCTTTCTGCCACGCAGCCTAATGGCTAGGGCCCAACCGCCCTCTCTCCTATTGCCAATTCATTAGCCATAACCGGTGAGTGTCTTTCGCTGATCCGCGGCAAATGCGCAAGTCGCACATCACGACGCGCATGCGCCGGGACTAGTGCTAAGACGCTACACCTTCGCACATGCGCATCCCGAGACTAACGTGAGTCAACAGTAAACGAACAGCTCTTAATGGCGGCACCCGGCGCGGTGTGCAGAAGCAGCAGAGCACCGCCTGGGACGCCAGACAGAGCAACAGGTAAGCCCTCCAGCCCATCCCAGGGATAGCGATCCTTCGGCAACCCATGACAGTGCTTAGTAATCAGCGCAATTTCAAATGATTTTCATTATCTCACCCTCGAATGACTAGGATATGTAATCCAATGCTCTATATGGCTGGGTACACACAGGAGCACTTCTCAAAAGAGCCCCTGATGTACATCCAGGACCATCTATTTTAACAACCCCAGCCAATACTGCCTGGGGACAATCAATTGACAGTTATGTACTTAGATGACACCGCTATTTTCACCACCAACACGCACAATGGGTGGGAACACACAAAGGCTATTCAAGAAAAGCCCTTGATGTTTTCCACAGTGCTCATGTGCAATGAGCACAGCCAACAATCCCTAAACTAGGCAAGTGGGACTATTAACGTACCCCTGGGGGGTTCATATTGCAAGTTCCCACCAACCCTCCTCCCCAATTTCTATCTCCCCCAGGGCCCAACAGGAGCCAAGACTGCCGCAAAGGACAGTTTATATTACAGAACCCCACTGAGGGCACACAGCAAACCTAATTGGGTAAGAGGCATTTACCTCAATCTATTTTACCATTAGCACAATTTCAACCAGCTACTTACCTCTTTCTTCTCTTCCTCCCTCCTCTTCTTCCAATTTTTAAACTTTCTTTATACCGACACATCAATGTTTTTTGATATCATGTCACTACCTGTCACTATGTTTGCACATCACCATAACACCACTGCTGAACATAATGTAATATGTCACTACTTTGTCACTTATTGAATATTGTTCAGCCTTGAGAACGACCGTAAGGTCGAAACACGTGTCGGCTGACCTAAACTTGCTCGTCAAGCTCGAAATAGTGTTTTTCATAAACACATGTACTTATGGAAAGATCATAGAGAAAAACACCAACAATAAACGAATTAATTCGTATTAACCAAAGTGTCAAAAATATTCATTTCATAAACTACAAGCAAGATAGCCGGGAGCAACAAACCTCTCTTTTTCTACTTTACAGAACTGGTTGGATCAATACAGATGCTACTGCCCTCTTAAGAAAACTTCATGATCCACAGAATGAGATCTCCTCCTGAATGGAAATCCCTGCTACCAGAGTCTGAGCTCTGCGGCAGTGAATGTACATAATTTGTTTAGTGGTATTAGATGACCTTCGGCATGAAACTTGGTATATGGAACCCTGTAAATTTGTTGGTAACAGAGTTTTTTTTCTCCTCCCATTAAGCCTACATAGGGACCATAATTAAGATGTTTTGTTAATTTCGGTTCCTAGTTAAGCATGTGAAAGGTTTGATGCTTACTCAAGCTACTTCACTGCAAGTTGGTTTTATTTCCCACTATTTATTTTTATAATAGATATGAAGGTACTGCATCTGGACAAAGGCTATCATGGCCCCATAATACTTTATATTTGTTTCACCCAAGGTCATTAATATTCAGTTTAGCCAATCCAGCGCATGCAAATAACAGAGTGTCTATAAGATTGGCATTCAAAATCCCCAAAGTTGTCCATTTAAGAAAAGTCAAAATAGCAGGTGCAGAAATATTTGATTGTTTAAATGGGAATTCTGACCCTCCTCAGGTCTCTAGTGCTTTGAAATATACATTATGAGTAAAACAAAGGAAACGTTCTTGGCCCTTTTCAGGAAATAACTAGTGTTAACCATAGTAAGGATGTTAGACAAAATGCTTGCAGGAAGTAGTGCTAATACTGAACCCCTAATTCCCATAAACACAAAACATAAGGCAATGTAGAAATAAAACGGTTATCCAGTCTCGAAAGAAGCTTGAGACATGACATATTCTCACGGACTGTGCAGTAAGGAAAGATTGTCAAGGTTTCTGGTCGCGGGTCAGAACCCTCAGAATAGTGAAAACATTGGAAATTTGTATTCCAGACAATCAGTCGACTGAACATTTTAGGACTCTCTGCGAGAGTGAGGAGTTGGATGGTTTCGTTGTATCAGCAATAGAACATTGGTGACAGTATCTAAAAAAGTAGGTCATTTTTGTATGATGCTTATAAAACTAAGCTTGTGAGAATAGTTTACTGCAAGCCTTCATAATGCAAATTAAAGTCCTGGGTATGGCCCCCTCAACCATTCACCCTTCTCAGATTTAATTCAGTAACATTTAATTTAGCATTATCACTGCATGGCTTAGATGTGAAAGTAGTCTGGCATGTAGTAGTATTTATAAATACCTGATAATATTAAATGAGGTTTGGGAAAGACATTTTACCCATTGATTTGTTTAAATGTATGTAACAATGGTCTCAACTAGTAACACAATCATATTAAGGGGTGGCCAATTTACAGCTTCAATAGTTTTATTGCAAAACTGTGTTCCCTTCTATGCCCAGTCCATTGGTCCTTACCTGTTCATGTTCTGGCCATTTTGTGAATTTGATATTGCAACAGCATTTACAACGTCCTTAGCAAATTGTTGGACAGTCGACAGCTTATTTTAAATCATGCAGTTTGAAGGATCTGGGTCCCATGCAGATATGATCATGTCTCTCCATGGGTACTTAAATATCATTGAAGAAAAGTGCCTTCAAGCATGGGGGAGTAGCAGTATGGCACTGCCTCCCCCTCACATCCACTTCCTACCCCCTCTGTTTGTGGCATATGCAAAATGTAACTTAATCGATTGAAGTGTCAGCGACATCCTCATAAACCAAACCTTGTCCTGCCCTTTTGAGAATGGAAACAGGTCAGTCAAAGCAAGCGCCTATCCCTCCTTAAGGGAGACAAGTTTATTTTTAAAACACAAGCTATTCACCAAAGCCTTGTACATTTCTGGATCAATGGCACTATTTTTCAAGAGGTGATATAACAAAGCAATTCCTAGAGGAAGGTGCATTTGATCTGGATAGGATTGTCTGTCTAAGAGGAGCTCTAGATTTCCTGGGATCAAAAATCCATCAATGTGTTCCTTGATTTGATGCAGCAGCTACTGAAGGACGTTCTAAATCATGGCGTAGAGCCCCAAAAGATGTCCAGGTGAATCTCCAAGAGTAGTTGAAGGAGATAAAAGCAGAACTAGCAAATGTTGCTATACCTCAAAACAGAAAAAGCGATTGCAGACTATGTACAGCACTCCAAAGGAGGACCCCCAATTAAAGAAATTCCAAAAGATATTCTTAATTGGTATGATCCTGCTATATTAAATCCTATACCTGATCGGGCAGCCGATCAAACTCAGGCAGCTGCAGCTGCTCCACCATCAGGCAGGTCCAATTTCAGCGTCCAGGCCCATCTCCTGGTGAACAATTGCATGTAGTCAGTCCAACCCTATACGATCAATGGAACTTCACTTCGTGATCACATTCTGCTATTGGTGCACTACATGATAAATGCCATATCGCAAATCCTTTTGGCTCCTTACCCACAGAATGTGTCTTCAACTTTTGAAGGGTTTCCTAATACTCCTCCACAAGCTGATTCTGTGACGCAGTATATCAGACAGTTTTTCAGGACAGACAATACATAAGTAACTGTGCATGCACCATTGAACTCAACAGATTTGTTTCATGTTACTTAGAGGTATCCTACAAATATGAGAATGGTGTGAAGTTTCAAGAATAATTCAAAGTAACAATTGCTTGTTGTAATCCTACAGACCTTAAACAGTTATTACGGCATGTTATTTCTCCAGATATGTTTATTTTTTTTACAATTGAGATGTAATTGGCCAATGCAAGTTCACTCTGACATTTCCATACTATTGTAGAAATCTGTCCAAAAATGACAGGCAGGGCAATGATTAATTCATGCAAGCTGACTAAGGGTGAGAATCAAGCTGATTATCTCACGAGATGTAAGTAACGTTTTGAACAGTACTGTGGGATTCTCAATGTTGCAGAAACAAGCTGTGCTCTTTGAATTCATAACAGTGCTGCAGCCCAACATCGACAAAGGAATTGAAGGAGTGCACTTTGGTTGGGAAAGCAAGAATTATATGGAAGTTAGCTGTGAACTATTTTCAGTAGAAAGGCAGAATGCGACAAGGAAAAACAGTCAGATTGTGCTGCAAATCCAGCAGCTGCATCCTTCACTAGAATAGGTGGGATACAGGCCAGGGCCCAAACCCTGAGAGAGAGGAAAAAATAAAATCAGAGGAACTCCCATTAACGTGGGGCAAGGGAGAGTCCAGAAATAACAGATGTCAAACACTGCAATGACCAGAGTTATTATTGAAAAAAGTGTTTGGCACTTGAAGCTCAATTTGACCAGCTCCACAGACAGGTCAACCACTGCACCTCTGTCCTTTTTCACAATCATGTCAACCAGCTTCACCACATGCTCCACTCTATATGAAAAAGAACAGCAGGGGGGTAAAACCATTATTGACCCAATGGCTAAATTGGCCCTTCTGCTTATTATGTGAAATGTGTGGATAGAGGAAAGAATTTGTTGTTAGGGATTGCATACAAAAGCGGCCCAGAACCAACAAAATGTGGAAGGCCTTCTTAGCAAGAGAAATACGGTGTTCCGACTTTGGCGCATATTAGCTATTTCTGCATCTTGCTTGGTCATTTATCAAAGTAGCACAGATGATTCAGAAATTAGAGCAATACAAAATTAAATAGGCTTTTCTCAATAAGGAGGGCAAAGAGCAAATCCAGATTTTATAAAAGCCACATGCACATGTCTATAGAGAACTGCACCCAGAAAACAAAGGATACACGTGGGTTCAGAACAGAACATATAGATTCTCAAGCAAATTACCTATGAATTTAAGCTTACATGAGCCAATGCAAACAAGTCACCTGTGGCATGTACATTGCTTAACGCATAGTCCGATGCTTGCCGTTCTTTGTCTATTATCAAGTGGACATATATAATATATTCACTATCTCACACCTGCACATTTTGGTGTATTATATATGCACTTTGTTGATTGGTATAACTTTCTCTAGTACCATACTTGTCTTGATGCAGGAGAAAAACAAATGTTTAACCATACTTGTATTCTGTAATATGCTCTACGGAGAATCAGTGACATTTATAAAGAGATCAATGTAAAGCAGAAATGTCAGTATGTCTAGTGTGTATTAGAATACAGCATATGTATATGGAAATTGTTGTGATTGAAAATGGATGCCTTTGTGGATTTATAATAGTGAGATTCATATAGGCAAGTAACATTTCATTTGGAGTTGTATTGTATGCATACGCATTATAGTGATCTCCAGGGCAAAGTTGGAGACCCAGGTTGTTGAAGCTATCTAATCATTTTAAATACAATTTGATTTTTGAATCCCTCACTGTCTGGTCTTTACTCTGAATTGTGGGGTGGGATTGTAAAAATTGGGGTATTAGAGCGATGTGCCACGTCTGAGTCAACCACTAGCCAAAAATATAAAATATTCTACATTGTCATGCCTCATAGATACTGGAGCATCACGCTCAATTTCTGCATGCTGTTAGTTCTGATAAAGTGGTAAATTCAGTGGGTGTTGGAGGCCACCCGATCCCCACCCGGTGCCAATACCTATGTCTGTCATTGTGAATTCTATTACTGAACATTATGCCTTTGCACTTCTATGCCAGTACATTTATTAGATTTGGATCAACTCTATAAAGTGGGCTTCACTATTTATTGTGACCCGGTTGGCATTTATTTGGATGTACCAGTAAATATAGAATTCAAAGACATGTTTTTGTGCGAGAGTCTCCTAGTCCAACAGACTGGCTGTAGAACAATGTCTGCTTGTTGCAACAGCAACTGTTAGACCAGGTTCCTCTGCAATTATCATCCACGCATGCAAAACTAAGCTGGGCACATGTTGTATGTGGAACCTAGGCATATTACTCTGAACCCAGCAATAGCTCTTCCATGTATCCCACATTATCCCATATAAAAAAATGGAAGAGGACATACAACCTGTTATTGAATCCTTACGTCAGCAAGGAATGATTGTCCCTACTAGCAGCCCTTTTAGCACACCTATTTTACCTGTGAAAAACCCTGGTTAAGTAACTTAGTGATTCATACAAAAGTTGCAGGCTGTTAATATAGCAGTAGTTCTCAATCCTACAACTATTTTATCTTGTATTTCTGTAATTGCAACCTACTAAACAGTGGTAGATTTAGGTTTGGCAATCTTCCCTATACATGTGCATCCTGCTAGTCTATATTTATTCACCTTTCCTTATAGAAACCTGTGATTCAAATTCACAAGACACCCACAGGGTCACGCCGAGAGCCCAACTATTTTCTCTAAGATTGTAAAACAAGATCTTCATTCACTTCTGTTCAAATGGGAAGGTAGGGTCTGTTTTGATTCAACATTTTAATGATCATTTATTGACGTCCACATCCTTATAAGCATGTAAATAAGAGTCTCTTGATTTGCTGGCAGCTCTTGCTTTGAAAGTACATAAAGCCCTGAAAGAAATATTTCAAGTGCATTAGATGCTAGTCATTTATCTTGGGCAAATATCTCGGTTGAGGGAGAGGCACTTGTCTAAAGCCTTTTGTCTTGTCTGAAGCATTGAAAAATGGGGTGTGCTTACACCTTCTTATGCGCCAATATAGGAAAAAAAAATCCAGAATTGATTTATTGTCAAAGATTCTTTATTTGTGCTTTTGTAGGCCTTGGTGGATGACACGTGTTTCGGCAACCGAACTTTGCCTTTCTGAAATCCGGGCTATTTTTAATTGTCAACAAAAAGAGAAATAAATAACAAGAAATATAAAACATAGTTGATTTGTACATGTATACTAATCACAAAAAAAACATATGTGGTTGGTGACTGTTATCGTGATTTCAAAAGCACAAGGAAAAAAGTAGAAAGAGTGAGAAAATAATTATTGTGTTAAATTATATATGGACCGGTATACGGTTGTTAAGTGCATAAATTCTAGCTCCTTGCTGTACAGAGCTGGGGAGTGCGGGTGAGGGACTGATGATAAGGGATGACTGGAAATCATAAACTGCTTGTCATGCAAATCTGCCTGTATCCCAACGTTACCAAAGAAATCACTGATTTAAACAACGTGACTGAGTTTTCTTACCAAGTAGATCATTTTGTCCAAGGTGCGTGGATGATTGTATCATGCCATTCATCATTCTATGGGCTCAATCCCACCTAAATAGTTAATAAACTTAATTGTATATGTGGCCTGCTAAATAATTAATTAAATAAATGCGATGATTGTTACTTCAAAGTAAAAAAAAAAACTTTATGCCCTGCAGGCATGTTTTGGTATCGCTTCGACTAACCAATTTATCTATTACTATTAAGAATACTGTGCGTGTCTTGTGTGGTACGTATTTGTTGTTACATGAGTTTATAAGTAAAGTAAAATAATTTCAAATGCGCATGAGTGCTGTTCATGTTATCGAGCGCGATCTCAACTTGGCTTAAGTAACGCGCCACATTATATACAATGTCTTGTTATAGAAAACCATTGGTGATTCTAACACCTAGATATCCCCGTCGGTATGCTTCTCAGCATGTTTGATAAAGACGTAGGACTGATAAATATGGTGCCCTCGTTTCTAGGTGGGCTTCCATGTAGTGGCTTACCTCATTATTATCCGTCTCCAACCTCAAGCGTCGCGTTCGTTCGTGTCCGCAATCCACACTTCTTTTGAATCTATGGACCTTGTTTATGTGTATTAGTCCTACTTTAGTTTCAATTATGTCGGCCATGTTTTGGGATCAAGTGCCATGTCTTTCATTACTGCGGCTAAATTCCATCCCAACTAGTATTGCGTTTATAGTAAGACGCGCACATTAATGGAAATTGCCCCATCTATTGCCACATCTTATTTCTTGAAGAATGTTTAGAATTTCCCCTGTTTAATAAAACCATATGTCAATTTAATGCAAACAATTATACCGGCATATATCAAGCATATATAGGTACCGAGTATCAAAGGTTAGTATGGGCTTGGGCCGGGGGTGTGGGGAGGGCCAGATTGGACAGAAGGATAGGATGCCATAATGTACCTCAGTGTTGTTAGTGCATTCTGGTTATTGTAGTTACTACATTCCAGCTTCCTTCTAAACCTCTGTGATTTCAAAGATTGTGTATTTACATACATAGGTACATACCACAACATTGATTAGCTCCATAGTAAATATCTTGAATCAATGCCATCAGAGTGGCAAACAATCACATTGGGCCTCATTACACGGTAGGAGGTAGCCATGGTGCTATTAGCACCATGGCTACCCCCTTACCGCATTCCAGGTCCGGGTTCCCGAAATAGGGACTTACCGGGTCATTCCAACCTTGGAGGACCCGGTAAGTCCCCATTCCGGGAACCATTCCCCATTCTCATTTGAGCCCCCATAGAGCTCAATGGGAATGGGGATGGAGCTAATAACGGTACCGCAATTTGTGGTACCATTATTAGCTATGAAATCCCTTAACGGGTCCCATACATAACGCCTGGTAAAACCAGGCGTTGAGGAAGGGACCCTCTAAGGGACCTCGGAATAGGGTGGTAATGGATTACCGGCACCGGTGACCTTACCGGTGCCGGTAATCCCTTACCACCTACCACGTAATGAGGCCATTGACATATTATCATGACATTATTACATGTTCCAAAACATATTACAAGAAGTGAACCATTTCATTGTCTGAGTTGAGTCAAAATTCTACAGTTCTGAAATGGCAAATCAATCTGGCTTCTGCCTGTCTCAATCGTAGTTCTTGATTACCACCTCTTCTACTCATCTGGATTTTTTGGAAACCAATAAATTTGATGTCTTTTGTGTTTTCCATTTGGTGGTGGGCTTGCCAATGCTGTGATAGTGGTAAATTATTGTCCTTGCTACTGATGGCTGATATGTGTTCTCTTATGTGCACTCTCAATTCTCGTATCGTACTCCCGATGTATAATAATTGGTAAAGTGCATATAATTGCATACACAACATGTTTTGAGCGACAATTCATCTGTTGTTTTATTGTTGTTATGATTCCATTTTTATTCTTGAACATGCTAGTTTCTGGTAATGCATATTTGCACATGGTACACAATCTATATTTTCTAAATCCTAATTTTGGTTGCTGTAGCCAATTCGTTGATGATATTTCCTCTTTATCCGGTAGTAGGGATGGACTGAGAGTGCTTTTCAGAGTTTTGGCTCTTCTAAAAACCAATGTAGGTTGTTCTCTGATACATTTTCCAACATGAGGGTCTAACTTTAGAAGATACCAGTTCTTTTTGAGTGCTTTTCTGATCACTTTGCTGTTTGCACAATATGTAGTGATGAACTGGACAGTATCATCTTGTTTTGATTCTTTGGTCCTTGGAGTCAATGTTGACTGTCTGTTTATTTTTTTAGCTTTGGTGCGTGCTTTTGCAATGGCTTTTTGGGAGTATCCCCTAGCATTAAATCGGATGGATAGTAGTTCACATTCAGATTCAAAAGCAGATGTTTTTGTGCAATTGCGTTTGGCACGTATGAATTCTCCCTTAGGGATGTTTCTAATAACTAGTGTGCAATGGCAGCTTGTGGCGAAAAGAGTTGAGTTGACTTCTGTTTCTTTTCTGTAGGTTTTGGTTTTGAGTTTGTCCCCTGATACGAATATTGAAAGATCCAAAAAAATGAATTTCTGATTCGCTGCAAGATCCAGGAAATTCAAAGCCATAACATTTATCATTGACCTGATTTAAAAAAGCTCCCAATTCATGCTTGGTTCCACTCCAAAACAGTAACACATCATCTATGTAACGAGTCCATATCACCACTTTATTTCTGAATGCAATCATTTGATATATAAATAAGTCTTCAAACATTCCCATGACCAAGTTTGCCAGGGCTGGTGCATACTTGACACCCATCGCGACTCCACGTGTTTGTTTAAAGAAAAGGCTGTCAAATGTGAAGATTTTGTTCTCGAATGTTGTCATCAGCATCTCTTTTAACATACAGACATAGTTGAAGTGTGAGGCTGATTCATCTTTAAAAATGTAATCCATTGTTTGAAGGGCCAAGTCGTGCCCTATCGATGTATAAAATGACTTTATGTCCCAAGTTGCCAGAAGGAATTCTGCTGCCAATGTATTTGTTCCAAAATGTTGATAGCTGCAGTTGTATCTTTAAGATATGCTTTAACTTGACATACTTTTGGTCTAAGGATATTGTCAATGTATTCTGCCAGTGGTTCTGTTGCCCATCCGATACTGCTTACAATGGGCCATCCTTCGGGAATTATGTCAAATGTCTTATGTACCTTTGGAAGAAAGTAAATCATGGGTATTGTTGGTTTTGATACCGAGAGATGTGATTTTTCATCATCAGTGATTAGTCATTGTTGATGCCACCCATCAAGTAAGGTTTTTAACTCCTGTGTGGTTCTTGCTGTAGGATTGACTGATAGTTTCTCGTAACATTTTGGGGTCTCCAGATAGTTGTTAGCCATCTTGCTATAGTCTGAGTGGTTCATTATGCTAATATTACCCCCTTTATCCACTTCTTTGATAACAAGCACTTTGTTGGTTTGCAGTTTATGTAATACAATTCTCTTTCTTTGGTAACGTTGGGATACAGGCAGATTTACATGATAAGCAGTTTATGATTTCCAGTCATCCCTTATCATCAGTCCCTCACCCGCACTTCCCCAGACTCTGTACAGCAAGGACCTAGAATGTATGCACTTAACAACCGTATACCGGTCCATATATGATTTAACACAATAATTATTTTCTCACTCTTTCTACTTTTTTCCTTTTGCTTTTGAAATCACGATAACAGTCACCAACCACATATGTTTTTTTTGTGATTAGCGTACATGTACAAATCAACCATGTTTTATACTTCTTGTGATTTTTTTCTCTTTTTGTTGACAATTAAAAATAGCCCGGATTTGAGAAAGGCAAAGCTCGGTTACTGAAACACGTGTCATCCACCAAGGGCTACAAAAGAACAAATAAAGAATATTTGACAATAATCAATTACAAAGGTGTAAGCACACACCATTTTTCTGTGATTGAACAACGGGGTGGAGGGTCTCTTAGTCTCTGTAGATGCTCACACCCATGCGACACAAGTTAATATATATACTTTCTAACCAAGAATAACATAACTTTATATACAATTGAGGTCGTGAGGTACAATTTATCAACCAAACAGCTTGTCTGAAACATTATTGCTACCTGTTGGTAATGTCATTGTGGCAGGATGTTCTGAATCTGGTTATGCAACTTATCATGGAACCTATTTCATATGTGGAATTTCAGCTTACCGCTGGCAATCAATGAAATGGAATGGGAGTTTTATGGGATATGTGCTACCTGCCATTAGGCACTTTAATAAATTGCCATCTCGACCAAGGGGTAACAGAGAATCAGACTGGAAGACATTTGCTGACGGCATGGGTTCTCTGATGTCAGGAGTAGGTATTACCACAAGAAAATGTAGGTTTTCGCTGTTAGAAAATGTGCACTTCAGAATCGCTTTCAGTAATAACCCATGAACATGTTGCAGAGTGCACAATGGTGCTGCAGACTCATATTTCCCTACACACAGCTGTTACCTCAAAAGGAAGTTTGTGCCCTTGTTGTATCTGAATGTTACATTTACCCCAAATTATGCAGACGATCTTACTAATATCACCACTCACATTAGGAAATTGTCTGCTATAATACATAAAGCGAATACTTCCACAGGGATATCCGATTGGTCATATCTCATTCACTCAACCGGGTCCTTGGGGTCTTCCATAATCCATGAAATTGCTGTATGTAATTTTTGGAAAATATATTTCGTATCTACTAATCAGATGCGTGTTTAGTTTTCTGGTAAAGCACACCGTAAAAGCTCTGAAGGACCGGGAAAAGCTGATGCAACTGAGGAGGTTTTCACAAATGATGATGTATTATTCAAAACATTTGAGAGTATAAGATTCAGTTTCAAAGGAGAGGATCTATCAGGTAAAGATGCAAATGTATGCTTAAAGAATGTTGATGGAAATATAATGGTAAGTGAATTTAATGCAACTATAAAGAGTTGTGAAAAACTAGGTGTCAATATTAGTATTAGACACAGTGCAGCTGAATAGAGAAACCATTTTGAAAAGTGTGTGCCTGCAAGAGGAATAGGAGAAGGTAGCTTGGCAACTAACAATATATTTGCTTGACACTTTATAATCTGCGAAACATAGCAAAGTATTTAGAGGTATGATGCTTACACTGCCAAAAATGTATTGGGGCATGTTGATCAAGTCACTTCAAATGAATGTTGCTAGAAGAGTGTTAAGGCTTACTTGTGTTTGATGTGCACATCTGCGTGGGTTCTCATGCAAACCGAAGTCAACTTTGTTTGTCTAAGTTTGCCCGAGTATTTAGAGCCAGCCATTGTGTTAATTAGGGTAAATTGAAACCCTCCATAGTGAGGGCATGAACTTTGGCATTGTTCCTTTGAGACCAATGTACTGAAAACTGTAGAAATGGTAGTGAATTCTGGGGCAGAGTAAGAGTCTGGAGTTGCATGGGCTACCTGTATGTTCTTTTTATTTATTTATTTAATTTATTTATTGTACATTTGTAAGGCGCTTGTACATCAAGAAATTGTATTTCAAAGCGCCCATAGGGCAACACAGAGGAAACATGGGAACAAAAGGCAAATGTAATAGCAATGAAGAGAAAGAAAGAGGCGGTCCTACTAGGCCTTGTGAGCATTCAGCGCACGCAAGTCTAGAGAGAGAGAAGGGACGGGTGGAGGGGGTAAGTGCTAGGAGTTCCACAGAGGGAAGTCCAAGGGAGTAAATTGCAAGCAACTGTTAAGTGCCTGGCAGAGATCACTTGGTAAGAGTGTTCAACTGCCAATACAATAAGTGCAGGCCTGTGAGATAGCACAAGCCAGTGGGCGTCCAAAGGCAAGTGCTGGGAGTTGGCAGAGGCTGATGGTGATTGGGGGGAAGGCTAGGACCAGGAAGGACACGTGAGGGCCTGGCACCAATCTCAACGACTGTGGGGTTTAGCACGGGAGGGAGAGGGGGAGGAGGAGGTGAAAAGGAACGTGTTGAGGAGCTTCAGGAATTTGAGGAGATCTGGCTCAAGATGGAGAAGAAGGGCAAGGCGGTTCCAGAAGCACTTGACACACACATAGAGTTGGCGCTGGAGGACCGTAAAGATCTGGAGGGGGAGTATTTGGTGAGAGCCAGTTATAGATATCGTGGTCCCCAGTCCCAGACAGCTTTATGGATGATGCAGAGGGATTTGAATTTGATCCTTGCAGCAACCAGGAAGAGAGATGCAGTCCCTGGGCTTGAGGCCAAGGATACGTCTTGCAGCCCTATTCTGGATAAGCTGGAGGGGATGGAGAGAGGAAGAGGGTAGATTAAGGAAGGGGATGTTGCAGTAGTCAGGCCTATAGATTACAGAGCTCTAGAGACATTGAGCTTCTCAGGTGAAAAGTGAGGAAAGGAAGGATTCCTTTGAGGAGGTGGATTTAAAAGTGGGCCTTCTTGGCAAAGTCCTGGATGTGAGGGAGGAAAGAGAGAGAAGTCGAATATGACTCCAAGGTTTCTGGCTGCAGATGAAGGAGAAGGTGGAGAGCCCATAGAGGGTGGCCAGAGTGAAGGGAAGAGCAGGATTATGGGAAGGATCTCAGTCTTGCTGGCGTTGAGGCAGAGATCATTAGAGGCACACCAAGACTGGATGGAAGATAGGCAATCAGGAATGATGGATGAAGTATGGAGAGGATCAGAGGCAAGTTTGAAGAAAAGTTGTGTGTCACCTGTGTAACACTGGAAGTAAGGGGAGAAAGTGGAAATTAGGTGAGCAAGCAGAGGGAGATAGATATTAATGAGCCCTGGAGAAAGGTTGGAGCCCTGGGGAATGCCACAGGTGACGATAGATTTGGGATAAAATAAAGAGCCCAGGATAACCTGAGAGGGACGGTCAGTGAGGAAAGAATTCAGCCAGTCCAGTGCCCGCTCCGAGATACCAAGGGTATTTTGGAGCTGCTTTATGAGGATGGAGTGGTTCACCGCATCAAATGCAGAAGAGAGATCAAGTAGAATGAGAAAAGCTGTAGAGTTAGAGTCAAGAGATACGAGCAATTCTTCATGCGTGTTCAGGAGAGCAGTTTCCGTGCCTCTGGATGCCCGGAATGCATATTTATGGTTGTGTAGGCAACCAACAAGGTCAGTATGCTGGGTCAGTTGGGGGAAGACCAGCTTCTCCAAGCGTTTTCCAAGGAAGGGGTGATAGAGATGGGGCAGTAGTTAGCCGGGCACGCGAGTTTGGCAGAAGGTATTTTCAGGAGGGGACACACAAAAATGTGCTTGAGGGAAGAGGGGAAAGACCCAGTGGCAAGAGAGTGATTTCAGTAATCAGCAAGTGCAGGGGCAAGGGATCCAATATTGTCCTTGATGGTTCTGGAAGAACAGGGGGAGACCTGTTTGGAGGAGACCTTCATAGAGCGGACAACCATAATGACCTCATCGGATGTGATAGAAGAGAAGGAGGAGAGAAAGGCATAGGGAGAATGGGAGGTCATAGGTGTCAGGAGGATGGGAGGATGGGAGGGGAAAAGGAAGAGAGAGTGCTCATGATGTCTTGAATTTTTGCTGTAAAGCTTGTGGCCTGAGTGGGAAGAGACGAGGTGGAGCCTGCGTAAGGATTGGCTAGTTCCTTGCAGATTTTAAAGAGTTTGGCCATGTTGTTGGATGCTCCAGAGACACGAGCCTGGATGTGGGCAATTTTCTTGGAACAAATGGACAGTCGGTATTGTCTTTTGAGAAGGCAACAGGCCAGTTTGTCGTAGGGTGAGTCTGAGGTCTGCCACTTCCGTTCCTCAGCTCTGCACTTGCATTTCAGGGTTGCAGTTCAGAATCGTACTACATGTTACGCTTGGTGGCATGTTTCAAGTGAATCCTCATGACTAGGGCAAGAATGTTGTGAGTGTTATTGATGGCAAGATGAAGATTGCTGAGAGCGGAGTAAGAGGTAGAGTCTGCAGTGGGAGGATAGGGGGGATGACAGTGGATGCGAAGGCAGCAGCTGACACTCGTTTCATCGGGTGGATGTCTGTGAATTAGGTTAGCAGAGCTGGGAGAGTTGCGGTCAGAGGGCAGAGAGGACCCAAGTGAGAGGGGAGGAGGGAGTGGTCTGACCAGGAGAGTGCGGTGTTGCGGAGAGCAAACAATCAGTATGGATCAAGGCATTGCGAGTGTGTCCAGCCGAGTGGGCAGGACCAGAGGGGAGAATGGAGAGGGAGAGCAAGGTGCAGAGGTCACGAAAGAGAGTGGACGCTGTGTTAGAGAAGTCAAGGTGGATGTTGAAGTCACCCGGGAGGAGGAGTTTAGAGGTAGATGTGAGGAGAGAGGAGGAGAAATCAGCCCATTCTGAGCGGAATATGGTGACAGCACCAGGTGGGCTGTAGGTAGTGGCAATGGTCAGAGAGGAAGTGGGAGAGATAGCCAGTTTGCAGACCAGGCTCTTGAAGGAGGAGTATGGCTGGGTGGGTATGCGGGAAGAAGGTACCCACTCAGGGAAGATCAGGGCAACCCCACCGTCAGCACCATTAGGGCAAGGCTTAGGGATGATCTTGTAACCATCAGGGAAAAGGCAGTCAAAAGCAGTGACTGAGCTGGCATTGCACCACGGCTCAGTAAGAGCGAGGATATCGAAGTCAGGGTCTTCAAGGAGGAGGCAGATGTCGGCAGAGTGTTTGATGGCAGAGCGAGCATTAAGCGTGGCTAGATGCAGCAGGTCACTGCCTTTGAAGGTTTTCCTATGCGGGGTACAGGGTGTGGTAGATCAGTCGGAAGACGGGTAAGGGGGACAGAGAGAGAAAGAGGAAGAAAGAGAAGCATGTGTAGGGAGAAGGTTGATGAGGGACTTCAAATGTCAGGTTGGGTTAAGATCCCTGAGCCATTATAGTGACATAGCGATATACTTTAATGATACACCTGGATGGTGAGAAGCCTGCCAAGAGTACTTTGCATCTCGTGCCACCATTAATGGTTGAAGATGTGAAAGGAGAGAGAGTAGAGATAAGATGAGGAGTACAAAGATCTAGAGAAGGGACAGAAAAGAGGATATCAGTTGCAATCTGTTTGGAAGTTGCAGTGATGTACGTGTCTGCAATAGGTATCTGGGTTAGTGGTCAGAATGTCTTTTTAAACTTTTTCCTTCCAGACTTTGTGAGAGAAGGAGGATAGGAAATAGTATAGCAGTGAGAATTGATAGGGGTGATGGTGAGTGCCACAGGGATGGCAGAGAGATAAGGATGGAAGGTGGAAGGAGAGACTGCACAGCACAAGCTCAAACTCTCCAGGCAGCCTAATATCCAAAACGCGAACACACATATGCAATAGAAACACATGAGTATTGAAAATGGCGGTGTAGAGTTGTTAAAAACACATCAGGATTCAAAGTTACCAAAAAGCACAGAAATGAAATGCAAAATGGAGGTGTAGAGTTGTTAAAAAACACACCAGGATTCGAAGTTACCAAAAAGCACAGAATTGCACTAAAGAGAAGGGATATAGTAAGGCATAGAAAGGCATAATGGCATAGGCACATCTAGGTGCAACAGTTTGTGACTTAGTGAATAGGCATAACAATGTCCAGGACATGACTCAAAGATATTCTTAACGGGATTACAAATCTCCAGAGGCACATGTTTGTGGGGTAGCTGGCTGCATTCTGGGTAGCTCTTTCATGAGTCTGAGTGATGGTGGGGCATGAAATGATGCAGGAGAGGAGATGGGAGACCCTCCGTGCCCTCATAAGGCCCACACAGGCACAGGCAGAGGCCTTAGTGTGGGCCTTGGCGGCGGCCAGCGTTCGCCTGCCGGCTCCCGTGATTGGTCTTTACGAGTCCCTGGCTGGCCAATCACAGATGCTGCTGGCCCGGGCTGTGGATGCACTACCTACGTGCAGCTGGTATTGGCAATGATGAAATATGATGGCCCAGCCAGGGAACACAAGCCCAGCTGCGCTAATGTGGAGCTATTGGTGTTGCAAGGCTGCCAAAAAGTATATGGCAAAGAACCCACATATTTGATTAGCAGCAATGCCCCATTCAGCAATTTAAATAAGTTTTTAGAAAAATTGTGCAAAATGAACATAAAAGCTTTTTTTTAAATCAGCCAAAAGCCCTTCTGGGCTTACCTACTTGCTGTATTGCAGCGCTGCTCATATAGTAACAAAAGCAAATCCTCGTGGAGTGGGGGCTCACCAGAGCTGATGCAGGCTTGATGCGGTGAGAAGGAAGAAAGAAGGAGCAGGCCAGAGAGGGCCTAGTGCGGGCCTTGGCGGGGGCTGGCATTCGCCTACCAGATCCCGGGATTGGTCTTGAAAAGTCCACGGAAGGCTAATCACAGATGCTTTCTTCAACTTACATCAGTTGAAGAAAATAGCATCCGAAATGAGGGAAAGTATGTGTTTGTTGAAAGTCAGGCCCCAATACAGAAATGTTTCAATTTACACTTGGTGGCCAGTCGATATATACATGGTAATAAATTAAAGGCCTACTCTCTCTGCTCTTTATTGACAATAAAATACCATTTTACTGTGTCAAAAAGCTATATTATTGAACGAACTCCAGAATATGGAACTTCAGCACACACTGATAAAACTGCTGAAAGATTGCACAGAAGTGGTTCAAGGGTTTTCCTTGAATTTATTGTGTGCCCTAAGGGTGTCCCTCTCATTCTTGTGTTGCACCTCCAGCCTAAGCCAGGTGCCCCTAACCACAGGTAGGTAGATACAGAAGATTGAACTCTACTGTCAATTTCAATCTTCTGCTAAGGGTCACAACCTAATGGCAGAAGAACGTATCTCACCAAACTACCTCAGGGACTTCCTAACTTTTCCTACACTATTGTGTGATTAGTGTTCTACTGAGATTCTGAGATTGCTCCTTACAAATAGCCTGTTGGGTGCAGCCCCAGTTTAGCATACAGTGTCATCTTTCCCTATCCTACTCCTTCCTCTTATCCACTTAACCTCACACATCCTACCAATTTTCTGCCCTTTGATATTTTCACACGTCCAAGGCTTGCCTCCGCACTTTGATGTCACTCCTCCTTTAACTACTTTAGTACTCCCTTCTCCACACTCTTACTCTCTGCCTCACTGCTATGCCCTCCTGCACACCACTACTCCCACCACCACACTACTACTCCCTCCTACACATTACTCAAACAACCTCCTTTCATTCAATACCATCTGCCTCACAATCCCTCCTTATGCTAATCTTTCTGAACACACTCACCGTACAAACATGCATATTCACACAGCAATACCACTTCCACTCTCTAGCCAATAAGTCCCCTGCTCCTGAAACTCGCCTCAGCATTCCGTCGCTCTTTCCTCCCTCCTGCTGGTCTCTCAGTCATCCTTAACCTCCACCTCTGACCTCACCTGAATAACCCATATTGTCTACTTCCTGATCCCTGCTTAAATCCTGTGTCTCTAGTGGGATTGGATCGCTCTCTCTAGCCAATATGGCCCTCTCTTTCCATCACTGCTGCATCCACCTCTTCACCTCAAGACTCTTTCGCTGTGACTGATCCCTGTTGTGATTTAATGTTAACACTGTTCTCTTCTCTGTGTTTACTCTCTGATGTTTTTTCTTATCTTCTGATGCTGAGCCTTGTGATGAATCCAAGGAATCGGTTGCTTCTGCCCAAGGTGGAGCCAAGTGCTTTTGGAACTGGGGAGGTGAGCCCAGTACATAGACCCACCATAGGGGACAGGACAGCACAGGACAGATGGGATCCCACTGAGGGACAAGGAAAGCCCAAATCACAATTCCATCCCACCTCCTGTTACTTCCAAGCTCTCTATGGTTATTGGGTACATGGTGGTTAAACAAGGCACATTTATAGTGGATAAGTTGGTTTCTCACCCGTACTAGTTAATGCCTTATGAAGAAGACCAGGACCAATGGCATCTTCGCTTGACTTCAAGAAAGGAACTCAAATATCACTGGATGCCAGCAACACGAGAGAGAAGCAGCAGGAGCATACGAAATGCCAGTCTGAAAGATCACGCAGAGGAGGGAGCCCCTCACTAACAGGAAGAAGGAAGAACCTTGGCATTGACGTGCTGGGCAGAGTCACTTGAGGACCAGCGGAGAACAATGAGAGCCCCATACCATCGCAGGCAAACAAAGAGAGGTCCATCCAGGAGCAACGGATTGACATTCCACTAAAGACATTTCCACAGCCCGTCCATCCAGAAACAGGGCCAGCAATGAGAGAGAGAGAGACACAACCATGCAGTCAGGACTGAACCATAGAACCACACTGACGAGACACCGAAGCCATGGAGATACATCACTGCTGCAAGAAAGGTACGCAACATTGTACAGAGAGCTGGAAGAGATCAGTGAGAATACAGCAAAGCCCAGACCAGACTGGGTAAGTGAAGCAAGCTACCAAGCAGGGCTAAACAGACAGGATAAAATAAAGACTGTCTTGAGTACATGACAAGGACATTGGGCCACATTACGAGGTCAGCAGTAATATGCTGGTGCTACCAGTGGGTTGCCGCCAACCTCGTAACACTGTTCCACCGCTTGATATCCCACTGCCACCAGATATTCCAAGTGACTTTGTGCGGAAAGTGTAAGTCCCCATTCCTGTGGTGTCCCATAGGAGTCCACGGGAATGGGGACACAGAAGCACCGGCACTGTTGCTAACGGTGCCGGTGCTTCCATGAAAACCATGCCTGCAGGGGTGGGTGCTCCTGACAGTTCAGACCTGCCGGGAGCAACAGCGCCTGCAGGCATTCAATTTAAAAAAGCATTGAAGACCTATCTTTTTGATGGGGGAGGAAATAAGGAAGACTAATTCAACACACTTACTCTCTTTATGTTTATTGTCTGCATGTTAAGCAAGCGCCCTTAGGCCTACGGGCGTGCTGGCGCTATATAAAAACCTGTTAGAATAGAATTCTCATAAGACCTCTTTAGTGGGGGTCAGAAAACAGGGGGGAAGTAACAATATCATAAGCTCAGGTTTGGAACCTTTCTTTCTTTCTTTCTTTCTTTCTTTCTTTCTTTCTTTCTTTCTTTCTTTCTTTCTTTCTTTCTTTCTTTCTTTCTTTCTTTCTTTCTTTCTTTCTTTCTTTCTTTCTTTCTTTTTCTCTCTCTTTGATTGTTTCTTTCCCCCTTGCTTTCTTCCTTTCTTGTTTTACCTTCTTGCATGCTAGATTAGTTGGTAGGTTAGAAAAGATTTGGATAGAGGTCCGTTTTTATTTGTGGGACACCCTGACAAACACCCACCTGTTGTTTTGCAGAGTAGGGACCCGTTTTTAGAAATATTGTTAGAGGAGGTTTTCATTCATTTATCAATAAAGATCATTGAACAACCATGCCCTCTTCGTCTCCTATGTCTGACTTGTCACAGTCTCTGAAAGCAACAGAGAAACACTGGCAAGTATCTGGTGTTGGAGGTATAGCTTAAGCTAACAGTTGTCTGCAGTGGTCGAAGTGTGTTAGAACCGTTGAGAGCGGCGTTCCTCTACTTTTTTTTTAACTAAGTTTTACTGTTCCTATACTTTTGTATTAAAGAATAAACCATGGAAGTGTAGGAAACAGCTGAAACTTGCACTTCAGTTCACTGTACTGAACGTTCCCTTAAACAGCAGGCACATTTGTTTGGGCGTTTTAATTGTGTCTGGTAGGGGGCGTGGGGGTGGGGTTTGTGGGGAGCAGGGTAGGCCAACAGGGAACATAGTTCAACTACTTCGTTTCATGCACTTTGCCCACTGAAACTCTGTTACATGCATCAGCTCCGCAATAAGATTCAATGACAATGTGGAGTATTTTGGGGCTGGCTGTGGGCACACGGCCGGCCACACAGGTGCTGGGGGGCCCAGCACCCTGTTGGATGTGCCGGGAGCACCTGGATTTATGATTGTTGCAGGGCAGGACCCTGATAGGCCATGGGGGCACGGCCTGGATATTGGAGGCACCATGGATGCTGGGAGCTCCTAGATGGAGGGTGCCTGGGCCCAGTCCAGCAGGGACCACCTGCAGGATCGTGATCACACGGTGTGGGCCCCAAATGAGAGATGGACGCAGGACTTCGATTGTTGGAGTCTGCAGCCGTTCTGAAGCACGTGCAAGAAGGGGCTCCTTTCATTAGGTTGGGCCATAGTCATGGCCCATCTTAAAAAGGGCAATACACTTGGGATGGACACACCATCTTAAAAGGGCAATACACTTGGGAGGGTCCCATATAACATGGAGTAAACCAAAAAGCATGCATACATGCATGCCTGCTATGCATGTTTTTTTCTCTGATTCATGATGAACATAGATATCTAACAATCTTGGGGTGTGGAAGACTAATAATTTAAAAGGGCAGGCTTGTCTAAAGAATCAGATTCTTTAGATGGCATGACAAATGGGGGAGTTCAAAGATTTTGAAGACACTAGGGGAGCAATGACCTAGTGACTGTTAAAATCCATTGCACAGGCTGAAGCAAGCTTTGGGGCAATGATACGATCGAAGCTAGACAGATTGTACAACATCCTTTTCCTCATGCAGTTTGTAGAAGAGGAGCCAAGTACCCCCACTTGTCCTGCCCCGCCTACATTACCTGAGACATATGAACCAAAATATGTGACGTATACTGAACAGTTAAACCAGCAAAGAGAGGCGTGTGGGCTCTGTGCAGTACCCATAAGAATACCTATACCTAAGAGAATATGGGAGGTAAAGTATCCATTGAGAAAACCATACTTGCATCCAAGGCAATATGATGGCCATTTGAATGAGATTCCTGATGAAACAAAGAAATTGAATGACCAGGATGCATGGTGACATCATACAAAGCTGAATCGACACCCATATAGAATGATAACCAGACCAGAGAGGCAGACGATTTATAAAGGACAAGGAAATAACAAGGATAAGTGACATCTTGGATCAAGATGAAGAGACTTATGCCACAAACTTGATGAAGAAACTTAGTTTAAACGTGTACAGATGCAATGAGACGCAAGTACCAAAGCAATCATGAAGCTAGTCAAATGCTTAGTTAGATCGCGGCAACCGCAACATATACATATATACGTCATGAATACATATGGACAAGTAAAGGATGAATGTTTCCACCACGTATAAAGCAGTACTGAACAACGAGGGAAGCCTCAGTCTACTGTCACAGTTACAAAAAGCAATTGAATTAAACAGAATACAATTCAGCTAAGGAGTTCACTGAGCCAAGAAAGCCAAGGTCTTATCAAACTAGGAGTTGGCTGACATTAAATACAATTAACATGAAAGAACAGAAGCTCCTGTTCAGAGACGTCAAGCAAAAACAAAAGACGTCAGAAGACTATTGAAGAATAAAATCAAATACACAAAAAGGCTCAATTCATGGTGTGCAGACACGTGATGGAAGAAAGTTGGATAGATGAGAAGATCACACCTACGCACGGAAGCTGGATAGTACCCATACTCCTTAAAAATTCTCAGAGAACAGTACAGACTCAAGGACAACTTCAAAGTACTAATTGACACTGGACCATTGAGGTGATGATGGATCTAATTTTAATTGGTGGCAAGCTGGTATCAATACAAGCTTACCCACACCTGGTTGTTCAGTCTGCGTGCTGCTCACGTAGGTGGAAAATTACTGACAGGGTTAGAAGCGAACCAATTGTAGGGGACCTCGTAGTTGGGGGTCGTATAGTTTGTGTAGCCAAAGGGACATTGTACATTTAGTGGCATTCATAGTGGCCATTTTGAATGGAGGGCTTAGTTGCCCCACTTGATGTTAACTATCCTATTACCTCACTCTGTTACTCCATACAGATATAGAACCTAGGCTTAGTTATACACTTAGAACCAATCCCGCTTCCCGATAAGTTTCTGTAGTTTGCCACATAGGATGACGTTGATAATGGCGCAGGACAGCGCTTCAGCTATGACCAATTATGGGTATAAGAACCCACCTTGTTTATGAAGTAGTTAGATTCAGAGTATCGATCGATTGCTGATGTTCGTTGTACTCCCTGTTTTAAATACTTGCATTAAAACAGATGTTGCCAAACTATTTGTGTCGTCTGAATTATTTAAATCTTTGGTTAAAATCTGCATCCCCATCTATCTCCAGGGTACCACTACTCATATTAAAGGGCTGGAAGCCTCCATGTTACTGTTACTTTCCTCACAAGAGCACAGTCTGTAGGAGTATGAGAAAGCATCGAACAGACTAGGGGCTTGAGTGAAAAGGCAGGAGCAGCAGCAACAGAGCTAGAGGAAACAACAATAACAGCTGTTTAATACTTTGACCAAAAGTACCAACCGTATCCGACACCACCCCCTATTTCCCACTCTTACCTGCTCCGTGAAGAACAAGACCCGAAACCTACTTGGCCACAACAGAGGAAATGGAATGAAGAACCAGATAAAGAAGGTCCAGGAGACGTCCCGTAATCCCAACAGAAAAGGATTGACAACAGTGAGTGTCGTACTGCATAGCGTACCAGTATTTAGTGAAAAGAGTGACCAAAGAAGAAAACAGGAGAGCGTCCACAGCAGTCACTCTTGTATCCAAATGAAACAATCCTCGTAGTTCAGCAGAGCGTCCCAGGGTGTAGGTAAGTGAGTCTGTGTATGGAGGTGTGGAGGAGGGGGCAAAATAAACAAGGATAGGAGGAGTAAAGGAATCAAACTGAAAGAGAGGAAAATACAGGTAAGCAGCGGGTCCAAGCGGGAGCGGGAGGTACTTGACCAGGTTTCAGAAGCGATTATGCTGAGTGGAAGAGTTCCGGGGTCGCGACATAACAAAACGGTAGGCAGTGGAAATCCAGGTAACATATGCCGTGTCACGGGTAACAGGAATCAATCCGAAGGAGCCGAATACCAGAAATCAGGGACAGTTCAAAATGGGCAATCCATAATAACAGGCCAAGGAGTCAAACAGGTTCAAGAGACAAGATTGCAGAAAGCGGATACTGCAAAACTGGCTGTAAAACTCAGTTAAGGAGCACCTTTCCGTGTGCGCAGCAAAAATAAGTAGTACTCGCATACAAACGCGAATGACAGTCCTTGCGTATCACATGACAGTAGCGCCTGACTCGAGTACTAACACGGAATGCTGGATGCTGCAGTCCACACAGAACCGCCATGTTTTCGGCGTTGAGCCAAACGCCAAGGAATCTTCTGAGTTATTGGAGGGGCAATCGCAAGTCTTTGTGACTATAAATAGGGTTGATTCAAAAGTCAAGGAGCATGTAGATTAGAAGCCGGTTCCCAAGTCCTGTCTTCCAGACCATAGCCTTTCCAATCGATCAAATATGAGCGCACCCCATTCCTCACTCGGGTGTCCAAAATTGCGTGAACCTCATATTCTTCTTCACCCTGCACTTTCAGTGGAGCTGGGGATACAGGGAGATGAGTACCAGAAACATATGGACGGAGTAAGGAAACATGAAACACAGGGTGTACACGCCAAGTGGAAGGGATTCGTAGACGCACGGCAGCTAGATTGATGCAATGCGAAACATCAAAGGAGCCTAGATAGCATGGCAGAAGCTTCTTCTTGCCCCGAAGAGTAAGGTGTTTGGTTGACAACCATACCCGGTCACCTGGAGTGTAAACAGGGGCTGGAGAGCGATGTTTATCTGCTTGTTCCGTAGTGCGACGCTGGGCGGCTTGGAGGTGGCAAAGAACAGAGGTACGTATAGAGAGGAGTGAATCCCTCATTTTCTTAGCAGCAGGAACTCGGTCTAAGGAAGAAAGGACGGCAGGAAGAGTCCTCGGGTGCAGGCCATACAAGGCATAAAATGGAGAACACCCCACCGTTGTATGTCGGGAATTGTTGTATGCGAATTCAGTGATCCCCAATGCAGACAACCAATCCGACTGATGTAGACATAGACAGCGGAGGTACTGTTCCATGGTAGCATTAGTACTCTCTGTTTGGCCCTCTGTCTGCGGATGATATGCTGAAGATAGATGAGCATCGATGCCCAGAGCACTGGTTAATGCATGCCAGAATCGTGACGTAAATTGCAATCCTCTATCGGATATCACCACTGTGGGAAGTCCAAAAAAGCGGATATATTGTTGAAGAACAGAGAGGCCAACAGGGAGGCTGACGAGATACCTGGGCACGGAATAAATTGAGCCATCTTGGTAGACTTGTCCACCACTACAAGTATTGCCGTCCTACCCTGAACCATAGGAAGATCCACTACAAAATCAAGCGTAACCATGTACCATGGGTGCGGAGGCAATGGCATATTCATCAGAAGACCGACTGGTTTACCTGGTTGGTGTTTGCATTGGGTATAGACGGCACACGTGGCAACATATAGATCAACTTCTTTTTTCATCCTGGGCCACCAACACCATCGGCTTAATAACTCATGAGTTTTGGTCCGGCCTGGGTGTGCTACCAGTTTGGAATCATGTGACCACTCAAGAGCCATTCTCCTTGTCTTGTTGTCTGGCAAATACAAGAGGCCATGAAAATAGGGAAGACCCGACTCCAGTGTAGCCCCAATTCCTCAAGAGAGGAGACATGATCCTTGGCCCATGGCCGGACCAGATCCAACACTGATGAAGAGGCTGCACAAACACAGACTACTGATCCAGGTAGCAAAATTTGTGTTACCGGTTTGTTGGGAGTACAATCGGTGCCAATCCGGGACAAGGTGCCTGCCTTCCCATGTAGGGGGCTGGGACGATAGGTCACAGTGAAATTGAACATTGTGAAGAAAAGGGGCCAGCGTATTTGTCAGGCATTGGTACACTTGGCCTGTGACAGAGCTTGCAAGTTCCTATGATCGGTATAAACGGTGACCGGATGTCAGGCACCTAAGAGATGATGCCTCCATTCTTTAAACGCAGCCCGTATGGCCAAAAACTCTCTGTCCTTTATTGTATAATTGCATTCAGCAGGTGACAACTTCCGGGAGAAAAATGCCACAGGGTGTAACTGTTGCGTAGAAGGGCAGATTTGCGAAAGGATAGCTCCTACAGCAACAGCAGAGGCATCAGCTTCTACAATAAATGGGAGAGATGGGTTTGGATGTTGTAGAACAGGCGCTGTTGTAAAGGCCTCTTTCAAAGCTTGAAAGGCAAACTGGGCATCAGAGTTCCATATAAAAAGAACGGTAGGGCTGGTAAGGCGTGTAAGGGGAGCTACGATTTCTGAAAAGGAAACAATGAATCTGCGATAAAAGTTTGCAAAGCCCAAGAAGGATTGTAAGGCTTTTACAGAAGTAGGGACAGGCCACTCGAGCACTGCCTGGTCTTTGGAAGCACACATATGGACTCCTTCTGCTGATATTTGGAACCCTAAGAATTCAACTGAGGATGCATGAAAAACGCACTTTTCTAGTTTTGCGTATAAGGAGTTTTCTCGTAGACGTTGCAAAACAGAGCAAACATGCAGAACGTGTTGAGACAAATTATCAGAGAAAATCAAGATATCATCCAGGTATACCACTACATAACAATCCAGCATGTCCCTGAAAATATCGTTGACAAAATGCTGGAAGGTGGCTGGGGCGTTACAGAGGCCGAAGGGCATTACACAGTATTCATATAGACCGAACTTGGTTTCAAACGCGGTCTTCCACTCGTCCCCTTTTTCGCATCCTGACCAAATTGTAAGCCCCCCTTAAATCCAACTTGGTAAAAATGGTGGAGGAGGTCAGTTTGTCGAGCAGTTCGGATATCAAAGGCAGTGGATACTGATTTTTTACAGTGATTTTGTTTAGAGCTCTATAGTCCACATAAGGACGTAAATCCCCCTCTTTTTTGGGCACAAAAAAGAGGGGGGATGCTGCAGGAGAGCGAGATGGCCGGATATGCCCCAGCAGTAGGGCATTGTCTACGTATTCTCATAGATGGTCCTCCTCCTTTTGTGTCAGAGAGTAAACCCTGCCATGTGGAATCACTGCCTCAGGGACCAAATCAAATGGCCAGTCATATCTTCGGTGCAGAGGAAGTTTTTCAGATAACTTCTTGTCAAAGACATTGATAAAAACATTGATATACTGCTTGTATATCGCAGGTAACTCCGGGGTAGGTGTTTGTGACGTGGCATTAACCGAGGACACATTAGCGACCATAGCCAAGCAAGGCGAGAGCTCTGGAATAACTGGAGAGTCCAGACATCCCTTGCGGCAATGTTCGGAAGAAAATTGCACTGTTTGCTCAGACCAATCAATAACAGGAGATGTGTTTGCAACCAAGAAAGGCTCAGAATAATCCTGAATTGTGGAGCCGAAATAAGGTCAAACGTGATGTACTCTGAGTGACTTTCAGCAGTTGACATCCGAAGAGGCCCGTCTGTTCCGTTATCTGACCTGATACCAGACGGGAACCATCCACGGCATGTACTTCTTCTGGGATCTCTTTGATGATAATGGATAATCAATGGCGATCAGCCAGCTGGACGTCCATGTAATTCCCACTTGCGCTGGAATCAATCATGACAGATCTGGAAAATGCCTCCAAACCAGGAGTGGAAAAGTACATGTGAAGGTATACGTGAGAGGGAGAACAACTGACCCCTGAGTATTGTATCTGCTGACTCGTCGTGCAGGCTTGATTTAAGGAGGAGTCTTGGCATTTCCCGCCAACTTAGCTGGTCTTTTGGGACAGACACAAATGTAGTGACCTGTCTGGCCACAATAAAAACAAAGGTTGTGAAGCACGCGTCTTTCCCGTTCTGTCTTGGAGAAAGGCCCTCTGATAGCCCCTATTTGCATGGGCTCTGCTTCACTTGAAGCACTGGCAGTACCAATGTCTGGTTTACCAGAGGTGCGGAGTTCCGGGTGTCTGCGTTCTCCCCGTCTCTGCCGCTGTCTGGCATCAACTTGTAAGACTAGGTCAACCAGTTCTGAAAAAACAGACGGTACTGCTGGTACTACTACTAAGGCATCTTTAAGTTCGTCAGAAAGGCCCTTATAAAAGACAATGGCTTTCTTTTGTTCTGGCCACGAGGTTTCAACCGCTAGCTGGTTAAAGTGAGCAAGATAGGTTACAAGGTCCGTTTTTCCCTGAGTGATAGCCAGAAATTCAAGATCAGAGGCTTGCGCCTTGTGTCTCATGTCAAACACTGCATCCATAGCTTGGATGAGAGTGTCAAAGTTATACAACACCGGGTCGTCCCCCTCTAAAAGAGGGTTAGCGCAGGCAGCTGCCGTCCCACCCAAATGGGACAGAACAAAGGCAGCTTTCGTTGTGGCATCTGGAAAAGCCAGGGGTCGGCAAAGAAAATGCAAACGGCACTGATTTACCAAAGTGCGATACATTTTAGGGTCTCCCATAAAACGTTCTGGTGGAGCAAGAGAAAAAGGCCCAGGCAATACCACTGGGGTCAGAGCAGGAGAGACAACTGGGGGTGTCAGGGGGCCTGCAACTGCTGCAGCCTCACCAAATTCCTCATCAGGAGGTAACGGTTGTATAAAGCTCTGTAACACATCCACACGTTGGTTTAAAGTCGTATGGGCCGATGCCATATCTGCACTCAAGGCTGACAAGGCTTGCATGAGCGCCTGTACTGGATCTGGCCCCAGATCCATTTCACAGGATGATAACAGTGGCTCCTTAATCTGTCAAAACCAGACAGTCTTTATCACAACCCCCTCTTTGCCTGAAGCCAATTTGCAGCCAGACTTTCCTCACAGCAGCACAGTCTGTAGGAGTATGAGAAAGCACCTAACAGACTAGGGGCTTGAGTGAAAAGGCAGGAGCAGCAGCAATAGAGCTAGAGGAAACAACAATAACAGCTGTTTAATACTTTGACCAAAAGTACCAACCGTGTCCGACACCACCCCCTATTTCCCACTCTTACCTGCTCCGTGAAGAACAAGACTTGAAACCTACTTGGCCACAATGGAGGAAATGGAATGAAGAACCAGATAAATAAGGTCCAGGAGAAGTGCCGTAATCCCAACAGAAAAGGATTGACAACAGTTTGTGTCGTACTGCAGAGCATCCCGGTATTTAGTGAAAAGAGTGACCACAGAAGAAAACAGGAGAGTGTCCACAGCAGTCACTCTTGTGTCCAAATTAAACAATCCTCATAGTCCAGCAGAGCGTCCCAGGGTGTAGGTAAGTGACTCCGTGTATGGAGGTGTGGAGGAGGGGGCAAAATAAACAAGGATAGGAGGAGTAAAAGAGACAAGATTGCAGAAAGCAGATACTACAAAACTGGCTGTAAAACTCAGTTAAGGAGCACCGTTCCGTGTGCGCAGCAAGAATAAGTAGTACTCGCATACAGACGCGAATGACGGTCCGTGCGTATCACGTGCCCGTAGAGCCTGACTCGAGTACTAACACGGAATGCTGGATGCTGCAGTCCACACAAAACCGCCGTATTTTCGGCATTGAGCCAAATGCCAAGGAATCTTCGAAGTGATTGGAGGGGCAATCGCAAGTCTTCGTGACTTTAAATAGGGTCCATTCACGACAGTTACGCTCACCTGTATCCACGGGGGTGCCACACGTTAATGGATGGCGCTATAAGTGCTATCCCGGACCCCTCTCTGCTTCGTTATTTGCCAGACGTTAGGTGGCACCTATAACAGGAGAATGGAGGGTTAAGATACTGGTTCTGTGATGGGTAGACTCCCACCTCCCTCTGGTCCAAATCCCCTCCATTGGGGTTATTGCTCACCTTAGGTTTTTGTGCGTTGAACTCTCCGTCCTGCGTCTCTGTGCAGGGGCGCGTGGTTGGTGCGGGCGTTATGTGGACCTAGTTGCTTCACTGGTCCGTGTGCCCTTGTGTCGGGTCCAGATCAGCTGTGACTCTGACTCTGCTTGCTATCTTCCAGGTGAGTTATAATGTCTTTTCCGTCTTTATTCTGTCTCTTTCTTTCCCTCTGTTTTCTCTGTCTTCTCGGCGTCTTGCTCCACTATGCTGTTCCCTAACAATGTCTCTTTTTGTTTTCACAGGGATGGTTACGAACTCGGAGTTGCTGTGCTGATGGTGAAGACCACAGTGAGTTATTGATGCACGGAGCGCTGTGCTGTTTATTGGTGTTTATTACTAACCTGTGTTCTCTTCTCTTTGTACAGGTTGCGGTGATCTTCCGGAGTGATGAGCGATCGAAACACTGCTTGCCCAGGTAAGTGCTTTGTTAATGCTGACATTGTTCCTTCTCCCTTGCAGGTTGCAGTGAAACCCGGAAATGGGTGAGGTAAGAGAAGCGCAGGGTGCTGCCAGGACTCGCTACTTGTCCAGGTAAGAATTGTTATTAATGCTGTCCTTGTTTCTTTACCTTTGCAGGTTGCTACGAACTCCGGAGATGGGCGAGGTTAGCAAAGCGCAGGATGGATTCAAGACCGGTTACTTCACAGGCAAGTGTTCTTGCTCGCTAATGCTGTTCTTGTTCTTCCAGGTTATTAATGGAATCCGGATTTAGAGCTTCAGGATCGGGCCGCCGGAGAAGCAGATGAGCAGTAGCTGGACACGGTGAGCGTTACCCTGCAGAAGTGCAGAATAACGCAAAGCGTGTTCTGCTGTTTGGGTATGGTTTAAATAGCCCAGGTAAAGTAGTTCCAGGCCAAGTAGTTCCAGGCACAGCCACGGCCAAAACACTAGACCGCATGACTTGGTTCTAAGGAACTGAGCTGTGTAATAGGCCTCCATGTTGGATTAAGGCCCAAAACTGGTATTGCTTTATTCCTGATAATGAGCCTGGCGCCAACAGCGCCAGGAATGACTCCATGTATGTTTCGGATGGAGTTTTAAGGCCCTTGGGGCCAGTGTGAAGGGCTTTAGCCCCACTGCTGCCAGGGGGCTGTTATACCTGAGGGGGTCAGGGGCAGGATCGTGACAATCCAGTTCACTTGGTAGCAGAGATTGATGGTTAGATAAGATACCATTGTCCGTCAACATAAATAATTTTAGAGTCTCAGCAATATCGCACGATCTTTGCCATTCGGCTGACAGGACGTGAAGCTCCCCATCGATAGTAATTAGAATAGGAAACCTACTAGCAAGGAAAGGTTTGAAGGGACCCCTATTTTAGATGGAAACCCCTCCCACATCTACGCGAAGCAGACTGGAAAGTGGTTCGAAGAGGCGGTAACGAAGGCAGTGATCCCGAGGGTCCAAAGACGAAAAACATGCGAACGGTGAGTGAATAGACCAAAATGTATGGCACAGGGATGCATACGTAGTAAATAACGAAGAGTAACGGAGGGAAGCAGGATAAAATATAATGCAAGAGTAAGATTGTAATATATATGTATACGGTAAACAAGATATTTATCGATTTAAGAGAGGCCAAGTAAAATATGAGGAAAAATTGTTGTGAGGATACACCCTGTTCCTAGACTTTAACTAGTGCTAGCAGAAGCTTTAATTCATAGCCCCTTTACATAGGACATATAGTAGACGAGATTGGTTAAAGACTTTCTTAAAGGAATTATCTTAAGTTCTAATCGGAGCAGATCTAGAGGGTAAAATGAGTCTTAGAAAAAGATTGTGAGTAGTATGTACATGTGGTCAGTCAAGTCTGTCTGTTTTGTTTTATGTGGTTGTAAGGGGTGATGACGTCAAAGTTGAAAAAATAAATATTTTTAGTAATAGAACAACGTGATGTTAAGACACAAAAATGTATTGTTTTTAAGATTGATGGTTGTTTTTTAGCAAGATTAAAGTAAAAAATGTAATTGTGACGGGATTGGAGCTTGCAAAGTTGGTGCTCGCTCATAAGTGTATGTTGATTGAGACGTAAAACTGAAAACTGTAAGTAAAGCATAAGCGAAGTGGTAGCAAAGAGAAAAGGCTAAGAAATGGAAGAAGTTACACCATTAGTGCATCTTTGCAAACAGCTACCAAAGCACGCGCTTAAACTTAAACAATACAGTGCAGAATGGGCTAAAGGGACCGCAGACAAAATGTTCATGCCATGGCCACAAGGAGGGTCATTATCGAGAGCAGTTCTGCAGCATATGACGACATATTTGCATGCTGCATACACAGGAAAAAGGTTAGAAAAGCGCCTAGCGAGTCTAGAGCTTTGGAAAATGTATGAAAACGAGAAGGAGGAGGAGCCTCCTTTATATTGGATACTCAATATATGCAAAGTGGGGGGGAAAGCCTTCTTCTCTACCCGCCCCGTCTGAAATAAAAGATGAGATTAAGAAAGACGAAGGGTTATACATATTAAGAGAACTTGAAGCAGCGACGGGATATAGCAATCTGTCATATGAGTCACCTATGCAAAGTAGGGACAAGGGCCCAGATAGAGACACCAAGGAAGATATAACCTCCAAAGTCCAGAGGGACAGAAAGAGACATGATAAGGAGTGAAGTGATCAAGCAAGCACATCTCTAGACATAAGGAGAGAAATAAAGAGATGGAAAGGAGATAAAGATAAAACTGATGAGATAGCGCTAGTACAGAACGAATGGTCAGGAGGTCAGATTTTACTTAAACTCGATGATAAAGGCATCGAAGATGTAACACAAAGGGGATATCAAGATGAACAACATAGAAAAGACAAAGAAAGGGAGGAACGATTGAAAGATGAAGGAGACAAAGACGAGAAGAGTTATATCAAGATGAGCAAGCTAAAAATCAAGAGAGAGCATAATAGCAAAGAAAAAGTGATAATAAAAGAACTGCTGATGAACAGGAAAGGCTAAGAGAGAAAAGAATAGAAGATTATGAACAGGAAAGCATAAGAAAGAAAAGAATACAGAGACGAAGGGATGAGGATATACAAAGGGCATATGAACAAAGGGATATGAAAAAGAAAGAGGAAGATAGAGTAAGAGAAGAAGCGAGAAAGCACAGAGAAGTTGATGATGACATGGAACGTAAAAGAAGACAGAGAGCACGATATCTTGAGTATTTGGAAAGGGAAGTAAGAAATCCCAATCCACGGGTAGCATGGGAAGACATAGAGGAATTTGTTCCTGTGTCAAAGTCATTACCAGGTACGTCTAGAGTTAATCTAGAAGATGAATTTGACTCATGAAGCATTAGGAAAATGATTGATAAAGTATACCATGAAATGCAAGCCCAGAAAGAATCACAAGGGAAAGGAAAAAATGATCGTCTCGAGAGCACTCAGATGTATGACACGGAGGAAGCCTCCTGTAGTGCGATGCATGAAGAGCTGTCTTTAGACAGACTAACATTAAATAGAGATGATGATGAGGGCAGTTGCACAAGTTGGGCACAAGAAGTATCAGACGATGAAAGGGAAACCTTCCTGAGGGAAAAGAGAAGTGATATATGTGTTCCTGAGGGAATTTCACCTATGAATAAGGGAGTAAGATGGTTAGATTCGGAGATACCTATATCTAAAGCATCAGAGCAACTGACACAGATAGATCGGCATAAGGGGCAACCCCATGGTCAGAAGGGGAGTCCCCATCTTATGTAAGCAGGCTAAGATCGCTGCCAGGTAGACGCCGATGTGGGAATATTACTCCAGCCGTAGATAGACAAATGATGAGAGATGAAAACCATGGCCCCAGAAGGACAGAGAAAATTGTGAACTCCCGAATGTAACTTCCGGAGCTGGAAAATGGATACATGAGTTACAAAAAATGACGGGAGGGAATACCATAGCTATAGTGAATACTGAAGGTTTTCTAATTGCCATACTTGGTGAGAGAGCTGATGACGTATGAACACAAGCATGTTACACTGGTGTGACTACAGTCAACACATTGCACGATGGAGCACCATTTAACAATTGTAGAGCAGCAATTTGGAAAACGCTTCAAGTGCTATATCTACACACGTCCGATATGGGAGCTATAATGACGAGAAAAATGAAGGGCAGAGAGGACCCATTGGTTACCATTCAAAGTTTTAAAGACTCATGGTTGCTTGAAACACGTGAGGCTTGGGGGAAGTCTATACTTGTATCTTATATATTATGCCAAGGGCTGCCAGAGCAGGTACAGAAACAGCTCAAGAAACTTGTGGGGATTGAAGCCAAACCCTGGTCAGAAACCAGTTAACCATTGCATATTATTGCAGACTGGTGCAGGAAAAGAATCGCAAAAAGGACGATTCACGAAAAGGTGAAGAAGCAAAATTAGTTCAGAAAAAGCTATCCAAGTATGCTATTGAAGGGGCAATGTTAACTAATGTAGGCAGATCAAATTTGCAGCAGGCAGTGCACATGCCACAACTTAATAACCAAGGACAGTTTGATCAGACAAATAATGGATATGCTCCACGAGTAAGGGGATATCGAGGGAGAGGTTGGCAAGGTAATCAAGGGAATTGGCAGAATAATCAGGGATGTGTTCAGAATATGCAAAATGGTAATCAGAACATGCAATATGGGCAGACGGGAAGACAACCACTTGTATGTTGGGCATGTGGAATGACAGGACACATAGCTTGTATGTGTAGAAGCCAAGGGATCGTACAAAATGATGAATTTTCAAGACAGGGAATGCCAAATCCACCTGCATATTCGCAGCAGGGGAGACATGGATTTGTACAAGATCAAACAGTGCAGCAGCAAGCACCGAGAGTTCAGCAAGGCTTGCAATCACAGCAAGTAACAGGTAATCCACTGCAAGGACAATCGCAGCAATCTCCTATGCAACTTCAGCAGAACACAGAACTGTCTATGACGCATAGAATAGGAGGTTTTACTGTTGATGGAGGAAATCCATTAACGGGTGATGGAGTGAGATTGTACCCGAAATTGGATAGCTCACTTGTAGACCTGATGTGTTCAGTCCTTTCTATTACGCCGAATCCTCATGAGGAGCCAAAGGTAGACGTAATTATAGGCGGCAAAGCTTTTTCCTTCTTAGTGGACACAGGTGCAACGTGCTTGTTCATACGTGAGGGCACATTTTCAATGTCTGGAGATGCAATGAATACTCGGGGCTTTACAGGAACAACGAGTCGTGTTCCTTTTACAAAAGAATTACCAGTCTCCATAGGAGATTGCGATATGAAGGTGCCACTGCTTTATTCAAGGCAAACACCCGTCAACATATTAGGACGAGATTTAATGTAGAAATTAAGGTGACCATTTTGTTTACAGACGATGGCATAGTATGCTCAACACCAGGAAGTCAATCTAAATGTGTGCAAAATGATCAGGGCATACGCAGGGCACATAGAGCCTAGGCTGCCCGGTCTAGTACGCAGAACCATGATAGTACCAGATGAGTTTCTATTTATACCTCAGATACCCATGGATAAAGAGGAGGGGTGAATTTTCCCCTTAGGCATAGAAGCAGCTATAGTCCAAGGAAATATGGCTTTGCCTGATGCAACTGATGATAAAGGTAGACGATGGAGCACAATAATTGCCACTGAGGAAGGTCACAGAGTGACTGATGTCACTGATGAGGACTTGTTTGGAGATGACAGATCTGACGATTTTGTGATATTTGAAATATGCATTACTTATTGGGTCAAGGCGATTAAGAGAGAAGTCCCGCAGAGAATGATGCTAGCAAAAAAGCGTCCTGAATATCTTGATGAAGATATAATGAAGTGCCAATTTCATTATGGACTACTGGCCCCTATGATGCAGGCTTACTGACATCGGGAAGAACCACAGCACGTGCATACGAGATCTATGACTAGGAAGAAGGAAGCATAACCTGACAAGTGGAATGAAAGGAACACTCTGTGCCTCTTAGTTGCAGAGTGAAAGAAGATCTGCATTCTTAAAAGCCACAGGGCTTCATTACACGGTAGGCGGTAACCATGCTGATATTAGCGCCTTGGTTGCCGCCGGTATTTTACCGTGTCCGCCTTGGTGGATGGCGGAATTACCGCCCTACTCCAAGGTGAGCGGGGGCGGTAATTCCCCATTCACCAAGGCACTTCCCCATTCCCATTTTTGCCCCCATAGGGCTCAATGGGAATGGGGAAGGCGCTAATTACGGTACCGGAAATTGCGGTACCGTAATTAGCTCCAAGGTCCCTTTGCGGCACCCTACTTTAACGGCTGGTAAAACCAGCCATTAAGGTCAGGTCCCGCAAAGGGAACTCATAGAAAGGCGGTAAGGGTTTAACGGTACCGGTGCCCTTACCGGTACCGGTAAACCCTTACCGCCTACCGTGTAATGAGGCCCACAGTAGCTTATTGACTTTGGACTGAGGCATACTTAAGCCTTGATAAGAATAACGATATACCAAATTTTGATCGTGGACACAGCAATTGGAAGAGGGTACAGTAACCTGATTCATTTTACACAGAGTTCTTGTTTGGTTCTACTCATAGTGTTACCTTGTGATGACCTTACTGGGGTTGTACTTACATATCTTGAGTGGGTGCTATGTTATTATCCTACGTTGGTGGGGAGAACTTGCCGCAAGCCAGATTATATTCGGAATCCTGACAATGAAAAGCCCATAAGAAGATTGCTCATAATCATCAATGAAGAGTTTTTGAAGTTGCCTGAGTTCAATGAGGAAAATACAAATGTCCTTATCAACTGACTCAGCACATAGACTGGTCAGTGTGGTGTTCTTTCGTCTAATTGAAGAATACCCGCATCTTGTTGGAAGACACACATACGTGGTAACTTTCCTAAGAGATCCAAGAAATGCTGCGAATCTGAATGTGATCCTGGAAGGAATCATTATTCAGGTGGCAATCTATTCTGAAAGATATCACAGAGCTGTGTAGAAACTTTCCTATGAGGGACAGATCGAGGAATTGAATGAAGGACAACACTCTTTGTTCATTCTGACAGGGAAGCAACATGTCATTTGAACTGAAGCAGATTTGAGGCATTGATTGCGAACTAATAAATGAAGCAGATTTCATAGAAGATCACCGAAGACATTTTTCTTCACAATAAAGGAACATTTGCATCCTGATTGGTGTAAAAACTGATACAAGAGAGAAACATTAAGTCACTTCTTAAGGCATCCAGAAAGCAGATAATTGATGAAGGACGAATGCTGAATGAAGACAACAGCTTCGAGAAACAATCTAAAAATGCAGAGCCATTAAAACAGTTTTTCCTACCTTAGCATCAAATATTTAGATGGTAAACCAAAATAGCAATATTGTGTTGCCCCATGAGGACAGACATACAAATTGCCCCAGAAGCAGATGCCGCAGGCTTACTTACTACTGCATCATCTACACATGTATTATATTCATACTCATATTGCTTTCACTGACAGTGAGAACTGCTTTTTTTATATGAGCACATGATGCAAAGATTCCTGTATATGTTTCTGAGCAGAAGGAAAAGGTGAGCGTGGCAACTACAAGGCAACCTAAACCCTACATAGTAATTCCTGTACCAAGAAAAAATGGGAAAATACCTGAGCTTGAAATAGATGTTATCAGTAATAAATCACACACAGCACTTGCTTGAAACACTGCTTTTAATTGCTGGAGACAGGGGCGGCGGAGCAGGCAAAGTAAGGGGTTGACAAAGGTTGGGCCTACACAAATAATGCATGCTGACACACCTGGTCCAGTGACAAGAGGCCCAAGCCCAAGTCACACAGAAAAATCACGTGTAGAGATTATAGCAGAATCTCTAAGGCCGATTTTAGCTATTGCCAGAAAAAGACAGATGGAAAAAGAGTTGCTGAACTTTCTTCTATGCAGGGAACCCGGATGGATGATCCTGCAAATCGACCATTCAGAAGAAGCTATACTGATCCATTCAAAGATGTAGTTATAGGTAACTACATGAAGACTTTGAGAACCAGAAGAAGCCCCAGAGAAGATAATGATTATCTGGACAGCACACTTAGGAAATAACATATGGTACCAACACATGAAAGAAGTTGGAAGAAGAGGTCAGATGAAGAATGCCTTGTATCTGCACTTCTGCCATAGAGCATGGGAAAGGCGAAGATCTTCATAGCTATTGAAATAGATGTCCTAACTGCACACTGCATATTGCACCTAGCTTTCTGTAGTACAAGAGGTCAATTCATGGGTCGAACAGCCTCCCTCAAGTGGGCAACTGAAGTAACAGATCAAAATGAAGATGACTATGTTCAAGACATAAAGACAAGAAACAATGCCAACACAAGGAATATTGTAATCAGATACAAGAAACCTGGAGTAAAAGGAACTGGAATAAGAAGAGAACTAAATAAAAAACAGAAAGTTCAAGGACAATCTACAGAAGACATCCGCAAATGGAAAAACAGAGGCCAGATGCATATTGGGGAACTGTCCTATCCCCAGATGGATGGGAAGATGGAGTAGTTGTCAGAACCCATCCGTGAAAGCTCTGGCAGAGGTGGAAACATTAGAACGCTCCCCGGTATCATTTCAGCATTCTAGTGTTCCCCTAACATGGCCACCATGGATATATATTGGGCCACGCCACCCAGAAGAGGGCGTTTTTTCCGTCACTCTGACAGTCTACCGCTGCTGTGTCGCCTTCAGTTGTTTCTCCTTTGGAGTTTGTCTCCTTGCCTTCTTGAATTTCTTCCCTTCTTCTCGCCTTGGCTAGCGCTTGCTGGCTCGACTCTCTCCTTTTCGGGTGTTGACTTTTTCTATGCACTGTGGACGCTCGCGCCAGTGTTAGGCTCTTGTTTGTCCTCCGGTGAGCCAGCCATCATTCATTTCCTTTACTTTAGGGCTTTGGAGCTTTTCTGTCCTCCCCGGTTCCTTATTGAGGCCCGTGGACACTACCGGTGAGTCATTCTATTCCTTCGTTCTGTATCCCTTATTGTGGTTCTACCGCATCTTTCTTTTCTTTCCTTCTATCTCTTTCTCTGTAGCTCTCCGTTCTACTCTAGCTATTTTGTTTTTCTCTTTTTCCTTTCGGTATGCTGACAGTTCTTTTACCTTTCTCTACTTACCCTCTTTTCTGAGCCGCTCCTCGCCTCCTTCTGTAGATCTTCGTCTCCTTTCTCCTCTGTGCTCCACCCATCACTTCCAAGTGATCCTTCTCTCCTCCCCTCCATTCCGCATCAGTCCAAAGCTCACGTGACTTTCCATGTGCTTCCTTCTACACCTACCCCTGTGGAACGTCTGTTTAGTTTCTCTTCACAAGACCATCGGAATTGGAAACTACATCTCCCAGAAGCTATTACCATCCAGTACACCTACCAGTGGGGCTTTAGACTGTACTACTTGCGATCCATCTACCAAGAACAGATCATCTGCAAACCCATTGTGCCGTTGGCTTTTTCCCTGGTTTGGGGTTTGGCTCCTCGGTGTCCACCGAGGACAGGTTCCCTATCCTGCCAAAGTGGCCTCTGAGGGAGCCAGACCTTATCTGCACAAAAAGAAAGAAAAGAAGCCCAAGGAAAGGAAGCCCCAGGATCCTAAGAAGACTATCTCCAGAAGAACACCGAAACACAGATATAGCTCTTCTGAATCCTCAGGTGAGGAGAAGGTTCTTGAGGGTAGGAATCGTCTCGACCGATCTGACAGTAGTAATCTACAGAGACTGGTAATAATGGGTCACTACCAACCAACAATTGAGAATGCACAAATGTTTTGTAAACCATTCTGGCCATAACTTGCTAAACTACTGACATGGGTCGAAGACAGAGGAGGACCCCTGCAGATAGTACCAATGGAGAGCTCTAAATTGCGCTTCAGGAACAATGGTACAAGAAAAATGGGGGAAAATCAGAATTGTGAATGAATCTTCGATGAACCAGGAATGAATATCAGAACAGCAGTAATTATGGATCACCATTGGCTCTGTGGATCCAAATCCTATATTAGACTGGCAAAAGATTGGAGAGGAATTTGCACATTGGTGAATGTCCATATTCCTGCATTGGTGATACCTAAAGGTAACCAGAACATTGATAGTTTCCCGAAATCAGATGCTCATCTAAGGAAGAAGAGATCTGTGGAACTGATAAATCGAATGAAGAGAGAGAATTACTTTTCAGCTAAATCAATAGAAGCCTTTGATGCTATACCATATGAACATAGATTGTGCAGCCAGACTTCTTCAATGTTCACATTGATCTTTATGCAAAGGATCCAGGTTCGAGCAAATGCCATGTGGCTTCAGATCACCAGGTGGGAACTGCTACAGACGATTAATACTACCATAAATGGATTCAATGCAATCAGAGAAGAGATGTGTTACGCTCACCTGGCTCCCACAGAGGCGTCGATCTGGACTGGACTGCTGTGGTCTCCACCAATGTGACGTGTAGGGCCGAGATGACGGACTGGACTGGCCCACCTAGCTTTGTTTGCTTGGCCCGTAGGAATATTCTTCTGCAAGTGGAGAAAGGGAATTAACCACCCGTGGAGTTGAGCGTAAATCCCCCTACCCCGCTGTTCTCCCCACTGATCACCTTGGATGTTCCCTCTTATAGTCTCACCTGATGATTTGAAAAGATGAGCTCTCCATCCTGCATTGATCGCAGGGGCGCGTAGATAACCAGTTGCTTCACTGGCTCGAAGGAATTGGTGAGTTCCAGGACAATATTGACTCCGATATTCCCGGCAAGACGCCGTAAGTATGTAGTTCGTAAGAGTTCAAATGCCTGACTTTCACTCTTGTCCGATTCCTTGCAGGTTGCAGCTTGACCCTACTGAAGAGTTCTTCGTGGCAACTGGTAATGTTCTGGTACAGATTTGTATTATCCAACACAGTTCGATAAAATAATGTCCATATGTAACCTGTTGCTTTCTCCCTTATTCAGTCACTGAGAGAAAGTATGAAGTCTCGGGGAATAATGCCTCCGGCAGTAAAATCAGGTAAGTCTTTTGTGGTGAGGAGGGTTCCCCTTGTTAGTCCCTTGTTTCACCTTGCTGTCCTTTTGTTTCCCCTTAGGGGCCGGGGTTCGGCTAGGATGCAGTGGAAGCTGCGCCGACCCATGAAGAAGAATAATACCCCCGGTGGTAAAATCAGGTAAGTCTATTGGGGGTATTCCTCTGTGTATTCCCTTGGCTCACCTTGCTGTTCTTGTCTTCTCCTTAGGTGCCGGAGTGCGGCGGTAACATGCAGGAGGATGCAGTGAAATGTGAAGATGCTGCAAAGGCCGGTGAGTTCAGCGCGGCGCTGCAGCTGGAGAGGCGACGCGCATAAAATAACTTCTTTCTTCCAGCTCGAAGGCGCGATAGATCAGGAATTCAGGTAAGGATCAAAGGTATTGCTCTTGTTCTAACCTTTTCTCCTTCTTTTTCCCTTTTTCTAGGAGCTCCAAACTCGAGGCGGGCGTGGCAGATGACTGGATGCAGACTTGCAGGCACAGTGAGCGTTACGCTGCTGGATGCAGAATAACGCGAAACGTGTGCTGCTCTTCGGGTATGGTTTAAATAGCCTCCAAAGTAGTCCCAGGTAAGTATTCCTCCCCAGCCCCACCCGAGTAAAAAAATAGTCCCTAGGTAAAATAGTGCCTTCCAAGCCTCGTGTGGCTTGGAGCTCTTGCAGCATGGTCTGCATCAGGTAAGTTTGCAGCATGGTCTGCATCAGGTACGTTTTAATCTATGAGCCTGGCGCCTTTGGCGCCAGGACTGACCCTCCATATGAGCCTGGCGCCATAGGCATCAGGACTGCACCCAAACAGCCCCTAGCGGGGGTTGTTGGGCTTGCTTGGGGTAACTTGATGCTTGCTTCTGGGGGTTGCTGGACTTGGTCTGGGTCCCCGGGGGTAGGCATCATGACAAGCTGAGAGCTGTAAGACTGGTGACCCTCCACAACAGATACATCCTGGACATGATCACAGCGATGGATGGAGGTGTCTGTGCCAAAATTGGAGAATCAGGTTGCACATTTATACCTTCTAATGATGACAAGAATGGAACATTGACAGAGGCCATAGACATGCTAATGAAGTTCCATGGCCAGATGATTGAAGAGGTCGAAGACATTGCTGATGACAGGTGTTTTGGATCACTCTTCTCATGGGTTCCACAATGGATGGCAGATATGTTCAAGTTTCTTGGAGCTTTATTATTATTAGTGATGCTTGGATTCTGTGTGATCAAGATAATAATCTCACAATGCAAGAAGACAGCAAAGAAAGCCATAGGGATGAAGATCATGATTGATGTTGAACCAGGATGGAAGCCTAAAGATCTAACTGATGAAGAAATCTGAGACTTTGTAAAAGCCAGTATCCATGTACCCCAGGGAACACACTTTCTGTATCAAAAGGACCATAAGAAGTATGTGGGAAGATGTATCTATTGCCATCCAAGTGGACAGTGCATGCTCATGACATGGAACAAGGATGAGCATGTGAAGTCAGCTGGATTCCTGAAGGGAGTCATACAAATATGGATCCCTAAGAGGCATTTCTTCAGACAAGGATGTCTATGTATAGAAGATGATATGAGAGTGGTCACTAAATTGCCCAGGGGGGTAATGTAGAGGAGGAGCCAAGTACCCCCACTCTACCTGCCCCGCCTATATTACCTGAGATGTATACTGTACAGTTAAAACAGCAAAGAGATGAGTGTGGGTTCTGTGCAATACCATAAGAATACCTATACCTAAGAGAATGCCTATACCTAAGAGAATATGGGAGGTAAAGTACCCATTGAGGAAACCATACTTGCATCCAAAGCAATACCATGGCCATTTGAACGAGATTCCTGATTAAACAAAGAAACTGAATGACGAGGATGAATGGTGACGTCATACAAAGCTGAATCGACACCCATATAGAATGATAACCAGAGAGGCAGACAATTTATAAAGGACAAGGAAATAACAAGGATAAGTGACATCTTGGGATCAAGATGAAGAGACTTATGCCACAAACTTGATGAAGAAACTTAGTTAGTTTAAACGTGTAAAGATGCAATGAAACGCAAGCAGCAAAATAATCATGAAGCTAGCCAAATGCTTAAATAGTTAGATCGCGGCAAACGCCAACATATACATATATACCACATGGATACATATGGAAAAGTAAAGGATGAATGTTTCCACTATGTATAGAGCAGTGCTGAACAACAAGGAAGGCCTCAGTCTAGTGTTGCAGTTACAAAAAGCAATTGAATTAAACAGAATACACTTCAGCTAAGTAGTTCACTGAGCCAAGAAAGCCAAGGTCTTATCAAACTAAGTGTTGGCTGACATTAGATACAATTAATGTGAAAGAACAGAAGCTCCGGTTCAGAGAGATCAAGCGAAAAAAAAGACATCAGAAGACTACTGAAAAATAAAATCAAATACACAAAAAGGCTCAATTCATGGTGTCCAGACACATGATGGAAGAAAGTTGAATGGATGAGAAGATCACACCTACACACGGAAGCTGGATAGTACCCATACTCCTAAAAAAAATTCTCAAGGACAACTTCAAAGTACTAATTGACACTGGACCACTGAGGTGATGATGGATCACATTTTTAATTGGTGGGAAGCTGGTATCAGGACAAGCTTACTCGCACCTGGTTGTTCAGTCTGCGTGCTGCTCATGTAGGTGGTAAATTACTGACGGGGGTTAGAAGCCAACCAATTGTAGGGGACCTCGTAGTTGAGGGTCCTATAGTTTGTGTAGCCAATGGGACATTGTACATTTAGTGACGTTCATAGTGGCCATTTTGAGGGGAGGGCTTAGTTGCCCCACCTGATGTTAATTATCCTATTACCTTTCTTTGTTACTCCATACAGATATAGAACCTATGCTTAGTTATACACTTAGAACCAATCCCGCTTCCCAATAAGTTTCTGTAGTTTGCCACGTAAGATGAAGTTGGTAATGACGCAGGTCAACACGTCAGCTATGACCAATTATGGGTATAAGAACCCAACTTTTTTATGAAGTAGTTAGAGTCAGAGTATCCAGCGATTGCTGATGTTCGTTGTACTCCCTATTTAAATACTTGCATTAAAACAGACAAACTTTTGCCAGACTATTTGTGTCATCTGAATTATTGATGTTTGATTAAAATCTGCATCCCTATCTATCTCGTGGGTACTGCTACTCATCTTAAAGGGCTGGGAGCCTCCAGTTCAAGTTCATGGCTTTCTCAGGCTATGTCACCCTTCATACTACCTGAGGAACTGGGATGCAAATGCACCTCAAACACTCTGTAACTGGCCTGTTATTGCCCAGGGTGTATGCATGGGAGAAGGATTCACCAACCATAACAAAAATGCATAATAACTAATAACCCATCAATCCAGGCTAAGAAAGACAAATCCATTTGCTTGTGTATACTAGGGAAAATCTGGAGCCATATGGGGTGACTGTGGTTGTGTCTTGGTTCCCAGACACAGAAATTATTGCAGCCGAATCAAAGAACCTACTTAATCACTCACACCTACCAAGAAAGAACTACGGAAGAGAGTCATTGGAAATAAAAAATGACACCACTAACAGCACATGTGCACATTAAACAGGGAACTGGCACTGAAGTCTGCAGTACTCGACAGAAAGGGCCTAGCTAATAGCAACAAGGTTTTAATTCGACCAGTTGCCTATGGTAACAAGCAAGGCGTCTGGCCTGGCCATTCTGTGAATGATGCCATAGATATAAGCAATCGGGGATCATTAGTATCTCTGATGCATGCGATGAATCTGGGCTTTCCATTTTTATGCAGGATAAAATATATATTTGTGTGACCTTTTCATATTTATGCAGGAAAGAAATGCTTTCTGGGTCTATCAGGATTATAATGTCATACGGAAAAGCAGCCCACCTTTCTTTTATTTGCAGTAAGTGGCAGACCTGAAGCTCTGAATTACTTGAGCAATTTTTATATAAAGTCCTAAGAGGCAGATAATAGTGTATACGCTGATTAAACTATATGGTCAGGCAATGCTCTATTCTACTATCAATCTGCTAAACTGATATTGTACGGTTTTTACTACTTACATGATTATATTTATGATATAATTAAATGTGATGCAATATATATTAATGTATGTAAAGGTTGGTATCATATTTCAATGTTATTTTACAGCATGAAAATGTTAAATTCTTGAAATGAATATTGCCTAATGGCCAGACTGTAAAGAATTGAAATTCTGCAAAGCCTTGCTTTGCTGCAAATTGAGGTACAAGCCTCAGCTCAAATGTTCTGCAAAAAATACTTGGGGCTGAATCACATAAAGCATTTGGGGGGGGGGTTGGGCAGTGGTACATTGAAGGTGGTGCACAAATGTTGCACCATATCACATAGCAATCCTGTTTCACTGCTCTTTGTATGCACAGATGGACTTTAGCCGCGGTTATTTCAAATGAGAATCTCAAAGCCCTCCAATCACCCTCCACCCTCTGGTATGCCACAGGTGGCAAAGGATGGGTAAGCACAGGGGAAACACATTTGTCTTGGAAACAAGGCAACACCTAACAACACAAGTTTGAATACCGGTTTCGCGCATAGAAACAGACCCCGGTATTAAGCATGTTATAAAAGAGCAATAACAAAAATAAAAAAGGAGACACAGAGGTCACATTCAAGACCTAGCCCAAAGTCTGAGCCAGTCTTTCCCTTTCTGCTCATCCCTTAATTAGCACTTCTTTCTCTTCCCAATTTTGTCTGGGAGTTTAAATGTTAATTCCCAGCATTCAATGCTTCTCCCATCAGTCTCGCAATGACGTGTGGACAATGTGATTACAATTCCCAACATTCTGTGTCTCCATCGTCAATTTCTTTGTCAATTCTGTCTGGGAATTGACTAGTCAATGTCATCTGGTACTTAAACTTCAGTTACCAGCATTCAATAATCACTTGTTCAATGGGAATGGAGCTTTTCACAGTGCTCAATGGTTTGCCTCTGAATGGCCTTTTCTTTCCTCCTTGTTTGCCAAGTAATCAGGGCCCAAAGATAATGACTGGCACGAGTTTTGGATAATGATCCCATTTTGATAGTTAATAGTCAACTGTACCCTTGTTTTGTCCTCCCTTGTGATTGTCTGCCTGTCATCCCAGTATTGTCTCAGGCCGAGCCTAATCAAATGCTTTTTAACATGTGTCAGCCAGGAGATGCGATGACCGCTATCTAATGTCATTACATGACTCAATGCTTTGCGGTATGTCGTGAGCTGTGGGGTAGCCCGAATCCATAGCCAGTAAAAAACAGGTCTGAACTCAGCCTCCCCATCTGTCAGTCTGAAAAACCAAATCCTAACCACAGTCTAGTAGCCCCCCCTCCCGGGCAAGCATGCAAAGGTCTTAGACAATCTTGGACAATCTCCTATTATATCAGAGGCCCTATGTGCACTGTGTTACTCCGAGATTACGCCTAATAACATACACCTATCTAACTTCTATGAACACAAAACACAAGACACAAGACACAAGAAAACAAATGAATCAATTCAATTATAACAATGGAATACATTTATTTATGATCACACAGCAAAGCCTAATTTGCACATTTTATACTTCTGGTGCAAAGCAAATCTACCATGCAATAACTATAATCCTTTCAGGTTTCTAATGCAAGCCTGTGCTGCAAGTGTGTGGTTCTAATGCAGTCTAATGCAAGCGCTCCTTCATGCAAAATCAATCCATACCAATCCACACCATCTTCACACTCTCTATCTAAACAATCCCTGTCTGATTTTCCCTTCACCAAAAGCTCTTTGTGTGTGTGTGTGTCTGTTCTAATCAACCAGTTTAGTCTAGGCCAAAACCATACTTCCCATTTGCATATGTTTCCAGCTCTGTCTTTGCCCGGACTCTCCTCTATGCACGACTCTGCAATCAGTCAGTCAGTGGCAGGCCTCAAGATCTGGTAACTGCCAACTGCCAAGCTCTGCCAAGCTCTCTCTCTCCCAGATCGATCTCATCACAGCCTCGTCAGTCTGCTGCACCAAGACACCTCTTTCTCATCGCATCTAGCACCATCAGTCTCAGCAAATAACTCCAGCCAACTCCTTCAGCAACTCTGCAACTCTCTTGAACTAGCTAACACCTTTCTCTCCAGCTCTGGTTATAGTTTCCAATGACGCATACATTTCTATGGTTACATACATTCTATAAGCCTAAGAATGTCTCTCCCTGTCAGTGTATAGCAAAATGCCTGCCAGTCTGTGTTTGCATGTACTTTCACTACATGTTCTGTGTCAAAGAGTGTTAAATTGACATTGAACATCGTATCTCTCCCAAGGCCATCTGAGTCTGCAGTGCAAAATACCATCTATTCCATCTATTTCCATTCACTGCACTGTTGCCTCTCTCAGCATTACGAAATGTTCTTTTTTAGGACTGTTTTCAAAGCAACTCCTTGTGTGAAAAAGGCTTCCCTCTCCTCTCTCTACCCACTCCATGTCGCTCACTCCATGGCCCCAACCTCTGTTGTCTCTGTGGCACACCAGCTGGTAAGCCTCCTTCCCTCTCCCCACTTGGACAAGGGTGACTTCTTATCTTTCAGTGTTCCATAACAATCTTCGCGCTGAGCCCAGTGCAAAACAACTTCTGTCTCATATGCCACGTGTTAAATGCTTCCTAGCGTTTACACTTTCCTCTCGCAATGCATGCGCTAACTATATACAAACTCATTCTAAGTGCATACTCAACATGCATGCATACGTGTCAAACATATCTCTAAATGTGTCTCTACAAAGTATAACAATGCCATTCAACTAAATGGCTCTTCATGGCATTTCAAATATGCCTGTGTGTGTAGTGCAAACAATACATTTCTCTCAGCCTAAGCGCTAATTCTAATGCAAACCTAAATGCATAGCAAATCATTCTCTAACTGTCATGCTGCAAATATACTGTGTCTCAAAAGCACTACATGGCACTTGAAAATATGGTGCAAGTGTCATTCTATTTTAAATGGTAAAGTGTCTAGCATATTTCTCTCCTAATGGCAAGCACTATAATACATAACATGTCAATCTATAAGCAAATTACAAATGCATACAAAGGTGGCAGAATACATTTATGTGGATAGTGTCTACTTCAATAATGTACTTCTCAGAACTGGATGCAATAATGGATAGCTAAACATGATGCATGAATAACTGGATTCCTAAAGGGGATAATACTAAACAATGGTTCGCTACCAGAGGGTACTAATGGGTACTGATTCTCTCCAATGGGTCTTATGATTCTTCTAATGATAACAATCCAGGCATCTCATTTTATCAGATTCCACAAATCTCTCCATTTATTGTTAGATAATCATAACATAACATATGTCATACATAGCATAGCTATGGTGGCAGTCTAATACCAAGCAAATTGCAAAAGGGAAAAAGCATATATTTCATGATACAAAAATCCCTTTAAAAAATTAAATGCAAGCATTTCACTCTATCAGTGGCAAGCTAACATATCAAATGCATAATGTGTCAGAAATCAGAATAGCATAGCCAAATGTCAAAGGTCAAAAGTCAAGCCAAAAGTCAGAAGTCAAAAAGTGTCTACAAGCCAAAAGGTGTGAAAGTGTCTCTACAAGAAGAAATTTCAAAACAAAAATGCAATGAATAGAATCAATGCATAAGTACTGTGGATACAGGTGTTTCCAATTCAATGTGTCAAGCACAAAATATAACAATACCTTTCACAGGTGTCAAAGGTCAGTACAGATGCAGTAGCCAATCAGGCCAAACATTCCATTACAGATCAATGCATACATATCAGTGTATACATTCAAAGTATTGGTCATATAGGCCAATTAAGTTATATATTGCAGTCCAAGGTATTTCCAAGTCACTCATGAGGTATGTGTGTCCTCACAACCGTGCACAATTCTGTTTTCTAATGCAAAAGGTTTCAGCCAAGGAATGTCAACAACGATGCAATGTCAACAAAGCAAGTGTTCAGAAATCGGATAATGTGTTCACTAAGAGCATACCAGTGTGTTCAGCAAATGGTTTAAAGTTCTGGTTGCAAAGTTCTTCATAGCAACAAAGTGTGAATGCAGCAAAGTGTTCAAGCCAAAAGTGTTCAGATAGCAGAAATGTGTACAAGCCAATTCAGGCTGGCCTGCTTAATAAATGGCAGCAAGCTAAATGAGATTTTACACAGCGCTCCAAAAAAGACAGGAGCATGCAAGTACCATATGTGCCCCATTTTGCCTCTATGGAGTGATCAACATATGCCCTTTCACTTTTCAAAGGTAGCAGCGGGAAAACCATGTGTCAGGACTTTCAATTGATGCAAATTGATGCATATGCTCCCTTTTCCCTAGGCCTTCATTCTTGTCATGAACAAAGGCAAGTGCAAAAACAAGCACAGGTGCACTCATTCAGAGTGTTTACAAGACAATGCAGGTGGTTACACTCCTCTGTCACAGTGGCCCTTCTCCATAGGCCCAAACTCCAGCTTCAAATTTCTCCACTCTCTCGCCAGGTCATGCTGTTGCCATGCCATGTCCCATGCTCTTCAAATGAGGGACAGCCAGCGTTGAATACAAGTGGAAATTTAAAAGATCAATGCTCAATCTCTTTCACTCAAGAGAGAAAGCTTCACTGCTTTGAAACGTGGATCAGGCAAGAAATGCTTTCAGAGCGTGTATTCCTGCTCATTCCTGCATTTCTCTCTTCTCAGGCACAAACTTGTCTGGTGCAAAAGGTAAGGCATTCCAAATGGATTCTCTTCTCGCTACATATTACAAAAGCTGCTCACAAAGCAATTCAAATTTCTTCTCTGCTTCTCTTCTCTGCTGCACAATCTCTTTCACAGCTCTTTCTCTCTCACTTGGCACAGGATGCTGCAAGGTGTATTCTCTCTGCACAGTCGGTCACGATCTTCACTTCCCTTGGCAATAGGTGTCATGCCACAAAGTCTCTTTAGTCTGGGTAGCAAGCAGATATTCTGGGTACATTCTCAGAGCACAGCCATTGGACAAGGCCACACCCTAAGGCCTCAAATTGGTTGCTCGGTATTCCCCAAAAGTGCTGCTGCAAAGCATCAAATGTCTCATCATTGCTGCTAACGAACAGCCATGATGCAAAGTCACATTACAAGGTGACAAAAGCTAGTCTCTTTCTGGTGCTGCAAAGTGACAAGGTGTCAGCCATCATGGATCTCAAACAGACGGTCAACAAGGTCTGGTCAATCTGGTCTGGTCATGCCGGTTTCAGGCGTTATGCTGCTGTCAATCATGGTCTGGTCATTTCATGCGGGGATGCCATCTCGTCTGTTCATCAATGCGATCTTGGTCTGTGCGATCTCGGTCTGGTCAAGGTCTCTTCAGATTTCATGCAAAGAAAACAAAAGTGCAAGTATCAGTCTAAATCAGTTTCAGGTGTTTCAAAGCCAAAAAATAAAACAGCATTTCTCATTGCGCGTTGAAGTGCACATCTCTTGTTCTCTACACTTTCCCATGTCTCTAAAATGCAAAAGTGCTAATCTAACTCAACAACTTTTACGACCCTGTGTTACCCAATAAAATTCTCTTGTGTTACCAACATGTAACACTGTTTGAAGTGCTAAAGTGCCAAAGTGCTAAGATGCACAAGTGCTATTCTACCTCAGCAGCCTCTGCAACCCTTTGAAGCCTAATAGGTAATGGCAACACTGGTAAAGTAGCAATGAAATACCTATCGAGCAGTTAATACAATAATATAATTAGCACAGAAGTGAAACACACATATAACAATGCACTTGTATTCTAGACATATGGCAGTCGCACAGTGCTAGAAGAAGAGACACAAATGACTGAAACACCTTTTGATCAAAATTGTTAAAAAAAAAAAAAAAAATTGGTACTGGCAGTTAAAACAGTTAAAACCGGTTAAAACATAATGACGGCAATAAACTGACTTAATGCACAAGGAGTGCGTTAACAGCAATCATAAACTGGCAACAATGAAAAGAAATATAAAAATCAAAGTTCATTTTACACTTATACGCCCGGTTTTCATTCTACAATCAACGCCTCAACAATAGAAGTACTAATGTAGAGCGAGGCACGACAGACGGTTGAAATGGCAGCCACAGACCGACTCCCTTCCTGCGCTCCCACACAAAAGTAAAGAGCTCCTTCACAGCACTTTAACCGGCTGTTTGATTCTGCATCCCACTGTGTGCACTTTATCCCAGCTAAGGAGATTACCCCACCCTTTAAGCTAGATTGCCTTGCCAGCTGCCAATTGAAAGTAATTAGTGTTAGGGAGAATTCTCCAGAATGGCGAATTTCCCTTACCTACTGAGTCCCTCAGCAGCTTTGCTGGATTTCTAGGATTTATTTCTTTCACCTGCAAGAGTGTGAGCCTTTTTTCCCACTCTTACATGTGTTTTGCTGTGTGTTTAACATTTTTGTGTTCATAGACTGTGGAGCTTCACCTACTCCATAGGCATCATCTTTTTACTGTGTGTCACACAGCACCTTTAGTGCAGTGACACAGGGTTGTCTTTTTCAGACTTCCCACTTTAAAGTCCATTTTCTGTGACTGACTACTGTCTCCCAGAACATGTAAAGTTGCCATTAACTTTATTAGTCTTTTTAAATTCACAGACCCAGTACAAACTATCTTGCATAGAGTACTGGAAAGGGTTAATAGTTATCCCTTTTTGCCTGTCTCTCATGGAACATTATTTTGTTCCCTTTTCTTTAAGATTTGGCTGGTGGCAGTGGTAGCTACCATATTTTTCCTACCGCGGTCCATGAAAATAGCCTTGGTACTGTTTTAGGCTAAGTTAGTAGCCGCAAACTTAAATCCTCTTGAAAGCATTTACTTTTATTTGGTTCAGGCTGGGTTTATTTGCCATTTCTTTTTGTAAAGGTCTTTCTCGTGTTTTACTCTGGCGCCAAGCCAGGTTTGGTTCCTTTGTTCGCCGTCCTTTGGCGGGCATCTGCACTGAAGCCCTCCTTAGGCGCCTGAGAGTCTGGGGAGAGAGGATGTGAGGGAGGGGTTTTAGGACCCCTCCACAGGGTTTCCTTGGAAACCCAAGTCGCACTCTTGTTTGATTGGCTAAGTGACTGTCCTGCCAGGACAGCCACCCTGCTGTGTGATTGGGGGAAAACTGCATAAAAAGCAGGGCTCTGGGACTTGGAAGGCAGTGTCGCCACTGGATCGAGAGAACCGAAGAGAAGCCGAAAAGAAGAGGACCACTACCATGACTGAACCTCCCGGTGAAGCCCTGCTGCGGGTCTGAATCTACAAACTTCGACGACAGAGAAGATCTGCAAGGAATCTTCTTCCCTTGAGCTGGTGGGACCAACCAGTTCGCCAAACACCAAGCAAGGCCTCCCTCCCCTGGTCGAATTTGCTGTGCACAGCTGCAGTGAACCGGATAGCCAGGAGGACCAGGTTTAAAGGAGCACACCTTTTATTCATTGCTTTGCTCTTCTGCAGGTTTCTTCCCTGGGCAGTGGAGGACCTTCCAGTGTTCCTCCTTCGTGTCAGTCAGACAGTCGCTTCAGGAACCGTGAGCCTGCAGGATCTGCCAGGAACTTCTGCCTCAGCTACAGCATTTTTCTTCTTCTAAGGTACTGTTCAAACCTGGTTGTTCGTTCCGTCCGACTGCGGTGAAAGTGTTTTAAATCTTTTGCCAATCAGAGGGCTTGTCCTTCTCTATTCTTTTAAGTAACTTTTCTTCTGACCAACTTCGTTTCGAACTCTTGGCAAAGACTTAACCGCAAATTACTGTGAACTGTGTGATCCTCTGCAAAGACTCTGAACCATTAACACTGGCCCAGGCCTATTGATTTGAATCCTCATTGTAGCAAGCCTTTTCTAGATTCCCCTGCCTACTTACTTGTTGGTGTTGCATAATTTTGTATAACCTTGTCTTTACCTCCTTTTTTAATTGCTGGAGTGCCATTTTGCTCAAACTTCATTTTGAGCCTAACTTCTCCAGAATTGATTGGGTGTTGTGCAGTATATTAAGAGTGTGATGTTTCTGCTGCTTTATTTAGTGAACTGTTTTACAAATGAATGTGTAAATAAATGTATCTTCTTTTACTCAGAAACCTTGAGTGTGTGTTTGAACCATATCAATTGCTGTCCTTTGTGTAACTTCTGATACTGCTCCCTTTACTCTTGAGATAAGTCTGGCTGCTCAGCCATCACTATCACTTTACTGTGTAGTGCAGGCGTGTACCAAAGGTGAATTTGTACTTATACTTGTAGTCTTAATTGTGTGTGGTGTTCCCAAAGGGTACTGCATATGATTCTGCCTAACAATCAGTTGGATTGCATGAGAAACATAGTCAAGTTGACATGGTTCAGCCATGGACCTAGGGATCTTCCCTTACCTGCAGTCCCTCCACACTACAGAGTCAGTGCCCATGAAGCAGCAAAGACACATGGGAAAGAAGCAACCTTCCATGCGTGGGGTGATAGGCAATCAGCATAGGATGTGTAGGGCAATAGGCAATCAGTGTAGGATGCGTGGAGTAATAGACAATCAGCATAGGATGCACTGGGCAATAGGCAATCAGTATAGGATGCGTGGGGTAATAGACAATCAGCATAGGATACGTGGGGCAATAGGCAATCAGCATAGGATGCGTGGGGCAATGGGCAATCAGCATAGGTTTGCCCGATCTATTAGATGCTGTTCAAATGCTGTTCGACTGAGTATCGTGGAACTGAGAAGTGGGTAGAAGTGTGAGTTTAATCTTTCTTTTTCCCACTGTCCATCAACCCACAGCCCAGCAATCCTGGCTCTGCATGCTACCCTACTCATCAGCGTCCTCTGCAGTAGTAGGTGTTATCTTCTGAAGATCACTGTCTGTCCGGACAGGGCTAGGAACCCCCTGCCTCCCGTGCTGAACACAGCCAAACAGGGAATGGGCTCCTCCCACCGGGTAGTACAGCATGTGCATCTCATATATGATGAACCTGCCCATTTCATGACTTTGTGTGCATCTAGCATGGGAGGCGAGAAAGTGGAGTTGGATGGGCATAGCTTGCGCATGAAATGTTCACTGCGGCATTTAATGGAAATACTGTGTATGCGATGCAAGTGTTTGCCAATTCATTGTGATACCAGGCACACATTTGTGAGACACTGTGCATTTCACAGCAATACATTACAAATGATACACGTGTTTGCCGTTTCATGGCAATACCTGCCATGTTGTTTCGGTGCATATTGTTTGATTGCAATGCCAGCCACTCAATGTGAGTATGGGCATTTGATCGGAATGCATATTTTAGTGGGAATATCTGGGCATTTGGTACGAAAACCTGGCAAATTGTATAAGTACTGCAAACTTTATGGCAATAACTGGTAAGTTATTAGAATTATGTTTATTGTATGCGTTAATGTTAGGGAGAATTCTCAGAAATGTGCCAATTCCCTTTGCTGGATTTTGAGGAATTGATTTTTTTTTAACCTGAAGAGAGTGAGACCCTTTTTCCACTCTTTGACGTATTATAATGTGATTCTGAAAACTGTGTTTCCTTTGGTTGTGGAGTCTGACAAACTCCATAGGCATCATCTTTTACATAGTGGCACAAAGAACCTTTGGTGCAGTGACACAGGGAAGTCTCTTAGATTTCCCCAAGGTTTAAATACCTTCTCTGGGATAAACTACTGGTTCCCAGATCAGTAAACGGAATTTACTTTACTTAAATGTGTAACTTTCTAGACCCAGCACACACTATCTTACAATAGGGTGCTGTAGGGGTTACTTAGTATCCCCTTTTTCTAGCTTCTCATGTAACATTTTTTATGTTACCCTTTCCTCACTGAATGTCTGGTGGAAGTGGTTTCGTTTTTACTACCGTGGTGTGCATTTACCACAGGCTGCGTTCGCAGCTGCAGTAAACCACCCAAGGGTGCCATTTTTGTCAAAATGACCCCAGTCTTCTTTTTTTACCATTTCTTTGTGGAAAGGTCCTTCTTGAGATTTACTCTGCGCACCAAACCAGGTTTGGTCCCTTTGTTCATTTTGCCTTTGGCGGGATCCACAAGTGAAGCCCGCCTCTGGCTCCAGGGTGTCTGGGGTAGGCAAGAAGTGAGGGATGTGCCCGAAACTCCATGTGCTTATTCTCCTAGCAGTCCCAAATGCACTCTGTGATGATTATGCTTTTGGGTCTACTGACCATGTGAAAGGGGATTCCCAGATGCAAGGGTAAACCTTCAGGGGTCCACACTGCCTCCTTAGCGTTAATCATTAGAGGGAGAAGTACATATGGCCAGTGGAAACTTCCATCGATTGGCTGAAGACCCCATTGGGATCTCAGCCAGTGTTTCTTTAGTATCCCTGGGTCTGTGGGAACAACAGAATTTAGATGTGTATAACTTTATACCAGATAACACAAAGGAATACTACAAGGACAGTGTACTTGTAAATAGTCAGGAGACCCCTGCCATTAGAGACACTGGGGCCAGCATCACAGTGGTGGATGAAACCTTTTTCAAACCTGAGGATGTTGCTAAGGCACCCAAAGGCCCACTAAGCTTGCTGGAGGCCCTCTCCAGATGGTTCCAATACTACCAGCTCCCATCCAGTGCAACAATATCACTGTAAGAATACCTGTCAGTGTTCAGAGTGAGGTGCCTTGGAGAGTCCGGTTGGGGAATGACTTAAAGACTCTTGGAGTTGTATCAAGCAACCCCAGGCCTCCCAGTAAAAGGAAGCAGGACCAAACTAAGAAGGCCAGAGAGCTCACCTTGGATGACTCTCAGTGGGTTGTTGCAGAAGAACCTATGATACCCAGTCCACAGGAAGGACAAACTTCTACTTCCAGGAAGAAAGAGACAAAGGGGAAACCCAAGGTCTCAGGAAATAAGAAGAGTAGCACTCCTGTGCACAAAACCAGAACATCCCTGAGAGGACAGTCCCAAGTCACACCTGTGACTCCTACACCAGCTGAGGCTGAGTGTGAGAAACCACCAGAGGATGGCGAGTCAGCTACTGATGATACAGAACAAAGATGGGTCTCAGAGTCTCTCCACCAGCACGAACACGGCCCATGGACCTGCTCTTGGGTGGATGGCCCCTGGAAGAGTCTCAACCAAGTCTTTAGCTCACTGTCCCTTTCACAGAGCAGAAATATCCCTGCATATCAGTCTTTGTCCTGCCCATGGGCAGTCCAGCACCGAAATGCTAGGCAATTCTTCTCTGAACAAGAGTACCAACAGCAACCCCATACATGTGTTTCAGCCTTGTTCGGCATCATCAGTGAGGTGGAACTGTGCCTCTCTGAAAATAGTGAGCAAGGGGTCCACGTCTGGATTCCCCTGGTAACTTAAACAGGGCTTTTGGATTCCTCAAGCTTCTAAGCACTGTAATACCAGCTGTCATTATTATCCAATTGCTTTAATGGTGCTTGGTGGTTCAACCTCAGAAGTGTGAATGACTTAGTAGGTACTGCTGTGCGATTCAAACTCCAAAGTCACAGACCAGATCTGTACTTGACAGTTATCCACTGCTATTCAATCGAAATATCTGACAATGTAGACAAGCCTGACAATATACAATGAAAAAACTATTTGCTATGCCATTGCTTGTGTATACCAAAACAGTCTCTTCATTTACTGAGTTTTATCTCACGCCACCTTCCCACATCTCCATGCAGTGTGTTGCAGCACCCACACTTAGTGCCCCTCCCCCATTTGTTCCGTTCCCAGCACCTGTCAAATGACCCAGCCAGGCAGGTTCTAACCTCACCATATATTATTCAGCGCCTCAAGGCCATTCACTCCACAGTATTGCTCTACAGCATTCCTTTACACACCCTTTACTGCTATCGCTTATACTAAAAGAAAACAACCCCAATATTATCCCTGCATATCTTTCTTACATAAAAATAAGATTGCGCACATTTCTACTGATTGCTCATCAAGTTTGTAATGCCGTCTGAACCTGCAAATGGCAGCATTTGCTGCGCAGCTCGAGTTCGGCATGACGATGATGCTTGAGTTGCATGAGCAAGCAACGGTGGGTGCACTAACAACCAGTGGGTAGGGGGTGGTGCACACAGGGATGAGGGAGTGTAGAAGTGTGTCATGTGAGTGATGGGCAAGCCAGGTCCAAACATGCAGGGTGTCACAGAAGAGTGCAGTGAGGACCTGCCAAGCACCTGCAGGGTCCAGGTCGCAATGAGACCGGGATACTAAGAGGAATGCTTATATCCGACGAATTCAGGCTTTGCAAGCTCAGGCAGTGTAGTGATCAATCATGCTAATAAGGAGTATGTCTTGGAGCCAAAACAAAGAGGTGATGGCTGGAAGGTTTAGAATGAATCTTAACCACTGGCATTGCTCTGGCCATTACAGAATGGGAAAGACCATATGCAAATAAGGCTTGGTCCCACCCCAAAAGGGGCAGTTTAGCCTGAACCGCTAGGTCACATTCCTTCTGCACGAGACCACAATCATCCCCAAACATGTTTCAGCCTTGTTTGGCCTCATCGGTGAGGAGTAGCTTGGGTGTCTAGGCCCAGCAGGCAGAGGCCCCACGTGTGGGCATATCCTTCTCACTCGGGGTGACAAAGCAAAAACAAAGAGGTGATGGCTGGAAGGTTTAGAATGAATCTTAACTACTGACATTGCTCTGGGCAACCCTCCAGACCACCATTCTTCACCTGCCAAGCCATTACAGAAGGTGAAAGACCATATGCAAATCAGGCTTGGTCGCACCACAAAAAGGGGAAGTCCAGCCCGGACTGCTAGGTCACACCCCTTCTGCACGAGACCACAATCATCCCCAAAGATGTTTTGGCCTTGTTGGGCCGCATCAATGAGGACTAGCTTGGGTTTCTAGGCCCAGCAGACACTGGACCAATGTCTGGGCATACCCGTCCCACTCGGGGTGACAAAGCAAAAACAAAGAGGTGATGGCTGGAAGGTTTAGAATGAATCTTAACCACTGGCATTGCTCTGGGCAACCCTCCAGACCATAGTTCTTCGCCTGCCAAGCCATTATAGAAGGGGAAAGGCCATATGCAAATCAGGCTTGGACCCACCGCAAAAGGGTCAGTCCAGCCCGAACTGCTAGGTCACATCCCTTCTGCACGAGACCACAATCAACCCCAAACATGTTTCGGCCTTGTCGGGTCTCATCAGTGAGGAATAGATCGTTGTCTCTAGGCCCAGCAGGCACGGGACCCACCTCTGGGCATACCCATCCCACTCGAGGTGACAAAGCAAAAACAAAGAGGTGATGGCTGGAAGGTTTAGAATGAATCTTAACCAATGGCATTGCTCTGCGCAACCCTCCAGACCAGCGTTCTTCACCTGCCCAGCCATTACAGAAGGGGAAAGACCATATGCAAATCAGGCTTGGTCCCACCCCAAAAGGGACAATCCAGCCTGAACTGCTAGGTCACATCTCTTCTGCACGAGACCACAATCATCCCCAAACATGTTTCGGCCTTGTTGGGCCTCATCAGTGAGGAGTAGCTTGGGTCTCTAGGCCCAGCAGGCACGGGACCCATGTCTGGGCATACCCTGGCGTCCTACTCAGGGTGACAAAGCAAAAACAAAGAGGTGGGTCAGCCGGGCCTTGATACCCAACCTACTCCTCACTGATGACGCCCAACAAGGCTGAAACATGTCTGGGAATGCTTGTGGTCTCGTGCAGAAGGGATGTGACCTAGAAGTTTGGGCTGGACTGCCCCTTTTGGGGTAGGACCAAGCCTGATTTGCATATGGTTTTTCCCCTTCTGTAATGGCTTGCCAGGCTGAAAAACGATGGTCTGGAGGGTTGCCCAGAGCTGTGGCCGTGGTTAGGATTAATTCAAAACCTTCCAGCCATCACCTTCTGTTTTGCTAAAGTCACCCTGAGTGGGACGGGTATGATCAGATGTGTGTCCCGAGTCTGCCAGGGCTAGAGACCCAAGCTACTCCTCAATGATGATGCCAAACAAGGCTGAAACGTGTCTGAGGATGCTTGTGGTCTCATGCAGAAGGGATTTGACCTAGCAGTTTGGGCTAGACTACCCATTTTGGGGTAGGACTAATCCTGATTTACATATGGTTTTTCCCCTTCTGTAATGGCTTGGCAGGCTGAAAAATGATGGTCTGGAGGGTTGCCCGTGGTTATGATTAATTCAAAACCTTCCAGCCATCACCTTTCTGTTTTGCTAAAGATACCAAGAATGAAACGGGTATGCCCAGACGTGGTTCCTGAGTCTGCCGGGCCTAGAGACCCGAGTTACTCCTCACTGATGACACCCAACAAGGCTTAAAAATGTCTGGGGATGCTCAGCGAGGTGGAGCTGTGCCTCTAAGCGCAGTGAGCAAAGGGTCCTCGTCTGTGGAAGTAGGGAGGGGGTTAAAGGGAAGGAGGGGTGGAAGGAGAGGGGGAAGTTGAAGAGAGAAGGAGGACACCTGTCAAGAAGACAGATGTTGGGCTGAGAGCCCTGGGCCTTGATAGTGCCATTATGATAGACATTAATGGTGTATTTGGAAGATGTGAAGTGCGCCAAATGCACTTTCCATCTGGTGCCGACAGTAATGGGAGAAGGCAGAGACTGTATGGTGATCAATAGGTTGGAAAAAGAATGGAATTGTCAGGGATAGTCTGTCTAGTGGAGACAATGATGTATGTGTCTGCAATGGGCAGAAAGGGTTGGAATTCAGGAATACCTTTTTTAGTTTCTTCTTACCAGATGTAGTGAGATAGGAAATGTATGAGATAGAGAAGCAGTTAGAAAAGATAGGGGAGACAGAGAGAGCCATGACATGAGAGAGGAGCAAGGGGTGTGGGGGAGCCAGAGGTTACCAGGTGTGAGGGTTCAGCACTATGCAACAGTAGAATCACACCAGGCAGCCAAGCAGACAGAGATCATTGAACATGTTGGGCATTCCCAGATGTGCAGATCAATTAACAGTTGGTAGCACACCTAATTTTGTATTTTAGCCAAAAGCACTAGAAACAGTACAAAAGTATAGTGGAAGCACAATAGGTGCACACCTAATTTCGATATAATCCAAAAGCACAAGAAACAGTACAAAATGGTGGTGGATGCACAACTGGATGCACAGCAGAGAATAGAAGAGTGAAAAGTCACGAGGTATGTGTGTTGTAGATCATTCAATGCAGTAGGGCAGTAAGAATATCAATGGTGATGCACATCCCGATGTATGATGCTGATGGAGTGAAGAGAGATGGGTTACAGATAGGGCAGGTAGGGGAAGAAGCAGTAAAATTGGATAAAGTGTCCTATGAGGAAGTGGACCACGGAGGTCCAAGAATTGCTCACAAGGGCAATTAGAAGCTGGAATAATGAACATGGACAGCCCGAGCGCCACTTCAATGTGAAACGAGATGGCAGAAATGTGGGGGGAGCATTAGGCAGAGGTGCTCACTACATGTCCAGACAGGCTCAGAAAGGGTCCTTAGTGGTGGGCCTTGGTGAGGGGGCCGGCTCAGCCTGTCGACTCCCTAATTGCACTTTAGTGGCCCAGGATGGCCAATCGCATTCACTGTAGGGCTGGCTGGGGAGGCACTCGTGGAGGGCAGATGGTGTCGGCCATCTTGGAGTAGGTATCCGACAAATGGATTTAACAGCCCAACTGTGCTACAAGTAAAAGATACAAACTTCTGCACATTTACAAATAATATGCAAATATCACCAAGAAAAGCAGCAGGCCCCCTAGGAATTTAAATAAGCTTGCCGCCAAAAGATGCAGATGTGGCACGAAGGATCTGCAGTTTGTAGGCAACCCAAGCCCAAGAGGGCTTACCTGCCAATTAAAGCATTGCAGCTGAAAGAGTCATCGTTGATGTATCCTTGTGGAGAGGAGGCTAGCCAGTGATGCAGATGAAATGAAGGAAGCAGGCCAAGGAGGGCCTAGTGGTGGGATTGATGAGGGGGCAGGCTCGGCCTGCCTGCTCCCTGATTGGACTTTAGTGGCCCCGTCTGGCCAATTGCATTCATTGTAGGGCTGCCTGGGGATGCACTCATGGAGGGCAGATGGTCTCAGCCATCTTGGAGTAGGTGCCCGACAATTCAATTTAACAGCCCAACTGGGCCAAAAGTAAAAGATGCAAACAGCTGCACATTTACACACTATGACAAAATATAACCAGGAAAAGCTGCGGCTCCCGAGGTGGAATTTAGATATGATTGGCGCCAGAAGATGCAGATGTGTCACAAAGGATCCAGAGTTTGTAGACACCCCAGGCCTAACTGGACTTACATGCTAATTAAATCATTGCAGCTGAAAGAGTCATCTTTGATGAAGCCTCGCGGAGAGGAGGTTCGCCTGTAATGCTGGAGGTCCCTCGATGCAAATGAAATGTCTTTCTTTCTTACAGGAAGCCAAGAACCACTCATTCTAAATGAAGCAGAAATAGCCATGACTTAGGTATAAAACACGATGTATCAATCTAAACAATCTGAAGATGGCTTGTCAGTGCTCAAATCACATCTAAATGATGAACAACTCCCAATTTACCTAGAAGTCATTGAAGAAATTGAACATACACTTAAACATAAAACTAAAAAACTTGTAGGTGTAAAATGTATAAACCTCTGATATTGTCTGTAAGTGGTGAAGCTGGTTCTGGCAAAACCTTCATAATTAAAAGAATCAGGAAATGTCTACAAGACTTAAAAAACAACAACCTATCAGCTGTTGTAACAGCCCCACAGGTCTAGCTGCCTACAACATAGGAGGTGTAACTATGCACAGACTGCTTCTCCTCCCAGTAAAACACCAAAATAAATCAGAATACTACAAATTATCAGCAGAAGCTGCTACGGAAGTACGCAGAATTCTGCAACAAAAAAAACATCCTTATTGATTAAGTAATCATGGTTTCCAACCTCATGGTGTCTTTAATTCATCTCAGAATGCAAGAAGCCCTAAAAACCAACTACCAAGAACTGTTTTGAGGAAAACACGTTATTTTTTTCGGAGTCATCCTACAGTCAACTCCAGTAAAAGGTCAACCCATTTTCAAAACTTTAGGACACAAACAATGCCACGATACACTCATCAGCATTGGGGATATACATCTCTGACAACATTTTTGCTACAGGGAACTAACACAAAACTTTCCCCAGTCTGCAGATCTCACCTATGCTGACATTTTAAAAAGTTTTTGACCTGGTCTGCTTACTAAATATGCAAAGTACATCTTAAAAACTAGAGTAATCCATGAGTTGTATGGACAAAAGACATCTGCCCCGATGTCACGGAACAATGAACTCAACAAAATGTAACATGCATGTGCTTAATGCCAATACTTGCAAGCTATATCCAATTCAACAATACAATGTTGAAAAAAGTAATGCAACCCAAAGTGCATATCAGCTTCACAGACAAACTAGAAGTGCATGCATGACACTCCCTATGTGGCACAAGCAACAGCACGACTAAATAGCTTAAAAAAAGTAACTTCTACACAGCTGGATTAGAACACCTATTAACTCTGTGTCTAAACTGCAGAGTAATTCTAAAATGAAACCTTGATGTAGAACAAGGTTTAGCCAATGGAGCAATTGGTACAGTTGTTAGATTCCAAACATATCCACATAACAACAACATTCAGTTTGTCAACATCCACTTTGATAAACCCGCAGATGTTAAAAGAATAGGCCACGCAATAGCATGTTTCCTTCTTTTCAAAGCATGTTTGTATGCAGAGAACAATGCTCTCTATATCTTGCATATGCTGTCACTATTCACAAGTAGCAGGGTCTAACACTAGACCTTGCACTGACCGGCATTGGCAGCACAGTCTTCAAAGTAGGTATGAGTTACATAGCACTTTCACATCTCCATACATTCAATGATCTATTCCTAAATTCGATGCAAACAAAGTCAATGCTGACATTCCTTGCATCCTAGAATAGAACGGGCTATGTGCACTGTACACTCCCATCTAAATATGTAGTCTGTATCTCAAAAAAACAAACCTTCAAAAGGAAAACAAATAAAAACATAAGCTATACCAGATTTGTCTGCAATACATTAAAAAAAAGAACAACTGCTGCTCCATCAAATAATACAAGCACAAAACTCCCTAGTCCAAAAACAACTGCATGTCCATCAAAAGACAAAGAGACAAATGTGTCTTGTTGAAAAAGAACTGCACTCCCATCAAAGGATTCAGAAGCACAACTCTCTGGTCCATTTAAATTCTGCAACACAACTGGAGTAAATTGCTATGCAAATGTAGCAATCAATCTTCTCTTCCAATTTCTACCAATTGTTCACAACACTTACTTAAATGGCTCAGACCAGCTGTGTTTGCAAATGTTCGTCCTTCATACAACTGCCACAAATAATCCTGACAGCACGTACAGTGTCTCAGGTATAAGGCAAGAATTGGACTACTGGGCAGGAATGGTACAATTCACGATAAACACACAGGAACTAGAAACCAAAAACATCCCTATAAATGAAATCTTTCAGATTTTATACACGTGGAAACATACATGCACTCTCTGCAACCATGTTTCCCAAGAGCACATCCCTAGGAATCGATTTGTGTATGTATACATACCACATTCTGAATGCATTCCATTTCACCAGCTTCTGCAGAATGCAGATCATAGCATAATATATTCTTTTTGCAATTCATACAATCACTCCAGCATACAAATAAACTCACATGGCCAGTATGCAGTATGCAATACTTATGCTTCTAATGTCAAGGAGTTTCCTCCTTCTCACCTGACTCCGTTCTTTACCGGTGTCCTTGGTTGATGCCTTCTTACGGATGGAGCGGGTTTTGAAGAAGGCGGCCCGTGTCTCTGCCGAATCCAGAATGCGTTCAGTTTTCCAGGAGGCCGAATCCAGGAATCCAGGAGGCAATGCAAGTTTGCTAGAACTCGAATCCAGGAGGTAAGAAGAAGGGGGAGGTCAAGGAAGGGAAAGCGGGTGTGGAAAAAGAGAAGAACTGCGAGCTACGGAGCACATGTCTGGTCGCTACTTCACAATAGCATTGAGACGCGCGGAGCCGCGGAAGGCGTGCTCTAGAAATAGAGAAAGGCTACGTCCAACGCATGGAGCAAGAAGGAAATACGCTGGATGGCCATATTGGAAGTAATAATGTGTACAAGCCCGTTGTGACAGGGACCATGAAGCCCAAAAAGGGGCGCACCCTGCGATTCATGACAGCATGCCTCCTCTGAAGACCCTTCCCTCCTGGTTTGCCCGGGTGGATGAAGTGGAACCTTCTGAGCAGCCGTGGGGCCTTGATGTTTGAGACAGGCTCCCAGGTTCTTTAGCTAGGAGGATATCCTTTCCATTCAACCAGGTATTGAAGCTGGCCCCTTCTATACCTGGAATCACAAATCTGAGATACGTCATATTCCAATTGGTCATCGACCAGTATAGGAGGAGGTCTGGAGGATTTTCGGGAGGATCGATAGTAGGGTTTCAGTAAAGACGTGTGAAAGACTGGGTGTATCTTCTTCCAGGATTCTGGCAATTTGATCCGATAAGAAACAGGATTTATAATTTCTTTAATGGAAAATTGACCATAGTACCGAGGGGCCAGTTTACTAGGTCGTAGATGTCGGAGTAGTCATTTTGAGGATAACCAGATCTGAACACCGACTGCATAAGAAGGGCCAGGTCTTATTCTGGAATCTGCATATTTCTTGGTCTGTTTCCTGGCCTTCTCCAAGAATTCCTTGGCTTCCTTATGTATGTTGACAAGGGTTTCGATCCAGCACTCAACTGTAGGTACTGGTGTAGATTGAGGAAGAACAGAAGGCAGGACCGATGGATGAAATCCTTGACTGCAATAAAAGGGGCTGATCATGTCAGATCAGCCCCTTTTATCATGTGCCGAATGGTCAGAATTGTTGTAGGCGAATTCAGCCACAGGTATCAGTAGCGACCAGTCATCCTGGACCTTGGTGGCGAAGCATCAAAGATACTGTTCCAGGGTTTGATTGAAACGTTCTGTGATTTTGTTGGTTTGAGGGTGGTAACCTGACAAAAGGGCACTTTGGATCCCTAAGCATTGACAGAGATGTTTCCAGAATTGTGAGATGTATTGAGGTCTGCGATCCGATATGATCTTGGAAGGGAGTCCATGCAAACGGAATATGTGTTCCAGGAAGATTCCTGCTAGTTCAGAAGAGGATGGGAATTTACGCAGGGGCGTAAAATGAGCCATATGAGTGAACAAGTCTATGGTAACCATGATGGTGGTGTACCCACGGGAAGGTGGCAGTTCCACAATGAAGTCTGTAGCGATAATCTCCCAAGGCCTTGTTGGCAGTGTAGGTTGTAGTAGAAGGCCCGCTGGTTTCTTGTTATCATGTTTATTTTGGCTACAGACAACACAGGATTGAATGTACTGCTGTACGTCGGGTCTCATCCTAGGCCACCAGAATTGCCTTTGTATCAGACGGAGGGTATTGGTGACACCACAATGCCCAGAGTGTAGGGTATCATGACAGAGATTCATTATTCTCTGTTGTAGTTTTTTTGTAGGGATGACCAATACATTGTCCTTGAACAAATAACCTTCCCGGACCTTTATATTCCATTGATTTCTTTTGGATGTGTCCTTCCACAGATCAGAGGATTGGATTTGGGCTTGGATTTCTTCAAGGCGGTTAACTGCCTGGGCCACAAAGATTGTGGGGGAAAACATCTGAGGATATGCCTTGTCTTCAGTGCACTCCTAGTCAGGTCGTCAAGATAAGGCGTCAGCAATCAGGTTTTGTGATCCTGGAACATGAGTGATATGGAACTGGTACTGGGCGAAGAAATATGCCCAACGACAACTGTTCCTACATTCCAAAGACTGTAGAATCTGGAGGTTCCGGTGGTCCGTACGGACCTGAACTGGATGTTTAGCTGCCAGAAGTAGATGTCGCCACTCAGTGAAGGCTTGGCGAATGGCTAACAATTCTTTTTCCAGGACTGAATAATGTGTTTCACTAGGAGTCAGGGTTTGTGAGAGGTAAGCAATTGGGTGTTCCAGTTTATCTCCTAATTCTTGTTTCAGGACTGCGCCAATGGCGTAATTTGAAGCGTCCGTTTCTACCAGGAAGGGACGGCTAGTATCGGGTTGAGCCAAGATAGGAGCTTGTGTAAACTCTGCCTTTAAACGCTGGAACGCCATATCTTGTGGTGTTGACCAGAGGAAAGGAGTGTCTTTCTTCAGGAGAGCAACAATCGGTTGTACTATCTCGGAGAAATTAGATATGAATTTCCGGTAGAACTTGGCAAGTCCCAGGAAAGATTGAACTTGTTTCACGGAAGTAGGAGCAGGCCAGGTCAATATGGCTTTTACCTTTGAAGGATCCATACCAATTCCTTCTGGGCTAAGAATAAACCCTAGGTAATGAACGGAGGTTACATGAAAAAAACATTTTTCAGGTTTGGCCAGGAGTTTATGATCTCAGAGTCTCTGCAACACTGCCTTCACGTGTTCTTCGTGTTGTATAGGGTCCTTGGAGAAGATCAGTATGTCATCCAGATATACAGTAACAAAGAGAAACAGCATGTCAGAAAACACCCTGTCCATAAAGCGTTGGAAAATTGCCGGGGCGTTAGCCAGTCCGAAGGGCATGACTAAACACTCATAATGGCCAAAGGCTGTTGTGAAGGCGGTTTTCCATTCGTCCCCTTCCCTGACACGGATGAAATGATAGGCGCCCCTGAGATCCAACTTGGTGAATATTACTGCGCCTCTCACGGCTTCCAGGATATCGGAAATCAGGGGTAACGGGTACCGGTCCTTGAGGGTGCATTGATTTAGCCCGCGATAATCAAGGCAGGGTCTGAGTTCCTTGGTATCCTTCTTGGGAACAAAGAATAGAGAAGCACCAGCAGGAGATTTCAAAGGTCTTATGGTGCCATTTTCAAGGTTGGTATCCAGGTATTCTCTTAGGGCCTTCTTCTCGGGTTCGGAAAGAATGAACATCCTGCCGAAGGGAATCACTGCAGAGGGTTCCATATCTATTACGCAGTCTTCAGGTCTGTGTGGGGGTAAGGCCTGGACAATGGCAGTCGAAAACACATCAGCATATGCTTGGTAGGCCTCAGGAACTTGCATGACATTGGATACCATTAGTGGTATCTGTTGTTCCTTTGTTGGTTCCTTTGGGTGTGTTAATGGTTCTAGGGATAGACAGTGAGACATGCAAAACTCCGAGCCTAGGAATAGAGAACCCGCAGACCAGTTGATATATGGGTTGTGTTTCTGTAGCCAGGGCATGCCCAATACCAAGGGGTAATGAGCTGACTTAATAATGTCAAACCTGATCAGCTCCTGATGGTGATTTATTGAAAGCTGGATCTCCTTGGTCTGCAGGATTATGGGCCCTGATGTGAGGGGTCTTCCGTCAATAGCTTCCACAGGTTGCATGGTGCTTCATGTTTCGTAGGGAATCCGATGTTTAGCAACCCACTCATAATCGATGAATATTCCCATAGCTCCGCAGTCTACCAGGGCCAAAATGGAATAGTTCGTATTCTTGGATGGTGATAAAAAGGCCTGTAGTACCACCAAATTGTTTTGTCCAGGAGAGTTCAAGGATGGAATGGATGTGGAGCAAACATCTCTCTGCAGAAGCTCTGCTCCATCTAGGACCAGGAGCTGGCGTTTCCCGAACGCCGAGGGGGTGCTAAAGGACATTCCCTAACCAAATGCTTATCTGAGGCACAGTACATGCACAGGCCCGTATGAATTCTCCTCATTCTATCTTGTGGAGATATGGGTCCACGAAAGGCCCCAATCTGCATGGGCTCGGATTCCGTGACTGGGCTTGGGTTGATGTCCGGTCTGGGCGTACCCTCAAATGATACCTTGGAAGGAGTTCCCCTGGATTTTTTCTTTTCTGACTTCCTTTCCTGGATACGGAAGTCAATCTGCATGGCAAGATCCATTAGTGCCTGGAACGAGCTTGGTCGTGCCACTCTGGCCAGTTCATCCTTAATTTCTTCGTTCAATCCTCTCCTGAACAGGGTAAAACTCGCCTCAGTGGACCAGTCAGCTTCCTTTGCCAGTTGTTTAAATCAGGTCACATACATGAGCATATCCTGGGCCCCTTGCTGAAAATCTAACAAACGTTCTTGTGCGCTGTAGACCTGCTCAGGGCGGTCAAACATGTCTTTAAGGGCCGTATAAACCCATCATAATCGTCCAAGAGGGCATCACTAGAGGTAACGAGGGGAGTGGCCCAAGTCAAGGCATTCCCGGAAAGGTGAGAGATTATAAAACCCACCTTGGCCCTGGGGGTCGCAAAGTAGTAAGGCTTGAAGGTAAAGTGAACCAAGCACGAATCCAGGAATGCACGAAGGGTTTTTGCTGAGCCGTCGTATTTATCCACGATGCCGCCCAGTATAACACTTTCTTTTGTAGCAGAATCCCGGGATAGGACCAATTGTTTGAGAGCGGCGTTCTCTGCTTTCAGATTCTGTACCTCGGTTGATAGTTCCTGCATACGACGCATCAAGTCCTGCACGGCAGCCTCTATGTCGATATCGCTTTCGATCGGGTGGCGTCTCAAACTGTCAAGGAGTTCCCTCCTTCTCACCTGAGTCCGTTCTTTACCGGCGTCATTGGTTGATGCCTTCTTGCGGATGGAGCGGGTTTTGAAGAAGGCGGCCCGTGTCTCTGCCGAATCCAGAATGCATTCAGTTTTCCAGCAGGCGAATCCAGGAGGCAATGCAAGTTTGCTAGAACTCAAATCCAGGCGGTAAGAAGAAGGGGGAGGTCAAGGAAGGGAAAGCGGGTGTGGAAAAAGAGAAGAACCGCGAGCTATAGAGCATACGTCTGGTCGCTACTTCGCAATAGCATTGAGACGCGCGGAGCCGCGGAAGGCGTGGTCTAGAAATAGAGGAAGGCTACGTCCAACGCATGGAGCGAGAAGGAAATACGCTGGACAGCCATATTGGAAGTATTAATGTGTACAAACCCGTTGTGACAGGGACCATGAAGCCCAAAGGGGCGCACCCTGCGATTCATGACATCTAAGGTATAATGCAGAGAGTCCCAAAAATAACTGTGAGCTAACTAGCTTTACACACGCCCATGTATCTCTTGGCAAGAAAACCTTCACAACAGTAGGCATAATCTACCACGCTTGTCCCACAACCACTTCAGGCTACTATACCGCACATGTAAAAAAAAGTGGTTGGTTTGAATGCAACGACACTTCCATTATTCCAAAACATAGGTTACTAGCAAATCTAACATATTCTTGCAACCCAAATTTACCCACTAAAGCATACTACAATACACAGTTAGAATACACCAACGGCTATCTAACTACTTTAAACATACCATTAATTATAATACACATCAAATGTGCCATCACAGTTATACTTGCATTTTACATCTATAGTACTACAATAGTACTTTTGAAAACCAATAGAGTTAGAATTCACCAACGGGTATCTAACTACTTTATCAATACCCTTCATTACAATACACTTCAAACATGCTATTACACTTATACTTACATAACATATTCATAGTACCACACACATGTATTCTGTAACAAGTAAATGCTTTAAAACTATGTAAATGCCACAAACTGTATGTAACGACAGTAGGGTTTTTTAAATCCACCATGGATTGTTTTTCCCAATGACACAGTGATTACTTCATCTTAATCATAACTACAGGGCCGGTACCGCTTCAACATGTTTGGTTTCCAAAATGGGATGGTCTTTAAAATGTTACGTTTATACACACCTTTGTTGGACAAACTTAGAGAACTCTTTAATTGTATGTTAGGGTTAGCCTGGAGGCTAAAGAACTTAAAATGGGTTTGAACTTTCTGTTGCTATCATCTTTGGACCATTGCTGATGGAAAAGAGTGTTCTTGTAAGGGTAGGCACTTTAAAATAGGGTTGAGACTTTTATTGTGAAATACCTTGTCACTCTATGGTGACACCTAGAAAACCCCGCTTTGAGCTATTCCATCCATGTAACTAGTTGATCAAAGGTTTCACTTTTGTTTCTAGAATACTTCTCTAGCACCTATATGCATTGATCCAACCCAAAACCTTATTTTGCAAAGCTTAATAAAGATACCAAGACAGAGGAGGAGTGGTGCTACTGGACATGTTGGTACATCACAGAGCAGTGCAGTTTAAAGCATTAGTGCCACATTTGCATATAGAAAGAAGCAACCAATGGGCTAATATAGAGAAAGTCCTACTGTGCCCAGTGATGGTGGGGGAATGTTATGGGCCCCATGGCCAGCGGTTCTGTGCAGGTTATGGAACCAAATGATTCTCGGCCCACTGTGGGCACTTGGAGGACAAAAAAAGAGATGGTAGGGGTCGCAACATGGCCCTCCCCCTGTTCCACCATATATGCAGGCTCCGATACGAGACGGCATACAGGACCGACTTCGAATTCAAAGACTGGTATGAGGTAAGCCTGGAGAGGGTGGAGTAAGTGGTAAAGGGGACATTTGGGGAGCTTGGGGTCTTGGAGGAAAGCTTGTATATGGGGGTATTACCACTATTCAAGCATCTGCAGTTGAAAGGGGTGTTGAGTCCCCAAAATAGAAGGAGCAGCTCCAAAGAGATCCATCATCCACAGAGACCATGCTCAGGTCAGCTGTGTCGATCAAAGGCTTAATTTCACGACTATACTAGTTTCTGCCTGCTGCACAGGGTGGGGCGGGGGGGGGGGGGTAAGACGCACAAGAGAAGCTGAGAAAGATAGTTTTTTTTTTTTTTTTTTAAAAAAGTTTATTGATTTTTCAACACAAACAACAATACAAACCAAACCGTAGTGCAATTAACAATATTACAATAAAGCATTTAATCATTAGTGCGCACTACCTCCCTGATCCCTCCCCCCTCGCGAGCCAGTTTCCATGTCACATTCCGTATCTGCCGCACATGAGCGGGCCTCGTTGTCATCCGACCCTCCCGAAGCCATCCCTGTCCCAAATATGCAAGATATCAAAGTCCTCCATGCCATCAAAGAGGCCAGTTCCTCCTCCCAAGACATACAACTCGCCTCCTGCCACACTGCTGTCTCGGCCTCCGCCCATTTCTGTAGGTCATTCCACCACACCTCAACCCGTGGCTTGCTACATTTTTTCCAGCCCATGGCTATTCTCCGTTTGGCCAGCACATACGCCAAGTCTTTCAGTTTACACACATGTTTCTGCTTCCTAGGTCTGGAAAACCCACCCAGCAGGCATGCCCAGGCGGTGTCTATGGCAAGCGTGACCCCTTTCTCTCCTAGCTTGCGCGCCACCTCCCTCCAGAACCCCTCGATCACTGGGCATGCCCAGAACATATGCGTCATGTCCGCATTTTCTTCGTCGCATTTAGGGCACGCCTGTCTGCCCGCATTCCGGAATTTGGATATCCGCAGTGGGGTCATATACGCTCTGTGCGTGACATATAGCTGTACCTGCTGCAGTCTGGCATTTCGAGATACTTTCCTGTGGTATCTTAGAGCCCGTTCCCACATCCCATCTCCCATCTGGGTCCCCACCTCGCACTCCCATTCCGATCGTAGGCCTGTCAATTCCTTCCCAACCTTCAACATCACCATCTCATACAACCTAGAGATCTCATGTCCCCCTTCCGTCGTGTCGTATATCCCTTCCAGCGTAACCTCCGATTCGTCTGCCAAGGTAAATTCAGGCCATAGTTCCCGAATTTTCCTCCCCAATCTGTGGTATGTTACATATTGGCCTCCATGTAATCCAACCTCCCCGCTAAGTTCCTCAAACGCTCTGATGGCACCCTCCTGCCACACATCACCCAATGTCACCAACCCCACAGATTCCCAATAGGTCCTAATAATCCCCCTCAGCTGTCCGTCTACCCCCGCCAGGGCAACTAGTGGAATCTGCGGAGAACACGGGAGTGGGTCTCCCATCAGTTTGCATGCTCGTCTCCACATCTTCCATCCCAGCCTCACCATCGCCGGGTACTTTCTCGTAACAGTTTCTGGCAACCAAATGACTTCCTTCAGGAAAAATGGGGCACAATCATGCCCGAATAATCTAAGTTCTGGGGTCTCTTCGTCGGAAAGCCATTTGGATACAAACTGTAGTTGGCTCGCTATGTAATAAGCCTCAAAGTTTGGGAGTCTAACTCCCCCTTTTTCATGAGAGTTCTGCAACTTCCAGAGTGCTACCCTGTTTCGAGTGCCATGCCACAGGAACTCTCTGCAAACCCCATTTATTTTAGCAAAAAAACCCTTAGGGATCATATATGGGATGTTACTAAAGTAGTGTAGCAGCCTAGGCAGAACCACCATTTTAATCATTGCTCCACGCCCCATCATCGCCAGGGGCAACTTCTGCCAGAAACTCATGCATGCGCGTATCTTCTCAACAGCCATCTCAGTGTTACACTTATGTTCTTTCTCTACCGTGTGGTAGACATCTATTCCCAGGTAACGAAACGTGTTAACTGCCCAGGGCACCTGTAGCACCGGCAGCCTCTCTATGGGGACACCCGTATAGCAGCCCAATGGGAAAATGTTCGACTTCTGGGGGTTGACCGCTATGCCTGACAACCTCGCATATCTCCCCATCACGTCCAGGATATACTGTAAATTCTCCTCCGGATGACTCAGGTACAATAACAAGTCGTCCGCATACAGGGATATCAGATGCTTTTCCCTCCCAATCTCAATACCCACAATGTCGTACTGCTGCCGCAGGTACAGTGCCAGGGGTTCCAGGGCCAGGATATACAGCATCGGGGACCAAGGACACCCCTGTCTAGTGCCTCTGCTGAGTTGCCATCTCTCGGATATGATTGCCCCCGTCCGGACCCTGGCCAGTGGAGCACTATACAGCAGCTCCGCCCATCTAACGTATCTTGGACCCAGTCCGTATTCTCTCAAGGCCGTCAGCAGCCACCCCCAATTAACCGAATCGAAGGCCTTTACAGCATCCAACGACACTATCGCCATTTCCCCGTCGCTAATGGATCCCATCTCTATCACCCGGTGGAGGCGTCTGTGGTTTTGGGTAATATTCCTCCCCGGGACATACCCTGTTTGGTCCGGGTGTACCAGTTTGCCTATCACCCTCCGCAGTCTGTTTGCCAGGACAGCCGTTAGTATCTTGCTGTCCTGATTCAGCATAGATACTGGCCTGTACGACCCACAACTATGCCTGGGTTTATTGGGCTTAGGGAGCGGTACAATGACCGCCTCTCTGAGCGATTCCGGCAACCTCCCCGTCTCGAACGCCTCATTGAGCATATCAAGCATCGGGGGGAGCACTTCCGCTCCAAAGGTTTTGTAAAATTCGCTGGGCAGGCCGTCCGTCCCTGGGGTCTTACTAGTGGGTAGTTGCCGGACAACCGCCTCCAACTCCTCCAATGTTATCGGGGCATCTAATTCCTCTCTTTCTTCCGTGCTTATCCTGGGCAGCCCAATATCTTGCAGGGTCTCCAGCATATCCTCCCGGTCACCGCCACCCGGATCCCCGTACAATTCCCTATAGTAATTCACAAATTGTTCGTTTATGCCCTCTTGGGTATCTATCTGCTTCCCATCCTCTCTAGTAATCGTCCTAATCGGGGGTCTCGGGGTTTCTTTCTTATATAGCCATGCCAGGAGACGGCCCGTTTTGTCTCCTCCCGCGTGTTGTCTCTCAATATATTTTTTATAGTTTAGGTTACAGAGCCTCCCCCAATGTTCCGTACACTGCTGTTGCAGTTTAAGCACCAGCTCGTTGTCTATGGGCTCGCTCTTCAACGCCCGTTCCAACTGGCTTTCTGCCCTCTGTAAATCAACCAGGACCCCATTCTGCAAGCCTTTCGATTTGGCAATCGCCACCCCTCGCATCACAACCTTAAAAGCCTCCCACAGAGTTCCCGCCGAATCAACGCTGCCAGTATTGGTATCGAAATAACTAGCTATTTCCTCCCGCATATCTTCCCTGAAAACCTGGTCTTTAAGCGCCTCTGCGCGCAGACGCCACGTCGGGATCCGCGCTCTGGGGCGGCCATATTGCCAACCCACCACCAATGGCGAGTGGTCCGATAGGACCCTCGCTTTATATTCCGCCCTGGACACCTCTGTCAAGACATCCGATGTGGCAAAGATATAATCAAGCCTGGTGTGCAACTGCTGCGGGGCCGAGTAGTGTGAGTACTGTCTCACATTGGGGTGCTTAGTCCTCCACACATCCTCGAGCTCGAAGTCTCGCAGCAGCGTCCGCAGCGCCCGGGCTGCCGGGGCGGGCCTAGTCACTTTATCGTCGGATCTATCCATCCCCGGCTCCAACACACAGTTAAAATCCCCTCCCCAGAACACCGCACTCCCAACACACCAGCTCAGGCTGGCACTCATAGTCCGATAGTACTCTGCCGTGCCCTGGTTCGGGGCATACGTGTTCACTACACACATCTCTTTATTCTCGATTGCCCCTCTTACCATAGCCAGGCGCCCCTCAGTATCCAAGATTTCCTGCCTCAGTTGAAACGGGACATGTGGCGCCACCCAGATCAGTACACCTCTGGCATAAGCCGAGTACGTGGATCCCACCACCGTTCCACCCCACTTTTTCTTTACCAGCTCCAGTTTATCTCGGGTCAAATGCGTTTCTTGCAACAATGCGATGTCTATCTTTTGCCTTCTCAAGTATAGCATGACTTTATTCCGTTTTAGATAGCTATTGAGACCCCTGACGTTCCATGTTAGCAATTTTAGCTCCCCCATAATTCACTGGTATCCTGCCCACTCCCCCCCAACCCACCCCGCTCATCCGTGCCGTCCAGATATCTCATCCAAAATGTACTCCCAGGGCTCGCGGTCAAACTTAAACTCCCCAACGCTATGTACACCCCAACTTTCCCCGCACCCCCCATTCCCCCCACCCGTTCCCCCAACACCCTCCCCAACTGTTGCCCAGCTCCACCTCGGGAACTCAGGCCCCCCCACATCTAGTTCTGGCTGTTACACACAGAGCCCAGTAGGGTAAAGTCGCCCTAACGGCCACTTAACTAAAAAACACTAAATGGGGGTGAATGGACTAGCCCCGAAAGGCTCCTTCGTATAACCACAGGTACGGTGCAAACAGTGCATTGATCATTCAGTTCCAGGCCCGACCTCCCCCGGCCATAACAGTAACTATATTCAAGTCCCATAGTCTTCTGGCTGCACTCTTTATCGTCGTAGCGCACTTAACTCTTATTGCCACCTTCATCAGCCTGGACCTCCGGCTCCTGGGGGCTGCCCTGCATGTCCAACCAACCCATGGCTTCCTCAGGCGACTCGAAAAACAAGGATCTGTTGTTGTGGATCACCTTCAATTTGGCCGGGTAGAGGAGCATATACTTCTTCCCCGCCTCTCTAAGTCTCCTTTTGACCGCTGCAAAGTTCATCCGACTCCTCTGCACCATCATGGTGTAGTCTGGGTAGGCCGTTATGGTGGCCTCCCCCCTCTTGATGGTTCCTCCTTTGCGAAAATGCTCCAAAATCCTCTCTCTGTCTCGGTAGTTAAGGATTTTGGCTATCATTGGCCTGGGCGGACCGCCCGGCGGAGGCCTCCTGGCCAATGCTCTATGCGCTCGCTCCACCGCAAAACCCTGCGACAGCACTCCCCCAGTGATCTCTTGGAGCAACATATTCTCAATGAAGTCCGTGGGGTTGTGACCCTCCAATCCTTCCGGGATGCCCACTACACGGATATTATTCCTCCGGGCGCGCCCTTCTGCTTCTTCGGCCCTGTTCTCCAGGTTGCGCACTTTCTGTTCCAAGACATGCAGGTCGGCCTTGTGTGAGGCGCAATCTGCCGTGTTGGCGCTCCCCTCCTTTTCCAGGCTCTCCGTGCGCTCCGACAGAGTCCTCACCTCTTGTCGAAGTAGGTTCACCTCCTCCCGAACTTCTCCCACTTTGAGGTCAAGCACTGTTTTCAGGTCCGCCACCACCATTTCGAGCTTGGCTTCCCAAGCGGTTTTCAAATCCGCTTTCAATTCTGCGAGCACAACTAACACGTCCTGATTTGGGCTAGCGGCGGCCATGCCGCCTGCAGATGGCTTCTCCTTGCTCCGAGCACTTTCTGGGCCTGGTGGTGTCTTGGTAAACTCATCCAATGTGGGTTGTTTCACTTTCTGTCTGACGGATTTATTCGCCATTCCACCACCACTGTATGTCGCGGGCCCGTACACTCCCGCCTCACCCCCACCCCGGGAGAGAGGAGCCCACCTTCCGCTCGCAATGGAGCGAGTCGCTTCTCCCGCACCAAGTGTACCTCCGCAGTCACTCCTTCCGCCACTCGACTGGGTCCCTACCAGCGAGTTCCTACACAATGTGGGCCCTCCGTCCCAAGGCTGCCGCTTGACCAGCACGCGATGCTCCGGCACCCAAGGCGGGTGGTCAGCTCGGGTGGGTCCTAGTGCCGACCACTGACCGTCACTGTCCAAAGCCCGTGATAAGTAATCGGTGCCCACCGAGACTCGCCGGTTCTCTCCCAGAGGCCATTCTCACACTTCACAGCTTACTTTGCCACCGATCACTACGAGAATGCCTCTTCATCGCCCCGCATGTATCTCCTCCGTTGTCCGGCATGGCCGCCATCTTCCCTCCGTCCGGGCCGTGACTCCCGGATCTTCGATCGCAATTTTTCTGTTGTTGCCGGGCTTACGAAGGATTCAGCTCCTCAATATTTATGCAGCATACATTCATGGACGGGTTCCTTCGTTCCTGACTCGCGAAAGTTAGTCTCAATGCACTTTTACACAGGATAAATGCAGGATCTTCAGGAGCTCTTCCAAGAGCGCGTCCTCTCACATGGCTTCCAAGCCACGCCCCCTGAGAAAGATAGTTAGGTGGAAGTTTGATGAGTAACAGTGGAAGACAATCTGTTTGAACGTCCAATGTACTTCAATAGAGTATCAATACAAATCAAATGGTTTAAAGTTATTATATAGGGGCAGCTGGACCCTATCCGCCTCTCCAAGATGTTCCCTGGGGTCAATCCACGATGCTAGAGGGAATGCAGGCAAAATGCTGACTACTGGCATGGGTGGAGGGTCTGCCCAATGATACAGATCTTTTGGAGGGAGGTCCTGGGTTGGATTAAAAGCTTAGATGTGATGGAGAGGAGTCCCCACCCACTATTGGTACTCTTTGGTGTGGAAGTATGTGAGGATGAATGGAGGCGGCTCCCGCACATGGTATATTTCCTTTTGATGGCGGCACACGTGTTTTTAGTAATAAGATGGAAGCAGCCGACATTGCCAACCGAGCAGCAATTGGTCATGAAAGTCAATTGACATTTCCAAAATGGAAAACCTGACCGGTGCATTGCATGACCGCACACCGTCCGGAGAAACGGAATGGTCCACTTTCCTGGGCAAATACAGCAGTCGAACAGGCATGAGCGCATGAGAGGCCAGGCCAAAGTGGATAAACTGGACTATTTACTTAACACATAGAAGTAGGCATTTAGACAACCCACCACCACCCCCCTCCCCACATTCCCCCGATTGGCGCAAGCAAGTGTATGTTTGCAAAAGATGACCCTTGTGAAATGTTGCAATATTGTAATAGCCCCCATCTGCACACTGGGCTACTGAGGTGATGCTGATTCCTGACAGTTAACCCGGGGAGGATGAAGGGGCAGGGGTGGGGCGGGAGGGAAGGTTAAAAGTGTTTCTATGTTACTTGAGAGATGTGCAAAAAAAAGAAAAATAATGGGGAAAGAGAAATGTATGGTATCGTTTTCAATACATCTAAAGTAATTATCAACGTTGGTTTACATAAAAACAATAACAAAATTAAATGAAAAAGAAAGATGCAAAAACAACTCACCCAACTATCCATGGTCTTATTTCTCTGAATCATGACACTCCTACATTGTGTCCCGCATGAGGCTGGTCAGAGCACATCTTTTGAACGATGGAGACCAGAACATGATTTCACAGATGTCTCACCATCAGGGCGCTACTCACTTTCAAGGAGCTACAGTTTTTTATTTCCTTTGTGAAGTGCTGGAGGTATGCTTGCTACTGCATTAGATAATTTTCAAATGTTTGAGGACTATTGACTATAATTCATAGATCTTTGGGGTCCATCCTAGGTTCAGTTGACAGTAATGCAGGAGGCAACTATGTATAGTTTCTGCAACTCTGTGAGGACACAGATCGGCTTTTGTGAATGTATATACCCCTGATAAAGATTAGCCAGCGTATTGTTTTCAAAAGGAACATGTAATGTATGAAACCTTTTATTCGTTTGTAATTGTACAATCTTTAACTTGTTAACACACTCTGAACTAAACACAATCATACCTCTGCAGCACAACAAACCGCACGCATCTTCACTACACTGCAACAACAAAACAAACCACAAATAGCCTCGCCCAACAACATACGGTGGCTACCAACCGAAAAATACACCTACGCTCAGTGAACGGTGTCAACCGAACTGAAGCTGCCAACAGCACATCACAGCTCTCTTGCTCTTTCTCCCGCTCAGTCCTACTAACTTACCCTCCTACCCCCTTGTTTTACTGAGCCACCAGAGTGCCAAGGTAGCAACATAACCTTTAACATAACATAAAATAACAAGGTGTTAATCATGGAAATAAAGCTCAACCTACCTACCTAAACTAGAGAAGTATTGTGACATTTTGGAATGAAAGAGGAAGTACGGTCATAAACCTACACAAATTCTTGTCAGGACTTGTGCATGTTTTTAAATATAAGACTCCGATCGTATCCATTCTAGATGCTCAAGGGCACCTTACACTTTCTGTGACACACATGTTGGATAAATAAGTTGATTAGTGTCTCTCAGTGTTTTTTCATTGAATACTGTGTGTGCTGAAGCCACGGCCAATCTGAATACTCCCATTACCATTCAAGGAATATAAAAATAAATTGAATAGCTGCCAATAGCCTAAGTTCTGGATTGTGTTGGTTTGACAGAATTGTAAATAAATGCAGCAAACCTTTCACATCGACACTGCTGGTAGCTTGGGAGGAAGCTGGGGACATCGGTTCCCTGTCCGCTTTTGTGAGGCAAACAATAATAACTTTTGTTAAAGGCTGGGAAATAATCGCATGGGAAATAATCGCATCGCTCTGAGGTGCTGAGACAATTATTAATAATAAATGAGGATGCAAAGATCATTTCCAAACAAAATGCTAACAGACTAGCATCACATGTACCTGTTCTTACATACAGACCAGTCATGGTGTGCACCTGGGAGATCTATTTTCAACACCTTTTCTGTGTCATATACACAAACACCCTGCATGGTCTGGTCTGCTGTGGTGACTGAGCATTCTGAGTCCTTGAAATAGCTTTTGGGGGTTAAGAGAGGAGAGCAGGGGCACCTCTTCCACAATGGGTAGGGGGCGTCGAACCCACCAGGTTTTGGCCCCATCTCACCCATTATGGAGGAGTCAGCCCAGTGAAATACGAGCGCTCCCCCAGCTTTTTTTTTCAGCAGAGGGAGTGCTCTTAACTGTCAAAGGGAAACACTGTTTCCCTTCACCAGTAAAAGTTCCCTAGCCATGCAAGCTCAATGAGCCATGGAAGGCTGGGGGCGTTTGCTTCCACAGCCTCGCATGGCTCATTGGAAATGCTGGCTGGGGAACTGCATGTCTTTATGTAGAAGGGGCTGCTCCTGTGCCTCCTCGCACATACAGACAGAGCAGGCTGGAGTGGGGCAGCTCATCACCCACGCTCAGACCCCTCTACGCATGAGCAGAAACCAGGGATCTTCCTGATTCCTGTTCATGCTAGCAGGGGCCTAAGCGCTGGTGAGGAAAGACCTGCTGGAGAAAGTAAGTTTGTTTATGTTCTGTTTTTCTAATTTAAATGATGTGTGTGGATGCGTGCATGCTTGTGTTATTAGGTGAATGAATGCATGATGATGGATGCTGGTGTGCATCAGAGTGTGATTGCTGTGTGCATGTTGTGTAAATGTGTGTGTTTGTATGTTCATGTGTTTATTATTTAAATATGTGTATGGATGAGTGTATGCTTGTGTTAAGAGAGAGTTCATGATGGGTGCTTGTGTGAATGAGACAGAGTGCTTGCATTGTGTATGTTGTCTAAATGTGTGCGTTTGTATGTTCATTTATGTGTATGCTTGTGCTATGAGTGATGGATGTTCGTGTGAATGAAACAAAGTGTTTGCTGTGTATATGTTGTGTAAATGTGTGTGTTTACATGTTCATTTATTTAATAAAATATGTGTATGGATGTGTGTATGCTTGCGTAATGAGTGAATGCATGAAGGGTGCTCGTGTGAATGAGAGAGAGTGCTTGCTGTTTGTATGTTGTGTAAATGTGTGTGTTTATATGTTCATTTATGTATAATTTAAATATGTGTATGGATGCATGTATGATTGTGTTATGAGTGAGTGCATGATGGGTGCTCATGACTGTGAATGCAACAGCGAGTGCTTATTTATTTATTTTAATGTTTGAGAGGGCGCTACATGCCCGAACGCCTCAGAGCGCGGCAAGAGAGAAGCAGCAAGGCAAAGGGATAGAAAGATCAAACCTTGTAGAACAAGGCTGTTAATCAGCTGAGTTGAAGACTATGGTTTTTATACTTCTCTTAAATGTTGTCAAAGATTGAGATGCTTTGATTCAAGGGGTAACACATTCCATTCTCTTGGAGCATGGAAATCAAAGATAGATTCACCAAATCTTTTTAGGCGAAAGTGGGATTGGTTCAGCTGAGGATTATCTGAGGAATGTTAGCTCTCAACAGGATATTTTCAGTGATAACCTCTTGCAGAGTTAAAGGGGAGCACACATGTTCTGACATTTAAAAGCAAGAGACAATATTTTTATGACTTATTCTCTGCCTTACTGGAAGCCAGTGCATTTACTTCCTGAAGGGTGTGACATGATCACGCTTAGACATTCCGAATACTGCTCTCACAGCCCCATTCTGAGTAGTCTGGAGTTGATGGAGGTTTCCTTGTGAGATGCCTAATAGTAGACTATTACAGTATCTAACCGTGAATTCACAAGTGAGGATGCCAGCAGCGCTTTATTTACAAGAGAGAGATATGGTCTAATCTGGTGAAGCAGCTTAATTACAAGCCCCCAAGATGAGCGTAACTGTGATACTTGTTTCTTCATTGATAGCTCAGCATCAAGAAAAACCCCAAGAGTTTTCACTGAGTTACTGACAGCAATTGTGGCATCAGAAATTTCAAAGTGAGCATATTGGGTATGGAGCATCTTCAAGCGATGACCAGAGGCCATCATAAGGAGCTCAGTTTTAGAGTCGTTGAGAGCGAGGGAGTTTTGTGCCATCCAGATCTGTATTTTATTATAAACTAGATTTATGGTGTCAGTATCCTTAGAGTAATCACCAGATAATTCAAATAAGATCTGCACTGTCATCCGTGTATTTCGCAAATTGGACACCCAGTTGTCAGGAAGATCAACAAAAGGTCTTATGTAGATATTAAAGAGCAGTGGCAATAAGCATGAACCCTGCGACACGCGGCAGGTCAGGGAGATTGAGTTTGCCTGAGCACCAGGCACAGTCACTCTGGAGGTCCTTGGACCAATGAAAGAGGCCAGCCAAGTAGCAGCATTTTCAGAACAGTTGGCTATAGTTAGCAATCTGTTGTATAAATGTTTGTGATCGATGATGTCTAATGCTGCCGACAGATCAAACAGTAACAAAAGGGCTGGGTGACTTCTTTCAATAATAGCTACAATATTAGATTTAAATCCAAACGAGCTGTTTCATTTCTGTGTTGGGATCTGAACCCACATTGAAGGATATTTAGAAGATTATTATCCTCTATAAACGTCTGAAGGTGAAAGTATGCCACTCTGTCCAAGATTTTCAACAGAAAAGGGATATTGGTGATTGGCCTGTAATTCTTTGGAACTGCTGGATCCACTGTTTCCTTTTTCAACAAGGGAGAAATGCAAACATCCTTTAGGACAGTAGGCACAGTGCCTGATTTAAATGACAGATTGATCATTTTTGTGATTCAAGGGATCAGACATCTAGAGAGACTTTCAGAATCTCAGCATGGCAAGAATCACCTAGACACGAAGGAGATTTCCTACTTGTGACAATCTCTAAAACCTCATATTCAGTACAGCTATGAAAGACAAATTTAGGAGTAGTTTCCAGCAAATGCAAGTGTGAGCTGTTTATGATAGTAGAAACTTATGATAGTAGAGACATCTAGTCAAAGATCGGAAATAGGTAAGCCTTGGCCTGCAATTGTATTCATAAATTCATCTTGAATCGATTGACACCTGGTTGAGTCTTTAGAGACAGGTGGAAAAGGAGATGAGTGGTTTTCAAATTCTTTGATAATTTTAAATAGCTCTTTGGAATTAGATTTTGCATTATCAATGCGTACATTATAGGTTTTCTTTTTTGCTTCGATAATGGTGTGTTTGTATAATTGTACATTGTTTTGATAATTCTCAAGGGTGTTAGAGCAGAGGTTGGTTCTTCCTCCACGTTCGTTCTTCTGCTCTGTTTATCCTTCTAGCTTCCACAATCTAAGCATTGAACCATGTTTTCTTCACACTTTCAGTTTTTAGCAGCTTTATTTTTTCAGGTGCAAGGATGTCAATGGTATCTTTAATGGCAGTTGATAGGTGAGAGGCCAGATCAGAGGAGTTTACACTAGCTTCAATAGGTCCAAGTTTAGTTGTAATGGTAGTAGAGAAAGCAGAAGACTAGACATTCTTAGTGTTACTGCATTTAAGCTTTATTCTAGGATTAGTGTCAAGTCTAGGAGGAGAATTAGGGAGCCTAATTGTAGTTTAACGAACAGATGGCCTAACCCCGGACACAGTAGTGTACTAGTGGCTATGCTCTGGACATTATGCAAGATGATCAAGTCCAACATACACAAAGCTTGCTGTTTTTATGGGGGGAGGTGGGAGGTGTGTGTGTGTGTGTGTGTGTGTGTGTGTGTGTGTGTGTGTGTGTGTGTGTTTGGTGCTGTTGTGCCCACGGGACAGGCATGCTATTCTTTACTGGATTTCTAAGAAAGATGTCCAGTAAAACAAAAACATTGCTTACCCCAGTGCCACCAGTAAAGAATGCCAGCCTAGTCCGCTTGCATTCCTAGCGCCTCACATGCAATGTCAAGTCTGACTCCTAAGCCCCCCAGTGCCTCACATGTAGACATAATTGAGTATCTGTGCATTTGAGGCGTTGGGGGGCAATGAGGGAAAGAATGCTATTTATTAATGAGCATCTGATAGAAGCCCGGTGAAAAATATGACTGGGCCCCTCAGCACCTTGCATGCACACAATTAATGTGTGCCTGGGAGTCGCCCAAGGCCTCAGGGGGCGGCAATGGCAGTTTTTCCTTAGCATGTATGCCCAATAGAAAATGCTATGACTGTACCCTGGACCCCAGCTCCTGACACACACCTGCCCCCTGCGTCCCCCAGTGCCTCGCAATCACACATAATCACAATCATCATTTATGTGATTATATCTGACTGCAATGCTCTGGCACACCATAGAGAAGGCATGACATTTTTTACTGTACATAATTGATAAACCAAGCATGGTAAGTGTTAATATGTAGCTAGACTTGCATTTTAATGCAGCCAGTCTAGCCATTTCTTATAGTGGTATGACATTTTATATTGGACAGCTTTGATAATGCAAGCATGATTAGTGGTAATATTCTTTCAGTGGCATACAATTTTGTATTGGGCATCTTTGGTAAAGGAAGCATGATAAGGGTTATTACGAAGCAAGACTGCCATTTTTTATGCAACCAGTCTAGCCATTTCTTACTGAGGTATGACATCTTGTATTGGGCATCTTTGATAAAGCAAGCAGGATAAGTGGTACTATTCTTACTGTGGCATGACATTTTGTAGTAGGCACCTTTGGTAAAATAAGCATAAGTGTTACTATGTAGCTAGACTGGCATTTCAATGCAGCCAGTCTAGTCATTTCTTATTGTGGTATGACATTTGGTATTGGGCATCTTTGATAAAACAAGCATGATGAGTGTTATTATGTAGCTCGACTGTAATTTTAGTAGAGCCAGTTTGAACATGATTTCATACTTTGGCATGCATTTTTAATGGTAACGCCACCTGGAGTATGTTGTTACGTAGGGACACTGCCATACATTGGCAGAACAAACATGGACATGTTTTCTAATAGTATCACTACTGCCATTATGCACAAAGCAAACATGAGAATTTTCTTATATGGGAATAATAGGGTATAATGGTGCTGTCAGCATGGAAATGTATGGGAACAGCAAGTGTGAAAATGTTTTATACTGGCAGGTGATAGTGTGCAGTATAAATATCCTTTAACATAACATAACATATTGTGGGAAAAGGCATCATGAAAATGTGTTGGAGAAATTCTCCTGTGCACCGTTGCTGGAGTGGTGCGGGCTCCCTCTCTGCGCTCGGTCACTCTGCCATATCTGGGACAAATATTTACACCCCTCCAGTTAAAAAATTCACCAGCCGACACTGGAAGAGAGGGTTCTTGGTGATGGGCTCGGGATTGTGTACTTTTACTGTATATGAACCCAGTGGCTAGAGTTTGCATAAATAATGTTCTTTCTGGTGTGTTTTCATTTTAATTCGAAATGAAAGGGGGGCACCCGTTGTCATCCCCTTCTCTTCCCACGATCCAAACTCCAACACTGAGGATTGGCATTCGGAGGGCAAAGGACGACAATTTTTTTAGACACGGACAATATTCTGCATTACAGTAGAAATCCTGACACTTACAGGGTTTTATTTTAGTGTGGTTAATTATAAACCTGCCCACATTTTAATGAATCAAGTTATCAACAATACTGATTACTACTCCTCTTCCACCAGAACAGAGTCCACAACTCTTTTGCAATTACAAATTACAGCTGCGGCAACATTGAAAATCCCTCTGTGTGCTGTTTTATTTGCATTACACATTTTTTAGACGTGTGCTCGATGCAGCTGTGCACGATTATTTATGCAATGCGTGCTATCATGCATTATGAGCGAAACGGTGCAGCGCGCACTGAACATGGTTATTTATAATGGTGCAGCGGGCAGGCTGCATGAAGCCTGCATGAGAAAAGCATGTCATGAAATAAATTAGGGAGCTTGTCATTTCGCTCTCCTGCATTTAATTTCCTTACACTCTGTACAGGAGCTACGCCCACTCTCGCAATCTGAATTCCATTACTGGAAGAAAGAAGCTATGCTTGTAATTATGGAAAGATGGAGAGGGAGGGGGAAAAGGAAAGAGGGAGAAGCGGAGAGACAGACAGGCAGAACCCTATCAGACAAGGCGCTGAGATGCAGGGCGCAGCCATTATAATATCTGCACAAATTAAAAGTGTCAAAAGGTTCAGACACTCTACTGAATAGAGCGGTGATTGTTCCAAGCTGAAAAAAAACAATCTTTGCAGACATGTCAAACATTCCCACTGTGCAGAATGCGTGTGTAAGAGGTGCATTGCTGGGGTTGGGATACAAAGGGTCGAAGGTGAATTCCTTAGAAGAAAAAAAATATACAGATGTTTGTAACTTTCCGACTAGTAGTAGTAGTTTGCCATTTATAAAGTGCCTTTATCGCCCTAAAATGGCCTCAGTATGGGAAAATTGTCAGAGAGGTTATAATGCGTGTGTGCATTTGGTCCAAGGAAGTTGGGTGGGATCGCCAGACCCCAGTAAGCTACCCATGTTGATCAGGCATGTGGATGGGTGCTTGGAGTGGGTCAGGAGAGTACGTGAGTGCAGGAGACTCGTCGTGTGTCCAGCTAGACAGAATTTTTGTTGTGATACTTAGCTATGCTCTGATGGCAGGGATGCATTGTGTTTTAGACTGGTGTATGGAGGTGGATGCGTGCGGGTGGGCGACCGTACCTGCGGTTACAGTCCACCAAAGTGATGCGTAAATATGCACCATTGAACCCCAGTTGGAACTTTGCTTTTGTTTGTTTGTTTGTTTGTTTATTAATTTGTAGGGCACACCGAAACCTCAGATAATTGGGCGCAACAGCGTGCAAAGGATACTTAAGGCTTAGTTACAGAGTGGAGAGTACATACATGATATGATATGATATGGCATTTATAACGTGCCTATACAAAAGTGTTTCAAGGCGCGACGAGGCAAGGGAGGGGAACGGAGAGAGGACGGACAACGATCCTGCTAGGCCAGGTATCATTCAGATTGCGCAAGTGCATGGGAATGGGGCAGGGACAGTGCAGTACATGGCAAAGATGATAGCAATGAGTAAGTAGCGGCCAGCATGTGGCAAGTGCATGGTAAGTGCAGACATCAGGTGTCAAGGGCTGGGAGGGGGACTGTAGCGATACAGATACAGTCCCCAAATGCACGGGTTGCCAGGTGCGCAGTGCAGGTGTGAAACGCTGGCGGTGAAGGACCTGGTCCCGAGGTCAGAGGGTTCCAGGTAGCCAGTGCAGTTCCAGTTCTATGAGGTCAGCAGAGGAGGGGATGAGAAAAAGCAGAAGAAAAGAAAAAGGTTTTGAGGAGCTTCCAGAACAGGAGATGGTTCTCCTCCAGTTTAAGGGAGGCAGAAAGGCTGTTCCAGAGGGAGGCCCCAGCCGAGGAAAGAAATCTACCACCAACTTGTTGCTTGGAGAAGCGACTGACCCTGAGGGAGTTGGAGGCGGATGAGCGAAGAGCTCGAGAAGGGAGATATTTCGAAAGAGAGAGTTGGAGGTATAGAGGCCCCAGGCCCCAGAAAGCCTTGTGGAAGATGCAGAGGGTTTTGAACTTAATCCTCGCAGCCACTGGGAGCCAGTGCAGAGATTTCAGTCCTGGAGAGATCCAGTGTATGTACAGTACATACATTGAGTCACACAGAGTGGAGTGTATATACATACATACATTGAATCGGGGTTCAGACATGTGCAGGAGAGGGTTTCAGAGGCAAATGCATATTGGTTAGTCATACTGGTCGTTGGATCGTAGCCAGTTAAGAGTATTGCATCTGAAGCTGTAGTAGGACTGGTCTGTTCTAAGATCGAGTGGGAGTACATTGCAATATTGGGCGACTTTTACTGGGAAACTATTTCAACCTGAATCTAGGTATCTGTAGGCAGTGGGAGTTAGCTGCTCTGGAGGGGTGGGTCGATGTTCTTCTGACTATTTTCTCAGTAAAATACGGGGGAGCTGCGTTATTGAGGCACTTGAAAGTTAGCAAGACTGTTTTTAGTATGATCCAGTCACTTATTCTTAGCAAGTGGTGGTCTCTTCTCATATTAGATACATGTTCTCTAGTAGGTACGTTTAGGGCCGTTCTCAGGGTGTTATTTTGTAGTGTCTGAATTTTGTTAGTGATGTATTTATTTGCTCCTAAGTATAGGGTGTTCCAATAGTCTAGCTTTGATAGTATTAGGGCATTGGCGAGGATAATACAGCTAGATTGTGTTAGAAAAGATCTGCATGATGTAATAAGTTTACAGGTATAGGCGGTAGATGATGCCAGGGAGTTGACCTGTTTTCTCAATGTTAGGGTGGAGTCCAAGTACAATCCTAACATTTTCACCACTTTGGCTACTGTGATTACGTTGCCATTGATATTGAAAGCAGAGTAGTTGGTGTCTAGTTTTTTTTAGGTTTGTGGCAGAGCCAAGAATCAGGATCTCTGTTTTATCGTCATTCAGGCAAAGGCCATGGGTTCCCATCCATGCCTGAATGAGGAGGTATATTTCATTTACCAAGGCCGTATCAGAAACAAAGTTGCCCGAAAAGGGAATGAGGATCTGGGTGTTATCTATGTAATTTCGTGTAGGTAGATTAGTTGATAATTATCGGTAAGGCTAATGTAAGAGCTGGGCCCGCTGCCTCATGCAGCCAGGATTCCGTGACGGCTAGGAAGTCTAGGTCATCGGAGGTTAGATGTCAGCAATTTCAATTGCATGAGCCACTATGTGGCCATGGAATCCGATCTTCCGATTTGCCCCGAGTTATAATTTTCCTTGCTCTGGAGATGTCCTGGTTAGGCAAAAAGTGTGCCGGTCTATGTGTCATGAAGGTAAGCGTGAAGTAGGGATGGTTGGTCAGGTTGTGGGAGGGAGGAGCCAGGTTTTGAGGGAGCTTCCTGAAGGAGAGGTGTTCCTCAACGTGGTGGGTGCGGACTAGTCTAATCGTATGTGAAATTGTCTACACATATTGTTGTTATGCAACAGACCATCCTTAATCCAGCTTCCCATTCTTTTGTGGCTGTGAATTTGCAATAGATCATGCACTGCATGACTTTCTCTTAGCACAGATAACAAGTAAATGTGCAAGAACAGCTTGCACCCCAACTAAAATGAGCACTTTCTGATAGCCAACCAGGATGCAGACCTTTAGGCAATAATCAGTGGTGTGGCCATGCATCATGAAGTTTTAAAGATTTTGCTAACTCTGTCTCTTCCCCACCCTGGGTGCTAGCCTTTGTCTGCCTGCCCAGATCCTGGAGGAAGAATGATGTGGAGCTCTCTCAACTGCCTGATAACTGCAGTCACTCATGGAGCGTATGTCCCACTTCGTTGATGCATTCACAGTCAACTATAAGGCCCAAAACATGTACAGGGTAAGTGTTTCGTTTAACTCCTCTGGATGTGATTAGAACTGAAGTCAGGACATATCAGAGGGTGGGAATGAGCTCGCTGACAGCCTTGAACATATTGGACTCCACTACCCAGGAGTATTCAGGGTCACGTGACTTTTACAAGGTAGCATGCTGCTTATAGCATCCATGGAAGAGTGAGCAAGGCTGCAATGTGCAGACATCTAAAGTGACTGAAAGAGAGATGCTGAACTCAACAACGCTTGCAGTGATCCCTGTCTAGCGTCTTGTTCTCTGTCCCGCTTTCTGACTAATCTCTGCCTACCTGTGTATATCAGACCCTGACTCCCTACCGTCCTGCTGCATTGCCGCTGCCTTTATTTTTGCCTGTCTGTGTATCATACCCTGCCTGCCTGAGCAGACCATCTTCATATTATCCCCTGCGGCTTGGTGTTATCTTTCGGACTAGTTGGACACCGAACTCTGTACCTCTGACTTCTTTGTGAATTTGCAACTTGGATCTCGACTCTTTTCCCCAACCCCAGTTTTCACACTTGTGCCTGCCGGGAGGTCCCTGTTTTTTTTCTTCTGGTTTTTGCCTTAATTTCTTCAGTTTGTGGTTCCTTGCACTTGCATTATCCTGCTGCATTTGGACCTTCTGGATCTACTTTAAAGTACCACTATTTTCATGCAGAATGAGACGGAACAGGGGGGTTCTTGTGTATCCATTCTAATCTAGTGTTATTTCTTCCTCTAGGATAACGGGTGTCCTTTCACCTGCTCTTTGGATGGGGGGGCCTTCCAGTTAATTCAAGGAGGCCAGTTAGTACCCAACAGGGGAGAAAACATGCTTCCCATGCACACTGTATTCCGGACCTGGCCCTGACAATAACCATGCCAACTTTGAATTGTTTGAATTAGAGAAAACAATACAAGTCTTACAATGCTTGCTTAACCTTGAAGCACTTTCCACAAGCCTCTGATATCAAACCAGCAGGGACACTGGTAGACCTCGAGTGGATGCAGGAGTCAATTGTGCACAGCAGTTTGCTTTGTGCATTTGTGGGATCCAAAATGGCAGCCAAGCCTGGAATAGGCTTTATCTGTATACCCGTACAGGCACAGGAGCCATATTACTGGCAGGGCAACTCAATCAAACTAAACCACTGACCCAGTCCACTAACAGCCCTCAAAGGTATGCGCTGCTGTCATTATTCATGAAGAAGGTAGACTGTCAGAGGGACTAGGTTCTATAAGATGGTCAAGGAATCCGATAACGTGGTGGGAGCAATGCACTGCCAAGAGAGGTGTTGAGGCGATTGGGAGAAAAGAAAGGTGGTAGATGGAATGCAGAGAAAAGCAGCTTGAATGAGCCAGAAAAAGGAAGAAAGAGTGAGTACTAACAGGAAGGTTGGAGGGGACCTCAGAAATATAAAGGAGGGACAATGGGAATTGTAATTGGTTATTTATAAGGTGTTTAATACCCAGAGGTTTCTGAGCGTGGACACGGGGATCGAACCTGTGTCGCTCGGCGCCATCTTGCTCCCACATGAGCACGTTGCCCCTGAGCTATCCTCCCGGTCTAGTCTAGTTAGAGAGCTGAGAAAGGGGGATGTGGAGAGCAAAATATATGTGGGACTTAGAGAAAATAAATGAGGAGTAGTTGGGAAGGAGCAGGAAGGTTCCAAAGAGACTCCTGTTGGAGGTTGTAGGAGATACTCTACATGAGAGAGAAAGAGAGAGTGAGACCAACAGGTAGGAGAGATGAGAAGGTTGAATGAGCTTTTCAGTGGGAAGAAAGAAAAGATAACAGGGAGAAGAGCAGTAGAAGTGAGGGGGTGGTTGCAGAAGATACCATGGAGTGAGAAGGAGAGACGAACCCACAAGAGTGAAGGAGAGAGTCAGCAGAGGCAAAACCAATCTCTGACAAGGGCGAGCCTGGGAGCAGAGGCATGATCTTGCGAAGACATATCAATGAGGTACAGAAAGACAGATGGGTTGTAACGGAGAGGACAGGGGGTGCAGGAGATATTCGCTTAGGTGCAGGACCATTGCTGTTAATGGGGAGAGCATTCATCTCTGCAGTGAATTTTTTACTTCTGTACATGATTTTTGTTTTTGTAGTTTTGTACTTTGCACTCTTTGTTTTCTGTTCATTAGAATGTTACAAACATTAGTGTATGTGCACTGACAGTTGTGTTTGTTGTTTTTTAATTTGTAATGAAATATAAGTTGTTGGTCTGCAGAAATGTTAGCTTCTAGGTTCTGTTATGAAGTGCCCTGTCTAATCGTACTTGCGGGCAGTGGGGTCAGGTGACATCACATGTGTAATGTTGGGACTGAGCCCGGTGCGTGGAAGATCCTCTAGCTAGTCCCACCATCATCATATTGCTACCATAAACACTCCTCACCTGACATCAAAGTGTAGAGATCCCACCAGCATGCTGAGCTTCCCTCTTGCTGGTATAGCAACCATGGGGGGCAAAGAACAGGTCCAGAACTGAGCACAATCAATCCATCATCAACCTCCCATGAACTATTCCCTCATACATCTAAGACCGGTCAGGATGAAGAAATCCAGCCTTAGGGTAGGGCTGAAATGTAACAGGCAAAGAGATGACTCCCAAGAAGAGGAATGCGATACTGCCTAATATTACATCAGGGCTGGAATCCATCCCCATAGGCAATGCAATTATAATGTAAATCCCTCGTGAAGAGGCCAAAAGTGTGGGGCAGCCTATCCCTAATACCTCAACTGGATCCATCACACGTGAAGCCAATGGGCTCTAAGTAACTGAAAGATGGCAGACATGATTTTTAAGTTGCAGTCCAGTAAACATCTGAGATCCACCCAGGCCTACAACACCCAAGTTGCCCATCGAAATCTTACGCGAGTACCATTTTGCTAGAGAGTTGCTTGCAGGAGAAGCCAAGGTCCTACCTGTATCACAGAAGTGTCTAGCTAAGAGGAGGATGTCATTCGGAGATGGCTAGACATTGCTGAGAGGAGAGCAGACATTACTAGGAAGCAGCTGGAGAAGGAACATAAGACATTAGACACAGGAAAAACAGGAGGCTGGGGTAAGGAGGAGAAAGGAGACTGGGAAGGGAAGGTTTGAGAAAGTATGAAAAAGAAAAACCTTCTTCTGGCTATGATGCCTTTTGAAGAACAACTCGATTATAGCACAACCTATAGTGCCCACCCACATCCCCCAGTCTAGAGCTGAGGTTTCAGAGTAGGCTACCTGTTGGAGTGAGATTGAGACAAAGAAGAGTGCACACTGTCCACCATAAAACCAAGGAAATAATAATACAGTTGACGATCTTGAGGCAGACTTTAGCACGCAAGTTTAGTGTTTCGACACTTTTTTCGAAGATTCCCTTGATCTGGAGATCCTTTTGAACACTTTCGAAATGCCTCAAAAGACACTCTCTATTAAGTTGCCCCAAATCATAGATCATATCTTAATGGACATTTATCATGACACTTTAATTCAACCCATCGTTTCATCCAACACTCTACAACAACCCTAATACATTTTTATTTTATCAGAAAACTTAATTTTGCTGGTCGATTGATCCCTTTCACCTAAGTGGCAGTGCCTCAAATGATTGCAGTTTCATTCATTTGTAAATAGTGAGTTTGTATAATGGTAATGGCCTTCTACTTAAAGGGGATTGTATGAACAATGTCCCGCCTGAGTATTATCTTTTAAACAGGTCCAATAAGTACATTTGCTATATTGCTTGTATAGATAGTACAGCCATTAACGGCGGGCTAGACTACTTCAGTTACACTGTTTGCTGACCTTTCTCTGGGGCTGCTGGGAAAGGCAGAGAGAGCAAAACATGTACACAAATGCCTAGACAATACGCATAATGATGATTACGCTAGGATGCTTCAAATAATAAAAGGAATGTTATGAATGTGTGAATGTCCTACCAGGTATATTGTGATGGTGTGGCATATTTCAGGATGATACACATGTGTCAATGTAATATGATGCACTGGTCAGGAGAGGAGCGGATGCTGCATTCTAGCAGTGTCCTAGGACTTAGGTGGTATATAGAAACCATATTTACTCAAATAAGATACATTAAAATGCATTACCAATAAGGTTGCTTTACTTTTTTTGAAAACAAAAAATCAAGAGTAACTTACTAATCATGGCATACTTCATTCCTAATGTCACATGACCCGAGTAATTCTCTCCTCGCCATAAGTCATGATACTCCATCTATAAATCAAATAAATTATTTTATAAATTGTTTATTTGTATTCATCAGTTGTTAGTAATTTGACAAGAATTAGTTATAAATATAATATGGTTTAAAATTTACTAAATTTGGAGAAAAAAGCATGTTACACTTTACTTTGGTTTAAAAGTAATAATGTCTTTCAATGTTTAAAATGAGTTCCCTAATTTTTGGCATTTGTGAAGAGTCCAATAAAAACAACCTTTGCCTTTCTCTTGCTCAGTGGATGGACTGAATCTAGAGCTATAATGAAAAGGAGATCAAAGATTGCAGGGATTATGTGATGATAATGTATCGAACATTTTTTATTTCTTTTGCATGAAGTTCATAGTTTTACTATCAGCACACATTATTTCTTAAGACATGTTCTAAAGTGTATGGTTGTGTATGTGATGTAAGTGTCAACATGGTATAACTATTGAAAAATGTACATAATGCTGGGTGTGTCAAAATCAATGCGCTTGTCCAAGCATGAGTTCTCTGAATATAAAAAACATCATACAATTGAGATAGCGTATAACAGTTTTACTGTTTTAATCACAGTAACGACAATGGAGTATTTGTCTTGACGCTTTGAACTTGATTGTGAGTTTTGTTGATTCACTTTTTATATCTTTTGATTTTGGCTAACTACCCTTTTCGGACATTGTTGGTTCCCTGTGGAGCACTAGTATTGCCCGATAGTGATGTCACAAGTCCCTCACCCTCTGATTCAACATCAGAGTTGACTGGCGTAGTTGTTGGTGTATTGTTGTAAAACAATGTTTTTTGTTATCATCATATTGAGCCTAAAAGGTATATTGTTTGCTTAGGCCCTGTCATCCCTGAAGTACTTTCTGAATTGTCTAGGTTTCACTTCGTCCTGATATTCCTTAAGAATTTCATACATTATATTGACATGTTTATCTTTGTTACTATGATGGTTACTCATGTCTGAAATTTCCTGTTTTACCTTATCAGTTTGGGTTACTACTCTGGCATGTTCCCTTTCGGCGTGTTTGATATGATGTATAGTTTTTTCCGAACTCTCAGTAAGATCTTCTTCCCATTGCTGTCATGATACTCCACAGTGGTAACATCTGGAAAGATAAGGATTCTGGGGCCCCTCAGAATGTTTTTGTTCGCCAAATAGTTGGTCAAAGATGCCTTTTCCCAGCATTTGCTGATCTCCTTCTTGAGAGACTTTGTAATGTCAGATATTCTCATGCCAGATTTTCAGTTTGTTTGGTCCTGCTACTGAAGGCATTGCCATTGCTGCCTCTAGGCCAAACAGTCCTACTTTATCTTCCTCCTGATTGAGGAGCCATGTTCCTGTTGTGTTTGTAAGTAACTAAGTAAGAGGTTGCAGAGTATACCAGGTGAATTTGTGTGTTCTGGCTAAAGTAGATGGTGATGAAGGATTGAATCAAATTGGTACCTGACAGCAGGCAGCACTGGCAATGCCTTCAGCAGGACCAAAGAAACTTAAAATCTGGCACAAAAGTTCTGAAATTAGAAAGAAGGAGATGAACAAATACTGGGAAAAGGCATCTTTGACAATTATTTGGAGAACAATAACATTTCGAGGGGCCTCAGAATCCTTATGTTTCCAGATTTGACCAATGTGGAGGATCAGGACTTAGCACAGCAATGGGAAATGGGAAAGAAATCTTACTGAGAGTTCAGAAAAAATGATAAATCTTCTTCGCAAACACACCGCTAGGGAACATGCCAGAGTAGTAACACAAATTGATGAGGTAAAACAAGAAATTTCAGACATGAGTAACCCTCAAAAGCACCAATGGTAAAAAGTTCAATAACAAAGCATAATTCATTTTCCTGAGCGAAGTGGGAGGGTTTCTACTGAGTTATTAATGTCCATCTGAGCCAAAATGTGTAAAATGTGTTTCGATTCCCTGCTCGTTTTTCATGTTTTGCAATTCTTAAGGAATATCAGGACAAAGTGAAAATTAGAAAATTCAGAAAGTACTTTAGGGATGACAGGGACCACGAAAACGATGGAGTATATACCTTTCACGCTCAATATGACGATAACAAGAAAACATTGTCTTACAACAATACACCAACAACTACACCAGTTGCCTCCAATGGTGAGGGACTTTTGACATTAGAATCTGGCAATACTAGTGCTCCCCATGGAACCAACAGTGTCACAAAAGGGCTTTGAGCCGAAATCAAAAGATATAAAAAAGCGAATCAACAAAACATGCAATCAAGTTCAAAGGAGCAAGAGAAATAATCCATTGCCGTTACTGTGATTAAAACAGTAGAACTGTTATACACTATCTCAATTGTATGATGTTTTTTTTCGATATTCAGAGAACGCATGCTTAGACAAGCATATTGATTTTGGCACACCCACAATTATCTGTAGTCTTATGCTAAGCAGGAGTAGCTTAGCAGTGCCATCATCTGCAGCTGTCAGGTACCAATTTGATTCTAGCTTTCATCCCCACCTACTTTAGCCAGAGCACCCACATTCACCGGGTATACCCTGCAACGTCTTACTTTATTGAAAAATGAATTCTTTACAAATGAGGAGACCTGTGGCTCCCTGTCAAACCCAGGGATATCCACGGTTATCTTTGGATCCTCCCAAATTGTTAAAAGTGGAGTGGTGTGAGTACAAAAATATTTTTTAAAGAATTCTTGTTTAATACGTAATTCATTGTTTTTTTTTCAGAGAAACATGTAAGTTGTGTTTTAGTTAAATCAATTAAAAACGCAAGGGCATGTGATAAAATAAGTTAAATGTTGGTGTTTGAGATTGATGGCCTACATAGATAAACTGAGACTTCTTTATTATTACTTTGTGCCTAGAATTCTCCATTTGTGTTTGAAAGTCTCAGTATCTTTTCCAACATTGCCTTTGAGCCATGTTGGAAAATGCAGTGGTAATGTTGGGATAGATTGCATCAGATTTTTTAAGTTGTCCATCATCGAGTATTGCTTAAATAGACCAGTGATGTAATGTCGGTTGTTAACCCCACAAGTTATAATGATCACGTGTGGGTGCTCTCTGTAAACCATGCATTCATGAATTGGCACCACGTCAAGCCATTTCATCCACTTAATATGAAGCCATGAGACTTCCAAATATTGAAAACCAAGAGTTTTGTCATTGTTATAGTTTGTAGAAAATACTGCACCAAGTGCATCCAAAATCTAATATCACCCATAAAGTCCTCACTTTAAAAACTCTGCACTCTGCGCTTTATCCCTACTACTGAGTGCAGTAAACAGAATAGATTGATGTGTGTTGTTAGACACTTAGCTTCTCAGGTTTCATGGAAAAGGCAGGTCATTGGGTTAAGAGGTTACAGGTGAGAGGGTAAAGAGACAACAACACTGATTTTGTGAGTGAAAAATGTATTTTTGATCAGAATTGGAAATTTGCAGATAAGGAACCAGATCTGCAAATGTAATTCTGCCCTTGATTGGCTGTTATGGTTCATGGAACCATAAATCATCTAGACTGTGTGCGTGTGGTCCCATGGATCCATGCACACTAACCTAGTAATATTTACCACTGACGTTTTCGTGAAATGTTTTATTAAGTTGTGTAAGAGATGCTGATATTGTAAGCTTTTTTGATAGCTGGTGCCCCAGGTTTCAAAACATCTCTTGTAGCTCATTGTGTGATTTCAATCATAAAAGCTGCCAGCAACCAAATGAAACCTTATTTTAGGAACTTGACCTGCAATCGACAGTTCAAATGTTGGTATGCTTTTGTGCATCTGAGGAGAGTGCACCTTTCTAAATAGAAAGAAATAGGGTTGTTTTTCGAGACAGAAAAGCTTCCAGAGTGCTGCTTTTTAAAAAGATTTTAGAAAACACTTCACCAACATTCAATTAGGTACATTTGTATTTGTTTTTAGGTATCTAATACGTTTTGTATGCTCGGAGGAGAAACTTAATTGGTAAAGGTAGTATGGTTTTCAGGCATTATTGTGCCAAACATTTAGAGAGACCACGTTGTTTACCATGTGAACGAAATGCTTTCTTAGGTTCCACAATGCCCAGTGTTTTAGGTTTTCACTGTATTTTTGTACGGATGTGGTTCATTTGCAAAGGTTCTTGGAATCCAGTTTGCTTAGTATAGCTCAAATATTTAAAGAGAGGATGTCATATTTTTAACCTGACACTTTCTTAGTATTTTAAGAGGTAACTCAGTTGTTTTCACCAAATATATGATGTATGTTATACATATGACCTTACACAGCATGCAATAGGTAATTTAAGACAACAAAGGTAATAGTTTGTGTTTTTATATTGCATAATCAGTATTTTATTTTTAAAATAAAGGGTTTTGTTGTGGAGCAGTTTCTTACAGTGATACTAAGCATGAGCAGGATAGTACGGGCAAAGCATGAACTTGTAGAATTTCCATGGGTTCACGCAAGCTGAACATTGCAGGTTTTTCCCGAGGTTCAAGATATGAGGTTCAACTGGGTTTGATGTTGACCTTTTTAAAGACAGGCAAGTAGAAACTCATGAAAGTCGATTGTTGGCATTGGAAGAGGCAGGAGCGGCTCAGGTTTCTTATGGAGGGGATTTGTAGGCTAGTATGTTGAGAATGGAATTAAATATATATAATAGCTCACAGGTACAGTTACGTAGACATTTATTTTTAAAGGAGTTAAGGCACGAGATGTGAATTGTGGGTCGAGGGGTAGTACAGCCAAGGGATTCCTAGTCATTTCATCGAAACCAAAGCATCGAAATGCCACACCATCGAAACCAAAGCCACGTTTACCAATGCTTTGAAAGGCTGTCTATTACATGTAAAAGTGCTTTTCCATCGAAACGAGTCCATCGAAAATATAAATGGACTGGTTTCAATGGAAATGCACTTTTACATGTAAAAGATAGGATTTCAATGCATTTCTTTGTAACGTTAAAACGTCACATGGAGCTGTCCAGTGCTGAAATTCCGGCACTGGCCAGCTCCTTGTAACGTTTTAATTTTTTTTTTGGTATATTGGGGGTTCCCCTAAGAGCCCCCAACACCCACACTACCCTGACCCTAACCCTACTGTAACCCTTAATCTAACCCTAGCCCCAACGCTAACCCTAACCCTAATGCAACTCTTAATCTAACCCTAGCCCCAACCCTAACCCTAACCCTAACCCTAGCCCCAACCCTAGCCCTAATGTAACCCTTAATCTAACCTTAGCCCCAATCCTAACCCTAACCCTAGCTCCAACCCTAACCGTAACCCTAATCCTAGCCCTAATGTAACCCTTAATCTAACCCCAGTTTCGATTATACCATTGAATTATAGTCAATGAAAAGGTAATTTGATGGTAGTGCTTTTCACTGAATATAATTCGATGGTGTGGCATTAGATGGAATGGATTTAGATGAATTGACTAGATACCCAGCCAAGTTGTATTTACTAGACATACAAGAAGACCAAACCACTGAGAGCAGGGTAGGGCCTGAGGGGAATGGCCCACCCAAAATCTGTAAATGCCCACTCAGCAGCTCTGTGTGGGCATTTACAGATATTTTTGTCAGTTCAGTGGGCCCAACTACATTAGCTCCAGGCCCATTTGCTAGGCAATCCTGTCTACGCCTCTGCGCAGGAGAAAGCCAAATGCACTAAGAAGCCATCATGTGCATTGTGTATGTGAGGAGAAGGCAAAACCACTGGAAACACCACATGCTTTGCATAGGCATAAGTGAGGGACAACTCACTAAGCACACGTTGCATTTTGTAGGGACAGAAGGCCAAAACCCAGAGACCCTCTCATGTATTTTATAGGCAGAGGAGAGGGCCAAAGCACTCAGTACACGTGCATATTGTGGGACCGGAGAAGACTAAAGCGCGGATAAACCTGCATGTATTTACTAGGTTCAGGAGACAATGCGGACAACCTTGCTGTAATATCTGCAATTGATTTACTGCCCTATTTCTTTGAAGAAAACCATGGATCCAGGTGGCATTACTTCACTAACACCTCTGTACCGTACCTATTTGTCCATGCCATGGAAACAATGAGAGTGTCACTGTACAACTGTCAGGATACGAAAGTCCACCTAAAAATTGCCTTCTGGTCCAGGGATATAGGCCATCATTGGCCACTGGGCCCCCCATAACCACTCAGTAATGACCAGGACAGCAGCCACTAAACATCACAAACCAACAGACCTACTTGTGTATGGGTGAGTTTGAAAGCCAGTCCCACAGGGGAGTTGATCTTTGGGAGAAAATAAAGGAGGCTGCCCTGCATTGGCTTGCTCTTCATGGTTTAAAGTGGACTTTGTGGCAGCTGGCAATGGATCCAATGTTGCAGCTGCCCTGCAGTGAGGTTAAACTATGCATATGCATGTGCCCCACTTTGCACTCGTCCTTTATCATGTGGTGACCTGCTTCATAAGCAGGTACCTGCCACTATCTGAAATGGTGTTAGCTGCTCCTACTGTGCCTGGGACATGATACGAAACCTGCAGTCACACAATAAGCTACACGAAGTTGAAAACGTTGATGCTGATCTATAAACATGCCAAAGAGTTTGTGGGAACAGTGCAACACAGTCACCGACTACCGCAATAGCCTGAGTCAGTAGGTGAATTTTGTGCAATGTTTGCTCTTTGCTGCAGCCATTTGTAGAGGCCACGCTATGGGTAAGCCTGCATGCTGCTTGACTCAGTGAGGCGCTGATACTGACGAATCTGTTGGAATTAGATTTATCGAACACATTACATGACCATGAACTGACGAGCAATGCAGAAGCAGGGCAACTGGCTATGAATCTGCTATCAACCTTTCGATGGGATCCATGCATTGTTGGTATGAGGGGGAATATGGAGTACAACTTGCATCTTTTCCTGACCCATCGTTTAAAGTGAAGGTGGTAACTTTTAAATAGCATGCTCGTAATGACGAGCAGAACGCTGCGGGCTGTCATTTAAAAGGGGGCGTGCTAGACATCTGCGAGGCAACGCTAAATATACATTTAAAATGCTGGCAGGAACAGGAAGAGAATGAAAGGTCGGAGACAGATCATTATTTGTTGTCTGTTATTCTGCCTACCTATCATGGCACAAGGAAAAGATAATTAAAACTAGCCCTGAGCGATGTAAGCTTTGCCGCAGTAGAGGAGGCTCCCCAAAGTGCAGGTTTTATTCTGGGGGCGTGATTATATATGCTCAAATGCATGCTCACTCTCTACCTGGGCCGTTGTGCCTGTGTTTTCAGTGGTTATGGTAGATAGGGTAGTGATGTAAATGTGCTTACATTTACACTATGATGATGTATTTTATATTTTATGTTGGATAGATACTTTGCCCAAGTAAACAATGGGACTCATTACAACCCTGGCGTTAAGGGTTTAACGGCGCCGTAAAAGGTGTCGGCGCCGTTAAACCCTTAAAGCCTGATTACGAGGTCCCTTTGCGGGACCCGACCTTAACGGCTGGTTTTTCAATTTGCGGTACCGTTATTAGCGCCTTCCCCATTCCCATTGAGCCCTATGGGGCAAAAATGGGAATGGGGAAGGGCCATGGCGGCATGGGAAATTACCGCCCCACCAACCTCGGAATGGGGTGGTAATCCCCCATTCCGCCATGGCCGACACCGGCATGGACCATGGTGCTAATAGCACCATGGTCCTCCGCCTGGGTCGTAATGAGGCCCAATGTGATGAAGCTCTAAAGTGGACAAAGAGAAATCATTGCTGCTGGCAGTGTTTCAAGTTAAACATATATATTTTGTGGTGCTGGGGGATTAGGACTGAGGCGGGTAAGTTCACTGGGCCTTCTATTTCAGATCTAGGGCTGGCCCAGGGATGGGACTGTACGATTGATGTAAGCTCTAGACCCCAGCCCTAGCTCTAGACCCCAGACCCCAGCCCTCTCCCTAGCCATCTTGTTGATCCTTTTTTCCTGTATTGTTATTAAGAGTGTATGGGCCTCATTACGACCCAGGCGGTAAGTTACCGCCTGGGCCGTGACTTTACCACCATGGCGTAAACTACGTTTACGCCATGGTGGTTGGCGGACTTACCGCCCCATTCCGAGGTCGGCGGGGCGGTAAGTCCCCAATCCCCATTTACCCTTCCCCATTCCCATTTTTGCCCCATAGGGCATAATGGGAGTGGGGAAGGCGTTAATTACGCCACCGTAAATTACGGTGGCGTAATTAACTCCATGGTCCCTTAGCGCCATGGATTTTAACACCCGCTAAAAGCAGGTGTTAAAAGCGCCATGGCGCTAAGGGACCCCGTAATTGGCGGTAAGGGGTCGGCGCAGCTAACGCTGGCGCTAACCCCTTACCGCCAGGGTCGTAATGAGGCCCCATGCCTGTAATGTGTTCCCTAAATACTTTCATGGTATTTGTGCTGCTATTTCCATGCATTTCAATGTATTTTAATGTGTTTATGTTTTGTAACAAGCTTTACTATGCACATATTATGTTTGGCTACATTTGGGTGGACATGCATGCTTCGCAGAGAAAAAGGTTTGGATTGTGTCAACGCTGGAGACTCTTGATCTGTTTGTACCAATACATAGCCAATTAAATCAGCGGCGGAGTGGATCGTTTACCTTTGAATCATAAACCAAAGTACACTATTGGCCCTGTTGTATTTCCCAGAACTTTCCAGAATTTTCATTAGAGTTGTTTTCCTCCTCCCTACTTCTTAATACTTGGGTGGTGTTTACCTTGAAGTTCGCCCTTTAGATGAGGACATTGTCCATACTCCTGTGGCCTGGTTGAGCATGCACGGTTGCCACAGAATTGTACAAAATCGCACAATTTCCTTCAGTTCTGATGCTTCTTATCTTCCACCTAAAGCTTTGCAACTTTATGCCAATTCCCAGAATTTAGCGTTCACTCGTCAATTCTTTTCTTGACTTTTACTTCAAATGTCCAGAATGAAGCATCTGCTTATTCTCTGTAATCATCCTTCTCATTCACAGGATGCTTTGGGTCTATATTTCAAATCTCAAAATGCAGAGTTCAAAATTAAAACTTTTCACATCCAAAGAATGCTTTGAACATTTAATCCAGTTTCAAAAATGAGGCATTGACCGATTTTATACCATCTCGCTCTCATTCACAGAATGATCTGGCACTTGGGCTCCAATTCCCAGAAGGCAGAGTGCCCTTACCTGCGTGTTTGGTTCTTGTCACCATGGATTATCCACCTGTGGGTGAAACGTTCAGCTCAATGAGTCATTTGGTTCACTGGCGATTTCTGACTATGGCTCTCTACTCTCTCTGTGCTTTCCCACTTTCAACCTCTCAGTGGTATATGTTATGTTATGTTAGCAGTACTTGTATAGCGCATCGTCACCAACGGAATTGGTCCCCAGGCACTCTGGCGGATCTGTAAACAAAAAGGGTGGGGGGGAGGGTTAGTCGGGAGGAGGGGAGAAGGATAGTGGGAGAAGTGGTGTGTTGTTGGCAGCTTCAGCTCGGTATACACCGAGTGCTGGGCTTTTGTGCTAGTATCGGATCGGATGAAGGCCTCGAGTGCTGTGGGTGAAGTTTATGTGTTGTTGATGCAGTGTTGTAAAGTGCGTGCGGATTGCTGGGAGAGAGATGGTTGTGTGGTTTTGTGTGGGTTCAAGTATGCAGAAGATTGAGAGTTGTGTTAGTGGGTCTGTATCCTGGTTCAGGTACTTATGATTCCATTAGAGTTGTATACCTGTGGGTTCGGATGTTGCTGGTTCCTCGTGGGCCGACTCGATTTGGTGGTGTTGCGCTGATCCAACTGTATCCTATTGAGTATAGTTTGGATTGGTGGGTGCGTCTGAACCTAATCTTCAGGTGTGGGACTGGGTGGGTGATATCTATTCTCAGGTGATCTAGTGTGACCCTGGTCGGTTAAGGCTTTGAGTGGTTCAGGTTCAGGGTCGGGGTCGTGTTGAAGTGTTGTCATAGTGGATCCGTCTTGGTGAGCGTGTGTATTCAGACGTTTGTATCCTTCTGTCCTGACTGGTTCTTTGATTTCCGTGGGGTGAACATCCTTGGGACTGTTGTTTAGTTGTAGTTTGTGTGGTGGGGCATTGTGCTTCCTGCGCTGTATTGGTGGACCGTGTGTAGTGATGAAATATTCTGTTTCTCACCCATTGCATTGGGCCCGTGATGCAGTGTTTCCTTTCCCTCTCTATGTTTGTTCTAAAGGCTGTTGGGGAAGGTCATAGTTAGGTCCTGGTCCTCTTGATGATTTATTCTAGTCTTTCTGTTTTAGTTTGCTATGTTTACTGTCTTTGGTCGTATTGCGACTGTCTCCCGTTTGGTCCTTTAGTATGCCGTGGGATATTTACCTCAGCTTTTCCCATTGATTGATCGGTGCGTATCGCGGTCGCTCTATGTTCATTGATGTTTTTAGTTATGTCGGGGCCCCTATGGCCAGTCTTTCTAGTTATGACGTGAAGAGCCAGGTTTTGAGTAATTTCCTGAATAATAGGTGGTTTCTTGTGTTACGTATGTACTTTGGAAGGTCATTCAAGTTTTTCGGGGCTTGGTGAGAGAAGGAGGATCCTCCAGATTTTCTTTTGTTGTAGGGCTTTGGTTCCAGGCGGATGTCCATGCTTGATCTGAGCGTTCTTGTTGGTTGATGTAGGCGCAGTTTGTCTCTTAGGAACTCAGCACCTTCGTTGTGTACTGCTCTGTACGTAATGCACATTGTTTTGAATTTTATTTGTTGTTTTATTGGTAGCCAATGTAGTGTTTTCAGCGCTGGTGTGGTGTGTTCTCTTCGGGGTAGTTTCAGAAGCAGCCTGGCTGCCGCGTTTTGTATGCGTTGTAGCTTTTTTAAGAGTCATTCAGACATGCCTAGGTATAGGCTATTTGCGTAGTCTACTTTGGACATGTCGAGGGTGATGATGGTGGTCGTTTTGATGGCGAACGATAAGAACGGTAAGATTCTCTTTTCCGCTCACAGGAGGAAGAAGCATTTCTTGGAGAGAGCGTTTACTTGTGGCACTAACGTGAGATTATTGTCCATCAGAACCCCCAGGTTTTTTTACAATCACTGAGGGTGCTGGGATAGTCCCGAGTTCCCTTGGCCAATGGACGAGTTGGTTTTCGCCTCCATTTTTTGTGACAATCATTATTTCAGTTTTGCCTGGGTTGATTTTGAGGGAATTGGAGTTCATCCAGAAGAATACATCGCAGAGGCAGTTTTCTAGCGTTTAGTTTCTTTCCGGGTGGTCTTGTATTTTGAACATTATTTGTGTATCGTCAGCGTAGTTGTAGCAGGTGAGGCCGTTGCTTTTGATGATTCTGATAAGTAGATACAGGTAGATGTTGAATAGTAGCGGGAAGAAGGAAGATCCTTGTGGTACTCCACAAGTGGAATCTCTCGGGCTGGATTTGAAGGGTTTCATCCACACAGTTTCCGTTCTGTTTGTTAGCAAGGATTTGATCCATAGTAGGGCAGTGTCTGTTATTCCAAGTGCTTCTAATCTCACTATGAGGGTGTCGTGGTCGACTGTATCAAATGCTGCCGATAGGTCTAAGAGTATCAAGGCAGTGCTGTTGTCCGAGTCTGCGTTGATTTTTAGATCATCCCATATTGAGAGTAGAGCTGATTCCGTTCCTCTCAGTGCTCTGAAGCCAACTTGTGCCTGGTCTAGTAGGCCGTGCTCTTCTATAAACTCTTGGGTCATTTTGTATATTTAAGTTTCGAGCAGCTTGACTGTATACGGGATGTTGGAGATAGGTCTGTAGTTGGAGCGGTCCTCTATGTCTCCCGCTGTATCTTTGAGTAGTGGTCTGATGTATGCTTTTTTGAAGGCTTGTGGCACTTTCCCAGTTGCGATGGAATGGTTGAGGACATTCCTGTGATATTCCATGGGCATTCCTTTGTTTAAGAATTGATTTGTATATGTCTGGTGGGCATGGGTCTTCGGGGGAACCTGAGTGGTTGCTTTCATTCACCAGTTTGACTAATGTCTACACTGATATTTCTGGAAAGCTTCGTAGTTTGTTTGGGTGCTCCCCCCGGTTGTAGGTTGGGGTTGTGGTCAGATCAGATGGTCTTCTTTGAATATTTTGTTGGATGTTGGTGATTTTGTTTTTGGCCCTCATTACGACCCTGGCGGAGGACCATGGTGCAATTTGCACCATGTACCATGGCGCAAAGCTGCCAACTCCGCCATGGGGGTTGGCGGACTTACCGCCCCATTCCGACCTTGGCGGGGCGGTAAGTCCCCAATCCCCATTTACCCTTCCCCATTCCCATTTTTGCCCCATAGGGTATAATGGGAGTGGGGAAGGCGTTAATTACGCCACCGTAAATTACGGTGGCGTAATTAACAACAGGTCCCGTAGCGCCATGGATTTTTCCGCCCGGAAAAAACAGGCGAAAAAAGCACCATGGCGCTACGGGAACTCGTAGTAAGGCGGAAAGGTACGCCATGCATTACGCTGGCGTAAACCCCTTTCCGCCAGGGTCGTAATGAGGGCCTTTGTGTTTTAGAAGTGGTCTGCAAGGTCGATGCAGAGTTTCGTGGACAGAGTTGGTGTGTTTGTACATCCTGGAGGGTTTTTGATTTTCTTTATGATTTTGAAGAGCTCTTTTTGGGTGTTTGGTGCTTTGAAGATTCGGTTGTCGTAGTGTTTCCTCTTTGCTTTTTGTATTTCCTTTTTGTAAGCCCAGTTGTGCTGTAGGAATTTCAGTTTGTTCGCCGCACCGTTTTGTTTTCTCCAATCAAGTTCTAGTCTCCGTTTTTTTTCTTTTCATGGTGCAAAGTAATGGGATGAACCATTTTGCCATAGACAATTTATTAGAAGAAGCAAAGGGTTTTTCTTTGGCGATGTTGTCTATAGTAGTTATAATCCAGGAATGCAGCAGTGTTACCTTTTTGTCCAGGTCATCTTCTTCCATGAATGTTGGGTGTGGTTTGTTTAGCTCCAGGAGTTCATGCAGGTTGGAGTTTTTGATGGTTCTCCAATTTCTTCTCATGGTTTTCGTTGTTTTGTCCGGTTGATTTTTTGTTAGCCTGGTCATTTTGATTACGAAGGGGATGAAGAGGTGGTCGCTCCAGGGTATTTGAATTGGGGGTGCCGTGGTGAGGAGTAGTTTGTTGGCGAAGATTGCATCAAGTGTATGTCCTGCCGAGTGAGTTGCTCCTTTGACTAGTTGTTGCAGGTTCATTGCTGCTAGTTGGCTGGTTAGCGATTTTTGTATGGTTGTGCTTTCTCCTTCAAACCAGATGTTGAAGTCTCCTAGGACTATCAGGTGATTGTGTTTGATGGCTAGGATGGTAATTCATGGTACAAAGTAGTGGGATGAACCATTTTGCCATAGACCATTTATTAGAAGAAGCAAAGGGTTTTTCTTTGGCGATGTTGTCTATAGTAATTATAATCCAGGAATGCAGCAGTGTTACCTTTTTGTCCAGGTCATCTTCTTCCTTGAATGTTGGGTGTGGTTTGTTTAGCTCCAGGAGTTCATGCAGGTTGGAGTTTTTGATGTTCTCCAATTTCTTCTCATGGTTTTCGTTGTTTTGTCCGATTGATTGTTTGTTAGCCTGGTCATTTTGATTACGAAGGGGATGATGAGGTGGTCGCTCCAGGGTATTTGAATTGGGGGTGCCGTGGTGAGGAGTAGTTTGTTGGCGAAGATTGCGTCAAGTGTATGTCCTGCCGAGTGGGTTGCTCCTTTGACTAGTTGTTGTAGGTTCATTGCTGCTAGTTGGCTGGTTAGCGATTTTTGTATGGTTGTGCTTTCTCCTTCAAACCAGATGTTGAAGTCTCCTAGGACTATCAGGTGATTGTGTTTGATGGCTAGGACGGTAATTGCTTCTGTGAAGGAATCTACAAAGGTTGCATCATAGGTTGGTGGTCTATATATTAGTACGAATTTCAAGTTTGTTTTGGATGTTACTGCTAGACGTATGATTAGGGATACGCATTTATCGATGATTAGTGGGTCTTCCAGTTTGATATCCAGGTGTTCCTTGTGAATGATTGCCAGTCCTCCCCCTCTTTTGATTTTTCTGTTCGATTGGACGCATTTGAAGTATTCAGGTAAGCAGTTGTTGAGGGTGATCTTGTAATTGTCATCTAGCCAGGTTTCTGTTCCAAATAGGATGTCACAGAGCAGATCGTATATCTCAGTGGCATGTTTCGACATTGATCTTGCATTGCTGAGGTTGCAGTGGATCTTATTGGTGTGGTTTTGCTTGTTGGTTGTACCTGGTTTTGGTTTGTGGTTGTTTGGTTGCGATGCATCATTGTTCGTATTGTTTCGGTTTGTATCTTCATTGTAGGAGGGCGTATGAGGATCAGTGGAGGCTGCATCTTCATTGAGGCAGTCTGCTAGATTGAAAGCTTGGCTGTTCAGTGGTGTTGCTTCTATGTTTGTGCTGGTTTGGTGAATGTCCGTGAAGGCTTCTTCCTCGTTGAATTGGTCAGTTAAGTTCATGTTTGGGTTGTTGGTTATAAGATCTTCGTCATCGTTATGGCCGGTATGGCATGGGTGTTGGGGGTGTCCTTCTGTTCTTGTGATGTATGGGGTGATGGTGTCGGACTCTGGCCACCTTCTTCTTGAGTGTTCCCATCTTTTTTTTGGTTGTCTCTGGATTTTCTTTGTCTGTCTTGCTGTCGCTGTGTCGTTGGGGTATCCTGGTTCTGGGGTTGTTGCGAGGTATGGTGTGAGATATAGGGAGTTTTCCCTTTGGAGTTTTGTTCTGGTCGTATTGGTTTTTGGCTTTGTGTTTCTACTATTTAAGGTTGTTGCTTCGGTGGTAGGTTGGATTTGTGTGCCTGTTTCCAGTGCGGCCTTGTCTTGTGCCCTTTCTTGGCGTCCCTTTCTGGTCCGGGGCATTTTGGCGCTACATGCTGAGGTGCCGGTTGAGTGGGTGGCTGCTGTGTCTTGTGATGGGAGTGCTGGTATTTCTTCTTGTATTGGTAGGCCTGGTAGCTTTTGTGCCGTCTGTTCGGTTTGTATGTCCTCTGAGCGCTGTCTGGTGGGGTTCTGGTGCTGGGCGTACTGTTGTCAGGGGTGTAGGTCAAAGTTCAGTGCTGTCTGTGTAGGTCTCTCTGAAAGGATAAGGTTGGACAGAACTATTCTCTCACAGTCTAGTCCTCTCTGGGAGTATGTTAAAGTGGTTAATCTAAGTGTGTGCTTGAGGCTAGTTCTGACTATATTCTAGAGTCTCGTATGGTAGGAGGGACCCTAAGGAGTATTGTAATTCTTATGATTCAAAAAATAATTTGGTGCAGAGTCCCTGCTAAATTTGGGAGGCCTGTATAGTGGGAGCGAGGCCTATCGCTGTAGTATGAACGTTACAAGATGCAATGTTGCCAATAGAACCCCTGCTATATTTGGGAGACCTGCCTAGTGGGAGAGAGGCCTATCAATGTAAAGTGAATAACATACAATGCGGTATGGGACCAGAGCCCCCGCTAAAATTGGGAAGCCTGCACAGTGGGAGAGAGGCCCCCCAATCCAATCCGAATATCACAAAACAGTCTGGGAACAGGACCCCTGGCAAAATAGGTAGACCTGTGTAGTGGGAGAGAGGCCTATCAATGCAATCTGAATGTCATATAATACAATTTTGGAATAGAACCCCTGATAGTTTTGGGAGACCTGTATAGTGGGAGAGAGGCCTATCAATGCAATCTGAATATCATACAATACAACTTATCAAAGCGATCTGACTGTCATACAATGCAATTTGGGAATAGAACCCTAGTGGTTTTGGGGGACCTGTACAGTGGGAGGGAGGTCTCTCACTGCAATCCGAACATCATGTAATACAACTTGGGGGCAGAACCCCTGATGGATTTGGGGGACCTGTATACTGGGAGAGATTTCTAACTATGCAATCCGGATGTCACACTATGCAATTTTGGGGACAGAACCCCTGTTAAATTTGGAAGACCTGTACAGTGGGAGAGAAGCCCATCAATGCAGTCCGAACATCATGCAATGCAATTTTGGGGACAGAACCCCCGCCAATTTTGGTAGACCTGTATAGTGGGAGAGAGGCCTATCAGTCCATTCGGAATATGATAAAATGCAGTTTGGGAGCAGGCCTGTATAGTGGGTGGGAGGCCCACCAATGCAATCTGAATATCGTACCATACAATTTGGGGTAGAACCCCTGATACATTTTGGAGACTTGTATAGTGGGAACCCCTGATAAATTTTGGAGACTTGTATAGTGGGAGAGAGGCCTATCAATGCAATCAGAACATCATACAATACAACTAGGGGACAGAACACCTGATGATTTTGGGAGACCTGTATAGTGAGAGAGAGGCCTATCAATGCAATCTGAGTGTCACACGACACAGTTTGGGAATGGAGCCCCTGGTAAGTTTGGGAGACCTGTATAGTGGGAGAGAGGCCTATCAATGCAAACAGAACATCAGACTATGCAGTTTGGGGACATAACCCCTGATCAATTTGGGGAGCCTGTATAGAGAGGCCTATTAGAGCAATCAGAATATCATACAATACAACTTGGGGACGGAACCCCTGATAAGTTTCGGAGACCTGTGTAGTGGGAGAGAGGCCTATCAATGCAATCTGAGTGTCATACGATACAGTATGGGAATGGAGCCCCTGGTAGGTTTGGGAGACCTGTATAGTGGGACAGAGGCCTATCAATGTAAACAGAATATCATACTATGCAGTTTGGGGACAAGAACCCCTGATCAATTTGGGGGACCTGTGTAGTGTGGGAGAGACCTATCAGTGCAATCTGAAAATCATACCATACAATTTTGGAACAGAGACCCTGCTAAATTTGGGAGACCTGTGTATTGGGAGAGAGGCCTATCAATGCACTCTGAATATCACACAATATAGTATCTGGACGGGACCTCTGATAGATTTGGGAGACCTGTATAGTGGGAGAGAAGCCTATCAATGCAATCTGAATAACTTACAATACAGTTTCGGAACAGAAACTCTGATACATTTTGGAACTGTTTTATATCGGTTTGCTAAGTGGCTAGGATTATAGGGTAGAGTGGTTGATCTATTCCTAAGCCAAGCCACTCCTTCCTTACTGGTCCTTGTAGTTGATGGTTGACGGCTGGCACCTGGCTTCCCCTGTGGACTCCTGCCGGCACTTCCTGGAGCCGCCTCTGTTGGGGCCGCCCTTCGCCTTGGGGCTACCGGGCTGCACTTGAAGACCGGTGAAGAAGGCTTCCCAGTGAAGGAAGCAGGGGGCGGGGGAGAGGGGCAGTGGTCAGCAATGGGGCTGGAATGGGCAGAGGAAGTAAAAGCTATGGGCCCAGGGGCTCTCTGGAAGCGGCTGCAGTAACCTGCCTCCGGGGTGGGGTGAGACGGTTGAATGAGGGCACGGCTCTCACTGTGCTTCTGGACCAAATCAAGATGTCAGATGGTGCTAAGCTCCAATCAGGGCTCGGGGGCGGGATGGCAGGTGGGAGGGCTGGAGTCCAGGAAGGGGAGCTGGGAGGATTGTGGTGAGCTGGGGAGGGAAGCGGGCCTGGCCACGGGTTGATTTTTTGTTTTGGTTATGGGGGTGCCTGGGCCTGGGAGCTGTTGGGCAGCCTTACCTGGATGGCAGCAGTGCGGGGAGCCGAGTGGGCTCACGCAGGTCTATGGACCTGGGACACACGGAGCTAAGCTCCAATCAGGGCTCTGGGGCGGGATTGGAGGCGGGAGGGCTGGCATACAGGAAGGGGAGCTGGGAGGGTTGTGGTAGGCTGGGGAGGGAAGCGGGCCTGGCCGCAGGTGTTTTTTTTTTTTGGTTATGGGGGTGCTGGGACCTGGGAGCTGTGGGTCAGCCTTACCTGGATGGTGGCAGTGCGGGGAGCCGAGTGGGTTCACACAGGTCTATGGACCTGGGACACACGGAGCTAAGCTCCAATCAGGGCTCAGGGGCGGGATGGGTGGCGGGAGGGCTGGAGTCCAGGAAGGGGAGCTGGGAGGGTTGTGGTGAGCTGGGGAGGGAAGCAGACCTGGCTGCCGCTGTTTTTTTTTTGGTTATGGGGGTTATGGGGGGCAAGGGAGCTGTGGGGCAGCCTTAGCTGGATGGCGGCAGTGCGGGGAGCCGAGTGGGCTCACGCAGGTCTATGGACCTGGGACACACGGAGCTAAGCTGCAATCAGGACTCGGGGGCGGGATGGGAGGCGGGAGGGCTGGAGTCCAGGATGTGGAGCTGGGAGGGTTGTGGTGAGCTGGGGAGGGAAGCGGGCCTGGCCGCAGGTGTTTTTTTTATTATTTATTTTGGTTATGGGGGTGCCAGGGCATGGGAGCTGTGGGGCAGCCTTACCTGGATGGCGGCAGTGCGGGTAGCCGAGTATATGTCAAAATGATTGGCGCACAGTCTCCCTACAGTTCTCTTTTTCTCCCCGTATACTCTATGCAGAAAGCACCACCACGCTTCTGAATATATACATTTCCCTGCAGATGCCAAAGCTCAAGTTAGTTACATGGAGGTAGAGTAAGTGCATGACACCTTCCTGGCCACATCGCATGGTAACAGGCTTTGACAATGGAAAAGCTCATTGGAAGGTATCTACATAAAACACGGAAGCAGCTCATGTCTGCCTCTTTATATACAAAGTTTCTAAAGGGGGCATTTTAAAATTAGCCGAATGCAAAATGAAACTGTAAATACAAGATGTATTCCTCTTATGGTCCAATTTCCCGCTCCATCTCATTTTATTTTACCTTTCGAAGTGGTAGGATGGCAGCAAAGCAGTTTGCATCTTTGCATTGCTTTCCTCCTTTGTCTTGGAAAAGCACCGCATTGTAATTTGCAGAGAGCGTTTTATCTCTCAGGAAGTGAAGAATAAAGTGATTTGGCCTGTGTTACCTCTTCAGATTTACACTCTGCTTTGTGAGTGTTGAAATTTCCATTCAAAGGACCAGCCACCCTTAAGTGCAAACATTGGTGGTCTCCTGCATGCAATCTGCATATCCTGAAAGATGAGCCCCACGGTGCATCTCTGACAAAGGGGAATAATGAATGCTTTCTTATTGTTCTGAAACAAGGTGGTTGTTAAACCCCCTCTAGAGCTGTTTATTAATTTTCTTTCCCGAATAAATCTGCTGCAGGCCAGAAAGAGGGATTAAATACAAATGCCATTGTTAATTTTAGAGCAGTTTGGTTACTGCAGAGCGAGAAAGTACTTAAATCATGAATGGGTTAATGATTGTTATTGTGGCAGCCTTGGAACCCATCTGAAAGAGTGATATGGATAGAGGCTGCCAACTTCATGGATGTGGTCTGCATACAGTCTGTGTAATTCAGTAGAACTATTTATCCGGTTGGCTCGCTGGCCGAAGCAGGCAGGTGTGAAAGCTTTGCCACTAAACCTCACTGCAGTTTATTTCACTTCACCAGTCAAAATAATTACACTTTGAAAAACTGTTTCTGATGCACAATTTGCTTTGACCTTTATGTGATGTTTGCCAGAAGCACATCAGAGCATCAAATGAATATTTAAGCTTGGCTTATTTTCCATTATTATCAAGTAGGGTTGTGAACTCAGTGGACATTAGCTGAAGTATTAAAACGAAGCAACCCCCCACCTTTAAAGAATATTTTTCTTTCCAAATGGAAATTTGACACCTGCTTATCGAAGATGCGTGCTGCAAGCAAAGCAGCACAACTGTTCTGATCACTCACTTCCACTCTGTCAATCAGCGGGGCTCATCACCCCTGAGCAGAGAACCATTGCAAAGAGGATATGTCCCAGCAAACGTGTGATAGAACGAGATTGCAGCTGTAGAGGTCAGAAGTGTTCTGAGGATGGCCGAAATGAGGGCATCCTCTGCACCCTTGAGAAGGGAAATCGGGATTTAACAGGCCCCCGTGCTGACATTTTACACAATAGAAGGTGACCTTTGCGTTCATTACCAATCATTTGGAAAGATGTGAAACAACCAATAGATGAATGTGTAGTGAAACATATGACCATGTAATTATCCTTGGACTACAGGCTCCCTTTAGGAACAGACAGTTCTTGCTATAATGTTCAAGTAAAAACTTGAAAATCCCCACAGTTACAAAAGCACTGACCACTTCAATGGTAAAATTATCATTGTTAGATCAAGAGTCGCAAAAACACTTATTTGGTGAGACAATTAACATTTTTGATTCAGCAGATCAAAGGTTACATCTGAAGAGCTTCAAAAATGCATCTATCTCATAGAGCACACTCCCAGGTAGCGGGAACGCGATCATTGAATCCAGAGACAAGCGAATGGGGAGAGGAAGTGACTTCTTGAGCGCTGAAGATTCTGTTACCTGCTTGTCTGTGAGAAATGGGATCCACGACAGTTTACACCCCTTCTACAATTCCCCTTCATTAGTGAGCCTCGCGCTCTCATCAGGAACGCAGCATAGGTAAGCATGGTCAGAACCAGGTCAATTAGCAATGAGAATTTGGATCCCTGGAGGTCCCAATTTCAGCAGTGGGACGTCGCGTGGCTGTAGTAAAAGTCAGGCAGTCAGGTAACAACACTCCCACATGACCAAATATTTCAACTCACTAGGAGGTGGTGGGGGTGGTGATGTAAATATACCCCTGTTAGTACAAAACCAACTTTGTTATGGGACATACAACATCAACCCGTGTTGCACCTGCTGTACACGTAGGCTGCTATTCATGTAATTTTGCAACTGCAGTACGTTTTCTAGTTTCTCAAGAGAAGCACATAAGTTCATTAGGTCTTGGCAATGTGTCATGGTGACCGATGCGACTGGACATTTGCGAGTGTGTCATGTAGTCCTGGTATTTGGAGCGGGGCTTACATTATAGTTGAATGTGGAATCCTTAATGGGTGGGGTCTAAGAGTAGTGACACAGTGCTGTTTATGTGCCACTCAGGATGCCCCAAAATGTGACACCTCATTCCTGGAAAGCTGTCTGTGTGTAGCTGATTTTGCAGTACTCTTCGAAATTCAAATGGAGTCACTTGATCTGGGGGGGGGGCACGAGGAGCCTAGTGGTATCGAATCGATGTCCCTGAAGGAAAGTGCATTGTTATGTCAATATGTCATAGGAGCAAGCACTGATGGAGTACCGACCTGTAAGAACAACTATACACTCTTTGCAGGGGGCCATGCAATCCCCTGATCAAGGAAATGCTATTGGTTTTGCACTTCAGCGCAACAGGCTCCTTTCAAGGAGCAGTGGTCATGGTAGATTGGGTGTCTCATCAGTCCATTAGCCTGATTCTATGTTGAATCACATGAGTGACTATATAACGTTCCCTGAGAGTGAGGCTGGAGAGTGAGGCCGATGCCAACCTTTTTTCTTGTTTAATGCAATATCCTTCTCCAACAGTGTAGGTCGTCTGCACTGAACACATGTGTGCCCATTGTCCTAATCTGAGGTCATGACCACATATTTCTGAACCAGAAAAGGACCTACTCAATGTGCAGATTGCCTGTGTATCTGCTCTCACCATCGCACAGTCTGGTGTGAATTCCCTAGGCTCAAGACATAGGGCCAGATTCTCCCAAAGGTGTATGGGGCGCAAGTGAGGAGATGCACTTGTGCATATCTATTCATTGGCATCTCAATGAGCGCATCTGAGATGCACGCGTCCAGATGCCCCCCCCCCCCCCACATTTGCACATAAAAGAAATAGGGGGCTTTTTTGGGCATTTTAAAGCGTATCCCGAATTCACAAACAGAGTGAGCTTTAAAATACGGAAACGAGGGTCATTCCCCTTTGGAAACTGGTGCGGGGCAGGTGCAAATCATGAGAGGGTCATTTTTGACTGTCTCATGATTTTCTTTCGAAGTGTGACAGCTGCTTGTTAAACTGTGGCTGTCATGCTAGCATCTGCATTCACCAAAACAGGGATGGAAATACTTTTTTTATCCGTGTACTTTCACTGAGACGGGCCCTTTAACGCCCCACCTCGGTGAAGTGCTCTCCCAGCAACCACGTGGTCGCTGCATGCGATAGATTAATGTTGGGAAAATGTATGCAAGGTGCCTGGTCAGCGCATCTTTGTGCTACAGTCCAGCCCCTGTAGAAGTGCTCAGGTCACCTTTGTGAATGAGCATTTCTGAAAGCAGCGCAAACTAGAGGTGCCATTCTCTCCACTCCCTTCTTTTGCGCTGCTTTTAGTAAATCCGGCCCATAATGTATTCATATTACGCAGCATTTCCTTTCCAGCACCAATGACAACATCACCTCATGAGTGAGTATGGCTATCGTTTAAGGAGTGCATGTGTAAATATGTGCCCAACACGTGTAAAGCATGAGGTCACAAACACAGATTGACTTTTGCACAGATATTATTATGCGAAGATGAGAGTATGCTTTAATTGAAAATAATATTTGTAACTGGCTGTATTATTCTTGAACCAGTTCCATAAATACAATATCATCTTCACTTTTCACTATTTGCATTAAGTCTCAGAACATTGAAATGTGACCAAGTTAATGGATTTTCTTTATTAAATTACTTTGGAAAGGACCTGCATTAGAAAATGAAAGAATGTTTGCAATCAAGCTGTTTGTATTTCCTGCATGTAAACAAGCATTGGTGAAAAAAGTAGAAAATTGCACCTTCAGTCCTAACCATTAACACAGCAGCTACAGGAAGAAGTGCTTCCGTTCAACAGCAGTCAATCCACAAAGGGACCAATACATCCCAATAGAACAAGTCTAAAAGGGTCCAGTGTGACAAGCCATCAATTTAGCAATCGACGGAAACAGACCAGAGCACATTTCCTCGAGAATACTACCCAATTGTGCCCAATGTTCGATGCCTTTTGTTGGCCATTATTGCTACTGGTACTACTGCAAGATTGTCCCCTTCCTGGGAAAATCAGGCTTCTGGATCAAGCATGCACATGTGCAGTCAGGCACACCATGCGGCGAGACGCAATCAGGCACGCTAGGCGATGACACACTTGGAGTGGTTACGGTATAAACAGTGGGTTGCAGGAACATTGGCGGAATGTCCGTTTCAGTAAGTAGATTATGTTTCTGCTTCTGCATGCCAAGCAATCTCATTAATGTGCCTAATGCATCTGTGTTATTTCTGAAGGTGTAGTTCTACTCTTTCTTAAGGATTTCCCCCGGCTCCTTCTCATATTTTTAAAGGGCGTTGTGGAGATTGCTCAGAGCTGTCGAAGTGCAATCTTTGGGCACTCGCTGCAGGTTGGTGAGGGCCTTGGAAACACTTTCCAGCTCATTGCTGTGGTGAGGCTTTTAAGTGTGTGTCACATGTCCACCTGTGATGTCCATGTGACCCGAGTCACGTGGACGAGTAAATAAAGGGAGAAGGAGCCCCCCAAATAGGCAGTTTCCGCTCCAGACTGTAAGCCGACTGTGTCTCTGTCTCTTTCCACTGTGCCTGCGCCTTGCACCCAGCAGCCTGCCCAGATCGCACTTCACACCGTTCATTCAGCTTGCGCAGCCACCTATGCGTTCAAGGTGGATGTAGAGCGACGCATGATTCACCCAGGCATTGAGGATTTCTGTTAGTTCACCTTGGGCCTCATTACACGGATGGCGGTAAGGGTTTACCGGTACCGGTATTTTACCGGTACCGGTAAATCCTTACCGCCTTATTACGATGTCCCTTTGCGGGTTGGGGAATTTAACGCCTGCTTTTTTGTTGTTTGTTATTAGTATTATCTTTAACAGTACATCAAATTAGAACGTACGTAAGTTGAATGTCATTAAAAAATGACATGTCACATTGTTATAATGGTAGAGATGTCATATCAGAATACAAACTATAACTTTTGAAGAAAATATTATCTAGGAAACTGTGCCAAGAAATTGAAGAACTATTCGGTAAATATGGTAAGACTAACAGGGGAAAAAACGACAAGACAAACGCAGAGAGAAATAAAGGATAGGGAGGGAGGAGGGGGGTGTCATACTCAGAGAATAAACAGATCATCTACATTAAATAAGTGATACAGACATTCCATATGCTGTACAACTTGCCCTTTTAAGCAGTGTAGATGGCTTGGTATTTCAGGTTGCCACCGCTAATTCACAGTACACATGGATATTGCGATTCCCCAGTAATACCATGGGACTCTCCGGGTGACGAAGATGAGCAATCACAATGAAGTCAAGACTTTCAGCAGTGATAATGTGCTTCTACACTTCTGGTAGGCCAGGAGATTTTGAAGTTGGACCTTAGTCTGACTTGAGTGATGCCTTCCCATCCTTATACTTCCCCTGGATGTTTGATGCAATCTGGGATTGATTGCATTATTTTGTTATGCCACAACAGGAAGCTCTTCCGAAGGTGGCCAACCAGGACGAAGAGCCATTATATATATTCACAAGCACTACTTATGAAAGCTGCAATAAACATGCACATGCACTAGTTGTATACATGTATCATGAATCACAAGATTGCAGATTCTCTGCTGCTATAAATAATAAACCTATGGATTCTCTTGTGGCGGTAAAGTAAACTGAGGCTTTGTGACTAAGTTTCTGGAATTTTAGGGTCCCCCAATTTGTCTCAATTGAGTCACATCCCACTTTAACACCATATTTATGGAAGGCATGGTATCAAACAGTGAAGACAGACACGAGTGATTACAGTTCAAGTGTGTTTATTTAACTTCAATGGGTTGGTGCTTATCTAACCCTAAACCTAAGGATAGAAACAAGCTACGACCATCAAATATTAATAATGCAGTCCTAGTAGAGTCTCTGTCAAAATAAAAGGACCTTTACTAATAAACCTATTGCCAATCCTTACTTCTAAATAAGGGATTCAAGAAATGATATATCAGGATAGTCAAGCAGTTGGCGTCCCTTCCCCGCGTTTTCAGCACGGGACAAGGCGGCACGCTCGAGCTTTGCACACAATCTGACTTCTCTGCCACAATGATATAGTTCAAAGCATAGGTATCAGGGCCTTCTGCGTCAAAGCCTCCTTTCCAATGAAAGTCTCTTATTGCAGAGGTCCTGACGCAACAAACAAGCACCAAAGTTCCTTTCTTATCAGGATTTTCACTTTCCTAGGTTTTTGGGTCTACTGTTCACCATGGGACCCCCTTTAAACACAGATCTCCCTCATTCCATCTTAGACACCTTAAGCACAATGTTCACAATTGGTCTCCCTCATTTGGAGTCGTACCACTTAAGCACAATGTTCACAATTGGTTGCCCCCATTTGGGCTCTGACCCCTTAGACACAATGTTCACAATTGGTCTCCCTCGTTCGGGCTTGGACCATGTAATCTCAATTTCCAAACCTTCCGATTTGTATGAAAAATCAAGGACTTTCAGTTGTGTGATGGATTTTGCTGAAACTGTTGCAGGACCACTTCAATTCACTTAATTTCTTATTTTCATCTTTTACTTTCTCTTCTGCCACTTAGTTGCATACCTCACAGAGGCCTTCGATTGAGCACACTCGTAGTACCAGACTACTCTGTCAGTGTCATGCGCCGCTTTACCTGGCGCCTTTGGCCCCGTAGGCTACGGCATCGCAGATGATTGCCCTTCCTCTTCCTGGTTTGGGTGTGGGTCTAGTCTTTCTTTCCCGGTTCCCTCTTAACCCCTCCCCTCCCCCCTCTCTGTGCGTTGCAACTCACTGTGCTCCTCTCCGTGAGTTATACGTTCGTTTCTGGGCTCTTCCCCGTTTCTCCCTCTCTGCTTTCCCCCCGGCTCCCTCCTTTTTTTCCTTGCCTCCTAGTTCTTTTGCCTTCTGTCCTGGCGGGTTTCCTGCTCCGCCACTTCTCTCGCTGCAGCCGAGGTCTCCTCCGGGTTTCCCTCGGCTCGTGTCTTCCATCGGGCTGCCCCCGGCTGCTGCTCCCGGGTGTGCTCCTACTTTTCACGGAGTTCCACGTGATCCTCATCTGCTATAGAAGCTTTCCGGACCATTACCCACACAGGTAGGAATCGCCGACCTCCTCTGTTGCATTCTGGGACCCGCAGTTTGAGTACCTACCTTTCCGGATCTACTACCATCAAGAGGTTTTTTCTGCATTGGGCTTTTTTCCTCTTGAGAACCGGACTTCTTCGGAAGGAAGCCCCTCCTCCTTGCCAACTACAAAAGGACATCAGGGTGGCTTCCGACCGAGGAAGACCATTCCTCTTCGACCGGAGACATCCAAAGCCAAAGAAAGAAAGGCGAAGAAAGGACAGCTCCATAACTTCAGGTGAGGAGGAGGAGGAGGAGGGAAAGGGCAAGACAAGCAGAGTTTCGGAACAGTATACTTGCACAGTCCCCGAAAGCAGACCTATTTATCCGCCTAGTATTGAGAGATTGAAACGCCACAACAAAAACATTGTGATGGCTACAGCCGAACAGTTGCAGGAAGTTGTCAATGCCGTACAGGCTTTGACCCAAGAAGTGCAGAATCTAAAGAATGAGAACGCTACTCTTAGACAAACCATTGATGCCCGGGAACAATTGCGGTCCGAATTACCTCCACTACCCCTTACTTCCGGTAAATACGATGGATCACCTCGCAAGTTCAAAGACTTCATGGAAGCTTGCATAATATATTTTACTTTCCGTCCTCAGTCCTTTGTCTCCGATAAGGCACGCATAGGGTTTCTGATCTCTAACCTTACGGGCAATGCGTTGGCCTGGGCTGCGCCTTTAGTTACTAGCGGCAGTCCCCTGCTACAGGATTATGGCGCCTTTACCGCCCAGTTCAAGGCTGCGTTTGAACAACAGGAATCAGCCCAGGTAGCCAGTGAAGAGCTGTTGGACATCCGGCAAGGCACTTCTGAACTGCTGACTTACATATCCCACTTTAAACGGGTAGCAGCGGAGACTGGATGGCCAGACACTGCCCAATATGCCATATTCCGCAGAGGACTTAGGGAGGAACTCAAAGACGAACTGGCATGGTCACCTAGACCAGCAACTCTTTCCGACTTGATTTCCACTGTACTTCAGATTGACTTCCGTTTGAATGAAAGACGGTCTGAGCGGCGCAAGAACTGCAGCATTTCCGTCAGATTGGATTCCCCTATTCCCAGTTCCTCCTCACCTTCTTCACCTGCCACGGTACATGAAGAACCAATGCAGATCGGTATCATGAGAGGTCCTTTAAGTTTGGAGGAAAGAAAGAGAAGAAAGGATCATAACCTTTGTATGTATTGTGGCTCGGCCAAACACTTATTACGGGACTGCCCTCTTGTACCCCCACGGCGCCAGGGAAACGACCAACCTCGGAATTAGAAGGGGCCGATTTCCGAGGTACATCAAGAGGTCCCTACGTTACCTTAGCCATTACCACTACTTTGCTTTCTGATGATAACCGACTCATGGTAATGGGTATCCAGCTTCAAACCAAGAATGGAAGACTAGAAGTACTAGCACTATTGGACTGCGGGGCCGCTGGCTGTTTTATGGACATATCCTGGGCCAAACGGAAGGTCATCGAGACACAAGAGAAGGAAGAGAATCAGAAGGTGGAGGGAGTTGATGGCAAGCCACTTTGTTCCGGTCTGATAACTCATTCCACAGTTCCCTTGACTATGTCGGTCACGCACCATGAAGAGACCATCCAATTTGACCTAATAAAGGCAGCACATTTTCCAGTCATACTGGGCATAACTTGGCTCCGGAAACATAATCCAGTCATAGATTGGATGAAGAACCAGATGGCCTTTTCTTCTGGCTACTGTAATCAAACTTGCCTCCTGAAGAATAACTTCGCCAAAATATACATGGTCCCAGCAGAATCTATGGCTATAACAGCTGCAGAAATCATTCCTATTCCAGCCTTCTTGACAGACCTCAAGGGGGTGTTCGACTGCGAAGGTCCTCAAGCACTACCCCCACACAGGCCAGAGGATTGCTCTATTGATTTAGTTCCGGATGCGATTGTACCATTCGTTAGGATGTTCTCCTTGTCCCTCAAAGAAAAGGAAGTGCTGCGGAAGTACCTAGATGAGAACCTTCAGAATGGTCTGATCCAACCCTCCCGTTCTCCTGCTGGGGCCTCACTATTCTTCGTCCCAAAGAAAGATTCTCAAGAGCTCCGCCCCTGCATAGACTATCGTGGTCTCAATAGTGTCACTGTTCGAGACCGGTACCCCATGCCCCTGATAAAGGATGTATTGGAAGCCGTACAGGGGGCAACAATATTTTCTAAACTGGATCTCCGACAAGCCTACCATCTCTTAAGGGTCAGAGCGGGAGACGAATGGAAGACGGCTTTCCGGACCCCGTTCGGCCTCTTTGAGTATCGTGTCATGCCATTTGGCCTGGTTAATGCCCCTCCGGCATTTCAAAGGTTCATGGACCATATTTTTTCAGACCTCCTTTTTCTCAACACCATTGTTTATTTAGACGATATCCTTGTCTACTCGACATCGCAGACTGAACACCAAATTCATCTACGTCAGGTCATTCTAAGGCTCCAAGAACACAAGCTGTTAATAAACCTTAACAAATGCCTTTTTCAAGTATCCACTATTCCCTACTTAGGATTTCTCTTGTCCCGAGAAGGAGTCCGGATGGATCCCAAAAAGGTCACCGCCATCCTAGATTGGCCAACACCAAATTCAGTAAAAGATGTTCAAAGATTCTTGGGTTTGAGCAACTTTTATCGGAAATTCATCTCTGGATTCTCCAAGACAGTATTACCCATAACGGCCCTTCTCAAAAAGGGGACTCATCCTTTCAAGTGGACCGAGGAGGCCAATCAAGCTTTTAACCAACTCAAGATCGCCTTCTGCTCGGCACCCGTTCTACATCAACCCGACCAAACCCTACCCTTCATCGTTGAGACGGATGCCTCAGCGGCTGCTTTAGGGGCAGTCCTTTTGCAGGAACATGAGGGTTTAGAACATCCCATAGCCTACTTTTCGAAGACGTTGACACCCAGCCAGACGAATTATTCAGTCCTTGAAAAGGACTTATTGGCGATGAAGACAGCGTGTGAAGAATGGGGTCACTTACTCCAAGGCTCGGCTCATCCCTTCATCATAAGAACGGACCATAAGAACTTAAGGGTAATGCAACAAATGGAGTGTGTGAATTCCAGGCAGCCCAGATGGGCACATTTTTTTTCCCAGTACGAGTTCAGCATAACGTACCTACCTGGAACTAAAAACGTCCTAGCAGATGCCCTTTCATGTCAACCTATGCCAGGCAGGGTTGTTTATAGCAGGCCGGAGTATATGTTCCATCCAAAAAGGATCATCAATGCGGTATCCTCTTTTCTCCAAAAAGTGAGAAGGGCCACGATTTCTTATTCTCCCTTACCTCTAGATGTGGCTCACAGAGAAGGTCTGTGCTTTCGTAACCAAAGGTTGTTTCTGCCTGATCCTGAGACCAGACGCCAGGCACTTGAAAGGTGTCATGACAGTCCGGTAGCAGGACACAGAGGGGTCACTAATACCATCGAGTTACTGCAACAGCAGTTTTGGTGGCCTGGGTTACGGAGAGACACTCAAAGCTATGTGCAGACCTGTCCCACATGTTGCATGTCAAAATATGATACCAGAAGGCCCTTGGGTTTGTTACATCACAACCCTATCCCTGAAAGACCTTGGTGTACCATAACCACAGATTTCATAGTTGAAGTACCGCAATCAGAAGGATGCACATGTATTATGGTTACAGCTGATACTTTTACCAAGATGGCACATTTCACTCCCCTACCTGGGGTGCCTACTGCTACCAAGGTGGCTGCGGTGTTTATCCGAGACATATTCTGTCTACATGGTCTTCAAATTAAGATCATATCTGACCGAGGAAGTCAGTATACTTCTCAATTTTGGAAGACTCTCTGTGCCAAGTTAGGTGTACAAAGAGCTTTATCGTCAGGTTTCCACCCACAAACCAACAGACATACCGAGAGACTGAACGCCTCACTGGAGCAATACCTCCGGTGTTTCATAAATCATCAGCAAGATAATTGGGTGGCACTACTTCCCTTGGCAGAGTTTTCGTACAACAATAGTAAACACAGTTCTACATCTCTCAGTCCATTCTTTTGTTCCAACGGAATCCACCCTCAAGCTATATTACCGGGCGATCTGCAGGCTACATCTATTCCTTCGGTTCATAACTTGCTCACAAACATCGCGGAAGCCCACAAGATAGCCAAAAGGTGTCTGTTAGACACCCGCCAACGTTACTGCGATCAAGCCAACCCTCATCGACTGCCGTCCCCCTCCTGGCAGGAAGGAACCAAGGTATGGCTCTCTACAAGATACTTACCTCGTTGGTTGAAAAGATCAAAACTTTCTCCTCGCTATGTGGGCCCATTCACCATCTCCAAACGGATCAACCCAGTAGCCTATAAACTACACCTACCTGAACACATGAAACAGATCCACCCGGTGTTCCACTCCTCTCTGCTCAAGGAATATCGATCAGATCCCTTTGAGAGGTCTTCCCCTACCATAAGACCCCCCTTAGGAGTCGACCCAGAGGAATACGAGGTAGCTTCCATACAGGATTCCAGGTACCGGAAGGGAAGACTGGAATATCTCGTTCACTGGAAGGGATATCCTCATACGGAGGATTCCTAGGAGCCGAGATCACATGTCCATGCTCCCTTGTTGGTGCGCCGATTCCATCGATCCCACCCGGGGAAACCGGGTGGCATCTCTTCGGGGGGGGGTCATACTGTCATGCGCCGCTTTACCTGGCGCCTTTGGCCCCGTAGGCTACGGCATAGCCGATGATTGCCCTTCCTCTTCCTGGTTTGGGTGTGGGTCTAGTCTTTCTTTCCCAGTTCCCTCTTAACCCCTCCCCTCCCCCCTCTCTGTGCGTTGCAACTCACTGTGCTCCTCTCCGTGAGTTATACATTCGTTTCTGGGCTCTTCCCCGTTTCTCCCTCTCTGCTTTCCCCCCGGCTCCCTCCTTTTTTTCCTTGCCTCCTAGTTCTTTTGCCTTCTGTCCTGGCGGGTTTCCTGCTCTGCCACTTCTCTCGCTGCAGCTGAGGTCTCCTCCGGGTTTCTCTCAGCTCGTGTCTTCCATCGGGCTGCCCCCGGGTGCTGCTCCCGGGTGTGCTCCTACTTTTCACGGAGTTCCACGTGATCCTCATCTGCTATAGAAGCTTTCCGGACCATTACCCACACGGGTAGGAATCGCCAACCTCCTCTGTTGCATTCTGGGACCCGTAGTTCGAGTACCTACCTTTCCGGATCTGCTACCATCAAGAGGTTTTTTTCTGCATTGGGCTTTTTTCCTCTTGAGAACCGGACTTCTTCGGAAGGAAGCCCCTCCTGCTTGCCAACTACAAAAGGGCATCAGGGTGGCTTCCGACCGAGGAAGACCATTCCTCTTCGACCGGAGACATCCAAAGCCAAAGAAAGAAAGGCGAAGAAAGGACAGCTCCATAACTTCAGGTGAGGAGGAGGAGGAGGAGGGAAAGGGCAAGACAAGCAGAGTTTCGGAACAGTATACTTGCACAGTCCCCGAAAGCAGACCTGTTTATCCGCCTAGTATTGAGAGTAAGTGGTATTGTATCTTTCTCTGTTAAAGTTCAAACATCCATCAGCAATTAAGCTTTCCTTGTGTCGTTCATCACACAGGCTACTAATCTTCGTTCATGTGCTCTTTATACATGTTGCAACTTGCAACCTTGACTTCAACACAGACCGGTCTTGCATCGGTCTCCTCAACTCACTGGCTGTGTTGATCTCTCTGGCGCTGCTTTGATCCTGGAGCCAAGGACAATACCACAGTGGCTGCTGCTCCTCCCGGACTCGGTAACCATTCAAGAGGGCCACGGGTATGTCCTTCACACAATGCAGGAATCTTCAGTCTGGTCTCATGACCTTATGCCTTTTACTCTGAAGAATTCTGGAAAGTAACGGTTTCTCGCCAGAAGGGTCAAGGGTAACTCCCTCCTTGCGCATTCTTCTTGGTGTGGTGTACCGTTTTTCTCACCTCGTTCAGCTGCCATCTGGAAAATACTGTTCCTTCATGTGCTTTGCCTCGCTCAGAGTGTGGTCTCGTGCTCCACCTTTTATCCGTGTGGGGAAGCTTAATGGATGTCAGGTGTGAGTGGTTACCAGTAATTGCCTGACCTTGCCTGAGCATAGTAGTGGGACATGTCAGGTACAATGCTCCGGTGTGAGTCTGTTTTCTTCCAGAGCAGGCTGTCTGTGTGAAAGTATTTGTGGAGGGAAAGGGGGGTAAAGTTCCCAAATATCCTACCGGGTATGATGGGGTAAAGGTGTTACAGGGAGAGGGATACCGAGTCTCACCATCAGGTGTCCCGCTCCAACTCCTCAAAGATCCCTCACCCATGTGATCCTCCTGCCCTGGTCCACCCCCAGGTTATGGATCCAAAGGCAATGGCTGTGCCTTAGCTACCTAAGAGAGAGACCCCCAGGGACTAGGGGGTGAGACACATTGTGGTTTTTCACACCAGGATAACTGGAAAAAAAACATCCAAGGTGGAGTCTGCTGGAATACGCTCCTCGAGCAAAGTGTACGACAGACATCTATTGCAGCAGTCTACATCCAACCGCACAGAGGATAAGACAGCACGAATAACAATGGGGTAAGTACGGCAGCCAGCGGCAGAACGAATTAACTTATGAAATAAGGTCTGCTAAGATAGCCCTTACAAGCTTATTTGGCTTACGTTGTAGATATTGGTGACTACGCAGCAGGAGTGGCAGAATATATTCGATATATCGATAAAGAAAGACACAAGCGATTGGCGAACTGTGAGTGAACTCTGAGTAACACTTTCAAGTGTCTAATATGAATAGTTAGCTATAACAACTCCTTTCACAGATAGCAAAACCAGTTTGGATACTCCATTGTTTCCATAATAGGTGACGTTCTGTTATATAGCATATGCAAGAAAGAACCCTGAGACGGAGAGATCACGCACAGAATCCACTATGTGAGTATACCTATATTCAATAGAAAGGTTGAACAAATGAGCACCATTAATAAACTCCTCCTTCACAATGCATGTCATTGAACACGAGTGTCAGAGGAGAGCATGTTTATGGTGGATAAGTAGTGAGGTGTTCCAGTTATGATGTCTACAGTGTTTGGGTGTGGTGTAGGTGAAGTGCACAAGGAAACATCTGATTAAAAGAGGAGTTTCCAGATACTAGTTTGCATGCTATACTAAGGCCGCGTGATGAGACAGTTTTTGCCCTTTGTCTTGTGCGATGACAGTAGGTGAATATATAGTGTATGATTGTCTGCTTGCAGGAGAACAAATTAAAGGCCCCAGGAAGCAGAGAAGCAAAAATATATATAGGGCCTCATATATTAGGGCCTATATATATACATATTCAGTAAAAACACTTTGTTAAAGGGATGTTATGGTTCAGTTGCGCTACTAAAAACCTATGAAATTCAGTAAAAACTTTGTTAAAGGGATGTTATGGTTCCAAGTAAATCCGAAAAACCCATGAAATTCGTAAGTTATGGTGAGCTAACCAACCATAACTCGCGCCACCGCTGTGCACTGCTAAGACTAACACCCAGGACATAAAAGATGACATCACAAATGTCATTGATGACATCACTGATGACATCACATGTGCATTTACTTTTCATGAAAAAGCTGTAGAAGGGATTCTTATTGTAAAGTTGACAAAAAAGTGTCAAGGATCATTGGAATAAATATCATGAGCTAATTAGTGCATTAAGGAATGCATTTATATAAATATCATTCTATTATGAAGTTCTATCCAGTACACTAAGCTATTCATGTAGAAACATAAGCAGTGTGTGTAGCATACATGATGAAGGGTCAATATTCATAATCTTGTCATGCTGAATACTGAAATGATAACTGCTTTTTATTACAGTTTTGCATATTGTGAAACATGTAATAGATAGCTAATAAAACCCAATTACTACATTATTGCATTACTGCACACAAAACACAAGCAGACAACAACACATACAAATAGAGCATATACAGGGCAAGTGAAGTAAACAAAAAACAGCAGTATTGACCGACAATTTTCATAACGTAACTGATTATCTTCATGTACAGAAATTATTGCTCTGCTTCAAAACTACTACTTCCCTATGTAACTATCACACATTGTGACTAGACCCTAATGAAAGTAGTGTACGTGCAATGTGTACGAATATGAGCATATTCAGGGAAAGTACAATAATAAAAAAACAACAGAACTGTAAGACAGTGTTGATAACCGTACTAATCATCTTCATACATAGAAAGCATTGTTGTCTTCCAAGTCTGTGTTTTCTCCTTTGTATATGTTTCATATGCTTTGAGTGGACCCTAAGTGAATTACTGTAAGAACATATTTGAAGTATAAGTCTACAACTATAGTACTTTTTATTATAGTATTGTGAATTTTTAGTTCCTGACTGTTACTGGCCTATATATCAGTAGAGGAAAAAAGAGGGAGCCAGCCATGTGAACCAGTGATGTCATCAATGACATTTGTGATGCCATCTTTGATGTCCTGGGTGTTAGTCTTAGCAGTGCACGGTGGTGGCGCGAGTTATGGTTGGTTAGCTTACCATAACTTACGAATTTCAGGGGTTTTTCAGTTTTACTTGGAACCATGGCGTCTCTTTAACAAAGTTTTTTTACTGAATTTCATAGGTTTTTAGTAGCGCAACTTAACCATAAGGTCCCTTTAACAATGTTTTTTACTGAATTTCATAGGTTTTTAGTAGCACAACTTAACCATAATATCACTGACTTTATATACATCTAACATAGAACATATTGAACCCCCAGCTAGTGATTTTGATGTCCGCGGACTGTGCGTATGTCCACGGATGGATGCGGACAACAGCAACACTACTCAAAAACTCAGGGGGTATCTTGAATTATTATATTGTGCCATATGAACAGTGCACTAATTCAAAAACCAGCACACAAACACATTATATGTAGTAATATTTAAGAAATAGAACCTATATATCTAACACATCAACCATCCATTTAAATACCATATGTACTAAATTGAATATACCAACATTAAAAGAAGATAGCCTTTAACATAATTACCGCACAGAAACTGCACAACTAGGAGCAACAACAGATCTACAGACCAGTAAGAACACAACTTACCAGAAGCTAGTAAGTGTACTTCATTTTTCTTATATATTTCTACAATTTCTGTATTAGATACAATAAGAGTAATATATATATTTTTTTCTCACAGAAATGTCAAGTACTTTGGAGTGGCTTGAGGAGAATTTCCCACGTGAGGAAATGTCTGAAGATAGTGATACTAATGGTAGACACTTCTCTATATAACCAAATTAATAAACATTACTTCATGTACTCTTAACATATATAAATATTTTTTAACAGACCATACAAACATTGAAAATAGTACACCAAAAGATACATTGGATAAGACTCTCCAGCGCATGGAAGAAAAAATGGACATGCTCATGGCAAATTTCAACCATTTGAAGAACTTTATAGAGGACCACATAAAAGGAAAAATTAAATATCATTGTCCCACATGTACCTGTCCCCCCTCTCCATATCCCAGTCAATTATCCCCAAACCCTCTACATGAACAAAAACGTTTTTTGATGAGACTTCCATCCCTTCATCACCTCTTATCCCTCCTCTTGAAATCCCCAATTCCCCTGTGTTTGTATCAGCTTCTGCTTCCCCTTCTCTTTCATAAATTGTACATCTATATATATAATAAAACAAAACTATTATGTGTCTTAATTCAGTTATTTTTTCTTTTTTTTTTTTAAAAGTCAGTTAGCATGTCCGCAGACAGTGTGGGTGTCCGGAATGTCCGCAATTAACCAAAAATCAGGTGTCCTAAGGACACTATACCTGTCCGTACTATTCGCAGGCAAGTTACAAATGTTCTAAGAACACACTCTGTGTCCGGGATGTCCGTAAAACCCAAAATGGAGGTGTCCTAAGGACACTATACCTGTCCGTACTGTTCGCAGGCAAGTTGAAACTGTTCTAAGAACACACTCGGTGTCCGGGATGTCCATAAAACCCAAAATGGCAGTGTCCTAAGGACACTATACCTGTCCGTATTGTTTGTAGGCAAATGGGAACTGTACTAAGAACACAATTGGTGTCCGGGTGATCCGCATATATGTAAAATGGGGGTGTTCTAAGGACATTTTACCTGTCCGTACTGCCTAAAGAACATCTACGCACATGCGCACCACACCCGTAACTTTTCCGAACATCGCGCCTGTCCGTAACTGTTTGCGTCACTTGTGTCGCACTTTTGATTAATTTCAGGACCCGAACACTGTCCGTAGAACACCCGCACACATGCGCACAACCATTCCTGTTCATTTGATGTCCTGCGGACACCAATCCCCTTCGCGGACATGTTCGCGACGCCATCATGTGACCGCACCCACGCTGATCATGTGTTCTGAATTGTGGACACTGCCCGGGTCCCCAAACATTTTTAAAGTGCATTTTCAGGCTATCCACAGTATATTATAGCAAACATTCAACATAGCACATGTCCCAGACAATCACCCTGACTCTCTACACACTTTTTGGAACATTCTGAGCCTTTTTGGGATGTTCGATCTGTCCGCGGACAGCGCAGGTGTCCGCGGAGCATACACACGCACCCTTATAAAAAGGCCCTTATAAAAGGCCACACCCCAGAGCTCATCCTAATTTGGCTATTTGACAAAGCATTGTCTACTTTGGCTGGTATTTTGCTGCCAATCTTCTGATTTTTCTGAAACCTGATGGCATCCATGGCTCCTCTACTGCCATCTGGTGCTACATTTGCCTCAGCATCACCCCCACCCCCTCCACCACCACCACCTCCCCAAGGGCCTGAAGAGGGGAACAGGTGTGAGGATGCAGAGGAGGATGAAGAGGATGATGAGGATGAGGTAGTGGAAGTCCCTACTACCAGCACTCGCTGTGAGTCTTGGGTGTGGCGGTTATTTTCCATTCATGGTAACGTACGTAAGGCACGTGCGAACAAAGTCACCTGCAACAAGTGCAAAATGGTGCTGAGTCGCGGGAGGCTTGGTTCGTACAGTTTTGGTACGACTACTATGAAGCGACACCTAAGGTCGTTCCACGGTGGGGCCGTTCGCAAAGGTTGTACCTTGCAAGCAGCATAGTAGGTTGAGTTCCTCTACTTCATCCTCCGTTTCTGCTCCTCTCACCACAAGAGACACTCCTGTGGGAGAGCGCATCCCTCCAGCTGCCTCACAGGCCATTCACAATGCTGATGAACCTTACCTTTCGAGGGTCACAATTTTGAGAATGTACTGCGACGCAGTAATCTGCAGGGGGGAGAGACTTCGAAGTGCTTTCTACTACGGTCTCGGAGCACGAGAAAACCTGCCCACTACCTAAGTAAAGCCCACCCTACATCTTCCTCTCTCCACCCGCCCTTTCTTATCCCCGTGGTTGGTGTCCCTCCTTTCCCCTCCTCTACTCGTGTGTCGTGTATAAAAAACAAAAAAATTAAAAACAACAAAAATAAAAAAAGGCTCTTTTCAGACACTCCTTTCACAGTCAAAAAATAGAAGTGGCAAATAAATTGAGCAGGTTCCTGTGCATTTTTTTTTTTAGAAGTCTGCAGACAGTTTGCGAACATCAAATATTTTGGGGTGCCCTATCAAAATTATTGCACTTTTATCTGGGAGGAAGTGGTGGCTCTGAAAAGAGCCTTTTGGTGGTGTTTTTTTTCTATTTGAAAACATTTTAAATAATCAACACCTACTCCAAAAAAGATGGCTGTAATTGCACAAAAGGACACAATGCATTTTGTACATTTCTCAGAAAAATCTGATTACCAGCATAAGTAAGATGGACTCCATCTCTATGAAAAATGTATGTGCTACGAAACATAATATTTTCATTGTGAAAAGAGGACATGCCAACATCTCTTAGAAAGGCACAAACAGCCTTATTAACATTGCGCCTCGCTTTCTCCATTTGTGGACCAAATGAAGAAGAACTCAGCCACATTTGTCGCTGCGCAATATGAGAAAATATTACTTGGGAATTTGGAAACATTTCCATGACCTTCCCAAGTCCTTCTTTCATCGCAAATTGCAAAGAAATTCCTGACACATGTCCCAAACTGTTCCCTCCACAATGAATTATAATTATTTCTGGATGATGCTCTATCTGCAAACTAGCACAGAGAGGTAGCAAGTCTAGCCACTTCATTCCACGCACTCCATGCCAGTGCACTTCCACATGAGGGAATCCAAGATCTGCAGCTACTCCACAGTGTTTTGCACGCACCTCCAACCAATGTATCCACGAGTCTCCCAAAATCCACACAATCTGCTTTCTGAAACACAGAGCCATAGCTAACTGTTCTTCTCTGAGAAAAATAATGTCTGACAAACTCTCTCCTTAAAGAAAACACCCACTAAACTTTACTAACCAATCAATTGCACTGCTCACTTTCATGTACATGCCTCTCCACCCCAAAATTACCGTATGTAATACGCGATGTCCGCGGACTACCGCCATGTCCGCGGACATATCGTAACTTGGACAGTCCTTCTACCATTTCCACTTCACTCTCTGTGTATTCCCTCATTGGATACAGCTAACCAGTTACACAGCCATCAACCAATCACATCCACAAACATCTAACTGCATCATCAGAGTTCAGCACTTCAAATGTACTGTTGATCACTCTGAGTACAAGTCTCATATCATTGGAAAGCACTGACAACAAAAACTGCTCTACAAGTCTCCAAGATTTCTATTTGCAGCTGCATGCATATCCACATGCATGAATACAAACTACAGGTATGCTTATTTTCTGCACAGTACATGTACAACTCTTATAAATGCATATAAACAGAGTAAGTGCCACTTAAACTGTACAACCTATAAAATGAACTTACTTGTCATTTTTCCCATCTGATATAATCAACTATCACTTCCAAACCTGTCTACTATCTATTTTTTTTTTTTACACGCACACACCTATCTAAAAAATTATAATATTAGAAGGTGGGAAAAATAACAATATAATAGTGGAAAAACATTTAGTAGTGTATTATAAAATTATACACAGCCAGTAAAAGGTCATGCTGTCATGAACCACCGTACGCGTCCCTTCTGGACTTCGTGGTCCCTGACCCATAGGGGACTGAACTCAGCAGGACTCCCAACATGGCTGCTGAACACGGAGCGCTGTTTGCCAGTCTCCGCGTTGTACGCTCTACGTTCTACAAAGCAGACACGTCCCTGCGGCCCTGCGCATCTCAACGCTACCGCTTGCAGTAGTCAGACGTGTGCGGTCAGAGTTCATACAGCGATTACTTTTGATTCCTGGTTCCCGGTCCCCTCAATCTCCTCTTCTTTCATCCTTCCCCTTTTTCCTCACCTTGCATTTCCTGGATTGCCAGCGCATTCGTATCTCCGAGTGCGCTCCTCGCCATTTCCTGGACTTTTCCCCAGACATCTGAACGCTTGCTGGAGTTGGGTCACGAACCGCACGCTGGAACCCAAGGATCCACACACAGAGTTATATAAAACCCGAACAGTGCGAAAGAAGACATCTTCGAAGATCACAAACAAACAATACAGACAGTTGAGAAGGGGGGAAACCTGTGACAGATTGAGACGCCTACAAACCGATACAGTTACGGAAATGGAGGCTGCAGTTGAAGACCTCATGCGCGGCATGCAGGAGTTAACAACAGAAGTTAAAAATCTTAAAGCCGAAAATGCAGCATTGAAACAACTGGTCCTGTCACGTGACTCCACAACTAAGGAAAGTATGTTGTTGGGCAGAGTGGTGGATAAATATGATGGCTCTTCAAAGACCCTACCTGGCTTCCTCGATTCATGTTTAGTGCACTTCACCTTTAAGCCCTACTACTTCTCCACCCCAGGGCAAAGGTGGGCTTTATGATTTCACATCTCTCCGGGAATGCATTAACTTGGGCAACTCCCTTAGTTAATTCGGGTGATGCCCTCCTGAATGACTATGATGATTTCATGCAGGTGCTGAAAACCATGTTCGATCGCCCAGAACAGGTTTACAGTGCCCAAGAACGCTTAATTGGACTTCCAACAAGGATCCCAGGATATGCTTACCTATGTGACACGCTTTAAACAACTTGCCAAGGAAGCAGACTGGTCCTCTGAGGCCTGTTTCACCCTCTTTTGAAGAGGTTTGAATGAAGAGATAAAAGACGAGCTAGCCAGGGTAGCTCGCCCAAGTTCCTTCCAGGCCCTCTTGCATCTTTCCTTACAAATTGACTTTCGTATCCAGGAAAGAAAGGCGGAAAAGAAGAAGACTAAAATACCCTACCAAAAGGCCTCTACAGAATCTTCCTCTAGACCTGAGCCTGCTTCTTCCCCGACAACAGACCCAGAACCCATGCAACTAGGAGCCTACCGCGGACCCATAACTCCGCAAGAAAGGATGCGACTGATTCACACTGGTCTGTGCATGTATTGTGCCTCTGATAAACATCTTGTGAGAGAGTGCCCTATTGCCCCTCCACGGCGTTCGGGAAATGCCAGCTCCCGATCCTAGATGGAGCACAGCTTCGGGAGAGAGATGTTTGCTCCACATCTATTCCATCCTTGAACTCTCCTGGACAAAACAATCTTGTGATTCTGCAGGCCTTTCTATCACCTTCCAAGAAAGAATCTTATCCCATTCTGGCATTAGTGGATTGTGGGGCCATGGGGATATTCATAGATCACGATTGGGTCACTACCCATAACATTCCATGTAAAACTAGAGACAGCATGCAACCTGTAGAGGCTATCGATGGAAGACCTCTCTCTTCAGGACCCATTACCCTTCAAACCAAAGAGATCTTGCTTTCTATAAGCCACCATCAAGAGAGGATCAAATTCAACATCATAAGATCTGCCCATTACCCAATGGTACTGGGTATGCCTTAGTTACAGAAGCACAACCCCTACATCAACTGGGCAGCAGGTTCCTTGTTTCTTGGTTCAGAACATTGTATGTCCCACTGTTTATCCCGAGATCCCTCGTCAAGATCCTTTGAAGATACGCAAACTAACCAGCAAGGTCCATTCACTGTCTCGAATATCATCCAGGTTCCCAGGGCCTATCAGGATTACACTGATATGTTTTCAAACACCATAGTTCAAGCCCTTCTCCCTCACAGACCTGAAGAATGTGCTATTGATACTGAACCCTCAGCAGTGATTCCTTTTGGAAGGATGTTCATTCTATCAGAACCTGAGAAAAGAGCCCTCCGAGAATACCTGCATACCATCTTGGAAAATAGTACTATACGACCATCCAAATCCCCGGCGGGAGCTTCGTTGTTTTCAGTCCCCAAGGAAGATACCAAGGAGCTTAGGCCTTGCCTAGATTATCGTGGACTTAATCAATGCACCTTCAAGGATCGCTACCCATTGCACCTAATCTTGGATATCCTGGAAGCGGTAAGAGGAGCTGTAGTGTTCACGAAATTAGATCTCAGAGGTGCCTACCATCTGATCCGTATAAAGGAAGGTGACGAATGGAAAGCAGCCTTTAGAACACCCTTTGGTCATTTTGAATACTTGGTTATGCCCTTTGGACTTGCCAATGCCCCAGCAGTCTTCCAACATTTTATGGACCGGGTGTTCTCCGATATGCTGTTCCTCTTCGTCATAGTATACCTGGACGACATACTGATATACTCCAAGGACCATCTGAAGCATGAAGAACATGTTAAAGCTGTTTTACAATGTCTACGTGAACATAAGCTCCTGGCTAAACCAGAGAAATGCCTTTTCCATGTGTCTACTGTTCACTATCTCGGATTCATCCTCAGCCCAGAGGGAATTGAAATGGCCCACTCGAAAGTAGACTCTATTCTATCCTGGCCTGTTCCAACTACTGTGAAACAAATTCAATCCTTCCTGGGGCTTGCTAACTTCTACCGGAAATTCATACCTTCTTTTTCAGAGATTGTACATCTGATCATTATATTGTTGAAAAAGGATACACCGTCCCACTGGACATCAGTCCAAGATGAGGCATTTCAATGGTTAAAGTCGGAGTTTACACAAGCCCCCATCCTGGCCCAACCTGACATTGATCGACCCTTCCTAGTGGAAACTGATGCCTCTAACTACACCATCGGGGCAGTCCTGAAACAGGATTTTGATGACAAGCTAGAACACCCCATCGCCTACCTTTCTCGCACATTGACCCCTAGCGAAATCCACTATTCTGTTTTGGAAAAGGAACTACTAGCCATCCGTCAAGCATTCACAGACTAGCGTCATCTACGCCTGGGAGCGAAACATCCTGTTCAGGTCCGCACGGATGATCGGAATCTTCAAGTCCTGCAATCTCTGGAATGTAGGAACAGTCGTCAAGCCCGTTTGGCTTTCTTCTTTGCCCAGTACCAGTTTCAAATCCATCATGTTCCTGGAACACACAATATAATAGCCAACGCCTTATCCCGATGTCCTGACTACGAAATTCTTGAAGACCGATCCTTCCCAAAGAGGTTTCCCCAAACAATATTTGTTGCCCAAGCAATCAGTCTCCTAGAAGACATTCGGATTCAAACTCAGTCCTCTGAAATCTGGAAGGAGTTTAGTGGAAAGAATCGATGGAACCTCAAGACGAAGGGCGGATATTTATTCAAGGACAATTGCCTGGTCATCCCCACTCAGAGACTACTACAAAAGATCACAAGCCTATGTCATGATACCCTTCATTCAGGACACCATGGCATCACCAACACCCTCCATCTAATACAAAGACAGTTTTGGTGGCCGAAGATGAAGGATGATGTCCAGCATTACATACAAACCTGTGCAGTCTGCACTCAAAACAAGCATGACAACAAGAAACCGGCAGGTCTCCTGCTCCAAGCAGTGCTGCCAACATGACCTTGGGAATTCATCGCTACAGACTTTATTGTGGAACTACCACCTTCCAGGGGATACACAACTATCATGGTTACCATTGATTTATTCACTCACATGGCTCATTTTACACCTTTATATAAACTACCATCCTCCTCTAAACTTGCCGAAATCTTCCTGGAACAAATATTCCGACTTCACAGACTACCTTCCAAGATCATATCTGACAGAGGACTCCAGTACATATCTCAGTTCTGGAAACAATAATGTTGCATACTAGGAATCCAACGTGCCCTATCCTCAGGTTATCATCCACAAACCAATGGAGCTACTGAACCCGTGAACCAAACTCTGGAACAATATCTTTGCTGTTTCGCCACCAAGGTCCAGGACGATTGGTCACTCTTAATACCTGTGGTTGAATTCGCCTACAACAATTCGGATCACTCAGCTGTCAAAACCAGCCCCTTCTTCTGTAGCCAAGGATTCCACCCTTCGGTTCTACCATCCATTCTCCCACATCCTACCCCTGTTCCTACAGTTGACTCCTGGATTGAAACCCTCATCATCGTACACAAAGAAGCAAAAGAACACCTCGAAAAGGCCCAAACAAACACCAATCTATATGCTGACTCCAAAAGAAGACCAGGGCCTTCATACACAATAGGTGATAAGGTCTGGCTATCCTCAAAACTTCTGCCTCGACACTTACGACCAAATAAATTGGCTCCCCGGTACTATGGTCCTTTCTCTATAAAGGAAATGATTAACCCAGTGGCCTTCCGACTCAGACTACCAGAATCTTGGAAGAGGATCCACCCAGTTTTTCACACTTCTCTGTTGAAACCATACTTCCAGTCCTCCCGAACTGCTCCAAGATCTACCCCTGTGATTGTCAATGATCAGTTAGAATACGAGGTTTCCAGAATATGTGACTCCAGGTACAGACGTGGACAGCTACAGTATCTGGTCGAGTGGAAAGGGTACCCATCCAGTGAACGAAACTGGGAACCAGTCTCAAACATAAATGCCCTCAGACTGCACAGAAGGTACCACCTTATACACCTGGGCAAACCCGGAGAAACTGGGTTTCGGAGGAGGCATTCTGTCATGAACGACCGTACGTGTCCCTTCTGGACTTCGCGGTCCCTGACCCATAGAGGCCTGAACTCAGCAGTACTCCCTACATGGCCACTGAACGGGGAATGCTGTTTGCCAGTCTCCACGTTGTACGTTCTACGTTCTACAAAGCAGACACGCCCCTGTGGCCCTGCGCGTCTCAACGCTACCGCTTGCAGTAGTCAGACGTGTGCGGTCGGAGTTCGTACAGCGATTACTTCTGATTCCTGGTTCTCTGTCCCCTGAATCTCCTCTTCTTTCATCCTTCCCCTTTTTCCTCACCTTGCATTTCCTGGATTGCCAGCGCATTCGTATCTCCGAGTGTGCTCCTCACCATTTCCTGGACTTTTTCCTGGACATCTGAACGCTTGCTGGAGTCGGGTTATGAACCGCAAGCTGGAACGCGAGGTTCCACGCACAGGGTTATACAAAACCCGAACAGTGCGAAAGAAGACATCTTCGAAAATCACGAACAAACAATACAGACAGGTGAGAAGGGGGAAACGTGTGACACATGCATCTTCATACTCTCACACACATACACACTATAATTGAAAAGCTCCCAGCTGCAATAACTCCAATACCTGTAAATCACATCCTACTGCTTTATTACCCACACCTTCACAAATGCATACATTCCATGCTTTTCTATACAGTTTCTGCCATTTACCTTATAAAAATTGCAAAATAAATATATAATTATTACTTCTTTCTCTTAACATCCTATTACACAGCTTTAAAAAAACAAGTGAGTTTCATACACTTAATATTCTACTCATTTGTAAAGAATGTTGAACTAACATATTGTAAATGAAATATGAAAGCTGAATATAGTCAAATGAAACTGCTTGCATACACTAAGTTCAGATATCAAACAAGAATACTACTACAAATACATAAATATGAATCTCTCAATTAACACCACTGCTATAAACACACACAATTACTAACTTCTTTCTTTTACAATTGCAGTGAAGACCACTCTCCTGGAAAACAACAACATCTGAACTACAACATCTGAACTACAAACACCAACTACAAAGAAACCTGCTCATTCCACAAAAAAAGAGTAAGTACAATACTACCATACTTTCTCTGCCTAGCCTTTAAATCTCTCCACAATCTTATTCTCCCTTATCTCTCCTCTCTCCTCTCTTTCTACACTCCCTCCCACTCCCTTCACTCTGCTGGCCACTTTCTTCTCACTGTTCCTCCTTCCCCTTATACCACACCCCATTTCCGCTCCTTTAATCTCCTAGCCCCCTGCACTGGAACTCCTTACCTCTCTCACTCCACTCTATTTCCACCTTTTCCTCATTCTAAACTTCACTCAAATCTCTCCTTCTCCATTCCCCAACATGAAACCCCTCCCACCTTCTTCACCCTCCCCCCTTGCCTTATCTCCTTAATCATCTCCCTCCCCTTCCCTCTCCCCCATTCTCTCCTTTAACCCCATCCGTTTCCCTCCTCCTCCTCTTCCCCACCCTTCCCTCTCAATTCTACTCACTACTCACCTTCTTCCCTTCACTTTAATTGGTCTACTTACTGTTTCCTTGGTCTGATTCTCAATTTTAAATTGTTTCCACTGTTACTGTTATAATTTAACTTGTTATATTTATCATCTTGTTATTAAAATATATTACTCAAACACACTGTGCAAGTGATTCATGTAATTTGTGCACCAAAAAACGAACGTGTGTACCATTCTACCCACAAATCACCATTTAATAAACAGGTATTAGCATGCAGAATGGCACACAAATCTCCGTTTTTCACAGCACAAATAACATAACTCAGCCCCTAGAATATTAGTATTACAAAACAAAGAATAGTTTTAATTTTATACCATTTGATTTACTATTAGTGCTTATGCTCACCACTAGCTCACTTTTTACTATCATCTGAACCGCAGTATAGGAACAAACAATTAGAAGAGTAGCCTTCCCAACTAAATGTAGCTGCCCAATGCACAATCACACACCACCAGATACATCTTTACAATCATACTCAAACACTCATGCAAACAGCACACATACATTGCACAACAGCTCAACCCATGCCTTCTATTTTTTTGTTTCAACAGACCCCTCAGAATGCCTACCGGAAAGCAAGTCTGTAGAAAGCAACACATAAATAGAGCAAATAAAAATAAAAATGTCCAAAATAAACATCCATATCTAGCAGAGTTTGTAAAAAAAGTTCAAACAAAACAGCTAATACAGTCATTTAACAAAACAAAACAATCTTATAGTACAGAAACTTTGCCTCCTCTATCAAAATGTAAAAGAAAACAGAAAATGATTAACAGAAATACAGGTACCACCAATGCTAAAACTGCTCCTATAAATCTTGATAAAGCAGGAAGTAACCATACCAAAAAAAGTATATCACCAAAAATGTTCCGCCAGAGAGTCCTTCAGAATAAAATCAGGAGACAAATCATGCAAAACCCTTAAAATCTACCATAGAAAATGAATTTTAGAAGCTCTGATAGACAGTGCAATCATTCTCAAAAGGACATTATTTATTTTAGTGTTAAACAGAATGAAATCACTAACAAAACTAACTACATTCACCTCCACAAATATTTAAGAAGTTATTTTGTTGACATTCCGTTTATTGAGAAGCTTTTTTGTAATTTAGTAGTCACACCACAAGCACAGAACCATATTTCAATGAAAAAGCATTTAAACAAAATCAAACAAACACAATTGCAGTCCATAACAGTGGACGAGGTTATGAAAAACTTAATAATACCATAATGGAACAATAAATACTGCTTACAAAAATATCTCCAAAGAACTCAGAATCAATTCTCCATTTGACTGAACCAGAACATCCAGTATACAAATGGCCATGCACGTCAATGTGTAACATTGCCAAAAAATCTTTCAAATCTTTACGCCAGTTCCTCAATCAATATATGAAAGGCAAAGACAAAATCAAAATAAAACTGCTGCAAAATATGGATACTTATCCAGTGTGCAAATACACAGGACTGCAAGGACATTCATTGGCCTGCATTTCAGGACCTATTTGCAAAAGAAGCTTCCATCATATCAAAATTATATCAACACATCATTCAACTATAAGAAATCTAGTCTATAAACTGTACTATGATAAAAGTCCTGCTTTAGCTCTAGCCATTTTAAATAACAATCTTCTACATGGTACAGCGAAAGACATACTCCAAGAAATCATCAATATCTAGAGTAAATATTTTGGAAGTGAAAACCACTTACAAAATGCAATAGCTTTACAACAGACTAGCAACAATTCTGCACATGGCAACCTTCTACTACACACATACAAAAAAGAAATACTAAAATTCAAAAGGACATCCACTGAAATACCAAACCATGTGTGTGTGTGTTGCCGGAGAACTTTTTATAAAAATAACACAAAAACTATAGATATACCATACAAAATAGAAGACAATGAAGATTCCAAATGGTTTGAATTAGCTCTCTACCTTACAGCAGAAAACAAATATGAAATAACTGACCCCTCAACAGTTTGCAGTTACTGCACTACAAAACTTGAGAACTATCAAACTCCTTCACGTGCTATCACAAATAACTTGGAATTATTCCCTCTACCAAAACCCCTGCAACAACTCAATTTATACGAGAGCATCATAATTCAAACAGTACACCCATTCCAAGCAATAATACGCCTTCAACCAAAAACAGCAAAATTACCTCCCTCTGAATTGGTGAAAGGCATTCACGGCAAAGTAGTATATTTACCATTAGATCTAAAAGAAAATGTGCACACTCTGGGAGTGCAACGTCCAATAGAACAATCTTTAATTGTCATAGTAAATGGTGTACCTACAAAAGACAAACAAATTTGGCAACAACTGGTAGATTTACATAAAGTTAGACAAGCCTTGCAATATCTAAAAGACAATAATGAATACTACAAAGAAATAAATATTGAGGAAAACTTAAAAGAAACAACTGAAATAATACAAGAGTCACCAGAAACTGGTCAATTTGAACTTCTATATCCTGCTACAATATCCAATATTTTAGACCATTATACAATTCATCCATTACACTCAAAAGACACCATAGATGATGCACTAGAAACGTACCAAATGCGACAAACAAAAGGAACAACAATCAGCATATGGGAAAAAAGTATAGAAGCACATGCTTTTCCTTTACTCTTTCCTACTGGCAAAGGAGGAAGGTACGATGATAGACCCACTCAGATAACAGCATCAGAATACCGCTCATTACGTATGTATTCTGAAGATCCCAGATTTAGACAAAATGTGGAATACATATTCCACCTACTCTTTGAAAGTGAACTAGCAACTCTATGTTACAGAGTTGCACACACATTAAAATCAGGAACCCACTTTGAAAATATGTCAGCTACGCAATTACTACAAAAGGTTCAAGAAAAAGATGAAGTTTTACAATCAAGCATTACAAATCTGTTAGCAAACATGCGTGGTACAAAAAAGTACTGGTTCCGACGTCACGGAGATGTATGTTGCATGATAAGAAACCTTGGCCCACCAACTTGGTTTGTTACATTAAGTTGTGCAGAATATGCATGGGGAGATCTACATTATTTCCTACGCATATCAAACAAAAACAAAACAAAAATAGATATACTAACACCTGGAGAACTTTGCTCTCTAGATCCTGTTAATGTTTCAAGATAATTCCATCACCGCTTCATTGCTATGCTACACTTTATTTGTAATAAAACTGTTCCTCCCCCACGGAGAACTGCAACACTTCTTTTGGCGAAAAGAATACCAAGCCAGAGGAGCACCACATATCCACATACTTTTATATATTAAAGATGCTCCTAAATTTGGTGAAGACAGTGATGCCACTGTGTTACAGTTTATCGAAAAATATGTCACTTGTGAAATTCCATCAAAAGCAACGGATAGTGATCTTCATGCACAAATTGTACAATTTCAAACACACACATTTGGCAAATATTGTCATCGCAAATACAAAAACAAAGGGAAATACTACACCAAATGCTGTTTTAGTTTCCCTAGACCGGTTACAGAAACAGGTGAAGTGAACAACTTCATGTCTTCAGTTAGACATAGTGTTAAAGGTAAATCACCTAAAAATACATATTACATAAAAAGAACAGAAGAAGCAAAATATATCAATGATTACAATGCAATCATTGCCCTATTGTGGAATGCAAACATGGATGTGCAGTACATTGCAGACAATTCCACTGCAGTTGCACGATATGTTACAGCCTACTTAACAAAAGCAGAAAAAACAGAGCTTCGAGACCTCTGGAATCATACAAAACACTGTCTCCGAAATTGTACAGCTTGGGCATAGAAATGCTCTCCCATAGAGAATGTGGCTGCTATGAAGCTGCAGATCGTTTAACCGGTACTGCTTTGTATGGAAAATCTGAAAATATAGTATGGCTAAGTCTTGGTCGTGCTAAATCTAGAAAAAGAGTTCTCAAATCATACAACGACATAGAAACAATAGCCAGAAATAATCCGAACAGCCAAGACATTTTTAAAAAACAATTTAATAGACACATACTACCCAAACAGAAGTACCACTTTGGAAACCATGTGTCCATACCACGTAGCTCAAAACTTCACATACAAAAATAATATAAAACCAGATGAAAAAAAGGTAGATAAAGAGTGACTAATTGTGAAGGCAGCTTAGTAAAACTTACCAAACCAAGTTTAATTAATCATATCAAATTGTCATTAAAAGCTCCTCAACAGAAATAACTATATTACATGTCCCTGCTACAACTCTTTAAACCATGGAGAAAAGAAGAAGAGTTACTAGATAACTATGGCTCCTATGAAGATGCTTTCAAAGCAAACCAAAGCACTATCACTGATGTAAACTTTACACAGTACAAAACAATGTTGCACAATGAACAGCAACATGAAGAAGACCTCCAGGCTCAACTAGATAAGGACACTCCTAACAGTAGTCAACCTTCTGTAACAGGAAGCCAAGAACCACTGCGACAGCCACTAATAACAAATGAGGCAGAATTAGCAATGACAGAAGTAGAAAACGCCATGTGTCAGTATGAAGATACAGAAGACTTAAGTACACTACAATCAAACTAAAAACAATGAGCAGCATAGCATTTTTCAAGAAGTAACAAAAGAAACTGCACATGGTGTACAACATGAAAATAAAGAATGTGCCTGTCAAAATTACAAACCTATACTATTCAACGTTAGTGGTGAAGCTGGTTCAGGCAAAACATTCTTAATCAAAATCATCATCAAGTTCCTTCAACAATTGACACACAACAAACTGTCAGCTGTTGTAACTGCCCCCACAGGTTTAGCTGCCTGCAACATAGGGGGTGTAACTTTACATTGATTACTACTCCTACCAGTAGAACACCAAAACAAATTAGAATATTACAAACTTTCTACAGAAGCTGCAATGGAACTATGCAGAGTGTTAAAACAAATGAAAATGCTACTAATAGATGAAGTGAGCATGGTCTCCAACCTAATGTTGGCTTTGATTCACCTGAGATTTCAAGAAGTACTTAAAACACACTTTAAATTAAATGAATAAAGAAGTACTTAAAACAATCTATGAAGAGCTCTTTGGAGGAAAACACATTATTGTTTTCGGGGATCTACTTCAGTTGACACCATTGTAATGTGAACCAATTTTTAAAACCTCAGGACACAAACTCTGCCAGAAATCTACTGGTAGCATAGGAAATCTCAACCTTTGGCAACATTTCCAATACAGAGAATTAACAGAAAACATGCGACAGTCTACAGACCTCAACTACGCCAACATTTTTAAAAGTATTAGAGTTGGTGTACTATCTGAAGAAGCACAAGCAATATTAAAAACACGGCACCTCCATGTACTTTATGGGCATAACTCATGTGCTACTGATGTTATGGAACAATTTGCACACAATAATATCAATTGTATGGCCTTAATGCCAACTCTTTAAGCTCTTCCAAATTCAATGAAACAATGTTGAAAAAAGAAATGCAACCAATAATTGAAATTTCCGCAACAGACAAACTGGACATACATGGTATGACACTACCCACGTGTGAACAAGCCACAACAAGACTAAATACCTTCGAAAATTCTATCTCCAACACAGCTGGTTTGGAAAAAATATTAAAATTATTCTTAAACTGTAGAGTAATGCTTAAGCGCAACCTTGACGTGGAGCAAGGACTAGTTAATGGAGCACTGGGTACAGTTGTTGGCTTTCAAACATACCCACGTGACAATAAGATTCAGTTTGTCAATATTCTCTTTGACAAATTTTCAGAAATGAAAAGAATATGCCACTCAACAGCTCGATTCCTTATCTTCAAAGACATGTATGTACGTAGAGAACAATGTTCTCTAACTCTAGCATACGAAGTCGCCATTCATAAATCACAAGGTCTTACCCTAGACAAAGCATTGATAGATATTGGTAACACAGTCTTTAAAGAAGGCATGAGCTACTTAGCACTATCACGCTTACGCACACTTGACGGTATAAACGCATTTCCCGCAGTATTTTTCATTGTGGGTTTTTTCATCGCCGTTTTTATTTCGAAAAAAACTCATCGTTTTTTTTTTTGGGGGGTTAAAAAATTAAATATATGGTTGTGGGTGTAAGGAAAAAAACATGAGTTTAAAAAAAAAAACGGCGATGAAAAAACCTGCCATGAAAAATACCACTGCAAAATAACGTAGAACCCACTTGACAGTCTATTTCTAATCAACTTTGATGCAAATAAAGTAAACGCTGATATTCCTTGCATTTTAGAATACAATAGACTACGTTCTCTATACACCCCCCATCTAAAAACATATCCTGTTCCACAAAAAAGAAAACGTAAAGGAAAAAATAATTCAAACAGAAATGCAACAGGATCTCACTGCAAATCATTCAAAGAGACAAAAATAAACTAATACTTCATCAATTACCACAACCAAAGAAGAACCTATTACTCAAAGTAACTCAGGTACTTCTTCAAAGAAGCAACAAACACTCCAAAAAATTACTTGGGCACAAACCTATCTGGTCCATTCAAATTTTCAAATATAACTGGTGTAAATTGCTAGGCAAATGTAGCAATGAATATTCTATTTCAATTACCACCAATTGTTGAGAACATTTACTTATACAGTACAGACCAATTGTGTTTGCAAATGTTAGTACTTCATAGAAACGCAACAAACAATCCTGACAACACGTATTGTGTTCATGGAATAAGACAAGAATCAGACCACTGTGCTGGAATGGTGAAATTCACTATAAACTCACAAGTAGATCCACAAGAATTTCTAATGTACTTAATACAAGTACTGGAAAACAAAAACATACCTATAAATGAAATCTTCCAGATTTCATACATGTGGAACCATACATGCACTCTGTGCAACAATGTGACACAGGAGCAAATCCCTAATGAACGCTTTGTGTATGTATCCATACCATATTGTGAATCCATTCCATTTCAGCAACTTGTAAAAAATACAAACCATGGTAGATTATGTACTACGTGCAATTCAGATAATCGCTCCACCATACTAATGCAAACACATAGTAAATACATAATACTAATGCTTCTACGTTACAATGCAGATGGTACCAAAAACAACTGCAAACTGACTGGATTCACACATGGTCAAGTATCACTTTTTAAGAACACCTTCACAACAACAGGTATAATCTACCACGCAGGAGCCACAACCAATGCAGGTCACTACACTGCATATATTAAAAAGAAATTTGGTTGGTTCGAATGTAAGGCAGGACCATTACTCTAAAGCAAAGATTACCATCAAATATGAAAAACGCGTAATTAATATTCTTAAAACCAAAATGTAATAACTAATCTGTACTTAAACATTAACAAAACTTCAATTAAAAAACTATAAACAGTTAGAATACGCCAACAGGTATCTAACTGCCCCAATATTTTGCAACAACCAAAACAAATAAATCAATACCTCTAAATTATAACAAAAAATAGAGTTAGAATACGCCAAAAGGTATCTAACTGCTCCAAAAATATGTAACAAACCTACAGATATAGAACATTAAACAGAAACAACTCTGAAAACAAACAAACAAATAGGCTGTAGCATAACAAAAAAAAGTATTTTTTTAAATCCGACATGGATTTTTTTTTCCCACAGACCCAATGATTAGAAAAACAAGCACAGTAACTGAGCAAATAGCACAGTACACTGGTTTGTAATCTACTAAATATGAGGGTAAAAATGAATAAACAATGTCTATTATTCAATGCTATAAGTCCTTACAAACTACCAATACTAACATGATCTTTTATTTTATCACAGAAATTGACAAAGAATATATGTACTGCAGTTACCAAACCAAACCGTATGTATACTACAATAAGTATAACTCATAAATACTGCTCCATAACAACCACCGCAGCATATCACACCCATGAAAGCTTATAAGTTCGGTACTTATAACTTTGGTCTTGCGTAGACCCTGGCCACAACCACCACATACACCCAAGACTCTAGGCCCTCACCACAACCACCATATGCACCCAAGACTCTAGACCCTCACCACAACCACCAAATGCACCCAAGACACTAGGCCTTCCCACAACCACCCCAGCATATCACACCCATAGATCACACCCATGTTTGATTCGATGGGTGTGATCTATGGGTGTGATATATTGCAGTGGTTGTGGCCAGGGTCTAGAGTCTTGCGTGCAAGGCCTATGCCTTCGGCCATGCACCCAAGACTCTAGGCCCTGGCCACAACCACCTCAGCATATCACACCCATAGATCACACCCATAGAATCAAATATTTTAACCATGCCATATAGACTTTTTGATGTCCGAGGACACGATCCGTGTTCTTAGAACAGTTTCAACTTGCCTACGAACAGTACGGACAGGTGCAGTGTCCTTAGAACACCTCCATTTTAGTTTTTTTACGGACAGCCCGGACAACATGTGTGTTCTTAGAACAGTTTGAACTTGCCTACGAACAGTACGGACAGGTGCAGTGTCCTTAGGACACCTCCATATTTTTTTTTACGGACATCCCGGACACTGTGTATGTTCGTAGAACAGTATCACCTTGCCTGCGAACAGTACGGACAGGTATAGTGTCCTTAGGTCATCCCCATATGTGTCGATTACGGACATCGAGGACAGTGCGGCTGTCCGCGGACAAAACAAACATAACAGCGGTGCCTACACCTAAATAGATACAATATTTGAACCATCTCTTACTCCCCCACCATCCCCAAACAGTCTTACAGACCAACACACTTGCCAAAATTATATTTCCCCACCATTTGTCACCGCGCTGTCATGCATGTCCGCGGACATTACGCAAGCCAATTAGCCAATCAGGACACTGTCCGTGGAGCGAACAGGGAAGTGTGTCCGCGGACCGAACATAGATATCACTATTTTTTTACCTACTTTTTGGTCATTTTTAAAAAAACTACTGGACGGATTTTCACCAAATTAACAAAAGCACGCTTTCGGGGCCAAGCCGCTGCTCCTGCTGCCAATTTGGTGAAAATCCGTCCAGCGGTTTGAGTTGTAGGCGTGAGCAAAGTTTTTTTCCCATTCAGTCTATGGGAAAAAAAGACATTTTGGGACCCCCCTATAACTTTGCCCCCACCCTAGACCAAACCTCACCAAACTTTGAAGTTATAAACCGCCCAAAAAGTGCTCTTTCTATGGAAACAGCAACCTAACCATAACTACACGGCCGCTACTGTGGCCGTGTATTATATAGGGCCCTAGAGTTGGGCGGTAAGTGGTAAAATTGGCAGCAACTGAGTTACCGCCAATTTTAGCACTGTGCCAAATTATGAGTTTTGGCTTTGAGTGGAGGCTTTATCTCCAGAAAAACCCTGGAGATAAATCTTCCCACTCAACGCCCAAAAATCAGCAGAATTGGAGAAATTACCACAGCGGTAATTCTGGTTGGTAATTCCACAAAAAAGCGCCATTGGGTCCCATGGACCCAAAAGAAATGGGGATTTACACCATTACCAACACTTGTAATCAGGTGAAATTTCCAACCGACCAAGTGGCGGTAACAGTAATTTGTTTCCCATGGATTTGCCACAGAATTATACCGCCTTGTAATGAGGCTCATAGAGTTTACAAAATTGGAATCCACATGAAAGACCAAGGCATGATGAAAGAAAAAAACTCTTTGTAGTTTAAACAGAGGAGCAACACTATACATTCATAGTGCTTAGATAAGCACACGTACGTTTGAATAGCACCCTACTGTGCAAAAGATTTTTTTTTTTTTTTAAACACAGCCGCTGAAGAAGTTCTGCTGATTAGCTCTTTAGCCAATGAGGAACAAAACATTTTGGGCAGGCTCAGATTTGCATTTTAAACATGAAATGCAATTTCAGAAAATTGGATTTGTAAAATGTAATGTATGTTTATAGCACACTGCACTTTAGCAACGAATGAATGAGTATGAATGTAATGCATAGATTAGCCCACATAGAGGTTTGTTGTGTGGGTTTCTTATGTCTTTAACATTGTTGTGTTTGATGTTTTTATGAAATACAGTTAGGGTGCTTAAAATGTGAAGAATAGCAGAATATTGACATTTTTACCGCTAAATTTGCAGGTATTAGACATTTCACATTTGGCAAATTGTATTCATTGAATAAATTGATGCAGCACTGACACATACCGTGCATTGATTGTCTCAGACATACAGGTTGTTTTGTTTTCAGATTCAGTATAGCGGCAGGAGCAGGCAATAGAGGCATTATGAAGGGAGAAAGAAAGTAAAGTTTCAAAGATAATGACCAGGTTGCACAGTGAGAGTGAAAAGGAAAGAGAGCATGGGGGAAAGAAAGAGAAGGGGGATGGAGTGGCAGAGATACTAGAAGAGGGATAGAACAGAACCTGAATTTTTGAGGGATTGAGATTTAGAAAATGGGAAGACATCCAATTCTGAATAGGTAAAAGACAGTTTTAGACGGTGTAGTGCAGAGCAGAATTAAAGGAAGAGAAAGCAAGAATGATCTGGGTGTCATCAGCGCAAAGGTGAAAGGAGGAGGTAAGGACAGAGAGAGGAGCAGTATAGAGAGAAAAAAAGAGGGCCTAGCACTGCGCCTTGGCGACACCATAGAGAAGAGGGAGTGAGGAAGAAGAGTGTCCAGCCAAGTGACAGAATAAGTCAGTTGTGAAAGATAAGAGCAGAATCATTTGAGAGAAGACCCAGAGATACCCAAAGTGGAAAGAGAAGAGATAAGAAGGGAGTGGTTCACAGTGTCAAACATTACAGATAGATTGCGAAGAACATAAGAATAGAGGAAAGCTTGGAGTGATGGGCTGTGAGAAGGGAATTGGAAACAGGAAGTAGGGCAGTTTCAGTGGAGTGAGACAGGTGGAAAGCAGACTGCAAAGGGGGAGAAGAGAATAAAGACTCAGGTAATGGGTTACCTGGGTGTAGGCTTCCCATTCAAGAATTTCTAGATCGAAAGGGTAGAAAGGTGATAGGGTGGAAATTAGCTGGGGAAGACGTATCAAGAGAAGGTTTGTTCAGAATAGGGAGAATAAGCACATGCTTGAAAGCCACAGGAAAGCAAGAGTTTACAAGGGAGGAATTAATGCAAATCTGTGCTTCAACAAGTTCAGCAAACTGACTTTCTCTTCAGCATCTGGGACCCTTCACTCTAACGTGGCTGCGCCGTCCATTTTCCCCAAAATGGTCTCTCGATACCCTTACATTTCTGCACTGAGCAAGCATTATATGTCTTCTGAGGCGTCTTGCGTTTCAGTGTATATATATATTGAGTATATGTGTTCTAGTGTCTATTGAATGCAAGAACAGTCTTCATGTCTAAATGCAGTTTGGCCTAATGACCATGTAACTTCATGGTGAATGCTGTCTGCTTTGTGTGTAACGTGGCTTTTTTATTTTTTATTGTGATTTGGTTTACAGCAAACCTTACACAAAATGTAATTAAAAAGAATAATGTTTTTACACAATTCAATTCAAAACACAATAGAACATTTCATAAATTTGATCAATTAATCTAAAACACATAATAGGATATGAAACTGTATAACGCTGTAGAAGAAGAATGGGCAATGCCGCAGGGCCGCCCAAGGCGAGGCAGAGTAAATGATGTTACCATCCGGCAAGCTAGGAGAGGGGCATCTCCCGCCCCCACACCTGCTCCTCTCCCCCACAAGCGCAGAGACATGCAGTCTCTGTCACACAAAGCCGAGGAAGGGTGAGGTGCAAACAAACGCCTCACCCTTCCTCCAAACAACAAGGTGCTAAGCACCTACGGAAATCCAACAGGCATGCAGGGCCCAGGTTCAATGACCTGCCCCCTCCTCAGGGGGCCAGACATGTCAGCTATCCGGCTGGGGGCTGGTGCACAGCCCCCACTTCTACATGCATCAAAGACCCAGGGCTTCCCTGGGTCTTATAAATAAGAGCAGAATGCTGTAAGAGAACACAATCTGTGGACCCTGAACGGGGACCCAAACTGACAGGAGGTTCGCTGTTCACTCAGCGTCTTCCACACTTTGCTGTACAATAAAGTCCTATGGCCTTTTATTGCCAACACTTGACAAAATGTTGTGAGACAAATCATTTTGGGTGAGGGTCGGGGTTCAGTTTACAACGATGCATGCATATGGGTTCATAAGTTACTGTGTGTTAGTAATACAAATTATACCAGTTTTTCTAAAACCGCTGTCAAAAAAATGGTACAAAGCAATAATAAGTGACATTTTCCCCCACATCAATCTGGACCAAAACAGATTTATCGAGTAGTTGTTATCTAAAACCACTCCTTCCTTAAAAAAACTCAATCTAATGGTATTGAGAGATGGACACACCGTGACCAATGTTTAAGGGTTCCATCCAAATGGAACTGGTGCAAAATCTACAACCCTCTAAAGTGCTTAGTGCATTACTGTCTTTCCAATGTTTGGTCCTTTCCCTAGAATGTAATTGCTTCAACCTAAAACGCATATATACAGTGTGAACCTTACTGCAAGGCGACCTCTGCAAATACAAAGGTAAACATTCTCTTTTGTGGGGGAATTTCACAGAATATGAGGAAGATTTTTGATAGAGTCAATGGTCAACACCCAAACATCTTTAAAAGGTTTCTGCTTTAGCGCTCCAGGGCGATAAAGGAGCTCTTCTTACGATGCGCCAATCTAAGATAAAAGAAACTGCATCTTACTCTTAAAACAGATAATCAAGTTAATATTTGCTTCACTCATGATGATATTCAAGTGACCATATAATGAGTTGTCTGGGGGGGTGCACCATTTTTTTTATATATTAACAACTGTCTCCAGAGAAATCGTGCCCATAATGAGGTCAAGCAAAGATTGTGTTGTATAACAGAATTGGGTATTGGCAATGATAGACCCAACCCTTCCTTCAACATCTCCCCCTATATCACGTTCAGAAAATTCCCCAGGTCGACTAAGCACATATCAAGACCATATAATATTATTGGCTCAATTTTCTGAAGATAGAATCACAAGATTGGTAAAATTGGGAATTTGCACACATTAAAAAAGAGACATTTAATTTGTGAAATTAGCAGACAAATCTTAACGTTGAGGTTATCCTTCCACCCTTGCATCAATGCCCTATTGGACAGATTGCATCCCAGATATCTTACAGATGAGACCCTCTCAATTTTCTTGGAGCCCAATGTCCAAAACATAGTCTTTGGCTTTTGACAACTGGAAAAGATCACCACCTTTGATTTAGTTCCATCCAGGATCAAGTTATTGGCTAATGCATATTGGGCAAATAGATTCAGCTTATGTGGGAGGCCCATAGCCGTTCTATTAAAAAGAATAAAATCATCAGCAAAGGCTAGCCAATCCAAATATAGATTGCCCAGTCTAGCCAATGATTTGGACGGCCGCTGCCACAAGGAGTCTACATCGCTTACATAAAGATTAAATAATGTTGGCACAAGATTGCACCCCAGTTTTAGCCCCACATATGAATCAATAGGATCTGAGACAGACGGTTCCCACATTAAACGGATCCTCATAGTGATATCTGTGTGTAAAAGACCAAGTAACTGTACCAATTTGGGTTGGTATATTCATTTTTAACAATTTGGTGCACAGAGGTGAGTGGATAACAGTCAAAAGTACTTAACATGTCCGGAGAGGCCATGTATACGGACCACACCTGGTTGTGCTTCACATTGTACATTAAATGGGCCAAAACAGTTGCATTCATTGAAGTCCCCATACATTTTCTGAACCCGACTTGATATCTCGAGAAGGCTTGGTATTGTTGTATAGCAAGATTTAAATCACTCAAGAGTAGCATAGCAAAAGCCTTGCTAATAGCATCAGTTAACGCTATCAGCCTTTAGTTAATCGGGTTGAGAGGGTCAGCTTTTTTGAGATTGGATATAATAATCGATTGGCTCCAAGTCGGATGGATAACATGGGTCCTAAAGATTTCATAAAATAGCGGTTTCAATAGGGATCCCAGAGAATCGGAGAGTGCTTCAAGACAAAGGGAGGGATACCATTGGTACAGCAGCACTGGCGTCTTTTAGTTGGTTGATTAACCCAGCAATATCCTCCTCAGACCAAAGGCACCAACCCATAATTACATCACCCTCTTAGTGGGGTCCTTTCGGTCTCTGAAAGGCTCCAAAGTGAATACTTCTGTTCATAGAATGTTACCCATTCTTGAGCACAAATGGGAAAATCCCTGATAGATCGCTTTGACCCCAAAGTCTGATTCACAGATGCCCAAAATTCTCCCTCCCTCCCATTTCAAAGACTGCAAGATATCATTTTTGTCTCTCGTATATGCATCCATCCTCAGAAATTTGACCACAATCCTGTGTGTTTGACCAGCCTTTTTCTTGGCATTGAGCTAGTCCAGAGTATCCAAGCCCTGCTTCAATAACTGAGCAGATTTCTTAAATTTCAATTTTTTAGAGGCTGAAATTCTGGGATCAAAAGAATGAGTCAGTGATTTAAGATTTGCAAGGGGTTTAGAGTGCACAATCTTATTTAGGCAAACCATAATGTGATATTCTTCTGCCCATCGGGGAGACATGTCAACATGATCTTGCAACCCTGGGTTTAGATACATGTCCTTCACGAGATGAGTAAACCTAACCATCAGACGATAGTTCTGTCTTAATGTAATCCCTTCCCCCGCTACAAATTGAGACAGGATAGGGAAGGTCTCAGCTCGTAAGGACAAGATGTAAAGTTCAATGGAAATTACAATAGAAGATGGTCTCCCAAACTAGGATCATGGCAGGACACATGGGCACATTTGACCCTCAAGAGGTAAGAAATGAAAAAATAATCGCTCCTAGAGACAGACTTACCCCTGTGCCACGTGTATAGTAGTGTGTCCCCTGTGTCGTTCCGCTCGAGGCAATTCATTTCCCACTCCCCTGGGAAAGAATACCAAGACATCCCTCTACTAATGTCACATTACATATTGACCAGTACATATTGACCATTAACACAGAAACATTAGTTGAAAGAGAGGTGAGCTTACCACCAGAAACGACTCATTCAAGTGGAAAACTTCACAGACCAGATTCAAATTGGTATCCACCAGTTCTGCCAAGCGTCCTCTCGGTCTCCCAATCTTAGCTCTAATAGCGGGGCTGGTAAAATATCAATAACCTTCCAAATTAAAATGACCAGTACACATGGTTTCTTGAAACATACAAATCATAAGGCCACTACCCACCAACACATTTTCTATAAATGTATATCGATTTGCCATACCACAAACATTCCACGTACAACATCAATTCCGGAAATGCTAGGATTGACACATAGCCTTAGTGATCCCCTCAAAGGCTTTCAGGGCAGGAGCCACCCAGGACCAATATTGGCCCGTTTGCAAAAGACTAGAAACCAAAGCAACGTAGTCTGGAAGAGCAGTAGTAGACCTAGAATAAGGGGCCAATGGTATCTGCTCTTAAGCCTCACTTTGCTTAAAATCCCCAAATCCCCTTGCTTCTTCCGATGATTTGAGGGCATTTAATTCATAAAGATTTGCCCACTGCTCCCTTACTAACTTGGACACCAGTACAGAATGGAAGTAACATGCCATACGTTGAGAGTTTACAAGAGGCAAAGTAATCCAATCAATACCGGGATTTTCGAGAAGTAGCGCTCGTTATCGGCCAACCTCAAATCATATAATGTCAAAGGGCCCCCCATCAAGATCCAACAGAGAGCAGCTCCTATTAGTATCGTTAGATCCATTCACCAGATTTTCCCCATTAGAAGTAGCACCCAAAGAACCCACAGCCCCCAAACCAGGAATAACTCCATCTTTCATCTGTATAGAAGGTATGAGATCGACCACTGTTGGCAACAGGAGGACCCAGCAGCACTCATGACGGAACACATGTCAAAGATTCAGAATAACCAGGCGCCAAATCATCTATCGCAAAGTCAGAACCAGGGTCAGTGTCCCTATCACACCCAATGCTACCAACTATAACGTTACTGTTCGACCGAACCTCAGGTGGTGGAATAATAGGTGCCGCCATAAAGTCATTATTCCCACCTATATGAACCTGTGTACACACTTGTCGTGCATTCCCAGATTCATAGATATTCACCTCTTTCCCTCACGACTGTGCATCCAGGTCAATAATTTCATCCACTGCAGATAATTGATATATCCCTTTAAGGGCAGAATTATGCCCCTTCATTTTTGCCGTAGGCATATTTTTTTACTTGTTCTTATTTTTTTCTTGTTACATTTCTTCCCTTTATTTGTTCCACAGGTATTGTTGAGTACCACAGTAACTGTAGAATCATTTATCTGCTGCAGGGGATTTTCTAATAAAGGCTGTACTTGAGGGAATGGCTTTGAATTCTGAAGAATTGCTGCAGCTGCCAGCAGAGCTGATGAGCTATTTGGAGTTACAGACAAAACCATTGGATTTCCCACCCTGGTATCCACCCAAGCCCTAGAGGCACTTGCCTCTTCCTGCACAATAGGCACCACATACTCTAAATCAGGTTCCAACATATTATTACCGTCTGTACAGCTTGCCTTTCAAGGAGAAAAAAAAACGCTTTCGACCAAAGACTTAGTAATAATCAGGTCAAATACTTTTGATAGAGACAACTAGTATTCTCAACTACAGAGTTTTTAATAGACCCATGTTTGTCTTTGTAGGAAGCGGTACTCGCTGCAAAACATTCTAACTAACTAAAAAGTTTCTTATATAGCGCAATCACTCACCCGAAGGTCTCAGGGCGCTTAAATAACATGACAGACATATAACCTAAATTGAAGGGAGGGAAGAGAAGTAGCCGCGATGGCGACTAACACGTCCTGAGAGGTAGCCAGTGATCTTAAGGCATCCGATGGAGATTAAACATCAAACAGAAAGGTCTTAAGACGTTTTCTGAATTGTTGCAGTGTGGTGGACTGTTTGAGATGAAGAGGGATTATGTTCCAGTTCTTGGGGCCCCAGGCCCCAAAGCTTGCTTCACCCACTTTCTTCAAAAGGGTACGTGGTTGTGCCAATAGCAAAAGACTGTTTGAGTGTAGCGTACGTTTAGGAGTCGCTGTCTGTAGCCTGGTCTTTAGGTAATCCTGGGCTTTGCCTCCTGAGAGACATTTAAAAACTATAACTAGTCCTTTGAATTTAAGCCTAAGTGTGCAATTCGATTTCAAAAATTATTTAAAGCAGTTTTTTGGCCAGTAAGGACCCCACCCAAGTTTTCTTTTCCATTAGAGTTTTCAAAGCAAGATTTAAACTAATATGCAAGTTAGAGAGCAAAGGAAAAATGGGGTCCAAAAACAGTAGCACAGAGAGACCTAAAAGGAGAAGCTTCTTCGAAGGAGAATTGCCAAATGGTGCATCTTTCGAAGATAAAGAATTAGAAGACTGTTGGTTAGCCAACTGTCCATCATACCAGTCGGCAAAGCAGCACAGTCCACATAGACAACATCCACAGTTGAGGGACCTAAATCAAACTGATCACCACTGGTCTTGCCAGTTCCGGCGCCACCTATAGTTGTCAATACCCCCATGTCCTGCTTTCCCGTTATAGTTACTTCAGAATAATACTGCATATTCATGAGAACAACGGTTCTGTTGGGAACTATGACAGAGTAATCAGCATCACACAATGGGGGATCAGTTGTACTTCCGCCATTAGAAGGGTCATTCATTGGATATAGGCCAAGCAGGCAGACCTGCCCTTTATTCCTCGTGGCTGTCTTTGAAACAGATCCTCTCCTCCTCTCAGCTAGAAACATCACATCCTCATGAATGGACACCATCTCCAAGTCAGTAATGTCCTGTAAAAGGCCTTTACTAGCTGCCTGCTGTAGATGAAATTAGTCATCCAGAACTTCCCCTCCTGGGGAGCACAGCTAGGCCCAGGATTCAAGACCACGGGTGAAATGGGTCTAGACTTTGAGAATGGTCTTTGGGACAGTGTTGAGGAACCAGGAAAACCTACCATAGTCTCCTAGGTAGAGTTACCAAACACAAAAACAGCAGGTTCCACATTTTAATATGCATTTGGATGGGGATGTAGAACTCTTTCTAAAATAGGCGTCCCAGTGAAGCGCTTCATGTTGCCCTTAGAGCTGGTTTTCAAGGTCTCATGAAAAGGTTGCAAATTATTGGGAGAAAAAAGAGTGCCTTGCTGGAGTGTTGAAGCATGAAATTGCACTGTTTTCCTCGAAGTCGTTGGAGGAGGTGGCAAATCCACTCGTTGTGAAGCATCGTCCGCAAAACACTTTCCAGCTGTCATTAAAGTTAATGGGGGCAGCAGACAATCGCTGGATTGAGTTGCAGTGGTTGAACAGTGAATACCACTTTGCATAATCGAGAGTCGCAGCCTCCCTGCATCAGCACTTCTTTGTCGATATTCCCCATTCTTATCAGAGACTCCACTACCTGAGTACACAGATTGACAGGGAGGAATGGAAGTACCTTCTGAAGCACCCTCAGGGTGAAAAAGCCCACCTTACAGACCACACTCACCTGGGTGGCCAGAAACAGAGAGGAAGCTAAATGGACACCAGGATTCTTGACTGAGGACAGTGGTTTTGAAAAGTCCCCAAGAGCTGGCAGCCAGCAGGAGGTGTCCCATGGAGTGACCTTAGGCTATCCCACCACAAGTACCTCTGTCTTGTCCCCGTTCAGTTTTAACCAGTTGTAATCCATCCAGCTCCTCACGGCCAGCAGACACTAGCCCAGCCGAGCTGACACCTCCGGTTGGTCCTGGTCAAGTCTTACAAAGATTTGAGTATCGTCGGCATAGGCGTAGCATCTGAAGTCATAGGAGCAGATGAGATCAAATAGCAGCTGAACGTAAAGATTAAACAGCATAGAGGACAAGGCCGATTCTTGGGGAACACCACAGGAAAGGGAGTGAGAGCCAGAGAAAAAAGGTGCCAAAGAGAGTAACTGGGAGCAATCAGATTGGAAATAAGAGAACCAGTCCAGAACGGTGCCTGAAATGTCTGCCTCCATGAGCCGGGCCACAGGGATGGCATGGTCGACAGTATCAAAAGCCGCCAATAAGACGAGCAATATCAGGGCCCCACGCACCCTTGATCGACTACCGGGGCCTCGCCCTGGACAGAACCCAGATTGAAATGGATCAAGGCCAGATGATTGCTCCAGAAAAGATTACAGAAGAGGCGCCACTAGAGACTCCAGAAGTTTTATAAAGAAAGGGAGCAACAAGATTGTAATTAGCAGGGTTGAGAGGGTCAAGGGAATGCTTTTTCAAAAGCAGGAAGACTATGGGCTGTTTGAGTTCCTGCGGAATAATACCAGATTGACAGGAGGTGTTTACTGCTGTGGTCACCAGTGTGCTCACTGCCAGGAGAATCTCCTGCAGAACTACCACTGGGATTGAGTAAGAGGGGGAAGCCGATTTCAGCCGGCTAATCTCCCTAGCGATTCCGCCACAGCGAATTCTGGAAAGCAGGACCAGAGCTGCTGGTTAGGTTTACTGGGGGTATCCCTGATCTGTGCACTACCAGCCAGGGTATTAGTTTGCATATGGTCCTGGAGGTTCCTGACCTTAGCCCTAAAATAGTTGGCAAGCGAGTCACACAAGATTTGAGTGGGTTCTACACTGGGAGATGTATGAGCTGTACAGGAAAAGGACTTAACTACCGAAAACAGCTCGTTTGACTTATTAAGTGCCAACATAACTCTTCCAGTGAAGTATGCCTGCTTTTCCAGATGAATAGAGGCATGGTGGGAATGCGACAGATTTCGAATGATGCCTCTTTCCAGTTGGCTACACGAGTGGCGTCAATTGTGTTCCGCCTGCCTGACTTTCAGGTGAGTGGCTTTAAGCTCCTATGAGAACCAAGGTGCAGAAGGGCAAAAAAAAAGTTAAAATAAATGTGTGTTCCTTGGTTCCTTCTTAGCTATTAACTCTTCAAAAACATGTTTAGCTCCTGGGAGCATTGATGCAAATTGCTTAGAAATCCAATATAGGCGAAGCCTTGAAAATAATTGACTCTAACTTAAATTCAAGCCTAGCGTGATGGAATATAATATACACCATGTTCTCCAATCATCAGTGCCAGACACAATCCCTGTGCACGCACTGCTACTTCTAATCTGGCAGCCTTGGGGGGTGTTTAATATGCTCACAATAATGATTTAAGTCAAGCACTTTAAAACTCACTCATCCCCACATACCCGCTCCACAAAAAAAACACATTTGGAAGCCAAAATCTCCACCGTGCATAAAGAAATGAAGCTTTCCTCTGATGTTTTTTTAACTCTTATTCGATGCTGATTGGTACATTTTGGTACTATTGGAAATGTGTGACTATTTTAGGCTACACTGCAATACAATACCCATATCCTGCAGCGAGTTACTGTTTATTATTTAAGTGCCGCTGATATTCAGCAAATATCAATAGAACCAACATTACACCAGTACAAAATTGCATGAATTAATGATACTATGAGCACGCAGGAGAATGCACAAAATGCAGTGAGTGCTTAGTCCAGCCAACGCCCTTAGCCCAGCTAGTAAAAAATACCATGTGAGCACTGGTGGCTTTTGGTCCCAATCCGCTAAAAACAACCCACATGCGCCTTCTGGGCAGAGAAAAGTCTGACTCTGGGAAGTGTGAGCATATTATTAACTGCCACTATAAAGGTGGTAAAAGGTGATCAAGGTCTACAATTCCGCACCTAATATAGTTCCTTTTGTTTGAGAGGGAAACTAAGGTAGTACACATTTTTCAGAAGCAAGATCTTCCTGATGAGAAAGATTGAAACAAGCACATAAAGGATCATGATAACTTTCGATCCTGGCTACTACCATGAAATAAATCAACACTCAAACTAAGCCGTTTCGATAGCACAGTGAATAGAGCAGTCGCTTTGATATCTGTGCAGCGCTTGCTGACAGCAGGTTCAAATCCCCCGCAGTGCCGAACTCATCCATTCGAGATTAATAAATGTGGCTCACACACCATGGGGAATAACGAGCAGTGCTCGGATGCCCGAGGGTTCATAGCGCTATATAAATTATTATTAGTTTTCCAATGCTCATTATTTATTTAAATGTAATCTAAGTGGGATTTACAATTTTAAGACTGTCATAAATTGTAAAAAATGACACAAGTATAATCAAGTTTAAGGCGTCAGGATGGTTGAGATGTGTTACAGTGTTCCACAGCACTTCACAAGGACACTGGGGGCCTCATTACGAGTTTGGAGGTAGCCATGCACTTAATAAGGGCATGGCTGCCTCCAAACACGAGTCTGAGTCCATGGTCCCTGAATGGGGAAACACCGGGCCATTCCGACTTTGGAGAGCCGGGTATTTCCCCATTCACAGAACCCAGACCATCCCCATTCCCATTTGAGCCCCCATCGGGCTCAATGGGAATGGGGAGCATGCTAACAATGGGGCCGTTAATGACGGACCCGTTGTTGTTGTTAGCATGCTGGTCCCCTCGCGGGACCCGCACAAGACGTCTGGTCTGACAAAGACATCCAGAGCGGGTGCCGTGAGGGGACCTTGTAATGAGGCGGTACGGGGTTAACGGCGCAGGCACCTTTAACGACACCGTTAACCCCTTACTGCCTCATTTGTAATGAGGCCTCGTATGCTCGTATTTCTTGGGATAGTCACCAGAGGATGTTTTACTTTCGAGAGCTCCCCCTTCTCATCATGTTCTCTGTCTCTTAGACCAGGGTCTTTACTCATCCGTTCTCTACAGATTTTGTCACACTTTCTCCTTCACTCCACCCTTTCTTTTCATTTCCACAGTGGTTTCCCCTGCAAATTCCCATGGAAACGTCAAATGATCTCGTCATTCATGCCGTAATGCAGCATTTGACAAGTATTACAATGATGCAGCAATTATCAATTGCTGTCGTCATGTTTCATTTGCTGCTCACCGGGGTAATGGGAAAACCTTTGACCCTTTACAAATCTTCCTCATCCACACTGCCACTTTCCATGTGCATCTTCTTCCTTTCCATGTTCCCACACTGTCCCCACACTTTGTAAATCCTCCCTGACCCCCTCCTAATTTGTCCTTTCAGCCGCCGGTTCATGGATTTCAGTGCATGTTGTGCAAGGTTCCATTGGTAATCCCATCAATATCCAATGGGAATCCTGTGATAAAACAAAAATGATCTGCCTCTTGAGACACCCCAATTCTACAGCAACCCCTTTTCTACTCTTCTCCCTCCTCACCTTTCCCCTAAAGCAAAACCACCACTTTCCCTTCCCCAAAAATTCTTTTGAGCCAGTTTCCTTTCAGTTTCTGGTGGGAAAACCATGGGAATCGTTGGCATCGAACACAAACAAAAATGCTGGCTCTTAATTTCTGAAAAGCCAGAGTGCAGCGCCGCCGCCTACCGTGCTTAGTTAGGATATATACAAAAATTCAGGTATCCACAGCTTCCCCGTCTCTGTCAAATATTTTAAAAACGACTTGACGGATTTACAGCAAACCAAAGAAGGATTACCTGAGGTATCCAATTGAGGCTCCTTTTCCTCTATAGGAAAAAGAATGGGAGCAGGACGAAAACAGCTTTTTATTGTATTTTTAAGAACTTTTGAACCGTTTAACACATTTTCTCCAAAATGTCCAGTTTGGAGGAAACCGTGTCAGACAAAGTATTTTCAGAAATTTCAGCCTTATCGGTCCAGCGAGTTAAACGTTTGTAGCAAAATATTTTTAGGACCAGTTAAAGCAAATTGTTTTTTATCTTAAATGTAGGGTGGCACGCACCACCCTATAGTATACATATATGTAATGAATCACTTCAGGGGAAGATGTCCCTGGGCCTATCGAAGTTCAAGGGATCCATAGGAAACAAAGTTGTTTTGTATCCCAGTCTGCGCTCTGGGAGGCGTGAGCAGGAATTCAAAAGGCTAACTATTGTTGATGACTACTATTTGCACCTCTCTAGAAAAACATGTATGATACTACATAGAACATATATTTATTTAGTATAAAAAACAAAATGTTAAAAAGTGGGAGCTAATCAGTCTGCCAGTGCAGTAATCTGAAGGGTACACGATTTTAGAACATGTGACCATGCCAGAGAGAGGGGAGAAACATATCCTTCATCTCAAGCAAAGGCTAAACATAAGAATCTGTCTGCTCCATGTCTTGACTACTGAAGACCCCATGCTTGGACGGAAGATGTCAAACCTAGATTTTCATAGAAATATAAGCTCCAGGATTTGATGTATGATTAATACCACATTTTGGATTAAAGATTTGCTCCAAAATTGGGAACAGATCTTCCATCGAATCCCGTCGACATATTATGCCTCTGAACATGGTCTTTCATGCACAGTTTTCTTTTGTCAGTCATCAAGCTTGATTACGGCGTTAGCCAACAAGCAACACATAAATACAACAATAAACCATCACAAAAAAATGAGCTGACCAGCAATATTTGAAAAAGAACAACACGTTCAAACATGTAATTCAATGAAATAACAAATATACAATTATTCATAAAAGGTGTGTGCAGCAGATAGCAGTTCAGGTGAACAAAGGTGATGTCAGTACAGGCTCCAGATCTAGTTAAGGCACTGTCATAGCATCACCCATTTTAGTTCTCTTTAGCCTTGCACAATGGATATAGTTAGATACAAAATATACCATTGTCAGGTTACTAGTATCCTTGCAGTGGGCTAAAGCATTATTGACACTGCAAATTTCAGCCAACCTAAAAAGTGGGAGCAAGTATTTCACTCGGTATGATATATGATATGACATTTATAACGTGCCTGTACACAAGTGTTTCGGTAGGATTTATATCTCTCATACAACAGCAAGAAGTGGGCCATGCAGTCAACGCAAGCTCCAAAAACCAGACAGGTGATGCCCTTTGACCCTCTATGGCTCTGCATGAATGATGCCACGTTTAGGGTGTTAAGACAAAGCTGCATGTACAATGATCAAGCATATCGTGGGCAGATCATGTCCGAATAGGGTTCAAAGCCAATATCAGACTTGTGCAGTAAATAATGCAAGCCTGTACTAAGAGTGCTACATTCCTCCTCCTGCCTATGACGGGAGAGTGCACCACCCGCACATTCAATATTTTGTCTCAAATCTCTAGTCAACAATTCAGGTGTTCTCCAATATTTATCCAAGTTCAATTGATGAAGTTCTATTTTCACAAACTTGAACCAGGGAAGGAACTTGGCTCCCACCAGCGACAATACATACGCCAAGACATCTTTGTAGACAACTAAATCTGGTGAGCTCCATATCCTCGTCCAGTACCTGGCTTGATCTTCAACCAGTTTTAAGTTGCATTCCATGTATATGATAGCACTGGGTGATGAAGCTGGTAACATAAGTAGCATTTTTAAGAATTTCTTTTCAGCAGTGCTCAAGGATTTTACGCCCACATGTCCACAAAGCTCAGCCACATATGATGACGAGGCAATTGCCTGCATCTGGTGTAATAATAGGTCTGGGTTAATGGCACCATTATGATCAATAAAGTGAAATCGCCCAATGTCGCCACAGTATTTTTCAAGGGAAGATGTTGTTTTGATTACCTGTTACGACCACTATCCATTGTCCGTGAATCTGACTCCCTGCTCTAAAGTGGTTCCATCCACCTGGATGTCAAGCTTTAAGGATTGCCCTGAGCGAGGTCTAGAAAACAATACTTTAGTTTTGCCTTTGTTGAGATCCAGTCCTAATTTGTTACCCTTTCCAGTAAATATTTCCAGTGTGGTCCTGAGGCCAATTGGAGATGTAGCCAACAACATTGCGTCATGAGCGAATAGCAATCTGGGAAACCTGGTGCTACCCAATCTGGGCAGGTTAAGGCTAAGTGCTTACAACTCCTCCATAACTTCATTAATGTAGATGTCGAAGAAGAGTGGGGCTCGCACACAGCCTTGCCTAAAGCCTATATGTTCTGCTATTGGGTCTGCCAACTCTCCCCCCATAACCCAGCCTACAAGCTCTTTACTGTTAGAGTACAGTTGTTGGATTGGGATCAGGAAATCTTGGGGGATACTTTTATTCAACACATTCCACAAGGAGTTTCTGAGGACACTGTAAAAGGCGGTCTTTAAGTCCACTAAGACTGCATATATCCTGGCTCGATCAAGGACAGTATATTTATCCAGAATTAGGTGTAGTCAAAAACACTGGTCTCTTATCCCTTTCCGGGAGCCAGCTTGTTGATGGCTAATACATCCTGCTGAATATACCCAGTCCTGTAATTGCTCCAGGATAGCTTTTGCAAACTTTGTTCTCGCTCTGTCAAAAAGTAATATGAGGTGGCAATTCCCAGGTTTGTTCCTATCACCCTTCTTGAAAATCAGGACTATGTCTGCATTGCTCCATGACTTCGGTATCACACTGCCCTCCATTGCTGTATTTAAAACACAACAAGGTAAAGGGGCCCATATTAGAGGTTCGTCTTTATAAAGGTCCATAGAGATATTGTCAGGGTCCAGTGCCTTACCCCCAGATTGTGCTTGTATCGCTTTTTCTACCTCCCACTCAGTGAACACCAAGGGATTTACACCTGGGGGGAAACATTCTCAGATTGTTGATGTTTCTCCCACTGGTTCGCACTGGTTTGGAATAGCTCCCCAAACTGCTTGTGCCATGAAAAAGATGCTATACTGCACTGAATGCCATTAGGAATATTAGAATCTTTCCCTGTAATCACTTTCCAAAACAAATGGAAATCGCCATTGACGCATGCAAGACGCAAGTCGTCCCATCTGCCCAGGTTAAGGCTGCCTTTTTCTTCAAAGTCGGGGATTTATATGCATCTCTAAGGTTACTTCACCTTACTGTGTTAACTGTTGTACCCTCCCTGAGGCAACACATTAGAATGTGCTAGACCATTCTACAGTCTACATTCCTCGTCAAACCACCCTTTCTTTAGCTGCTTGTGCTTGATCTGACTAGCGGGCTTGGTAAATACTGTCTGATGGTTTTTTGTCATAGTTTCATAAGAATCCAGGACCGCTTTAACACTGAATCTAGGGGTGCAAACTGCTTCAATATCAACCAAGATAGTAAGATACATCTTGGGTTTTGAGTTATTTCTCAGCATGTCCCCCCATTTTATCCTACGTATTGCAATGCCAACAACATCTATATTTACAGATGTGGAGGAATTAGATAGATTTACGGCCCCCCAAGAGTGTAAGCTTATAGAGCTCATGAGCAGCTTGTGGTCACTCTCAGTACTGTCCAACATGGAGAAGTCTATCATTGAGGAACACGCATCAACATGTATCCAGATAAAATCTTTTCTCGAGGAACCATTGGGCCCAATGAAGGTAAGCCCAGAAGGTTGATACGCTCTATGTCTGACATTACAGGCTCTCAAGCCCAAGTTATTCAAGATATGGGCAACATTAATTGCCTGTGTGTGGGCTCTTGTGGGGTAGTCGTCCATCAGTGTGGAGATTCCCCATGCAGAGCCCTGATCAGCCCCAATATCATCAAGCTCACTCATTTGATCAGATTGCAAATGTAGATCACCCATAGCCAGGACAAGGGAATTGCCTCTGGCTTGGGCGTCTAAGGAGTCAAATATCTCCCACATCAATACAATCGATTTGTTTGGGGGGAAACTCCTGTTGGTCTTTTATTAATGTTAAACAGGTGGGCTGTCTCATTATTTGTTATTTTTAGTTGTTATGATGTGTTGCAAATCTGGGCAGCCTGTGGGATTATCCACAATCAGCCAATCAAGGCCAGACACCACCCATATAAACAAGCTGCCCCATGGCTTTCCTTTAACAGCAGGGATAAACTAGGCACTATATCCATGAATTACCACCGCTTCCCTGGCCCAAGACTCGTGAAAGCAAACCATTTCGATGGCATGGATAAACTCAAGCCAGATCAGGACATCTAGATGCTTGTTGTTACTCGCTATATTCCAAGACAGAATCCTGCCTGTGGAATGTGAGTCAGTGGGGGTGATGGCAAAGGTGGCCATAGGATGCTGGTATTGATGCTGTTGTAAGGAGTCAATCCACACCTTCCAAACCACTTTGCAGTCCCCAAACCCTCTCTTTAGCCATTGCAAAGCCTGGGGGCCTTTGGGCCAACATACTGTTAGGGCGTGAAGCACTCATGGTGATTTTGAAGCTGTCCAGGGCATTAGGTGCACAATTTGATGGATAGCCAGCCATCCACCAGATAATCACTGCCAATGCAACCTGAATATAATCATCAATGCATTGGCATGCAGGAGCACCAAATAATGTCCTCTGGAATTACTGATTTGCACCCTCTAACAAAGCACAGCCAATGCATGACTTTGTTGACTAAGGATTCTTGACTCTCTGAGTTTCCCCTTGACAGACGTGGTGCATTATACATATAAACCATAGCTACCCCTTACATGTGGCTGCCTCAGCTGCCTCAGGACCTTGTGTGTGGCAATAAAATGGTCATTCAGGCCTTTTCCCTTGTATTAGTATATTTGTTCATTTTTATTTTTCCGAATGGTACATTTGACCGATTTTGGCCTGTACCATTCGACCGAATAAAAAAAAAAGTGGCTCATACATACCGAACATGTGGAGCGAGGTTTGTGGGGGTGTTCCCTGCACCCTATGATTGGTATGTATTATCCTTGGGGGGTTGCGAGGTTGTCCCCCGCTTCCTCAAATTTGGAGGTGGGGGATGTGGAAAGAAAAAAGAAAAAGGGAACTTGCGGTCTTCGTATCCGACCCGCGTTAGAGGGACGGATCTGACGCCGCAGGGCTGAAGTGGACCAGGCGGCAAGCGAACAGGAATGTAGGGAAGGGGGATGCGGGTGGGGGTGTGGGTGGTGGTGTTTGATCATTTGAGAATTGATCGCATGCGAGCTGTTTTTTTCAAGCAGTTTCCCATAATCAATTCTCACACGATCAAACACCCCCAAAACCTTTCCCTCGGGTCCTCTTTGAAAATGAAGTCTATCCCTCCCCATACCCTGGGCAGGATTAGTGAGCTCCTTGTGAACACAGCTCCTAGCTTCAAAATCGGAGTGGACAGCACTGCCATATCGGTGGTCGAGATTCCAAATGTTTTTTGATTACCTCATTGATTGGGTTTAACCAATGTCTGCCCCCTATTAGTGTGATGTTCCTCGGTGGGTCACTGTGAGGTTTGTTTCCCTTGGTCTCCTCACAGCCAGCATGATCCCTCCCGACTTTGGGAAGGGTGCTAGCCAACTCACAATCTGTTTCCTTCTGAACAAATTATGCACTTGCAAGGTTCCCACTGAAACTATGTAATTTAGCCCGAGTGGTTTAACGAGGCTTGTCAGTTCTTGTACACATTCGTTCACGTTTTTTTTTTTTTTTTTTTTTTTTAAATCTCAAATGCAAATTCCACTAGGGGGGAGTTTTGGTGTTAGAACCTCGCTGCACGTATCCTTGAAGATGTTACCCACCCTTGTATTAGTCTTAAGACCCCTGGATTGTACAGGAACAGCATGTGTTCCCTCCCTGGTTGTCTTTTTACATTTCCGCAATTGGACTTTTCCCCGTTTTCTTTCCGGCAGACTCCATTCACCTCACTTGGCCCAGCAATTTTGCGTAAGTCTTTGATCCAAATTGCCCACCCAAACCTGTAATATGTTTCTATTGTGGGTTTTCCAGTTGGTGCTTCGTGTCGAAAGAGATCATCACTGATACATACATGACTATCTGCGTGTATCATTCGTTGTAGCATGTTGCTGTGTACAGCGTATGCTCGCCATTCGGCCATGTAAACCAAAAAAGGTCCATGCCTGTTACATGCGTTGGACATCCAGGATTGGCACGTTTTTTATTGTAAATTATTGTAATCCGTATGCCACTGTTTACAGACAATCCAAGTCCAAGTCCAGTTAATCGCGTATACTGCGAAATGAATACAAAAGTGCCTGAAAAAAGCAATGGCGTAAGAACTACAGGTGCTCATTTGAATATGCAATTGCTGAGAGAAGTCCCAATCAATATATTTGTGTTTATATCTGCATGTCCACATTTGTTTTAAATTAAGCTATCACCGAAAAAGATAAACACATAATTTGCACAGAGCAAAGGTTAACAGAAAATGTCGGAAGATTTAAAACTGTTTAGACACTTCACTGTATCTTAACACGGATTTAACACAATTAGTCACAACTAAATCAGCAACACGCCCAGCTATTATTATCCTTAGTTCTCTTAATCCATCCAACATTCTTGCCTCAACTGCTCTCCCCTTCTTTCTTACGGTGGAGAATAAGTCATTTGTCTAAGCGCTCAAATCCCAACTTGGAAACCATAGACGTGCAGTACTCATTCAGTTCCTAATTTTGGGCATTGCAAAAATGAATGCTTTACAATTTCCACATCTATAGCGCGGAGTCTGCAACAACAATCTTCACATGCAATATTTAACCACCCTGGCAACTCAAATGCCCCAAGCGATTAAAACAAAATAGTGTGAGATTTCTAGCTGTAAGCTTTACAACTTCATAGCTGTCAATGCTCAGCTTTTGCTATCCAAAGCTTTGCTCGGCTCGACGACCTTTTCGACATGTCAGCCAAGACTGCTCACACAGATTAGAAGACTGACTGGTTTCCTTTAAATACAGCATGGAGCGCCTTCGTGTTGGACTAATGGCATATGAACTACGATGCCCTCCACGGAATAAAACGAATGATCAAACGTGAACTGCTTGTAATTCAACAGAGGTGCAGACTGAGATTAAAGTCAGCAGTGACCCTTCTCCCCAGGTAACATAATGGCCTTGTAAAATCTGGCGAGGGAGAGAAAACCTTGGCTTTTTTTATTAAATAATGCAATGATGTAGGTAATTCTCTTTCTGAAAGGGAAGTCTGCTAATCATAATCCCTTTTACCAAAGTGTACTGCCAAAAGTAGAGTGCATACATGTGCTATTGCTCCACCAGTCTCCTGACAACCGAAGCACATGCTCTTCAGTGGCAAAGGGCAGGCCCAAAGGTCACATGTGCATTCCTGACAGCTGCTATGACCCAAAGTCACTGCAGACAGAAGCTTCATTTCATCTTCGCTACCTCTGGTTCATCAGTCTAGTGACAGGTTATTCTAGAGGAATAAGCCATAGCTGGTTTTGGCATGTTGACTAATAAGTGCACACAATTATTAAAGCCACACCAATCTGTTATCATGCAAGTGTCAGCTATGTGACCACATACCAGCTAGGTCAGGGCAATGTGCATCCCTTACAGCCTGGCTGGCTGCGTTGATCCAAGTGCAACAATAGGCAGGGTGTTGTCCTCATTTGATTCTCTAGGAGGAAGGGTAACACGTTCCCTCAGGCCACGGGAGCTCTCACCAGGATATCTCTTGGGAAACCAGCTTAACAGCAGCATTTACGTAACTAAGACCAGCCTCACCAGGGTGCTGCACACCACACCACATTTAAATTTACAGGCATGCAAAGGGGAGGAGTAAGAGAGCCAGAGAGGAAAAAGTGGAACAAGGCATTCTTTCTGGGTATGATGCAAGAAGGCAAGGGTCACTTGTTACAGCAACAGGGATTGGGATTGTTACAGCAGGCTTTCTTCGATTCAATACCAAGTGACAATTTGCCCTTATAATGAAGGGGTCTCCCAATACTTCTCTGATTCTTTCCTGCACTCCAAGAGGAATACATTTCTGCAACCCTGTTGGGAGCACAGTCCATTCCAAAGTCCTCTACCATAGAGGTAAAGACATGTACTATCAAAGGCAGAGGAGAGCTCTGCCTCTAACCATCCCCAAGGTTCATTGGGGGTGACTGCTGTCTGGACCAAGAGAGGCCACTGTGCCAGCTGCACAGGAGCCAGGCTCCTCAATGTAGATGAAGGAACTGCTGCAGGTGCCACCCTAACTCCCGGAACTGGGAAAAGCAGAGAAAGAAGATCTTGCCTTGACCTGAAGCCCCTTAATTTAGACGTCCAGCAACCAGAGGCAGCTGGAATCCTGTTTGCACAGCTTCAAACTTACCTCAAACAGTATTCAATGCTCTTTGAGCCTACAGGACCTGTAGTGCTGCTTTTGGCACTCTTACACCTTTGAGCTGATCACCTATATCTTCTATCCAGCTTGATGCCATATCACACCAGCAGCGGTTATCAACACCTCATTTTGCGTACCAACCTTCTGCTATGGAAGCCTTCAACTCACTGCTTCCTCAACTCCCACATAGAGCCAACAGGTCCTTGCCGTGACCTGAATCAAACCTCCACTCAAACTGATGGATGCCATTGTGTCACAAATCTTCTCAAAGTGACTCAACTGTTGATCCAGCCTGTTGGATCCTTCGAACTGCAATGCTTCAAATGCTGCATCAAACAGCATGGAGCCAGTCTCAAAAGCAACTTGACACCTGCTCCATGGTCAATGCGCCTTGCTGCATCCCAAACTGGCTTGCCCACAAGGACAGCACATAGAAGCCAAGTTCAATGCTGTCAAACCCCCTATGATGAATGGCAAGGTACTGTTGAGATGATCAGACGCCCTAGTCCACATTCCGGCACCCTAGAGACTTATAAGCCCATTTGTGCCCCTATTCTTGCAAATACATATCCTTTAAAGTGGCATTGTTGAAATTGCTTACCTGATCATCCCAGCTCAAAAACCCAGAGTGCTATTCTCTCCCAGTACAGCATTTTCTGTGTTGTTTCGGGTTGGCTTTTTGCTTGTCGTTTTTAGTTATTTGCCTTTCTGATTGTTTAATTGAAGTATATAAGAAATGCAGAGAACGTTAACCAGATATTCTCTTATTTTGAAATATTTTACTATTGCTGCATGTGTTGCTTATGCAATCACGTTACACCACTCCTGAGATTGAAGCGTGCCCTTGACCCACATTACCACAAAAGGCGAAGATTTATTCACATCAGAGTGTGTCTGTTTATGACTGCTAGTTTAGTAGTATTGCAGGTTTGAGTAGGCAGTTCAGCCACTACTTATCCTTGCACTCCTTCAAGGAGTAGTCATTTCGTTACAGGCCTTCTTTGGCTAAACTGTTAACAACCCCTCCTTCGTTGATCTGAAATCACTTAAAACATTTAGTACTGACATTTCCCCTAAATAAAATTACCCGCACTCTGGACTGAGGGTTATAAAAAATAACAACAATACTGCATCCTGCTGATTTTGTATTGTTTTATTGCTTTTATGGAAAATGTTGTTTTTTTCCCCAAATAAACTTTATTCTGTTTCTGATAACAAAAGTAGTAGAATAGGGGGCCCCCCTTTTTGCAATGTTACATTTTTTACAGGTGGGAACACCCTGTGTGTGTTCTTAGTCCCCCTCCCCCATCTTGTGATATTGGTTTGATATGAACTGATATACATTTGATATAAAATTATATCAAATGTATATTTTTTATATCAATTGTGTTTGTCATTTGATATGAAAAAGGGTATAATTTGTATAATTTTTATATAAAGTGAATATAAAGTTTATATAAAAATTTGACTGGGAGTGCTCGTGTGCTCAGCTACCTGTGGAGGCGAAGTGAGTTGTGAAGAGAGAGACTGCAAATATTAGGGTTTTGTCATGGTGACGCGTTTATGACGCGGGAGTGGGTTTGGTTTTTAAATATAGAGCTGACACCATGATTTTATAACAGTTTAATATAGATGTAATATAGAGCTATGCAGAGTGGGTGATGTCATTATTTTATAACTGTTTTATCTAGATCTCATATAAAGTGGGCGTCATTGACAACACTTTTTATATAAATGTAATATAAAACTATGCAGAATAGCTGATGTCATCATTTTATAACAGTTTTTTAATAGATTTAATGTAAAATGGAGGTTGTATTTTTTAAGGCACACCAGCATAATTTTTAAATGTAAAGGAGAGGCTAGAGCTATAAATAGGTATGGGAGGGTTTTGGCATTTTTATGCAAATAAATAATGTTTTTATATATTAGGTTGAGTCGGGCACACGTGTCCCTGCATGCCCAGACATGAAACCATTGAGCTATGGGTTTAAAAACATTTCACTTGCACAGCGTAAATATTTCATCCATTAACATTAAAGCAAGTTAGAATGCAACATGTTGGCAGTGTAAAATGTAGTTTTACAGAGTGACACATTTAGCATATGTTAGCAAACCAAAAGTGTCTTTAAAAAAAATAAAGTCGAGATCTTATTTCAATGCTGCAAAACACAGGCCTGTGCAGTCATAAACAAAATGGCAGAATACTGTGGCATTGGATTTTGCGATTTACAAAACACAGTGTTCAGAAAAACACAGCTACAGGCCCATAGGCTGACATGCTACCATTGAAAATATAGGCCAACAAAGCTGACCAATGGTCCTAAAAAACAGCTAAGTTGCACAGCCTGAGAATATACATTTTACTACCATTGAAATATGTTAGAATGAAAATAGATGTTGGCAAAAAAGGCAAAGGGCGGTTTACAGGTTTGAGGCAAAAAAGTTCAAAGCTATTGCTTTTGTCAAGGACAACATTTTGAATATGTTAGCCAAGCAAAAGTGTTTTAAACAAAAATAAAAGCAGAGCTAATGCTGGGCAGTGTACCATGGCTGCAAAACAAAGCCCTACCCTATGTGGCTAGAAGTGGGCTAGTCATGGCGATGCTGCTGGCAGGCTCACACACATATACTCACACAGCAGTAGATAAGGGGCTCTTATCTATAATGCTCACAGCTGACAGAGGCAGCAAATTCACATCTGACGACACAGGCCCATGTGGTCTGGCTGAACTGTGAATGACTGACACAATCAACTGAGTTCTGCTTTCAGTCAGCCAGCAGGATGACGTAACAGTTAGGCTGAAACTGTGACTTGTAAAAACATAGGGACATGGGTGTGTATATTTTTTATGTTTTTATAGAGATGTCTCTCAACAATTGGATGTTTCAGCAGGCTGCTTCCGGAAATACAGCCTATGGAGGTGGATGTTTTGAGGGCTCCAGAATGGTGCTTGGGGGACCGACAAACTATCATGGGCTCTGTTCTGTCAAAGCACTGTGTGTTGTGTGTGGACCCATGCAAACAGTGGATGCTGATGTAATGGATCTGGGATGTATTGTGGATTGTGCAATTTTGCAACCACCAAGGCATGGGGAAATGGATCTCAGAATGTCCTTGTGTCAGGATTCCATCACTCCGAAGGACGAGAGCTATCAGGGCTCCGATTCTTGCTCATGCTAGACGCTGCAGGGGCTCCAATCATCAGCCTACAACATCCGCTTCTCCCCATTCATGACCAGGGCATTCTACAGCACTAGTACCTGTTGAGCAGCTTCACCATCATCCACACTCAACTCCACCCCCGCGCTTTCATTACAATCTATACAGAAGCTGGAGGTTGCCATGGTGACTTTGGTGTCTGTTACATTCTAGCGTACGACGTGTCGGGGGTGGGTGCAGTAGGTATTTAGCTTCCGGGTTGTTGACACTCAGTGCTTCTGCCTTTCTCTTGTTTTGACCTTACCCTCTTGTTCCTACCTGTTCCCTTGCCTTGGTCCTTGCTCCTTGTTCTCCATTGTCAGAAAACGAACTCGGACCATTACTCGACCTGCAACCTGCCTACTGATTTTGTCATTGTTCACCCTGCATCGGAAAACGAACCTGCACCGCTACTCAACCTGCATGCTGATTTTGTCATTGTTTGCCCTGCATCGGAAAATGAACCTAGACCGTTATTTGACTCACAAACCGCCTGCTGATTTGGTCCTTGACATAGCTAGCCTGGAAACGGACCTGGACTGTTTCATCGACTTCTCACCTCTACCTGTTTGTCCTGTTAAACACAAATCCACCCGCTCTCCGGAATCATTGGGGACTTCCATACTGGTCTCAGGAATTACCCTTTGCTACGTCTGCCGCACCCCTCACGTATATTTCCTCAACTAGCGCAGGAACTTTTGGGACTTCCGTCCCTGGTGCTATTAGGCCATTAGGCGTCCACTTTCCTTCAGGTCAGGTGGACCTCGCAACTAGAGACTACTGTAAACAACCATCTTAGGCATCCTCGTGCCGTTGGGACAGTTCTCTCTGGCAATATACACTGAGGAGTGGTGACTGGATGAGCCTTTCCTTTCATGATTGACCGGTGAGTGCCCTTGCTCTATTCTATTCCTCTTCTCTCAGTGCGAGTTTCCTCTGTATTATTACAGCTTCTTCTTCTAATCATTTGGGGGGGATCACCAGCGCATTCACACTTTGCTTTCTGTCTCATACAAACGGGTCCTTAATCACTCCTCTGGGAATCCCTGACATATATAGCAGGTGTTAGGCAGAATTATATGCAGTACCCTTTGGGAACACCACACACAATTAGGACTACAAGGGACACTACAAATTCACCATTGGTACAAGCCTGTACTACACAGTAAAGTGGTAGCGATGGCTGAGCAGCCAGACATATCTCAAAAGTAAAGTGAGCAGTATCAATAGTTACACAAAGGACAGCAATTACTATGATTCAAACAAACACTGACTCAAGGTTTCTGAGTAAAAGAATATACATTTATTTACACATCAGTTATTAAATATTTCACTATTATCAAGCAGTTGAAAAATCACATTTCTAATACAGTACACTGCGCCCAATTGATTCTGGACAAGTTAGGCTCAAAATGAAGTTTGAGCAAAATGGCACTCCAATAATTCAAAAGGGAGGGAAAGACAAAGTTATAAAGAAGTTGAGCAGCACCAACAAGTAAGTAAGCAGGGCAATCTAGAAAAAGGAACTAGAGTGAGGAAGTCACATCAAGAGGCCAGGGCCAAAGTCAATGGACCAAAGACTTTTCAGAGGATCACACAGTTCAGGGTAGTTCACGTTTAAGTCTTTGCCAAGAGTTCAGAACGAAGTTGGTCAGACGAAAAGTTACTTTAAAGAATGAAGAAGGACAAGCCCTCGGATTGGTGAAAGATTTCACACACTTTCACTGCGGCTGGACTAAACGAACAACCGGGTTAGCACAGTAACTTTGGAGCAGAAGAATGCTGTAGCTGAGGCAGATGTTCCTGGCAGGTCCTGCAGGCTCACGGTTCCTGAAGCGACTGTCGGACTGACAAGAAGGAGGAAGACTGGACGGTCCTGCACTGCCCAGGGAAGAAACCAGCAGCAGAGCAAAGTGACGAATTTAAGGTGCACTCCTTATAACGCAAGCAGGGTCCGTTCCTCCTGGCTATCCGGTTCACTGTAGCTCTGTACAGCAAATTCAACCAGAGAAGGGATGCTGGCGAGCAGTTTGGCAAACTGGTTGTTCCCACCAGCTCAAGGGGAGATGATTCCTTGCAGATCTTCCCTGTCATCAAAGTTTGGAGATTTGGACCCGCAGCAGGGCTTCACCGGGAGGTTCAGTCATGGTAGAGGTCCTCTTCTGTAAACTTCTCTTCGGTTCTCTCTATCCAGTGGTGACTCTGCCTGTCCAGCCCCAGAGACCTGTTTTTTTATGCAGATTTCCCCCATTCTCACAGCCTGGCTTTCAATCACACAGCAGGGTGGCTGTCCCGCCGGGACAGTCACCACAGCCAATCATATCAGATTGCGACATGGGTTTCCAAGGAGACCCTGTGCAAGGAGTCCTAAACCCCTCCCTCACATCCTGTCCCCCTCAGCCATACAGGTGCCTAAGGAGGGCTTCTGTGCAGAATCCCGCGAAAGGACAGTGAACAAAGGAACCAAACCTGGTTTGGCACGCAGAGTAAAACACGAGAAAGACTTTTTCAAAAAGAAATGGCGAATAAACCCAGCCAGAATCGTATGAAAACGTATATGGTCCAGCGGGTTTAAGTTTGAGGCTACCAAGATAGCCTAAAACAATTCCAAGGTTATTTAAATTAACCGCGGTAGGAAAAATAGGGTAGTTACCACTGCCACCAGCCAAGTCTTAATGAAAAGGGAACGAAACAATGTTCCATGAGAAACCGACAAAAAGGGATAACTAGTAACCCTTTCCAGGACTCTATCTAAGATAGTTTGTACTGGGTCTGTGGTTTTAAAAAGCCTAATAAAGCCTAATAAAGTAAATGGAAACTTTACATGTTCTGGGAGACAGTAGTCAGTCCCAGAAAATGGAGTCTGAGTTGGAAAGTCGAAAAAAGAACCCTATGTCACTGCACTGAAGGTGCTGTATAACACACAGTAAAAAGATGATGCCTATGGAGTAGGTGAGGCTCCACAGTCTATGAACACAAGAACACGTTAAATACATACAGCACAACACATGTAAGATTGGGAAAAAAGGCTCACAAAAAAAAATCCTAGAAATACAGCAAAGCTGCTGGGGGACTCAGTAGGCAAGGGACATTAGCCATTCTGGAGAATTCTGCCTAACAGCTGGTTAGCCAAAGTACCAAGTGCCTGTGACATGTCTTGATGGTTATGTCCGCTGCTTATGGCCCTTGCTTTTTTTTTACAGTCCTCCGACTCTGGCAGCTGTCCCCTACTCTCAACAGACGTTACCTGGTTTCCGCTGGTGTCCTTTCATCTCTCGACTAATTGATCTCTCTGTGTGTGCATCTACCCAGATAATTACATTGGTAGGGAGAAATCTTCACCTACACTACGCAGGCAAGAACTTCTATCTCTCAATTACCAAATCAGGTATTCTGACATAATTAGCAGCTGTATAAAAACAATGGATGCCAGTGAAACCCTGACCACCCTCATGCAGATGGTGGCAGAACTCTGAACGGATATGGCAGCAGCCCATGCTGCCTCCCAGTCACATACACAAATGATGGCTGAACTCTGTGCGAATTTGGTTTCCATCCATGTTGCCACACAGGGCCAGATAGAGAGATTGCAGGCTTGTGCCCATTTGGGCAGTATCCCGTCTGCTCAGGCCTCTGCATCCGTGGCTTCAGACCTGGTTCCAACCAGGGTTACACCACCAGTCCATCTTACTTCTCAGTTCCCTTTGGCATTCCCGGAGCAGTTTCATGGAGACCCTAAGTTGTATAGCTCCTTCTTGAATCAATGTAGATTACATTTTGTGTGTCGGCCAAACGCCTTTCCTGAAGCCACCACCAAGGCAGCTTTTGTGTTGTCCCATTTGGGAGGTACTGCTGACGCTTGGGCTAATCCGCTGTTAAAGGCTGATAGCCTGTTACTCTTTGATTGTGATGCTTTATTGGAAGCCAGGGGTCGTGTCTTCGATACTCGATACAAGACCCAAGCCACATCATTAGAACTACTGGGCTTGCAACAAGGTGACACCACACTTCTTGCATAACTTGCCAAGTTCAACCAATTGGTGGCGGAAATCAATTGGCCAGAGGATAAAAAGGCCTCTCTGTTCTATGAAGGATTCACAGATAATCTAAAGGACACTTTGGCCATGTTGCCAGTGGTTCTGACCTCTTTTCATGCACTCTTGGACCTTGTTCTCCAAATAGACGCAAGGCGGGCCGAAAAGAAGGGAGAAAAGCGAGGGGCGGTTCCGGTAATCCCAGCGCCGCACTTCAACACGCAAATGGCTGCCACACCCATGCAGATTGGAGCTGTGCGAGGGCCCTTGATCGCGGCAGAAAGGGAAAGATGGTGCTCGGCCAACCTTTGCTTCTATTGTGGTTCTCCTGAACACTTCCTGAAGGCTTGTACCAAAAAACCAAAGAGGTCGGCAAACGGAAAGACTTGCTGATGGATGGAACTCAATCACAGAGGCTCATGTCTCTGGGTTCCAACCCTCTCATGATTAGCGTTACCTTTGGCCTTCCTTCAGGCTTTTCATGGTCAAGGGAATTGGTGATAGATTCTGGGGCCACAGGAAACTATATTGATCAGGCTTATGTTACTGCGAAAAACATCCCTTTGCTCAGTAAGGAACACTCAGAGCTAGTGAATGCCATGGATGGTTCTACCTTGGTTTCAGGTTTGGTCACGGAACAACCAGTGGATATGGACATGGTCAAACAGGCAGGACACAAGGAAACTATACTTTTTGACATCATTGCTGCCCCTCAATATAGGATAATTCTGATCCTTCCTTGGTTGAAACTACACAATACAGACATAGATTGGATAACCGAAGAGGTTTTCTTCTCCTCAAAACACTGCGAGGACAACTGCACGAGAGCTCATGAGTCAATAAAGAATCCTTGTCATTCTCTGGTGGATTCAGCCTCTATCATAGGAAGATTGACTTCCGTCAGCCTATCTAAGGTGTACTATGCTTTCCAAGATGTTTTCAGTGCCCGAGGAGCTGATATTCTACCCCTGCACAGACCCTATGATTGTCCCATAGACCTGGTGCCGGGGGCTAGTGTTCCTTCTGGCCATATCTACTCTTTGACAGTCAAAGAAGACTGGATTCTGAAAGACTATATTGATAAAGCTTTAGCCAGTGGTTTCATTCGGCATTCACGTTCCCCAGTGGCATCTCCCATGTTCTTTGTTGGTAAAAAGGAGGGGGACCTCTGCCCTTGCATTGATTATCACACTTTGAATTCAGTGACGATTCGAAATCAGTACCCTATCACACTCATATCAGTCCTTCTTGACAAGCTGGGTTCTGCTAAAATATTCACCAAACTAGATTTGAGAGCGTGAGGGTGATGAATGGAAGACGGCTTTCAAGACTAAATACGGGCTGTACGAATATTGCGTGATGCCATTTGGTCTGTGCAACGCCCCAGCCACCTTCCAACATTTCATCAATGACATATTTCGTGATATGTTGGATTGTTTCCTCGTTGTCTATCTTGATGACATTTTGGTTTATTCTCCCTCCTATGAAACTCATGTGAGCACGTAACACATGTCCTCCAACCCTCAGAAACAACCATTTATACACCAAGCCGGAGAAATGTGTGTTTCATCTAAACCAAGTCGAGTTCTTAGGCTATGACACCACGGAGAAGGGCATACAGATGAATTCCTCTAAGGTCCAAGCAGTCCTAAATTGGACTGTACCAAAGGATATAAAAACCATACTATCCTTTCTCTGTTTTGCCAATTACTACAGATGCTTGATCTCTTCCTTTTCAAAGATTGCTGTCCCTCTATCATCACTCACGAGTCCCAAGACTCCTTTTGTTTGGGGGCTAGCAGCCCAACAGGCATTTGAAATCTTGAAGTCTGTCTTTACTGCAGCCCCTGTCTTGCTCCATCCAGACCCTGATCTACCTTTTGCTGTTGAAACGGATGCTTCAGATACGGCCGTCGGTGCCATTCTATCGCAAAATTGTAAGGACACTGACGTTCTACATCCAGTGGCCTATCACTCTAGGAAATTGACCTCGTATGAGGCCAATTATACCATCACTGAAAAGGAACTCCTGGCGGTACGGGATGCATTCCTTGAACGGAGTCACCATCTTATCGGGTACTACGTCCCCATTGCAGGTATACATTGATCACCTGAATCTTTTAGAAATTCAGTCGATAAAGTGTACCACAGCCCGCCATGCGCGATAGAATGAATTGCTTTCTATGTACCACTTTGTAATCAATTATCGACCAGGTGCTAGACATTCCAAAGCTGACCCTCTGCCTTGCCTTCATGGCTCCCTCCATGTTCCAGGTCGGGTGATCCCATACTGTTGCCACAACATGTGATTTGTTTGTGCACAATACAGACACCTTTACGCACTGTTTTCTCAAATTGGGTATGCGAATGTCCTCAAGAAATTGAGGAATATGATCTCCAGGTGTTCCAAAGCTTGATCTTTCTCCCTAAAGGGTCTCCCTGCATCACTACACTACAGTGGGTACATGACACCAAGTGATCTGCGCACACTGGGGTCAGGATGACCATTGAACTATTGCACCGCTGGTGTTGATGGCCCTCTATGGGTAAAGATGTAATAGAATACATAGATTCCTTTCCAGTGTGCGCCCAGTGTATGAACCATCCGGCCAAACCAGTAGGTCTCTTACAGCTTCTGCCTATTCTAAAACAACCATGGGTCATGTTGACCATGGATTTCATTGCAAAATTTCCAGTTGTTAGAGGGTATGATTGCATATTTGGGTTGTTATAGATTCCTTCACCAAGATTGCCCTGTTCATTCTCTGGAAGGGACTCCCTTTGGCTACGGTCCTGGTAGATCTGTTTCTTCATGACATCTTCCGGTTCTTTGGCCTTCCGAATATCATCGTTTCGGATCGTGTTTCCCAATTTACGTTGCACTTTTGGAGAGCCCTTACAAATTCCTTGGGAATTGATGATAGGTTTTCCACCGCTTACCATTCTCAGATGGATGGTCAGACCAAGCATCTGAATGCTACCCTGGAACAATTCTTGTTTGGTTCTGCAGTATCAGGATACTTGGTTATCCCTCCTAACCATGGCCAAGTTTGCATACAACAACTTAGTTCATACGGCTACTGGTTCTTCTCCCTTCTTTGCAATGTATGGCCGCCATCCTCGCACCATCCCTTTGCATCCTATCTTGTCCCTGGCCAGTCCAGCGGCTACCTCTTGTGTTCGGGATCTGACTAAGATACATGATTGCATCACTTCCCATCTACAACAGGCTAAGATTCAGATTTGCTGATGCCCATAGGCGTCCGGCTCCTCGTTACTCAGTTGGTTCCAAAGTTAGGCTTTCATCTTGCGATCTCTGCATCCCTGGTCGCCGTGCCTTGCTTCCTCGTTTTGTTGGTCCCTACCCTGTCACTGACATTACCAATCCTGCTGCAGTGCGCCTGGGTTTACCTGCTTAACGGAAAATCCACCCTGTATTCCATGTTTCCCTTTAGAAACCATTTCACCCTTCCACCCGGACTCCCGTTGATTCTTCTAATCTGATTCCGCAGCCATCGGATGAGTATGAAGTAAGTGGGATTTTGGATACCCGAGTGCGCCGAGGCGTATGTATTTGGTCGATTCAAAGGGTTACAGTCCAGAGGACAGGACTTGGGAACCCTCCCAGAATATCCATGCCCCGGCCTTATTGGCTAGATTCGGGTCCTCAAGGGGTGTGAGGCATGCTTTGGGGGTGAGTACTGTCAGGATTCCGTCATACAGAAGGATGAGAGCTATCAGGGCTCCGATTCTTGCTCATGCTAGACGCCGCAGGGGCACCAATCATCGGGCTACAACATCCGCTTCTCCCCATTCATGACCTGGGTGTTCTACAGCACTAGTACCTGTTCAGTGGCTTCACCATGAGCCACACTCAAATCCACCCCCACGCTTTCGTTACAATCTGTACACAACCTGGAGGTTGCCATGCGACTTTGGCATCTGTTATATAGCATATTACACATCATGGGGGCCGGTGCAGTAGGTATTTAGCTTCCGGGTTGTTGACACTCGGTGCTTCTGATTTTTACTAAATCCAGTTGCTACTTTTGCCTTGCTCTTGTTTTAACCATGTTCTCTTGTTCCTAACTGTTCCGAGCCTTGGTCCTTGCTCCTTGTTCTTCATTGTCGGAAAACAAACTTGGACCGTTACTCGACCTGCAACCTGCTTCCTGATTTAGTCCTTGTTCGCCTTGCTTTGGAAAATGAACACGGACTGCTACTTGACCTGCAATCTGCATGCTGATTTTGTCATTGTTTGCCCTGCATCGTAAAACAAACTGTTATTTGACCCACAAACCGCCTGCTGATTTGATCCTTGTCATAGCTAGCACAGAAACGGACCTGGACTGTTTCATCGACTTCTCACCTCTACCTGTTTGTCCTGTTAAACACAAATCCACCCGCTCTCTGGAATCATTGGGGACTTCTTCATTGGATTGACTTAACGTGTAAAATATTTCTGGATTGGCTCAGAGTGAGCTGCCAGCCTTTGGGAACTAGAAACAGTAGCAAAGGAAGCTGTTGTGCACATTTGCGCGCTGGCATTCAACAAGTGCTTCTGGAGTGCTGTTTCACTGGGGGATACTGTCAGCTGCTAAGAGCACGATTACTGGATTGAATTAATGGTGGGAGTAACTACAAATTCAGTGTTTATTGGGACTGAATACTGGAAGATTGATATCAACATTAACTTTAGTACACTTCTGCTTGATTACAGTGTAAAATAATGCTGGATTGGCTCTGAGTGAGCTGCCAGCACTCGCAAACTGGAAATATTATAAGAGGAAGCTGGCAAGCGCATTTGAGCATGCTCATTCAGCGAGTATTTCGGAAGTGCTTTTTTGCTGTTCCGGTGACGGGGGTGGCAGTGGCGAGTCAGATTACGTTTGACAGAATGAGAGGTATGTTTTTGAGCTTGCAGGTTGTTTATAGCAATCGAAGACTTGCTTATAATGCCAGTGAAAACCAGGATGGTAGGCAGAGAAGAGAAGCTCCGAAGGAACTGGCAAAGCCATATCCTTTAAAAAATGCTTTTGTACTAATGTTTGTTTCATGTGATGGGGTCTCTCTGACAAAGAATGGTTTTCAGGAGAGTACTAACTTTGCTCCAGACCCAATGGGTAAAATAACGGACTATTGTTACCCTGCAACTGATTCTGAATTGTGTCAGAAGCAAGTGATAACGGTTACATCTTCCCCATCATCATTGAGAACTAATAGTTTTTTGTCATTTCACTCTATTGACAATAATCATTGTTACAAATGTGTTATTCGATGAAGAGGGATTCACTGGGAGGGAAGGGGCTTCCAGTTGCTGGCAACAGCAGTGTAAACACCTTCAGTATGTAGAGGGTATGTCCTACAGTCTCAACGATGAACATTTATCGCAATTGAGCATGGTTAATATGATTATTGTGGATGATTTGATGACTGAGGAGGGTCAGAACACCAAACTAGAAAACGTCTTTACTCACTAGTCCCATCACTGCAATCTGAGCATTGTTATATCATGCAAAATGTATTTAACATGTGCAAAGGCAACATATCTATAATACCAAATGCTAGTTGTATAGTGTTATTTAAAAACCCCTGTGATAAATAACATTTAGCCGTGATAGCCACCTAGATGTATCCGAGCAAAATGCACTTTTTGATGGAGGCTTTTGAAGACGCAACCAGTAAGCCCAATGGATATCTCTTGGTTGATTTAAAAACAACCACTCTGGAGGATTATAGATTGCGCACCAATATATTTTTGCCGGAATTACCCACTGTTTATATCCATAAAAAGACATCTAAAAATATTAATCGCAATATTGTGTCAGTAGCCGATCACGCTTTCACCATGTCACTGCTGAAAATGCTTGTATATGCCACCCCTCAACAATGCAAGGTCATTCTAGCCGGGGCCTCTGACGATTTGGTAGCCGCTATTTCGGGGGATTGCTCAGAATACTTTAAAGGGACACGTCCCCCTAACACACCGTCAAATAAGTGTGTTGAAAAAGAAAAAGAACATCATCAAGAAACTGAGCAATAGGCAAATATCTGTAAGGGCTAAAAGAAAAGTGGTCTTGCAGGACGACGAGTTAATAGGATCGCTCATAGGAATAGCCCTACTGCTAATCCCCAGCTTGCTCGGGGGACAGTAATAGAACACGCCCATGAAATATATTTGGTGGACTACCATAAGTTACAAAACCTGATGACTCCCACAGCCGCGCCAGGTTGGGATATATGCGAAGTTGTTACAATGCGTCTCGACTCTGAAATCAAGGATGTTTTCAACAGATCTGATTTAGCGGTGCATGATAAAGCAGCCTTATATTCAAATATTCTGCATAAATACTTAAACCATGCCGACACAGCGATGCAGAGAAAAGCAAACAGACTTTATACATGTGGCTCGAAGAATCTAGCAGTGTGAAGACTTCAACAGAGACAGATCCGGTTACGGCTGATGTGATAAACACTCTTAGCCAATGCTATTAACCTAACGCAAAATTATTGTTGCATAAAATGAAACTTGCAAAGGATGTGGCCATGTGTTATTGATAGGGCAGAGTTTTATTTTTTACAAAGGCAGGGTTTTAAGGGGTTTGATCCTGCACAATCTAGTATGGGGAGTTACAAACCGACACCCCACTGCTACAATAAATGCCCCCATTGGTTGGAACAAATTCATGCAAGCAGTCGCTAATTTAAATATACCGACTTCGGCCATGGGTGATGTTGCCCAATGACACTTTCTGGAGCGGCTAAAAATCGTGGCTCCCGCAACTCCTTGCTAATACACATTGCTTTAATCACTCCTATAAGCAGTGCCCACTACCCTAGCCCTGAAAAGGAATGGAATACCAGCTGGTTTAAGGAATCTTTAACCACCGGCTGCATGCATGAATCTGAAATGTTTAGGCCATGCCGAAGATGCGCCAGGCCTATATATTTATGGCAATAATGCTGGAGCCCCCATTGTTGAATGTACACTTTTCATCTTTGCTATAAGGTGGTATAAAATGTTTTTTTTCTGTACTAAATATGCCTTGTTTTTATTCATAAATGTTTTCAATTCATAGAACCGACTGGTGCTTTATTAGGTTATATTATTTACTATGTACAATAACGCACAATGCTTGTTTAAAAAAAAAATGTTTTATTGATACATCTATCACTGTAGACAATCCACATTTACATTTCTGACACACTGTAAACATTGTGTGAGATCTATACACATTAAGTAACGTCTTGTTAACAAATCTGGTTACCATTTGATCTTTTTGTGTGCGATTGCTCAAATACATTTTGAAAACAGCTGACAACAATCTCCATTGTGACATTTGACTGATAAGGAATCTAATGTGTTGACCACAGGTCATGGCTTTAGAGTCTTGAAACGGTACAGTAATATAATGTAAATACTTTGCTATGCTTCTTACATAGTCCATTAAAACTCTGGTGTATACGGGTTGTTGTGGGAAGTGAGCCAAACTGTCACAAACTGTTAGCACATCTCCCTACATCCACAGAGCTATCCAATGTGTTCCACCCCAGGCCTGCGGTTCATTGTTCACCGGGCTAACCAAGTGATTTCTAGGTAGGCGTCAGAACATATCATTGGCATACACACCGTAAAATGTTTTCCAATCGTATCTATGCTTACGCATAAATCCTTTTATCTGTAGAGTATCCATTAAATATCAAAAAGTATGTTTATTTGTGTGTTGATACCAAGAACTCTATTGAAAATGCTCCACACTAGGTTTCTTTCAAGCTTTCTTTCAGCGCATAGTTTTCCGCTCCTCATGAGTTTGCAATGCCCCGGTGCTGCGTTATTGGGTCTTAGATAAAAGGCAGGGTATAGTCAAGAGCATACTCATTGTGTGTGAACCGGTATATAATGCATGTGCTTTCCCGTCACAGTCACCAGCCGCATGTATTCTCTGATTATGTTTGAAAGTCCAAAATTGTGAGTATATGCTTTGGCAGGAATTAGAACGCGATCCTTGTGCAGCGACACATAGTTCATGTTACAGTGTTTGAACTTGAATGGATTTGAATTGTATGCCCCACTGAGGGTCGTCGTTTCAACAATTCCCATGATGATTATTTTTGGGAGCTATCCCAAAAATAGGTTGTCTTGACCGGTAGCCCGCCTACCACTAGGAATACTGAAGAGTTTAGAATTGACTCTCTTCACAGGATACTTTACGCTAGATATCTGTAGCGCCTCTGCATATGTCAGTCTAATAGTCACAGAGATGCTTACATGTTTAATGGATAAACTGACCAATATGATGACTCGTTTGTATTACTCAGCATCCCCGCTCATGAGGCAAAAAGCATACATTTTTCTGGATAGATTCACTTGAAGATCAAAGCTGTTGATTAATAGTTTATCCTGGAAGAAAAGGTTCAGCATGTAGACGGCTTAGTAATTTGAATACTGTCTGGTTTTGGCACAAAGGGCTCTCTTTCTGAACCCCTTATTGTCGCCGTTCTGAGCAGTGTTGTCGAAATTAAATGTCCTGCATTGTCGATGTAGCAGCGTGTCGTTCAAATACAGATACATGTCGGTCGAGCCAGATACAACAAATTGTATGGGGGTAAGCAGTGTTAGAGCCGCCAGAGGCGAGACCTCAATAAAGAAACTGTTATCAAACAGATCGAGCTCTGTTTTATCACATTCCCCTGAGGATCTGTGTAAGAAGGCCATTCTTCTTTAAAAAATATCACTGCCCTTGGTCTTTTAGAAATAACATGCTTATTGCTTTTTGACCGTGTACATCAGGGTTTTTATCTGCTTTTCCTGGTAGCCTCTTCCTCCTAATTATCCTACGTGGTTTATAAATGAGGCCCGATCCGTCCTGCCCCTCCTTTTCTTGTTTGGTCAGCCACTCAGCAATTGCCATTGTCACGCTTCCCAAAACGTCTTTTGCAATATTGCTGACTGCTGTTTTCATGTGCGGTTTAGCTAATTCAATGCCGCAATGGTGAAAGGGCATTGCTTGTCTAAAAATACTTTTAAAGATGCCGCCGAGTCCCACCCCATGCATTGTGGGTGTTCTGCTAAAATATGGCTGATCACCATAACCGGCCTGGTTCATATAATATTCCAAATAGGCACCGGGGTATCCGTAGTTCTTTACCACATCCATTATGACAATGTTTTATTAGTCTTTTAACCAGCGCGATCTACAGTGCAACTGCAGCCAGATATTTCCTATTTAAATGATATAAACTGTCCTTGGTCGTCTCCTATCTGTATGTTAATGGTGTCAAAATGTTTTTTGCACATGGGAACATTATCGCCTTTGTTGTATTCAATGTTCACAACATCATTGTTGTTACCTTTAATCTACATGGTTCTAAGTAGCAGGGTGTAGCTAACCCCCGCCTGTTGATATTCCACAATATCGCTGTAAAGCAATAAGCTATTAAGACCCCTGTTAATGTCGGCACATGTATTATCGCATGGTTCTTTACTTTCAATGTGTTGCACAGTCTCTAATATGTTGCGCAGTCTCCCCACTGTTGAAAACCTAACAGATGGGTCTGAGCCTTGTAAAAAACTTTCCTTTATTGCTGGTCTAGGTGTAGCGTCGTATCGCTGTACTCGGGTATATTTGATATGGATTTGTTGATAACTCTCACAAGTTCCTGTATATTTGCAGAATGCCCCTCAGGAAATCCTCCCGGCCAGAGCCACTGAGGGTTTGCTAATTTTTGATAAAGGTGGCTTCTCCCGGGGCTAGAGTATCCCACGATCAGACGTACTGAACTTCAGGGAACGCCAACGCCCATTGACCCTCCAAATTTACAAGTTTGGCCAGCTCCACAGTAAAGTTGGATATTTGCCTAGAAATATCTTGGCTGAGGCGTTGCTGGGCAGCATAATATAAAAAGCTGCACTCTACTTTCGACCCATGGTTACACACCTGTAGTCTCTAGGGATCCGGCTGCCACCCAACTGTTGAATTTGTCAGGCCACCCCAATTGTTTAATTAGATAGTGCTTCTTGACACCACACCCTTTATTCTTTATGACTTTTTCGATGTTATAAACTTGTTTACTGACTTTTTGGATCTCTTCCCTGTAAAAAATTCTCAATTACTCTATATATATATATATAAAGACCCTTCTGGCGAGTCACTACATCTATAATAAAAATCTTGCTGCTGTAGTTCTGCTCATACCCCTTTGTAAAGACGGCCTTGTGTTTTGAGATCCCACATGAGCCCCCTTTTTAAGGGGTGTACATTTCGTCTTTTTAAAAAGTCTTTCGCTGTACAATTTTTTCCAGACTTCCAAAGAATTCAGTGGCGTTACACCAGCTGGGGTGTTTTTTTTTGTTAGATCTATGATGGTGTTGTTATAGACATTTATAAATGCAGGTAGCACATCCACATATCTACGGGTGTTTTTAGCTGTACAAAATCGCTCAGCCGTGTTTAAAAAGGTGCGCATAAAAGATTCTACAATAGAGGCTTTCACTTCAGAGTGTGTAACAAAGTGATACACCCTGTTTTGCTTTAGAAGATTCTGCAGCGGCTTATTTAAAAACTCCTTACCAGCGTCTGTCTGTAGTTTAGCAGGGCAACTTAAAAGCCGTTGTCACACAGTGGCCCGTCTTGTTCATTAAAGCTGCAACATAGGCGTATTTTGATAGAATATCGATTACCGTTAGAATATAGCGAAGACCATCGTTACCTTCACGAAACTGGCTCAAATTCATAATATCTGCCTGCCATTGTTGATCGATGTCACATTCTATGTTCATCCGCCGTTTAAAATGTTTGCAGGACGGCTTGTGTAGTGTATAAGCCTCCTCCCCTGCAAGCCACATCGTGGCGACTCCCTGTGACACCTTCTCACCATTGCTTTCAAGTTTATTGCACAGGCTGTCAAGCCCTCTACAACTATCGACACCTGTTTCATCATAATCCATTTTCGACAGCTTCAGGCCAGACATGTTTGCCCATAACAGATCAACATAAAGACACAATCAGTTTTTATAAACAACATATTTGTATTCACATTTATAACGACAATTTCATTCAAAATATATTCACATTAAAACACTAAAGCAATCAGACCTGTTATACATTTTGTAATACATGCGAATACCACACAAACACATTGCATGACGCTGCTTCGTTAAACAGGCATGATATACTCTATTTTGTCACTATGTAAAACTACATTTTACATTGCCAAAAGCAATAGCTTTCAACTTTTTTATCAGACCTGTAAACTGCCCTTTTTTGTTGTTGTCAACATCTGTTTTCATTCTAACGTGTTTTAATGTTAATAGATTATGTATTCTATATTTTATTCACCCCGTGCAACTTAGCTCCTTTTTAGACCCACAGCTCTGCTCTGCCGGTTATATTTTCAATAGTTTCATGTCCGTGCATGCCTGAGCATGTCTGCCCGGCCCGTATTAAAATGCCAAAATCCTCCCAGACGTATTTATATCTCAAACCTCTCCTTATCAATTTAAAATTATGATGTCACGCATTAAATAACAAAACCTCCTTTTTATATTAAATCTATAGAAAAACTGTTATAAAATGATGAAGTCAACTACTCTGCATAGTTTTATATTACATCTGCATAAAAACTGTTATTAATGACGCCCACTTTATATTTAATCTATAAAAAAAGTTCTAAAATAATGATGTCAACCACTCTGCATAGCTTTATATTACATTTATATAAAACAGTTATAAAATCATGACGTCGGCTCTATATTTAAAAACCAAACTCACTCCCGCATCATGAACGTGTCACCACCATCAGAATTTGTGGGAGTTCAAAAGAGGAGCATGTTAAATCAATTAGTAAATATACTGGAAAAGACTAAAAGAACTTCACCTCACAGAGAGTTCTTGAACAAAGATCAGTTTGAGATGTCCATTAAGGGATGAACATCTAATTAATCCAATCTACTGGTTATCACACCACCACAAGAGACTAGAGATGGGCAAGGTACTAAAGGCCATAATTTCATATGCATAATGTCGATTACTCCTAGGCTGCAGGGCCTCCCATTACGCCAGTGCTCGTGCTTAAATGCTCTCTCAACTGCTCCCAAATTGCACAGTCCACATGGACTCCTCACAGGTACCAAATAACTCCTTACCACTATGCAGATTCTGCTACTCATGCAAAGATCTCACCAACAGCCGCCTATTCTGAACTTAGCTACCCACATTCGGCCGAGTCAGCATCGTCCTCCCTGCGGTCGCAGGAACATGAAAAAGACAAAAGGACATAATTAGCACAAACGTCATTTGAACTACCAGTGAAGCAACTGGTACACGCTTCAAGACATTGCACATACAACTCAGAACATGTAAATCAACAGGTACAAATGTGCATAAGCTGCAGATACATCTAAAGAGAGCCGGAAGTAGCTGGACTACATAATTGAATCAGTGAAGTAAAACTGCTTGGTGAAAATGGTAGCCGTCCCTTCCCGGCAACACAAAACCCAACCTTCAGGTAATACTCTTGGGGAGTCCACTGGGGAAATATAGAGAGGAGAAGGGGGTAACAGTGTTTCTTAGAACATACAAATCTGCCTTTGTGTAAACAGCATCCTGGGAGGGCACACTATACTAACCCCTGGAGTCAAGGAACCCTGAAAAACAAGGGTAGAGGACACACTTCCATACCCCATTCCCTTCACTGGGCATTTTGCGGTTGTGTACTATTTAAAATCCCAGAACACCTGGTGGAGGTGGTGGTGGGCCCACAGCACTACCTCTGGTTCCAGAAGATAAGAGCATGACACTCTCCTTGCATCATTTCCTCTTGTTTCCACTGCCCTGATAATTCCACCAGTTATGGCAAAGTGACAGAAAAGCATATGTTCACCAGATGAATTTAGATACCCTGAGAATGTACTCCAGACAAATCCCAGTCAAAAGAGCCTGGGTGGCATGGCTCCTTTAACTAAATAGGGCCCCATAAATAGAACGTTAATCCCCCAAAGCCATGACACACCAAACCCACCTAGCCATGGTAGGCGAGAAAACAGTAAGAAAAGGATTCCTGTCAGTGGCATCTCTCTCGCCTGAGGTTTCTTCTGGCTGCGAGGAGTACTGAAATTCAGTCTGTCACTACTGGACACCACCGTGCAACCAAATGGTAGAACAATGAGAAGTGGGTTGATTCCAGTGGAACATCCCGTGTAGGTGGAAAACCAGAAGGAGAACCCTCCAAGATGCTTCTTAGTTGGATGGGTCACGTGAAGCACCAAGGAAGGAATAATTCAGATGAGTTGTAGGTGTTCTTAGCACTCAGAATGAAGGCACTTTCAGGACTCAGGGAGGGGAACATCCCCAATCTTAGAGGAAGTCAGGAATATGAAGAGGAGGAAAGAACAGAAAGGGAATCATGGCTCAACTAGGATACAGCAAAAACAAAGAATGCTGGAACAAAAAGGGGTGCAATACAGTGCAAAAGACAGGGAAACACATCTACAGCAGGGTAGAGAAGCATACCTGACACCCAAGCAGCAAAAGAGAGAAGTGAAACATTCCTAGAAGAGATCAAGAACTAGTCTGTTCAAATCCTCAGGCCCACCCTGCTACGATGATATAGCCCTAAACACTATTCACACAATGCATGGTATTCCGAAAAGGCCATGAATACAATCAACCAGTGCAATTGTTGCTGTATCATGAGATGTGAAAATATTGTCATTTGTGAAAAAACGAACAGATCCAGTGCCCGAACATTCTGCATGCTTCAGACAGAAACAAGACACTTTAACATAAACAATTTTGCAGACAATTCTTGTAAGGTAAGAGATTCATTTATAGGCCAATCTCACAAAATCTCTAAGACTTTATGAACATCCCAAATACTATAACACCTATGTTTAGGAGGGCAGGAGATTCCTATTCCCCCAAGTAAGTGAGATACCAAAGGATGAGCTCCACTAGGACAGCCTTCCACTGGGGCATGGAAAGAAGAAATTGCTAACCTACACAGATTAGTAGTCTCGTAATCAAAGAAAGGAGAGAGACACCAACAAACTGACCAACAAATTGTCCAACTGAATTACCTATGCCAAGTGCCTGCCACAGCACCTACAAAATCATATGCCCAAAGCTGCCCAATACGCTTTTCTGCTCCTGGCTTCTCAGGCCTCTAGGGTGATCTTTGCAGATGCGGCCAAAACACCTTATGGGGTCCAGCTGTTCTAAAATGGCACCACGCTATGAGCTGCAGAGTTCCCAAGAGAATCAATGCGCCCAGAGGCCCCAGGGCAAGGTGCACAATATAAATAAACAAATACAAGGGTTGAGGATGACACTGTCCATTCAATAAAAGGTTTAGGAAAGAGATCAGCAGGATTGTAACATTCTAAATCACTGTCAATGGTATTAGATCCCAGGTTTCAGTGTGCTGACACAGTGTGATTACAATATTTGCTTCCTGCTTTTGAACCTCAAGGAAGGTCTGTGCAATCATGGCAAATGGGTGGATAGCATAGTAGATCCCTGGGTGCCGGGACAGGAAGAAAGCATCCGTTGAAGCTGCAAAGCAGAAATATGTCTGGAGCGGAGCTCAAGGGCGTGAAACAAACATTTCTGTATGGAAGGTACCTCGTAAAGCCATTCAGACCAAGAAAAACTGTTCCGTCCAGCTTACAGCTGCCCGATTTCCTCATCCATCTTGAGCACCAATCTGCACCGAGTATATAAAGTGCGTGAACTTTGATGTGTTATTGAAGCCAAAAGTTCCGAAAGGATAACTGAAGATCTGACAACCTCTTGGACTTAGTTCCCCCAATAGAATTAAGTACCAGACTTCCAACACAGTGTCCAGAAAGAGACTGATGACATACTTTGGTCAGCCTTTTAGAAAGTTGCAAACATCAAATTAACCGACCAGTATCTCTAAATAATTGATGCGCCAGCATGCCTCCCACTGTGACCATCTTCTTCCAGTCAAAAAACAAACACTCCTTGCACCCCAACCGGTTAGACTTGCATCTGACCTTAAGCTTAGATCTGGAACAAAAGCAAAAAAGGGTACACCCATTCCAAGCACATAGGTATGTCAACCACCAATGGATCTCTTCTTTTGTTCAAAGAGAAGCCAGAACCCAATTTGAATAACTTAACCCTCTTTGCAAAGCCTCCATTTTGAGTCTGTGAAGCGCCTTGTAATGGATGGATGCCAGAAAAAATACCTGAATGGAAAAATATAGACATCTTGTCAACCAGGCCAGGAGTCTGACTGATAAGACTGGAGGGACAAAGCTCTGTGAAGCTCTTTTTAGATAAGCTGAATCGCAGACCATGGCAGACACAGAATTTGTACAGTTGTTCAGGAAACCCAGAAACTGAGTAACCTGAGAAAGAATTGTTTCTTACTTTATCCATTTGACAGCAAAGCCTAGATGGTAAAGAAGATGAACTGTTAAATTGAGGAGAACTCTAAATAATCATATAAGAAGATCAATCAACTGATTCCACGGTTCTTAAGGAATCCTACCAGCGTATGTAGTAACTTCATTAAGCACCAGGGTGCTGAGACCAGGCTGAAAGGAAAGACTATGAATCGATATTGAATCCTGTCCAAAGAGAACTGGAGGAATATCTGATGTTCCTACGCTATCAGAACTGTCATGGAAGCATCCTATTAATCCAGTGTCATCATCCAATCTCCTGGATGCAATATTTCCCTTAACTGAGTTATCATCTTCTTTTTGAAGTGACAATAGATGAAGAATTCATTAAGGGCTCAGAATGATAACTGTATGGAAACCTGTGTCCCTTTTCCGAGAAAGAAAGATATTGCTGTATAATGCCCTCAAATGAAATCTCTCCCTCGCTATAGCTCACTTCTGCAGAAGAAATTAAATTGCCTGTGAAATCAAATGGTGTTCTTCTGTAGAAACCGAGGATGTGTTTACTCCTAATAGGAGCCTTCTTAGAGCTGGGAGTAAACTGCATGTCACATGTTACTGCCCCCCCCCCACCCTTTGAGAACCTGCAACTCTGGGTGGATTTTTTCAACCATAGCACTGCTTTGTCCATTGATAAATCAAACACTTTGGATAAGGCTTCCAACAAACCTCACACATTCCTGATGCCAATAATCAGGATCAACTGGTGAGTTATTGGACAAACTGGCCTCAGAATGGGGCCCAAACTCCTGAGCTCCATCAGCAGATCAGTGTCTCCACAGCATTTACCAGCCCTCACATCTCAGCAGACGATGCCACCTCAAAAATACAAAAGGAAACACTGCTAGTGCTGTGCTAATGCTAAGTCTGTCCTTTCTTTTAATGAAAGGATCTGCTAGACCTTTGGAACTGAAACAAAGCAGAGTGCTGATGTGTATTGTGAAAAGCCCTGTTTGTTTCCTAACCAGAGGCCAGAATACCCAGAAAGGACCTCCTTTGCGGGTATGTTAAGAGAGAAAGCACTGATAAGTAAGCAGGCACATACTCTTTACATTTGTTGAAACAAATAAATCTGGCAAAACAAGCAGAGCCTTACTGTATGCAGCCTTGTTGTGTAAATCATAATACCAGAGAAAGATACTTGTCTGATCTTGAGAACTTTGAGCAGTAAGAAAAGAACAAGTGAGGCAGGGGGAAGAGGATTTAAAGAGCCGTGGACTGTGACATTGTTGCAGGGGATCATGCAATAATAGATTAGCCTCTTATAGTCCTATAAAATCTTGAAGATTTTAAGTTGTTCTTGTGAACTTTCAAACTAGACTGAAAATAAAGAAAATATTGTTGTATAATAGGAAGCCTCAGTGCAAGTCGCTGGTGAAACTCTATTGTCAGCTATTCATTGAGGTTAAAAGACTCTGGGTTTGTTTGGAAATTGTGCTCACTGTCTATAAGTGGTTATCACTTAAGAAATCTGCTGATATTACACTATTTGCTTTTGTGTTTTGCTTGCAGGGTCAACACTTATGTTTACATTTTTTCCATTGCATATGATCTCTTTCGTGTAATGGCATGCATATGTAATCTGGTATAAATTGTTTCAAGATCAGCCTTTGAGATGTGGATTACAGACTCCCCCACTGAGGGGGCATGGGCTGTAGCATCTAAAGGCGTGCCCTTTAATATTGAGCTCCCTGTTGAAATCAGGCAAAAAGACCTTTGCTATATGTCCTCATGTGAGTTTGGTAGTCAATGATGATGGCATATATGAAATTTCCCTATCATCGGATGTCTCTAAGGCCATGGACAAGAAGAGAGGCAAGTGGAGTTGTGGTAGGAACCAAACATGATCCCAGGATCTAAGGTATCCATGTGGACTAAGGGAACCTGATAATGACAAGAATGTGACATGTGTGTGGGTAGGCAACCCCACAATGTTTTGATTTTTTGAAACACTACATTATGCATTATGCTGATAATTCTATGTCAGTTTGCTGATCAGGCTAACGTTCTTAATACACCATGCTGAATAAGAATAGTACACATGTGTTTTTGACTAGGCCCTGTCTACTGACACACCAGCAGTTGCCATGTAGTTTGGCAACATGCCAGCCACAGAGTAATTTTCACAATCCTGACAAACATCTTGCTGGAATGTAAATTCTTCCAACAGCCATGGATTGCCTTTTAACATGGACCTTAATGATCCGAATTATATATAACTGTGCATCCCCAAGGCCTGGTGGCAGTGTGGTTACAAATAATCAAGCATCTATATCTGTTTAGATATAGTATTCTATGAGGAAATACAGTTGGACACTGCAAAACCATCTGATGTCATTTCATTATCCAGTGGTTTCCTGTGACCTCCTACAGTTGTGAGAACCTTTACATATTACTATCAGAGACTGTGACTGACACAGAACAATGTGCTGGGTCCAGCCCCAGAGCTTCCCTTTGTTCCCAACTTGGGAAGACTTGACACCTCCACAGAGGACCAGGACAAACCCCCAGGGGACAGCATGAAGTCAGTGCTTCAAAGGAAGCTCTACCTGCACAACGGGGAAGTCACAGCAGGGAGATAATGACTGAAGTCTCTTTGAATTTAGGCAGACCTCAGATGGGGGGGAAGTAGTGTTCATAATACAAAGAGCTGTCATGTTGGAAATAGTTAAGCCCCACTCCTTCCTCTGCCCCCTCCCAACCAACTGCACACAAAGCACTCTAGGAACTGACATCAGAAGGCAATAATTAATTCTTGTTACAGTTAACGGAGATGTCCCTCTCATAAAAGGCTTGACATGCACCAATCCACTGTTGCAAACTTATTATATAAAGGGTGTCGGACCCCCACCTTTGTTGAACCATTATTGGACTCAAGAAGCAGAAGTATTTCCCTAGATATTTATTGAGGTACAGTCTACCCAATGTTCTCAGCCATTAATATGAAGATAGATATTTCAAGGAATAAGCAATAAATTCCCAATCAAACACTCTAGGGCAATATTTGGAGTGACATACTGTTTGACACGTCTGCCTGCTGCCTAAATATTGTAACCCAGGACACTGCCTACTGGTAGTGGCTACCCTGCAAGTGCTCGCTGACAACCTTCCTAGCTAGCAAAGGCAGAAGAAGGACCCAGCGTACCCTCTTAGACCCTGACTGTGCCCCTCAGCAAACAAGGATGACCAAAGGAACAGTTTTGGGTTCTGTTCCCTGCCCCCCGCTCCAACTCTCTCAAGATGATTTGACTGCTTTCACATTATTTCAAGCTACTGCAGGTTACACAGAGCTGCCTGTGACATGTTATTCTTTGTAAACCTCTACTACCCATTTTCAATCAAATGATTCGAGCCCCCCTCCCTGTTCCAAAGCACCTTTAAACCGATTGCCACTATCCGACCACACCTCATCACTGGACACAGTCAAACCAACTTGTCTGTTGCAATGGTGACTCGACTGATTGGGAAGCACCCGACTCAACTGCCTCAACATCGACTCAACCCATTGGGAAGCTCTTGACTTGAGCGTCTCGTTGCTCCACAAGTTGGGCAGCGCCAAACTCACCAGTCTTGATGCCACCTCAACCCATTTAGAAGGGAGGTTTCATATTGTAAACCCTAATTACAACAGAGAACTGTATCTGTGGGGGTTCTATCTTGCTGGCCTTGTTTAAAAGGTCTTAGTGGCATTTTAGACCCCACTCTTTACATTGTTTGTCATACTTCAACTTGAACCTTCCATTGCTGTAAAGGCAATTGCCTGCATCCCTCTCTCTTCATGCCCTGTGTGACCCCCATATCCCAAAGTCTGCATTTTCTGTATATTACTAAAGGTTATTAGTTTTTAATAACATGATTAAATTGTTTCTTTTATTTTTTTAAATACCCCCTTATTTTTTATAGACCCTTGCTTGGACATTTCTTTTATTTTGACACCAAAGCAGTATTTCTGTTTGTGTTTCTTCCTTGCTGGCTCTAACTCCTCTTGAAGTGGATAGCCTGCCCTTTGCCCATGCTACATTAAAAGAAGCTAAGGAGAAGTATCATTAGTGTTGTGTCTATTTCACTTTCATGAATGAGATCACTGATGGTTTAGTAGTAACTAGGGCTGAATAGGAGTTTCGAAAACACTACTCATTCCTTATTTCCAGACTCCAAAGTAGTTATTTTGTCAAATCAGGATTGAGTTACAAAGTCAATTCATCCCCTGGTCCAACATCACAGAGGAAAAGGAAATATGTAGCTGTACAACAGCCTCAGATTCAGTCCATGGCATCTAGTGTGAAATATGAATCTGACAAAAACATATAATCATCCCCAAATGTAGTGGGAGGATCGTTCCAATGCACGTAAAGGCAGACAGGTGTAGGCAGCCACAGAAATAAACATTTTCGGATACTATTATGTTACTTTTAACTTCCCAGCCCACCTCTTAAATGTCTCCAGCAACCCTTGCATACCTGAGATCAGGATCTCCTTGGTGCACCTTTACGGGAAGTGGATATGGTTAGGAAAGGAAAATGTTGAGATTCCCTAATCCTCTAGGGAAGAAACACTGGATTATAATACATTTTAACACACAAAAGGAAAGACAGGCAACAATGTGCTTGTTTACGGTTTATTTATAGTTTGTAGATTAGTTATTTCCTCTTGTCCCAGTACACCAGAAGTTTTTTTTTAAAGTTTTATTACAAAAGGGGAAATCACAAGACGCTATATATACTCACCATATATCTAAGCAGCCGTTTTACTAAGAAAAAAGATGAGTTCAAAAATATTGAGTCCTTATATATAAAAGGTTCTAACAGAATATTAAACATAGCCCTTAAAAAAATATGCAAATAGTCTTTGTACAGTACACTGTAAATAGTTTATAAAAAATGTATTTGGGAGGCAGCCTGGCCAGGGTTGTCTCAAGGTCCTGCTTTGCTGCAGTTCTTTCTTGCTACTGATTTAGGATGTTCTGAAAGAAGGGAAGCGGCAGCAGCTTGGAGAGGGCCCCACGGTCTTTATGGGTTGGGCTCCTTCTGCCAGGTGGAGCTCAGCAACTCATCAGCAGCAGCTGTGTATGTTAGAAGCAGCACACGCAAATTGTGGCAAGATGAGGGCCGCAAACACGGCCAAGGCCGTAGAAGCAGGGAGTGATTCACTAATCACACGCACTCCCCTCCCTCTCACAGGGAGTACTGCGTATGGCCTGGGAGGGTGATGGTGAAGTTGGGCGCTCCTCTTCCACAAGGGAGCACCGGTGCTGAGTGCCGTGGATGTGTGGAGAGACATCATGAGGCAGCGGTGAGTTTGGGTTCTCCCCTCTCTGTCGGTGGAGCACCACACAGACAGCTCAGGCCACGCTGGTGAATCATTACAAAACAATGTGACCTGAGCCAATTTTTGTAGTTTTGTTTTAAAGCCTTTTTATCCTTTGAACAATCCCTGCCTTCTTTACTTAGTTTTGTCATGAGCCTAAGCGTTTTTCTCAAAGTCTTTTTCTTTTCTAGAATATCCTGATCAAAACAATGATGCCTACCCTCAGAGCGCACAACAGACAGACCCCTAGAGTGCTCCTTACTTTATAAAAAATGAACGAACAAATGTGGGGGCTGTAGTAGAACCCAGTTTATCTTCTATGATTCCCTAACATAATCCCAAAGGTGGTTATCCAGAGATATTCCATTAGCCACACATTTTTTAAACGATTACCTGTCTGTAGAACTATTACATCTTGGTGGTCCATGGAACAAGTTTCCACTGAAAGACTAATAGAAGCAGTGAGCATGTTATGGTCACTTCATTCCATATTTAGAAATCTAAAAATACATACCTTTCCTATGCAGTGAGGATGAGAGGGCTAGGAAACCAATTGTAGACCTAAAAGGCCCACTTTTCCACATACAACGCCCTGTAACATCACTGTTTTCAATTAATAAATTCCAATCCTTGAGGAATTGGTTCCACTTCACACCAGTTCTAAAATGCACAGCTAGCCTGTTTATCTTAGACATTCACTTCAGGATAACATTTCCCCTTCATGTTTTATTAAAAATTCTCCCTGCATATTCCCACAGCCACTAAAGAGACCTCCAAACTGGAGCAATTAGGATTCCAATACATGTCTAACAGGGAAACCGGATTATCCTCCATTCTACCTTTAACAAAGAGATTAACAGTCAATATGCCCACATTTTTATCAGGGATAATCTTAACTTTATCAAATATTTAATTCCTCTAGTGACCAATAGCGCTCCAGATGGACCACCACCATTGGGAATTTGTGCAAGTTTCTGGAGGATTATAAATCCATAAAGGTAGACGTTATCCATAAGCCACGTTTCTTGGAATACCATTAGATCACGTGATAACATGTGGCAGAGGACTGGAATAAAACACTTCAAGCAATCTACTTCTGTTCAATAGGTATCGAATAGAAACTGGAAAGATTCCCCTATCCTCAGAGCTCGAGATGTAAATATGTTTTGTGAGGGGAAAGGAAACGTAGTAACAATAAAGAAAACAAAAGTAAAGGATCCCCTGGGGCATGATGCCATGGGAATCCCTTGAACGAAGAAAGAAAAGAAGGTTGTGGCGCGAGTGGTGTGTCGTTCAAAAGAAGAAATGCTGACCATCACATAAGAGGGTGGGATCTGTGCCCCTGCCAGCTGGATTGCGGCCAGATAAACATCCTTAAGTAGAAGAAAGAAAGAACTCTAGCAAAGAAGGACCTTGAGAAAGCCCTGGCCAGGCTGTTTCGTAAGTAAGTTTCTATATATACATACTTTATAGTGCACTGAATATAGACTCTTATAAGAGGTTTCGCTAAAGGGTTGACAATAGTCCAACAACAGCCATTAAAGGAATTAGACACCATCCCAAGGAAGGTTTGAGGTTTTCTGATAGTAATTATATAACAATTGTTAAATACAACAGCCCTGGCTCTGGTCTGTATGCATTAGCTGTCCAATTTGAGTATCACTATCTAGATTAATGGATACACATTTTGTGTATAAATGTATAAGACTTACTGATGTGCTGGTAAGTGTGGTTAGTTTAATACAGATTTGGCACACTTGCCACTCATAGACGAGACTGATGGCAGGTGACCTAAATGCCAAATGTGTGCCATGCCACCGTTGTGAGACTAAGTTGCCAGGAGACCGACTAATTAGAGATGTCACACTCAAACAAATGGTTGCTTCTAAATAAGGGAGGCTTATGGCCAGAGAACCTAGTGGATTGGGACCTGCTGAGGATCAAAGGCTGAGTCCCTTATGAGATACCAAGTGGATTCAAGAGGTGTCATAAGGGCACTGTGTCAACTCTATATTATGTTTAGCACTGGTTCTGCCAATTTTTCAATTATGCTTAACGAGACTAGTAATCCTTCTACCATCTTACTTAGGCTGACTATTAACATGAACTGTGTGCAAGAGCCTTATCTTGTTTGATTACTGTACCTGCTGGGCTTGTGCTAGTGACCAGGTAATCAGACTGCATTATTCGAAAATATACCCATAACACCTTTTGACAATAAGATAACCACTCATAATAAAAATTGAGATGAGAACTTCCACCTTAAAAACCTCAATTGGCCAGCAAACAACATTTATATTTGACGAGTTGAAACTAGTCAAGCAAGGGCATACATATTGGTTGAAAATGTATAATTAAAGCTCTGCACATATTCAGTGGCAGAATATGCTTGCATTAAAAAATTAGAAAGATACCAAGAAATGTTGGAGATTGTCAAATGCCAATACTTTTAAACCTGAGCATGCTGGATTCAAACTTTGATGGATTACTTCAACCAGCATTGTACATGAGAGAGACAATTTTGAGGCTGTACTATAAAATAATTGAATGCATCAGAGACGCTGACCCCAGATGGACTTTGTAACCTTGCTCTTAGAAATTAGCCTAATTTATGGGCTACAATATTGAATTTCTCAATCATGGAAATTAAAAAAGGCTGTAATTAATCTGGTCATGGATGGAGGCTGTCCTGGTACCTATACATAATACAAAGAGTAAACCACATCCTCTTAATTAACTCCTAATCAATCTTTTGGAGAACATGTTTTTATCCCTACTTTTGAAAGAACTAAGCGAATGGGCAATTACTCGAGGTATACTCAAGCCATTTCAAAAGGGGTTTAGGAGAAAAATGTCCACTACGCATAATGGCATCTGTCTTTGCCTGCTCTCAAAAAAGCACTGGCCTCTGGAAATTCACCCTTGTGCATTGCTTATGTAGATTTGTTGTCCTGTAGGGTATTTTGTGGAGATTTGGGGCCTGACGGTATTTTATTACCGCTGAGAAATAACTTAGCAATAATCACTCTTTGTATTCAGATTTGGCCATGTGCAACAATAATACAATGGACATGCATTATTTCAGCACCCAGACCTGCATATTTGGTATACGTGGTTGGTGGTATTTTGGTGAGCATAATTCCCTTGTTTTATTTGTGGCCCCAATGTCCAGAATCCCTTATCTTCGCTTAGATTTTTCGTGTGATCACTAGAGAGACCTCAGACCTGCATTCTAGGGAAACCACAATTTCCAGGGATAGTGTTGGTGCGCCACCATGGGCAAACTCACTGACTTATTTACGACAGAGAGCTATATGTGGTAGTCTTGTGGTAATTTCCACTACCTTATATACGGTAGGGAGCTATGTTCAGAGAGTCTCTCTTCCCGTTGGCTCATGTACCTCCAACAAGTTATACTACAGTCACTCACAATTATTCATACTGATTCTGACATACACACATCTGTCTTAAAATGACCATTGCACTGTTTAAAAATCTCCCCACATCATTGGCATTGCAATGGTAAATAGAAAATAAACCACCCGTCTGTTTTCAAATATTTTCTGTATTATAAAATTTGCATTTATACATAATCTCATTCTTTACAGCAATAAAAGGGAACAATCAAAGCATTTTCAATGACACACTGCAATTATAGTGGCGGAGAACAGAACTTAAATTGCAACATTAGCACTTGATTAAGACACGCACGGGACTTTCATTTTTCTACACTGACTGCATACTTTCGTGCACACACACAGCTCCCCCAGTTAGGTAATTACCTTATCTGTTTAGAGGATTCTCTCTGTGAATGTGGCTCTCTTGGCTTAACTCCAACGAAAAGGGACGCTTGCCTTCTCAAGCCGGGGTCATTGCCTGGAATTCTCAGCTTTTTCAGATAGGACAGCCTCTGCCAGTGGAAATGTAATTCTTTCAGCTTTCCCCAGTCTCGACTGCAGCAGGACACCCCCACAGCCAGGTCTTCTCCCCAGTAGTGCAGAAAGATGTCTCCTGTCTTTTTCCCTGCTACTGCCCACTAAAACTTTCCTCTCAGCCCTCTTTATGACGTGTTCCAATGAAATCAATCATCTCTCATCCTCCTACTTTTAAACAATAGCTTCGCTTATACATTTGCAATTGTTGCAAATCTGACTTCCTTCCTCCTGCAGTTACTGTGCACAACAACACGGATAATCCGGCAGAGAAGAGAGGAAAAATCTGCACACTCATTTAACTGGTTTTCAAAATATGCCAAATTCTGCAGTAGAGAACACATTTTATTAGTGAGTTATAATAAAATAAGGTTTTATTAGTCAGGTTAATGGTTAATATGTTAGCTGTTAATTTTCAAATGTGTCTCTAGCAATATAGGCATTTCAGGTAAAAAATAGTGTGCATTTTTAAATGAACACGTGTGCTTTTAACTGTAAAAATAGCTTTGCATCTTATATGTTAAAATCGTTTTTTGACTGAATAGCCTGTCTTTCCTTGTTAATCTGCTAACCCATATAGCAATGCACCGCACCCTTGTGGTGGTGCTGCAAAAAAAATGCTACTTGTGCAGTAGTGCTGTAATGCTACTTGTGCAGTAGTGCTGTAATGCTACTTGTGCTGTAACATGCCAAATATCCTTACATATACCCTCCTTTTGTTTTTAGAACTTGGCTATAATCCAAGCCAATCTCTAAAAACAACTTGTTCTATTTTTTTTTTTACAATATAGCAATCCAACAAAATGAATATTCATGTGCATCAATGAAAATTTTCAATTAACATTTCATCTGAGTCCATCAGTTCATAAAATGTTCCACATTTGCCTTCTCAGTGGAAGTGGCATTACTTTAAGTTTAAATTTTCCAAGTCAATTAAAAACAATGAAATAAAACAACTAACTAAAACAAATAAGTAATATAACAAGTTAAAATAAATAATTAAAATAATAAATACGTGGAACTTCATATGCCGGAACTTTTGCTTTGTCTCTTTTGGTATGTCCCGACCAGCGATGTTATTCGGTTCATTCGAGTACTCTTTCATCTTGGCAATCTTGAATCCACAGTATTCATCTCTTTTGGCATTCCGGTTATTTTGTCTTCACCTCCACCTGGAGGCAGGCATCTTTTGGTCTTCATCCAGGGGACTCCAGGACTCCATCGTCTCCCGTGGCCTCTGATCCCGGAACCTCCGATCAAATAATGTTAATCGTCTAAATCAAAATAGAAAATAAACAGATTAAGTACATAGCACAATACTAACTTCATCCTTTTGCCAAAAATAAAACCTGCTTGGTAAAAATACTTCGTTTTTTTTTTTCTTTTTTTCTGAAATTAAACACAAGTTAAAAGAAAACAAACACATATAAAACAGCATTCCATTTTTTAATACACTTTCTCTCTGCACACCAACCACGAGTTTCCGTTATATGTGCATTTATTTATTTATTTATTTATTTATATTATATATTTTCACATATATTACAGTGTTTATGTGCCATCATTACAATCAACTTTTTTTTTTTTTTTACTTCTTTGTCACTGCCTCCTGATCACACCCATTTATTTTCTCAAGGGACTCTATCCGTTTCCACATGCTCAAGCTGCCTGATCTCATGTCTGGGATGGCATGGTTTGATTTGATTTACATGGACAAACTGCTCTATTGCTGTTTCACCTTCATTTTTCAAAATTTTATACACTACAGGAGAGACTTTATCTATAATTCGGAATGGCCCCTGCCAGGCTGCCAGAAATTTAGAATTTTTCTGTTTACTTTTTCCAAAATGAAATTTGTACACCCGATCCCCTACATTGTATTCCTTTACTGATGTCTTTTTGTCATAATATGACTTAGCACTGTCAGCAGCTCTTTCCAGATTTCTCTGCACAAAAGCAAATGCATGTTGCAAATGCCTCCTCAGTTCATCAATATATTCATGAACTGTGGATGCACTCACTAGAGTTTGCTCATGTGTTCTGTATAGTAGGTGTTGTGGTAACACCATTTTCCTACCTGTTAAGACCTCATGGGGGCTAACACCTGTTGCTTTGGCAGGAGTCGACCTGATTGCCATCAAAACCAATGGTAAACGCAAATCCCAGCTGGAACCTGCTTCTGCCACAAATTTCTTTAAAATGTCCACAACAGACCTATTGCTTCTTTCAACTGTACCTGAAGACGCCGCCCGATATGCGATATGTAGTTTCCTTTTCACACCTAGTATTTGCCATACCTTACTCATTAGAGTGCTTGTGAAATGACTTCCTCTGTCTGACTCAATTCTTTGTGGCAACCCAAACCTTGAGAACACATGGTTCACCAGCAATGTGGCTGCTGTTTGCGCACTACAATCTGGTGCGGGAATGCACTCAATCCATTTTGACATCAAACATACCACACTCAAAATATAGCGGTGTCCCCTGCTCGACCTTTTTAAAGGACCTACATAGTCTATTTGCAAATCTGACCATGGGAGAGTTAGGCCTCTTTTCATCAATGGTGCTCTATGCATTGGTGAAGCAGGTTTAAATTGGGCGCATACTAGACATCCTCTAGTATATAATTCTACATCTTGGGACATATGTGGCCAGTAAGCATAATCTTTTAGTATTTCTAATGTCTTTTGTGAACCTCTATGGCCTGCAGTTATGGCATCGTGTGCATGGTGTATGTGCAGGTGCAGTGGAGTCATGACACGCCAGACCAAGATTTGATTGAGGCACAAAAGAATGATCAAATTTTGGGAATCTATTATAATCATTTGATGGATTTTGTTCAGGATCCATCAAATGATTATAATAGATTCCCAAAATTTGATCATTCTTTTGTGCCTCAATCAAATCTTGGTCTGGCGTGTCATGACTCCACTGCACCACCGGTTGATCTACCTCCTTTGGTGCTTTAGAACGTGTGACTGCATCAATTTGTATTTCACCCATTAAATAATCAATAGGTAGCAATTCTCCCATCACAGCCCCAATCTTAGCCAGATGGTCTGCCTTATCATTTCCCTCCTTATCCTCTCCTGGTGTTTTTAAATGCCCACGAATTTTTCTCCAGTATATTGTTAAATTATTTTCTGACACCAATTTGTCTATGGCTTGTATCATTTTTCCATGTTTAAGTGGCTTTTTGTTGTATGTAACCATGCCTCTTGCTTTCCAACCAGGCAAATACTCCACAAAGCTATTCCGTGCATAGTCAGAATCAGTCACCAGGACAATTTCACTGAACTTTTTATCAACTGCAGTAGCAATTGCTTTATAGATGGCTGCCAATTCCGCTACCTGACTGCTCCTATCTCCAATCCTCATCCCTATACTAGGAACGCCTTCACATTTCAACCAGACATTTCCTATTCCTGCCACTAATTGTTTATTACTGTCATTTTCAATGTGAAAAGCACAACCATCCACATATACAGTTGGCAAATCCTTGCATGTTTTTTCATCAAAAGCTTTGTGTGGTGATTGTTCAAATTCCTGCAAACTAGCTTCCACTTCCATTTCATTTGGTATTTGTTCAGCTGCACAGTCATGTAAGTCAGCTAACCCTTGAGCAATTGGGCTCTTTTTATTTTGTCCATATCTTACTTCTACGGGAAAACCTTGTAATGCCAGCGTCCATGAAGTGATTCTGGATTGCGCTAGATTGCCTGATCTAATTCTTTTACTCTCTAAAAATTGCAAAGGTTGATGATTTGTTTCAATAATCACCTTTTCTCCCTGAACAATGGGGCGGAAATGTTGTAGCGCCCACACAGTGGTTAATAGGGCCTTTTCGCATTTATTAAATTTCATTTCAACTTGGGAAAATGCCTTACTTGCATATGCAATGGTTTTGTGATTCAAATCGTGTTTTTGTGATAACACTGCTGACATACAATGTTCAGAAAAGCCTATTTCTATAAAGAAATCCCTGTTCTTTATGGGGTATGCTAAACATGGTGCCTTTACAAGACATTCCTTCAATCTAGCCACTGCATCAGACTGCTCTCTTCCCCATTTCCAGGGAGTATTTAGTTTAAGCAGTTTAGTCAATGGTTGAGTGATTTCTGCATAATTCTCAATGAACTTTCTGTTATAGCCTGTCATCCCTAATAAACTTTTTACTCCTTTCACATTTTTAGGATCTTTTAATCTTTGTATGGCCTCTATTTTCTTCCTTTGTGGATTTAGCCCATGTTCAGTCACTTCATGCCCTAGAAAGTTCACTTTTTTCTTGCACCATTGTGCTTTTTGCAAAGATACTTTGGCGCCTGCTTTCTGCAATTGGCCAAGCACATGTCTTATTTCATCAAAATGGCTTTTAAGGTTTTCATTTTTTATCAAGACATCATCCACATAAACTATTGTCCCTCTTTCCGCTGCATCCGGCATGGCCTTTCTCAAAAATATGCCAAATTCACTCCCACTATTGATGTACCCGAACGGAGCTCTAAGCCAGGCATATTGAGTCCTGTCAAATGTAAAGGAAAATAGGTGTTGTATCTCCTCTGCCAATGGCACACACCAATATCCAGATGTGAGATCTAACGTGGTAAATACATTTGAACCATGTATCTGAGCTAGGCCCTGATCAATGAATGGTAGTGGCCATCTAGATACTGGTACTCTTTTATTTAACTCTCTTAAGTCTGCACACAGCCGCCATTGACCATTTGGCTTTAACACACCTAAAATAGGCGTATTGGATGTGCTATGAATGGGCCTAATTATTCCCCGTGATTCCAAATTTTTAATAATCTCTGCCAATGATTCTAAACATGCCAGCGGTAGTCTATACTGGCGTACAAACACTGGATTTCTGCTACAACCTTCTGGTAGTGTGGCCACATGTAAATCAGTTAAACCACAATCATAAGCATCTTTTGCAAATACATCCTTAAACTCCATAAATATTTCCCTCAGATTGCGTCGATCCTCATCGCTGTTACATGCATCCGCTAAGGAGATCTGCTCTTCTACCATTCTGGAAAATTCTGGAAACTCTTCTGGTAAAGGAATCTCAGCGCTTTCCTCTAACTGTGTGGCTGTGTCTTTTTGTAGAGCTGCCACTTTCAAATATTTTGGCAGATCAGCTTCCACTTCAATGGGCTGATTTCCTGTTTCATTTTCATTTAAATTAAATATTATGCAATCCTCTTGATGGCAGCACACTGTCTCATTTGCATCATAAGGATACACAGAATGAATTTTAAATATTCCTTTGGGCTGAGAGTCCAGGTGTTCTGGTAACTCGCCCCTGGCATCTACATATTTTTCAGGAATATTCCCAATCACCATGTTATTTAAATCTGCCGTATAATGTGATTTTTGTATGGCCATTCCTAATGGGGAGTTTTCCTCTAAATGAACGTCCTGACAACCTTTATTATTTACCATGATTTTTACAGATCCCTCACCAATGTCTACCAATGGAATGTATTCATAATCCAGGCCTTGCTGTTTTATGGATTCATTCAGGCATACAAATGCATCAGAGCCTTTCATCTGCTGTCCATTTTTGCATTTCAGTGTTATTGCAAACTGTTTTGTAAATGCAGGAACAATAGTATTTTTCCTCATCTGTAATTCGACTGCATAAGGAACTAGTTGTGCACAATGATAAGCCCTTCTTTTGTCTCCAAATTCAGGCGCCGGCCCACCTAGGCGTGACCATATTTTTTGATTAAGGAAATCTAACACCATACACATTCTGTGCATGATGTCATTGCCCATGTAAAATTCATTTTGTGCTCCACTCACTATCCATACATTATGGTAAATTGCTTTCTGCCCAATGCTAATTTTAAGCATGCATCTGCCTGTAATTCGGTTTTCAAAGTCTGGACTGTCCAACCCAGAAACATATTGGTTTTTAATCCTAAATTTTGGGATTTCTTCCCTCTCCATAATTTTTTGCAACAATTTCTCATTAATGAAACTCCTTTCATGTTCAAGCGCTAAAGTGGCTTTTATTGTTTTAAGATAATCATTTATACCAGCGTGAACCCATGGTTGCTCATCTTCCATGTGTATCTCTGCCAGAGTGGTAATGTGTTTTTCTGAATCTGTTTTAGGAACAATATTCTGTTTGCATGTATTCTCTTTTAAATAGAAACGTAATGTGTGTTCGTCTATGGCAGTCTGCCAATCTTTCCTTGGGTCCAAGTATATTTGTACAGGTAGTTTTTCATTGTCGCTCTGATCTTTGTCTTGACACCTTAATATAACAGTGACACTAGGTATGCAGCTATTCTGGAGATATACCTCCACAGCATCATTTGTTTTGGCAATGGTGTGACATTCTTTTATATTGCTGTTTTGTGATTTTAGTTTCTTAGGCCTCAATGGTTTTTTGGTTAAGGACCACAGCACTCCATTCACCCCATCTATGAGAGGAGACAATCTTTTCAGGCAATCTGTCCCCATCAGAAATGGAATTTCACAAATAGATGTGATCAATACCTCTTGTTTCATTCTGTGCTTTCCTATTTTTATGTCAACCTCAGTTACACCTATGATGGGCACCTCCTCCCCATTAAAGTTATGCACTGGGCCTTGATTTGCCTTCACTGTGATCTGACTCTGTGGAGGCCTCCCTTCATTGATACTCTTTACCAGCTCCTTGGACATAATTGTGGCCTGTGCGCCAGTGTCAATCATAGCAAAGGTGTGGCATTTTTCTTCTACAGTGATGGGTGCATAATATCTGTCCTCAACTTCCTCTAATACACATAAGAAATGTGAATTCTTACTGATTTCAGGGCTCACCTTTCTCAGGTCTTTTTCACTTTTGGCTAAGCACATTGGTAAATGAAAAGACATTTTTCCCTCCTTTTTACCCATTTCTGTGCGAGATATTTTATTCATTTCTCCATGTTCAGAGGTTTTTTGGAGTGTGGCCACCGTTCGCCCATCCATCTGGGTAACATCAGAGACCACATTACAACCTTCCAACTGAACATGTGTCACAACATCATTCAGCAATTTGTCATTTTTTAATTCTGTGCATTTGTGATCATTTAGTGTAATACCAGCCCTTTCAGCCTCTTCAAAAATATGTGGCTCAAAGAATTTTTCAGGTGATTGACTTGTACCCTCCTTGTGAGTATTTCCTTTTTCTGTCTGTGTTTGGTAATTGTTTTGCTTGCCCAGGGAAGGAGCTATGGCATCCCCACTTACTCCCTGTTCACTGGTATTCCCCATGCATGAGTCATTTTTCTTAAATCTGTCCCTTTGTTCTTTTGGAATTCCTAATGTTTCTTTTTCATTTGTGCAAATCTTTACTGTTTTATTTAGCTCTAAGTTAAACCGTACCTCTTTTTTAGAAGTATTTGCACTTTCCGTCACAATTTCATTTACTGGTACTTTCATTTTTAATCCATTAGACATCTCAGAGTCGTTATGCAAAATTATATCAGAGCAATCTGTCATTTTGGCACTGCAGTTATCATGAGTACTTAGTCACTTTTCGGAAGCCCCCCGGTCATTGCTATGGCCATCAGCCCCCTCTTTGGAAGGTTGTTTTTGCGCTGTATAGAGCTTTCCTATTTGCTCAGCTAACATTTTCACTTGGGCCTCAAGGCATTGGAACCTTTCCACCTCTCTAGGATCCTCTTTCTGTGGCCTAGGTCGATATTGGTTGTTTTCCCCCTGATTGGATCTATTCTGATACCTCTCAGGTGATTGATACCGGTTGGGATGGTTTCTGAACTCTTGATTCATTTGTGGAGGGGAGCGGGTTGCACCCATCCTTTGATTATAGTCCCCTGGTGGGGAATCATTGTACTGGCGTGGACTGTAGTTCACGTTTTGCTTCATGTCCTGTTTCTCAGATTGTGGGTACTGGCCCCTATATTGATTTCCATTATCAGTAAATCGATCCACATATCGGGGCCTATCCTGATTACCATATATCATGGTGCTGGGATCAAATCTGCTCTGTGTCCCCAATGACTGGTAGGGACCATCATTTCTTTGATCTTGATTTTGTCTCTGATTATTGTTCATACCTGCCATATCAGACCGGTATCTTACCCGGGGTCTATCTCCTAAATATCTAGGGCTGATGTAGCTCTCTCTATTACTAGGATCATGTGATTGGAATATTGGTACAGTAAATGGCGATCTTTGTTGATTACCCCTTTGTTCAGGTGTCACATTATTTTTACCTTGGCTTTGAGCAGACTCAAGGGACATTTTGGCTGACCTGATTTCCATTACTGTGGCTGAGGGTTCTTTAGATTTAGGCCTAGTATCTTTCATTTTATCACTTTCTCTACCCTGACAATAGAGTACCTCATATAGCTTGGTGCTTTGATGTACAATCCATTCAAGGGACTTGTCACGGTCAAATTCACGGACCAATTGGGATATGATGTCTTTCTGTAGCCCATAGAAGTATGCGGTTTTAAACTCATTGGAATTTGAGTCAAAAGATACATCAAAGCGAGAGAATGCTCTTTTTAAATCTTGTAAAAATTGGCGAGGTGATGTATTAGGTCCAGCAGTAATAGTGTACGCAACTTTCTTTGCCTCCTGCAATGACTGAAAAGGAGAAAAATGGCGCCTAATTTCTTTTTCAAACTCCAGCCATGTCATATTCTGCTGTTCATTTAATCCCCTTATGATGCTGGCCGTCGGGGCATCTAAAGTTAAATGAAAATATTGTCTGTACTGTTCCTTAGGTATCTGGAGCGCTTTAAAAATGTCATGCACCGCTTCTAAGTGATCCTCAATGCAGCATTCACCTCCCTTTTTAAATGGTTTGATCAGGGCTTTAATGGATTTCATTATTTTTATGGGGCTACTTGTTGCAATGCATGGAATTGCACTATTTTGTGATTCAATCCTGTTTTCAGGTGTATGAGATTGGTGGCTGCCCCCAATGGGAGTATCAAATCCCCCAAGGGCGCTGCAACCAAGTTCAGTCACCGGCCCAGTCACTGGGGCACTAGCTCTTTGGGCAGAGCTAGAATTCACCTCCACTCCATTGAATGTGGTGCCCTGCCGCCTCTCCTGGGACCTGGGAATGCACATTTGCTGTTCTAAGTCCTTACACTTTTTAAGGAGTCTGTTGGCTTCATCATGCAAATAATTATTTTCATCACTCATTTTATTAATTGCCTCCTGCATATCGCACATTTGCATTTGGCATTCATTGAACTCTTTACTTCTCTTGTCTCTTTCTTGGATCATTTTAATCATTTCTTGTTCTACACTCTGGAGATCACCTTCTTTTTCGCAATGTTCTTTTTGTAAAATCTGCATTTCTGAAACAACCTCATCTTTATCCTGCCTAATGTGATCCACTAAGGCTTTTAAGTGTGTCAATTCTTGCTCACTATCTTCAAATTGTTTCTTGTTTTTGGATAACTGAGTATCAAAGTCTCTGCATTTTAATTGCATGTCTTTTTGGCATACATCCAATTCTGCTCTCAACATTTCCTGATTTTTACTTGCCCCATCTAATTCAGTCTTTAACCTGTTAATTAGCTGAGTATCATTCTCTTGCATTCGCAGTGACTTGTTTAAAATAAACCATATTTTGCCGCATAGCCGTATTAAACAGTCTTTCTCTGCACTTTTATCGGCTGCATTCAATAATCTTGTAAGGCAGACCTGAATTATGCTGCCTTCTGCAAAAATATTGTCTAGTTTTTCTTTCTGCACCTCACCCTGAATGCGGTTACTCCATTCTAAGGTACTGTTCGAAGACCAATTCCCATGTGCAAATAACTTTGCCTCTAAATATTGCACTAGATCTGAGAATGTGGTTTCCCTTTGTGACATTCTGAAATTCGTTTTTAGTGGCACACTGCTATTATAAAATGGGTTCCCTTTAATGTGCAAATGGCAGTGTGAGACACGCTTGCCACGCCCAGTAGGTACTCTATGATCACTTTCCCGGCCTGCAACGCACCATAAATATGTAGGGTATTTTGTGGAGATTTGGGGCCTGACGGTATTTTATTACCGCTGAGAAATAACTTAGCAATAATCACTCTTTGTATTCAGATTTGGCCATGTGCAACAATAATACAATGGACATGCATTATTTCAGCACCCAGACCTGCATATTTGGTATACGTGGTTGGTGGTATTTTGGTGAGCATAATTCCCTTGTTTTATTTGTGGCCCCAATGTCCAGAATCCCTTATCTTCGCTTAGATTTTTCGTGTGATCACTAGAGAGACCTCAGACCTGCATTCTAGGGAAACCACAATTTCCAGGGATAGTGTTGGTGCGCCACCATGGGCAAACTCACTGACTTATTTACGACAGAGAGCTATATGTGGTAGTCTTGTGGTAATTTCCACTACCTTATATACGGTAGGGAGCTATGTTCAGAGAGTCTCTCTTCCCGTTGGCTCATGTACCTCCAACAAGTTATATTACAGTCACTCACAATTATTCATACTGATTCTGACATACACACATCTGTCTTAAAATGACCATTGCACTGTTTAAAAATCTCCCCACATCATTGGCATTGCAATGGTAAATAGAAAATAAACCACCCGTCTGTTTTCAAATATTTTCTGTATTATAAAATTTGCATTTATACATAATCTCATTCTTTACAGCAATAAAAGGGAACAATCAAAGCATTTTCAATGACACACTGCAATTATAGTGGCGGAGAACAGAACTTAAATTGCAACATTAGCACTTGATTAAGACACGCACGGGACTTTCATTTTTCTACACTGACTGCATACTTTCGTGCACACACACAGCTCCCCCAGTTAGGTAATTACCTTATCTGTTTAGAGGATTCTCTCTGTGAATGTGGCTCTCTTGGCTTAACTCCAACGAAAAGGGACGCTTGCCTTCTCAAGCCGGGGTCATTGCCTGGAATTCTCAGCTTTTTCAGATAGGACAGCCTCTGCCAGTGGAAATGTAATTCTTTCAGCTTTCCCCAGTCTCGACTGCAGCAGGACACCCCCACAGCCAGGTCTTCTCCCCAGTAGTGCAGAAAGATGTCTCCTGTCTTTTTCCCTGCTACTGCCCACTAAAACTTTCCTCTCAGCCCTCTTTATGACGTGTTCCAATGAAATCAATCATCTCTCATCCTCCTACTTTTAAACAATAGCTTCGCTTATACATTTGCAATTGTTGCAAATCTGACTTCCTTCCTCCTGCAGTTACTGTGCACAACAACACGGATAATCCGGCAGAGAAGAGAGGAAAAATCTGCACACTCATTTAACTGGTTTTCAAAATATGCCAAATTCTGCAGTAGAGAACACATTTTATTAGTGAGTTATAATAAAATAAGGTTTTATTAGTCAGGTTAATGGTTAATATGTTAGCTGTTAATTTTCAAATGTGTCTCTAGCAATATAGGCATTTCAGGTAAAAAATAGTGTGCATTTTTAAATGAACACGTGTGCTTTTAACTGTAAAAATAGCTTTGCATCTTATATGTTAAAATCGTTTTTTGACTGAATAGCCTGTCTTTCCTTGTTAATCTGCTAACCCATATAGCAATGCACCGCACCCTTGTGGTGGTGCTGCAAAAAAAATGCTACTTGTGCAGTAGTGCTGTAATGCTACTTGTGCAGTAGTGCTGTAATGCTACTTGTGCTGTAACATGCCAAATATCCTTACAGTCCCCATTTGACCATGTTAACAGGTCATTTCTATGGCAATTTACAGCTTTTATCGAGGCTTGTTCAATCTAATAATATTATTGCATCAGAATAGATTAGTGAGGGTGTGATTTAATTCAGAAGGTCAATTGTCTGATCTGATAAGAACGAAGAGGGCTTAAAACAGGGCTATATATTAATTACATTGTAACAAGCCCAAGAAACAATCCAAATTGTAACTCTAATTTAGGATAACAGTATATTTGACGTTTAGCATCTGCTGATTACATTATTTTATTTCCCTTGACCCCTATTGACCTCTAGAGGAATCTCAAATCCTTTAATGAGTATGCCAATAAGTTGACTCTTGACAGTAAAGTAATGAAAACTAAAATCATGTGTTTCTCCACAGTGAGACCCCCTTGTAATTTGATTTAGAAGTTGGAGAATACTGGAATTGGACCGGTGGACAGCATTTGTTACTAAGTGAAATATATAAATAGAAAATTACATGTTTTTGTAATTCCATAAGAGAAGAGAATTTTGCCAAAAATGGGTCATAATGACTTTATAACTAGATGTTTTCACATATTTCTCTCATTAAGGGTTAACAATCCACAATTGTTTCAGCTTTACTTCATGGCTTAAAATGCTGCGTGTGCTTGTCACCTAGTTGTTTAACAGGTGTACTGATACCTGTGGGTTTCCGGCGCTCTATAAATAAATATCCTAACTCTAGGGGAAATGGTGGCATTCTATCTTAGGTGTTCCTAGTTGTATTCCTTTACACATTATTAGAATAAACATGCATCTAAACTGACTTGAATGTATTTCAAAACAAGAAAATCAGCGCCATATTTGAACATTATGTGTGCACATGAAAATACTCTACTGGGGATTTTATTAGAATTGGGTTAATCTGGCGATAATAATGTCTGTAATACTTTTGTAATAGCAATGAACGTTGTATGAAGCGTTTTATATGAAAGCAGACCAAATGTCTGCTAATAAAGTAAGTGAGAAGGAACGCTCAGAGATCTGGTTGGTTTCAGAATTTGCATTGTTTAAATTCACAAGTGATTGCTTAAGTATTCGTCACAATATTCCCTCTGAGTATTGAGTAATCAAAAGTTTGTCACCAAATTCCCAAGCATTGCCCCGAAGCGACAACAAATGATGTTTTGATTTAACAGGTTGCTTAATAACACATGTTTAGGTAGAATAATAAGCATTCCCTGTAATCTTCGAACCTGCAGGTTATATAATTTGGTGAATCATGTAAAGAGATCCAGACTTCTGTTTACAGAAGGCGATGCAATTGATGATAATCACATATACATATTCCTGAAAGATTCATAAAATATGTGCAGTTTTTAAGAAGCTAAATATTTCTGGAGCAGGATAATGAATGGAATCAGATAACACTCCTTTTAGGAGCCCTAGATTTTTGGGATGGAATTTTTAAATTAATAGAATCAGGAAATCATGTGAGATTCAAATAATATATGTCATTTAAACCTAATTTAAAAATGAAGAATAGAATGTTTATACAAATGTTTTTGTGAATTGTTTTAATTTTGTAATTTTGGAAATGAGTGTGAAAGTCATTCATGAGTGTGAAAGTCATTTATGAATGTGATGAATATGCTGTTTAAAGTTGAGCTTTAAGTACTGGATGTTATTGGTCTTTGCGTAAGGTTTATACATTTTTATAAACTATCATACAATAAATAAATACAAAAAATGTCTTTTCTTTATTGAAAGTATTCAATATCAATTTTTGTACTCTATGGGACTCCCAAAAACAACATAATTCTCATTGCTAATTATTTGGTAGTCAAAATTATGTATTCTGGAGGCTTTCCTCCTTCATGAGGAGAGATTTCAAAGAGCTCTTGGAAAATTTCCTAGCATGGCATAGACACTCTTCCAGGACAGTCCATCCCACTGTCTGTGCAGCCCACTCAGCTAAAGGCCCTGAGGCAAGGAGCAGTCCCTTCAGTAGCAGCTCCAGGCAGTGTTTGCCTGTGTTTGCTGTGGGAGCATGCAGGGCAGGGCAGCCATCAACCAGAAGCGACTGACAAGGTAAGAAAAGTGTGGGCAGGGAAATAGACATTAGTGCTCCCTATTTTAACTGTTCCTCCTCTATTGTTAAATGTGCATTCTGCTGCATCCTCTAATCCTCCTCTACCCCACGCGCAGCTCTCGCCACCGCTGCCCCCTTCCTGGTCCCCAGCCCGCCTCCCTCCCCGCCCACCGTGTCCCATTGGCCCATAGGCAGTGTGCTCTGAGGAAGCAGATCGTCCGTAGCTCACTTCTGCTTAGACTCCTGCCGGTGAGTTAACTTTAATTTGGAGCACCTGAAGTGCTTGCTGAGCCCCCATCTGCATCGCATCCATCCTCTAATCCTCGTCTCCCCACGCGCAGCCCTCGTCACCGCTGCCCGCTTCCTGGTTCCCCAGCCCGCCTCCCTCCCGCCCACCGTGTCCCATTGGCCCATAGGCCGTGTGCTCTGAGGAAGCAGCGGGCCGCGATCGCTTGTAGCTCACTTCTGCTTAGACTCCTGCCGGTGAGTTAACTTTCATTTGGAGCACCTGAAGTGCTTGCTGATCCCTCATCCGCATCGCATCCATCCTCTAATCCTCCTCTCCCCCATGCGCAGCCCTCGCCACCGCTGCCCGCTTCCTGGTTCCCCAGCCCACCTCCCTCCCCGCCCACCATGTCCCACTGGCCCATAGGCCGTGTGCTCTGAGGAAGCAGCGGGCCGCGATCGCCCGTAGCTCACTTCTGCTTAGACTCCTGCCAGTGAGTTCAATTTAATTTGGAGCACCTGAAGTGCTTGCTGAGCCCCAATCCGCATCGCATCCATCCTCTAATCCTCCTCTCCCCCACGCGCAGCCCTCGCCACCGCTGCCTGCTTCCTGGTTCCCCAGCCCGCCTCCCTTCCCGCCCACCGTGTCCCACTGGCCCATAGGCATGCGCTCTGAGGAAGCAGCGGGCCGCGATCGCCCGTAGCTCACTTCTGCTTAGACTCCTGCCAGTGAGTTAACTTTAATTTGGAGCACCTGAAGTGCTTGCTGAGCCCCCATCCGCATCGCATCCATCTTCTAATCCTCCTCTCCCCCACGCGCAGTTCTCACCACCGCTGCCCGCTTCCTGGTTCCTAGCCTGCCTCCCTACCCGCCCATGTCTCAAATTGGTCCTGACAAGAGGACCCCCATTCATAGCCACTCCTCCCAGGGCAGCCCTCTGCCCGGCAGCCCATTGGCTAAGGACCCAAGGCGAAGGACGGCTCCTTCAGGGACGGCTACAGGCAGTATATGCAGGTATCAGCAGGAGAAGCAAGAAGCCAACAAAAAGTAAGTGTGGCAAGGGCGGGGCTAGAAGCAATTACTTCTCGCCATACTACCCTACCACTCAACCTAGAATCCCATATCTGTAATATAATTGCATTTGGAAACTCAGTCCTATACATGTAAAATTTGAATTTAGAAGTGTGCCCAATAGCCGCTCATTGAAAGTTGCATTTAGAAGTGTGCCCAATAGCCTCTCTTTGAATTTAGAAGTGTGCCCAATAGCCTCTCTTTGAATTTAGAAGTGTGCCCAATAGCCGCTCATTGAAAGTTGCATTTAGAAGTGTGCCCAATAGCCTCTATTTGAATTTAGAAGTGTGCCCAATAGCCGCTCAGTGAAAGTTGCATTTAGAAGTCTGCCCAATAGCCTCTATTTGAATTTACAAGTGTGCCCAGTAGATGCTCATTGAATTTAGAAGTGTGCCCAATAGCCTTTCCTTGAATTTAGAAGTGTGCCCAATAGCCGCTCATTGAATTTAGAAGTGTGCCCAATAGCCTCTCATTGAATTTAGAAGTGTGCCCAATAGACGCTCATTGAAAGTTGCATTTAGAAGTGTGTTCAAAAGCCTCTCTTTGAATTTAGAAGTGTGCCCAATAGCCTCTCTTTGAATTTAGAAGTGTGCCCAATAGCCGCTCATTGAAAGTTGCATTTAGAAGTGTGCCCAATAGACGCTCATTGAAAGTTGAATTTAGAAGTTTGCCCAATAGACTTTCTTTGAATTTAGAAGTGTGCCCAATAGCCGCTCATTGAAAGTTGAATTCAGAAGAGTGGCCAATTGCGCCTCATTGAATGTTGCATTTAGAAGTGTGCCCAATAGCCTCTCCCTGAATATAGAAGTGTGCCCAACAGTCGCACATTGAAAGTTGAATTCAGAAGTGTGTCCAATAGCTCCTAATTGAATGTTGCATTTAGAAGTGTGCCCAATAGCCTCTCTTTGAATTTAGAAGTGTGCACAATAGCCGCTCATTGAATGTTGAATTTAGAAGTGTGCCCAATAGCCTCTCATTGAATGTTGCATTTAGAAGTGTGCCCAATAGCCTCCCTTTGAATTTAGAAGTGTGCCCAATAGCCGCTCATTGAAAGTTGAATTCAGAAGTGTGCCCAACAGTCGCTCATTGAAAGTTGCATTTAGAAGTGTGCCCAACAGTCGCTCATTGAAAGTTGAATTCAGAAGTGTGCCCAATAGACGCTCATTGAAAGTTGCATTTCAAAGTATGCCCAATAGCCTCTCTTTGAATTTAGAAGTGTGCCCAATAGCCGCTCATTGAAAGTTGCATTTAGAAGTGTGCCCAATAGCCTCTCTTTGAATTTAGAAGTGTGCCCAATAGCTTCCCTTTGAATTTAGAAGTGTGCCCAATAGCCGCTCATTGAAAGTTGTATTTAGAAGTCTGCCTAATAGCCTCCCTTTGAATTTAGAAGTTTGTCCAATAGCCGCTCATTGAAAGTTTAGAAGTGTGCCCAATAGCCGCTCATTGAATTTAGAAGTGTGCCAAATAGCCGCTCATTGAATTTAGAAGTGTGCCCAATAGCCTCTCTTTGAATTTAGAAGTGTGCCCAATAGCCACTCATTGAATTTAGAAGTGTGCCCAATAGCCTCTCTTTGAATTTAGAAGTGTGCCCAATAGCCGCTCACTGAAAGTTGCATTTAGTAGTTTGCCCAATAGACGCTCATTGAAAGCTGCATTTAGAAGTGTGCCCAATAGCCTCTCTTTGAATTTAGAAGTGTGCTCAATAGCCACTGTGTGAAAGTTGAATTTAGACTATAGGTGAAAGTTGAATTTAGAAGTGTGCCCAAAAGACTCTCGGCAAAAGTTGAATCTAAAATGTGACCAATAACCTCTCTGCGAAAGTTGAATTTAGAAGTGTGCTCAATATCTTAATAAATTAATACCGTGCCTTGTTGAACCAACTAATCTCCTTAAAACCTCTCTGTTAAAAGTTGATTCTAGAATCCAGAACTGAATAGCCTAATATCTTCCCTGTATTAAGTCTAATTGAGAGAATTGTGCCTATTAGCGTACCCTAATTTATCTGACTAGTGTCCAAATGAGTCTTTCTGTGCCTAGATCAAACTAGAAGTGTACACGACAGCAGTAAGGTTAGACGCGTGCCTAAAATACCCCTTCTGCGCAAAGTCTAAGTTAAAAGTATACCTAATAGTATATCTGTGTACTGTAGAATACAGAACTGTGCCGAATAACCTAATACTCACGCTATACAAAACTGAATCTAGAAGATAGACCTGATATCAACCCTTTACATCATCCCTGTGTACGGTTTGAACTTAGAAGTGTACCTAATATTACCTAATAGCCTAATATCATCTCTGTGTACAGTTGAATCTAGAAATACACCTAATAGTCTAATATTATCTCTGTGCAAATTGAACTTGGAAGTGTCCCTAATAACGTGCCCCCACTGAATTTAGAATACAATTAGAAAACCCTGCTAGACTACACCTAAAAGTTCAAAATGAGTGCACCCAGTGCACAAGAGCCTGTCGGTAACAACCACCCTAGACCACCCCCACGTCCCGATCTACCTGCCATCCCACCTGCCTTTGCACTCCCTACCATCCCCCTCTCCAAACACCAAGCCAGAGGGGCTCGATGGCGAGCCAGCCACCCTAAGGCCACACCTCCACCGAACCCCACCACCGACCAGCCAATGTTAACCATGCCCGCTCCCCTCACTATCATCCCGGGCACACCCTACCCTGCATTCATCCACCCCCCCTTGCCCACAAACCCCTGGCACTTTCCACCCCCGACCGCACGCTTTCCCCTCCCTAAAAACTGTACGCCTAGCCCTAGCAAGAACCGAAGCCACACCCCTCTCCCCCTCTGACTCCCCTGCCCTCTCTCACACTCCAATCCCCCAAAAAAAACAAAGAGGAAACAAACCTGGTCCCCCTCAATCTCTCAGCACTCCTCACCCCCCCTGCCGAGACCCACCACCACAATCTCCCAATCACCTCCGTCCCCCCTGGCTTCACCCTTCCTGAAACTCCTCTCCCTCGATTTCTCATCAACTGCAACCGAAACTCCTAACCGCCCTCACCCCTCCTTCAAATCCCCGAGCTAATCCCGATCATCCCAACCCACGCATCCACCCAATCCCACCCAAAACCCTGCACATTTTCTGCTCGCCCACTATTCCCATCGATCATCACCCACCCTGCCCTCCCTCCCCCTCTCCAGATTCCACTCTCTCCGCCACCACCGCCTTCCTCTCCAACTCCGAGACCAACCACACCTACCGTTGTGAACTGCGTCCTATTTAATGCCCGATCCGTAGCAAAAAACAGACACTGCATCTTTGACCTCCTCGCCTCGGAGAAACCAGACCTGGTTTTCATCACCGAGACATGGTTCTCTGACGACTTCGCACTAATCGCTAATGAAGCCTTCCCCCCTGAGTACTCCCTCATCCCACTGAACCGTCCCTCTAGAGGAGGAGGAGTTGCATACGTCTTCAAATCTCTCTTCCACGCCTCAATCATTGATAACCAACCTTCCATTCCTTCCTGTGAATCTCTCCTTGTTAAATTATCTCTCTCTCTGTCGCTCTCACCCAGCTTCCTAATAATCTACAGGCCCCCTGGCTACGATAGACAATTCGCAAACAACCTCTGCAACTATTTTGCCACCCTTTAACTAAACCATCCCAACCTCACCCTTCTTGGAGACTTCAACATATGGCTCGACATCCCCACCAACCCTATTGCACACTCTCTGGTTGACGGTTTAGACGCAATTAACCTCCAACACCACATAAATGGCCCGACACACTATAAAGGACACACTCTTGATGCCATCTTTAGCTCCAACACCATGATTCATCTAAACCCCCGCACTCCTATCATCTGGTCCGATCACTTCATTCTCTCTTTCGCCATTCGCTCACCCGACCCCCTTCCTGTCCTCGAATCTGAACCCCCGAATCTACGCAAATGCTGGAAAAAACTAATAATCGTCCCGGACCTAGCCGACGCACTCCTCCAGTCCCCTCCTCCAACCTGCCAACTCACTAAACAACTAACCCCTGACGCCTTTGACTCATGGCTCAACGTATCTCTGATGGGGCTCACACCCCCTTGCAAACCATCAACCCGCCGTGACCTCTTCCCCAGATGGTTCACTCCTGAGCTGAAGACCACTAAACAACTATATAAATACCTAGAACGCAAATGGCAGAAAGACAAAACCCAGGAGAGTAGGACCACCTTGGCCCGTCACCTTCGGTACAAGCTCGAAATCCGGAAAGCAAAATAAGCCCACTACAACTCCCGAATCCTAAACTGCAAAAACCCAAGCAAAGAACTCCACAAACTCATCGCCGAATTCACCAAACCAGCCTGCACCACGACCGTCCCGACTCCCTCACAATCACTCCCTCCACTTTTACACCACGGCTCTCGAAAGAACAAAACGTCTAGCCACCAAACTGGCTCTCTCACATCCTCTAGGCAATACTCCCCCCTTACCGGCTAGCCCACCAGCTGCGACCACTACTCAACCAACGTTCGAATCCTTCAGTCCAATATCACCAGAGCAATTTCTCAAACTTCTATCTGCCGGCAAACCATCTGGCTCTCCGCTGGACCCCTGCCCAGCCACAACTCTCAAAGAAATTTTCGCTTCAACCTGCGCAGGAGAACGCGCAAGATCCATCATAAATGCCTCTCTTTCCTCTGGGATTTTTCCCGACGCATTCAAAATGGTTCATGTCAAACCTCTAATTGAGAAACCCACCCTCGACCCTCTCGAGCCAAAAAACTACCGGCCCATCTCAAACACCCGTATCCTTGCCAAACTCATTGACCGAACCGCCTACTCCCAACTAAATGCATTTGTCGAAGCCAACAACCTTCTAGACCCCGCACAATCAGGTTTCAGAGCTCGTCACGGAACTGAAACCACCCTAACCTCAATATGGGATGACCTTAAAATGACAGCAGACTCTGAGGGATGCGCCGCACTAATCCTTCTTGACCTATCCGCTGCCTTTGACACTATCAATCACTCAATCCTCCTAGACCGCCTCCATTCCCTAGGAATTCATGGAACCGCTCTTAAATGGAAAGCTTCATTCCTCAAAGAGATACCAAATAACAATATTCTCCACCTATACCTCCCAGGACCGACCATTCGACACGGGAGTCCCACAAGGAGCATGCCTATCTACCCTCCTATTCAATCTCTACTTGATCACCCTCCCACCAATAATTTGTTCACACAACATCTTGTTTTACAACTACGCCGACACTCAACTAATTCTAAAACTTATGAACTCAAAACCCAACTCCAGACCTGACCTGGCCTCCTGCCTCCTTGACATAGAACTCTGGGTGACCCAAAGCCACCTCTTGTTAAACCCCTCCAAAACAGAAATCATGGTATGTGGCAACTCCGAACTTCTTCCACACCCACTACCCTGGCCATCCACCATGGGCAACCCACCGACCCCCTCCAACTCAGTGAAAAATCTTGGATGCACCCTGGATGCTGACCTAACACTCTCGCGCCAAGTCAACAACGTCTCAAAGTCCTTCCACTACCACCTTAAAAACCTTAGACGCATCTTTCCATATTTCTCATTTCCCAACAGACTCTCTGCGATTCAATCAATCGTTACATCAAGACTCGACTACGCAAACCCCCTACACCTCGGAGTCCACGCGTACCAACTGAATAAACTCCAAAGGGCCCAAAACGCGACAGCCAAAATGCTACTTGCACTCAGCCCAAGAGACCACATCTCCCCAGCCCTTAAGATGCTGCACTGGCTTCCAGTAGCATGAAGAGTGGCCTTCAAAACCTTATGCATCTCCCATCGAGCGCTGCATAAAACCAGACCTCAATATCTTCAAGACAAGCTAAAACCCTATAACCCCCACGAACCCTAAGATCAAGCTCAGCTGGTCTTCTAGTCATACCTAAGACAAACTCAGTCAGATTAGGCGGATCGTCATTCTCAGCCTTAGCCCCCACGCTGTGGAACTCACTCCCACCCCACATCCACCTAGCTGAGGATTTAATGTCTTTCCGCAAACTGCTGAAAACCTGGCTCTTCCCCTAAAACCAACCCGTACCAAGCTAACCCAACAGACCAAAAGCATCTCAGTGACACCAATTTCACAAACTACCTGATGCAAGAAATGGACAGCTAATAACCCATAATATAAGCTAGAAGGACAGACATAATTAAACGAGAAAAGTAGATCAAAGCAGGGAAATGGCTAATAAGAATAATCATACGGAAACAGTAAAGAGATTTAAAACTCTGTGAAATGGACATAATGCACAAGGAGTGACTGAAGTGAATGGCGTGGATGCAATAGATAAAACTGATGAAGCCTGTGGAACAGATGAATGCCCTGAGTGGAAGAATGCATGAGTGGAAGAACAGATAACTATATAGTTCGAACGAGTGTATAAATCGAATGACTGAACAGATCGGATGAGGGTATTGAATAGATGATCAAAATGAGCGGATAACTGTGTAGAATGGTTGGGTGTATAGAACAGACGAGCATGTGGAACAGATGAGTGCGCAAATAACAGAGAAGCAAGTAAAACGCAGGAGTGCATAGAACTGATGAATGGGCAGAACGGAAGAGAGTACACCGGATTAATGGGTGGAACAGATGAGTATATAGAGCGGATGAGTATGCAGAGCGCAGGAGTGTGGAGAGCGGATGATTACGGAAGTGTGGAGAATGTGTAGATCGCTGGTGCAGATAAATGTACATCCCTGGCGAATGTATAGGACAGATGAGTGTATAGGACAGATGAGTGAATAGAACGGATGAGCGTATAGAAAGGATGAGCGTATTGAGCGGATGAGTGTATAGAGCGGATGAGTGTATAGAGTGGACGAGTATATAGAGCGGATGCGTGTATGGGGCGGATGAGTGTATGAGGCGGATGTTTGTATGAGGCGGATGAGTGTATAGGGTGGATGAGTGTATAGGGCGGATGAGTGAATAGGGCGGATGAGTGAATAGGGCGGATGAGTGTATAGCGCAGATGAGTGTATAGGACAGATGGGTGTATAGGGCGGATGAGTGTATAGGGCAGATGAGCGTATAGGGCGGATGAGCGTATAGGGCGGATGATTGTACAGGGCGGATGAGTGTACAGGGCGGATGAGTGTATAGGGCGGATGAGCGTATAGGGCGGATGAGTGTACTGAGCGGATGAATCAGTGGAAATCAAGAGCGCATAAAGCTGATGAGTACACAAAGCAGATGAGTGCGGAGAGAGGATGAGTGTGGAGAGAGGATGAGTGCAGATAGAGGAGAAGGGGGGAGCGGATGAGTGCGGGGAGCGGATGAGTGCATAGGAAGGGTTTAGTGCGTAGGAAGGGTGGCGTGCGTAGGAAGGGTTGTGTGCCCAGGAGTGGTTGAGTGGGTATGTGGGGCTGCATGCGTAAAGGGGTTGCGTGCATAGAGGGGATGAGTGCGTAGAGGGGATGAGTGCATAGAGGGGATGAGTGCGTAGAGGGGATGAGTGCATAGAGGGATGAGTGCATAGAGGGGAAGAGCGGATAGAGATGCTGAACGCATAAAGCAGACGGAATGAATAAAGAATATAGATGTAGTCTATATGTATAGAACAAATTTTATACGTGAATGGAATTGATCATATATATTGATAGAACGGGTGACGGATGTGAATGGAACAGATGATGCACGTTGACGCAACAGCCAACATATGCAAATTGAATGAATGCCATATACTGACGGATTGGGTGCCATAGGTAGATGATCAGATGCCGTATACAGATGAAAGGAATGACGTATATGGGTCAAACGTATAACAAAGGTGGATGGAAAGAATGAAATATGATGATGCAACGGATGAAAATATATGGATGGAGTGCATAAAACAACTTGGAATACACTAAACGGCTCGGGGTAAACAGAGAGCATCTGACTGCGTGTGGCGGAGAGGACTGTGGGCTTGGAGCTGACAGGAGTGCATACATGAGACAGACATGAGTGCATGCATTGAGCAGACAAGAGTGCATGCATGGGGCAGGCTGGAGTGCGTGGGGCTAAACTCGAGTGCATGAGCGTGTCGAGCGGGCCGAGGGTGTGGAGCCATCTGGGGTGCACAAAGGTGATAGAAATGCGTGACATATATAGTATGGTCTGGAATGTAGAGAACATTAAAAAAGACCTAATATCACATCATAACACACCACCACACTTACTCTCTCCTTACACCAACACTCAACTAGAACACATATATACTATGACACCATTCGGTATAACTGTTCTCATACCAACATTCTGCCTCATACTCCCCATCACTCTAAATAAACACTGCTGGTTACCCACCCTCCAGCCAGGCGTCCTCTTCAGGCCTAACGTAGCCACAATCGATCTGGATAAATCCTGCCAGAACGAACACATACTCCTGACCTCTCAACCACCACACCTACCGCTAAGAAGCAGCTATTACACTAATACCGCACCAGCTGCACACATATCTGGTGCTCACACGCACCTCGAATCTCTCTACTCTCTCTATTGACCTGAACTTGGGTTCCCAAGGGCGTTCAAACTACCAGCGCCTTCAGACCATACCAATGGTAAATAAGGCGCTATATAAATGCAAAGTAACATAACATAACATAACATAACCTATCCTATCTCTCTTTCAAAGTCTGGAAGGAAGAAGTTCAAGAAGGATCTCCTTGTCTCCAATCCAGGCCTGCACATCGCTGACACTTATATCAACACTTCTTCCAGGCAGACTGTCAATGACATCCTCTTTGTGGTTTCCTCTCCGGACCTTGGGATTCCCCATATGGACTCAGTTCTCTCCCCTTTTTCTTCCTCTCCCATTAATGGTGGCACCCATTGAGAAGTACTCTTGGCATACTTCCTTTCCTGTAGGGCCGTCATTAATGTCTACCAAAATGGCACTGTCATGGTACAGGGCTCTAAGCCCAACTGCCTCCATCTTGATAGGTGTCTTCCATCTCTCATCAACGTCCTCCTTTCTCCTGCCACTCCTCCCTATGCAGCCACCGACGGTTTGTACCACATTCCTGTACCCCTCCTCGGTAGACCTACGAAACTGGTAACCAGCTCCAAATAGGTTCTCTCAACTCTCTCTGTCGTAAAACATTCCTCTGACATCTGCCACCTCCTTGAAGACCTCGACTGTGACATCCTCGCTCTCAACGAGATGTGGTTCATGGCCAGCGCTGTCACGGCTTTTGACACTCTCCTTCCAGATGGCTACAAGATCCTCTCTAAGCCCAGGGCAAACCGGTCAGGGGAGCGGAGTGGCCCTGATCTTCCCTGAATGGGACACTGGTACTATCATACCCACCCAGTCCTGTTCCCCTTTTGTATGCCTCGCCTGCAGGCTTGGTGTCTCTCTTATCCTCTTGCTGACTCTGGCCACCATCTACAGGCCCCCTGGCCTGGTCTCCCTCTTCCTCTCAGAGTGGTTGGACCTCATCTCTTCTCTCCTGTCCTCTACCTCCAAACATCTCTTCAGAGTCTTCGATATTCACCTTGACTCCCCTGATGCAGCCTCTTGACTCTTCCGCAACCTCTGTAACTCTGTCCCTCTCCATTCTTCCCTTTGGTCCAACGTACTCAGCCAGACACACTTTGCATCCTCTCACTTATGCAGACATTTCTATCTCCAAACTTCTCACAACCCCTCGCTCCTGGTCTGATCATCTTCTCCTGTTATCTCACCTGGACTTCCTGGGTCCCCCGGCTAATTCCACATCCGCATTGCCAGTTTCCTTCTCTGTCATTTGACCTATGAAGCAAGTGTCTGTTGCTGCTTTTGCTGACACCTTCATTCCCCCTCCACCTCCTACCACAGACTCTCACTCTGACACAGCCCTTACTAACCTTCAACTCTCCATCTACAACACTCTGGACATCGTTGCCCCTTTCATGAGAATTTGCATGAAGCATGCCTCCAAGCGCAACACCTGGTATGACTCCAAAATGGCCTCTCTGAAACGTAAGTGCAGAGCTGGTGAGCGGAAGTGGCAGGCTTCAGTCACATCCGCTGACAAACTGGCCTGCCGCCTGCTCCAAAGGCAATACCGACTTTCCATCTGGTCGCAGAAGAGGGCCTACATCCAAGCCCGCATCTCTGGGGCCACTAACAACACGGCTGCACTTCTCAAAATCTGTAAGGAACTCGCCAATTCTACTGCAGTCTCCACTTCCCTGGCCGTCTGCACTGCACTGGCCTCTCACTTCATTACTTAAACTCAGGACATCCTGTCCTCAGCCTCCTCTACATCCCTCCCTTGTCCTTCACCAGCTCTCAGGCCTCCCTTGCCGCCCTGTTCCCTCTACTCTCCTCTTTCTCTCCTGTATCAATTGATGAGGTTTCTAGACGAGTCAGCTCTATGAAAGTCTCATCCAAACAGGTGCTCCCCTGCTCCTTCAGAACTATCAAGGAAAACATTGGGCCTCATTACGAGGTAGGTGGTAAGGGATTACCGGCACCGGTAAGGACACCAGTGCTGCTAATCCCTTACCATCGTATTCCGAGGTCCCTTAGCGGGTCCCTTCCTTAACGCCTGGTTTTTCCAGGCGTTATGGATGGGACCCGTTAAGGGACTTCAGAGCTAATAACGGTACCGCAAATTGCGATACCGTTATTAGCTCCATCCCCATTCCCATTGAGCCCTACGGGGGCCCGAATGGGAATGGGGAATGGTTCCCGGAATGGGGATTTACCGGGTCCTCCAAGGTTGGAATGAACCGGTAAATCCCTATTTCGGGAACCCGGACCTGGAATGCGGTAAGGGGGTAGCCATGGTGCTAGTAGCACCATGGCTACCTCCTACCTCGTAATGAGGCCCATTGTCTCCCTTGCTCCAGCATTGGCTGATTTCTACAATCACTCCTTTGCCACTGGATCCTCTCCCGTTACTCGTCAAGCACTCCCTTGTGAACTCTATCCTTAAAAAGCCGTCTGCCACCCTGTCCGGCAACCTGCTGCCATATCTCCATTACCCCCTTCCTGGGCAAACTCTTGGAGAAGCTGGGCATCTCCCAGCTCATCCACCACACTGAATCTGTTGGTTGTTTCCGCAACCATCAGTCTGGCTTCAGAGCTACCAGAGGCACGGTAACTGCAATTCTGAACATCCATGAAGACTTGCTCTCTAATCTCGATTCCAACTTCCCAACCATTCTCATTCTTCTTGACCTTTCCTCTGCATTTGATACAGTCAATCATGCCACCCTCATGTGACATCACAGACCTGGCTGTGGTCTGGTTGACCTCCTTCTTCTCTGACCAACCTTCCTAGGTTCAACTGGGCCCTTTTCTCTCCTCCATCTCACTCTCCGTCTGTGGCAACCCTCAGGGGTCTATCCTCTCACCTTGGCTTTTCAACATCTACCTTGCCCCTCTAGCCTATTTGATCTCTGACCTCTCTCCTAACTTCCAGTGTTATGCGGATGACACATAGCTCTTCTTCAAGATTCCCTCCTCTGCCTCCTCCTCCTCTCTCTTTCCTGTCTGTCTGTCTGCTATTCAGGCATGGTGCATTGTGCTAATGATCTCTGCCTTAATGCCAGTAAGACTGAGATCCTTCTCATTGCAATCCCAGCTCCCTCCTACACATTGGTAGCCTTCCATGGTCCCCCTTACCTCACCCTTCTGTGAGGCAAAAACCTTGGTGGCATCTTCAACTCCTCTCTCTCACATCACAGACTTTGCCAAGAAGGCCCACTTTCAACAGAGCCTCCTCAGAGGAATTCTCCCTTTCCTCTTCTTCCCCCAGAAACTCAATGTCTCCAGAGCTCTAGTCCTCTCCAGGCTGGACTACTGCAATAGCCTCTTCCTCAATCTGCCTAACCCCTCCCTTCGCCCCCTTCAACTAATCCAGAATAGCACGGCAAGACTTATCTTGGCCTCAAGCTGAGATGCTGCATCTTTCTAGCCCTAAAATCTCTCGAACGACTCATTGTTGCAGCAAGGATCAAGTTCAAGACCCTCTGCATCATCCACAAGGCTTTCTTGAGCCTGGGACCCGATACATCCGAATCTCTCTCCTTAAATACCCCCCTGCTAGAGCCCTGGTCTTCTAGCTCCAACTCTATGCAGATCAGACCATTTTTATAAGGATTTTAGCCCTTTTACTGTGAGTGTCATTACCTCTCTCGGCCTCTAGAGACTGTTCGAACTACTTTCCCCTCAATGTCAGATCTGATTTGGTGTGAATCTGACCATCCAGCAACATTTGTTTCTTTGCTTCTTCTGAAAGAACTGTGTTCATGTCTGGGACCCGTTTAGTGTCTGTACTTTTTGAATGCTGGTCCAACCTGTCCTGATAATCTTAGCAAACTGTGCATTTGCTGTCTGAGCTGTTCAGGCTTAGGTTTTCTGCTGGCTCAGTGAGACAGGGTCCCTATGCAGTTTTAAGGCTTCTCAAAGTGTCCCTTTTACCTAAGTGTAGCTGCCCCCTCCATCTTGGTTTACATGACCACTCATTTCAGTTATGTACTGCATTAAGCAAGCTTTATTTATATCTTTGTTGCGTCTTGTGTTTCAGCATAAACAAGAGAGTATATGTTTTCTAACCTAATGGATGCAAGCATGTTCTTCGTGTCTATGTGTAATTTGACCTACTGTTCATGCATCTTTGTGTTGGATGTGGATGTGCATCGTGTCTAATGCACCTGCATGTGTTGGCCTCAGCCATGACGGCATTCCCCTTCAACATGGTTACAGCTCATTTAGTTGCTCCACCGTCTGCAGGTTTATTACCTCAGTGACGTCATCTGGGCTACCTCAGTGAGTAGCGTCTCTCACTTTGGCGGTACAATGGTGGGGAGAGGGTAGACACAAGGAGTAATGTACACCATTCATGTCTGTAACGTCCAAACGGGAAAAAGGGCCATCGCAATGATGGACATGTTCATTTGTCTCTCTTCATTCCCCCCTCTGGCCGAGTCATCGACCACACTTATTGGAGTACTCTCCTAACTAACAGATGTCTTGGGGGTCCACATCATCTCCACCCCACTCAGGTTATCATGATACTTCACATGATCATCCGCACTCCAGGTCATATAGCGGCACTCCCCATTTGGCTTGCTCCATACCCAACTGTCCACATAATTGTGGGCATCCCGGAGATAGAATAATTTTGTGCCTGGAGGAAGGAGGGAATTTTATTTCAGGTGTGACTGTTGCACTTCAAATATTTGTGTTTGCCCATCTGTCTTAGTATCCACATCTACTAGTATTTTCATTCCTATTGTTTTATGGGTTGTCTTCTTACAGTGTGCTATGGCTACTCTAATGACACAAAATCCAAGTAGTACTAGTACTTGTGGTGCTATGAGTACTTTTAGGCCATTTGCCATCCATGAGGGAATTCAGTAAAAAATATATGACAGCCAATTGTCATCCGCTTCCACTAAGTTTGTTTCTTCCTCCATTTTTGCACAGGTCTCACAGCAGATTTATTGCTTCTTTGAGGGTCCCATTTTGCTCATCGTAGGCAGGTAAGTATGTACAGTGGGACGGCATTATTTTTGTGCAGAAGCCACACTCCATTGCTGTAATAAGGTCAAGAACATACCTATTTTTAAGAGTCATGATCCTCACAGTTCTAAGCTCTTCCTTTATGGCATTGAACCCCTTTACTGTTGAGTTGATTGGTTGTAACAGCTCCCAACATGTAATCTGCAACCACTTGGCGTTCACGTTCACCTGTACTCCAGGAACAACAGAGTCAAAGAACATCTCTGTTCTACTGAACAACCTGTGCTCTTCTGATATCATGTCAAGTGCTGTTTACATTTTGCTGGAGACCTAATTTCCTATCTTCACTCTGCTCAGCTCCAGTGACCTTTGCTTCCTCTGGTGTGCGTCCATTTTAGGGAACCCATCTATCTTTGTGTCTTTCTGGGGCACCACCAAGGCTGGTGTGTTCAGCACCAGGGTACATATTCCTCCCCAATCCAGAGGCAACTGCATGTAAGCTTTGGAACCACAGGCCCAATAGTGGTGCATGAGTACTGCTGTGCCGACCCTCATACCATGTATCTTCAAAATGTGTTTGCACAGTCTATTTTCTCCAACCTTTATTGGACCATCATTCTGGTAACAAAGTGATGCATTCTTGAGGGGTATTATGGGTAGAGGGCCTGTTTCGTTTTCTACCGATGTGAGCAACGTGGAATACTCTGCCCAATCCTTGAGTCACTCATCATGTTCTTTCTGAACCACTTCCACTGGAACTGTCAGGAGCACTTGCGTTTTGCATCCCATCAGCCCTTCAACCCATTCTTCTCCTGTAAACACCTGCCCATATACTAGTAGCTGGGGCCTCTCCCAGCATCCAGGTATTACCAGTGGTCGAAGTGTTCGAAAAGAAGTAGTGGAATTATGTTCCCTACTGGCCTGCAAAGCTCCCCACAGACACCATCGCCACGCCCCCTCCCATGCACAATAAAGCCCACAAAACACATTTGTCTGCTCTTTAAGGAAACGTCCTGTGCAGTGCAGTGAAAGTGCACGTTTCAACTACTTCCTACGCTTTTATTTTAAAATGAAACCATTCTGGAACGATTTATTTTTAAAATAAAAGTATAGGAACGGTAACACTTAATATAAAGAAGTAGAGGAGCACCGCTACCGACCGCTCCCGTCCCTTCGACCACTGGGTATTACCCCTATCTCTTTCTTCCTGTTTTCAGTCACTGCAATTCCTTTTGTGTTACTATTCTATCTTCCCCTCTGTTAGGGCCACCCAGTGTATATTGTATAATTTTATCTGTGCTCCAATAATTCTCTATCATTGTCTGTGTTTTTATAGAACTATCCTCATAGGGGAATGTCTTCTGTGACATCCATCATAGTGTAGCCAACTTTCCTTGGAACTGGCCCCTGGTTGTGCAAAGTGCCAAGTACTTTAGGCACTGTCCCCTAGTTGCTGAGATCTTAGTGTCTACGAAAGAAAGTCATGGAGGCACTCATGGTGTGGGGAATGGGAGAACAAACATAGCCATTCTCCCCTGTGACCACTCTCCCCACATGGGTCATGTGCTGGGGTTCCATAGCAGAGGAGAAACAGATAGATAATAATAAATAAATAAATAATAAAGGCAACAAACAGTGGTAGTGCAGCCAGCAATTTGAAAGTGCTAGGTTTAAGGCAGCGGACAGGGTAGGTCTGATAAGTGCAGGAAGAAAAAGGGGTGTGCTGTATGGGTACAGATACAGACCCAAGAGCAAGGGGTGGCCCGGAGGCAGTGCGGGAGGGTGGCAGGGTGAGAAGGTACCTGGGCCCGGAGGACAGAGGGTGGCCAGGTGCACGGTGCCAAGAGAGAACAGATCAGCAGGGGAGAGGGGGAGCGATGGCAGAAGAAAAGAGGAAGGACTTGAGGTGCTTCTGGAACCAGAGATGGTTCTCCTCAAGTTTTAGAGTGGCAGAGAGATTGTTCCAGAGGGAGGCCCCAGGAAAAGACAAAGATCTACCCCCTCTCTACTCTGCACTCTTTGTTCTTGTTCTTCTTCTTGCGCTGTTTTGTCTGGGAATTAGGGCAGGGGGTGTCACATGTACAGGGTTTGACGTCTCCAATGTGGAACCGGGATCTATTCCCTAACAATTTGACAGCTGTGGGGGTAACATTGTCAACTGTGAAAAGTCCATCAAAGCGAGGCTTGTGCCACGCCTAGCTAATATTTTTCATAAAAACTGTCTCTCCGGGATATAGGGGAAGGGGTTGGAGCAGTTGTTGTGGGTTCACTGATGCAATGTCTTCCTCTTTATTCTTTGACCTCCTCTGCTGTACTCAAAGCTGTTTGAAAATAAAAGAAACACTCGCCATCATAGCTGCAAACTATTCATGCATTTCAGTTCCCAAAACAACAGCAGCATGCTCGACATAAGTTAGCGCTTTAGTGGGAGGAGAAAATGAGATATGCATGCAGTGTCCTGTTACCAGTTCATGAGGAGTTAAGTGGTGGTTGAATGATGCAAAAAGTGCTAGGGGCAGGTAATGGAGCCATCCTTTTTTAGTTTTTCCTTGAGCAGACCATTTTACTGCTCACAAAGTCCATTCGCTTGCGGGTGACAGGCGGAGGAGAATTCATGCTTAATCCCCAGTAGGTTTGTTATATGCGCAAATATTTAATTTATAAAAGGCTGTCAATTGTCAGACCAGAGGACTAGGCACATATCCCATCATGGGAATTCCTCTCTTACAAGGAATTTTGCAGCACAGCCAGAGTTGGGGTTGGTGCACAGACCGGCTTCGATCCAATGAGAGAAGGGGCATACGGCAACTAGCATATACCTGTAGTCGTTACAGTTGTGAATCATATCTGCATGATCTATATGCAGATGTTGGAAGGACCCAGTGGGCCCGGGTATTTCTCCTCTCACTACTTGCAACGTGTGTCCTGCTGCATATCATTGGCACACAACACAATAAAAAGGCAGCAACATGCTCTGCCAGATTTGGAGTGACCCATTGTTCTGCCATCTGTGCTGCAAGACTCTCTTTACTTGTATGGGTTGGATGATGGAGCTGCACTAATGCTACCTGCAGTAATACGAGGGACATAACTGGTTTACTGGTGTTTTATTGTCACCATACAGCATCCATGGGGGACACTGAACAACCCCTCATTTTCCAAAGCTCCTGCTTCTTCCGGTCGGGCTTCTCCCTTGAGTTCTATTATCTGGGTAATGGCAGTGAGTTGAAACCCTCCTTCAATGTCATGTTGCGCGTTTGCGTGTGTTTGTTAGGCAGGGTGTCAAATTCAGAGATTTCTGAAAAATATGCTTCTCTTTTGGGCTCTGCATCTGCAGCTTCGTTGCCCCGGTCATGTGGGTTGTGCACTTCACAATGGCAATGGCTGCTAGGAATTATAGTGCATTTATGAGCGTGTCCAATAGGAGCACATGTTGCAACAGCGTGCCATCAGCACGTAAGAAGTCCTGCTATTTCCAAAGTGACAGTCCTGCGTGTACTGTTGATGTCATGTAGATGGAGTTAGAATACACTCTGATTTCCTCATCCTCGTGTGTTTCAGGGGCTACAATAAGCACTGCTAACTGTGCTGCTTCAGTTATATAGTGTGAGGGCAAACACTTGCTTGCTACTACCTCAAAAATCCCACTCTGTCTCACTTTCACCACTGCCGTCCCAGTGTGTCTTTCATCCTAGGTCTGGCCAAATGTTGAAGACCCATTAATAAATAGCACCCCCCGATGATGTTTTCGCTGACGTCAGATATGTCATAATAATATTCTGTATATTTGGTAGAGTCATGTACATAATCCCCTTCCTCAACTGGTTCTGCTATGAAGGTCACTGGATTCACTACTCTGCACCTCACCACCTTTACTGCTGGGTTCAAAATTATCACTTCATACACCGGTGCTCTCTGTGTTGCCAATTTGCTTTTGGGTTTCTCAAGAATGGCAAATAGGGCATGCTCCACATACAGTGTTATTCTGCAGCCCATTGTGATATCTGCTGACTTCTCAATTGCAGATGCTGCTGCAGTCAATGGTTTTTCACAGGGGTAATGACCCTTCATTACTCATATAAAAGCCCACTGTAATAAGCTAAGTGTTGCTAAGGGTTTGTGTCCCAAGGTAGTCTTCTGTGTGAGCACTGCTGTCATCACCACCCCATTGGAGTGTGAAAATAAATAAAATTCTTCATTATAGTCAGGGATACCCAAAACTGGTACTAAACATATTGCTCTTTTCAATTTGTCAAACACTTCTATCCTTTCCTTTGTCCAGGCTATCTCTCTGGCTACTTTAAGTCCTGCTAGGAGGGGCCTAACGTATGTGATGTAATCAAAAACCCATGCCCTGCAGTAAGTGCGTAAACTCAAAATTGCTGCATCTCCGTCACTGTCTTGGATGAAGGTGTTTTGATGGTTGAATATGCCCTTTGTGGGGTCGCTTTCCTGCCTTCCTGTGAAATCGCTGCCCAATGTATAGAACCTCTTTCTGACAGTATTGTAATTTGGCCTTCTTCAACTTGCATCCCTTGTCAGTAGCTGTATTGAGTCCTTTCAACACTGTTCTTCTGTCTCACTACACACCAAAATATCATCCACATTCTGAATTACTGTGCTGTCCATGTGCATGTTCCCCAAATCCATTTGAAGTACTGTGTAAAATATAGACAAGGACTTACAATACCTCTGAGGTAATCTTGTATGTTTCTACTTTTTATTTTTATATGAAAAAGATGTCAAATCTTGTGATTCTTAATGAATGGGTTTTGAGAAGAAAGCGTTTTTCAAATCGATCACTATGAAGTGTGTAGCTTTTGATGGGATGTTGTTTAAAATGATGCTGGGGTTTGAAACACATTAAAATTCTGCCTCAACAATATTGTTTAGGGGATGAAAATCCTGCATAAATCTTCATGACTACCCAGTTACTTTCTTCACTGGGTACACAGCCATGTTGCATGGGGACTCTGAGGCACTGGGATGTGCCGCTGTATTAGTGCTGGATTTGTTTAAAAAATGCCCTCCTCTGCTTCTATGGACATGGGATAATGCTTCACTCTGGGTAAAATTGCTCCTGGCTTCAGTTTAATCTTTTTAATACCATTTAGACAGAAACAATTTATTCGATGCTCTAGACAGCAGAGCAGTGCCTGTGGAACTTGAACGCTAGTCAGTGGGGAGCATGGTGAGAAGGCAGTAGCCTGGCTTATCCATAACCACGCACACGGGTGGGGAGATGAAAAGAACTGGAGAATAGGAAATTACAGACCCTGGAAGATACAGATACCTGAATTACACGTTTGGGAAAAGCACACATAAGATCATCTGTGCAAAAGAGAAGACAGGGCATGTGACCAGAATGCCATGGCCTACAGAAAATTGGGGAAAAGGATCCACAACCTATAAATGTGGCCACACAGGACAAGAATAGTCACCATTCTTGTTGTTGTTTTTCTGTTACTAATAATTGAGACCAGTAATGCTAAAATCAGTATATGTCCTGAAGAAAGTGGGAAGTAATGAGATACCGCTGAAACCGGTAGACAACAGATCCAGGAGTGATGACCTAGATCCTGTGTTCATACAAATGGAAGTGGTAGATACGGCACATAAATAGTAGCATATTTTTAAGATAAGCAGTCCCAACAAGATTGGTAGCTGTTTTTTGGTTTTAGAAATTCCTTGATTAGTAAAATCAAGGCTTTGAGTACTGTAAGCCACACAGATCCAAGGAGATGACAATAAAGTAAAAATATCGACCTTGATGATGTGTGCAACATTTTAGCAGACAGGAAAGTAGTGAGCAAGGATAGGGATAGACTTCACATCCTTTTGTGTACCCTTGACAGGTGTAATATTAGTAACCACTGAGGGCAAGCCTCTTTTCTGTAGAGAGGGCCAATTAGCGAATATAGGGACATTTAGTTAGACATAGGGACTCAGACCATAGGATTAAGTCATTCGGATAAATTGTTTCTGTCTAAATGGTGTTAAAAAGCAGTCAGGCGAAGACAGGCTAAGGAAGCTTCTGACTCTGAGTCATTCGTATATACCTTCAATTTAATCTTGACTGCGCCTACTTCCTTCAATAGACCCACGTCATAAGAACTGTTGGTCCACAAAATGGCTGGCACTCGTGGCAAGTCATATTCAAGAAATGATGGTGTTTTTTTTTTATTAGGGCCTTCCTCTATGGTACTTCCGTGTTCTCAGTCATCATCCAATAAGTAGTGATTATAGAAAACACCACTTCACTACCTGAATAGTCATCTTAACACAACTCTTCATCTGTCAGATCAGTCATTCTGTGCACTTTATCTAGGATGATTACTGCCCACCATGCTTTCCCCTTATCATCCGCCCCATGAAGAATTACTCTCTCTTTCCTTACTATGACTGCTTCCAATTCTAGTACGAACACATGTCACTCCTCCTTATCCATGGGAATCTCTGACCTGAACAAAAGCTCTTCAGGTAGTCACAATATTTTGCCTTGTATCCCGTGGAGCCATGCTAAAAGAAGACTCACCCCATACTGGAACACCTCAAGACGTATGGGTGCCACCCTCTACAGTCTGATCACAGAATCCTACAATAAATTCTTGTGCATTCATGTAGCGGATCCCTTGAGTGCAACACACTATTCCCTGCTCTCTGTAAATGAGATGATCATGTTGAGTTGAAATAACTAGGATTGACAAAACAAAAAGCACAGAAATTGATAAAGATGAGATTATGCTAAAACCAAGGCCACATAACCCTAAAGAATATGTAAATAACAACGATGATGACTACCAAAGCAACAGATCTAAACATTACAGAACGAGAAGAACGCAAGAAAAAGAGGAAGCATGGAAAAATGTTACCAAAACCGACATGAAATATATATGAAGTATGGAATATGGCGACAAATGGATGACACACTACCAGAAGACCAAGAAATATACAAACAGCGAAGATAACAACCATATGTAGTGAAAACATCAACCACCTTGCTGAGCTCATGAAACACACAGGGGCATAGACACTTATTTGGTACACAGACCAGAATCTACATATTTCCAACTTAATATGTATACAAGAATCTTGGTTGACAATGCAACCAATATGCGACGGGTACACAGTGCTAATTAAACCTGCTGTTCAAGGGAAAAAAGGCCGTCTTTTGGGTTGGACACTTCACCATGATCAAAAATGGAAGAAGCATTGACATGATTGAATCTGCAAACCTGAACCCCTGGGCACAATTAACGATAATTAAACATAAGAATGAATGTATTGAGACAGCAAGCTCGATTATCCACCCTCTGAAAGACGAAATATGGGGCATAATGAATGTGTACTGGAATCCAACTGGTACAACAGGAATCCTTCATAGACACTGTATTCTCGGCAATTGACCAAGAAAAAGAAAAATATAAAGAGATAGAATTAATAATCTGCAGAGATCTAAATATCAATCTTTTTGATCCCAAAGGCAAGGAAATTGATGAATGTAATCTACAGCCCCGAGCCAAAAGCTGGATTAAAGAAATAGCAAACAGAAACATGCAAAGGTCAGATAGCTATGATCCAACCACAGGCCGGCTGATGGAAACCTGGGCAAGAGGGAAATCATCTGCAATAATTGATTTAATTTTCATGACGAAAGGAATATATGACAAAATTTGCTATAAGCAAAACATCAAATCGGACAAAAGTGACCATTATATAATGCTGACAGGTTGGAACACAAAAAAGCAAATGAACGAGAAAAGATGATTACCAGAAATTGAGATAAACAATGGAAGAAACAGACTAAGGATAAGACAAAGCATGACAGAAAAACTTCCAAATAGAATGATAAAATCGACTCTAGAAGAAGCTAAAAAAATCAACTATGAATGGCTGCTTTACCCATTCAAGCACAAAAAAAGAACAAACCAGGTACAAACATCAAGAATCCATCTACATGCTTATAATTCTAAAGTAGTACAAAAAAAGCAGGAACAGAGACAGAAGAAAAAATCGATAACAAAACAAAATCCGAGTGACAAACATAAACTAATCAAAGTGGTAAAACAACAACACAAAAATTGAATGAGGAATAATAGAAATTTAATCATGCAAGAAGATGCAGAGAAGATGCTACAAGCTCTGAAGAATAAGAACACGAGGCAACTATGGTCCCTACTGCACGGCCAAGCTCATACACAAGATACTATGACTATTGATGTACCTGAGGCGAGCTGGAAGACATACTTTACAGAGTTCTATGGGCAAAGACAACACCAAAATGGAAAATCGCAGATAACGAAGAACACTACATGGCAATGGGAATGGGATCCAGAGGATATACAGAAAGCAATGCAGTGCCTAAATATCTCTAGAGCGCCAGGACCAGACGGCCTATCGAACTCGATCATCAAACAAACCTCAGGGCCCTGGGGTTTTATATGCAACAGCATATTCAAGTTAATACAGAAGACCAAGATGATTCCAACAACATGGCGTCAAGCCACGATAATCCCTATATTGAAGCATGGATCATCAAAGGAGCTGAGAAATGACTATCCCCTGGCACTTCTAGGTCCCCTGGGGAAGATATTTGCAAAGCTCCTACTAGAAAATCTAAACACTTGAGCTATAAAAGAAAACAAATATGCCACCAGACAAACAGGTTTCGTGAATAGGAACCAACATCAACCTATTTCTATTGAATCTACTCAAGCATGAAGCTATAAGAACCAAAAGACAGACCTATGCAGCTTTTGTGGACCTAAAATTAGCATTTGACTCTGTAAACAGAAATAGCCTATGGAAAAACTAAAGCATGGGCATGCCCGATTAACATCATTTAACCTATTAAACTATTATACGAAAACACCACCATAAGAATCACAATGTCCAAGGATGGAATGCTCATGGATCAGATCAGGACTTGGAATGGATTAAAACAAGGCTGCCCGCTAGCAGCTACCCTCTTCCACCTATATACGACCGACCTAGAAGCAAACATCTACACACCGCTAATGAATCCACTGAAAATAAATAACACAACAATATCATGCATCATGTATGCAGATGATATTGTTATATTGGCAAAAAACCAGAGAGGACTACAAATTGCACTCCAGAAATTAGAAGAATATATGGAGAAAAATCAGCTAGAAATAAATGTTCAAAAACCAAAATTCATGCCCCTTACGAACCAAACCAAGAAGAAAGGAACATCTGCCATATAATACATCGGTGAGGAAATATTGAAGCAAGTGAAGGGGATTAAATATTTAGGGGTATGGATATCGCAATCACCAACTGAGAAAGAATGGTCTCAACAACTTAAAGCCAAAACATTATCACTAGCATGTCAAGCCAAGACACTCCATCGGAAATATGGAAAATTCTCTATGACCCCGGAAGTAACATTCTACAAGCAAAAAATCACGGCAATCCTGACATATGGAGCAGAGGCGATGATAAACATCGATAATAACATATGGACACAACTAGAGGGAAGTTTTTAGAGGAAGGTTCTAAACCTACCTACATCTCTACCTATGCCCCGTATTTGAGCAGTACATGCCCTCTAGTCCCTTGTGTCCATAGTTGAGTGGAAACAACTCGATTTATATCAGAAAATCATGAGCGAAACATACCCCCCTCCACTTGAAATCCTGAGAGATAACAAATACGGAATCAACGAACAAGCCCTCGACCTGTGGAAAAGATCGGTTGAAGCAAAAAGAGAAGCGCAAGACATTTCCCTAGACACGCTGCTGAATAGACCGCAGAAAGCGAAAACGAGAGTTAAGGATACAAACGAATAAAATCAAAGCCAGATATCATCACGATACACCATGCAAACTAGATGTTAGGCCTATTAACAAACTACCAATGTACTTGAATATCTTTCCATCTCCCAAGATCAGAGATATCTTTCTGAGGCTACGATTAAACATTTTACTGGCACGCGAAATAATGGCAGCAAGAAAACAAATCCCTGGAACTCAAAAGCACTGCCGATTTTGTAAAGACAGAGAGATAATCGAAAGTCTACATCACATCATTATGATTTGCCCTGCACTGGCAGAAAAAAGAAACCTATCTGGAGGATGGTTTCTGAACAACCAAACTCCTCTCTCGCCCTATGACCGATGGAACTCAATGATAGCAGGAAATGACAAAAAAACAATATTCGCCTTGGCATCTTTTTGGAACAACATAATGCAGAAAGACACTCTGGGTGAGGAAGTCGATGAACAACGAGATAAAGCACAAACAATGGAAAACAGCATTGGAGAAAGCCAAAGATGAAAGACTTGTGTGAAAATGAATTAAAGTAGAATGAGATATATATGATAAGATGATAAGATGAAAGGTTTGATTTGTAAACCAAAACATTTTAAAGAAATAATAATTTTAAAAAATCATGTTGAGTTTACTCATCATTTCCCTTTCCATTATGGTCACTGAGGTCTGTCTGGAATATAATAGTGGCATAGTGAGATCGTATTCCCCAACAGTGAGGGGCAATACGTCAGTAAATGGAACCAAATGTGTGGCCCCAGAAAAGCCTTGTGCATTCATGGCAACGCCTGATATTGGAAATCTCTGTTCCCTTCCATAACACAGTATCTAGTGTCCCCCGTATCGATGAGGAAAGAGAATGTTTTTTCACCTATGGTCATGTACACTGTTGTCTCCTCTTGCAGGTCAGGTGTGACAAATAGGTTGGAAACATCAAGTCAGTCTGTGGATGTAAAGACTGGAGGGGGTGTCTGCACTCCTGTTCTCTATATGGCAGAGCCGAAGCACATAGCACCCCAGCCAAGATTTTCTATGCAGAGCTAAGGTCAAGCAATTAAGGCTTAAGCTCGTAGAAGATGATGCAGGCTGGTTCTTAAGTACAGTGTAGTCCCCAAGCACCCACAAAGGAATGTCCACACACTATGTTAGTGAAAGCACAGTCTTTATATAAATAAGGTTCACGTTATATACACAATCACAATAACACACTTTGTACTCTGGCAATACTATTATGTTAAATATATACAGGTCTACGTGGTACCACTCTTAAATATCGATTCCTTTGAAATGCGTCAACTGCTAACAGTTCATATTGCATATGAATCAGATTATAAGATGAATCGACGACAGACACAGAAAGAAAGCAGGTTAAATCGAACAATGGCAGAATACTGACTCCCATTACCTAGAGACAGTTCTGTGTGAGTATCCCTCCACCTGGGCAACCAGTAAATAAAGTGTATTGACAAGCCCAGTACAATTATGCTCAATATAGTTTTGAGTCCTTCGAAAAGGTTCCACAACCCCAAAGTAGCTGGTTTCATAGAGCTCTTGATGAGTCGTTGACAGGCCCTTCTTGAGTGCACTCCCTTAAAGGCAGGAGCCACGGGTCGTCAAGAGTCAGTGAAGAAAATGGGAGAACACTGTTGTTGCGGCAGCAGCTTCGGTTCTTGCGGTGCTCGTTGATGATTGGTCGAAAATGTCCTGCAATCTGAGGCATGCGGTGCACCTCGACGACGAGTGTTCGTTACCGCAGAGAGGTAATGAAAAACTTTGGCCCAGCAAGGTTGTCGAGTCGTCATTGTCCCTGTGGTCTACGGGTGGCAGGAAACCCACCGGCGGATTCTCCTCAATCATCAGCGGCCTTGACTTTCTCCGGCAGGACCAAAGCGGTCGACGCGGATGAGCAAGGGAGTCCTTGTTTCAATGTTCTTAGGCAAGGGAGCACTGCGGCTCTGATCGGCGATAGCGGTCGTCGACGGGAATGGACTTCAATGTCTGGGCGCTTCTCTTCATGATTCCGCGGTGGTCCCTGTCTCTGGTCGGCAGCTTTTCGAGGGTCTGACGTCCAGCGAGCTTTGGCAAAGATCAGCTGGTGTACGATGGTCCCTTGTAGCCCTTGGAGAGGTCTCCTAGCCAGGTCCTCTCTTGAATCAGTTCCTTGACAGTCACACAGCTTTCAGATTAGCGAAGGACAGCAGCAGCATTCCTTCTTCTTCCAGTGGGCTTCAAGGTTAAGCATCAAGCATCAACTTCAGCTTCTGAATGATTTCTAGCAGTGAGAGGCCCCCAGATATACTGTTCTGTCTCTAATTCAGTCTGCTGGTTCACACTCAGGCAACCAATCACTCAGAAGGGCATTCAGAAGGCAGGCAGCCAATCAGGCTCACGGTACATTCAGGCCATTCTCCTCCCTCTCAGACACTCACAGCAAGGAATGTGTACTGGGACAAGTACCCAGCCATTCAGCACTCCACACAGCAGTCATACCAGTTTCGGACAGGGCTGTCTCATTCATTGTATTACATACCAGAAACCAGACACCCATAACAAGAAGTGCATATTGGTCACATACTCCATTCACCCAGGTCCCACCCCAATGGTGTACCCACAACATACAGTTACTGGAAAGGCTCCAGCCAGTCTGGCCTGGACCTCCCCACAATACCATGTATGGAACTTCCACCCAACAGCCAGTTGGGGGAAGGGGCAAAGTCAAGGCTTCCCGGGACTTTTGGAAAAACAAAGTAGCATGCAATGGAAAGCAAGAGGTCACAGGGGCCATCTTGTTTTCTATCAGGAATCAACTGATTCCAATGGCAGGGCCTAGGTATCCCAAAATGGGGGATACTCAGAACACCTGTCAAATTCAGCATGGAGCTGCCACCAGCCCATACCCTGCTCGATGGGCCACACACAGGTGCCCAGAAACATATACTAGGAATACAGGGTTATACTCCCGCCCATGGGTGCCATAAGGGTATCCCAAGGGTATGTTCACCAAACCAAAAAGAGGAAGAACTGCACCACCGGGAGTCCCACATGAACACCTGGGTAGAAATAAAAGACAGAACATACATGATAAAGCAATAAAGGACAAGGATACAGAGGCCCTGTCCCTCCAATGCATTTCTAGCATCACAGTGGACTGTCATATTGTGGTTATACATTCACCCATGTCCCTGTGAAAGGGTTCCTTCCCACTATTGTCTTGTTCCCTATGCTGGGTGTGGGAGTATGTACTGTGGTGATTGGGTTGCATGTGGCCACTGCATTCTGCTGCGTTGGTGTGTGGGGTTGTGTCTGCAGTTGATGAGTCTGTATGTGGGCTCGTTGTGGTTGTGTCTGTGGATGTTGTGGCTGCACTGGTGCTTGGGGAGCTTCTTGCATTTGTGGCGCATATGTCTGATACTGTGTGTGATCTTGGGCATAATAGTCAGGTGGCTCCACCATGTATGCTGGTGAATACGCTTCCACCCCTCTTGGGTCCTGTCAGTTCTGTTGCTCCCCTCTCCTGCTTCTAGGGCTCAGTGGATTGATCGCTCGCTGCTGCGATCTGAGAATGATTTGAAGGTCGCAGGTTCGAATTCCGGCAGGGCCAACTCAGCCTTTCATCCTTCCGAGGTCGATAAATGAGTACCAATTTCGGTTGGGTGATATTGTATGTAAATATGTGCTCTGTAAAGCACTTAGGATAAAGGCGCTATATAAATAACACATCATTATCATTATCATTACATACCCAAGCTATGTGTCCAATCTTCCTGCACATCCAACATTGTGGTGGGGTCCCATGGGCCTAGGCTGTCTTCCATTAAACACTCCTCCTCGTCCCTTCAGAGCTTGAAATCCCACCTTTCTCCGGAAGGGGCAATGGTTGTACTCTGCCCTTCTTGCAAAGCTTTCTGCTGACTGTGCTGTGGGTTTTGCATTTGCACTCCATCTACAGTTGTCAACATCACCCCTTCCATTGAATAATTGGACAGTTTTTTTCTGAACTAACTTTGATTTGTCCAGTTTTCTTTCCCCATGTTTCTTTTTAGCATTCTCTTGCACCAACCGTCAATAGTGTACTATATACTATATGTCATGATCTCTGCTTCCAAAAGATCAGGACTTGCCCGACTCCCTTGGAAGCAGACCCATAACCCCGGTTCCGAGTGCCAGCCAGTCCCAATTGGGACCTTTTGGACCCTGTCCTGGCGCCAGTGGCACCAGGCTCATAAAGATGCCCAGTCCCAGCGCTGGAAGCGCCGGGCTCATAATGCTTGGGTGGACTTACCTGCAGCAGACCATGCTGCTTACTTACCTGCCAGTTGAACCCCTGATCCTCTTCTGTTTGGGACCACTTTTCCTGTTGGGTGGGGCAGGAGCCACTCCCTAGGTTCAGAACACTGGAACTCTTCTGGAAAGCAGGAACTCTTTTCTACCTAGGTGTGGCTGTGGAAGGAGACACCTAAGCACTACAGGAGGCTATTTAAACCACACCCGATGGATGAATCTTGCTTTGTGTTATTCTGCATTCTCTGCAGCAGAACGCTCATCGTGTCTTCTGCTTCTGATCCTGGGCCTAAGGAAACAAAGGCTTACCATCCTGGAATCCAGTCTTCAGCAGCACCTGTAAAGACAAAGAAAGAACAGGTTAGCACTACGGTCTTCAGTGGCAGCGCATCTCTTACCTGGTCCATCGGCTGTCACCAACGCCTCGCGCTGCATTCCGGCATCTGAAAGACAAAGGCTTACCTACTCTTCGCACACTCCGGAGGCCTTCGGCGCTGCATCCCGCATCTGAAAGACAAAAGAAGGTGCGTTTAAAGACATTGGGCAACTTTATTACTCACGTGCCATTACTCCTTCCCACGCCGAATCCAGTGGGTATTCCAGCACCCTTCAGCTTCTCTAAAGCTCCGAACTTGTACCTGCAAGATAAAAGGGACAGTTAGTGCGCATCGTGAAGCAGGCTACAAACGCTTACTTACATGCTTCCAGGCGCTTCTATTCCTCACGCGGGTTCGATCCTCAACTCTCATCAGCCCGCCATCCGCCATCGCCGGAACCCTGCAAAACAAGAGATATCATTACAAAAGACTTTTAAGACATTTGAAGTGCCCAGAACTTACCGTTCGTGCAGTTAACGACGGACAGCAGTCCTCTGAGGTCAAGAGGCCTGCACCCTTATCCAGTGAAGAAACTGGTTACGGCACCCTGCCCCGAGGCAGATGGAGAGCTTGGCGTTCACTTACCTAAGACATCTTACTCTTCAAGTCAGACATACAGTGCACAGAGGTCCAGCCCAAAGAGCCAACCGTGTGTTACACATCACCTTTGAAGATACGGCATTCACCCAGTCAAGACCGGCGCCTCTGCGGGAATCAGGTGAGCGTTACAGAACACAAAGCCTACCGCAAAACTCCCACCCAGGCGCTATGGAAACCTCGGATACCGACCAGCTAGCCCAGTTACTTGGGGAACTAAGAGCAGAAGTGCATGCAGCCCGTCAGGAAACGAATGCTCTAAGAAGGGAACTGATTATTTCCAAGGAGCGAACAGACGATCTCGCTAGACAATTGCTACAGTCACAAGCCGGACAAACTCTGTTACCCGCATCAGGGGCAAATCTTCCTTCAACATCCTCTACGAACCCAGTGCAGATCAACCTACCTGGGAATGTACCTCTGGCTCCGCCCGAACGATTTTCTGGTGACCCAAAGAGGTTTGCAGTATTTATTAATCAGTGCCGGTTGCACTTCTTATGCCGGCCAGCAGCCTTTCCAACTGATCAAGCTAAGGTAGCTTTTGTGCTTTCGTACCTTAGTGGCAATGCGGCAGACTGGTCGATCCCTCTAGTTAATCAAGATGATCCGGTTCTCCATGATTTTCAAGCTTTTCAGCTCAGTATGGAAAAACTGTTTGCAAGACATTCACAGGGGCAGGCCTTGGACAATGAGCTCCTTTCATTGCGACAGGGTAATCAAGACCTTTTGGCTTATATTGCGTCTTTCAACAGACTGATAGTGGAAACTCGATGGCCTGAGGACAAAAGGATTACGCTGTTTTATAGAGGTCTACGTGGAGAGCTCAAAGATGTGTTAGCCCAAGTAGTGAATCCCCCGCAAGACTGTTCGGACTATATTGACTTAGTCGTTCAAATTGACCACAGACTGCAGAACAGGAAGGCCGATCGTTCCAAGTTTGATGCTCGAGTATTTTCCAAACCACCAACTCCTACCAAAGGAGTAGACTCCGGGGAACCCATGCAAATAGGGGGCCTGAAAGGACCACTAACACAAAAGGAGCGGGAAAGGAGAAAACAGCTGCAATTATGCCTCTATTGCGGAAACTCGGGGCACTTTCTTCGAGACTGTCCGGTGAAACCAGCCAAGAAGGCAGTAGGAGCTGCAGTTACCAGGGTCACAAACTCTGAGCAGGGAAACGACCTCGCCCGACAAGAATAGAGGTCCTCTTGCCGAGCGTTAAAACCAGTTCAGTGACCTCGCATTTCGTGATACCTATGGTCCTCATTAGCCCTGAACATCCGGATCGATTACATGCGATTGAAGCTTACGTCGACAGCGGTGCCATCGGCAATTATGTGGATTATGAAATGGTTTTGAGGATGAATCTGACTCTTTGTCCAAAGGCTGTAAAGGACGTCATTACTACGGTGGATGGTACGGAGATAGCCTCCGGACCAGTAACGCATACCACCCAAGAAGTGATGCTAGTGAGTCAAAATGGACACCATGAGAAGATCGTGTTCGATGTGATCAAGGCCCCTCAGTTCCAGATTATTCTAGGAATTCCTTGGTTAGAGAAGCACAATCCTCAGATCGATTGACGAGCAAGAACGGTTCAGTTTCCAGAATGTGTCTCTACTTGTCACCCTCGACCTGGTGTTGCACTGGCAGCAATTTCCTCGGAGGCTCCCCAGTTACCTCCTGAATACCTAGAATTCCAAGATGTTTTCCGGAAGGATCAGGCTAACTCTCTACCTCCTCATAGGTCTTATGACTGCCAGATAGACCTGATACCTGGATCTACTCCTCCTTGTAGTAGAATTTATGCCCTCAACGAGCCTGAGAATCTTCACCTCCGACAATACCTGGATCAATACCTAGCGAATGGGTTTATTCGTCCTTCCAAGTCCCCTGCTTCCTCAGCTTTGTTCTTCGTTCCAAAAAAAGAAGGGGACCTTAGAACTTGTATAGATTATCGCGCCCTGAACCAGATCACCGTTAAGAATAGATATCCATTACCTTTGATCCCTGAACTCCTGGACCAAGTCAGAAAAGCATGCATATATACAAAGCTGGATCTTAGAGGAGCCTACCACTTGGTACGAGTAAAAGAGGGCGATGAATGGAAGACGGCCTTCCGCACCAAGTATGGGCTATTTGAATATCGGGTCATGCCCTTCCGACTTTGCAATGCCCCGGCCGCCTTTCAATATTTTATGAACGATGTCCTCAGAGAGCTCATAGATGTGTGTGTTGTTGTTTACATTGACGACATCCTCGTTTATTCTTCATCGGAAACTGAAGATCGGAAACACGTGAAAATGGTCCTCGAGAGATTGCGTCAACACAAACTTTTCGCTAAGTTGGAAAAATGTGTTTTCAACGTGACTGAAGTTGAATTCTTGGGATTCATATTATCACCTAGCGGAGTGCGTATGGATTCAAAGAAGGTCGATGCAATTCTCAAATGGCCATCGCCATCCTCCGTAAAAGGTGTTCAAAGCATGTTAGGCTTCGCTAACTTTTACCGCAGGTTTGTCCCCGAATTCTCTCGAATAGTCCAGCCCATCACCGCCTTGTTAAAGAAAAACAAACGTTTTGAATGGTCTACCGAGGCGGAACAAGCTTTCCAGAATTTGAAGACTAGATTTATCTCTGCACCGATCTTAAAACATCCTCGCCCAGAACTCCCCTACATCGTTGAAACTGATGCTTCGAGCCTTGCCATGGGGGCAGTTCTATCACAAAAGGACCCAGTAACCAATCAGTTGCATCCCGTGGCATTTTGGTCCCGCAAATTCTCGCCTCCTGAAATCAATTACACTATTACTGATAAGGAACTTCTAGCTATCAAGTCCGCCTTTAAGGCTTGGAGGCATTATCTTCTGGGGGCCCGACACACCGTTACTGTGATTACAGATCACCGAAACCTGCAATATTTGAAAACCGCAAAAGCTCAATCCTCTAGGCAACTCCGTTGGGCACTATTCTTTGCCGAGTTTGACTTCATAATTACCTATCGACCTGGTACAAAAAACGGTAAAGCTGATGCCCTTTCTCGGATGGGAGTGGAAGAACATTTGATCAATCCTAAACCTGTACCTATCATTCCCGAACAAAGAATTCTAGGTGTAATCGCCACACAATCCATAGAGGAAGTTAAGGATAAAGCCAGGCTACTGGTAACTCCAGCAGACATAAAGAATTGGCATCTGCAGGGAAAGGACTTTACGGTGAAGGACAACCTATTATATTTCCAAGAACGGTTATACCTGCCCAGCACAGATTTACAGAAAAAGGTAATCTCTTGTTATCACGATTCTTTAATGGAAGGACATCCCGGTATGACCAAGACCTCGGAAAAGATCAAGCGCTACTTCTGGTGGCCATCTTGGAAAAAAGATATCAGAGACTTTATAATGTCCTGTGGAGTATGCGCCCAAAACAAGGGTCAAAAGGAAAAACCAGCCGGCCTCTTACGCCCTATTGACATCCCGCCTCGCCCTTGGCATCCGCTTTCTATGGACTTCATCACCGATCTACCTCCATGCTCCGGATACAATACGATCCTAGTAATCGTGGACCTATTCTCCAAGATGGCGCATTTCATTCCACTCAAAGGCTTACCAACAGCAGCAACTCTGGCCCGAGAATTTCTCGAAAACATCGTCCGACTGCACGGTTTTCCTTCAGTTCTAATTTCGGATCGAGGTAGTCAATTTATTTCTCATTTTTGGCGAAGTTGCTGTCGGTCGGCTCAACTTGATGTGAGACTTTCGACCAGCCACCACCCTCAAACCGACGGACAAACCGAGAGGACCAATCAAACTCTGGAACAGTATTTGCGCTGCATGCTACAACAAACTGAAAAAACTTGGAAAGATATCCTTTGGATAGCCGAATATGCCTACAATAACTCTGTCCACTCGAGAACTGGGAAGACCCCGTTTTTTCTTTTATACGGTAGTCACCCTCGAACCTCGGAGTTGGATCCACTCCAAGATCTTGGAACACCAGCAGTAGACCACCTGCATTCTACAATTACCCAAGCCTTTAAGGAAGCCGTTTCTCACCTTCAAAGGGCTAAAGAACAATACAAGAAAGAAGCAGACCAACATCGGAAGGAAGCCCCCCAATATCAAGTAGGAGATCAAGTCTGGTTATCCACCAAATATCTACCTCTAAAAGGACCACGCACATTCAACCCAAGATACCTTGGTCCCTATTCCATCACTACCATAGTAAATCCAGTAGCGGTCAAGTTGGACTTGCCCCCTCACATGAAGATACATCCGGTCTTCCAAGTCTCTCTATTAAAACCCGTTCAACCTCAAACCCGACTAACTACATCTCCAAAACCTATTCTAGTTGATGAAGAACTCGAGTTTGAAGTCAAAAGGATCCTGGATTCCAAGATCTCCAAATCTAAACTATTTTACCTGATTGACTGGAAAGGCTACGGTCCCCAAGAAAGATCCTGGGAACCTGCAGAATATGTCCACGCGCCTCGTCTAATCAAAAGATTTCATCGAACATTTCCTAACAAGCCCAAACCCACGGAGAAGCCCGATTTGGGAGGGGCCTTGAGGGGGGGTGCTGTCATGATCTCTGCTTCCAAAAGATCAGGACTTGCCCGACTCCCTTGGAAGCAGACCCATAACCCTGGTTCCGAGTGCCAGCCAGTCCCAATTGGGACCTTTTGGACCCTGTCCTGGTGCCAGTGGACCAGGCTCATAAAGATGCCCAGTCCCAGCGCTGGAAGCGCCGGGATCATAATGCTTGGGTGGATTTACCTGCAGCAGACCATGCTGCTTACTTACCTGCCAGTTGAACCCCTGATCCTCTTCTGTTTGGGACTACTTTTCCTGTTGGGTAGGGCAGGAGCCACTCCCTAGGTTCAGAACACTGGAACTCTTCTGGAAAGCAGGAACTCTTTTCTTACCTAAACGTGGCTGTGGGAGGAGACACCTAAGCACTACAGGAGGCTATTTAAACCACACCCGATGGATGAATCTTGCTTTGTGTTATTCTGCATTCTCTGCAGCAGAACGCTCATCGTGTCTTCTGCTTCTGATCCTGGGCCTAAGGGAACAAAGGCTTACCATCCTGGAATCCAGTCTTCAGCAGCACCTGTAAAGACAAAGAAAGAACAGGTTAGCACTACGGTCTTCAGTGGCAGCGCATCTCTTACCTGGTCCATCGGCTGTCACCAACGCCTCGCGCTGCATTCCGGCATCTGAAAGACAAAGGCTTACCTACTCTTCGCACGCTCCGGAGGCCTTCGGCGCTGCATCCCGCATCTGAAAGACAAAAGAAGGTGCGTTTAAAGACATTGGGCAACTTTATTACTCACGTGCCATTACTCCTTCCCACGCCGAATCCAGTGGGTATTCCAGCACCCTTCAGCTTCTCTAAAGCTCCGAACTTGTACCTGCAAGATAAAAGGGACAGTTAGTGCGCATCGTGAAGCAGGCTACAAGCGCTTACTTACGTGCTTCCAGGCGCTTCTATTCCTCACGCGGGTTCGATCCTCAACTCTCATCAGCCCGCCATCCGCCATCACTGTAACCCTGCAAAACAAGAGATGTCATTACAAAAGACTTTTAAGACATTTGAAGTGCCCAGAACTTACCGTTCGTGCAGTTAACGACGGACAGCAGTCCTCTGAGGTCAAGAGGCCTGCACCCTTATCCAGTGAAGAAACTGGTTACGGCACCCTGCCCCGAGGCAGATGGAGAGCTCGGCGTTCACTTACCTAAGACATCTTACTCTTCAAGTGAGACATACAGTGCACAGAGGTCCAGCCCAAAGAGCCAACCGTGTGTTACACATCACCTTTGAAGATACGGCATTCACCCAGTCAAGACCGGCGCCTCTGCGGGAATCAGGTGAGCGTTACACTATAGCTAACTCTTTCTCTGGCCACAGTCTCTTCTCCATCTGCACTAGTTTCTTCAATTGTTTTTGTACATACATGCTCGGGTAATCCCAGGCTCAATATGTGATAAAAAATACCTACTGTTTTGTCCCACAGCTCACAAGTCTGAAGACGCCAACACTCTTGGATCTCTTGAATATATTCAATGGGGTCCTCATCCTCACGCATTTTGCGTGCCATATTCATACCTATGTCTGATGTGTCTGGGCACTGTACTCTGAGTGCCTGCCATATGGCTGCCCTGAAGTTATTAAAAGGTGCTGTGTCATGTGTCGTGTTCTCTGTGGTCACCCCAGGATATCCTGCCTGTTTCCAAATGTCATCTGCTCTTTCTCCAAGAATGGCGGTGAGCAAGCTTTTAATGTCACCCACTGCTAAGGTCATCCCTGCTGCCAGTTTCTCTATCTCATTAATCAATTCCCCTTCCCCTGCTGTTAGTGATGGTAATTTACATTTCAGGTTATCTGTTACGCTCACCTGGTTCCCACAGGGGCGTCGATCGGACCCGGACAGCTGCGGTCTCCACCAACGTGATGCGTAGTGCCGAGATGACTGTCTGGACTTGCCCGCCTAATCTCGTCTGCTTGATCCGTAGAAGTATTCTCCTGCAAGTGGAGAAAGGGATTTAGCTACCCATGGATATGAGTGATAGCCCCCCCCACTGTTCTCATTCTCCCTTCTTGTCACCTCCGATATCCCCTTTTAGGAACCTCACCTTATGTTTTTAAATGATGAGCTCTCCATCCTGCGTGGATTGCAGGGGCACGTTGATGCCAGTTACTTCACTGGTTTGAAGGCGTGGGAGAGTTCCGGAGAATATTGACTCTGAGGTTCCTGGCAAGGTTCGGTAAGTATCAAGTTCATAGAGTTCAATATGTCCGATGATTCACTCGTATCCCCCCTTCCTTCCTTGTCTTGCAACTAAGATCGTGAGAAGATACCCCTCGTGGCAGTTGGTGGCACTCAGGTAAGAGTCTGTATTACCCGACGCCGTCCGGTAAATGTTGCGGTGTTTAACGTGTTGTTTTCTCCCCCTTTGCAGGTGCGGCACATGAAGATGTGGAGAGTTATAGAATAATGCCTCCGGTGGTAATCAGGTAAGTCTATGATGATAAGTGTTTTATATGTTGGTTTTCTCGGCTCACCTTGTTGTTTTCTTTTGTCCCTCAGGTGCCAGAGTTTGGCGAAGAAATGATGGAGGCAACGCCGAATCGAAAGATGCTGCGAGGAGTGGTGAGTATGGCGCGGCGCTGCAGCTGGAGATGCGACGCGTACAGAAATTATGTTCTTTCCAGGTCCGGAGGCGAGATGGATCCGAAATCAAGTGAGGAATTCGAAATAGTTTGTTTTCTAATCTTGTCCTTTTCTTTCCTCTAGGTTTTAGGAGCTCCAGATTCGAGGCGGGCGTGGCAGAAGACTGGATGCAGACTGCAGGCATGGTGAGCGTTACGCTGCTGGATGCAGAATAACGCGAAGCGTGTGCTGTTGTTCGGGTGTGGTTTAAATAGCCTCCAAAGTAGTTCCAGGTAAGAAGTTCCCTAGAACCACGCCTGAGTAAAAAATAGTCCCTGTAGAAAAATAGTCCCATCCAGGCCTCACGTTGGCTTGGACTCACTAGCAGCATGGTCTGCATCAGGTAAGTAAAGTCTATGATCCTATGGCACCAGGACTGATTTCCATGATGAGCCTCGTGCCTAAAGCGCCAGGACTGAACCCAAACAGCCCTCAGCCGGGGCTGTTGGGGTTTTAATAAGTATCTGGATGCCTGCTCCGGGAGCTGATGGGCTTGGTCCTGATGCCCGGGGGTAGGCATCATGACAGCACTCCCCCCCAAGGCCCCTCCTAAAGTTGTTCTTCCCCTTGGCCCTGGTTTGTCTGGGAAGTCCCGATGGAATTTCTTCACTAACCGAGGTGCATGAACGTGGTCACTAGGCTCCCATGACCTTTCTTGTGGTCCATAGCCCTTCCAATCGATTAAATAAAAAAGTTTTGATTTAACCATCTTGGAGTCCAGGATATTTTTTACCTCGAATTCAGGTTCTCCATCTATCAAGATGGGGTCGGGTGGTTTGGTTAATCTTGTTCCTGGTTGAACTGGTTTTAAAAGTGAAACATGAAAGACAGGATGGATAATTCCAATTTGACGGCCACCGGGTTGATAATGGCCTTAATGGTGTAAGGTCCCAAATATCTAGGGTTAAAAGTCTGAGTTCCCTTCAGAGGTATGTGTTTTGTAGCCAGCCAAACTTGATCCCCAATCTGGTATTGTGGAGTTTCACTTCTATGTTGATCAGCATTCTTCTTATATTTCTCTTTTGCTTGTTTCAAATGTTCTGTTGCCTCTTTAAAGGCTTGTGTAATAGTTGAGTGCAAATGACTAACTGCGGGCATTTATAAATGCTGAGGCGAATCTAGTTCTGAGGTTGGAGGGTGATGTCCATATATGGTATAAAAGGGGCTTTGTCCGGTTCCTGAATGTACAGAGTTATTGTATGCATACTCGGAAATCCATAAAATATCTTTCCAATTACTTTCGGTCTGGTGTAGCATGCAACGTAGGTACTGTTCAAGGGTCTGGTTGGTCCTCTACGTCTGACCATTGGTCTGGGGATGGTGACTGGTTGATAACCTCACGTCGATTTGCACCAATTGACAACATTTTTTTCCAAAAATGTGAAATGAATTGACTACCTCGGTCAGAGACCAATACGGAAGGAAATGTGTGTATTCGAACAATGTTTTCGAGGAACTCCCTGGCCAGAATTGAAGCAGAATGTAATCCCTTTAAAGGAATAAAGTGGGCCATCTTGGAAAAAAGATCCACAATAACTAGAATGGTGTTCAATCCATTACATGGAGGTAGATCTGTAATAAAGTCTAAAGATAAGGTGTGCCATGGTGTAGGTGGAATATCAAAAGGTTGTAAAAGGCCAGCTGGTTTTTTCTTCTGACTTTTGTTTTGGGCACAAATGCTACAAGACATCACAAATGACTTTACGTCTTTTCGCCAGTTAGGACACCAGAATTGTCTCTTAATTTTAGCTTCAGTTTTTGCGATACCTGGGTGCCCTTCCATCAGGGTGTCATGATAATTGGAGATGACTAGTTCTTGTAGTTCCTTGTGTGGTAGAAATAGTCGCCCTTGATAATAAGGTTGATTGATGACTGAGTATCCGGGCCTTTCTTTACCCAGTCCTGCAGGGCTGTTGGATCGAAGAGTTGTTGGATCTTTACCTGAATATCCTCTAGTGTCTGTAGAGTAGTTATGCCAAGAATTATTTGTTCTGAAATTATAGGCCCCGGTTCCGGGTTCGCATATGCTTCTCCCATCCCTATTCGGGATAAGGCATCTGCCTTGCCATTTTTACAGCCTGGTCGATAAGTGATCACAAAATTGAACTCGGCAAAGAACAATGCCCATCGAAGTTGGCGCGACGATTGGGCCTTGGCTCTTTTTAAAGACTGCAGGTTTCGGTGATCGGTGATTACAGTAATGGTATGCCTGGCACCGAGAAGATAATGCCGCCAAGCCTTGAAGGCAGATTTGATGGCTAATAACTCTTTATCTGTAACCGCATAGTTTAATTTGGGTGCCGAGAACTTTCTGGACCAAAATGCTACTGGGTGAAGTTGACCGGTTTCAGGATCCTTCTGGGACAGGACAGCTCCCATGGCTAAACTGGATGCATCAGTTTCAACTATGTATGGAAGTTCAGGGTGTGGATGCTTTAAGACAGGTGCAGACGTGAATTTCGCTTTCAGCTCTTGGAAGGCCTTTTCAGCTTCTTCGGTCCATAAGAAGCGTTTGTTTTTTCGCAAAAGTGCTGTGATAGGGTGTACAACATGTGAGAAATCCAGAATGAATCTGCGGTAGAAATTAGCAAATCCGAGCATGCTTTGTACCCCTTTAACTGAACTGGGTGATGGCCACTTGAGAATTGCGTCCACCTTTCGAGAGTCCATTCGGACTCCTTTTGGAGTCAGGATAAATCCAAGGAATTCAACTTCCGTAGCATGAAAAACACATTTTTCCAATTTTGCATATAACTTGTGCTGGCGTAGTTTCTCAAGGACTGCACGAATGTGCTTCACATGGTCTGATTCTTAGAAGGAGTACACTAGAATATCGTCTATGTATACGACAACACAGACGTCAATATGTTCACGAAGGACATCGTTCATAAAATACTGGAAGGCTGCTGGTGCATTGCACAACCCGAAGGGCATCACCTGGTATTCAAATAACTCGTACTTAGTGCGAAAGGCAGTCTTCCATTCGTCGCCTTTCTTTGCACGTACCAGATGATATGCCCCTCGGAGATCTAATTTAGTGTAGATGCAAGCGTCCTTTACTTGGTCTAGTAATTCGGGGATCAGAGGCAATTGGTATCGGTTCTTAACCGTGATCTGATTTAATGCGTGGTAGTCTATACACGTTCTGAGGTCACCTTCTTTTTTAGGCACGAAGAACAAAGCTGAAGATGCAGGGGACTTGGATGGACGAATGAAGCCATTAGCAAGGTATTGGTCCAAGTATTGTCGCAGGTCAAGTTTTTCGGGTTCCGTAAGGGCGTAGATCCTACTACATGGAGGTTGGGCACCGGGTATGAGATCGATTTGACAATCGTATGATCTGTGAGGTGGTAAGGTGTTGGCCTGTTCTTTTTGGAAAACATCCTGGAGTTCTTGATATTCCTGAGGTAACTGCACGACTGGAGTAGCAACTGTGGCCAGGCCTTGGTTCAAGGGTTTTTCCGGGTAACAAGTATGTGCACAATCCGGGAAGGTTATTCTCTTCTCTCGCCAATCAATACAAGGATTATGTGTTTCCAACCAAGGTATCCCAGTATTATTTGGAACTGCGGGGCTTTGATTAAATCAAACACAATAGTCTCTCGATGCCCATCTTGACCCAATAATGTCATCTCTGCGGTGGAATGAGTTACAGGCCCAGAGGCAATTTCAGTTCCATTGACTGTGGTGATGACATCCGAAGTGGTCTTTTTGCAGAGAGGTAGATTCATCCTAGTAGCCAATTCGTGGTCCACATAGTTTCCTATGGCCCCGCTATCAATGTATGCCCTTAGTGCGTGCATGCATGATTGCTGCCTTGGATCCACAAGGACCATTGGTATGATGAAGTGCGAGGTCTGAGTATCCTTGTTCAAGCTCAGCAAGCGGACCTCTACGCTTGTCGAGCGTGGTCGTTTCCCGAATCAGGCTCTGTTTGATTTTTATCAGCAACTCCGACTACCTTTTTGGATGGTTTTATAGGGCAATCCCGTAGAAAATGTCCTGAGGCCCCACAGTACAGACATAATTGCATTTGCGTCTCCTTTCTCTTTCCTTTTGAGTTAAGGGTCCCTTGACCCCCCCGATCTGCATCGGTTCTGATGCATCTGTTCCTTTGATGGTAACATTGGGTTTAACCAATACCCGATTCTCGAACTTAGCTCGATCAGCCTTTCTATTCTGAAGTCGGTGGTCTAACTGGACCACTAAGTCTATGGGACTCATTACACGGATGGCGGAGAACCATGGCGCTATTAGCGCCATGGTTCATGCCGGTAAAATACCGACACCGCCTTGGCGGAAAGGGGAATTACCGCCCCATTCCAAGGTTGGCGGGGCGGTAATTCCCCCTTCCACCATTGCCCTTCCCCATTCCCATTTTTGGCCTATAGGGCTCAATGGGAATGGGGAAGGCACTAATTACGGTACCGCAAATTGCGGTACCGTAATTAGCTCCCTAGGTCCCTTTGCGGGTTGGTTTTTAACGCCTGCAAAAAGCAGGCGTTAAATCCCCCAACCCGCAAAGGGACCTCGTGGTAAGGCGGTAAGGATTTACCGGTACCGGTATTTTACCGGTACCGGTAAATCCTTACCGCCATCCGTGTAATGAGGCCCTATATATTCTGCGCAATCCTGAGGTGGGTTCACAACTTGGGCCAAAACATCTTTGAGCTCACCCGAAGTCCACGATGAAATAATGTAATTTGTTTTACCTCTGGCCATCTGGTTTCCACCACCAACCTATTGAAGTTTGCGATATAGGTTAGTAGATCCTGGTAACCTTGTCGTAAGGATAAGAGTTTGTTATCCAGGGCCTGTCCCTGTGAATGTCTGGCAAATAGTCTCTCCCTGCTCAATTGAAACCCTTGGAAATCCTGAAGAAGAGGGTCATCCTGGTTGACTAGTGGATTTGACCAATCCGCTGCGCTGCCTCTAAGGTATGATAGTACAAAGGCTACTTTGGCTTGGTCATTTGTAAAAAGTCCAGGTCTGCATAAAAAGTGCAATCGGCATTGGTTCATAAACACGGAAAACTTTTTCGGGTCCCCTGCAAAACGTTCGGATGGAGCTAAAAGAATGCTCCCTGGTAGAACCACTTGCACAGGATTGCTCGATGAAACAGGAGTTTGATTCCCCCCGAGTCCAGGTAATGTTGTTTGCCCAGCTTGGTTTTGCAGCATTTGTCTAGCAAGATCATCAGTGAGCTCCTTTGACACAATCAGTTCTTTCCTGAGGGCATTCGTTTCTTGGCGCGCAGAGTGCACTTCTGCCCTAAGTTCCCCTAACAATAGGGCTAGTTGGTCGGTTTCTGAGGTTTCCATGACGCCCGGGTGGGGATTTGTAGATAGTCTTCGCGTTCTGTTACGCTCACCTGGTTCCCACCGGGGCGTCGATCGGACCCGGACAGCTGCGGTATCCACCAACGTGATGCGTAGTGCCGAGATGACTGTCTGGACTTGCCCGCCTAATCTCGTCTGCTTGATCGTTAGAAGTATTCTCCTGCAAGTGGAGAAAGGGATTTACCCACCCGTGGATATGAGTGATAGCCCCCCCCACTGTTCTTGTTCTCCCTTCTTGTCACCTCCGATATCCCCTTTTAGGAACCTCACCTTATGTTTTTAAATGATGAGCTCCCCATCCTGCGTGGATTGCAGGGGCACGTTGATGCCAGTTACTTCACTGGTTTGAAGGTGTGGGAGAGTTCCGGAGAGTATTGATTCTGAGGTTCCTGGCAAGGTTCGGTAAGTATCAAGTTCAAAGAGTTCAATATGTCCGACGATTCACTCTTGTCCCCCCTTCCTTCCTTGTCTTGCAACTTAGATCGTGAGAAGATACCCCTCATGGCAGTTGGTGGCACTCAGGTAAGAGTCTGTATTACCCGACGCCTTCCGGTAAATGTTGCCAGTGTTTAACGTGTTGTTTTCTCTACCTTTGCAGGTGCAGCACATGAAGATGTGGAGAGTTATAGAATAATGCCTCCGGTGGTAATCAGGTAAGTCTATGATGATAAGTGTTTTATTTGTTGGTTTTCTCGGCTCACCTTGTTGTTTTCTTTTGTCCCTCAGGTGCCGGAGTTCGGCGAAGAAATGATGGAGGCAGCGCCAAATCGAAAGATGCTGCGAGGACTGGTGAGTATGGCGCGGCGCTGCAGCTGGAGATGCGACGCGTACAGAAATGATGTTCTTTCCAGGTCCGGAGGCGAGATGGATCTGAAATCAGGTGAGGAATTCAAAATAGTTTGTTTTCTAATCTTGTCCTTTTCTTTCCTCTTGGTTTTAGGAGCTCCAGATTCGAGGCGGGTGTGGCAGAAGACTGGATGCAGACTGCAGGCACGGTGAGCGTTACGCTGCTGGATGCAGAATAACGCGAAGCGTGTGCTGTTGTTCGGGCGTGGTTTAAATAGCCTCCAAAGTAGTTCCAGGTAAGAAGTTCCCTAGAACCACGCCCGAGTAAAAAAAAATCCCTGTATAAAAATAGTCCCATCCAGGCCTCACGTTGGCTTGGACTCACTAGCAGCATGGTCTGCATCAGGTAAGTAAAGTCTATGATCCTGGCGCCTATGGCGCCAGGACTAATTTCCATGATGAGCCTGGCGCCTAAGGTGCCAGGACTGAACCCAAACAGCCTCCAGCCAGGGCTGTTGGGGTTTTAATAAGTATCTGGATGCCTGCTCCCGGAGCTGGTGGGCTTGGTCTTGATGCCCGGGGGTAGGCATCATGACATTGGCCCTCATTACGACCCCGGCGGAAAGTGACTGACCGGACCGCCACAGCGTAAATAGCGTTTCCGCCATTGCACGAAGGAGCAAAGTGCGGCCCATTCCGACCCATCGGGCACGAGCACCACGCCATGGCGGAAGTGCAAAGTCCGCGATGGCGGAAATGACCCCAAAACGGCCCACACCGCCGCCGTATGGCGCCCTAGGTGCAATACCGCCACCCCTCTTAGCGGTCACCGCAGTGTGCGCCTACCGGAAAGTACGGTGACCGGAAATATACGGAAACGGAAGCAAAAACATGGGCCCGGAATGGGAAACATCCCGCCGTACACCTATAAAACTACTAAAACCACACAGCCACTAAAATCACTACCCTGAAACACACCCCAACCCGTCATCCACCCTAGCGAAACCAAGAAAAATGGGAAAAGTAGCGAAGAAAGCGTGCGACCGCAAGCGGCAGGTCCACTTCTCCCGTGAGGAACTCACCGTGCTAACAGAGACCCTCCAGGAGAATGCTGCCGTCGTCTTCTCCACGCAAATGACCAGAACGGCACTTGCAAACAAGAAGGCCATATGGGCTCTGGTGGCACAGCGGGTAAGTGCGGTGGGGACCGCACCCCGCACCCCACAGCAATGCCGCAAGCGATGGGACGACCTGCGGATACCCGTCCGCAGCATACTCTCTGCCAACCGCAACATTGCCACAGCCACCGGGGGAGGTCCTGAATCACCCATCAAGTTGACCCCCTGGGAAGAAATATGTGCCTCCACCATCGGAATGGAGAGCATAGAGGGAGTCGGAGGGATGGAGAAAGGAGTGCAGACATCCGAAGAATCAGGTAGGTGGGCCAAATAAAACAATGCCAAATCCACACAGTCCATCCATGTGAAGTACCATGCGTCCACATAGTGCAACAGAAACACATGTCCAGGAGAACGTCCACACACATCGGCCTGATAGCGCACGTTAAAACCCACAATAAATACATAAATAATTAAAAACCCCTAAAACACGCACTACACGTGCAGCAGGCACACCCTAACTGCAGGCTGCCAAACAACTGCACCCTCACTCCACACACAAATGAAAGCACCTCCAAGGCCCCGACCCAAATCACCCTCAGGTACCACCCCAATGCATGTGATACAATGCCATTCCAATTCCCACAGACCCATCAATAACCCTCGCCCTCCTTTACTCCACCACAGGGTCCGATCCAAACGACGAGCTTCAGGACACCCCTACCAGCACACCTGCAAAGAGGGCCAAGACCAACGGCCAGAGACCCTCCACCTCAGCTGCACGCATCAAGACACGGCAGCAGCACAAATCAGGTGGCAGCACAGAGGAGGGAACATCAACAGGCACCCCAGCAGCCAGCATGCCCACACCACCACCACCACAGGTCCCCCCAATGGATGCCACAGAAGGCACTGCCTCTGGTGGCAGCAGCACCATAGGTGACACCCCATTGATGGCAGCATGCTCCGACACAGAAAACGGGGATGTCGAAGTCAGATCCATCCATGACCTGTCCCAATCCCCCTGTCTGTCCCATCCCGTACAACATGAGGATACCACGCAGGGGCACCCACAAGACGACGACTGGCCATCCCCCACAAGCCCTGTGGCAAGGCAACATGAGGACAACAGCCCCTCTGTGACACCCCCGCAAATGGCCATGGCCCAGCAGAGGCAACAGTCCCTCGACCAGTTAATCGTGCAACAGCAGCAACTGGCCACGCTCCTCAAGGACCATGCCGATGAATGTGGGGGCACTAAGGCAGACATAGAAACATCAACTGAGACACTTAGGGCAGAAATGGAGAGAAGTACAGAGACACTAAGGGCACAAATGGAGAGTAGCACCGAGAGCCTGAGAGTCCAAATGGAGAGAAGCACCGAGAGCCTGAGGGGGGAACTGCATGCGACGTCCAAAGACGTATGTGCCGAACTTGCCGCAGTGCGCCGTGTGCTCACTGAGCTCTCGCAAACCCTTAGGGACATGCATGGACGTGAGCAGGCAGACACATCATCCGTTGCAAGTTCCGTCCAGGGCAGCCCCCAACGTAGATCTGGGAGGAACCTGCGCTCCACAGGCAGGGGTGCCCCTGATACCCGCAGAGGGGGCTTGCAATAGCGACAGCCCACTGACAATGAGCATCTTTGGACACTGGTGTTCGGGGGGGAGGTAGGAGGGTGGAGGGGGTGTGTTGGGCTCACTTGGGTGGCGGGTCGATAGGGTGTTTAACATGATATCACATATGCCATAAACAGTGCACGATCAACCAATGAGATGTGTGGACATTGATCTTTGTGTACTAGGCCATCATAGGCGTACAGTCCATATTGTGCATGTACCAGACACACACAGTGCCACGAGTCCCGTGTCCATGTATCAGCCACCAGGCGTGAGTGCTAGAAGCATGCATCAATGAGATGCTGACGAATGTCACGGGCCTCCGGTGCCTCGCAGACTCCATGAGGTGCTGCCACATCCCCACCCTCATCATGACCATCATCAGGTGCTTGCAGTTCTGCGTCAGGGGGCATGGGCACATTTCTACGTACGCACATGTTGTGGAGCATGACACATGCCATGACCATCTTTGCAACCTTCACATGGCGGTACAGGAGTGCCCCGCCAGACCTGCTGAGGCAGCGGAAACGACCCTTCAGTAGGCCGAATGCCTGTTCAATGACTACACGGGTACGTGAGTGGGCATGGTTGTAGTCCTCCTCATGCTGGTCCCGTGGGATCCGGACTGGTGTGAGGAGCCATCTCTTCAGTGGATATCCAGCATCACCTGTATGTGGACGAGAAACGTATGATGTGGAATGCCATTGCTACGTACGCACACCCCCCCCCTTCCTGCCAGGTCATTGCCAAATCACATACCCCACATAATCATGCATGTAATGAGACTCACCGAGTAGCCAGGATCTGTTCCCTGCGTGTCGCTCCATGTAGCGTGGTATTGTAGAGTTCCTCAAGACCATAGAATCATGGGTTGATCCAGGGAATCGGGCACAACAATGTGTAATGATCCTGTTGGAGTCACACACCATTTGTACATTCAGGGAATGAAATTGTTTTCGGTTGCGGTACTGGGCCTCCATGGCATGTGGGATGACCAATTCCACATGGGTGCAGTCGATGGCACCAATGCAACCCGGTATGCCGGCAAGTGCATGGAATCCCACCTTTGTGTTGGTAATTTCCTGCTCCGAGCGTGGTAGAGAGATGTAGTCGTCTGCGTGCTGCAGGAGGGCATCGAGCACTTGAAATAGTGTCCGTGAGAACAGTGGCTGAGAAATGCCATGCAACTGTCCGACTGTGTGCTGGTCGGTGCCTGTGGCCAGGAAGTGGAGTACAGACACCACCTTCAGTAGGGGTGGGATGGCGGTTGGGCTATCTATCATGCTGACAAGGTCAGCCTGTGTCATGTCCACAATGGCGGTTATGGTGTCCGGGTCCAAACGGTAGAGGGTGTGGATCTGCTCATCAGTGAGGTTGAACGGATGTGCTCGGAGGCGTGGGATTGCGGGCTGCCTGCGTGGTGGTAGTGGCTGTGCTGGCGGCCCTTGCTGGCCCTGCCTTGGCCTCCTCCTCCTCCTGCGTCTCCTCCGTGCGGCCGGTTGTAGTTGGTGTTCGTCTTCTTCTTGGAGTTGGAGTACTTGCAGTGCTATCAGGTCCCCCAGGGCCAACATCGCGAGTCCTGCCGGTAGCATTTCGGTGTGGTTGTGGGAGGAGACTGGCTGTGCAATTTATGTGTTTTAAGGCTGTATGGCCTCCACCTGTGGTGATTCATTCCACCTGTGCAAACTGCTCTCCCCTTTGGCCGGGCACGTCCCGCGCACAACGCTGCAATTCGGGCAATGGCATCTTGCTATTGCAATCATGTATTTGTACCCGATGGCCGTGTAAGATTGTTTGATATGTTCATTCTGCTGTGGTCCCATTGTTTCACATACTATCTGTGCAGTCGCGAACAGACTTGTGAAGGGTCAGTGGAACGTAGTACTCGAGTAACGGTGGGCCCTCATGCATCACTGTACCGAGTTGCAACGACGGGCGGGGCGTCCCATTTGTGGGTGAAGGCAGTTGCCATTTTCACACACAGCCGCACTCGATGGAATAATTAGTGATTTCAAACGGCCACAGATGCCTCTTCGACGTGATGTTGCAAATGAGGAATTCGAAGGGCGGCGCTTTCGGTTTTCAGCTAGCGGCGAGGAAATGCCCACAGGTCTGACTGCAAATATAACGTACTATTGTTCAGTGTCCTTGAGTCAGGGGCCATGGCGAGGATGCAATGATTGATATGAATAGTTTGGGATGCGCAATTGCGACGTGGGCGGTGAGGCCGGACGTTCCCAAATACATGTTACTTCACTACACTGGAATTACGGGCTGGGGCACTGTGGATTTTGCAGGCTGCATAACGCACAGACTCAATGGATATTTCTAATGTTATGTGAGTAAATATTCAGGCGTTTTAATCCCGGGATGAGGGAATGATGAATGGATGCATGGGCAGGTGATTTGATACAGAGTTTGCCATGTACAGGGCTTCTTGGGATCTATCCGCCTCCCCTACGCTATGTGATGCAGGGCTGCCATAGTGGGACCATCGTCTATCTGGCCTTGTTGAGCCCTCCCTGTCTCGACGCGCCCTCAGACACTTGTGTCCATGCACGTTAACATTCCCATCTGATGGATTCTGTTTTGACAGACGCATGCACAGGTACACTCGTTTGTGATGGTGTTTGCACCTCGATATAGATGGTTATGAGTCGCAAGTGGTTTTGGGGTGGTGATGATCCTTTGGAGTGGGCTAGCATGCATATGGCTGTGGATTTAGTGTGATCATTGGAGTGAGTTGTTGGAATGTAGTTCTGATGGCCATTCTGTTCTTTTTCTTTTCTTTTGGTTGACAGGTATCTCCTCCCCTTTTGCCACTGCCATCTGTATGCCACTCCTGCAGATGGGTTTTACTCCCGACACCTGCTGCTTCGTGTTAATCAGTGGAGCAGCATTACGATCTTATGGGACGATCGCCAATGGGCCACATGCCCTTACGCAGTACTGGTGGCTCGGAGCAACATTTCGGCCTTTCAGCTGGACTAGTGCCTCCCCATTGGGACGGCCCTGCGGTTCTGTGCGCTTCCATGTTGCCTTTTCGTACGTGAATGTGGCTCTGTGTACCATGATGGAACAGGGCGTCACACAAGTAGTGGCTGGTCATTTCTTGCGGATGCAGCCCACAATGGTGAAAAGTGTTTTGGAGTTCATGGCCTGATGGCTGTATGGGCTTGGTGATTTTGATGTGCATTAAATTTCTATTCTGATTTGGCCCGTGTAGCGTTTTTCTTTGCAAGTGATGTGGCATGTGCCTATTTGGGGGGCGATGTATTGTGAGGAGATCTGCATTGGGTTCCAGCTTCGGAGTTTAGTTGCGTGGTACTGTACTGGGCGCGTTTGCCTACGAAGCCCGTGTGGTCAGGGATGGGGGCTGCCAATATGACAGTTTGAATGTTGTCATGCTCAGGGGCGGGGGATTGGGTTTTGTGTAACAGATGCCGGTCAGCCAGGTGGACTGGTGGAATGATGTGATTCTCGGAATATTGCTGGTCACAGGTGCCTGTGTTTGCGTGCGTTTCTTGGTGGGGGACTGTGGTCATGTCCATTGGGATGGCTTCTGTATTCGTGCCATCTGTGCCCTGCAGCTCCCATTGGCCCCTCTTGTGTTTCTTTTGTTCGTTGGCATGCATGGGTGACTTGTACATTTCACTGGTTGCATTGTGACTTCATTGCACCTACGGGGAGTTGTACTTTGTGGGCAGGGAGCGGTGTACAGGCACTCAGTGGGGCCGTTTACGGTTGATTCGCGATGCCGTACTTCTCACCATGGCGGAATGGTACATTCCGCCATGCTTGATGGCGTTAGGTACATGTCCGCTAGGGTCGGAATTGGCGTACCCTTGCGCCATGGTGGTGTTTGCGGTTTGGCATGGCGCGCGCGCGCGTGCTTGGTGCAGTTAGCGTTGGCGTTCACTACGGTGTCGCTAATGGCTTCGTACTTTGCGGTGACGGGTCATAGTCGCACCGAGCGCTATTCGATGGCGGTATTGCATTTCCGCCATCGTTTTCCGAATTCCGCCAGGGTCGTAATGAGGGCCAATTATCTTTGTCCATTTGCTGCCATGCTATATATTGGGGCCGTCCTCTGCCCTTCTCTAATAGCGGGTATTGAGTTATCTCTGTGTACCTCTTGTGTGCATGCATGTCTTTCATTACTGTGAATGCTCCAGTCATGCTCACCTTCTTTCCCCTTGGTAATGCTCTCAGCCTCTGGGCATATGGGGTAACTTCATGTAGGCTGTGTGAGAGGCCCTTTGGGTGCTTTGTGTGTGTGTCTTAAGTATGGCCCTTTTTTCCTTCTATGTCTTCCCCCTTTGACCATTCCCCCTCTCCTTCTATGCTTGCTGCCCCAGAGGGGCCATTTGTACTCCTCCTCTCTTCCTCATCTTCACTTTCCCACTTCTACTCATCTGACCCATTGTCGCACAACTGTAGACACTCTCCTCTTCCTCTTCATTCTCAAAATTAAACTGTTTCAATATGCTTTCCCCCTCGCTCCTCTGTGGTTCTGTCTAATGATCCTGACTCCTCCCTCTGCGGAGACCCCGCTGTGCTCCCTTCTACCTTAATGGTAGTTCCGCTATCTGTTCTGCTTCAATATAATGTCCCAATCCCCCTTTGTGTCCCCTCTGCCTTGTCCTCATCGAGACGTGTATGATTTTTCATTATCTCTTCCATTTCCTTAACCAGTCTCCCCCAGCTCCTTTCTCCTTTCCACTCCTGTTCCTTACTTTTCTCCTCACTCTTACATAGACACACAGACAAGCCTTTCAACTTCCCTTCTCTTCCTCTCTCTGCTCAATTGTACTTGTCTCTCCTTTTCTTCCTCTACTTCCCTTGATGCCTTCTCTTCTGCTTCCTTCTGCCCTTCCCTTTCTTCCTTCATTTTTCTCATCTCCCTGTCCTCCTATTCCCTCTCTCTCTGCTTCTTCTAATTTCCTACTCCTTTTTCCCTGCCACTTTCTTTCCTTCCTTTCCTTTTCCTCCACCTCTTTATCACCTTTTCCCATTCTCTTTCTTCCTCCTCTAACTTCCTTTTCAGTCATGCTTCTTCTTCCTCTTTGTCTTGCTTCTCTTTAGCTTCCCTTTCTCTGTCTTTGGAGTCGCTTTTGTGTTATCCATCTAGTTTAAGCAATATCTGTCCCCCCACCCACTCGCTCTTTTCCATCATCGTCCCTTCTATACCAATTTCTGTTAGCTTTGCCTGCTGCTCCCAGTGCTCCTTATACTCATTGTGCAAGGGTAGTGACTTTGAATTATTTAACTTGGCTCCATGTATTTCCTCTTCACTGAAGGGGGTGCATACGCAGGGTCAGTGTAACCTGCCGCTGCCTTCAATTATTTCAGAGGGTAGAATCCCTGTCCCTCGCTTGGTGGGTCAGTGCTTTGGGGAGGAGGAGTGGTGGGTGATTTGTCCCCGACGTTGTGCTGATTAAGTATCCACTCTCTCTTGGATGGGATTTCCTGAATACCGGCAACATTAGTTGAGGTGCCAGTGATTCAGCCATTTGCCGGTAGGGGCCTGAACTCCCGGCATATCAGGCCTGCCAGGATATCCGTGGCCCCCACCGGCAAACTTGAAGTGTGCCGGTCCGGAAAAAATGGCAGAGCCAAAATTACCAGTATTTTGACATTTTTTCCAGGCTGGCACACTTTTAATGAGGCCAATATATCTTTATTAGCGCTTGGATAGATTTTGGAGATTTTATATTTACCCAAAATCACTCCAGCATCCGATGGCTAAGTGGGAATGAATAAAAATAGTAATTAGTAAGGAAATGCTAGGGATGAGGGATCTACTCCTGGATGCCCACCCCATGAATGTCTATATAGGGGAAGACATTAATTACATTAGAACCCCACCAATAGTTTGTTCTGCTGGACAACTTTAATCACTTTGAATCTCTCTGGGTTTGTGCATAGGTGCCGTCATCAAGGAGTCAGCTCCTTGGAATCAATAGGGCATGGTTAGACTGCCTTTCGGGGTGGCCTAAGTTAGGGAGGATACCCCAGACTCAATCGTGCTGTCTGCCTCTTCTGATTTCTGTTATAGAGCCACTCCAGCCTCAGCCCTTCTCCAGATCTCCATCCCCCAGCTCTGCTGCTTCTCTTCTGATTTTAGTTCCTCATTTCTTCCTGGAAATTTCAGTTAATCTGCCCCATGTTCCACTGTGCGTCCAGTTTAAAAATGTCCTAACCACACCCCATAATTGTCTAAATAAATATGTACTGGCTCTTTTTGTCGATATTCCAGATTGGGGATCTTTTTTCCACCCCCTAGACACTTCACTCTGATGAGTTATCTGATCTCCAGGCCACATTTCTGGGAGTTCTTGTTGCACGCATTGGAAGTTGCATTTCTGAAAAACTCTTTTCTAATTTACAAATAAGGGTCACAATCCATATATTTCTGAATTGGTTTGATCATGCCAGACACAATGAACCAAACCTAGCTCATGTCGCATGTAGACCAAACAGCTGTGGCCATGATTGGTTGATTTTAATCATTGATACTGCGAAAGAAGTGGCACAAAAGATTGAAATTGATTTGAAAAAAGTGGAAGAAGACGTTAAGAAAATAATAGCTTTAGACGCCCTGAAAAAAAGACTTGAAGAAATCGAAAAAGAAATGAAGGAGTTTAAAACTATTAACACTTTGGAACGTATTCAACGTCTCAAAAAAAACCTGGCTAAATTTAGCCATGAAAAAGCTTATCCCTACACAGTAGAAGGATATAAAACCACAGGAAACTCTACTAATAGCTCCCAAAAACAGAACCGAAGGGTTAGATTTCGACCCACATCCTTCAGTTCTAGTAATAGCAGTAATGACTCTGATAATTCTATCACAGGGAATAACCAACCTACACGAGGCAGAGGTAATCCGAGAAAGGGAACCAATTATCAAGGTTCGAAGAATTCTTTGTACCAAGGCCCAACGCAGGGCCAAAAAAACAGCGACCAACGCCAATTACGGAGCGGGAATCGCTGGTAGTAAATATATCTCAATATACACTCACAGCTCTTGAAGAACAAGTTCTAAACAAAGGGTTGGGGTATGTAATTTCTAAACAACACGACCCTTTCCAGTTTCGAGTAGAGTTTCAAAACCTGATGCGCAAAATACATTTGAAAGAATTTTTTGCAGACGATACTAATCTGGGAGGATCGACGCAAATGGTTAACCACACAGGATTAAGAAACCAATCTTTTTTTGCCCTCCTAGCTCCTCTTTCTCAGCAGAATCAAACATTTTTGAAAAAAGAGTTCTTTCAGAAATAGAAACACTTGAAAAAAAGAATATCCAAACTTTCCACAATCTGAGTAAAATAGAAACGAAAGCTTTAAATTCACTATCTAAAAATGAGAAAATAACAATAAAAAGAGCAGACAAAGGCGGCAGTATAGTCATTCAAGATACAAAAAACTACATAAATGAATGCCTCAGTCAACTAACCAATACTCAATAATATAACATTTTGACAGAAAATCCTAGTGTGGAGCTTCTGGAAGCGATCGAAGTGAAGGTCACCAAGGCAAAAGAGAGAAACTGGATCAGTAAACAAGAGAGTGAATTTTTGGTGAATAAAGAAGCTTCCACCCCAATGTTTTACTGTCTTCCAAAAGTACACAAAACTCTTCTGAACCCCCCGGGCCGGCCAATAGTGGTAGGGATTAATTCTATTTTAGAACCCCTGTCTAAATATGTGGACTATTATCTGAAAAACTATGTTTGCCAAATGAAATCCTATATAAAAGATACTAAGGATGTTATAAAAAGGTTTGAAGAACTTCCTTATGATAAAACTACTCATCTGCTGATTACTTTAGACATTATCTCTCTCTACACCATATACCCCAAATGTCCACCCTAGAAACTATCGAAGAAATTCTTCTAACCCGTACTGATAACGATCCAGTTCCTACATCTTTCATAATGTGATGTCTTGAGATGGCCCTAACTCAGAATTTCTTCGAGTTCCAAGGAGTGTACTATCAACAGATAGAGGGTACTGCAATGGGTGCCATGATGGCACCTAGCGTGACCAATTTATATGTGGAATGCTTTGAGAAAATTTGGATCTATACTGACCATCCTTTTGTGACAAACCTAATATCATGGGCACACTACATCGATGATGTTATAGTAGTGTGGAAAGGTTCAAGTCAAGAAGCTGAAGGATTTCTAAATTGGCTTAATCAGAGGAACAAACATCTTCAGTTCACAATGACGCTTAATCCTAACGAGATTAATTATGTAGACGTTACCATCTTTCACCAAGCAGGCGAGCTTCTGGTACAACCCTACCATAAGAGCACCGAAAGAAACTCGTTACTTCATTACCAAAGACATCATGTCAAACACTTAAAAGACAATCTACCGTTCGGCCAGTTTTTACGGCTTAAAAGAAATAGTAGCCTCAAAGAAACGTATGAAAAAGAAGCTAATACTCTATCAGATCAACTGAAACAAAGGAGATACCCTAAGAAACTGCTACGGTGAGCAACAAAACGAGCCTATAATAACAACCGGCAAGCTCTGCTAGAAGATAAAGTTAAAAGACCTAGGGATGAGAGAATAGTGAATGTGAATACTTTTACTAATCTTAGCTTAACCATTTCAAACATAATCCGGAAACATTGGAACATTTTTGATCAATCTGGAGTAAAATTACCCTGCCCGCTTTTTGCCTATAAAAAATCCACAACTATCGGTAATCACATTAGTGGTAGTAAGTTGAAAATCACCCCAAAAAAAGGCGAAACCCTTACACAAAGTTGGGGCATGAATCCAATTACAGGGCATCACCCCCTGCGGCCACTGTAGTGTGTGTAAATACACCACCAAATCCAAAGAAGTGGAGATTGGAACGAACAAAAAGTGGCAACAGACAAAATTTTCGAATTGTAAGACTATGTGATATATATGATCACGTGCCCACGTGGCAAAAGATATATAGGAAAAACTAACAGAAAGATCAGGACCCGGATTATATAACACCGAAGTTGTCTAAATAACGAAGTATTAACAGCCCCAATGGTTAAACACTACACATACAATCAACACACTGCGGATGACTTGAGATGGACAGTCTTACTCACTCTGTCGGGCACGGATATTAACAAAAAGAAACAGGTCCTAATAGAAAAAGAACAAAAACTAATTTTTCTGACTGAGAGTGATAAAGAAGGACTGAACGATGCAGTTGAATGGGGGAAAATCCAAAGGAATTAAGCATCTCCCGACATCACTTTGAGAACTAACTATCTTCTTCAAAAATACTAATTCTAAATTAATTCAGATTTAACTAACCTCTTTCCACTAGGTGAAATAAGAAAATACTCTATATAATAGCCATCTCTAGAGCTGATCAGAACGCAGGATAGTATCGACTCTACATAGACTACCATCAGACTCTAGATCCTTTCAACATGGTTGCACTGATCCATAATTAGACGAATGCATTGCTATACAGTACAAATTATGGGCCTCTATTTAATTTAAAACTAAATTAGTTCTACCCATTCTTTTTCTAAATTTTGACATTGTCTAGCCTGATTCAGTTATAATTTTCTCTTGTCACCTAAGAGTACCGCCCGGGCCGTAATAAACTATTAACACTAAGAAAGGACTGTAGTAGGGTTATAAGCCCAACCTAAAATAGCAAAGGCGTCCTCCATTACTTCGTGACTTATTGCACCGATCGAGCGAGGACGCAGCAGGGACTCTCTAGACTGCATGCCCTTTAATTAGGTAAGAACACTTGTAATTTACACTAAAAGTTAAGGATGCTTCCTTAGGAAGTTACTTATTACAGTATGGTTAATGCTACTCTCTAGATCAGTGTTTAATATTAATCAAAAGGCACGTCCCTCTTATATATCTCCATAGGAACAACTGAACTGTTCCCTAAGACAGAAGACCGGGCTGCAATCAGTACCCGAGTACACCACAATGGGATTTCGCTCCCATAGAGACATCTTTAGGTAAGATCTTTTAGTATCGAGTATCTAGGATAACTAAAGATCATGAGACTTAAAAGATTTTTACTGAGCAAATCTCTTATGTACCTCTCTAGAGTACTTTTTGAACTAAAGGTGGACGACTTCCGCTGCCACGAGAGCCTCCTGAAATCTATCCTACTTCAAGGACATATTATTGCAACATACAGCAAGGCTGAACCTACAGGTAACTAGTAGTAGGTATATAATTTTGTAATACTGTCATGCTTGAAGTAATGGATCAACTCTCTCACCAACCTTTTTTCAAAAAGTCTATTCCCTTAAAACGACTGTAACTTGGTAAGGTTAATGTATTGGTTTCACTTTACAGGGCGACGTGTTCACAATCTCTCAGGGATCAATATTAACTGCAAATATTTCTTTGCAGGGTGAATATCCGGTAATCGGGAATCACTCACCAAAAGAAGCTTATTCTTGCTTAATTCAAGTTTGCCTCTTGTCGAACTCCACAGACTGGAAAAGGTATTAGCTACTTTTTAGTCCAGGCTCGAGATACATGTTTCTCTTAGAGACACTAGCATTAATAGCCTCTCTCTTATGTTTTTATGTTTTCTTGTTGTTTTTCCAACAGTTACAACAAATTGAAACCACGCAAGACACAGCGTGCGCACTGCTAACAATCGGCCAGAGAAACTTTTGGCTCTATAGAATAAAATTATAGATTGTTGTTTTTTAACCCTGAATGAAGTGACAATTCTCCTGAAGAAAGTTCTATATACACAGAAAAAAGAACTGAAACATGTCGAGACAGTACAATGGTCAATAGTATAACCATTGATAGATCATTTAAGTCTACATGAGGACAGTACTAATCTAGAGACTATCAAATTGTGGTTCTCTAGGATATTAATGACTGGATCTTCATTGAATGTTATCCAACCTAGCTGGACATGTCTTGTCACATATTTTAAAACAGTGTTTTATTACTTGGATTCTGATGAATTTGTAGGTTTTTTATGTCTTATGTAAATGCCTTATATGTTTAATACAAATTGATGTTTTATGATAACTGTTGTGAAAAATATAGCTATCTATCTCCTGCTTAATTCGTTCTATGTATCCCAGAAAAAGATAGAGCAACCACTTTAGTGGTGATTTGGGAATCCCTCTTTTATCTAGCACGTAGACAGATGGCACACAGTTCGGCAGATGTAAAATACGTCACCAGAACTTTCCCTCTTGGGCAGTCCAGACCCCTTACTGCCAGACATCCTAGTCAAGATACCATTTGCACTTCATATGCACATAATGCTCACTTAACATCTCCTGTTAATTGTGGATTTGATATGAAAACAAACCTAAAGCAAAATAGATTTAAAAGTGTCAAAACATCTATGGACTCCAACTCCCATAAATCCTTCAGTGCTGGGACAAAGAAGAGGAGAAAGGAGTTAATGTGTAGCAGAATAAACGCCAATGTTCAGACTAGTTGTTGTAATGCTAATCAGCTGTGTGACATATTTAGAAATGGTGTGCATTTTCAGAGCAGCCCTGAAGCAGGCAAAGAGAGATGCAAAGCAGGCGCAGCAGGAAGCAGAACTAGAAGCAGACACACAAAATGAACTCTGTGTCAGTGCTTCCCTCTGAGACGGCGAGAGCCTGGGAGAAGCAGAGTGGGTACCACAGGATGACCATTACCAGACCAGCAACCATGAAGAGGATGTTAAGGTCGTGGTCATGGTGAACAGCAGAGGTTTCACTGGTGGACAATGAAGATGCTCTCAGGAGAACCGCAAGAGTGTCTGAAAAGGAGGGAATGCTTTCTTGAGGCACTGACGGCACTGCAGGTCTACACCACAGGTTGGACATGCCAGAAAATACTGGTGAATCGGCCCAAGAGCATTGGGAGCCCTGGGGCATACCGACAGGCACAATTGAGAAGTTACTTTCAACATCAAACAAGTAACATAGAAATAATGAATTTACATGCGTCTCCATATAGGGAAATTCAGAGTAAAGGTGGTTATGAGCAAATTAAATTTCATGAAGCAGTTGAGAGGCAAGATCTGTACAACTTTTCATATATGAAAAGTCACTGTGGGGAAGATTGGAATAAGTATTGCCACAAGCTGGTAAAGATTAACAATAAAGATAGCATCCAAACATGAACAAGTCTCCATATAACGGAAAAACGGATGCCAATATGGGGGAAGTTGGACCAAGTGAAACCTGGAGCCAAACGAGTATAACCAGTGAAGTAGTACAACTGTATTATACTTACTTAACGAGAAAGAGAACTGAAAGTGTCATCCACCGTCCTGTTTGGCGTTTGTATCCGCGTTGGCGGCTACACGCTGGAAGGGCGAGCGGAGGTTCCGCTACGTGATTTCTCCTCAGCGCACCCTACGGTCTAGTGGTTTTCCAACATGGCGCCGCTGGGAAGTATTTCTTTCCTTCTCTCCCAGTGATCGCTGCGTTGCAACCCCCTTCACTGCGCTAGCTCGCATCTTTGGGTCTATACGCTAGTTTTCCAGTCTCGACCACACCGGTCACTTCCTTGCTTCCTCGGTCTGCCTCCCTCGGACCACCTTTCCTTCTCTCTCCCTTTCTACCCCTGCCTTGCCTCTCCTTCCCGCTCTATCCTTACCTCTCGGCTTGTTTTTTCCTGTGATGCACGGCCCCTCCGTGTCCGCCTTCTCTGCCTTACCTTCGGCTGCGTTCTCTCCCAGCCGCTTCGGTACTCTGTTGCTCCGGAGAAGTTTTTCCCGCTGGTTCTTTTTCCGGTGGCTCTCTCTCTCTCCGATTCCTTCTTCACATTTGATATCCGGCTTCGCCTGCTCCCATCAGCTACCTACCTCAAGGACGCCACTTCAGCTGCTTGCTCCGGACCATCTCAAGCTGCTTCTCTCATCGGAGGGTTTTTTCTGCCTGAACAGGCTTTTTCCCTTCGTTACTGTCTGATCGCGGGAAGGAGGCCCCAGGTTTGCTACACTTTAGCGCTCACTGTGGCTTCCTCTTAAGACAGATACGTTCTACACAAAAACGAGAAGGACAATCTCTCTCACAGGCTACTGCAACCGGAGGACTTGGAATCAGGTGAGGAGAGTGGGGAGGTACGGGAGTTGGCGGAAAGCATCAGACGGGACAGATTGCAACGCCAATTAGAAAGAATTTCGGCAGAAGAGCAGATACAAGAACTATGGAAGGCCATTCAGGGAATGTCCCAAGAGCTACAAACTGTTAAGGCAAAGAACGTGGTCTTGAAACAGATGATTACTGCCCGCGAACCACTATCCCCAGAACTTCCTGTCATGACTCTTTTGGCAGGGAAGTTCGATGGAACTCCCAAAAGAGTCAAAGAGTTTTTGGAGGCCTGCATAGTATATTTTACTTTCAGGCCCCAGCTGTTTGCGACCGATCAGACAAAGATCGGGTTCATGATATCGAACATGACCGGCAATGCCCTGGCATGGGTTACTCCGCTGGTTACCGGGGCTAACCCCATCTTACACGATTTTGCTGGTTTTCAGAACTTGTTGAAGCAAACTTTTGAGAGGCCCGAGTTGACTTACACCGCCTGTGAGGACCTGTTGGATATTCGACAAGGGTCTATCGTACATTTCAGAGTTCAAGAGGTTGGCTTCGGGTGCTGGGTGGTCTGAACAGGCACAATTTGCCATATTTCGTCGAGGCCTCAAGGAGGAAATTAAGGACGAACTCACCAGAGCACCCAGACCGCCTTCTTTTCCGGATTTGCTCTCTGCAGCCTTACAAATTGAATATAGACTGCAGGAACAACGATCAGAGCGTCGGAAACAACGACCTACAGTTCATTTTGCCGATCCCGCCTCATCCTCCACCGTCTCCTTCTCTCCTTCCCATACTTCAGACAAACCCATGCAGATTGGATCTACTAGAGGACCTCTATCCGCTGCTGAAAGAAGAAGAAGGAAGGAGAAGGGTCTGTGTGCCTATTGTGGGTCGGATCAACATCTCCTCAAAAAATGAACCAAACTTCCTCAGAAACGGCAGGGAAACGGTTTCCCTCGGCGCCAGTAGGGACCTGGTTCCGAGGGACTTCCGATTCATCCGCGAGTCCCTATGTTTCTCTCTCAATTTCGGCTCCTTACATTCCCGAGGATTCCAGGCTTATGGTTCTACCTGTTCTTATTGATGTCAACGGCAGGGCAGTTGAGTGCCTTGGACTTCTGGACTGCGGGGCCGCCGGGAATTTTGTCGACATCATCTGGACCAAACAGATGGGTCTCCGCACACTGCCTCGCAAAGAAGATCAAAAGGTTGAAGGGGTCGACGGTTCTCCTCTCTCTTCAGGACCCATTACTCACACCACCGAGGACCTATCGGTTACCATTTTTCAACATTCCGAGACAATCCGGTTCGACATTATTCGAGCTGCTCATTTTTTGGTTATTCTTGGCATCACATGGCTCAGAAAGCATAACCCTCATGTCAATTGGGCGGGCAATCAGCTAAATTTTTGTTCCCCCTACTGCAGGCTTAACTGTTTTTCTGACAACAGTCTTCCTCAGATTATTACAGGGTCTACCAAACAGCTGGCCGGGGTTCATGCTCTACCTCTATACTGTACCCCTTACTTGGAGGTGTTCGTCGAAAGAAAGCCAGCGACCTTACCTCCCCATAGGCCAGAAGATTGTACCATAGACCTAGGCCCTCATTACGACCCAGGCGGTAAGTTACCGCCTGGGCCGTGACTTTACCACCATGGCGTAAACTACGTTTACGCCATGGTGGTTGGCGGACTTACCGCCCCATTCCGACCTTGGCGGGGCGGTAAGTCCCCAATCCCCATTTACCCTTCCCCATTCCCATTTTTGCCCCATAGGGTATAATGGGAGTGGGGAAGGCGTTAATTACGCCACCGTAAATTACGGTGGCGTAATTAACTCCATGGTCCCTTAGCGCCATGGATTTTAGCACCTGCTAAAAGCAGGTGTTAAAAGCGCCATGGCGCTAAGGGACCTCGTACTCAGGCGGTAAGGGTCGGCGCTGTTAACGCTGCCGTTAACCCCTTACCGCCTGGGTCGTAATGAGGCCCCTAGAACCTAATGCTCTGGTTCCTTTCTGCAGGATGTTTTCTTTAACTCAAGCAGAAAGAAAGGTTCTGAGAGATTATTTTGATGCCAATGTTCAGAATGGGCTCATTCAACCTTCCAAGTCTCCTGCCGGGGCTTCTTTGTTCTTTGTCAAGAAGAGGTACTCTACTGACTTGCATCCTTGTATCAATTACCGAGGCCTCAACAAGGTTACCATCCGGGATCGGTATCCCATGCCATTAATACATGAGATCATCGAAGCTGTTCAAGGTGCACGTTGGTTCACCAAATTAGACCTCAGAAATGCATATCATCTGTTACGCAATGCCAAAGGAGATGAATGGAAGACCGCCTTTTGCACTCCGTTCGGCTTATTTGAGTACCGAGTCATGCCCTTCGGTTTGGTGAATGCTCCTGCTGTTTTTCAACGGTTTATGGACCGGATGTTTTCAGACTTATTGTCTGTCTCCATGATCATATACCTGGATGACATCCTGATATATTCCGGCAATCTAGAGGACCACAAGACCCATGTCCAACAAGTTCTGGAAAGGCTTAAAGACAACCAACTCCTTGTCAAGCCAGAGAAGTGTGTTTTTGCTGCTACTTCAGTGCCCTATCTAGGGTATCACCTTTCTGAAAAAGGTATCTCCATGGATCCCAGTAAGGTGGCAGCTATTCTGGACTGGCCTTTTCTGACATCGATCAAAGAAGTGCAAAGGTTTCTCGGACTCTCTAATTTCTACCGCACATTCATCCCAAACTTCTCTGAGGCAGTTCTCCCTATAACTCGTCTACTCAAGAAAGTCAACAATCCCTTTCGCTGGACTTTCGAAGCAGAACAGAGTTTTCACGATCTCAAGAACCTCTTTTGCACTGCTCCCAGTTTGTGCCATCCTGACCAGAGCAGACAGTTCATCGTCGAGACTGACGCCTCGGCCATGGCCATTGGGGCTGTTCTGCTACAAGTGTTCGAAGGACGGGAGCACCCCATTTGTTACCTTTCTAAGACGTTGACTCCCAGCCAACTCAACTACTCCGTACTGGAAAAAGAATTGTTGGCCATTAAACAAGCATGTGAGACTTGGCGACATCTACTGATGGGAGCTAGGCAGACCGTCATCATCAGAACGGACCATAAGAATCTCAAGGTTCTGCAGAATATGGAGTGTGTTAACTCCAGGCAAGCCCGTTGGGCATATTTCTTTGCCCAATATGCTCTGCAAATTACTTACTTGCCTGGTACCAACAATACGCTTGCGGATGCTCTCTCTCGGAAGGGTCCCAAATGTGAAGAGAAAAGACATACCCCTGAGCCGATGTTCCACAGGAATAGGATCCTGAATGTTGTCAATACCTTTTTGCAAGAGGTTCGAGCTGGTGTGGCTTCGGAAGGTACTGTTCCACAACCCAGAGGAGAGACACCCTACACAAAAAAGGAGGGTTTGCTATAACTCAACCATCGGTTATACATACCTTCCGGTCCATTACGTCTCAAGATCATAAGTTGGTGTCATGATTCACTCACTGCAGGTCATCGAGGAAAGCTTAATACCACTGAATCTATCACTCGTTCTTTTTTTTGGCCAGAACTCAAGAAGGATGTTGAGGAATACATACTCAGTTGTCCTGTTTGTGCCATGACTAAATCCATAACTGGCAAACCCTTGGGCCTTCTTACCCAACCTGAGGTACCCTCTCGCCCTTGGGGATTGATTTCTACTGATTTCATCGTGGAACTTCCCGTTTCCAACTCCTGCACATGTATTATGGTTACAGTCGACACCATGACCAAAAAGGCTCATTTTTCCCCTCTGTCTGGGCTACCTACCGCTACCGAGATGGCTGAGGTTTTCGCCCAGGATATTTTCCGTCTTCATGGTCTTCCTGACAAGATCATCTCTGATCGTGGCAGCCAATTCATCTCGAAGTTTTGGAAGGCCCTTTGTTCTCGCCTAGGTATGGAACGTGCCCTGTCTTCTGGTTTTCACCCACAGACTAACGGTCAAACTGAGCGCCTTAACGCCACCTTAGAACAGTAACTTAGATTCTACAGCAATCGTCTTCAGAACAATTGGGTTTCTTTGCTTCCTACAGCGTAGTTTACCTATAATCACTCATCTCATGCAGCCATTGGACTTTCTCCTTTCTTTTGCACCTAAGGGGTACACCCAAGATCTCTTCTTCCCTACATTCCGTCGCCCACCAATTCCCCGACGGCTGAAGAGGTTCTGCAGTCTATTTCTGATGCACATGTCACTGCCAGAAGGTGCTTGGAGAAGAGTCGCCAATACAACAAATTCCAAGCGGACAAACATCGTAGGCCTTGCCCTGATTGGAAGGAAGGGGACAAGGTTTGGCTGTCCACCAGATTCTTGCCGCGATGGGTTCACCCTTCTAAACTTTCTTCTCGCTTTTTGGGTCCTTTTCCCATTCTTTCCAAAATAAATCCTGTTACTTTTCGGCTTAAACTACCTTCTTACCTCAGCCGCATTCATCCTGTCTTCCATGCTTCTCTCCTCAAACCTTTCATTCCGGACATCCACCAGAGGGCTGTCCCCGACCAGCCTTTCCCTCAGGCGGATTCCTCTGTGGAATATGAGGTCTCCACTTTGCGTGACTCCTGCCACTACCGTGGTAGGTTGGAATATTTGGTGTCCTGAAAGGGTTACCCTAGGTCAGAGGACTCGTGGGAACCAGCTTCCAACATTCATGCCCCTCGATTGTTGGCTCGGTTTCATGCCCGCTTCCCCTTTAAGCTGGGGGTTCTGCGCTCTAGGAGGGGGCATACTGTCATCCGCCGTCCTGTTTGGCGTTTGTATCTGCGTTGGCGGCTACGCGCTGGAAGGGCAAGCGGAGGTTCCGCTACGTGATTTCTCGTCAGCGCACCCTACGGTCTAGTGGTTTTCCAACATGGCGCCGCTGGGAAGTATTTCTTTCCTTCTCTCCCAGCGATCGCTGCGTTGCAACCCCCTTCACTGCGCTAGCTTGCATCTTTGGGTCTATACGCTAGTTTTCCAGTCTCGACCGCACCGGTCACTTCCTTGCTTCCTCGGTCTGCCTCCCTCGGACCACCTTTCCTTCTCTCTCTCTTTCTACCCCTGCCTTGCCTCTCCTTCCCGCTCTCTCCTTACCTCTCGGCTTGTTTTCTCCTGCGGTGCGCAGCCCCTCCGCGTCCGCCTTCTCTGCCTTACCTTCGGCTGCGTTCTCTCCCAGCCGCTTCGGTTCTCTGTTGCTCCGGAGAAGTTTTTCCCACTGGTTCTTTTTCTGGTGGCTCTCCCTCTCTCCGATTCCTTCTTCACATTGGATATCCGGCTTCGCCTGCTCCCATCAGCTACCTACCTCAAGGACGCCACTTCAGCTACTTGCTCCGGACCATCTCAAGCTGCTTCTCTCATCGAAGGGTTTTTTCTGCCTGAACAGGCTTTTCCCTTTGTTACTGTCTGATCGCGGGAAGGAGGCCCCAGGTTTGCTACACTTTAGCGCTCACTGTGGCTTCCTCTCGAGACAGATACGTTCTACACAAAAAGGAGAAGGACTATCTCTCTCACAGCAACCGGAGGACTTGGAATCAGGTGAGGAGAGTGGGGAGGAACGGGAGTTGGCGGAAAGCATCAGACGGGACAGAAAGTTAAATAAAAGACCGGCAAAAGAGGTGCAGCAGGCAGCAAGCCTTTGGTGGAAATACACCTGGCAGGGAGTATACCAGGGGATCTACCAAGCCCACAGTGGGGTTTCCTGGCAGAGGAGTACACCAGGAAAATCTCTGTATAAGTTGTTTGAAAAGAAAAAAACATTGTGAAGGGGGCCCTGGCAGGAAAGTAAACCAGGAGACCTTCCTTAATAAACTGTTGAGCAGAAGAGTCACTTTGCGCCATTCTTATAAAAACCACCACTACTTTGAAAAGATAGTCTTTGCTATTTTTAATATGGTGTTGTGTTAAAGAGAGATTTCTACTACCTAGGGGAGCCATTGTTTGGAAAGACAATATTCTCATCATTTCTTAGAAACTGTTAACACATCATTTGTTAAGTTCCCAAGCGATACTTTGTCATCATTAAACCACCATTGCTTGGAAAAGACAGTTTTTATCATCATAAGACAGTGTTATGGGAAAGAAAACATTCTACCACTCTTAAGGGACTATTGTTTGAACTGGACGCCTTCAACATTCTATCTGAAACAGTTCAGGGAAGGGAACCATCCCCTGGATAAAAGGATTGTTTTGTTGGATTTATGTATTTGGTTGTTGCACCCTTTTTATTGAATTTAAAGCAGAGATATTTACATTGCACATTTTGTTGTTCATTTTTAGTGTGAGGGTCAGATATGTTTTGGACACAAGGACAGTTTGCCTACTTTTGAGAATACCTGTGAAGGAGTACAACTGTGTTATACGTAAAGAGAAAGAGAACTCATAGATAAATAGAAGACCTTGTGAAAGAGGTGCATCCTGCAGCACACCTTTTGGGAAAATATACCTGGTAGCGGAGGGTACCAGGGGATCTACCAAGCCCGGGGAGAGTGGGGTTCCTGGTAGGAGAGTATACCCGGAAACCATTTGTATACATTGTTTGAAATGAAAGAACATTGTGAAGAGGGTGCCTGGCAGGAGAGTACACCAGGAGACCTTCCTTAATAAACTGTTCAGTAGAAGAGACACTTTGCAGCATTCTTATAAGAACCACCACTACTTTGAAAAGATACTCTTTGCTATTCTTAAAAGGTGTTGTGTAAGAGAAACATGTCTATTACTCTTGGGAAGCCATTGCTCGGAAAGACAATGTTCTCATTATCCCTAAGAAATCGTCAAAACATAATTTCTTAAGTTGCAAAAAGATACTTTGCCATAATTAAACCACCACTTTTATGAAAAGACACTTTTCATCATCTTGACAGAGTGTTATGGCAAAGAGGCAATTCTACCACTCTTAAGGAATTATTGTTTGAACTGAACACTTTCAACATTCTACCTGAAACAGGTCAGGGGAAGGGAAGCATCCCCTAGATACAAGGATTGTTTTGTTGGATTCATATATTTGGTTGTTACACCCTTTCTATTGAATTTAAAGCAGAGATATTTACCTTGCACATTTTATTGTTCATTTTTGGTGTGAGGTTCAGATATGTTTTGGACACAAGGACAGTTTTCCTACTTTTGATGATGAGACACAGACTGATCTTTAGTGTTGGTTTAATAGGTAGGGAAACTCTCTTTAGAATAGGTATAGAAAGGCCTTTATCCAAACCCTTTCATTTAAATAAAATGTAAAATGTTGAAAACATGACAACTTTGTGTCCATCACTCATTTCTGACTCCTCACCCTAAAGACCTAAACTTGTGTTTCCTTATCTCTTTGAGCAGAGAGGTATAACTCCACCCTTTGAATCATGTGACATTCTCCACTTACATCTCAACTGTCAATCAGCCCAGAACTCCACCACAAACGGAATTTAATTTTGAGCATTTTAGAACATTTAAACTCCATGGAGCCGAAGTTGTGTATACTCAGTGGACATCAATCCACCTCAATAGCCCTCTGTCACAGGCCCAAACTCTGCCCCTTCCTGGCTCTGCTGAACTTCAAAGGAGATTGTCCAAAGGGGCCTGGTAAATGTAGGTGGGGATGTGAACATTGCTTGACCTTTGTGATCTGCTGTGGGAAGATTTCCCTCTTGGGGGCACAGCTTTCAGTTAGCTTATCACAAACAGAAACAAATGTATTTAAATTCTACATTTGTATTTAATTACATGATGCCTGCTTTATTATCTTACATCACATAAAATATATATTGTTCTCCTACATCATCCCATCAATGTCTAACCTCACATTATAATATATATTTGAATTACTCTGACAATGGAGTTCCATCTTTGATATGTTCCTTTCCATACACGCTGCAAAATTCACATTTTCCTCTCCATTTTATTAAGTCTGCACTTTAGTGCATGTGTCACATGTAGGGGAAAATAGGCCTCAAGCTATCAGCATTGTGACTCGAACACAGGGCCCAATTAGTGTCTCTTTTTCTTTTTCTGAAGACAATTTGTTGATGTTTGGCAGTTGAGAGTTACATGCTGGCCTTTTGGTCTGGCAATCAACAATGCACTTTCCATACTCCTGCCCCTTTGGGCCTAACTTAGTCAGATGTAGTTCATTTGTACTCTGGTTCTGAAAATACCCCACACTCCCCACTGGTTCAACATAATCAATTCCTGTCTCGCACTTGGTACTATCCCCACTGCACTCAAAATGGGACAAATCTCACCCCTCCTTAAAAAACCATCTATCAGCCCTGCGCCCCTGAAAACTACCACTCTATTACTGTCCTACCATACCTCAGCAGAATCATGGAATGCTTTGTGACTACTCAACTGCAATAATACAATGCCACATACAATCTACTCAACCCCTTAAAATCTGGTTTTCGGCCTGGACACAGCACTGAGACCATTACTCTTCACATCCTCAATGACCTCCACAGCATCACAGACAAAGGACACGCAGTACTACTCATGCTCCTTGAACTTTCGGCAACCTTCAACACCATCGACCACAACATTCTACTAGATATCCTAGCCTAGCCCACAGGATGAATCTATCTGGCACCGTATTTGACTGGTTCACCTCCTTTCTCAGTGGCAGTACACAGTTGTCTCCATGCCCCATTATCCATCAGACTCCACCCCTGTCAAGTATGGGGTCCCGCAAGGTTCCTTTCTATCTCCACTCCTCTCAATCCCTTGGACAGACCCTTTGCATGGCGCGCACCCGAAGTGGACGCCAAGTGAAGCTGTTTGGCTGTCCCGAATGTACCTCATCCTGCTCAGCTCTGCTCCTGCTTCGCTGAATGCTGAATGCTGCTAGTCAGCAAGAGGAAGTTTGTGAACGACATAGAGGCGAAACCGCCTGGAGTGACATCGAAGTAATTTTTTATTATCTTTCAATTTGCTGATCTGGCAGACTCTTTGTTGGACTCTTTGTTGTTTTGAGTGCATAATCACCAATGTGACCACTTGTCCCCATTACTCACCCAACCTTCGTTTTCATTTCTCTCTCTGTTTTCCAGTTTGTGGCATTTTTTTGTGCCCCGCCCCTCTCTCCCGGTCTGCCTTGCTACATTTGCTGACGTGCCAGGGCACCCGCGCGTGCACACGAAGTGGACGCCAAGTGAAGCTGTTTGGCTGTCCCGAATGTACCTTGTCCTGCTCAGCTCTGCTCCTGCTTCGATGAATGCTGAATGCTGCTACAGCAAGAGAAAGTTTGTGAATGACATAGAGGCAAAACCACCTGGACTGACATCGAAGTAATTTTTTATTAGCTTTCAATTTGCTGATCTGGCGGACTCTTTGTTGGACTCTTTGTTGTTTTGAGTGCATAATCAACAATGTGACCACTTGGCCGTGTTACTCACCCAACCTTCCTTTTCATTTCTCTCTCTGTTGTCCAGTTTGCAGCATTTTTTTTGTGCCCTGCCCCTTTCTCCCGTTCCGCCTTGCTACATTTGCTGACGTACCAGCACACCTGCGCACGCACCCGAAGTGGACGCCAAGTGAAGCTGTTTGGATGTTTGGGTGTGCTGCGGATGCGCAGGGCCGTGGAGCTGGACCCCAACAACGATCTTTGGGGGTCCTTTGAGGTAAGATTGTCACGAGGTGGAGACCTCAGCAATAGTACGGGTCACAGTGGAGAACTGCCACTTCAATCCGTAGAGCGGCTTAATTCACATTAGAGGCACGCGCTGGAAATGCATTCTTCTATGAATTGCATGTAATATCCGTAACGCTAACTTGCCTCTAGGAATCAACCATATAATGCCCATAGACATGAGCGACTTTTGATTGTGAGCCTTCGGACAGTCTATAGGGCAGTGGGACCTCTTGATTGCAATATTGAAATATAAAGCAGCACTGCGCGCATGAACATAATCTACGCGGAGCACCTGAATGTAAGACAAAACACTCTGCTTCTGTTGTCCATGACATCTCGCCAACTTTAGACAGCACGGTATTAGATATAATCATCACAGGGCCATCACTTCACGCCCCAGTTTGGGAGGCGTTTTATAATTATTGTATAATATGTTCCCCGTACTCGATCCATAAAAATTGTTACGACATCATTCTTTGAAAGATCTGGGTCTCTCTGAAGGAGCCGGGTCTTACTTTCCCGATTACAATGTCGAGGTGCAGAAACAGCATTGAGTATGTTTACTCCCGGGGCTCTGAGGCCGGCCCCTTCACTAGGAGCTCCACTGCTCTAGGGACAAGGCTTTATGATGACATTTTGTCGGCTCCCCTTATCTTCAAACCAGTAAAAAATACATTAAGAATGGCAATGAACATGCCATTACCGCCATCCCCCCCGGAGCCGAGTGACTCCCTGCTATTGGATTCCGAAGCAATCTCCCACTCGTCCTTACTATCTGTAAGAGGCCATACGCAAGTATTCCAAGAGGAAGTTCTGGACCCCTGCCAGCCCGGTGCTGTGCCAAGGGAGGAGGTTGTGACTATTCCAGAGTCCTCCTTTCTGGACACTCCACCGGATTTCTTCTCGCCAGATGCTGACCTGAGAGATCTCACCCAGCATCTGCAAGAATCGACCAATCCATTTAATGATCAGCACTCAGGTCAAACATCTGAAACAGGGGGACTCTTCTGGGGCATATTACTAGAACTAAAAACTCATTCTACTGGCTTTATGGAAATACGTATACTGATGGGGAGACAGATCTCTCAGACCAACACTGCCATAGAAGCATTGGAACTCTGGAACTCCTACCTACAAAAATTGTATCCAAAATGATGGCCCTTGGCATATTCCCTACCAAGGAAGATAACGGAAAATCGGCCCCAAAAACTGAGGCCACAACCTCATTGAGTTCCCATCCTCAAAATTCTAGTGCCCCTATACCTCGAGCCATGAATAAAAATCTGGTAGAGAATGAAGGGGGGAATGGTCCCAAAAAAACAAAATAATACAAATACAAACTATCAAAACAAGCAAAAAAACAAGAAGAACGGAAATTCATCCTTCTTTAATAAAAGAAATAAAATCTCCAAAAACACCTGAAGAAAGTTTATTAGAGAAGAAAAGACACAATCCTGTGATCAAGATGTAGAAATAATTGAGTTACCAGAGACCCAAAGTAATTCAGAGGAGGGAGTTTACAGCCTCCCAACTAATTCTCTGTTTGATGAAATGACACATAAAGGCAATCCGCCTTCCTTAAATCTGGACACCAATAAGAAAGCATCAGCTGAAAAGGTCAAAACATTAGCAATCGAAGATCCGAAAGAAACATATGACCTTTTCTTGAAACCTAAAACACAAAAGCAAGACCCCTTACTGAATCCTTTTGCAAATGAGTTTCAAATAAATACAGCGCCACAGGCATCTCAGATACAAAACATAAGCGAACAAGCAAGGACAGGGTCCCCAAATCACGAAGATTGTGTAGAGGGACCCCCCAGGAAGAATGAACTTGCAAATAGGCCCATTGACAAGCCCCCCATGAGTGAAACATAGGTAAAGCTCTTAATTAATGCCGCAGTAGAAGAGGCACTAAAGATCAGATCATCTCTGTAGATGCAAGCCCTTAATTCGCCCCCCCCCCCCCGAACTGATAATCCTTTGGTAAAAGAGTCCCAAATAAACCTAGGGCCTCAGACTCCGCAGGTACAAAATATAAGCAAACAATCAGGGATGGGGCCCCAAAATAAAGAAGAATGGGTAGTGGGCCCCTCGAGGAAGAATGATCCAGCAAACAGACTTATTAACAATACCCCAATGAGTGAAACAGAGGTAAAATTACTAATCAATGCCGCAGTAGAAGATGCACTGATGGGCAGAACATCCCTGCAGTCACAGTCCCTAAACCCTCCTGCTGGAACTGACAAACCATTGCTCCCTCAAAATCAGCAAGAGATTCAGGGTATCGTTAAAGATCCCATGATTTTGGACTCCTCTCTACCCATTCCAACGGCTCTGGACAAAACGTCCACTCATATACCACCTCCCATCTCTATTCCAGCTCCGCCTCCCTGAAGGTTGAAGGAGGAAGTGGAGGCAAGGATACCTAAACATGAAATGGATACTGAACTTATCTCTTGGAGAACGCAGTGCTGCTTAGATTTCCCAAGCATCCTAATTTACCCATTATTTGATTGTGGCTATCAACCTTCTATGAACAGAAATAGAACACTGCAACTCCTCAATGATATTCCAAATTTAGCAAATTTGACCTCGACAGATATTAAAAGGATGGATTTTATCCACCCTTACTGCTATGGCCATGTAAAAATAATATTATATTCTAAATTAGTATATCGGAACGTCCTTTTGGAACTGGATCAGTTCAACAAGAGGGGATTTGATATTCTCATTTTTTGAGATGGCATTCAACAATCAGAAGCATCTAACCCAACACATTTTTCAAGATTGGGAGGCACGGGAGAACAAGAGCAAATAAAAGAGATAGAGAGTCTCCAGGAACACGACTCAAGCTGGAGATGGCTTGCCTCGAGCCTGCGAGACTCAATTGCCCGATTGCAAAAATCTAAAACATTAGACACAGATGCAAGCAATAGGGTTACCATCTTATCCTGGAACTCACGAGGGAACTCTCACCTATCCTCATTGTGGAATTGTGGCAACATTGTACAAAAACAAAAAACAAAAAATATTCTATGCATCTAGGAAACATGGATGACCTCACCCGCCCAGATAGACGGATTTGAATGTTACCACCTCTTAGCTTCCAAGGGTGGAATAGGTAGCCCTAAGGGGGGTCTCCTCTTGACAGTAAAGTTGGATACTGGTATCAACATAGTAGAAACCTTCACAATCCCCCCTACGGGATTGGGTGCGCTTTTAAAGCTCAAAAATTCTAACTAGATACTAATCTGGAATATATATTGGTCACCAGGACTAAATTTATATGAAACAACTACCAACATGGAAGAAATAATGGAGAAATGCCTCTGCAGTTATGCTGGACTGCAAATTCTTATAATGGGGGACTTGAATACAAACATACTGATGCAGCCCAAAGAAATTGTAGCTACTTCAAACACAGCCCCTCTGAATATAATGGGAGAAACTTGGGAAACAACTGACCTACAACCGAAAGGCTTGACATACAAAAAGTGTGATTGATTGGGCTGTTCTATGTTATTTAAAACCTGGGGTTTGAAATCCGCACATGAAGTCCTGAACCCGGAAAATCCATATATAACTTGGACATCAGGAACCAAGTCATCAGCTATTGATTATGTCTATGTTTCTACAGATATCTTTAGCCTTATTGATAGTTTTAGAATATCTCCTACTTTAAGAAGTGACCACAAGATGCTGGAATTGAACCTGCATGTCTCAACAGTAAAGCTAAAACCTATTCTGATGTCTCACAACTTGATTGTAAATCAAGGGAATAATAGGATTATCTGGCACCCTGGTAACAATCTGGTATGTAATAATTTATTCTGCAAAGAACACAATGATTCTACATATGAAGAGAAAAAAGTTAGATTTACACACGACCATTTTGGACCATATGTAAAAATACTTATTGAAAACTCAACAAAAAAAATGAAGAAATGCCCAGGTAAACAACACTTACATAAATACGATCCTACAGTGTATATAGGAAAAATGTTACTACGTCGCACTTTAAGTCAAGTACATATATTAAATATTTGTGATGATCTCAAAAGAAAGGGGGCCAAAAGCGTTAAGCAAGTATATAAGAATTGGATCAGAAACTACAAATTTAAGTTACTACAAGCAGACAATGAAGAAATGTTGTCTTAATTAAAGAATAACTCCGCCAGACATTTTTGGCAGCTCGTAAATAAAAGCTCCAAATCTGTTAGAGTTCGAAATCTTAATCCCATTGATGAGCAAACATGGAAAACTCATTATGAGAATCTGTATGCAAACAGAGAGGCTGTAGAACATATTCCATCAAATCAAGAAAACATGCAATGGCCGGGTAACTTCTCGATCATTATGATCAGAGAGAGGATAATAAAATCTAGCTCGTTTTGAGCAGCGGGCGCAAACGATCTATCAAATATCCTTTTTAAGGGAAACCCAGACAAATGGTCGAAAGCTCTATTGCTCTTATTTGAAGATATAGGCCGGGGCAAGATGTATTCCCTCCTCCTGGAATATGAGCTACATTATCCCTATTTACAAAAAGGGAGACGGATCCATGCCGTCCAATTACCGGCCAATAGCCCTCTTAGATTTAGACTCAAAAATATACGCAAGTCTTCTTTTACAAAGAATTGAAGCATGGGCAACTACTGAAAAGATCTACTCATCTGCTCAATTTGGTTTTAGAAAAGGAATTGAAACTTTGGCTGGAGGACTTATAATCTCACTATTGCAAGAATTGGGCTGGCAGAAAGGGGAGAGTCTGGTATACCTGATGAGCATGGATCTGTCTCTCGCATTTGATTTGGTAAGTCGTACAATATTATGGAGGAAATTGGCCCTGATGGTGCTTCCCCATGACCTACTGGACATTCTGATCCATCTACACGAAGGGTCAATGATGCAGATCAGATTAAACAATGAAGGCCACCTCTCTATACCAATCAAGACCTCAAACGGCCTCCGACAAGGGTGCATTTTTGCCCCAACCCTATATAATTTATACACTTCTGATGTAGGGCATGCATTAGGGAATGCCTCCCTCATACAACCAAAGCTGGAAGGTAAGAAAATGTGCTGGTGTTCCTATGCGGACGATTTTTTGCTGTTTGACAGGTTCCCGGTAGGACCCCAGCACCTACTATCAGCATTTGCAAACTATATGGCAATCAATGGCCTGGTCGTGAATCCTCAAAAATCTCTCATCTTATGCTTGACTGGAAAAAGAAGACCCCCATTAAAAAACTGGTGTATGGGTAAACATAAACTGCGTATCAAAAATGTTATGATCTATTTGGGCTTCTTTGTGAATGCAAATGCAAATAACACGTCTGTTCTAAATCATTATTGATCTAAGGTTAAAGTGTGCATCACACAGCTGCGTGTAGTTGACCAAAAATTCGGAAGCTACTCTTACACTCCTTGCTTGACATTTTACAAGCTCAAAGCCTTTCCAAAAATTCTCTATGGCAGGGAAATCCCATTTATAATGGGCAGATTAGATGTAAATAGATTAGAGCAGTGGTCTTCAAACTTTTTTGGCTCGGGCCCCCCCTGAGCCAAGTTTGGACAGTATGTAGAAATAGCTATGAACTTTTGCGTGCCGTCACCGCACCCTACTCCCAGTACAGACCCTGGGCTCTCCCCACCATACTCCCACCACTATCCCAGTTCTGCCGCCCATCCTGCTCCCACCACAGTCCCATAACACAAGCATACACACATCCATACACATTTAAATAAAATATAAATCGCCATGAACTTACCTTCTGCAGGGACCTGTGCATGGTTGCTAAAATGCCCCGCTCCAGGTTGCTCTGCCCATATGTGCGAGGAGGCGCAGGAGCACCCCCTCGCACATACATACATGCAGTGCCCCAGCCAGCATTTCCAATGAGCTATGCAAGGCTGGCGAAGCAAAACACCCCCAACGTTGCATGGCTCAGTGATCATGTGCGGCTGGGGAAATGAACTGTCAAAGGCAAACAGTGTTTGCCTTTGACAATTCAGCCAGCCCAGGAGCACTCACTCAGCTGGAAAAAGCAGCTGAGGGACTGCTCAGTGTTTCACTGGACTGGCTCCTCGGTTCCTCCATAATGGGTGAGGTGGCCAGTGGGTGAACGCCCCCTCACCCATTAGGGATGAGTCGGCAGGCTTGGACTGGCCTATAGGGCAATGGGGCGATGACTGTACCAAAAATGCAAAATGCTAGTGTAGGCCAATCAAAATGGGCCACTTTTTTGGCCAATGTGGGCCAGTTTGAGGAGTTGCTTCACTATGCAGCTAGTAGTTTTGACCATTGTTGCCGAATAAATATTCTTTAAATATCACAATTTGTTTACATTTGAATAAAAAACAACCCCTTGTGTACTATTCAAACAGTCTGTGACTAAAGGACTGAATATCCATTTGCAACTGCTGGCCATGTTTTCATTGGTGCCTAAGACCGTTGTATGGTCCAGTCTGACCATGTGAGCTGCCCCCTCCCATTTCCCCCAATCTAAAAAAAAAAGAAAAAAAAAACTTTTTTTTTTTTTTACATTTCATGCTGGGCTCTGGCGCCCCCCCTAGGAGGCCCCACAGTTTGAAGACCTCTGCATTAGAGGCTACTATTCTTAGGAAAACTATTACCTGCCTCTCGAAATGTGTCCCAATAGTAGCAATCCGTTACGAATTTGGCATACAGTCATTTAAGAGCCTAGTTCAATGGAAATGTTCATTGTTGTTTTGTTGTTTTGTAATCTTTTAACGCAAACTGAAAATAATCTGTATTATGATTTGTCTGACAAGTTGAAACAGGGGTACTCCAAAATCAGTATTTCTGACCAAACTTCTGGAACTGTGCAAAACATTATTGAACAGTGTTGGAGCCCATATAATAACTCTCTTAGTTAACCTCAAAAAAGTGAAACAACTCTTGCAAAATGCTGATTGGGCGACAACAACTAAAAATCTATCTTTATACAGATTGTACGCTCATTTGATATCTTATTACAAATATATGGGAACTATGGAACCTTACTTATATATTTTTTCTAACAGAGGCTGTACAAAGGTCTACATGAGCTTTAGATTCAATGTTTTACTTACCGGCAAGAACAAAACCTGTATGTCCCACAATATGCTACAGGCAACGTAAAGGAAACACTTAGACACCTGTTATTGGAATGCCCTATTTTGTTAGCAAAGAGATTGCTTTATTTCTCAAGCTTCGTCCCAGACGTGACAAATGTGGATGCAAATCTAGTCTGGAAATGTATACTATTTGATAAGAAAGTCCCACTACAAATAGCAATTGTAAGATTCCTTAAAATAGAGTGTGGTTTAACGTAAACCGTTTTTAAAGGTGGTGTTATCTGATTTTAGAAAAAGCTAATTAATTATTCTTCTCATTTTAGAATATTTTAGAATAATGTTTTAAAGTAATTGTGCTACATTTTAGATCAACTGTATTGATGTTAATTATGTTAAAATTTTAGATCAAATGGTATTGTTGCTTTTCAGTTCTTTTGTTCATTTATGTACTGTTTTGTAAAGGTTTTGTTTAAAACCATATACAAATAAATTAAATAATAAATCAGACCCTTTGCAAACACAACATACATTTCCACCAATGCGCTGATGGCACACAAATATACTTCGAAATGTCATCCTCTTGACAACTCCACACCCTCAAAACCTGTCTCTCCACCCTCAGCAACTGGATGGCCACCCAATTCCTCAAACTCAACTCTTCCGAAAACAGAATACCTCCTCATTTGCCCCCCAAAGCACAAACCTGGCCTAACCCCCTGGATCCAGAAACTCACCATGGACAACCCACACATATCCCTCTCCTCAACTGTTTAATCCATAGGCTTCACCATCGACCCCCACCTTTCCATCACACACCACATAGCTGCTGACAACTAAACAACTACACCTCCTGTGCTAAATCAGACATATCCTTCTTCCTGATGACTTCCACACTGCAGTCCAAGCACTGGTTCTCTCCCCACTGGACTATGGAAATGCTCTCCTCACTGGACCGCCCAACAATAGCCTTGCTCCCCTGCAAGCCATACAAACTGCAGCAGCCAGACTCATCCTCCTCCTACCAAAACATTCACACATCACCCCTGCTTTTGCCCAGCTCCACTGGCTTGGTATACCCTTGAGAATTGCCCTCAGGAGACTCTGCATTGTATTCCAGCCATCTACCTCAAAACTCCATCTTACCTTCATGACAAATTAAAACCTATCACCCACTCAAACTCCAGACAAGCCACCCAACACCTTCTATGCATTCTACTCTGCAAACTCACATGCACAAACAGCCATTTACCCACTGGGCACCCAGGACATGGAACACCCTACCTCTCCACATACACACTGCATCCTTCATCACCACTTTCACAAAGAGGCTCAAAACATATCTGTTTCCCGCATATAACCCTATCCTGCTCCCCTGCTATCACTTGTCTATCCCAATCTTCCTATCCTTTTCTGAAAACATTTTGTAACTTCTTTTTTTCAACTCCCACCTTTTCAATATTTAAACCATGTAAGGCGCTCCAAGACCCTCTGGGTTGGGCTAGTGCTAAAAAAAACCTCTAATAAATAAATAAATACAAACAAGCATTGGCAATGCCAACAGTTTGGGTTTGTGTGTAGACATGGTAAAGGCACTTGCCACGTACTGCCATAGTGGCATTAACTGCCCATTGATGGTAACAGGTGTAAAATGGTGCAAGTACCTTTGCATTTAATTTAATTTAATTAATTTAACTGGCAAATGCCTAATACTTATACACAAGCCAAAACTGTTGGCTTTGCAAATGCTTGCTGTTAACATGACTTCAGTGAAGGACACGCATAGTGCTTATAAATTGAGTAGCTAAAGGCAGACCTGGTTCAGGCATTTCTATTACACCAGTATTGTGTTTACACCTCCAATTAAGTTATTAACTCTCAGAAGCCTGCTTTGAAAAAACACTGGCAGGCACGTTGACTGCAAAGTTTGATGCTAAGGCTTGTTTAAAGTAAGCAGAAAGAGTTCCCAATGGGAGGGGCAGGAACGGCCACAGGGATTAGCATGCCACAGGTACGGAATGGCTGGGCAAATAACTAAACAACACCTTTAAACTCTGTGTCATATCTTCCTATCTGAGCATAAAATGGTTGTGTAGAATATATAGTAGCGACATGTATTCACCTCCTTTACTCCCCTAAACGCTCCTTAACACTCCTTAACACCACCGTCCAATACTATTCCTCTCCTCCCCTGTACACATGTGGTGAAAGGGAATGTTGCTGGCTGTATATCCTTATTGCCGGTCAAGTGGCAAAGCGAGTAGAGCGCTGGCTTTGACATCCGTGCAAAGCTTGCTAGGTTCGAATCCCGGCAGGGGCAAGCACCACGCACCGTGGGTAATAATAAGCAGCACTCAGATACCTGAGGGTTCGTAGTACTGTATAAATGCAAAATTATTATTATTATTATTGAAACACTAAGGCGACCATGTTCACCCGGACGCATAATTTAACAAACATGCGTAAAAATTCCTTGCATAAGGCTTTTACGCATGTTTGTACGTCACGTCCCATTTTCAATGTTTTTGTCTGGCAGAGAGGAAGGGTGTGGTACACAACTTGCGTTTCCGACACCTTTCTTCCTCTCCGCCATCCAAATGCTCAAGCATTTGTGCCCGGCATGCATATTCAGTGCGAGCATGTCAGGCAGGGTTTAATTGAAATTGGGAGTGCTGCTTGCCATCAGAATGAAAAGTAAATCTAATCTTTCACTCACCTTTCTTTCATCTCTCCATCACTCTCATTTAACATTCTCTTTTCCTTTTAAATCATCATCGTCTCCTTTCCTCCAATGTTTATTTCCTTCCTCTATTCTACTGTTTCCTAAAATCTCCTCTGTCCTTCCTAGGTCAACTAACAATTCCCTCAGTTTACCGAATATTTCACTCTGCTACATTCTCTGTGTTCTCTCTCCTGTGACATCAATCTCTCCCTGAAAAGGGTGCCTTCTTCCTCCTTAGTCTCTCTCTTCTATCATGCCTTTCTGTCTCTGCTCGCTCCTTTCTTTCCCAGCCTCCTGCTCTTTGCTGCTCTTCAATCTACAACCCTTCTCAAACTTCCCTGACCCTATCTAAGGAAACAGAAACATTTTTGTAGGGTGGTTGATGGGATGATTGGGATAATGACCTCTTTGGTTGGCTGGCCTGTGTCTACCTGATTTTCCGTGTCCCTGATTGGCCCTGAGTTTTTGTGTTTTATCCCATCCTCTTTGAGTAAGCCCTTCCTCTTTTTAATTCCAGGTGAGGAAAGTTTCCTACAGTTGTTGGTCATTTTTCTATATTACTTTACGGTCAAGCAAAGTTTTATAGGTGTTTCCTTTCCTGAATTAAGTTAAGTGGGCTCAAGTGGGTCTCTGGTCTCTATATCCTCTTTCTTTGACAATCCCTGTTGTTGAGTGGAGAGACTGAGACCTGCACATCTCAGTGTGGGTGGTGTGCAATTATAGAGGAGAGAAGTAGAGTTGCCCGACGCACATATCCCACCCCTCCCTTGAGCTCTCCACATATCCTTCCCTGTCCACAATCCATTTTCGGCAATCCATAATCAATTCAGGTGTTCATCCAAAAGGAGCACTGCATTGTGGATGATGAAGTCCCAAACATTCCAATTTTTTCTACAGGAACTAATGAATAGTATGTGTTTGTGTCTTTCCTGAGTGGGTTGTGCTTCCTGCTGCTCTAGTCGGGTGTCCCCCAACCCCTGCAGCATGAAACACAGTTTGCGGTTTTCCTGGCGGCAACCAATGGAATGAACGCTTCTGCCACCTTTGAGGGCATGTGGAAGCAGTTTTCTACTCTTTAATCAGACCAAAGAGAGGGTGAAGAGGCATTAGGTAATAACCCTATACCACCCCGAATGGTCGCACTGTATAGCGGGTGGCAATCCTGGCTACCAAGTCTTCTTAACTGGGCCATACCTTGTGACATCATACAATGATTACTGTAATTATTTTCTGAATACCACTGATTTATTAGTTGATTGTAAGTGGATATGAAAAACAACCTGCAACTCTACCATGAACGTAAAATCCTACAGTCTTTGATGCCTGCTCCAGTGGAGGTGCAGAATTCTGCCAAGCGGCTGTCTAGAATGCCCTGCGTCAGAAGCTATGACTAGTTCAAATAAACATGCCATTCTTCCTTACTTCACACCACCCAACCATCACAAAGGTCCTTTTGCCTGCCATGTTCAGACCATCCCATGAGTCCCTGGAATTCTCTGGGCATGATCCTCGCTTCCCTTCAAAAACAGGCCACTAAATACAAAAGGGGCCCCGACGCCACCACCAAACCGGGGGTTTACAGTGGGCACTTCACCGCCACCCACCCACCACCAATCATGCAATCAACTGGATGTTCATAAAATGAGACTAAATGACTACTTTGACACCTTTGTGGATGTATAAATTAAACATGACGGACAGATAGCACACACCGAATAATTCCACGCAGAAGTACATAATGACATTCTAATTTGTTTTCGTGCACTGGATGCACATCACCCGGCTATGTGTTGTTGATATTGGTGTGGCCGGATATCCGTTTTTTGGTGAGGAGGAAGCATTGGAAAGTTCGTATTTCACAGACGTTTACAACAGCACTGTGCAAGCGTGTGAACATAAACTATTAAATTAATATATATTTTGAAATAAATATCCTTGAATTGTGCCTTTGCTAATGCGGCATGTGGCGCCAACATTGGAAGCCCCAATTAAATCTGGGCTGACAATAGTGGTGCAGGAGGTGTCAGAATGAAAAGGCAATTTGCGAATTATAGGCTGCACTAAATATTTAAATTGTTTTTAATAATCTGTTTCAATTCTCCAAATTGGCAGAAAGCACCAGCAGCTCTCTAATTATCCAGAAAGTCTGTATAGCTCTGTTGGTTTTTTCTGGCTTGCTGTTGCCATAGAGCTGAGAGTATAGTTAATGTGGACATTGTTCTTTTATGTGTGCCAAAAAGCGAATTAATTGCAGGGTTCATGGAGAGATATTAGTTGCATAGACTATAATTCTATACAATGTCCGCCAGCAGCAACTCCATAGCCTGCACCTTAATGCATTTCAGTTTGCTACCATAGTTAGCCGACTCTGACCTGCCAAGTCATTTTCATATCCTGTCTTGTGTACGGATGCATTTTTCATATAATTCTCAATTCACGTTGTTTAATGTGAAGGGCATTTTTCATTAAGGATGAAACACAAAGAGATTGGTTTGAGAATGGTACACTGAAGGTGCAGTGGTCTTGTGTTACATTTTTCCAAGAACGATTCAGAAAGTCATTTAAAACAGGATTACTTTTACCTATATATATATATATATATATATATATATATATATATATATATATATATATATATATATATATATATATATAAAATAATATTTTTATAGATATATATATATTCTTTCAGAAAAACATAGTAAAAAGTAGGTCACGGTGAACAGTTAATGCAACAAAACCCCTGAAATTCAACAAGTGCCAGAGGATATGCCACCATGACCCCTTGCATCCAAATGGTGTAAGCAATGAGCTCAACATCACAGATGACATCACCAGTTATATCATATTGTACATCACTTTTGACCTCATGAATGGCATCCCCAGAAAGTAGACCACACTGAATTAATCACAGATTACAGCACCGTTGACATCACATATGAAACAAACAATATGTATTACACAGCCACAGTAGTGGCTGTGTAGTTATGGTTAAGTTGCTGTTTTCATAGGAAGAGCCCTTTTTGGGCGGCTTATAACTCTGCTCTCCCTGGATGAATCCTCACCAAACTTTGGAAAAAAAATGTATGGGTCACTCCGAATTTTTTTTACAAAGTTTAGTGAGGTTTGGTCTGGGGGGGGCAAAGTTACAGGGGGGGTCCCAAAACGTATTTTTTCCCCATAGACTGAATGGGGAAAAAATTTTGCTCATGCCTACAGCCCAAACCGCTGGACGGATTTTCACCAAATTTGGACCAGGAGCACCGGCTTGGTCCTGAAAGCATGCTTTTGCAAATTTGGTGAAAATCCGTTTGGTAGTTTTTAAAAAAATGACCAAAAAGTAGGTCACAAAAGATTAGTGATATCTATGTTCGGTCCTCGGACACACTTCCCTGTTTGCTCCGCGGACAGTGTCCTGATTGGCCAATCGGCTTGTGTCATGTACACGGACATGCAACGTGTTCGCTGATTGGACGGTGAAGAGCGTGAAGTGCATCAGATTTTTGGAAACGCCCGCCATCTTGGATTCGTAGACGTCCGCGGACAAACTTGGTGGAAAAATACTATTTAGTAAAGTGTTTTGGTGTGTAAGACTGTTTGGGGAGGGTGGGGGAGTAAGAGATGGGATAAATGTTGTATTTATTTAGCTGGCAGGCACCCCTGTTGTGTTCGTTCTGACCGCGGACAATACGGGTGTCCTGAAATGTTCGTAAATAAACGAAATGGGGTGTCCCGAGGATACTAAGCCTGTCTGTATGGTTCGTAGGCAAGTTGAAACTGTTCTAAGAACACATCAAGTGTCCTGGGATGTTCGTAAATAAACAAAATGAGGGTGTTCTGAGGATGCTCGAACTGTCCGAATTGTTCGCAAGCGCGCTGAAACTGTCCTAAGAACACACGCGGTGCCCTGAAATGTTCGTAAATAAACGAAATGGGTGTGTCCTGAGGATGCTATGACTGTCCGTATTGTTCGCAGGTAAGTTGAAACTGTTCTAAGAATACAGACGATGTCCTGAAATGTTCGTAAATAAACGAAATGTTCTGAGGACGCTGTCTGTATTGTTCGTAGGCAAATTGAAATTGTTCTAAGAACATGTGTCCTGGGATGTTCGTAAATAAACAAAATGGGGGTGTCTTGAGTACGCTATACCTGTCCGTACTGTTCGTGGGCAAGTTGAAATTGTTCTAAGAACACATCAAGTATCCTGGGATGTTTGTAAATAAACAAAATGGGGGTGTTCTGAGGACGCTATGAAATTGTTCTAAGAACACATCAAGTGTCCTGGGATGTTCGTAAATAAACAAAATGGGGGTGTTCTGAGGATGCTAGAACTGTCCGAATTGTTCGCAAGCTAGCTGAAACTGTCCTAAGAACACACGTGGTGTCCTGAAATGTTCGTAAATAAACGAAATGGGTGTGTCCTGAGGATGCTATGACTGTCCGTATTGTTCACAGGCAAGTTGAAACTGTTCTGAGAATAACAGAGGATGTCCTGAAATGTTCGTAAATAAATGAAATGGCGGTGTCCGGAGGACGCTGTCCATATTGTTCGTAGGCAGGTTGAAATTGTTCTAAGAACATGTGTCCAGGGATGTTCATAAATAAACCAAATGGGGGTGTCCTGCGTACGCTATACCTGTCTGTAATGTTTGTAGGCAAGTTGATATTGTTCTAAGAACACATCAAGTGCCCTGGGATGTTTGTAAATAAACAAAATGGGGGTATTCTGAGGACGCTAAACCTGTCCGAATTGTTCGCAAGCAAGCTGAAACTGTCCTAAGAACACACGCGGTGTCCTGAAATGTTCGTAAATAAACAAAATGCGTGTGTACTGAGGATGCTATGACTGTCCGTATTGTTCGCTTGCAAGTTGAAACTGTTCTAAGAATACAGACGATGTCCTGAAATGTTCATAAATAAATGAAATGGGGTTGTCTGGAGGACGCTGTCCGTATTGTCCGTAGTCAAGTTGAAATTGTTCTAAGAACACATTATGTGTCCTGGGATGTTTGTAAATAAACAAAATGGGGGTGTCCTGAGGACGCTATACCTGTCCGTAGTGTTCGTAGGCAAGTTGAAACTGTTCCAAGAACACATCAAGTGTCCTGGGATGTTCATAAATAATCTGTGATAAAAGAAAAGATCATGTTAGTATTGGTATTTTGTAACGACTTATAACATGGAATAATCCACATTTTTTTTTACCCTCATATTTAGTAGATTACAAACCAGTGTACTGTGCAATTTGCTCAGTTTCTGTGTTTGTTGCTAAAACCATTGGGTCTGTGGGAAAAAAAATCCATGTTGGATAATAAAAAACCTTTTTTTGTTATGCTACAGTCTATTTGTTTGTTTGCTTTCAGTGTTCACTTGTTGTTTCCGGCTAATGTTCTATATGTTGGCTTGTTGCAGATTTTTGGAGCAGTTAGATATCTGTTGACATATTGTAACTGTCTATTTTTTGTTATAATGAAGTGGTATTGATTTATCTGTTTGGATATTGTAAAATCTTGGGGCAGTTAGATACCAGTTGCTGTATTCTAACTGTCTATGTTTTGTTATAATGTAGTGGTATTGATTTATCTGTTTGGTTACTGAAAATATTGGGGCAGTTAGATACCAGTTGGCGTATTCTAACTGTTTATTTTATGATATAATTTAGTGGTATTCATTTATCTGTTTAGTTGTTGTATAATCTTGGGGCAGTTAGATACCTGTTGGCATATTCTAACTGTCTATTTTCTGTTATAATGAAGTGGTATTGATTTATCTGTTTGGTTATTTTAAAATCTTGGGGCAGTTAGATACCAGTTGGCGTATTCTAACTGTCTATTTTATGATATAATTTAGTGGTATTCATTTATCTATTTAGTTGTTGTACAATCTTGGGGCAGTCAGATAGCTGTTGGCATATTCTAACAGTTTATGGTTTTTTAATAGAAGTTTTGTTAATGTTTAAGTACAGTTTAGTTAATACATTTTGGTTTTAAGAAGATTAAATACGCGTTGGTAAGATTTGCTGGTAATCTCTGCTTTAGAGTAATGGTACTATCATTACATTCGAACCATCCACATTTTTTTTTTATATATGCAGTATAGTGACCTGCATTGGTTGTGGCTCCTGTATGGTAGATTATACCTATTGTTGTGAAGGTTTTCTTACCAAGTGATACTTGACCATGGGTGAATCCAGTCAGCTTGCAGTTGTTTTTGGTACAATCTGCATTGTAACGTAGAAGCATTAGTATTACGTATTTACTATGTGTTTGTATTAGTAAGGTGGAGCGATTATCCGAATTGCAGGTAGTACATAATCTACCATGGTTTGCATTTTGTACAAGTTGCTGAAATGGAACGGATTCACAATTAGGTATTGATACATACACAAAGCGCGCATTGGGGATTTGGTCTTGTGTCACATTGTTGCAGAGAGTGCATATATGTTTCCACATGTATGAAATCTGGACGATTTCATTTATAGGTATGTTTTTGTTTTGCAGTACTTGTACTAAGTACATTAGAAATTCTTGTGGCTCTTCCTGTGAGTTTATAGTGAATTTCACCATTCCAGCACAGTAGGCCACATGTTGTCTTATTCCATAAACTCTATACATGTTGTCAGGATTGTTTGTTGCGTTTCTATGAAGTACTAACATTTGCAAACACAATTGGTCTGTACTGTGTAAGTAAATGTTGTCAACAATCGATGGTAATTGAAATAGAATATTCATTGCTACATTTGCATAGCAACTTACACCAATTACATTTGAAAGTTTAAATGTACCAGGTAGTTCTGTATCTGAGTGCTTTTTTTTTAGGATGTCTTTCTTTTTTGTACCTGGTTTACTTTCCCTAATAGTTTCTTTTTTGTTTGTGGTACTTGATGAAGTATTATTTTTTTTTACTCTCTTTGGAGGATTTGCAGTGACATCCTGTTGCATTTCTGTTTGATTTAGTTTTGTTTTACAACATTTTACTTTTTGTGGAACAGGATATGTTTTTAGATGGGGGTGTATAGTGAATGAAGTCTATTGTATTCTAAAATTCAAGGAATATCAGCGTTTACTTTACTTGCATCAAAGTTGATTAGAAATAGACCGTCAAGTGTACGTAAGCGTGATAGTGCTACGTAGCTCATGCCTTCTTTGAAGACTGCATTACCAATGTCTATCAATGCTTTGTCTAGGGTAAGACCTTGTGATTTATGAATGGTGACTGCATATGCAAGAGTTACAGAAAATTGTTCTCTGCGTACATACATGTTTTTGAAGAGATGGAATCGAGCTGTTGAGTGTCCTATCCTTTTCACTTCTGAAAGTTTGTCAAAGAGAATATAGACAAACTGAATGTTGTCACATGGGTATGTTTGAAAGCCAACTGTACCCAGTGCTCCATTAACTAGTCCTTGATCCACGTCAAAGTTACATTTAAGCATTACTCTGTAATTTAAGGATAATTTGAATATTTTTTCCAATCCAGTTGTGTTGGAGATTGAATTTTCTAAACTATTTAGTCTTGTTGTGGCTTGTTCACACATGGGTAGTGTCATACCATGTGTGTCTAGTTTGTTTGTGGCGCTAATTTCAATTATTGGTTGCATTTCTTTTTTTAACATTGTTTCATTGAATTTGAAACAGCTTGCAAGAGTTGGAATTAAGGCCATACAATTGACATTTTTGTGGGCTTATTGATCAATAACATCCGTAGCACATGCATTATCGCCATAAAGTGCATGAATGTGCCGGGTTTTCAATATTGCTTGTGCTTCTTGAAATAGTATACAAACTCTAATACTTTTTAAGATGTTAGAATAAGTGAGATCTGCAGATTGCTGCATGTTTTCTGTTAATTCTCTGAATTGGAAATGTTGCCAAAGTTTGACATTTCCTATGCTGCCAACAGTTTTACGGCATAGTTTGTGTCCTAAGTTATTAAAAATAGGCACCTTTCACTGGTGTCAATTGAAGAAGATCTCTGAAAACAATAATGTGTTTTCCTCCAAAGAGCTCTTCATAGTTTGTTTTGAGTACTTCTTGTAATCTGAGGTGAATCAAAGCCAAAATTAGGTTGAAGACCATGCTCACTTCATCTATTAGTAGCATTTTCATTTGTTTTAATACTCTGCATAGTTCCATTGCAGCTTCTGTAGAAAGTTTGTAATAGTCTAATTTGTTTTGGTGTTCTACTGGCAGGAGTAGTAATCAGTGTAAAGTGACATCACCTATGTTGTAGGCAGCTAAACCTGTGGGGGCAGTGACAACAGCTGACAGTTTGCTGTTTGTCAATTGTTGAAGGAATTTGCTGATGATTTTGATTAAGAATGTTTTGCCAGAACCAGCTTCACCACTGACGTACAGTAGTATGGGTTTGTAATTTTGGCAGGTGCATTCTTTGTTTTCATGTTGTACACCATGTGCAATTTCTTTTGTTACTTCTTGAAAAATGCTACGTTGCTCATTGTTTAGTTTTGATTGAAATATAGTTAAGTCTTCTTTATCTTCATACTGACACATGGTGTTTTCTACTTCTGTCATAGCTAATTCTGCCTCATTTGTTATTAGTGGCTGTCCCAGTGGTTATTGGCTTCCTGTTACAGAAGGTTGACTACTGTCGGGAGTGTCCTTATCTAGTTGGGCCTGGAGTTCTTCTTTGTGTTGCTGTTCATTGTGCAACATTGTTTTGTAGTGTGTAAAGTTTACATCGGTTATAGTGCTTTCATTTGCTTTGAAAGCGTCTTCGTAGGAGTCATAGTTATCTAGTATTTCTTCATCTTTTCTCCATGGTTTAAAGAGTTGCAGCAGGGATATGTAATATAGTTCTTTATGTTGAGGAGTCTTTAATGACAATTTGATATAATTAATTACATTTGGTTTGGTGAGTTTTACTAAGCTGCCTTCACAATTTGACACTCTGTATCTACATTTTTTTCATCAGGTAGGTTTTATATTATTTTTGCATGTGAAGTTTTGGGTTATGTGGTATAGACACATGGTTTCCAAAGTGGTACTTCTGTTTGGGCAGTATGTGTCCAGCAAATTGTTTTTTTTAAATGTCTTGGCTGTTGGGATCATGTTTGGCTATTGTTTCTATATCGTTGTGTGATTTCAGAACTCTTTTTCTAGATTTAGCAAGACCAAGACTTAGCCATATTATATTGTCCATACAAAGCAGTACTGGTTAAACAATCTGCTGCTTCATAGGAGCCACATACTCTATGGGAGAGCATTTTTATGCGCAAGCTGTATAATTTCTGAGACAGTGTTTTGTCTGATGACAGGTCATTCCAGAGGTCTTGGAGCTCTGTTTTTTTCTATAACATATTATGCAACTGCAGTGGAATTATCTGCAATGTACTGCACATCTATGTTTGCATTCCATAAGTGGGCAATGATTGCATTGTAATCATTGATATATTTTTCTTCGTCTGTTCTTTTTATGTAATATGTATTTTTAGGTGATTTACCTTTAACACTATGTCTAACTGAAGATATGAAGTTGTTTACTTGACCTGTTTTTGTAACTGGTCTAGGGAAAACAAAGCGGCATTTGGTATAGTATTTCCCTTTGTTTTTGTATTTGCAATGACAATATTTGCCACATTTGTGTCTTTCAAATTGTAAAATTTGTGCATGAAGATCACTATTTGTTGCTTCCGATATAATTTCACAAGTGACATATTTTTCGATAAACTGTAACACAGTTGCATCATTGTCTTGACCAAATTTAGGACCATCTTTAATCCATAAAAGCATGTGGATATGTGGTGCTCCTCTGGCTTGGTATTCTTTTCTCCAAAAGAAGTCTGCACTTCTCTGAGGAGAGGAACAGTTTTATTACAAATAAAGTGTAGCATAGCATTGAAGCGATTGTGAAAATATCTTGAAACATTAACAGGATCTAGAGAACAAAGTTCTCCAGGTGTTAGTATATCTATGTTTGTTTTGTTTTTGTTTGATATGTGTAGGAAATAATGTAAATCTTCCCATGCATATTCCGCACAACTTAATGTAACAAACCAAGTGCGCAGGCCAAGGTTTCTTATCATACAACGTACATCTCCATGACGTCAGAACCAGTACTCTTTAGTACCACGCATGTTTGCTAGTAGATTTGTAATACTTGATTGTAAAACCTCATCTTTTTGTTGCACTTTTTGTAATAATTGTGTAGCTGACATATTTTGAAAATGGGTTCCTGATTTTAATGTGTGTGCAACTCTGTAACATAGAGTTGCTAGTTCACTTTCAAAGAGTAGGTGGAATATGTATTTCACATTTTTTCTGAATCTGGGATCTTCAGAATACATCCGTAACGAGGGGTATTCTGATGCTGTTATTTGAATAGGTCTATCATCGTACCTTCCTCCTTTGCCAGTAGGAAAGAGTAGAGGAAAAGCATGTGCTTCTATACTGTTTTCCCACATGCTGATTGGTGATCCTTTTGTTTGTCGCATTTGGTACGTTTCTAGTGCATCTTCTACAGTGTCATTAGAGTGCAATGGATGAATTATATAATGGTCTAAAGTATTGGATACTGTAGCACGATCTAGAAGCTCAAATTTACCAGCTTCTGGTGACTCTTGAATTATTTCAGTGGTGTCCTTCAGGTGTTTTCTTCAATATTAATTTCTTTGTAGTATTCATTATTGTCTTTTAGATATTGTAAGGCTTCCCTAACTTTATGTAAATCTACCAGTTGTTGCCAATTTCTTTTGTCTTTTGTAGGTACACCATTTACTAAGATAATTAAAGATTGCTCCATTGGACGTTGCACTCCCAGAGTGTGCACATTTTGTTTTAGATCTAATGGTAAATACATTACTTTTCCATGAATGTCTTTCACCCATTCAGAGGGAGATAATGTTGCTATTTTTGGTTGAAGGCGTATTATTGCTTGAAAGGGGTGCACTGTTTTAATTATGATGCTCTTATATAAATTGAGTTGTTGTAGGGTTTTTGGTAGTGGAAATAATTCCAAATTATTATGATAGCACGTGAAGGAGTTTGGTTTTTGTCAAGTTTTGTAGTGCAGTAACTGCAAAGTATTAAGGGGTCAGTTATTTCGTATTTGTTTTCTGCTATATGGTAGAGAGCTAATTCAAACCATTTAGAATCTTCATTGTCTTCTATTTTGTATGTTAGGTCTACAGTTTTTGTGTTACTTTTATAAAAGGTTCTGCGGCAATATACACACACATGGTTTGGTACTTCAGCAGATGTACTTTTAAATTTCAGTATTTCTTTTTTGTATGTGTGTAGTAGAAGGTTGCCATGTGTAGAATTGTTCCTAATTTGTTGTAAAGCTATTGCATTATGTAAGTGGCTTTCACTTCCATAATATTTTTTCTGTATATAGTCGATTTCTTCAAGTAGGTCTTTTGCTGTACCATGTAGAAGAATGTTATTTAAATTGACGAGTGCTAAAGCAGGACTTTTAGCATAGTACAGTTAATAGACTAGATTTTGTATAGTTGAATGATGCGTTGATATTATTTTGATATGATGGAAGGTGGTTTTGCAAGTAGGTCCTGAAATGCAGGCCAATGAATGTCCTTGTAGTCCTGTGTACTTGCGCACTGGACAGGTATCCATAATTTGCAGTAGTTTAATTTTGATTTTGTCTTTGCCTTTCACATACTGATTGAGGAATTGGCGTAAAGACTTGAAAGACTTTTTGGGAATGTTACACATTGACATGCATGGCCATTTGTTTACTAGACGTTCTGATTCAGTTCAATGGAGAGGTAATTCTAAGTTTTCTGGGGATATTTTTGTAAACAGTATTTCTTGTTCCATTATGGTATTATTAACTTTTTCATAACCTCATCCACTGCTATGTATGGCAATTGTATTTGTTTGCTTTTGTTTGTATGCTTCTTCATTAAAATATGGTTCTGTGCTTGTAGTGTGACTCCACTCACCTCCACAGATATTTAAGAAGTTACTTTTGTTGACATTTCGTTTATTGAGAAATCTTTTTTGTAATTTAGTCATTCGCTTTGTTAGTGGTTTCATTTTGTTTAACACTAAAATAAATAACTTTCTTTTGAGAAGGACTGCACTGTCTATCAAAGCTTCTAAGATTAATTTCTTACGGTAGGTTTTAAGGGTTGTGCCTGATTTCTCTCCTGTTTTTATATGATTTTGAAGGACTCTGTGGCGGAACATTTTTGCTAAAATACTTTTTTTGGTATGCTGACTTGGCACTATATCAAGATTTATAGGAGCAGTTTTATCAGCAGTGGTAGCTGAATTCTTGTTAATTGTTTTCTGTTTCGTTTTACATTTTGATAGAGGAGGCAAAGTTTCTGTATTTGAAGCTTGTTTTGTTTCGCTAAATGACTGTATTAGCTGTTTTGTTTGAACTTTTTTTTACAGATTCTGCTAGAGATGGATGCTTATTTTGGACACTTCTATTTTCATTTGCTCTACTTCTGCGTTGCTTTCTACGGACTTGATTTTTGGTACGCATTCTTTAGGGTCTGTTGAAAAAAATAAGGAAGGTATGGGTTGGGGTGTTCTGCAATGTATGTGTGCTGTGTGCCTGAGTGTCTGAGAATGATAAAGATGTGTGTGATGGTGTGTGATTGTGCATTTGGCAACTACAACTAGTTGGGATGGGTATTCATGAATTTATGTGCAACTAAACTGGGGTTCAGATGACAGTAGAAAGTAAGCTAGTGGTGAGGAGAAGCACAACTAGTAAATCTAATGGTATATAATTAAAACTGTTGTTTGTTCTATAATATCAAAATTCTAGGGGCTGAGTTGTGTCATTTGTGCGCCGAAAAATGGGAATTTGTATGACATTCTGCCTGTAAATCTTTGTTTAACAAATGGGGATTTGTGGACAGAATGGTGCTCAATCTCTGTTTTTGGGCGCAGAAATAGCATGAATTAACCCTACAGTGTGTTTGAGTAATAGTACAAATATTAAGGTGGTATTTAACTTACTTTTTTGTGGAATGAGCAGGTTTCTTCTTAGTTGTTGTTTGTACTTCAAATTCTGCTGCTGCTTTTCAGGAGAGGGTCTTCACTGCAATTGTAAAGGAAACAAATTAGTAATTTTGTTTGTATCTAGCACTGATGTTAATTTAGACATTGATTTTTATGTTTTTGTAAAAGTATTGTTGTTTGATATTTGAACATAGTGTGTGCATTCAATTTTGTTTGACTATGTGCACGCTTTATATTTTACTTTAAATATGTTAGTTCAACATGCTTTGCAAATGTGTGTGTAAAATGAAATTAAATAGCAGATAGGTTTGGAAGTGACAGTTGATTATAGCAGATGGGAAACATGACAGTAAGTTCATTTTATAGGTTATACAAGCTAAAAGTCAGTTAATCTCTTTATATGAAAGTATAAGAATTGTACATGTACTATACAGAAAATATGCATACCTGTAGTTTGTGTTCACGCATATGGATTTGCATGCAGCTGCAAGTAGAAAGGTGCTTTCCAATGATATGACACTTGTACTCAGAGTGATTAACAGTACATTTGATGTGCTGATCTATGATGATGGGGTTAGATGTAGAGGTCTTGGATGTGATTGGTGGATGGTCGTGTGACTGCTTAGCTATATCCAATGAGGGAATGGCACAGAGAGTGAAATGGAAATGGTAGAAGGACTGTCCATGTTACGATATGTCCGCAGACATGGCGGTAGTCCGCGTGTTACATCCGGGGATTTTGGGGTGGGGAGGCATGCAAATGAGAATGAGCAGAGCAAGGGATTGGTCAGTAAAGTTTACTGGGTGTGGTGTGCCAGGAGAGAGTTTGTCAGATACTCTTTCTCCTGAGAGAAGAACAGATAGCTATGGCTGTGTGTTTCAGAAAACAGATTGTTTGGATTTTGGGAGACTCGTGGATACATTGGTTGAAGGTGCATGCAGAAAGCTGTGGAGTAGCTGTAGATATTAAATTCCCACATGTGGAAGTGCACTGGCATGGAGTACGTGGAATGAAGTGGTTGGACCTCCTACCTCTCTGTGCTACTTTGGAGACAGAGCATTTTCCAGACATAATTGTAATTCATTGTGGAGGGAACAGTTGCGCAGAGACAAATGTGGCTGCGTTCTTCTTCATTTGGTCCACAAATGGAGAAAGCGAGGCGCAATGTCAATAAGGCTGTTTGTGCCTTTCTAAGAGATGTTGGCATGTCCTCTTTTCACAATGAAAATATTATGTTTCGTAGCACATACATTTTTCGCAGAGATGGAGTCCATCTTACTTATGCTGCCAATCAGATTTTTCTGAGAAATGTACAAAATGCATTGCAACCTTTTTTGGAATTACAGCATCCATTTTGTAGTAGGTGTTGAGCATTTCAAGTTTTTCAAACACAAACAAACACCACCAAAAGGCTCTTTTCAGAGCCACCACTTCCTCCCAGACAAAACTGCAATGGTTATGATAGGGCAGCACCCCAAAATTTTAGATGTTCGCGGACTGTTCGCGGACTTCTAAAAAATACACAAGGCCCTGCTTCATTTATTTTCACTTCTATTTTTAAACTGTGAAAGGCGGCTCTGAAAAGAGCCTTTTTTTATTTTTGTTTTTTTGTCTTTTTTGTTTTTTTTTTACACATGACACACTAGGAGAGGAGGGAAAAGGGGGGCAACGGGGTTACACCAACCACGGGGATAAGAAAGGGCGGGTGGAGAGAGGAAGATGTAGGGTGGGCCTTACTTAGGTAGTGAGCAAGTCTTCTCGTGCTCTGAGACCAGAGTCTCAAAAGCACTTCAAAGTCTCTCCCCCCTGCAGAGTACTGCATCACAGTACATACACACAACTGTGACCCTCGAAAGGTAAGGGTCATCAGCATTGTGAATGGCCTGTGAGGCAGCTGGAGGAACACGCTGTCCCACAGGAGTGTTCCTTGTGGTGACAGGATCGGAAACAGAGGATGTAGTAGAGGAACTCAACCTACTACGCTCCTCGCAAGGTACAACCTTGCAAATGGCCCACGCTTGGAACGACTTTAGGTGTCGCTTCATAGTAGTTGTACCAAAGCTGTATGAACCAGGCCTCCCGCGACTCAGTACCATTTTCCACTGGTTGCAGGTGACTTGGTTCGCATGCGCCTTAGGTACGCATGCGTAACCACCACACCCAAGACTCATGGCGAGTGCTGGTAGTAGGGACTTCCACTACCTCATTCTCGTCATCCTCTTCATCCTCCTCAGCATCCTCACTCCTGTTCCCCTCTTCAGGCCCTTGGGGAGGTGGGGGTGGTGGAGAGGGTGGGGGTAGGGGTGGTGCTGAGGCAGATGTAGCACCAGGTGGCAGTAGTGCAGCCATGGATGCCATCAGGTTTCAGAAATAAATCTGGAAAATTGGCAGCAGAAATGCACTGTGTTCTGTAAGATAGCCAGATGAGCTCTGGGGTGTGGCCTTTTATAGGGGTGCTTGTGCGCAGTTTGCGGGCACGCGCGCTGTCCACGGACAGATCGAACACCAAAAAAAGGTCCAAAAAGTCCCAAAAAGTATGTAGAAAGTCAGGATTACTGTCTGGGACTTGTGCTATGGTGATTTATTATTGAAAAATATTGTGGATTGCCTGAAAAGGTAGTTTTAAATTGTTCGGGGACACGAACAGTGTCCGCAGTCTGAACACACGCTCAGCATGGGCGCGGTCACATGATAGCTTCGCAAACATGTCCGCGAAGGGAAGCGGTGTCCGCAGGACACCAAATGCACGGGAACTGTTTTGCGCATGTGGGTTGGTGTTTTACAGACACTGTTCGGGTCCTGAAACAAATTAAAAGTGCGACACAAGCGAAACAAACAGTTACGAACAGACGTTTGTTCTTAGAACAGTTTCAATCCGCTTGCGAACAATACAGACAGGTATAGTGTCCACAGGACACCCCCATTTTGTTTATTTACAAACATGTCAGGACACCGCGTGTGTTCTTAGAATAGTTTCAACTCACTTGCGAACAATACGGACAGCGTCCTCAGGACACCCCCATTTTGATTATTTACAAACATTTCAGGATATTGCCTGTGTTCTTAGAACAGTTTCAACTCGCCTGAGAACAATATGGACAGCGTCCTCAGGGCACCCCATTTTGATTATTTACGAACATTTCAGGATATTGCCTGTGTTCTTAGAACAGTTTCAACTCGCCTGCGAACGATACGGATAGACATAGTGTCCTGAGGACACCCCCCTTTTGTTTATTTACGAACATCCCGGAACACTTGATGTGTTCTTAGAACAGTTACAACCTGCCTACGAACAGCACAGACAGGTCTAGCGTCCGCAGGACACCCCCATTTAGTTTATTTACGAATTTTTCAGGACACCGCATGTGTTAGTTTGATTACGGACATCTCGGACACCGAATGTGTTCTTAGAACAGTTTGGACTTGTTTGCAAACATTACAGACAGGCATAATGTTCTTAGAACATGTCCATTTTGGTTAATTGCGGATATCCCGGACATCTCGTGTGTTCTTAGAACAGTTTCAACTTGCTAGCGAACAGTATGGACAGGTATAGTGTTCTTAGGACACCTCCATTTTCGTTTCTTCACGGACATTCCTGACACCCGCACTGTCCGCAGACACCTCCAGTGCTTTTTAAAAAAAACCCAAGAAATTAATTAGGACACAATATTATAATTTTACTTTATTATATATGGATGTTAAATTTATGACAAAGAAGGTGAAGCAGAAACTGAGACAAACACAGGAGAATTGGGGGTTTCAAGAGGATTCCTATGAGGTGAAGAAGGGATGGAAGTCTCATCACAACATTTTTGTTCATGGAGAGGGTTTGGGGATAATTGACTGGGATATGGTGAGGGGGACAGGTACATGTGGGACAATGGTATCTAGTTTTTTGTTTCAAGTGATCCTCCACAAAGATGTTTAAATTGTTGAAATTTTCCATGAGTAGGTCCATTTTTTCTTCCATGTGCTGGAGAGTTTATCCAATATTTATTTTTGTTTACTATTTTCAATGTTTGTATGGTCTGTACAAAAACAAATGTATATGTTAAATGGTTTATATAGAAAAGTGCCTACCATTAGGTTCACTATCTTCAGACATTTCCTCACGTGGGAAATGCTCCTCTAGCCACTCCAGAGTACTAGACATCTCTGTGAGAAAAAAAAATAATATCACTTTCTTTGTATCTAATACAGAAATTTTTGAAATATATGAGTAAAATGAAGTACACTTAATAGCTTCTGGTAAGGTGCGTACTTACAGGTCTGTAGATCTGCTGTTGCTCTTAGTTGTGGAGTTTCTGTGAGGTAATCATGTTGGAAGCCTATCTTTCTTCTTTTGGTATATTCCATTTTAGAACATGTTGTATTTAAATGAATGGTTGATGTGTTATATATATATATGGGTTACACTTCTTATTTATTACTACATATAATGTGTGTGTGTGTGCTGGTTTGTGAATTTGTGCAGTGTTCATATGTTATGATATTACAATTAAAGATACCCTCCAGACGTTTGGGTAGTGCTGCAGTTATCCGCACATGTCCGCAGACATTAGAAGAGTTTGCGGACATCAAATTCAGTACAGGGGGGTTCAGTATGTTCCATGCTACATGTACATAAAGTCAGAGATATTATTGTTAAGCTGTGCTACTAAAAACCTATGAAATTCAGTAAAAAAACTTTGTTAAAGGGACGTTATGGTTAAGTTGTGCTACTAAAAACCTATCAAATTCAGTAAAAAACCTTGTTAAAGGGAAGTTATGGTTCAAAGTAAAACCGGAAAACCCCTGAAATTCGCCAGTTATAGTAAGTTAAACAACGATAACTCGTGCCACCACTGTGCACTGCTAAGACTAACACCCAGGACATCAAAGATGACATCACAAATGTCATTGATGTCAACCCAGAAAAAATAACCTCGGCATTTGGAAGGACTTTCATGATTGCATGAACCAAATTTTGCAGATCTTGCAACACAGTAGGGCCAATAACATAGCCCAAATGCACAGCACTACATGTGGACTATGAAACCTAGCCACATCCTGACAAACTACTAGAATTGCCTGCAAATTCAAATCAGGCACAGTGCTGCACACCACATCACTACTTTTGTGTCAAAATGGTTAGCCACATTGCTAGATTTTGCATACTGCTCCAAACCATTCACAAACATATCTCCAACCACCAATACCCTGACTTTCTGCACCTCCACCAACTTCACTACACACAGGCTCTCTCAATACGAAGCAGAACCTCAACACCTGATTGGCTAATCCTCAACCTACACTCCCACTTCATGCTCAGAAACCCCAGATGTAGCATGTCCTGTCTGCGAACAGCCGCGCTGTCCACGGAGCAGGTAAGTAACAGTAAGGGCAGCCCTTCTACCCTTTCCACTGCACTGTCTGCACCATTTCCTCATTGGCTACTGTTAAGCAGTCACACAATCATCCACCAATAACATCAAAGAACTCTACATCTAACTCTGTCATCACAGATCAGCTTTCTTTACACACACACCTATCTATAAAAATATTGTTTCATATTATAAGATGTGAAAAATAACAGTATAATTATGAAAAAGACTCTCCAGTGTGTTATAAAATTACACGCAAACCAAGATGAGTACATACATTTTCATTCAAGCACACACACAGACAATATCATTAGAAAGGCTCCCAGATCAAACAACACCACTGCCTCTATATCAAATCCTTCTGCTTTATTACCCACACCTTTACAAAGGCATACATTGAATGCTTTTATGTACAATCTCTGCCATCTACCCTGTAAAAATAGCACAAAATGTATATGAATATTTCTTCTATCACGTGACATCCATTAACATAACATTAACAAAACAAGTGTGCTCTAGATGTTTACTATTATACTCAATCGCAAAAAGTTATCAACTAACAAATTCTAAATAAATTATACAGGATGCCCATAGGCAAAGAAAAGTGCAAAACAATGTCTACATTAACAAAAGTGCTAACACTAACTAACATATCTAACTAACACTAGCACTAACGTCTTTCTTTTACACTTTCAGTGAACACCAGTCTGCTGAAAACCAGCAGCGTCTGAAGTACGAACAAGGACTTTGAAGAAACCTACTCTTTCCATACAAATATGTAAGTACAAAACTAACATAATGTTCTAACTGTTACTCAAACACACTAGCATTTTAGTGTTGTAGAAGAAACAAATGTATTAACCCTTTCCCATTAGATGTAGTATTAGTGCTTCCCCTTGCCAGCTACATACTTTATATTGTCATCTGAAGCCCAGTATAGTAACACACAAATACAAGAATAGCCTTCTCAACTTGATGGACCTGCCCATTGCACAATCACACACCTCCACAATCATACTTACCATCATACTCAGACACTCATGCACAAAGCACGCATACACTGCACAACAGCCCAACCCACACTATCTTTTTTTCTCCAACAGACCCCAAAGAATGCCTACCAAAAAGCAACCCCGTTGAAAGCAACGCAGAAGTAGAGCAAATCAAAATAAAAGTGTCCAAAATAAGCATCCATCTCTAGCAGATTTTGTACAAAAAGTTCAAACAAAACAGCTAATACAGTCAATAAGCGAAACAAAACAAGCTTCCAGTACAGAAACTTTCCCCTCCTCTATCAAAATGTAAAACCAAACAGAAAGTGATTATCAAGACTTCAACTACCACTACTGCTAACATTGGACCAATAAATCTTGATGTAGTGGCAAGTAAGCATACCAATATTTGTTTTTACAAAAAATGTTCTGCCACAGAGTCCTTCAGAACCTTTTAAAAACAGGAGAGAAATATCATGGACAACCCTTAAAACCTTACATAGAAAATGAATCCTAGAAGCTCTCGTAGACAGTGCAATCCTTCTCAAAAGGATGTTATTTATTTTAGTTTTAAACAGGATGAAACCACTAACAAAACTAACTACTAAACTACAAAAAAGACTTCTCAATAAATGGAATGTCACCAAAAATAGCTTCTTAAACATCTGTGGAGGTGAATGGAGTCACACCACGACCACAGAACCATATTTTAATGAAGAAGCATGTAAACAAAAGCAAACAAACCCGATTGCCATACATAGCAGTGGATGAGGGAATGAAAAACTTCATAACACCATTATGGAAAAGAGAAACTCTGCTCACAAAAATATCCCCAGAAAACTCATGATCACCTCCCCAATCTACTGAACCAAAACGTCCAGTCTACAAATGGCCATGCACATCAATTTGTAACATTGCCAAAAAATCTTTCAAATCTTTACGCCAGTTACTCAATCAGTATGTAAAGAGCAAAGACAAATTCAAAATGAAACTACTACAAAATATGGATGCCTGCCCAGTGCACAAATACCCAGGACTACAAGGATATTCATTAGCCTGCATTTCAGGACCTATTTGCAAAACCACCTTGCATCATATCAAAATGATATCAACACATCATTCAACTATAAGAATTCTAGTCCAGAAACTCTACTATGCTAAAAGTCCTGCTTTAGCACTAGCCAACTTAAATAACAATCGTCTACGTGGTACAGCCAAACAACTACTCAAAGAAATAGACCATATCCAGAGGAAATATTTTGGAATTGAAAGCCACTAACAAAATGAAATAGATGTACAACAAACTAGCAACTACTGTACAAATAGCAACCTTCTATTAAACGCATACAAAAAAGAAATACTAAAGTTTAAAAGTACCTCTGCTGAAGTACCAAACCATGTCTGCGTGTGTTGCCACAGGACTTCTTATAAAAGTACCACAAAAACTATAGACACAACGTACAACATAGAAGACAATGAAGATTCAAAATGGTTCCAATTAGCTCTCTACCTTATAGCAGAAAACAAATATGACATTACTGGCCCCTTAATACTTTGCAATTAATGCACTGCAAAACTTGACAACAACCAAACGCCTTCACGTGCTATCACAAATAACTTGGAATTATTCCCACTACCAAAACCCCTGCAACAACTAAATTTATATGACAGCATCATAATTCAAACAGTGCACCCATTTCAAACAATAATACACCGCCAAACAAAAACAGCAAAATTCCCTCCATCTGAATTAGTCAAAGACATTCGTGGCCAAGTAGTTTATTTACCATTAGATCTCAAAGAAAATGTACACACCCTAGGAGTGCAACGGGCAAAAGATCAATCTTTAATTGTCTTAGTAAATGGCGTACCTACAAAAGAAAAAAAAAATTGGCAACAACTCATGGCCTTACATAAAGTTAGACAAGCCCTGCAATATCTAAAAAACAACAATGAATACTACAAAGAAATTAATATTGAAGAAAACCTGAGAGAAACCATTGAAATAATTCAAGAGTCACCAGAAACTGGTCAATTTGAACTTCTAAATCCTACTACAGAATCCAATATTCTAGACCATTATACAATTCATCCTTTTACACTCTAAAGACACTATAGATGATGCACTTGAAACGTACCAAATGCGACAAGCCAAAGGATCTCCAATCAACATATGGGAAAAAAGTATAGAAGCACGGGCCTTTCTGCTACTCTTTCCTACTGGAAAAGGAGGAAGGTACGATGATAGACCCACACAGATAACAGCATCAGAATATCTCTCCCTACGAATGTATTCTGACGATGGGAGATTCAGACAAAACGTGCAATACATATTCCACCTTCTCTTTGAAAGTGAACCAGCAACTCTATGCTTTGGAGTTGCACACACATTAAAATCAGGAACCCATTTTCAAAAAATGTCAGCTAATAAAGAAATTATTACAAAAAGTGCAACAAAAAGATGAGGTTTTACAGTCAAGTATTACAAATCTTTTAGCAAACATCCGTGGTACAAAAGAATACTGGTTCCGGCGTCACAGAGATGTACGCTGTATGATAAGAAACCTTGTCCCACCCACTTCATTTGGAAAATTAAGTTGTGCAGAATATGCATGGGAAGATTTACATGATTTCCTACGCATAGCAAACAAAAATAAAACAAACATAGATATAAAAACACCAGGAGAACTCTGCTCTCTAGATCTGGTAAATGTAACAAGATATTTCCATGATCGCTTCATTGCTATGCTACACTTTATATGTAATAAGACTGTTCCTCCCCTTCGAGAAGTTCAACACTTCTTTTGGAGAAAAGAATACCAAGCAGGGGAGCACCACACATCCACATGCTATTATGGACTAAAGATGCTCCTAAATTTAGTCAGGACAGTGATACCACTGTTCTGCAGTTCATCCAAAAATATGTCACTTGTGAAATCCCTTCACAAACAACACATAGTGACCTTCATGCAAATTTCAAAGACACCAATGTGGGAAACATTGTCGTCGCAAATATAAAAAAAAGGAAATACTACACCAAATGCCGCTTTGGTTTCCCTAGACCAGTTTCAGCAACAAGTCAAGTAAACAACTACATGTCTTCAGTCAGACATAGGGGGTCATTACGACCCTGGCGGTAGGGGGTTAACGTGGCCGGTAGAGCTGCCAGCCCCGTTAACCCCCTACTTCCTCATTATGAGTTCTGCTCGCGGGACCCACTAACTACAGCAGGCTTGTTATTAACGGGCCCATTATTAGCTTGCTCCCCATTCCCATTGAGCCCTATGGGGGCTCGAATGGGAATGGGATGGGTTCCCGGAATGGGGAAATACTGGGCCCTACAAGGTCGGAATGGCCTGTATTTCCCCATTCCAGGAACCCGGTACCCGGAATGGGGGTAGCCATGCCGCAAATAGCAGCATGGCTATCTCCAAGGTTGTAATGACCTCCATAGTGTCAAAGGTAAATCACCTAAGAACACATATTACATAAAAAGAACAGAAGAATCAAAATACATCAATGATTACAATGCAATCATTGCCCTGCTATGGAATGCAGACATAGATGTGCAGATTGCAGACAATTCCACTGCAGTTGCACGATATGTCACAGCCTACTTCTATACGTGAGTGGTGAAGCTGGCTCAGGCAAAACATTCTTAATCAAAATCATCAGCAAGTTCCTTCAACAATTGACAAACAACAAACTGTCAGCTGTTGTAACTGTCCTGACAGGTTTAGCTGCCTACAACATAGGCGGTGTCAATTTACACCGATTACTACTCCTTCCAGTAGAACTCCAAAGCAAATTAGACTATTACAAACTTTCCACAGAAGCTGCAATGGAACTACATAGAGTTTTCAAACAAAGGAAAATGCTGCTAATAGATGAGGTGAGCATGGTCTCCAACCTACTGTTGGCTTTGATTCACCTCAGATTACAAGAGGTCCTCAAAACAGACTACGACCGGATCTTTGGAGGAAATCACATTATTGTTTTCAGAGATGTTCTTCAATTGACACCAGTGAAAGCTGAACCTATTTTTAAAACCTTAGGGCACAAACTGTGCCATAAAACTCTTGGCAGCATAGGAAATGTCAAACTTTGGCAATATTTCCTATACAGAGAATTAACTGAAAACATGCGCCAGTCTGCTGACCTCACATACGACAACATTTTAAAAAGTAGTAGAGTTGGTGTACTATCTCAAGAAGCCCAATCAATATTAAAAAAAAACAGTCACATCCATACACTCTAAGCCCATTATTTATGTGCTATTAATGTCATGCAACAATTAGCACACAAAAATGTCAATTGTATGTCCTTGATGCCAACTCTTGCAAGCTGTTTCAAATTCAATGAAACTATGTTGAAAAAAGAAATGCAACCAATAATTGAAATTTGCTCCGCATATAAACTGGAGGCACATGGTATGACACTACCCATGTATCAACAAGCCACAACAACGCTAAATACCCTAGAAAACTCTATCTCCAACACAGCTGGTTTGGAGAAAATATTAAATTATCTTTAAACTGTAGGGTAATGCTTAAACGTAACCTTGACGTGGAGCAAGGATTAGTTAATGGAGCACTTGGTACAGTTGTGTGCTTTCAAACATACCCACGTGACAACAACATTCAATTTGTCAAGATTCTCTTGGACAAACTATCAGAAGTTAAAAGGATAGGACGCTCAACAGCCCGCTTCATTCTTTTCAAAGACATGTATTTACGCAGAGAACAATTTTCACTAACTCTAGCATACACAGTGACCATTCACAAATCACAAGGTCTTACCCTAGATAAAGGGCCTCATTACGACCCTGGCGCTAATGGGTTAACGGTGCCGTAAAAGGCTGCGGTGCCGTTAACCCATTAGCGCCTTACTACGAGGTCCCTTTGCGGGACCCGACCTGAACGGCTGGTCTAGACCAGCCGTTAAAGTAGGGACCCGCAAAGGGACCTTGGTGCTAAGTACGGTACCGCAATTTGCGGTACCGTACTTAGCGCCTTCCCCAGTCCCATTGAGCCCTATGGGGCAAAAATTGGAATGGGGAAGGGCCAATGTTCAATGGGGAATTACCGCCCCGCCAACCTTGGAATGGGGTGGTAATTCCCCATTGAAAATTCGCGGACTCGTTACGATACCGGCACCAACCATGGTGCTAATAGCGCCATGGTTTAGCGCCAGTATCGTAATGAGGGCCAAAGCATTAATAGATGTTGGTAGCAGAGTCTTTAAAGAAGGCATGAGCTACGCAGCACTATCACGCTTACGTACACTTGACAGGCTATTTCTAATCAACTTTGATGGAAGTAAAGTAAATGCTGATATTCCTTGCATTCTAGAATACAATAGGCTGCGTTCACTCCCATCTGAAAACCTATCCTGTTCCACAACAAGCAAAACGTTGTAAGAGAAAACTACTTCAAACTGAAATGATATAGGATATCACTACAATTCCTCCAAAGAAAAAAAAGAAACTAATACTTCATCAAGTACCACAATCAAACACGAATCTAGTGGTCAAAGTAACTCAACTACTTCTTCAAAGAAGCAACACACACTCCAAACAAATGACTTCCACACAGAACTATCAGGCCCATTCAAATTTTCAAATGTAACTGCTGTAAATTGCTATGCAAATGTAGTAATAAATATTCTATTCCAATTACTCAGTACAGACCAATTGCGTTTGCAAATGTTCACTACACTGCATATATAATAAAGAATTGTGGATGGTTCGAATGTAATGATAGTACCATTACTCTAAAGCAGAGATTGCCAGCAAATCTTGTAAACACTTATTTAATATTCTTAAAACCAAAATGTAATATGTAATCTGTGTATGAACATAAGCAAAACTTCAACTTCAAAACTGTAGACAGTTAGAGTACACCAACATGTATCTAACTGCCCCAAGGTTCTGCAACAAACAAACACATCAATAAATACCACTAAAATCAAACAAGGAATATACAGTTAGAATACGCCAACAGGTATCTAACTGCTCCAAAAATCTGCAACAAGCAAACAGATAAACAAATACTAACAAAATCAAACAAGAAATATATAGTTAGAATACGCCAACAGGTACCTAACTGCCCCAAAAAATCTGCAACAACCCAACAGATAGATGAATAGCATAAAAGTAAAAATAAACAATTAGAATACGCCAACAGGTATCTAATTGCCCCAAAAATCTGCAACAAGCCAACAGATAGAAGATTAGCAAGAAACAAGAAATAAACAGTAAAACAATGAAATAAATATATTGTACCACAATATAAAGGTTTTTTTTTTAATGCAGCATCAATTTTTTTTTCCCACAGACCCAATGATTTAGAAAACAAACACAGAAACTGAGCAAATTGTGCAGTACACTGGTTTGAACTCCAGTACTTGTAAAGTACTAAATATGAGGGTAAAAAAAAACCAGAAATCTCTATTATGCAATGCAATAACTCATTATGAACTACTTGCTCTAACATATGATATTTTCTTTTATCACAGAGATGGAAAAGTATGTCTGGTCCAGTTACCCATTTCATGAAAAAACTGCATACAACCACAAAAAGCTCAACCAGTAAGTATCCAATAAATACATTCAGAAACACTGCACTCCTTGTTACAAACTCTACAATCTTAACTGTATAACCTAGCCAAAACTTCACATACAAACTCTTCAAATGAAACAGTACACAAACTTTTGGGTTGTGCATATTTCATGGGTGTTTGATTCTATTGGTGTGTTATGCTGCGGTGGTTGTGGCCAGGGCCTCAACCACCGCAGCATCACACACATATACTACCAAACATTTTGACTGTGGTATGTGGGCTGCTTATAGATCATATTAATAATAATCAATGCTGTACTAATAACTGAAAACCAACATCATACTAAAGTAAATTAGCTAGTAGTGCATTCATTATGTCCACGGACAGCCACTACGACCGCAGGCATGGCGAACACATCAAGGGCAACTGCCACCTAAACAAATACAGTATTTGACCCATCTCTTACTCCTCAACCCTCCCCAATCACTCCTGCACACCAACACACCCCCCAAAATTGCATTTTGCCTCTGTTCGCCGCAGCGCTGTCGGTGGATCCAAGATGGCGGGTGCATCGAAACAATGTGATACACCTCATGCCTCACCCCAGCCAATCAACGAACATGTTGCATGTCCGCGGACATGACACAAGCCGACTAGCCAATCGGTGTCCTGTCCGCGGAACGAACAGGGACGTTTTTCCGCAGAGCGGACATAGATATCACTAATCGCTTGCCTTACGTTTCGGCCATTTTAACAAAAGCATGCTTTTGGGACTAAGCCACCACTCCTGCCGCAAATTTGGTAGAAATCTGTCCAGCAGTTTGAGCTGTAGGCGTGCGCAAAGTTTTTCCCATTGTATATATGAGAAAAAAAACATTTTGGGACCCCCCTATAACTTTGCCCCCATGAACCAAACCTCACTAAAATTTACAAAGAAAATTCAGAGTGGGCCATATACTTTTTTTGCACAGTTTGGTGAGGATTCATCCAGGGTGAGCAAAGTTATAAGCCGCCCAAAACGTCCTCTTCCTATGGGATTAACAGCTTAACCATAACTGGACAGATTCTTGGGTAGTTCATTGTTTTATGCTGTATTGGTTGTGGGCAGTCAGTAGAGTATTGGGTGTATGCCTGGAAGTACTGTAATAGTATGTGTACAGAAGTGGACAAGGCGTGTGGCAGCTGTATTATTAGACATCTCTGAGATTCTTGGGTGTATGAGAGTCTGTGCAGTGGGTTTGAGTAATGTAATAGTATGTGACTTGTCAGTGAGCAGGTTATCTGGTGACTGCTGGTAGAGGAGTGGAATGTAGATGATATGTGGATCTTTGTGTAGGCTGTATTATGCTGTGGTGGTTGTGGCAAGCTCCTGGAGCCAAAGAGACTGCCCACTGGTTGAAGTACTGTAATAGCATGTGTAGAGAAGTGCACAGTGCCTCAGGCAGTTGGCATATTGCACCCAAGAGTCTGCCCACTGGTTGAAGTACTGTAATAGTATGTGTACAGAAGTAGACAGGGCCTCAGGCGGCTGGCTTATGCTGCGGTGATTGTGCCCAGCTACTATACTCTTAGGTGCATGACCAGCACTCAAGAGTCTGCCCACTGGCTGTGAGTAGTGTAATAGTATGTGTACAGAAGTGGAAAGGGTGTGGCAGCTGGCTTATTGGACTCCCCCGAGGGTTGTTGCCACTGGGCATATTTGTGGGTGCACGGCTGTATTATGCTGTGGAAATTGTGGCAGGCTAGGCCATGCACCCAATAGTCTGCCCACTGGCTGGAAGAGTGTGCCCACTGGCTGCAAGTAGTGTAATAGCATGTGTACAGAAGTGTACAGGGTGTATAGCATCTGACTTATTGGATTGTCCTGAGGGTTGTGGCCACTGGGCAGATTCTTGGGTGTACAGCGGTATTATGCTGTGTTACTTGTGGTCAGCTACTAGAGTCTTGGGCACACAAGAGTGTGTCCACTGGCTGCAAGCAGTGTAATAGTATGTGTATAGAAGTGGATAGGATGTGTGGCAGGTGGCTTATTAGACTGCCATGTGATTCTTGGCTGTATGAGAGTCTGTGCACTGGGTGAAAGTACTGTAATAGTATGTGAACTGAAGTGGGTAGGGCCTCAGGCCACTTCCTTATGCTTGTGGGTTGTGGTCACTAAGCAGACTTTTGGGTCCATAGCTGAATTAACCTGCAGTGGTTGTGGCCAGGCCCTAGACTCTTGGGTGCATGGCCAGAAGCCATAAGCCATACACCCAAGAGTCCAGGGCCAGGCCACACCCACAGCAGCATAATACAGCTATGCACTCAAGAATGTGACACTGGCATATGGATTGCACAAATATGGGTATAAAATGCAATTTGCTGATTACAAAGAAACATGACCCCAATAATCGTATACTCACTGTATATATTGTTGAGGCACTGTATGCCTTTTTTGAACGCCGCATAGAAGTACTATGCTTTAAACAAGTGTACTGTGCAATGTGCTCAGTTGCTGTGTTTCTTTGCATAATCACTGGGTCTGTGGGAAAAGAAATACATTCAGGATAAAAAAAAACTTCTACATTCATTCATGTGTTGTTATGTGGCACACTGTTTCATTGACGTGTGCACTACTTACAGGAATGTTTAAGGTGCATATCTATGTGGTCTTCTTGTTATAAGCGCTGTTGCAGTAGGAGGAATGAAATGGTGTATGATTTTCCTTTTGGAAGTGGTGGTACTATGGTTGCAGTCAGATACCAGTTTGCGTATTTTAACTGTTGGCAGTTTGAAAGTTGTTGAGAGTATGTTTGTAGCACTGTGATTGCTGAAGGTTGATTTTGGCAGTTTGACCGCTGGAAGTAATATTGTAGTACTGCGGCTGCAGTAAGATACCAGTTGGTGTATTCTGGTTGTTTATACTTAATAAATGTTGAAGGGTTTCCTCAGAAGAACTTTCATTTTTGCTGCTGGATTTAAAATTGTGTATAGCAATGGGAAGCAATATTGTAGTTTTATGGTGCAGTAAGATACCAGTTGGCGTATTCTAACTGTTTACAGTTTCTCAGTTTTGCAGGGTATGTCTTCAAGCACATTCATTATTGTTGGCAGATTTACATTTTTCACTATTGTGAAGTGTCTTTGCAGTAGTATGGGTGTAGTTACATTAAGTCGCGTATTTATTGCAGTGGTATGGGCATTGTTAGACAGCTGTTGCCTTAGTCTACCAGTTGGTCATTTACCAGGTCATTGAGGACAGTTTGTAGACCATCATACTCTGTACTCTTCTTTTTAAGTACTATGTGCGAAACAATATTAGTGTGTCCTTGGCACAGTTGTGGTTTCTGTGACTATAATCATTGGGTCATTGGGGAAAAATCTGTATAACAGCGCAATTGATGTCTTCATGTGCAAGTTGGTGTATGCTAAGTTGTTCCAGTTTCACAGGGTAGAAGGTTATTTTTCGTTTGCATATCTGTTGGTGGGTATTGGGCAGTAGGCTATGCTACTTGAGTACAGTGGGTACATTTTGGTTTCAAGAATATTAAGTAGGCATTTGCAATATTTGCTGGTAATCTCTGCTTCAGAGTAATGGAAGTATCATTGCATTCAAACCACCCACATTTCTTTTCAATGTATGCAGTATAGTGACCTAGAGTGGTTGTGGCGCCCTGTGGCACCCGTGTGGTAGATTATGCCTACTGTTGTGCAGGTTTTCTGGCCAAGTCATACTTGCCCCTCTGTGAAGCTAGTAAGCTTGCAGATGTTTTTGGTACCATCTGCATTGTATTGTAAAAGCATTACTATTACGTATGGGTTATGTGACTGTATCTGTAAGGTGGAGCGATTGTCTGAATTGCAAGTAGTACATAATATGCCATGGTTTGCATTTCGTACCAGCTGTTGAAATGGAATAGATCACAGTTAGGTATAAATATACACAAAGAGCTTGTTAGGGATGTGTTCCTGCCCCCAAATGGCTGCAGAGAGTGCATGCATGTTTCCACAAGTATGAAATCTAGAAGATTTCATTTATAGGTATGTTTTTGCTTTCCAGTATTTGCACTAAGTACATTAGACAGTAGTCCAATTCCTGCTTATTCCTGAGACACTATAAGTGTTGTCAGGATTGTTTGTTGCATTTTGGGGGGCTCGTGGATAAATTGGTTGCAGGCGTATGCAGAGCACTGTGGAGTGACTGCACATATTGGATTCCTTCATGAGGATGTGCACTGGTATGGAGTGCGTGACATGAAGTGGCTGGATTTGCTTCCCCTTTGTTCCCCTTTGTGATGCAGCATCATCCAGCCATTATTATTGCTCATTGTGGAGAGAAGAGTTTAGGCCATGTTACTGGAATCTCTCTGCAGTTTGCGATGAAGGAGGCACTTGGGAAAGTCATGGACATGTTTTCAAACTCTTGAGTAATTTTTTCCTGCATTGCCCAGAGACAGATGTGGCTGCACTCTTCCTCATTTGGTCCGCAAATGGAGAAAGCCAGGTGCAATGTCAAGAAGGCTGTTTGCATATTTTTGCAAGATGTTGGTATGTCTTCCTTCCACAATGAAAACATTAAGTTTCGTAGCACCAACATTTTCTGCAGAGATGGCGTCCATCTTACTGATGCTGTCAATCACCTTTTTTGCGCAATATACAAAATGCTTTGCAGCCGTTCTTGCAAGCATAGCAAGCATGTGTGCAGTAGGTGTTGACACTTCAAAAACTTCTAAGAACAAAAATACAATACAAACAGGGTCTTTTCAGAGCCACCACTTTCTCCTGGAAAAGAATGCAATGGTTTATATGTTACCACACCTTGCATGCTTTGGGCGTCCGCGAACTACAGCGCTGTCCACAGACTTCGCGGACTGCGCCGGGGCCAGCACCATTTCATTGGCCCTTGTATTTTTAAACTGTGAAAGGTGGCTCTGAGAAGAGCCTTTTCTTTTTTCATTTTTCAGTTTTGTGAATTTTTTGGGATTTTTTAAACACGACACACAAGCGAGCGAAGGGTAGAGAGGGTAGGGAAGGGGCACCAACCACAGGGATAAGAAAGGGCAGATTGAGAGAGGAAAATGTTGGGTGCACCTCATTGAGGTAGGGGCCACTTTCCTTTGTGGCCTGGACCGCAGCCTGGAAACCACTCCGGAACTGCTCACCCACACACACAAAACAGTAACCTTTGAAAGGTAAGGATAAATTGCGATGTGTATGGCCTGCAAGGCTGCTGGAGGAATCCTATGCCCCACAGGAATGTCCCTTGTTGTGACAGGAGCAGATGTAGAGGATGTTGCAGTGGAACTCAACTTACTACCCTCCGAACTGCTGCTTTGTGGTTGGATCTCAGGTGTCGTTGCATGGAGGTAGTCCCATAATTGTACAGCCCAGGTTTGCCACGACTGAATACCATGCCGCACTCATTGCAGCGAACCTTGGCTGCACTAGCCTTGGGTTTACCACCAACGGTGGTAAAAAGCCTCCACACCCAAGACTCACGTTAGCAGCAGGTAGCAGAGACTTCTACTACCTCATCCTCTTCTTCCTCTTGTTCCTCCTCTGCATCATCACGCCTGTTTCCCTCACCAGGCCATTGGGGAGGTGGTGGTGGTGGTGGTGGTGGTGTTGGAGGAGCTGGGTGGTGCTGAGGCAGAGGCAGCAGGAGAGGTAGCCATGGATACCATTTTCCAAGAAAAAGTAGTCTGGAACCAGGAACAGACCAATCTGCAAAACAGCAGGAGGACAGCAATGTGCCAAATAGCTGAACAGCAAACTGCAGCAGTAGTCCTGGTCAGCCACAACCAACAGCAATGCCAATTACATCCAAGTAATCCAGCAATGGAATGCCATGATAGCAAGTGCTCTGTTCTGGAAATCCAAAAACGGAATGAAGAGCAGCACTGGGGTGTGGCCTTTTATAGGGGTGCTGGGGGGCGCTTAGCAGACAGTCACGTGCTCCGCGGACACTTCGAACCCCAGGCAGGGCTCAAAAAGTTCCAAAAAGTGTCCAGATCTCCTGGGACATTTTCTGGGACCTCTGTAAGGGTGAGTTTTCCTTGGATTGCTCAAAAAGCACTTTTTTACTGTTTGCGAATAAGGATCAACGCTCAGTGTGGTTGCGGTCACATGATGACGTCACTGACATTCACAGATGGGACAGCTGTCCGCAAGACACCTATTGCACGGGATCTGCTGTGTGCATGCACATAGGTTTCCTACAGACAGGGTTCATTAATGGTCCATTTTCACTTCCAGGCTCACTAGTTTGCTTTGCACAGTGTTAGTTTGATTTTCTGTGCCCATGTACTTGTGGAGGAACTGCTGCTTCTGGTCCGTTCCCTCCATTTCCTGCATGCACTGTTAAAGAAAAAAAGATGTCTCAGGTACATGTGAAGCAATGTGTATTAATTCTCTTTTCAAACTGCACTGTGTACCATTGGAGTTACTGTCTTCACACATTTCATCATGAGGGAAATTTCCATCAAGCCACTCCAGGGTGCTTGCCATTTCTGTGTAAAAAAAGAGAAACCATTTTTACTAGTATTGTACACAGAACAAACTGCACAGTTATAGGAACAAATATAGTGAATTTACCACTTTGTAGTACAGTTCTGCGGTCAGTACTTTGCCCTTGTCCTACTGACAGTTGCTTCCCAGTTCCTATGTATAGCAGCATTGAGGTAATACTGTTGGAGGCACAGGTTATTTTCCTACTTGGTGCATTCCATTAGGTTGCACAATCTATGCAATTGCATTGCTGCTTTTATATGTACAGAATGTGTAGACCTAGTTCATTTTGCCTTACAATTCAATTATGTGTTGGTCTTTAAAGATGTTGAGTTTCTTTGCTGTATGCTACCATAATGTGAAAGAACCTCCACGCTATTGGGTAATATGGATGCTATCCGAGGTCCGCGAACAGCTGCGCAGTCCACAGACCCTGATGTTATCAGCATGGAGCCAGGGGGTTCAGTATGTTGTAGGGTACATCTATTCAAATTAAGGGTATCCTGGTAAAAGCCTATGCAATTCAGTGAAAAAAACTTTTTAAAGTGACATTATGGTTAAGTTGTGCTAATTAAAACCTATTAAACTCAGTGAAAAAATGTTGTTAAAGGGATGTTATGGTTATGTTGCCCTAATAAAAACCTATCAAATTCAGTGAAAAAATCTTGTTAAAGGGACGTTATAGTTAAGTTGTGCTAATTAAAACCTATCAAATGCAGTGCAAAAACTTTGTTAATGGGACGTTATAGTTACTTTGCACTAATAACAACCTATCCATATTATGGTTACAAGTAAAACTGAAAACCCCCAGAAATTCGCCAGTTATGGTAAGCTAAACAATCATAACTCACGCCAGCACAGTGCACTTCTAAGACTAACACCCAGGACATCAAAGATGGCATCACCAGTCTCACCCATTGCCAAAACGCAAAACTCTGCGCATGTCTTGCATTGAAAGAACATACATAGTGCAACAGCACACAATTTCTACAATATTCTGCAGTGGACTAAAATTATACAGATTACATTTTTCAAATACTCCTAAAAGTCCCTATTGCATGTATGATATGCAAACCTAATACCACCTGCAAATCCTCAAACGTTTTAGACTAAAATTGTCACTTCATACCCAGAATAAAGAGATCAACACTCCTCGATGCAATTTGTTGCTAAAAGTCCATGTTGCAACTACGCAACGTAAACATCCTGCAATGCCTCAAAAAGTTTAACTCTAACCCCATTTAACACACACATACCGCTGGCACAGTAACATACACAAAAATTGCATCCCGTAGCGTCAGAACATCAAAATAAATGCTCAATGCAACCTCATTCATCCAAACATCAGATTCGTGCAATTCCTCAAAAAACAATTCAACCAAACATTGCCCCAAGCAAGCAGCTCAGTGAACGAAACGGATAGAAGAGATAACCCAGTCTCCTCATCCCATGCCATAATGAATTACAGTTATTACTTGTGTTTGACCTTGACGTTTCCAATACTATATGCAAAAACGTCTTCACCGTACATCTCAGATACTGCTTCAATAAACATGTTGCGAGTACCTTGTAGTGTCTCCAAGGGAATCATCTAAAGAACACTGCTTGTGTAAGCAACAGCACCGTGGAGCTCTGCCACAAAACCACTGGGCTTCCCGCTTTACCTGACTATCTCCAACTCATCATTCCGCATCGGTGTCAGCCGCGAAACTGACCTGTTTACGACGACTTATGATCCAACTCCTCTTGCGATCTCTGACCTCCATGCGCATCAAAGTTCAACAAGTTCCTCAATGCTTCTAAGGGTTCTGCGGTCAGCCCAGACTGGAGGCTTTCTTCCAAGTGAGGCTGGCCCATGTTACTGAGTGCCTTACTCTCTTTCGGTCTCCGACCGCTCGATACGCACTGGCAGTTTCGACATGTTACACTGTCTCTACGGCTTTTGCGATAATCCCAGTCTGGAGGCATTCTTCCTGGTAATGCTAGCCCACATTACTGGGTGCTTTACTCTAGCACCCCTGATGTTGATGCTTCGTAATGTACAAGGGGTATTCACCCATCTCAGCATCAACTTTCCAAACTATTGCCAACTCCCCCAGTGGCCCAGCTAACGTCACCACTCCACTGAGATCACCGAGCCACTCAGAACTCAGCCTTGCCAACCGTTAATACAGCTGACCATCGCCACAGCCATGGAACCACAGCGCCCGATGTGAACAGGGACACTCCAACCGCCCTCAAGATTCACGGAGCACACTGGTACCATGTAAAATGATGTAAAGAACTCTGTTACATTACTCTGTTGCTCCATCCATTTTTCTGAGTTCCTGAATTGAAATACCTGCTACCATCCGCCAACGCACTGTGCATTAAAAAACACATTAATCGATACAGCCACTACGGCCAATGTACTGTGAAACTGCTTTGGTCCACACGCAGAGGTGATCACTTTAACCTCATCTCGGGCCTGTGCCCTGTGACCCCCAGGCTCTCTGTTCAATGCTCAGCTCTCCTTCAAATTTCTAGGCTCCATGTTGCCATTAGTGTTGCGGGGCAAACACCGGCTCTCTGACAGGCTTTGGCACCTACGTTACACCTTTTTATGAATTCTGGAGGCAACACATCCGCTACTGCACCTGCACACTCATTGGCGTCTTTATGGTCTCTGGCACCTTTACTGTCTTTGGCACCTTTACTCCTCTTGGGTGCCTACTGGCACAGTCTCTCTTACTTCCCCCCGGGTGGTGGGACAAATCATGGAGGGCAGTGGGCTCCCTCTCCTTTCTTTTCTTTCTCTGCTTCCTGCACTGCACCCCCGGGGCAGTCTCCTTTCTCCTCTCCTTGGCTCTCATACACACAGGTACCTGTCTTCTCCAGGGTCCTGAGCATATAATAGGAATAACATTCCTAACAGTAATTAACTACTAAATAAATATTAGATGGAAAAAAATACAGTGTAAATTGAGATGAAACAAAAATGTACTTGTTTTAACGGTATTAAAAACGATTATACACAGCTCTCCTACACAGCTGAATTGTTTTCCTCCTAAACTGTTTATCACTTTTGGAGCTTTCATATGTTTCTAAAGTCTATTAAAACACGTGAACACTAAGATTCAGCATATGAAAGTGTGCGCCTAAAATTGGCACGTTTCTCCTTTGCATGCTCTTATGAACAAGGCCAAAGTTTGACTTATTCTAGGCCACTAAAAGCCTTTAACCAGTTCAAAGACACAATTCAACCAAAAGCCCCATTCTTTTGTCCTAGAACATAAAGAAATGTGAGCCCAAAAAAATAAATCTCCTCTGAGTTTTAAGACTGTAGATTCAAGACACAGAGGAGAAACTGTGTGATAAGGGCACCTGCTTGCAGTCATTATTTTACAAGGCCATGGCGCTTGTAGTGTGTGATATGATGAAAAATTGAAGTGCTATAAAAAAAGAAATGATTATTACTTGTGGTTCAATTTGTTGCTTTGGAAGACTAGAGTGCAAAAGGGGATTTGTGCAAGCTTTAAGACTAGATGAACCTATTGCATCGTGAGTGACTCAAATATTCACATTTACCAGGAAGAATTCCAACAGGCTAAGCAGTGAAATTCAAAGCATCACAGTGAGAATCAGCAGCTTCACAACATTTTAAATAAAACATACCATTAAGGTTACCATACTAAACAGTGTTCATTGTATCCACCGTGTAAAGGTACAAAGGCTGGCCCTCCCAGAATTGGGGCATATGCATGTTTGTTCTTCTAGTGCTAAAATGAAAAATGCATGCCCAGTAACTGCGGACATGAAAATGCATAATCCTCCCAAAGGTAGAAATGTAGGAAAAACATGAGCATCTTACCAACCTGACATGATTCCTTCATGCACACTACTGCATCTTTAAAATATGCAAAAACAGCTCTCAAATCATGTTCTATAAGTATTCCATTTTGTATCCCATTACATTTTGTAAAAGCTGGACTTCATGTACCAGAATGCAATATGAAGCAAACCTAAAAAACAGAACTGGTTTATTTCACCCCTCGCATGGCAACATTTGAGATCTTTGTAAAACACCCCAAGTATGCCTGTACTTATTTCAGTCTTACAAATAACCCAGAAGGGTCTCCTGCTTCTAGGCATTGGTTGACAGACACATTTTTGGTAGGATGCACGATACACATAACATTTGAAAATACACTAATTAAAGGCGTTCAATCACTTGCAACAGATGGGCCAGTGTGATGCTGGAAATGCATCAGAGGGACAGGGCCTCCGTATCCTTGTCCTTTACTGCCTTTTATCGTGTGTTCTGACGTGTTTTCCATGCAGGAGTTCATGTGGGACTCCTGGCGGTGCAGCTCTCTCCTTTGGTTTTGGTGAACAGACCCGTGGGATACCCTTATGGCACCCATGGGTGGGGGTACAACCCTGTGCCCCTAGTGTATGTTCTTGGGCACCTGTGTGCAGCCCACAGAGCAGGGTACAGGCTGGTGGCAGCTCTGTGCTGAATTGACTGGTGCCCTGAGCGTCCTCCATTTTGGGAGGCCAAGGTCCTGTCATTGGAATCAGTAGATTCCTGGTGGAGACAAGATAGCCCCCGTGGCCTCTTGCCTTCCATCGCCTGTTACCTTGATCTTTCCGATGTCTCAGGAAGTCTTGATTCTGTCCCTTCCCCCTGACTGGCTGTTGGGTGGAAGTTCCATATATGGTAGTGTGGGGAAGTGCTGACCAGACTGGCTGGAGCCTTCCCAATGACTGTATGTTGTGGGTATGCCTGTGGGTGGGACCTGGATGAATGGAGTGTGTGACGAACATGCATTCTGTGTTGTGGGTGTCTAGTATCTGGTGTTTGACACAATGGGCCTTATTACACGGTAGGCGGTGAGCCATGGCGCTATTAGCGTCATGGCTCATGCCGGTAAAATACCGGCACCGCCTTGGCGGAAAGGGGATTTACCGCCCCATTCCAAAGTTGGAGGGGCAGTAAATCCCCCTTCCACCATTGCCCTTCCCCATTCCCATTTCTGCCCCATAGGGCTCTATGGGAATGGGGAAGGCGCTAATTACGGCACCGCAATTTTGCAGTGCCGTAATTAGCTCCGAGGTCCCTTAGCGGGTTGGATTTTAACGCCTGCAAAAAGCAGGCGTTAAATCCCCCAACCCGCAAAGGGACCTCGTAGTAAGGCGGTAAGGATTTACCAGTACCGGTATTTTACCAGTACCGGTAAATCCCTACCGCCATCCGTGTAATGAGGCCCAATGACTGAGACATCCCTGCCCGAAACCGGTATGAATGCAGTGTGGAGTGTTGAATGGCTCGGTACTTGCCCCAATACACATAACTTGTTGTGAGTGTCTGGAGAGAAGTGAATGGCCTGAATGCACTGTGTGCCTGTTTGGCTGCCTGCCTGCATGAATGCCCTTAGTCGTGATTGGATGCTTGAGTAAAACCCAGAGGAATGAATGGGAGATCAACAGTATATCTGGGGACCTCTCACTGCTAGGAATCGTGTTCAGAAGCTGAAGTCCACTACGACGAGTAACTGGAGTACCGAAGCTTGACCTTGAAGCCCTGCTGGACGAGAAGAATTGCTGTTGCTCTCCTTCACAATCTGAAAGCTGCAGTGTCTCCAAGGACGGACCCAGAGAGAACCTGGTAAGGCACCCTTTTCCCGAGCTATGAGGGACCATCGTGCACCAGCTGATCTTTGCCAAAGTTCCTGTTAGACAGACCTTCGACAGGCTGCCGACCCAAGACTTGGACTGCTGCGGAATCCCATGGAGAAGCGCCCAGACTGTTGTCCGCCACTGTCGACGACTGCCGTCGCCGACCGGAGCCACCATGCTCCCCTTTACCTAAGAACTTTCAAATCTAAGGACGCTCTCGTCCACATCGTCGCCGTTGTATCCCGCTGGAGAAGGCCTGACCGTCGACGCGCCGAGGAGCATCCACCGGTGGGTTTCCTGCCACCTGAAGACCACAGAGACGCTGACGACTCGACGGCCTTGCTGAGCCACAGTTCTTCAAACTCTTTGCGGTCCAGAACTATCGACACCGAGGTGCCCCCCACGCCTCTTCCTTGCAGGACGTTTACGCTTCCCCGTCAACGAGCACCACTAGGAACGAAGCTGCCACTTCACCGTCGTAGCTCACCCTGTTCTCCGTCGGACATTCGATGACCCGTGACTCCTGCCTTAAAGGGAGGACACTCAAGAAGGGCCGTCGATTCCCCGACGAGGAACGCTACAACGCCAGGTACTTTGGGGTTGCAGAACTATTGGGAAGTCTCTTGTGAACAATATATGGACTGGGCTTGTATCTTTATTCTACAGGTTGCCCAGGTGGGGGGATCTCCACACAGAACTGTGTTTTACGGTAGTGACCAGTATTTCTGCCAATAGGTCCTATCAACTGCTTTCCTCTTACCTCTATTGTTGGTTTCCTTTACAAACTGATTTGTGTGCCATTTAACCGTACCGTTGATGCACTTTAAAGAGATCTAATAGTATTTGTGGTACCACGTAGAACTGTATATATTTGCCATTATAAATAACCGAGTACAAAGTGCGTTATTGTGATAGTGTATATAACCTTGAATATTAATTATATAAAAACTGTGTTTTAACCGATACAGTGTGAGAACATTCCTTTGTGGGTGCTTGGGGACTACACTGTGCTTAAGAACTAGCCCACATCACCTTCCTGAGAAGCTAGGCCTTGATTGCTCGACCACGTACCAATATTGAGAATCTTTGCAGGGGTTCACTGTGCCTCTCCTCTACCAAATAGAGAGCAGAAGTACAGACTCCCCCTTTGGTCCCTCACAGTCGGGTAAACCAAAACCTTCCTCTCCTAAGACCCAAAAACCTAGTGGGGATAAGTCTGTTGTGGGTGGGAGTAAGAGTAGTCGTCCGCCTGCTGCAAAGCAGGGTCCCAGTAGTTCCAATACCATACCCCACTCTCCCGGCACTTGTTGGGATTGTGGGGCTCTGGATCACCGATGGGATGACCCCAAGTGTAAGGGTAAGGCACTTGGAGTCCAGGCTGTCAGCCTGACCTACCCCTACTCCGTACCTGAGGTGGAGGCCACTGTCCTCCCATCCTCTTCTGGGATCACTTTGGTGCTCCCATAGAGATTTCCTTAGTGCCCCTTGGGCCTGGGACCAGTACGCAGAAGTACTGGTGACTATCCCACAGAACACTTGTATGTTTTTGAGAAGTCTCCTCTTGAATGGCCAACCTTCTACTGGTTTGAGAGACACTGGGGCAAGCATGACAGTGGTGGACAGGACCCAGCTCAAGCCAGAGGACTATGTAGGTGCTCCTCTGAGAACCACAAGGTTAGCTAGTGGGCCTCCCAAATTATCGCCTGTAGCCTTAGTCAACATTACGATTGGAGACAAGACAGCAAAGCTTCCGGTCCTGGTTCAGGACAACATGCCTGCAAACATTTTGTTAGGTAACGATTTGGTCGATTTGGGGACGATCGCGGATGATCTACCCATGGCTGCTGCGGCGGTCACCCGATCGCAGGTCACACCGGATCCGGCTGCAAGCCCGGTACCCTCGCCGACGGGAAACCCAAGGTGTGAAGGAAGCGGAAGGGTAAGAAGGCCACCTCTGTGGAGTGAGCCCCTGCTCTTCCTGCTTTTCTGACAGCACCCATTGGGATCCATGCTGCGGACAGGATGGGTCCAGTGGTGAATCCCGTCTCAACTGCTGTGGGAGAAGATCCAGAAGACTTTCCTGTGGGAGAGGCTTTCAACCCGGAGGATCATCCCGACCTCCAATGTTTGTTATCTGAAGGGGGACACTCCCGGGTGGACTTCTGTAAGGGACAGAGAGAGTGCCACTCTCTTGAGGGCCTGAGGAAACAGGCTCTCTCACAGGCACAAGGAGAAGTGCCTAGGACATTCCGGATTTATTGGGAGGGTGCCCTCTAGAGGTTGGTGGTACCCCAGGTTTACAGGCCCTTCCTGCTGCAGTTGGCGCATGAGGTGCCCCTAGCCGGTCCTCTTGGGACCAAGAAGACTAAGCAGAGGCTCTCTGCCCATGTCAACTGGCCCAGATGGGAGTAGAAGTGGAGTCCCACTGCAGGACCTGCCCAACTAGTCAGTTGTCTGGCAAAACTGGAGGCAGTGTCATTGCCCCACTGCAGCCCTTGCCAGTGGTTGGCACACCGTTTGAGAGGGTGGCCATCGACATTGTTGGTCCCCTTGACCTTCCCACTTCATGTGGACATTAGTTCATCCTGGTCTTGGTGGATCGTGCCACCAGGTAACCTGAGGCTATACCCCTTCGGACTATTACTGCCAAGGTGGTTGCCAGGGCTCTCCTGGGCATTTTCACCCGTGTTGGATTCCCTAGGGAGGTTGTCTCTGACAGAGGATCCAACTTCATGTCTATTTACACGAAAACCAAATGAAAAGAGTGTGGGGTAACCTACAAGCTCTCCACCTCTTACCATCCCCAGACCAATGGTCTGGTTGAGAGATTTAATAAAACTCTCAAGGGCATGCTAGGTGCTTTGGAAGAGCCCCTAAGGAGGAAATGGGATCTCCTCCGCCATGCCTGCTGTTTGCTTACAGAGAGGTACCTCAAGAGGGTGTTGGTTTCAGCCCCTTTGAGTTACTCTTTGGACATCCCGTGAGGGGGTCCCTTGCCTTAATCAGAGAAGGTTTGGAGGCCACCCCTCCAGGTCCCGCCAAGCAAGTGTGGGACTATGTGTTAGGCCTCATACGGAGGATGACACAGATGATGGGTCAGGCAACAGCAAATCTCAAGGCCAGCCAGGAACTGAATAAGTACTGGCATGACCTTAAAGCCTCGCATGTGGATTGGACTCCGGGACAGGAAATCCTTGTGATGGAGCCTACCAAGCCCCGAGCTTTGGCAGACAAGTGGACTGGACCCTTCAGGATTATCTCCAAGATGGGCAAATTCAATTATCTGGTTCACATGGGAGTCCCAGGTGAGCAGAAGTCTCATGTCTCTTGCTAGCTTCAGAGCAAGAAGAGGATGAGAGTGAGCCCCTTCCTGATTTTCTGCATAGCAACCCTCAGGATGGCTCAGTGGAGGGATTACATCTCTCTCCCGATCTTACGACAGAGCAGCAGAAGGCCTGCAGGGCTTTGCTCCAGCAGTATGCCTCTCTGTTTTCACTGACGTCAGGCCTTAAACCGTGGTGTAGGCACGAGATTGACACTGGTGACAGTGTGCCTGTCAAAAGCAGGTGCTACCGTATGTCAGATACAGTTAAGAACCACATCCAGGCTGAGGTTGCCAAGATGTTGGATCTGGGTGTTATTGAACCCTCAACCAGTCCCTGGTCCAGTCCCGTGGTCCTTGTCCCCAAGGCAAGTTCCCAGGCAGGTACCAAGGATTGGAGGTTTTGTGCGGACTACCGAGGAGTCAATGCCGTCACCAAAACTGACGTGCACCCATTGCCCCGGGCTGATGAGCTCATGGACACCATAGGTGCTGCCAAATTTGTGAGCACCTTTGACCTTACCTCAGGCTATTGGCAAATAGCTCTGACGGACCATGCCAAGGAAAAGACGGCATTCTCTACACCTGAGGGACTCTACCACTTCAGGGTCATGCCTTTTGGGTTGAAGAATGCCTCTGCCACCTTCCAGAGATTGGTCAATCATGCGCTCCGTGGGCTGAAAACCTTTTGTGTGGCTTACTTAGACAACATTTCCGTCTACAGTTCCACCTGGGAAGAGCATTTGACACATCTGGATAAGGTGTTGCAGGCCTTGAAAAGGGATAACCTCACTATCAAGGCCACCAAGTGCCAGATAGCTCAGGGGAAAGTCACGTATCTTGGTCATGAGGTAGGAGGGGGTCAAATCCCACCTCTCCCCAGTAACGTACAGGATGTACATGACTGGGAGACTCCCACTACTCAAACCCAAGTGAGAGCCTTTTTGGGTCGCACTGGGTATTATCGCAATTTCATGGCAGACTATGGAACAATAGCTGCACCCCTGACAGCTCTGACCTCACCCAAACAGCCTAGGAAGGTTAATTGGACTGAAGACTGTCAGAGGGCCTTTGATGGCTTGAAAGAAAGTCTGTTTAAGGCACCTGTGTTGTGTGCGCCTGATTCCAGCAAGCCCTTTAACGTTCAAACTGACGCCTGCGACACCGGAATTGGAGCTGTCTTGTCCCAGTTAGATGACAAAGGGAGGGAACATCCAATCATATTCATCACTAGACAACTCAAGGGTAGAAAACTTAGGTGGGCTACTTTTGAAAAGAATGTTTCAGTATAGTTTGGAGCCTTAGGCGTTTTAGGCCCTACCTTACGGTGTCTACCTTCAAGGTCCAAACAGATCATAAGCCCCTGAAGTGGCTTATGCAGATGAACGGTGAGAACCCAAAACTGCTTAGGTGGTCCATTAGCCTGCAAGGGCTAGACTTCACCATAGAGCATAGACCAGGGAAGAGTCACAGTAATGCAGATGGCCTTTCCAGAAGGTATGTTGACCGTCTGGATGAGGGTGTCTATCTCGTGGGAGATTAGGCACCCTAACCTCAGTCTGGGGGGGGTGACTGTGATGCTGGAAATGCATCGGAGGACAGGGCATCCGTATCCTTGTCCTTTACTGCCTTTTATCGTATGTTCTGACGTGTTTTCCGAGAAGGAATTCATGTGGGACTCCTGGCGGTGCAGCTCTCTCCTTTGGTTTTGGTGAACAGACCCGTGGGAAACCCTTATGGCACCCATGGGTGGGGGTACAACCCTGTGCCCCTAGTGTATGTTTTTGGGCACCTCTGTGTGGCCCACACAGCAGGGCATGAGCTGGTGGCAGCTCCATGCTGAATTGACTGGTGCCCTGAGCGTCCTCCATTTTGGGATACCCAGGCCTTGTCATTGGATTCGGTAGATTCCTGGTGGAGACAAGATGGCCCCTGTGGCCTCTTGCCTTCCCTTGCCTGTTACCTTGATCTTCCCGAAGTCCTGGGAATCCCTGACTCTGTCCATTCCCCCTGACTAGCTGTTGGGGGGGAGTTCCATATATGGTAGTGTGGCGAAGTGCTGACCAGACTGGCTGGGCCTTCCCAACGACCGTATGTTGTGGGTACGCCTGTGGGTGAGACCTGGGTGAATGGAGTTTGTGACGAATGCGCATTCTGTGCTGTGGGTGTCTAGTATCTGGTGTTTGACACAATGACTGAGACAGCCCTGCCCGAAACTGATATGAATGCAGTGTGGAGTGTTGAATGACTGCGTACGTGTCCCAATACACATAACTTGTTGTGAGTGTCTGGAGAGAAGTGAATGGCCTGAATGCACTGTGTGCCTGATTGGCTGCCTGTCTGCATGAATGCCCTTCTGACCAATTGGTTGCGTGACTCAGAAGAATGAATGGGAGACCAACTAGTATATCTGGGGGCCTCTCACTGCTAGAATTTGTTTTCATAAGCTGAAGTCCACTACGACGAATAACTGGAGTGAAACGAAAGCTTGACCTTGAAGCCCTGCTGGAAGAGAAGAATTGCTGTTGCTCTCCTTCACGATCTGAAAGCTGCTGTGTCTCCAAGGACTGACACAGAGAGGGCCTGGTAAGGCATCCTCTTCCCGAGCTATGAGGGACCATCGTGCACCAGCTAATTTTTGCCAAAGCTCCCTGGTAGACAGACCTTCGACAGGCTGCTGACCCGAGACGGGGGCTGCCGCCGAATCCCAAAGAGAAGCGCCCGGACTGTTGTCCGCCACTGTCGACGACCACCGTCACCGACCAGAGCCACCATGCTCCCGTTTGCCTAAGAACATCATTCGATCCAAGGATGTTCTCGTCTGCATCGCCGCCGCTTTATCCCGCTGAAGAAGGCCTGACCGTTGACACGCCGAGGAGCATCCACCAGTGGGTTTTCCGCCACCCAAAGACCACAGAGACGCTGACGACTTGATGCCCTTCCTGGGCCACAGCTCTTCAACCTCTTTGCGGTCCAGAACTATCGACACTGAGGTGCCTCCCACACCTCTTCCTTGCAGGACGTTTATGCTTCCCTGTCAACTAGCACCGCTAGGAACGAAGCTGCCACTTCACCGTCGTAGCTCACCCTGTTCTCCGTCGGTCGTTCGACGACCCGTGCCTCCTGCCTTAAAGGGAGGACACTCAAGAAGGAATAATATATGGACTGGGCTTGTGATATATCTTTATTCTACAGGTTGCCCAGGTGGGGGGATCTCCACACAGAACTGTGTTTAATGGTAGTGACCATTATTCTGCCAATTGTTCTCACCAACTGCTTTCCTCTTACCTCTATTGTTGGTTTCCTTTACAAACTGATTTGTGTGCCATTTAACCCTACAGTTGATGCACTTTAAAGAGATCTAATAGTAATTGTGGTACCACGCAGAACTGTATATTTGCCATTAAAGATAACAGAGTACAAAGTGAGTTATCGTGATATTGTACATAAGCTTAAATATTAATTTTATAAAGACTGTGTTTTAACCGATACAGTGTGCAAACATTCCTCTGTGGGTGCATGGGGACTACACCGTACTAAAGAACCAGCCTGCATCACCTCCTGATAAGCTAGGCCTTGATTGCCCGTCCATTGCTACCACAATAGAGAATCTTGGCTGGGGTCCTCTGTGCCTCTCCTCTACCATATAGAAAGCAGAAGTACAGACACCCCCCTCCGATCTTCATAGCCAGTCAAAGCCTGCTGCTTGGGTCTGAGCTATTCCCGACATAGACATTCATGGGCTTTATTTGTTTTTTCTTTGTCGACTGGGGATTCCTATAGAGGCTCCCAGTGCTTTCCTTAAAGGCATGGTCTAGTAAAAAATGTTATTTAAAAAATAGATACGCAACATAAAAAAAAAATACTACATTCTCTTTTTTAAATAACATTTTTTACTAGACCATGCCTATAAGGAAACCCACGGGGAGACGGAGAGCCCCAAATGGGAAATCAGCTGTAGGCAGAAACACTACGCGGCATGTAAACATATTTTACATAGGAAGTTTTAAAAAAGAGAATGCTAGTATTTTTTTTTATGTTGCCTATCTATTTTTTAATAACATTTTTTACTAGACCATGCCTTTAATGGTGTGTGGGAAATAACTTTTAGTATGGCTACAGAGCTGCTGCTCGTTCTTGTCAATTATTTCATGAACATTCAATATTCTGAAGTCAAAGACAATACTTTCTAACTAAATGTGTGTTTATTCCTGTTCCCAGGCTCCATTTTCTTCTCCAGAAGGTAAAGAAATTGGTGAAATTATTTTATAATATTTGATGGAGTAAACTGAACTGCAGGCAGTGGCCAGGTGCTGATGGGGCTCTCGTGGTTTATTTCTCCCTTGTGTGGTCTTCTGTTCCTTGTGATGTTGTGTCTGACCCTTTTAAACGAAGGCCACTTTTGGTTTTTATACTCTTTTAATCATTTTCAACTGCCAACAATACAAAAACGAGACAGTGGCTCAGTGAATCAATCTCTCTGTCTCTCCACACTGCATCACAAATCTGTTCCCCATTGCTACAAACACATTGAATTATCCATCATCATGCTGTTGTGCCCAAGTGTTTTGTCGCCAGCAATTGTACGCCCCTCTCCTCAAAAAGCACCAGTCGATCCGCACACTCAGGGTGTCTCCGCTTCAGAGTCTAACACAGTCTCTCAGGCCTGCAAAATAAGATATTGCTTATAAGGGTCTCAGATGTCCTTGGGCATGGCGTAAGGATGAACCACTCTTCCATACTCCATTTTCATTTCATTACAATAGAGAATATCCTCTTTTGATCATACTATCACCATACGCCATTGCCATTCTCCCTTTGGCTAAAAGCAATAACACCCCGCCAACTTCCTTATCATACCATATCAGGCAGATCACTGGGCATGTTTTTCAAAGTGCCAAAGGAGGGTGGGAACAGGGGAAAATACACCAGTCGCTCAGAGACGGTAATAGTCTGCACAGGCAGAATAAGTGCGTAAAATACATTTAACAGTTTGGATCAGCAAATATGCCTGAAAGCAATTCTGCAGTTTTAACCTGTGTGATTAAGCAGTGAAGAGAAGGGAGAACAGACAGACGATCTTCCGCACAGTGCGTGCAAGTGCACAGACGGTCACAGGGGCCGATGGGGTCCACGTGCAACCGGTCGGTGGAGACTGGGGTAAGTACAGAGAGAGTCTCTCTCTAGGGTTAGTTTTCTAGTGCAGTGAGTGAGTGAGAGGTGTTGGGCCCTGGGGAAAGTGCAGAAGAGGACTGTCAGGGGTGCCAGGCACCTGTGAGGCTCTGAGATACACCTTATGGCCAGTCAGCAAGCTGTAAGGAAGAGGTTCTGTTTTGGATTAGTCGCAGAGGTTGCAGGGCAGAAGAAAGGAGGTTGAGGAAGAGGCTGTTGCAGTAGTCCAGCGTAGAGAGAACCAGGGCTCTAGAGACAGTGAGCCACTGGGAGAAAGTGAGAAAAGGTAGAGTACCTCTGAGATGTAGCTGATAGACTCTTTTAGAGATGTCCGAAATGTGAGAGGACAAGGAGAGAGTGGAGTAAAATATGGCCCTGAGGTTTCTTGCCTCGCAGGTGGGTGCGGGTGCAGGGCCAAGGGAGGCAGGCCAGAGTGAGAGTGGGAAAGCTGGAGCCGGGGTACCAATGAGAACGATCTCAGTCTTACTGGCGTTGAGGCAGAGGTCGCTTGCAGCACACCATGACTGAATACCAGACAGACAGTCAGATATGAGCAAAGAAGAGGGGCAACTGAGAATGCAACGTGTTCTAACTGTTCTGGTACAAACCAGTCCTCCACAATAGCTCCTGCGAGGCTTTCCATAGTGTCAGAGTTTACTGGGTGGGACAAACCACAAGGTAGCCGGTTATTTCGTCTTAAGTATTTATTGTTGCTTGTAACAAAACTTTCTTTTCTATAGGAAATAAGAGTTATGCAGCAGCGGAGTTCTGTAGGACAGTCTTGCGTTTCCCTCAGGCGTTCGCTTTCTCTCAGGTGAGGTGAAGTGTTTACTCCACAACCTCCTTATAGTTCTCCATTTGTGTAACATACTCTCTTCTGAATGTCTTAGAAACCCTCTTCTTTATCCTCTTTTGGGCTTTCTCTGTTCCTCTGACTTTCCTCCTTACAATGGTCTCGTGTACTATCCAGACACTCGATTTGTGGACTCAGTTTCTCTCAGACAGGCTCAGTCCTTTATCCTTCCAAGGATTCTACACTCCAATGCTTTACGCCATAGGCTCAAACTGTTCTGGGTAACGTATGTCCAAGGTCTATTAGAGCTCTTCAGCCCCTCGTTTATTAGTAAAAATCCCTTGCCCGGTCTCTGGATAATACGGACGCTTTCACCCCCCCCCTCTCTCTCTCTCTCTCTCTCTCTCTCTCTCTCTCTCTCTCTCTCTCTCTCTCTCTCTCTCTCTCTCTCTCGCTCTCTCTCTCTCTGTCGTTTCACTTACTATGAGGATTTGGCTTTGTCTCTGCTGTGCCTCTCTCCGCTCCGTCAGCTCTCACACGTAGACTTGTCTCCGCCCCTGACTTCACTAGATAGGACGGTAGGCCTTAACTTCAACTCCGCCTCGTCTGTCAGTCTCTTGGCAGGTGGCCCTCAACAGCTGTTTGCTTACACATAACGACTCGTATCACAGGTGTTCCCCTGCTGGCTCCTGTGTGATGGCTCTCTCACAGAGAACTCCTCCCTCACAATGGTGGGGGCTGGGATGAGGGGAAGCTAGCTTTCAGCTTCTGCCTCTATGAAACGGCATCTCCGCATATTACTGTCTCTTCCGTTGCAGCCCAAACTCTAACTTCATGGACCTCGAGTCTCCCCAGGATAACAAAACTCAGCCAACGTGCTAACTTCTTCTTTTAACGTTTACGCAACTCCTCACTCATGACTCGTGTGTCTTCATTATTCATTAATAAGCCCACTCGTAGCTCTGATCCTCATCATGAGCATCCATCTCCTATTCAAAAACAAAGACAGTCGGTAGATTAGAGAAAGAAACCTGCCTCTTTCCAGTCTCTCTCTATTGGTCCATACAAGTATCATTCAAACCCAGACAGAGCCTTTGTGACATCACCCAATTGCTCTCTGCTTGCTGTGATGCTTGGCTACCTCGGAGCTCCCCAGAGACAGATCTCCTGTCTGTTCCTCCAACTCATTACACATAGCTACATGCGCAGGGTAGTGCAGCTGTTCAATCGCTACCTTTAACAAGGCTACAAGTAGCACCGCCTTTACAGTACTGTCCAGTCGCCACAATGCTTCAGGGGGGGATAAAGGACACCCCGTCCATGTTCACAATTCTTGCTCTTCCTGGGGAGCACTGCCTTGAACCTCCATCAACTGTGTTCTTGACAAATGATTAAACCCTTCATTTACAATCATAATTGTGACTACTTTCTCTTTTACATTCTGAGTATCAAAACTTGAAATATCTGGTGCATATGCAACCCTTTTGGCATCTTCCTCTGTGGCTTCATTGCCGCAAGAGATAAAGTCAGTTTGCTTAGTATGTGCTGTACACTTAACTATTGTGATGGGTACTGGGAGTTGTAGTGCCTTGATAAGCCTGTCCAATAATGCTGAGTGTTACACTGGAGTGCCGTCCGCTCGGAGGAAGCCCCTCCTTCTCCAACGTGCTAGCCCTGCATGCACAGTTGATGTATCACAGGCAAGAGTCACTGTACACCATCATTTCCTGCCTGGCGTGTTTTTTTTTAGCATGACAATAAGCACCACTAATTCTGCTACTTGTGCCGTAAAGTGAGACGATAGTCTTGTACTTGCTACCACTTCAATTTCCCCATTAGCTCTGTGCCTTATCACAGCTGAACCTGAATGCCTTTCCCCATCTGTTTGATCAATTTTTAAAGACCCATCAATAAAGAGAACCTCTTCTCCTGCTAGCGCATTCTCCTTTATCCTTGGGATATCATCATAGAACTCCTCGTAGTTAGAGCAATCATGCACTTTCTCACCCTCTGCCAGAGGAAGGGCCACAAACGTGACAGGGTTCACTATTTTACACCTGACTATTTTGATTGCTGGATTCAATATAAGTAACTCGTATGCAGAAGCCCTCTGAGATGTCAATGTACCCTTAGGTTTCTCCAAAACAGCAAACAACGCATGCTCAACAAACAACATCAAAGAACACCCCATCACAATGCTGGCAGACTTCTCAATGGCGAACGCGGCTGCTGCTAGCGATTGTCCGCAAGGAAAGTGCCCTCTCATAACTGGATCTAAAATCCTACTATAATATGCCAGAGATTTGCACCCCAGGGTAGCCCCCTGTGTAAGCACTGCTGACATAACTGTCCCAATTGTGTGCGAAAATAAAAATAACTCCTCAGAATAGTTTGGAATTCCTAAAACTGGAGCTGCACAAATTGCTTTCTTCAATTCTTCAAACCCTCCCTCCATTTCCTGAGTCCGTTCTATTTTTTCCTTGTTCACTTGTGCTTTATTTAGAGCTTGCAAAAGGGGTATTGTGTATGAACTATAATCGAATACCCATGCTATAACATAGTTGCACAATCCCAAAAACTGCTGTATGTGTTTTATCGTGTGCGGTTTTGCTGTTTTCACAATCGCCTCAGCTCTTTCAGGTGTAACTTTCTTTTCCTCATGTGAAATTAACTGACCAATATACAACACTTCTTCTTGACAATATTGCAACTTCTCCTTGGCCACTTTATGTCCCTTATCTGCTAGAATAATCATTAACTGAATTGAATCTTGCCTGCACTCATCTTCTGTTGTGCTACAAACAAGAATGTCATCTACGTATTGCAGCCCAACACTTTGCAAATCAACATTGCTTAGGTCTATCTGCAGGACCCTATAAAATATCAATGGAGATTCACAGTGCCCTCCCTTCGGGCAAACGAGTGCTCTTCAGCTTAGTCTGACAAAACATAAATGACGTAAGGTCTTGGGAATCCCTATGCAACAGGATTGATAAAAATGCATGTCTCACGTCAATCACTGTGAAATATTGTGCCTCTGTGGGGATATTACATAGTATAATCTATGGGAGGACCTACCTAATCTCATGGAGGACCTACCCTACCACCAGTTCAAAGCCAGGCCTATCCACTGGCTCAAATCTCTCGACTCATAACAATCTTCCGATGCCCAGATGCACCACTACCATGTGGCTCCTTACCTCATTGAATGTAAATATGTATATAGTATTGCCTATAGTGTATATGTTCTACCCTTCCTATTTGGCGTGATACGTCCGGCACTGTAACCGCAGCTTGACCTCACCCTACTGTATGTAACTAAGTTTTGCAACCCTCTTGCTGCCTTTGCACAGGCTACCCCTGGGTTAGGTGTGCATTATAAATAAATACAATACAATACAATACAATAATCACTAGATTTGGAACAAAAGGAAACTCTGCCTCTACAATCTGGTTAATTGGTCTCATATCCTGATTTAGTCTCTACAACCCCCCCTTTCGATTTTTTCACAGGGTACACTGCGGCATTGCACGGTGACTCTGACGTCACTAAGATACCATGTTGCATTAGTGCTGATATTGTCTTGAAAATACCCTCATCCACCTCTCGAGACATTGGTTACTGCCTTGCTCGAGGTAAAATTGCTCTTGGCTTCAGCTTAATCCTAACCACCCGTACCAGTTTCAATAGGCCTATATCATACTATATCATAGGGGCCTGTAGTCCATAAAGAGGTTGGCACTTTTTCCAAATCTTCATCAAAAAATGCTGGGCGCTGCCCCACTATCATCATTTGCAATGGGATTTTCCTTTTTTCTATTCTAATCCAATATGTAATATTCATCTCGAATATTACTTCATCATCTGATGGGTCATCTCTGAACATATCCTCGTCAGTGGCGTCAGTCAATCTATACCCTTCCTAATGGCAATCACTGTTCTCCATAGCCTGCCCTCGTCATCGATTCCTTCAAGTATGGCCAGTTCCCCTTGCACTATGGCTGCAGTAAACCCTAGGGAATAGTCTGTCCCCCTCTTCATCCATAGATATCTGTGGCCTGAACAAAATCTCATCAGGTATTCTCATAATCTTTTACACTAGTGCTGGGAAAGACTTCTGGCTTTAATGGCATTCCTCGCAGATCCATTTGCCTTATAAACGCCAATATAAATTTGCCCACGTTTAGATAATGTATCCCTGGAGTGGAACACACTATGCCTTCATCAGTGAAACAAATTGTCATATTAAGCTTTGTCATTAAATCTTGGCCCAGAATAGTAACCAGTGTCTGCCGTGAATACAATAATGGAACAAACATGTTGCACTCTCCTATGGAGACTGGTAATTCATCAGTAAAAGGAACTCTGCTTGTAGCTCCAGAGAAACCTTGAGGATTCTTGGCATTTCCCCTTAATGGATATTTCTCCTCTCGTATACATGAGCGAGTTGCACCAGTGTCTACTAAAAAAGAAAAAGATTTGTCTACTATGGTAACATCAAGCCTTGGTTCCACTTGGTGGTCTGGTGTTACCAATAGTATTGAACACATCAAGTCACCCTGTGAGCTGTCCTATTGTGGATACATACTTATCCCCGTACCTATAAAAGACTTCCTCCCACCATAGTGATACCCCCTACTCCAGGTGTCAATAACTTTCCTGTTTGCATTCTGCTGTATCTGCATGGGTGTGTGCTGTGACAGCCCTTGCGGCGGATTCAATGGTGCTTGCTGTGTTTGCAATGCATGTTGTATTTGCAGCGCTTGTGCTTGATACACTGTCTGATCTTGGGCAATCCCATCCCTATTTTGCGAGCTATATGCTGGAGGATAAGCCGTTCCCCCCTATTGAGAATTGCCCATTCTATACATACACTTGGCTTCCAGGGGCACCAAGTACATGGGTGCTCCGGGGCCCGTACACCCGCGGGCAGAATTAAGTCAGGGCTAAGCTCCTCCCAGGCCGGAGAGAAGAGACGCAGTATGGATGGCCCTTTGTTCCATCCATACTGTGTCTCTCTCTGGCCCGGGTAAAAGCTGCAAACATTTCTAACTAAGCCCTCCCTTTCAGGCCTCATATTGGTGCATGGTCCTGGTGGGGAGGGCTTAGGGGCCATCGTAAGCTTCTGTTGTTTTGCTTCCGCTTCGCCAGTGTTTAAGGAAGGAGTAGCAAGTCAGGCACACGAGACACACCACCAGCCAAAGCAGAGAGTAGCATGTTCGAATAGCAGCAACAGCAGCGGGTACGTTTTTTTTATTTTCCCATTTTACATGTTTTCCCTCTTTTTTCTTATCCCCCGCTACTTTTTGTTCTCCCCCGACCGCCATTATTTTATTTGCCCAACACCACCTTTCATTTCCCCACTTATACATCTGTGCCTCCATTTCTAAAAATCATTTTGGGTTTGATATACTTCTACATCTGCGCACCCCACTTAGAAAAGAATTGAGGCACAGATGTAAAGCAAGAGGGGTGCACAGATGTAGAGGTAAAATTGTTTTGGGTTGGGTGTATTTGTACATCTGTGCACCACTCTTGCTTTGCCTCCATTTTTAAAATCGTTTTGAGTTGGGTGTATTTGTACATCTGTGCACCCCTCTTGCTCTGCCTCCATTTTTAAAATCGTTTGGGTTGGGTGTACTTTTACATCTGTGAACCCCACTTGGCAAGAGGAGTGCACAGATGCAGAGGTACACCCAACCCAAAACGAAAATCTAGGCACAGATGCAAAGCTATGGTTTGGTCATGTTTTGATTATTGCCCTTGGTTGGAGGGGTGTTCATGCCCGGATCTCTTCTCTTGAGGGGCAGTGGAACACGTTTCAGCCACATGACGTTGGGTCACTTTGATCATACTTGGGTAACTGCCCTTCATCAGGTTGGTGCACAGGATCACTACGCAAGGAGGGATCAGTCAGACCATGACCATGCCTTTTGTGGGAATGTTCAAACTGGTTTGGTCATATAGTTGAATCATTAAGTATTGGTGTTTGAAAGGATTTGACAAACTACGATTACTGCCGTTGGTTGGGAAATCGGTCTTGCCAGGATCACTTCTTTTTAGAGGGATAGTAGCACTTAGTCAGCCATATCATGACCTTTGGTGAGCTTGAGCACTTCATGATAATTGCCCTTCATCGGGCTGGATCACATGATGATCAATGCTGTAGACTTGGGTTGGCTCCTAATATGATCACTGCGCCTGGTGTGGGGCCAGGTTTACTTATTTTCATTGTCTTTGTGGGGACAGACCATCCATTGGGGGGAGAGGTCATGCACACCATGATTTTCACCATTGGGTTGAGTTGCAATAGCCAACCCATCCCCATTGTCCATGGGGGCGAAGGTCACACAATGGCCCTTACCCTTGCATGGGTTTGGTCATATCTGGGGTGGTCCATAATATGATCATTGCCCCATGGTGGGGTGGTTCATACCATGATCACTGCATCTGAGAGGGGCCAGTTATGGCATGATGATTGCCACTCAGTGGCACCAGTTATAGTATGTTGATTGGCACTGAGTGGGGCCAGTTCCAGTATGATGATTGGCAATGAGTGGTGCCATTTCCATTATGTTGATTGGCACTGTGTGGTGGCAGTTTATGATGATTGCCACTGAGTGGGGCCAGCTATAGAATGATGGTTGCCACTGAGTGGGGCCAGCCATAGAAAGATGATTGGCACTGCGTAGGGCCAGTTCCAGTATGATGATTGCCACTGAGTGGGGCCAGTTCCAGTATGGTGATTGGCATTGAGTGGTGCCATTTCCATTGTGATGATTGCCACTGAGTGGGGCCAGCTATAGAAAGATAATTGGCACTGAGTAGGGCCAGTTTCAGCATGCTGATTGGCACTGAGTGGAGCCAGTTCCAGCATAACGATTGCCACTGAGTGGGGCCAGTAATAGGATGATGATTGCTGCTGAGTGGGGCCAGTAATCGCATGATGATTGCTACTGAGTGGGGCCAGTTACAGCATGATGATTGGCACTGAGTGGGACCAGTTCCAGTATGATGATTGGCACTGAGTGGTGCCATTTCCAGTATGGTGATTGGCACTGAGTGGTGGCAGTTACAGCATAATGATTACCACTGAGTGGGACCAGTTATAGCATGATGATTCCCATTGAGTGGGGTCAGTTATAGCATGATCATTGCCACTGAGTGGAGCCAGTTATAATGTGATGATTGCCTGAGTGGAGCCAATTATAGCATAATGATTGCCACTGGTTGGTGCCAGTTAAAGCATTATGATTGCCATGGCTAGTTTGCTAGTCAATGTTCCCACTGTTCTGCTCCCCCCCATTCTCCCTTGCACCAAGTTGGCGACTATGTGCAAATGTGGTCATATAACTGCCGGTGATGTCACTTCTTATATTTTGGCACCCCCCAGGAAATTCATAAATCGGCTCCCCTGTTGGCTTCCACATGTTCGTGCGATGTGCCCTGTCATTCCACATGTCCAACTTAAAGGGGGAGCTCTTCTAACTAGCCTATCTTGGTTGAATCCCCCTTGCCCATTCTGATTATCATTCTGCATGTTCTGAAGCCCACCTTGGTTATTTTGAAAACCACCCCTTCCTCTGTAGCCCATTGCTGTGCCCGCGGCATACACCCATTCAATCCTTGGACCATCTGGCGTCGATTATTCGCCTGCAGTGCACCCACTGCTTGCTGCATTCCCAGTCCCTCTCTGCTTGTCAGTATCATCCCTTCTATGGTGTACTTTGACAGTTTCTTCTGAACTAACTTGACTTCCTCAAGTTTTCTATCAACTTCCTTCTTCTTATTTTTCTCTTGTAACAGCCAGCAAGGATGTGCTTTAGTCAACTGTATCTACGCCCATGGCTTCGCTTCCATTCCCACAAATTTCTTGAGCTGCCTCTGTACCCGTTATGGAAATCCCTGGCACACAATGTGGTAAAATACTGGCACTGCTTTCCCCCATGGCTCCCTCGTTTCCAAAGTCCAGCGTTCCTGAATACTTTGAATATAAGCAAGCCGATCTTTGTCATCTTTCATCGTACATGCCCTAATTGCACCCATATCTGATGTATCAGGATACTGTACCCTGAGCGTTCTCCAAACATCTGCTCTACAATTATTAAATGGCGCTCCATAATGAGCTGTATTCTGTGCCATGACACTTGAATAGCCTGCTCGTGTCCAAATGTCATCCGCTTTCACCAAGAATGGCTGCTAAGAGACACTTAATGTCCCCTATTGCCAGAGTATTTCCTCCTGTCATCTTTTCTAGCTCATAAATCCATTTCCCCGCCCCAGTCGTTACACTGGGGAGTTTGCACCTTAAATTATCCTCATCCATTTGTGCCCAGGGGATATAGTGCGGTCTGGCCCCTCCTTTCTCCAATAAAGGGAATTGCTTGAACCCAAATCCGCAATCGGCTTCCATTGTTTGCCTATCCATAGTAGGGACAATGGTTCTTGATCACCTCCTTCCTGGCAATGACCTCAGCCTGCTCACATATGGTAGTGACTCTCCCTTCTCACTATGCAATCGTCCTTAAGGGTACCCTGGATATGCTATAGGATTTGGCGTTCTACCCTTAGGTTGCTCTGAATCAGACCATCTTACTTCCTTGTCTGTAGACATCCCTCGGGACCGTATGCACTTTCTCCCTCCTCCCCACGGAAGATTTCATCTGACATATCAGTCCCCAACTAGTATGACTTTCTTCTCTTTTGCCCATACCTAAGGTCAGGCTGTCTAAGGACAAGGCTCTATGCTCAAGACTAAACAGGCTTCCTTCCTCACCCCTTGATTGGGAAATTATCGATCAATCTTCTTTTCCTCTGCTTCCTAATTCACCTCTTGCTCTCATATCTTGATAGGCTCTATCAATCCTATCCCTGATACTCCCTATCTCGAAGTTCTCATCTAATATAACTTTAGATGGCCCTGATATTGCTCCCTGGGTCGGGAGGAACTTCTCTATGTGGCTCCACGATATTACTGGACTTGATTCCATTAACTCTTTCTGAATGCGATCAATATCGCGTTCCCTTGTCTCCTTTCTCACTCCTTTTCTTCATCTAATTCTCTTCATCTTCTGCATGCTGTCTAACCCTTTCCTCTTCTAGTCTGTTTTCTTCTCTTCTTTCATTCTCTCTATGCTCTTCTTCTTCGCTTCTTCTTTGCATTCTTTTATCCCGTAATTTCTGTGTTTCCTTCTCTTCTCTCCTCTCTTCTTCTCTGTCTGTTTCGTTATTTGATTGCTCTCTGTCTGTTATCATACTTCCCTTGCTCCTCTGCCCTTTCTTCCTTCTTTTGCTGCTGCTCTTGATATATCTGTTCTTGCCTCTGCCTATTTTTTCTCTTCTGTTGGTCCTCATTCAATCTTTTCTATCGTTCCATGTTTTTTCTATCCCGTTCGTCCTGATCTTGCCTTTGCCTAACTTCCTCAATACTTTTCCCCTCAAGCTTGAGCAATATCTGTCCACCCATCCATTCGTTCTTCATGAGTGCTACTTCATCAGCTTTCTCCTTTTCTCCTTTCCATCTCTTAACCTCTTTTTCTAAATCTAGGGTCACATTTGGTCATTGGCTTTTCTCCTCCTGGTCTTACAAGACCTTAAAGATCTCCTCTTTTCTTTTACTTTCCTCTGGACTATCGTCATTGCCATAAGAAGGTGGTTCATATATCGTATTACTATATCTTGTGGCCACTTTCAGTTCCCTTAGCGGATATAATTCTACATCACCTGTTCTATTGCCATTTACTTCGGGTGAGATAAGGGGAGCAGAAGGCTCAAACACCCTCCTCCCTACACTGATTAAGCATCTAGTCCTCAGGAGGCGGATCTTCCCATTCCTCCTGGTACATCTTCCAGAGCTCTAGAATAGCTTACCTATTTTCCAACTACTTCGCTGTGTATGCAGCATGCAAGTATGTGGTCATGTGTTGCAAAATTGCCTTTGACAGCGATCCCCCTTGTGGCCTTGGCATGAGCATTTTGTCAGCTGTGCGCTTTACCCACTCTGCTCTGTACTGTTTGAGCTTGGGTGCGTGTTTTGGCAGTGTCTTGCACAGGCCCAGGTGTATCAGTGGAGTTGCATTCCCCATTGTGACAAGTCTTAATTGACTGTCAATACTTATGGTTTAGTTACACAGATATGTTTCAGAAAACAACAAATATGAGCACGCTCCAGCAGTCGCCGCTCAAAGCCTCTACTTCTCAATGATCTCAGCCTATGTTTTCAGCCGGCACCAACAATGACTAAAAAATAGGAAACAACTTTTTATCTCTTCCTTAACTTCACAATTTACTCTTGCCGCTCCTCGACACTTCTTTTCAATTTCAAAATACACAGACTAGTTGACTTTATATATACCTCATGATGATACTCCTTTTCTCTTAGCCCCTAAAATACCCTGATCAGAGTTTGATTCATTCCCTATCATAAACCTGTTTATGTGCCGCCTAAATACCCACTTGGATTTTGAAATGACTCATTCTAAAGCTCCTTGAGCTAGGAAACTGGGCTCTATTGAATGCTCCTCATCCACAAACTTATCATTATATACTAAACAAATCCCCCTGTTACTTTTTTTTTCACCACAACCCCATTCCCTTACTTTGCCAGCCCCCTCAATCTAATCACCTTTCATTTTTCAGCTCAAGATCTTTGGGATAGTCCCCTCCTCCAACCATCCACTGTCCCCTTTGATCCGCTCAGCACCTGTGGAAACCAGGAGGGATTTCGTCAAAGAGGGACCCGTCCCGCCTGTATCGATTTTCTTGCAAGAATTCTATATCGGCCACTCTCCACAGGAAACCTCGCAATCCTCTGGCTAGATGGCAGAGGGTGTACGATTTTCCATAAACTAAAGACCTACTAACCGATGGGCCTGAACCATCCTCCTTCTGCTACCAAGTGAACCCGTAGGCCTTTTAAAACAAGGTAGCAATTTATGGATGGATGGGGATGCAGATTTTACTCTTGCACCAATAATCAGACCGACTCAAGAAGTTGACAAAACTATCACTGTTTTATTAACAATTATCTAAAACAGGGAGTACAAAGGACATCAAAGGACACCGCACACGCATTTCTCTCAATGATTCACATGAAAAACACAGCTTTATAGCAAAAACTACATGGCAAAGTAGGGGAATATCTAAGTATACTTTCTATATAGGGAAGGGTTGTGATTGTATCTACAGTTGGTGGACAGCTAAGCCCACCCCTAGTGCAAGTCATCTTCCGTGTTATATTAATACATGACATTTCATTGGCTTTCAAAATATAGGGCTCTTTGCTATGTGGCCCTCTACAATTGGTTGTCATGCTCGTACCCTTCTGGAATTTTCCACTTGCTAGCAGCACGCAAGCTGGTACCCCAGATGCTGGATAGCCGGACTTGATCATGCCTCCCCACCCAATTAGCCCAACAACCATCATTACTCCTACTGTTTGCCATTCAATTAGTCCTTTGAACTCGGCCTTGCAAAGTACCACTGTGCCTGAGAATAAAAGGGAGTCTGGCCTTATTTTCTGGTCTCGGTGTAGCTTGCCCAAAGTCCATTTTCATCTGTTCATCTGACAGAGACCACATTCTGAGCTCCTTCTTCGCATTTAACACTATTAAATGAATAAAACCTGGCGCTTCTAGTGTTTTTCCATTACACCTTAACAGGAGCCCGTCTTGCTTCTCATGTTCATTGTATTGCCTCAATTAGATAACCAGTTTCCTGGCTGCCCTAACCCTTGACACTGGGCCCGACAAGCCTTCTCGAATCTTCCTTTGCCATCAGCTGTTTTCTTCAACTGCGCCACACTTTCAGCCCTTCCATTCATGGGGACCAAGTTTGCTAAAATGCATTGTGGAACATCCACATTCTATACACACATATATAAATATTGGCGGCACCACCTGCAGTCTATTCAATACGTATGGCCAGTCTTATGATTACTTAGTCTACTTGCGTTACTGCATCGGTACAATTATAAAATGGCTTTGCATTTTGGTCAGTGCTATCCACACGTGAAATCTTCATTTTGCTCAATCCTTACGCCATCAGATTCAATAAGGTCTATGCACGCTCTTAATTGGCATCTCTTCTGGATGGGTCATTTCTGCTTCATATGACGTCACCAGTCTTCTCATTCACTCATCTTCACACTTCTTCCAGAATTTCCTTCAGAAGACTGCCATTTCTTCGCGGGTACATCAAATAGGGTTTTCTCAATGGATACCTTGTTTCATGGACTCTTTGTGGTATAAGTACCATTATTGGCTTTGCGCATTTGCCAATTTCCTGCTGCCAACATATAGGCAAAATGGGGGAGGGACTTCTGGTAGATGCGCTTGGCTCCTCCTCTACAGTATCAATATACAAATCCCCCTGGAGTAAGAGGAGTAAGAAGTGACAAACCCATCCATGCCAAAATGGTGCTTCCCCCACCGGGGTCAAGTGCGTCTCTTGGAAGAATGCTATATTGATCTAATGCCTTTTCATATTTAATAACACTTTGCAGGATATAGATGAACACGTCAAACCCCTAATATTCCATGCCATACATTCGAATTCCTTAGCCACTTCCCCAGCACAACCACAATGTATAGCAAAGGGAAGTCAAAGATTGAACGAGAGTGATCCCCGAACCACTGCTCCCCCAAGAACTACTCAACCCCAAACCCCCCCACCAGCAATCCCCACATGCCAGTTACCAGCACCCCACCCAAAAACAGTGCTTCCCCCGTCCCCACTAGCGACCCCTTCTTTCCAGGCACATCCACCCCAAACCATTGGTAATCATAAGGTTTGACATGAGGGCGGCCCAGCACCCAGCCACCACCTTTGCCCCAAAAGCGATGGTCATCACCTTCTCACTACCCCCAACTTATAGAGCACAACATTCATCATCTGCCATTATCGCACACCAACATATCACAGTGAATCACCCTCCTCCCCCTGCTCATTATTTCCCCAACATCTAGAAATCTTTGGCAGCGACTTTAGGAAAGTGTTGTCCTCATTCAGGGTGCTGAATAATAGTGCTTGTCCTTCATACTCCACCCTGAGTTTAGCAGGGAAAAGCATGGTGTATCTCGTGCCTATCTCGCAGTCACTTTTTTTTATGTGTTTATTCTTTTTACAATATATACATACTTCAAATACACATGGATTACAAATATATCTCAGATTTACAGATTTTTAACCATATTGACAAGCCATAAAATCACAATATCCACCCTATTCCTAAAAACATCTTATAATCCTAAACAATAAACCCACAATCTAATAACATATCCATATACCTAATCCAATGTAAAAATGAATATAACAACATAACATATATGGACAATACAACACAACACAACATAGACACAAAACAGAAGAGAAAACAAATACATGATTTAATTAACCATATAGAACATTAAAGGGACTCCATAGGGAAAGATACACTGCTGTTCGATCTTTGTTCTCCAAAGATACTTTCCCATATTTGGACACAACTGCATTTCCACTAACCAATCTTCCACAACAGGCTTTTTTCCTACTTTTCCAGACTCTTAGAATCAGCTTAACAGCAAACATCAAAGCTTTATCAACCCATTTATCAAATACTCTCGTAACAAGACATCTTCCTCTACACATTAGCAAAATCATGCTTGCCGCGAACCTAGGAATAGTTATATTCAAAATAATATCAATTCTGCCTAAGACTTCCTTCCAGAAATTATGCGCCTTCGGACAATACCAGAATAATTGTAAAAAAATTCTCTTATTCACTTCACAGTTCCAACATCTATCAGTATCCAATAATTTAAGCTTATGTATTTTTTCCAGGGTCCAGTATATCCTCTTAATAGTCTTTTGTCTTATGAGCCTCAAACTCATGTCCATTTTCGATGTGGATCCCATTCTAAGTAGATCCTCCCATTCCTTTTCAGAAATCTGTAGCTTAATGTCATTTGACCATATCTCTCTCACTCTTAACCAGGAATCTGCATATTCTATTCCCATATTCATAAATGTTATATAAGCAGACACTCGATGTTCTGATCCATCAAACAACTTAGAAGAATTCTTAAATCAGAATAGTGATTCCGCTGTCTTCTATTCAAGTTATACCTGTTTTTTAACTCCTCCAAACTCAGAATCCTGTTCCCCTCTAAAACATCCCATACCTTAAGAATACCTCTCTTAATCCAGCTCTGCCAGTGCAGTCCCCCGCAAGAATTCTCAATGCGTGCTATCACAAATCATTGCATTTACGTCAGACGGTGCTTGCTTCTTATTATTGTACAATGCCACTAACGTGTTACTCAAAAACAACACAAACTCACATAAGATTCCAAAGAAGTTAAACTTAATGAACAGATTCAGCAACAATCTTTTTTATATATTAATATGAAAGAAGATATACAAAGATCAACAAAAAACAAATAAATACCTAAAAGAAACAATCTTAACAAAGGAGGGAATCCATCAATCTTTGACATTGAAGCCAATGAGTCAACAGTTTTTTTTTCTTTGCTGCTTTTGTAAAATTTTGTTCTGATGATGTGCCTTCCATGGGGTCCAATTCAAGATCAGTCAAAAATGCCTCAGCTGATTTATAATCAGTAAAGGAGTGCAAACGTCCATCTTCAACAATTCTAAATATAGAAGGATAAATAATATAATATTTCATGTTTTTATCCTGTGCTTTCATTTTAGCTTTGTCAAAATCTTGCCTTTTCTCCAGAATATCTCTGCTTAAATCAACAAAAATCATTATCTTGTTGCCTCCTCATGCTATATCTCTTAATTCACAAGCTCTTTTGATTATGAGTTCTTTTATAGGGAACCTTAAGACTTTAACAATTAAATGCCTTGGTCTTTCCCCTATGGACGGTTTAGGACCCAAGGATCTACGAGCCCTTTCATTCTCCAAGGTTAATTTTGGGTCCAGATCCAATATTTTAGTTAACACTTTCTGTAGGAAGTCAATTGCATTACCATTTTCAGCAATTTCAGGAAAACCAGCCATCCTGAGGTTATTTCTTCATGAGTTAGTTTCTCATTCAGTACCTTTAGGTCTCTTACTTGATCAGCTAATTTCTCAGTTTTTTCATCCACTGAGTTCAGATGAGTTTCTGCTGAGTCCATCCTCCTGGTCACCTCCATAAATGTTTCTTCTGATTGGAAAAGTTTGGTTTTTATATCGGCAATGTCAATAGTTACTTTGGTTAGCAGCTCTAACAATGTATCTTCTCTGTTCTCATCATTGTCCTTCCTTTCCAATCCTTTTTGTCTTTTTTCTGGTTGGGTCCTCTCAGGAGTGTCAGGCACAGACATATTGAATAAAGAAATGATCAGTATTCAGGGCACAGGAGCACAGCCCTTATGCTGCCATCCCTGAAGCCGGCAGTTCTAGAATCCCGCTTTTTGACAACCATGTATGTCCTCCTAGATGCCTGCACTTTATCCAAGAAGTCTGGAAAAAGCTTAATAGGGTCCACCTTATAAAGGCCACCAATTTTTCAATTCGGTTTGTAATTATGTATTGCTTGTTTTTATTATATCTCTTGATCTATTATATGTAGCATGTTTACAGCATTAGCACACTTATGCAAGACTCTCTAAAGCATAATTAAGTTTTGTATGAGTACACTGAATTTTTATGGTAATCAATGTATTATTTCCTTTCTTTTCATTAATTTATAAAACTTCATTCTGCACAAGCCTTAAATATACACAAATATAAAATAAAAAAACAACCATCTATAAATGAAATCAGAAGTGATTACAATACATCACAACATACAGGAAGATCATAGAAGGGAATATTAAAAATATGAATAACATTAAAGTGTACTTTACAAGATTGATGTCCCTGTTGCATAGTGATTCCTGATCCTCAAGGCAACACAAAGATAACTTTGTAAGGTCGTGATGTGACCATATACGGAATGAACAATGTATAAGACATGGCAGACTTAAACGTACTATTGCCGTTATCCCTTGATAAATGAAAACAAGTCTTCTGATTGATCTTCACATGCAGCTGACATAAGATCATAAAGTGCATTGCGGTTTCTTCTACCAAGTGACAGTATGGGCATGTGTACCTGTGGTTTAAGGAGTGAGACCTCCAGACATAAACACGCCCAAGTGGCAAAAGATCAAATCTGAAATGCTTTATTAAGGACATGTCCTTACTTTTTACGTTCCAGTCAAAATACTCCATCCCTTTACTCGAATGGGAAACATGCTTCCTATAAGTCTGCTTGACCATATTCCTATCACGCCTCTTGGATTCCCAGAAAAACTGTAGCTTCCCACCCAACATCCCTTGTTGCTACCTCGCTTCAGAAAAGGTTTTCAGCTTCCAGAGTAAGGACTTATAAAGAAAATGCAACCAATACATTCAAAAAAAGATCTCTTTAAGCAAGGTAACCTAAGAATTTTTTATCATAAAACGGTGTCTGGATTAGTCGTTAAAGCCACCAACATGTCGTTTGTAATCTAACGTCATCAGTAATATAGGGTTGATTCAAATCACAGTGAATTAAGAAAATGGGTGCTGAGCATTGGATGTTAAGAAGACAACTTATCCTCTTTCTTGCTTTGTATTTCTTAGGATTTGTTTGTTTTTCTAATATGGAAGTTCATCCTAAATGAAATGGCTTAATTAGTATAGTTTTTAAAAATGGAAAAAGGATGACCCACAGTTCCATAAAGAAATAGATCATCAGTTCTTATTATAGCACTACCAGTCTGGGTTCAGGCAACCATAGAAGTTATCAATGATGCCCTGTACATCATGGACAAAGAGGATGACTTTCTTATGTTCCTGGTTAGTCTTTCGGGATCATTCAACACAGATGACCATGCAATTATTTTCATATTGCTCGATTTATGTATGGGCGTCACAAATAATATCTACTGATTTGGGAGGAATCCCGGGAGACACTCGATAAACACTAACATACTAATGTCGTGTTCTATCTAATCCGGGATAGGATAGAAATTGAATATCAAGGAAAATAGAACAAGGGTTGACAGGTCTGGTGAGAAACAAATCAATTTAAATATCAAAAATCAAAATTTAAATTTAAAGAAAACACAAAAGTTTACTAAATTAGAACATGGATAAAACAAGTATTAAATCAACAAATGTGTGAATCAACAGCAAAGGTGCAGATCATAATGTTAATACTGCATAACATAGGAATACAATATCATGGAGCCTATTAGGGGCTAGTGTTCAAGTAATCAATTATGAAATGCTCAGTGGTTAATCACTGTATACAATTTTCAATAAAATTAACAAATATTTCCAATGCGGAGACTCTGTTAGTATCCAGAGACATACAGTCTCAATCTGTTTCAGTTCCTTGGTGTCACAAATGCAGAACTTTCTTCAGGAGAAATAATGTTCAAATCGAATTCCTATACAGCAACCATTTTGCGTGGACAAAGGACAAGACCACCTATCACAAATAAAAGAAAAGGAGGCTAGCTAAGAGTGCTAGTTGAGTCTCAAAAAGGAACATCAAATGAACCGTGAACCATATTCTAAATGCAGACAATTACCTTAAGAGGATTCTTGTGGGGGTGTATAACTGTAGGAATGAGATGTAGAAGGATACATCAATTCTCCTTCAGCGTAGCTGCAAGAAAAGCAAAGAAATAGCTTTTCAGTCGCTCGCAGTACTCGTGGTTAGAACGGATAGGGCACGTAGGAACAACAAGGCTGTTGGAATGCTGGGAAAGACACGGGGGACCCACCTCTAGTGCTGCAGGGATCCAAGACATGGAGAAGAGTCAGCGCCGGAATCCTGAGTGTAGGTGGGGGGGTTGGTTGTATTTCTTGTTGCGGTCCCCAGAATAAATGAGGCTCACAGGGCCAGTGTTAGGAAAGATTTCGTAATTGTAGGGAATTTTCCTTCCATGTGGCAACCCCTAAACTTTTTGCTATTGTTTTTAACCTTGTTCTTGACTTTGCCAGAGAAGTACAGCCTTCTGCCGCACTTCTCTGGGCTTTCGCTCCTTTCTTACGGGGAAACTGACATGCCCTTAAGACAGTCAGTACCGGGGAACGTGGTTTCCCGTAGTTTCTTTTATCGTGTCGCAGCTTTAGTGCAACACGACACAAGAGGGCACTGTAAGCTAAGTTACAGCTCTCTTGGGTCTCTAGCCTTCTACAGGCCCTAGATACTCTTTTAGGATGGTATTTGATCGGTGCAAGTCATTCAGGGACTGGAATGGTGGCAGCGATCGTTTTGTTTATTTTGAGCTCCTTTTGGCGTTCTGAGCACGTTTTTGCACTGAACCCAAAATGGTGGCCTGGCTCCCAAAATGGCCAGGCCGCGAGGCTCCTTTGTCCTGTCCACTGTCCGTCTTGCTCCCTTCACCTTCCCCAGGTCCGGCGACCCGGGGCCTTCCTTATTTGGGCATGTACTTTCCCGCGAAACGTGGTTGCTTTCGCGGGCTTCTACATGTCGTTTGTGTGCCTCCAGGGTGTGGGCTGGGATGTCTGGTCCCAATACACATCCTGGGTGCCAGAGAGTCTAGGGTGGTGTGAATGCCTGGGACCACCGTGGTCCGTGATTGGTCCACGTATGGTATGTGTTTTGATGAGCGGATCTCCCATTGGCTCCCCTCCGTTTTGGCGCGAAGGGAACCGTGGATAAGAGGGGGCTGGAAACACCACTACCATGTCGATCTCCTGAGTTCTCACGAACGAAGGAATACAGGAGCCAAGTATCCTGCAACTACGAGGCTGGACCGAGGAATCGCTGGTGACCCGCTGAAGGAATCCTCCTTTGCACTGCTGTTGTCCGGAGAGCCCCTGTCCTCCTTTGATCGAACCAGAAGGCCTATACTGGTGCTTCGACCTTTGGAATAGCAGGAACAGCTATTCCCGGCATCTTCAACCACCTCCTGCCAAGTAAGCCTTCGGAAGCGTCTCTGGGCCATCCAGTTGACTGACCAGCTTACCAAGGAGTTTGGCTCTGCAACCGCCGCCAGGTTGTGTTGTATTGCGAGTCCTTGTCCCTCTCCCATGCTTCGTACGCTTGGCGTCCCCAGGTCTGAAGGGAGGAGGGTTCATTTGGCTCGAATACACACGGCCGCTCCGTTGTCCTGTGCGGCAACAAAACTGTGCCGGTTTCGTCGATTGGGACGTCTTTTTGCTCTACACGACTACAAAGCGTTCCCTGCTCTTCTGAACCTGCCAGCTGCTGAAACTATCGTGGAGAAGCCTGGGTCTGCTTGCTTCGGGGACCGGTGAGTAGTATATCTAGGATCTGGTCGCCCTCCTGCAGTATCCCATTGCTTTTCCCTGCTGTGTAAAAACAGCACCCTTTTGCCGCGCTCGCGCTCTGCTTCTGCCCGCTGTGGAGGCTGCGCTTGAGCTGCGGAACCTGTTCTTCTTCTGCTGTGCACTAACGTGAACCGCCTGACTTCCTCCAAAGAGCTTCCCCTTGTGTCCGTCGGCACCGGCGTGGCAGGTACTTTGAGCACAAGGCTCCACTCTTCGCAGGGCTCGGACTTCCATCTAGTTAGGTGCCTATGAAGGCGAACTGAGTCGAAAGCATTATCGCACTGCCTGTTTTCCTTCCCTGGCAGGTGGACTACATATTTCGTGCTTTAAACGCTTGTGACTGTGTATTTGTATATATATTGTGTTGATATGGTATGTGTTGGTTTAATATTGAGATAGTGTGAATTTCTCGCTACGGTCATTATTTTAAAGGCCTTAAAATAAATGTGTATCTATTTTTGATATAACAACTGTTTGGAGTAGTTTGTCAGCGCTCTTGCTTTGTGTGCTCACTGCGGGCTTTCAGTCACCCTCACCCCTCTTGAGACCTAGTCTTGACCGCCGCGATCGCTACCTTGATTGGTCTGGCTTGTCCAGAGGTTACCCTGTTCCAAGTAATTAGGTTGGCCTTCTGAACTTCTGCGCCACCAGGACAGAGTTCAGAAATCCGTCTTAACAGCCAGTAACCTGTGGATATAGAAATAAATGATCCACATGTAACTGTAACCCCAGGTCAAACGATTCAGGGAAATCATATAACATATAACTGAGAAAACTGTACCTTCTGTGAACTGAGTTTAGTGCAGAGGGGCCAGTTCTAGGTGGGATGTCAAGCAAACGAGCCTCGGTTGATGTATTGGCCGTGATGCTAGAGATAAAACACCATTCTCTCAAATGATAGAAGAACGAGGAATAGAAATGAGAAAGGAAGGCTAAGTCTCCATAACCGTCCGCTAGTTTCTTGGCAGTGGACGCATAACTAATAGTCAAAACATGTACCTTAAATAGAGAGGTGGTCGGCGGAGCGCTCAGTAGTGGAGTTTTGGTATTGTGCCGTTCAGGGCAGTCAACACCCCCGCTGAGGGAGAGAGTAAATATTGTGCCATTAGGACTAAGGCTGGCCAAGTCACAAAAGATTCCGATGCTACGTGAGTGATTATGACAAAGGTAGTGGAGAATTACCTAGGTTGTGCACGCGATTGGGAGACAGAGCAGGTGAAGAATCCTTTCGATGTCTCAGCGTGCATTTTACGAGTCCACTTAGACTATGGCAGCTGCGACGGGTGTCGGCAAAGGGTGCCTTAGCGCCGGTGTTACCTTAACTATGGTAACAGGGCTCGCGTGAGTCCCTTCTTGATGTCTACGGTCCAGTGGGCAAGGGAACTAGAAAAGACACCCCAGCGGCCATCTTGGAATAGATAGCAGGCCATTAAGAATGTTACTGTCAGTCCACTAATGGTGTATACTGGCCAGTAAAAGACTAACTCGGTAGAGTGGAAATGTTTAAGAATTAGAGAAGGCACGCGCTCTGTTGCCAGTCAAGTTTTCCTGCATTAGCTTCTCCTCCAAACGCACGTTTTCATGACTCCATCAATCTTCAGGGAGGCTGTGTTTCTTTACTTTTTCAGGCGTGTTTTCATTTCCTTTTCAGGTGTAGCAAGTTAATGAACTCTAAGGATTATGGTACTTGTATTTTTCGCACTTAGTTTTACTTTCATGTGGCTGGAAACAACTCCCTCCATAGCACAAATCTTCCCATGGGGGGAGGGGAAAGCCATGGTTGTGGCTCTCCATTGTAAGGCATGATGGCCCTGCTGCTGCTGCCTTTTGAGCCCGGGACTCCTAAAACAATGTTTAAGAATTAGACAATGTTAGGCAGAATCCTGTGAAGTTCCCTTGGGGAACACTGCAAAAAGATTAAGACGACAGGAGCAGCAGTAAACCCAATTGGTAGCAGTCTGCACCACCCAGATTTACCTGGTAGCTGTGGCTGAGCAGTCAGACTTCTCTCAAGAAGAGTTAGGCAGTATACAGAGCATACACAATAGGGCCAAAAATACAGTAGAACAAGCAAACTCTGACCAGAGCTTTGGTATGAAAAGTATATAATTATTTATTTAACACACTTTATGGAAATACACTGGCACTAATATATCAAGTAAGTTCCAACACAGTCACTATACGTGTATACACCTCCCTAGTTAATTATTCGACAAGTCTAGGTTAACACACCACTTATTAACAAAACAGAGGTGAGCGCGTAACCTTAGATGGCACTCCAATAATTTGTTAAAAAGGCAGAGAAAAGGCAGAAAATGGAAATAACACAGTACCAACACTTTTAAGAACCCCCAGCAAGGCAGGAAAGGCAGGGTCAACTGTAGAGCCAAAGTTCATAGGCCAGGCCCACTCTTAGAGAGAGCAAGGCTGAATGTGCCCAAGATCACACAGTGGAAATGCACTCAAAGTCTTTGCAGAAAATGTCAAAAGAAGTTGGATCAGTTCAGAAAGCTAAAGTTCGAAGGTTTGGAGGCCAACCCAGTTGGAAAGTCAAGAATTTAGGGGACACCTTGGACAGTCAGTTGCATGGGAGGCCAGGCGGAACACAGTACCTTAAATGGTGAGAAAGTTCCAGCGGGGGCAGTTGTTCCTGGCAGCGGGTGCAAGTCATGGCTTTGACCAGAGGAAGAGATGATCTTGACGAGGAAGAAAGCTCATTGCACTGCCAGGGATGAAACCAGCCACGGAGTTCCCGATTAAAAGGTACGACCCTTTTATTTGCGGTCAGTGGTAAAGCGTGGCTATCCGGCCGCCAGGGTGCTTGGTACGGGCGATTCGACCACGAGACATCCTGGAAGGCGAAAAAGGTGAACTGGTTGGTCCCACCAGCTCAAAGGGAAGAAGACTCTCCTGGAAGAATATCTTCTCTGTCGTTGGGGAAAAGGTGAGTTCTTTACAGCAGGGCTCTACCGGTGGTGTCGTCGTTGTAGATGGCTCAGCTTCTCCCCTCTTCGGATTCTTTATGTCCTGTGGCAACTTCTGAAGTTCCAGTCCCCAAAGCCCTGCTTTTATGCAGAAAAACCCCCATTCAACAGCCTAGCTGTCACTCAAACATGCTAAGTGGTGAGCCAGACGGCTCACCACCGAGCCAATAACACAAGAGTGCGACTTGAGTTGCCGAGGCAACTCAGTCCAGGGTGCCTAATCCCCGTCCCACACATCCTGTAGACCCCACACAGAGTAGCTCCATTTGGAGGGCTTCTGTGCAGAAGCCCACCAAAAAGTGGAACAAAGGGCTCGACTTGTGTTAGAGTTTCAGAGGCGAACACAAATGCCATTTTAAAACCGAGTCCTGGCAAAAAGACCCAACCGGGGAATTAATATTAAATAAATAACCCGGCGGTATCTTTAGCATTGCACCAAAAAGTGGTGTGTTTAAAATCAATGGGAAAATCCCATAAGAAATATTCCGGTGGAATATTTCGTGTGGTATCCACTGCCACCAGCCAGAAACTCGACAAGGGGGGGACTGGACATTGCCCCCTTGGAAACAGACCCAGGGGCAATCGAATTACCCCTACCAGTACTTCCACAATATGATGGTTTGTACTGGTTCTGTTCACAATTTGAGACTAATAAAGCCAATGGTGACTTTACATGCCCTGGGAGACAGTAGTCAGTCCCAGGGTATGGAGTCTATGTTTGGGGGTCACTATGACACCCCTGTGTTACTGCACTGAGGGTGCTGTACAACACACTTACCAAAAACACATGAAGCCCTATGGAGTAAAAGACCCCATAGCCCATAAAACACATTCACAGTCAAAGGACATTCTCAAATCATGCCTAAGAGTGGGAGAAAAAGAGTCTCACTCTTAGCAGGAGAAATAAAATAAACCCCAAAAAAACCAGCAAAGCTGCTGGGGGGCTCACTGGGTTTGGGAAATTAGCCTTAACAGAGAATTCTCACTAACACTCACCCCCCCCCCGACTAAGGGACGGGAGGATTTAATCCACTCCTGGATGAATCTAATACCTCTAGTCGATGACATACATCCTAGAGAGACCATCAGCATTTTGGTGGTGACACCCTGACCTGTGCTCAATGGTGAAATGAAGCCCTTGAAGGCAGATTGACCATCTCATTAGTTTTGGGTTTTCGCCGTTCATTTGCATCAACCATCTCAAGGGTTGGTGGTCAGTCTAAATGACAAAAGTAGAACCATACAAGTATGACCTAAACTTCTTCAGAGCCCACACAATGGCAAAACACTCTCTTTCAATTGTTGCCCACCTTGTCTCAGGATCCTTCAGCTTTCTACTGATGAAGCAAATGGGGTGCTCCCTACCTTTCCCATCCAGTTGGCAAAGAACTGCACCTATACCTACATTTGAAGCATCTGTCTGTGCAATGAACGTTTGGTGGTAGTCAGGAGCCCTCAGTACTGGAGCTTGGCAAAGAGCTTTCTTCAGGTTTTCAAAGGCCTGATTGCACTCCTCATTCCATCTGACCTTTTTAGGGAATTTTGGAGAGGAGATCACATTCAGTGGAGAAGCTATGGTCCCATAGTTCTCAATCAAATTCCTGTAGTACCCAGTGAGGCCTAAGAAGGCTCTCACCTGGGTCTGAGTAGTAGGTGTTGTCCAGTTTTGCACAGTTTCAATCTTACTGAGCAAAGGCCTTATTTCTCCACCTCCTACCTCATGTCCAAGGTAGACCACTTTACTCTGTCCAATCTGGCATTTACTTGCCTTTATGGTCAGATTGGCCTTCTCAAGAGCCTGCAAAACATGTCCAAGGTGGTTAACATGCTCTTCCCAGGAGTGGCTGAACACTGCAAAGTCATCCAAGTATGCCATGCAGAAGTCCTCCATCTCAGTCAGAACCTGATTTACCATCCTTTGGAATGTAGCAGGTGCATTTTTCAGTCCAAAAGGCATAACCTTAAATTGGTATAAGCCAACTGGGGTAGAAAATGCAGTTTTCTCATTGGCATGGTCGGTCAGGGCTATTTGCCAATAGCCTGACGGGTTTATAGTCATAATGTCGACAGTCAAAATGTCGACAGTCAAAATGTCGAAAAAAAATGTCGAAAAATAAAATGTCGACTTTTTTTTTCAATGCATTTTTTTTTTTATATGGGGGGGTTCCCCCCCCAACCCCTCTTTTTAATTTTTCCCTTTTTTTTAGCTCCCAAACCCCTAAAATAAATATATAATTAAAAAAAGAGAAAGTCGACATTTTTTTTTTCGACATTTTTTTGTCGACATTTTTGTCTGTCGACATTTTTTTTTCGACATTATGACTGTCCACCAGCCTGACGTTAGATCAAATGTGCTGAGGAACTTGGCTGAACCAAGTCTATCCACCAACTCATCTGTTCTAGGCAAAGGGTGGGCATCAGTCTTAGTGACTGCATTAAGAGCTCTATAGTCCACGCAGAATCTCAATTCTTTGGATCCTGCCTTTGTTACTAACACAACTGGGCTAGACCATGGACTAGTAGAGGGCTCTATTACCCCGAGGTCAAGCATCTTGCTGACCTCCCCTTTGATGTGGGTCCTTACATTCTCTGACATTCTGTACCCTCGGCTCTTGACTGGCAGACAGTCACCAGTGAGTAGATCATGCTGGCCCCATGGGGTCAAGCCTGGTGAAAGTGAGAACAGGGAGGCAAACTGATTTAACATAGATTTGCACTCCTCTTGTTGCTCAGGTGTCAGATTTGAAGAGAGGTTAACTCCTTCAATCTTTTCATCAAGGGTAAGCCTCTGAGGAGATCAGGGAGAGCTTCACTCTCTTCTTCCTCTTCTGATGAAGCTAGAAGCAAGGCTCCTACTTCAGGCCTAGAGACATACACCTTTAGTCTGTTGGTGTGGAAGACTCTGGGAGCCTCCTTGGGATTGCCCAAGTCCACCAGATATTTCACCTCTCCCAGTTTTCCCACAACCTTGAAGGGTCCCATCCATTTGTCTTGCAAGGCCCTCTGCCTTGTTGGAATCATAACGAGAACTAGCTGGTCTTGAGTAAACTCAACCATGTTAGCCTTTTGATCATGCCAATGCTTGACCAAAGCTTGTCCAGCTTTCAGGTTATCACTAGCTTCTGCCATCATGTGTGGCATTCTCCCCCAGAGACCTATCACATAGTCAGTCACTCTGACTGGCTTGGGGGAAGGAGCACTCTCCAACCCCCCCTTAATCAGGGCCAATGGACCTCTGACTGGATGGCCATAAAGATACTCAAAGGGAGAATAACCTACTCCCTCCTGAGGGACTTCTCTATTAGCAAAGAGAAGGCATGGCAGTAGAAGGTCCCACTTTTTCTTAAGGGGTTCTTCTAAAGCACCTATCATGCTTTTCATGGTTCTGCTGAACCTTTCTACCAACCCATTTGTCTGAGGGTGGTATGCGGTTGAGAACTTGTAAGTAACTCCACAGTTTCTCCACAAGGCCTTCATGTAGTGGGACATATAATTTGACCCCCTGTCAGAGATTACTTCCTTAGGAAACCCAACCCTGGTAAAAATACCAAGGAGGGCCTTAGCCACAGCCTGAGCTGTAACAGTCCTCATAGCAATTGCCTGAGGGTACCTAGTTGCATGGTCTACTACAAGGATAAACCTGTTGCCTGAGGAGGTTGGAGGATGAAGGGGACCAACAATGTAAATCCCTACCCCCTCAAATGGGACTCCCACTACTGGGAGAGGCACTAAAGGTACCACATTCTTAGAAACAACCTTACCAGATGTTTGGCAGCTGTGGCAGCTCTTGCAAAACTTATCTACCTCAGGCCCCATTTTTGGCCAATAAAAGTAGAGTGAGTGCCTTTGCTTGGTCTTATTGAAACTGAAGTGACCAGCCAAAGGAATCTCATGGGCTAGTTGCAAGAACTGTAGTCTGTTTTCTTGAGGCACTACAAGTCGCTTGTAGTCTCCAGGTGCAGACTCAGTTGGTTCACTGTAGAAGAGGCCATCTTCCCAGTGCAACCTATACTTCCCAGGCTCTTGCCCATCATCCTGAGATGCTGCCTGGTGGCGAAGACCTTCCAGAGTTGGACATTCTCTTTGTCCCTTACTGAAGTCTGCCCTGTTGGGTCCACCTTCTGCTAGTAAAGACTGCAGCTCAGAATGGTCAACAGGATCCAGATCTCCAATAAGTTCTTGGCCTTCTACTAGCTCTTCTTCAGAGTCTAGTTCAACCTCACAGGGTTGTACCTCCCTCTCAGCCTCAGCTGGAGGTGGAGTTACAGGTATAACTTTGGACAACTTAGGGTAAGTCCTTGTTGGAAGCACTGGAGTGCTGGCTGCTGGTTTCCTTTTAGAAGTCTTGGGTTTCCCCTTTGCTTCTGGTTGCTCAGATATAGCAGACAGTAACTCAAGTGGTGTAGGAGTGATATCTTTCTTCATCATCTCCAGAGAAGAACCTCTCATGGTTTTCTCTCTTGCAGGTCTGGTTAGCTCCTGTAACCTTTTACTAGGATGTCTGGGGGTGTGAGACACTACTCCAAGAGTTTTCAGGTCATTTCCCAACAAAACCCTTCCTGGTACCTCATATTGTACACTGACAGCTGACAGGTATCTTCACAGTCATATCATTGCACTGGACGAGAACTGGTAACTTGGGACGCATCTGCACAGGCCCTCCAACTAACTTGGTGAGGCGTTTGGGTGCCTTAGGAACACCCTCTGCCTTGAAAAATTATTCATCCACCACAGTTATGCTGGCCCCAGTGTCCCTAATGGCAGGAGTCTCCTGACCATTCACTTGGACACTGTCCTTATAATACTCTTTAGTATTATATGCGATAGAATTATACACATCTAAATTCTGTTGTTCCCACAACCCCGGGGACACTAAAGAAACACTGGCTGAGACTCCAATGGGATCATCAGCCAGTAGTAGAAAATTTCCACTGGCCATTTGTACTTCCTCCTCTGGAGCGAAGGCTAAGGAGACAGTGTGGACCCCTGAAGGTTTACCCTTACATCTGGGATCCCCTTTCACATGATCAGTAGAGCCACAAACATAGCGGCTTGTTCTGACCTCCTTCTGGTTTGGCACCAGAAGGTACACTAGGCTGCTTTGGTTTCCCTTGTGGCTTACCCTTATGGTTTTGTTTGGGGCCCTCTTTGGGATTGGAATTATTAGAATTCTCTTTGGAGTCCTTCTTAGGCTGTTTCCCCTCATCCTTTTTCTGAGTTGCCCCAGAGTCCTTGTGAGTAGCCCTGTTGGCAACCCACAAGTCAGCAGCCTTAGCTAGCTTCCTGGAATCTAATTCCTTTGAATCAGCCAAGTGCTGTCTGAGCTCAGGAGAGCAGGCATCATAAATTGACTCCAACATAACAAGATTCTTCATTCCCTCATAAGTGTTCACCCTGTAACCCTTAATCCATCCCTCTAAGTTTTTCAAACTTTCACTCACCCAGTTAGCCCAAGGGGTACCATCATGCTTTTTGAGTGTCCGAAACCTCTTAGGGTACTGGGAAGGGGTCTTCCCAAATCTAGCTATTAAAGCTAGCTTCACACATTCATAATCCTTCTTATCCCCCCCCCAACTCCATTACCACAACAGATGCAACAGGGGGGAGCCTAGAGAACAACCAAGGAAGTAACTCATTCCCTGAGATGTCCTGGAGCCCATGATTATACTACAACATAGCCAACCAATCTAACACATCCAATTTAGGCTCATACATACCCACAATCTCTTTAGGCATCCGGGGTCTTTTGGGACTGGAACTCTTAGAGGATCCCGAGAGAGAAGCATTTTCAACAGACAATTTCTTCATCTCTAGCTCATGCTTGAGCTCCATTTCGCTGAGCCTTAGTTCTTGGTTTAATTCTTGGTGCCTCTGTTCTGCTTGAGCATTAAGTCTCCAGTTCAATACATTGAGGACTAAATGTGGGAACTGGCAGAGGTCCAGTAGGTACAGCTGGCAGAGCAGACAGAGGCCCAGGGGGGATAACTACAACAGCCTCACCCTCCTCTTCTTACTCTGCCTCAAGATTATCAATACTTTGATCCATAGCAATATCATCACTGTTATCTACATTTGCTGGCAGAGTAGGCTCCTCTGAACCACTACCCAGACTTTGGTTTGCTAACAATCTTTCTATTAGCTCCATTTTCTTGCCTTTAGTCGGGAGATTCTTATGCTTACAGAGAACTCTTAAAAAATCAGCAGTTTTTGTAGCAAGGGACTGTTGACTATAACTTTCCATAGTTGACAGGTTTAGAAAATAAACTTTTTAGTGCTAAGCTTTGTGGTTAGTTGCACTAAGGTATTTAAAAGCACACTAAAATGTATACTCAATACAAATCCCACCGCTGTACACCAGTGTTAGGCAGAATCCTGTGCAGTTCCCTTGGGGAACACTGCAAAAAGATTAAGACTACAGGAGCAATTGGTAGCAGTCTGCACCACCCAGATTTACCTGGTAGCTGTGGCTAAGCGGTCAGACTTCTCTCAAGAAGAGTTAGGCAGTATACAGAGCATATACAATAGGGCCAAAAATACAGTAGAACAAGCAAACACTGACCAGAGCTTTGGTATGAAAAGTATATAATTATTTATTTAACACACTTTATGGAAATACACTGGCACTAATATATCAAGCAGGTTCCAACACAGTCACTAGAAGTGTATACACCTCCCTAGTTAATTATTCGACAAGTCTAGGTTAATACACCACTCATTAACAAAACAGAGGTGAGCGCCTAACCTTAGTTGGCACTCCAATAATTTGTTAAAAAGGGAGAGAAAAAGCAGAGCATGGAAATAACACAGTACCAACACTTTTAAGAACCCCCAGCAAGGCAGGAAAGGCAGGGTCTACTGTAGAGCCAAAGTTCATAGGCCAGGCCCACTCTTAGAGAGAGCAAGGCTGGATGTGCCCAAGATCACACAGTGGAAATGCACTCGAAGTCTTTGCTGAAAATGTCAAAAGATGTTGGATCAGTTCAGAAAGATAAAGTTAGAAGGTTTGGAGACCAAACCAGTTGGAAAGTCAAGGATTTACGTGACACCTTGGACAGTCCGTTACAAGGGAGGCCAGGTGGGACACAGTACCTTAAATGGTGAGAACGTTCCAGCGGGAGCAGTTGTTCCTGGCAGCGGGAACAAGTTGTGGCTTCGACCAGAGGAAGAGATGATCTCGACGAGGAAGAAAGTTGGAAGTCGTTGCACTGCCAGGGATTAAACCAGCCACAGAGTTCCCGATTAAAAGGTACGACCCTTTTATTTGCGGTCAGTGGTGAAGCATGGCTATCCGGCCGCCAGGGTGCTTGGTACGGGCGATTCGACCATGAGACGTCCTGGAAGGAGAAAAAGGTGAACTGGTTGGTCCCACCAGCTCAAAGGGAAGAAGACTCTCCTGGAAGATCTCCTCTGTCGTTGTGGAAGTGGTGAGTTCTTTACAGCAGGGCTCCACCGGTAGTGTCGTCGTTGTAGATGGCTCAGCTTCTCCCCTCTTCAGATTCTTTAGGTCCTGTGGCGACTTTTGAAGTTCCAGTCCCCAAAGCCCTGCTTTTATGCAGAAAAAACCCCATTCAACAACCTAGCTGTCATACAAACATGCTAAGTGGTGAGCCAGGCGGCTCACCACTGGGCCAATCACACAAGAGTGCGACTTGAGTTGCCGAGGCAACTCAGTCCAGGGTGCCTAATCCCCCTCCCACACATCCTGTAGACCCCAGACAGACTGGCACCATTTGGAGGGCTTCTGTGCAGAAGCCTGCCAAAAAGTGGAATAAAGGGCTCGACTTGGGTTAGAGTTTCAGAGGTGAACACAAACACCATTTTAAAACTGAGTCCTGGCAAAAAGACCCAACCGGGGAATTAATATTGAATAAATAACCCTGCAGTATCTTTAGCATTGCACCAAAATGTGGTAAGTTTAAAATCAATGGGAAAATCCCATAAGAAATATTCCGGTGGAATATTTCGCATGGTATCCACTGCCACCAGCCAGAAACTCAACAAGGGGGGACTCGACAGTGCCCCCTTGGAAAACAGACCCAGGGGCAATCGAATTACCCCTACCAGTACTTCCACAATATGATGGTTTGTACTGGTTCTGTTCACAATTTGAGACTAGTAAAGTCAATGGTGACTTTACATGCCCTGGAAGACAGTAGTCAGTCCCAGGATATGGAGTCTATGTTTGGGGATCACTATGACACCCCTGTGTTACTGCACTGAGGGTGCTGTGTAACACACATACCAAAAACACAGGAAGCCCGATGAAGTAAAAGTCCCCATAGCCCATAAAACACATTCACAGTCAAAGGACATTCTCAAATCATGCCTAAGAGTGGGAGAAAAAGAGTCTCATTCTTAGCAGGGGAAAAAAAATAAACCCCAAAAAATCCAGCAAAGCTGCTGGGGGACTCACTAGGTTTGGGAAATTAGCCTTAACAGAGAAGGCGCACGCTCTGTTGCCAGTCAGGTTTTGCTGCATTCTCTTCTCCTCCAAACGCACGTTTTCATGACTCCATCAATCTTCAGGGAGGCTGTGTTTCTTTACTTTTTCAGGCGTGTCTTAATTTCCTTTTCAGGTGTAGCAAGTTAATGAACTCTAAGGATTCTGGTACTTGTATTTTTCGCACTTAGTTTTACGTGCAGGTGGCTGGAAACAACTCCCTCCATAGCACAGGAGGAGAAGCTAATGCAGGAATACTTGACTGGCAACAGAGCGTGCGCCTTTTCTATTTCTTAAACATTCTTAAACATTGTTCCAGGAGTCCCAGGCTCAAAAGGCGGCATCAAGGGGAAGATTTGTGCTATCGAGGGAGTTGTTTCCAGCCACCTGCAAGTAAATCTAAGTGCGTAAAATACAAGTACCAGAATCCTTAGAGTTCATTAACTTGCTACACCTGAAAAGGAAATGAAGACACGCCTGAAAAAGTAAAGAAACACAGCCTCCCTGAAAATTGATAGAGTCATGAAAACGTGTGTTTGGAGGAGAAGCTAATGCAGGAAAACTTGACTGGCAACAGAGCGCGCGCCTTGTCTATTTCTTAAGTAGAGTGGAAATGTCCCTGTAATTACAACTAATCGCAAGGGTGTCATGCATGGAGATCATGTTAACTGCAATATTCAAATCAAGGTAATATCACAAATTACAGATACAAATGTGCAATCAATTGTAAGTCACAATTTATAAATCAGGAACAACTAGAAAACATTGTTCCCAGAAACATAGTCATAAAATCCACATTGCATTCCCAATTTACAAGTAGAAACACAATTGAAATGTCCACAGGCTATATCCTATCCAGAAAATAGATAAATACTATTTACAGATAACCAGCAATTCACGGGTCATACATGGAAACTCAGCACCCACATATTATTGTGAAGAAGGTGAGAACACCCTATGATAAGGCCGAGGTATAATGTCACGGTGGACTGTCAGTTCGGGCACAGTTAGCATTGGCATGACCAAGTGTCATTTCCTAATTTTGTGCCATTTGATCGAATCATTCAGACCATTTATATCACTTCTCATTCTGAAAATCATTTCTTGTTCTAGTTTAAGTAGTTTCAGATCCAGGTTCGTACCAGGACATCCTTTAGATATCTATAAAATTGTCCATGTAAAATCTTCGAAGTCGTGTTTCTTGGTGATAAAATGTTTAACCATAGGTGCAGTTTCGATTTTATTTTCTAAACAGCTTCTGTGCTCAAAATTTCTAGTTTTCGCCTTTCTGGTAGTCTTGCCCACATGAGGTAAGCCACACTTACAGCGAATGAGGTACACCACATGGTCGGTGTTGCATGTTTCCAAGGTCTGTTGGTACCAATGTCAATCTCTGTTGTCTTCATGGTGAGTTTGCACACCCTACAATTACTGCAGGGGTGGTGTCAAATGATGGGGTCAATGGCCCACATTGCAGTGATGCTGGGCTTTGGGGTGAGTTTGAGTCTTAGCTTGCTACTGCTCACCCTTTTGCCAATTGAAGTGCTTTTCTTAAAACCAAAAAATTGGTTGATGCATGGCCACCTCTTTGGTATCAAAAATGTTCCAGTGTTTTTGTATAATGGATTTGATTTTCATACTCTGGTTGGTGAATTTGTTAAAACATACCAACCTATTTTCTGGTTCCTTCTTTGGTTTGTCCTTCAGTAAAGCATCCTTGTGGTTGTTGAAGGCACGTTTAGCCTCTTTCTTTACCAATTTATTAGGGTAACCCGGTTGACAGAGTTTTTTGGACATTGTTCTGGCTTCAGCTTCGTAGACTGGGTTGCTGGATCTGTTCCTTTTCAGGTGCAAGCATTGTCCAAACGGGATATTATCCCTGAGATGCTTAACATGATGGCTGAAGTAATCCAGTAATGAGTTCTTGTCGGTGGGTTTGTGAAAGGGTTTGATCTTGAGGCCCGATCGTGCTCACAACCTAGGTAATGCTCCACTACCTTTGTTATAATCACTCACGTAGCATCAGAATGGTTTGTGACTCAGCCAGTTTAAGTCCTAATGGCACTATATTTACTCTCTCCCTCAGCTGACCGCCCCAAACGACATGATTCCAAAACTCCACTACTGAGAGTTCCGCCGACCACGTCTCTATTTAAGGTACATGTTTTGACTTATAGTTATGTGTCCACTGCCGAGCAACTAGTGGACGGTTATGGAGACTTAGCCTTCCTTTCTCATTTCTATTCCTCGTTCTTCTATCATTAGATAGAATGGTGTTTTACCTCTAGCATCACTGCTAAGACATCAACCGAGGCTCGTTTGCTTGACATCCCACCTAGAACTGGCCCCTCTGCACTACAGTCAGTTCACAGAAGTTACAGTTTTCTCAGTTATCTGTTATATGATTTCCCCGTATAGTATGCCCTGGGTTACAGTTACATGTGGATCATGTATTTCTATATCCACAGGTTACTGGCCCTGTGAGCCTCATTTTTTCTGGGGACCACAACAAGAAATACAACCAATCCCACCAACCCCCACCTACACTCAGGATTCCGGGGCTGATTCTTCTCAATGTCTTGGATCCCTGCAGCAATAGAGGTGTCCTTCCCAGCATTCTAATGCCCTTGCTGTTCCTACAAGCCCTATCTGTTCTAACCACGAGTACTGCGAGCGACTGAAAAACTATTTCTTTGCTTTCTTTGCAGCTACACTGAAGGAGAATTGATTTATCCTTCTACATATCATTCCTAGAGTTGTACGCCCCCACAAGAACCCTCTTAAGGTAATTGTCTGCCTTTGGACTATGGTTCACAGTTCATTTAATGTTCCTTGTTGAGACTCAACTAGCACTCTTAGCTGACACAGCCTCCCTTTCTTTTATTTGCCACAGGTCTTGTCCTTTGTCTACGCAAAATGGTTGCTGTATAAAAATTTGAACGTTATTTCTCCTGAAAAAAGTTCTGTATTTGGGACACCAGGGAAATGAAACATGTTGAGACTGTATGTCTGGATACTAACAGTCTGCGAATTGGAAATATTTGTTAATTTTATTGAAAATTGTATACAGTGATTAACCACTGAGCTTTTCATAATTGCTTACTTGAACACTAGCCCCTAATAGGCTCCATGATATTGTATTCCTATGTTATGCAGTATTAACATTATGATCTGCACCTTTGTTGTTGATTCACACATTTGTTGATTTAATACTTGTTTTAATTTATTAAACTTTTGTGGGTCTTTTTATATTTAAATTTGTTTTTTGATATTTAAATTGATTTGTTTCTCACCAGACCTGTCAACCCTTGTTCTATTTTCCTTGATAGTCAACTTCACAAATCCTATACTGGCCTGGTCCTCCTTTGATGGTATCTGTCAGACAAACACCAGTTACTCCAGATAGGAAACACAGATCATTTAATGCTCAGTCGCCCAATACGCCATCCTTTCACCAAACACCTTAAGCAGTTACATGAAGCCTTTAGGAGCTATCCCCAATGACCCCAACATCTCCTTACATCAATAGTCTGGTGGTAGACAGCTCCATCTAAAAGTCAGCTGTATTGAAGGCATTGCATGCCTAAAAAGCTGCCTTACCCTCATTCTGTCCTGGATTGTGTTCTTCTGAGGAGTCCAACCGGCCAAGCAGCCATCCAATCATGGCTAGTAAACATGAACTTTGAAAAGGTTTCATGCTGCAGCTAACCCCAAGTGCCAAATGACAGGCATCTCTATCAACTGCAAACCTTTTTCAAAGCTCACTTAGCCAAAAAGGAACAGATGGATAGGAACCAAATAACATTATTGCTCAAAATTAAGCATTTCGTATCACCACCTGCCTTCAAGACTGAAGTACAAGTTTTGGGTCTATCAAATATAGATGGAGGAAATACATTCCTCTACTATCCCTGGAAGGTACAATGCAGTATATTACACCAGAGCAAGATTAATTGCCAGTGCCAACAATGTTCAAACTATCTTCCCCATAATAAGTGACACTTACTAACCATAACAGCCCCAAGAATTTCCAAGAGTGCCTTTAACTCATACAGCTGTGGCAACTCAAATGCCAATGTATTTAGCCAGACAACATGAACTCTCGAGAGGCCAGCGCAATTTCAAAACCCGCAAAAGTGCAATACAGGAAATAATAAAATGTTGAAAAGATAAAGCAGTACACAGGCCTTCCAATGTTATACACCTGCACTCCAGAACATCATCTCAACCCACATCCACTTTGAACCATCATTCTTCCGGTTCAAGAAAAAACTGAAGGTCCTGCTTTTTCAGAAATACTTCAAAGAACGCAGTCCCAACCGAGTGACCATTCTAGCTGCTCCTCAACCGCTCATCTGAAGGCCAACCCCACCTCGGCCGCCCCTGTATCCCTCAAACCTGGGAAAGATCATTGTGAACACCTGTTGGCTCCTACCTAGGTTTGCACTATACGGATTTCTTACATTAACACATTATATACATGAGGCAATGGTCAATCAAAGTCAAGCAACATGAATCCCAGTCCAAACCTGAAACAAAGAAAATGTTAAAAAATTAATATGCTGTTTAACCAGGACAGAATGCTTCGAGCAAACGCAATATTGGTTTTCTTATACTGTCTTCTTGTTGATGATGCAAGTTCCTGATTTGCAAATACCATGATTGGAGATAACACCTTTTCACATGAAAGTTTACTCTTTTTTGTTCTGGGGTGTTAAGACGGGTGTCTGAATTCCAGGTGGGACTTTTGGGGATGGTCCTTTAAGTACGTTTTGGACATGGAAGATCATGAAAAGATGTTCAGATTATTAATTTCATGCACTCTGCTTGCTACTAGAGTATTCATGGAGCAACACATTTAAGATGTGTAAGGTGCTGTAGGCAGTGATCATTGCTTTATCATTTCTAATGAGCACCGCCTGGTTCACTGCTCTCATATTAACATGAGACATACATGCAGCAGAAAGCACCTTGTGTTATAATTTCAGCAAAACCAGGTGCATGTTTACGAATTAGTCCTCTCAAACTCCTCTGATTTAATGCGCCTGCAGTGGTTTTACATAGCGATTACAGATCTGTGCCTCACATTCAACTTGATGTTCTCCTCCTTGATGCTGGAGGATAGCTCAGCAACGTGCGTGTCTTGGAAGCAAGACGACACGAAGTAACACAGGTTTGATCCCGGGTCCGCACTTAGAAACCTCTGGGTGTTTAAGCACGTTATAAATACGCAACTAAGACAAAAAAAACAATTACGCAATTAAGAAAACAAACAATTGCTGTAACAGCGCCTCAATGCCCGCAGGCTGTGTGAGCGCTTTAAAAATGCAAAATAAATAAATAAATGTCAGGTGTTCTGGTCCATATTCCACAATATGTACACTGATAAACATAACTTTTGCATCATTTTTCTGCTTTTCCCCTAAACGCAGAACAAAACAAGTGTCTGTTCATAAAGATGCACTGCCAGGTTTTACACATGAAAATTAAGGAAATGTAAATTTGCTCCAACCCTTATATGAACATCAAACACACACACAAAATGTACGTTTCTTGTCAATAAATGTACACAATACGAAGTTCTGTTTTACTGTGAAGTTAAACACTTGACTGCCTATACAAAGAAACACAATTCTTATTTGACCTTTATTTAGACCACATTAGACACTATCCTGCTGAATGTATATTGGTCTCCCTAGCATAACTTCCTTATTCCGATGCCGGAGTTATTTTTGCAAAATTAAATTCAAGAGATTAAAGTAGAATGGATTATCCCACTCGAGCGCATACAATTCCGTTTGCTTGCAAATTGTCCATCTACTGCAACATTTGAAAAGAAGGATTACATCTGAGACCTGATGTCATCAATAAACATCTGCCAAACAACAACGTATAGGTGGGGTCTTCCAACTGTGGCTCATTAGATGTTTCGTACTCACGACTCTCATGATCCCTCAACATTGACTAGACTAGCGAGGGCTGATATATTCCAAAACATTTGGCAAGCCAAAGGATTGCAGACTCCTGATGTATGGACATATATTTTCAATGTGTAGACTGGCCACTGCTCACACCAAGAATGTATATTTCCATATATTAAGGTAACAAACAGGCACAATGCACAAGGGTATCTTCCCCCACAGAGCTTCTTATGACAGTGGGCCAGCTTACAATCAATGAATCCCTTCTGTTAAAAGATCTCATTGTTCTGGAATAAAATGATGCCAAAAATACCCAATTTCTTCTCTTGGACACAAAGGAGAACACGCGCTATCAAATCACCAACATTAGCACACACACAAAATGGCATACTCTTGGAACCAAGTTGCTACTTCTCTCACCTTCGATGATTAATGTTTAACACAAAACAAGAAAAACCCGCACACGCAAATGCTCACACATCCAATTTAGCACCAAGAGATATTTGGTACTGATCTGACATATTCCATGGACGGATTGTCAGCGAACTTGCTTGCAGATTCGGATAGGTCCCAAATGTGTACGGTCATGTCCTGGACAATCTGGTCACTGGTCATAGCCACCAGAAACCGGCTATGGGGTTACAGTGGGCACTGGGTCTTGCCTGCGGCAATGCCAAATGTCTACTCTGCGATGATTAGTGGGGACCGCAAATAGGGCTGAAGTCCAAGCCCTGGAGATTGTGGCCACTGGGCACGGCCGCAAGTCATGAACAGTGGCGAACGGTTCCATTAGGGGGTATTGTGGCCACTGGCACAGGCTGCAGGTCATGGCCAATGCTTATCATGGGTTGATTTGTGGGGCAGGCAACATCTCTAAATTCCATGCTCCAGGGTTTATGGCCACAGACCATGACCACAAGCTGTGGACCGTGGCCCACGCTCACCTTATCCTATAATGGAAACTGGACCAAGCTGCAGGATAGGTTCAACGGTTTCTTGTGGGTGTCTTCGGGAGGTCCTGCTGCACAGCTGAATTTCATGCACCTCTCACTTCGTCCATAACGTGCATCCTAAACATGTGTTGCTCAAAGGGGCACACACCAATGTGTCCAGCAAAGTATATGTTAAAGGAACTTTATAGTTTTTTCATATATTTTAAAAAGGAATGTTTTATTGCACACGTACATTGCAATGAAACGTTGAAAATCACTGAAAAAACGTTGTTAAAGGCGTGTCATGGTTAAGTTGCCCTGCCCAATTTCTACTGTAGTTTATGTAAGAAGATATTGATTTTATGTATGAATTCTGCTAGTGTGAAACCTCGACATTTGTGACGACATCTTTGACAGTTATGGGTGATGGCTGAGCACTGCATTTCATTTGAGTGGGCTATGGCTGCATAGATTACCAAAACTGGCAATTTACTTTGGTTTTTCGTTTTTGGCGCTGCACCAAAACATCTCTTTAACAACGTTTTTAAAAGCATTACTAAATAGAAAGGTAGATAGATTTACTGCAAAGGCCTTGCTATCCGGCTCTACTTTATCTAGAAAGGTCTCTTAACCTGAGCCCGTCATGTTTAAGAGAGGCATTGCAGGTGAATAAATGGCAGATAAAAAAAGTGGAACAGTCTGGCTGACACAGCCTTTTATATGGGAGCACAGCCGCAAATTCTGCAGCTGTCCAGGATCCGTTCTTTGGACTTTCAATTCTAATTTCTGGCCTTCTCCCATCCAGAAAACTAGCATTCGATTTGCCACATTTTCTTATCTGTTATCCCAAGTTCTATAATGCTGATAAATAACAACACTAGATGTGTCATTCAGCAAAATCTATGTTCCCGATAATAGAGTAAGCAGATGGAAAGTAGTATGCAGGCATGATAGGGTTTCCTTGTACTATTTCCGAGGAGTATTAATATATCATTTAAAAGGCTGTTAAAAGGGGTCATATACTTCAACCTTTAATGTGAGGGAAGGCTTAGGGTGGGAAGACGAAGGTAAGGAAATGCTCTATGTGTTTGTTTGTCCAAATTCTCCCTCCTGCTGCACCTTAGGTGGGGATGCCCTCTAGCCCCGTTGTTTTACTCTCCTCTTCCTCTCCATCTAGACCTACCCCTGACAACACCTCTGTATTTATTTTGCCAGTTTAATTTGCTGACCGAAATGCTATTTTCAATGTAAGGGGGTCTTTGCTCTTTTTCTCTTTTAGTTCTTTAATGAACTTGGTACATCCAAAAGATATGTTATGAACATGTAGGACAGAGGAGGTATGGCCTAAGAGGTTTCTATTTCCAAGCTGATTCTTAGGGTATGTGTCACTGCACCTTGTGACATAAGAAGAATTGTGATGAAGTACTTTCAGAGGATTATGAAGAGATTAAAAGCAGGGAAGGGAAGGAGGCATAGGGAAGTATTTTGTGAAGTGTGGAACTAGTTTCCAGGGAACGACAGGTCAGTGGTGAAAAGGCCGGCCTGAAAGACCATTGGCCTCTTTTCCTGGGCCAATGTAGGCTATTTTAATGACTAGGACAGATGTAGTTGTAACCCAGGTCAACTGCAAAGTATGCATAAAAAGTCACAATTTCCAACATATTTCAACAGAAACTGCACCCATGGGTACTACGCAAATGGTCTTTTGTGAAAAGTCACACATATGTAATTTTTGTGCAGCCTAGAATACTTTTTTGGTCACAGTCCGAGCCAGGTCCAATAGTTTGGGCTGCAGGTGTGACAGAATGTTCTCTCTCCCATTCAATTCAATTTACATTTTCAACTTTTTGGGACCCCTTACATAACTTTTCACCCCTCAATGAAACTGCACCAAACTATCCAAAAAGGTTCAGGGCCAGATTCTCAAAGATGAGCACAAATATAAGGAGCGCAGAGAATGCGCTTGTCTCATTTCTACTCATTGCTGAAATGCTGAGGTCACCTTATTCTAGAAGGTGACCTGAGCATTTCAGGAGGGGCTAGAAAATAGCGCAAAGATGCTCTGGCCAGCCCCCTTGCATACATTAGTGACAGGATGGCGCTCCGGACACTAATGCATGACAGGCTCCCAGCAAACACGTGGTTGCTTTGAGCTCATTTCATTGAGATGGCTGTAAAAAAGCCCATCTTGTTGAAATGCTCTAGTAAAAAAAAGGCATTTCCATCCCTGTTTGGGGGATGTAAATGCCAGTGGTGGTGTAAACCACTGCTGTCACACTTAAAATATAAAACTCATGAGTGTCAGTAACGACCCTCCCATGATTTGAGCCTCTTCCTTTGCCTGTTTCGAAAGGCACAGAAGGCGACCCTTATTGATGGGCATTTGAAGTCACACCCTATTTGTGAATTTGTGAATTCCCAGAAATTCCCCCTTGTTTCCACAAATGCGTAAAGGGGGAAAAAAAGCATCTGAAGAGCACATCTATGGTGCGCTTGTTTAGATGATGCCCTTTGTGAATTGGGGTGCTCCTTTTTTTGACATCCTCACTTGCGCCAATATGTCCTTGTACATTTGTGTAGCTTGCAATCACCACAGTAATGTCTCTGAACATCTGAGATGTGGGCGTTGTGAGACAGGCATGGTATCAAGAGAGACACAGACTCAAGGCTAACCGTTTAAAAACCTTTAATAAGAAACTAGTAGGGTTGGTGAAATGCCAAACTGGCCCTAACTCTAAAGGGGTAGTTCCCTCAACTGATGTTTCTAAGGGGAGTTGAGGTCTCTAAATCCAAAAACAAAGTCTGTCTGTGTCAAAACTTTGCTTGCCCTCACTCTTGAAACAAATGTGGTGTTGGGTCTACCTAAAAGAAATAAAGATGGTGTTTCAAAAGGAAGTATAAAACTAGGCAAGATTTAGGTGGTCTACCATAGATAAACTGAAAAGTAACCAGGTTCAGCTTTGCTGGTTCAAAAACAGTTCAGCTTGAAAGGGAGCCCTTGGATCTTCCGGGCATGGCTCTTGTAACAAAACAGAAAAGTTGACCAAAAGTTATCTTAGTGTTCCCTTCCCCAAGCTTTTTACAGTCTATAGTTCTTATGGGCCTCGCAGGGTTCCCTTCCCCAAGCCTATGCCCCTCTGATTCAAAAAGGCTCACAATTACTTAACTCACAATTCAGATGGGCGTCTCAAGGTTCCCTTCCCCAAGCTCAGGCCCCTTCTGGTTCCAAAAGAGAATTCACAGTTCACAGTTGCAGGCCTCTCAGGGTTCTTTTCCCCCCAAGTATAGGCCTCTCCCCATTCAACAAAAGAAAAAGACAGTTCTATTTAGGCCTTTCAGGGTTCCATTCGCTAAGTCTAAGCCTCTCTTGTCTCAAATGAAGATTCACAAGTACTTTCACAGTTTCCTTTGAGCCTCTCAGAGATCCTTTCCCCAAGCCTTGTCCCTTTTCCTTCTAAAAATGTCTTTCACAATTTTACGTGGTCCTCTCAGGGTTCCCATCCCCAGGCCTAGGCCCTTCTTCTCTTAAACAAAGGTTCACACAAAAGTTTGTGTTGTCAGAATGTACCTCTCACATCACAGTTCTTTCACAGGGCAGAATCAGAGACTTTCGAGAACTCAGGGCTTTTGCTCCTCCCACGTGTAAGCACTCTGATTTTTGGCCCCTCTCCTTACATTCTGTTTTCTTCGACTTTGCAGTGCCTGTTGTACACTTTTACTACTTTGCCGTGCCTCTTAGACCCTTCTTTTACTTTGCTGTGCCTCTTGCACACTCATCTTTTTTTACTTTGCTGTGCCTCTTACACACTTTTTTTACTTCGCCATGCCTCTTGCACACTACTTATCCTTTCCTTTCTTTCTGTCGGGTTGCTCACGCCCTTTCTTTTTTTCCTATCCACAATTCACTGTTTATGCTTTTTCTGCTTTCAAGCCACTAGTCCACTTTCTTTCTCTTAATTTCTCTCACTTTTTAATTATCATGACGCTTGCATCTTCCGCTGCTACTGCTCCTGCTCCAGTCACCCGCACACTATAGAGTTTCTCTCTCTCTCTCTCTCTCTCTCTCTCTCTCATGAAACTCACCGGCAGGCAGTTTCCTAGGGATATATTGATAGAGGTCAGGGTCTCACCACCTGCCCCTCGGAAATCCCTGGGACCGGCACCCTTCCAAAGGGAACAAGCACTGGCCTGGACATGGCCAGCAGGCTGCAATTTTTCCCAATCCGGCTCCTTGAAGACACTGCTCCCTCGCCACGCTGCAGCCCGCTCTACACACTGGGTGAGCGTCCTGGCGTTCCATTCTCCGGTACCTTCACGCTCCAACAGCTGCAGCCTCCTATCTCCTGGCTTCCACAGTCCCTCCAGGAACCTGAGCTCACTCTGTTTCCTCTGGCAAAACTAGTCTGGGAACAAGAAGGAATCCCCTGCTGCACTCAGCCATCCAGCCTCCCTTCTGCTCTCTCAACTGCTTCTTCTTGCACTGCTGAATGCCCCACCTTTTATACACCTGAGGCCAGTTAATATGTTTCAGGTGTGAGTCTTTGGCCTCCTTTACCTGACTCTCATTGGACCAATGAGTAGGACATGCTCCAGGTTTTGCTCACCCTGATCAATATAAGGTTCTTTGTGTAACTCTTCTCTTAATTGCTTGCCCCTTATTGTCTGCTTTGAGTAGTAACAATGGGATTTGGTATTCTGTAAAAGAGGTTTCTAGAGCCCCTACTGATATTTCATGAGATGACATTTCCCCAAAGGTCTCATATATCGGGTTCTCTTTGGGCATTTTCCTCAGCTCGGGTTCCCTGGATGTTTTGTTTTCTAGACTTCCCAGATTTGTATCTTCCTTGGTCATTAAACTGTTGGAACCTGATGTATCTTTTACATATTTTCTTTTCCCCTGGAATGAATTTGCGAGTAGTTTCTCCAGCGACAGGGTTTTGTACTTCCCATACCAAGGGAGATGGGAGGTTAATATGGTATCAAATTCAGATGTTGCAGGATTTGGGTCTTCAGGGGGAAGGAGGGGATCGGATGGTCTATCTGAGATTTACCCAACCCACCTGGGTTTTTAGTGGTTCCTTTAAAAGGGAACTTCCACATGTTCGCATATATAAGGGTCCCCAGTATTCCCTCTCAGTGAATACCTTTTGGAAGGGAAGAGAAATTGAGCAAAGCAAATTGTGGCTCATCTCCACAAGGTATAAGGGGAAGATCTCTATACCCTGCTTTTTATGCAACACCACATAGATGGCTGAGGTAGCAAAATAATCCATCTGTAAGTCTAATGGTATCACAATCTTATCTCTTCTTGGAATTATATAGTTGCGAGGACATCAGGGGTAATAGCTATTGCCCTCTACAGTTTCTCATTCAGGGGGGATTGCCTGGGGCCTCGAAGGATGAAACGTAACCCCCATTCTAAAGTTGGAGTCTCCTCTGAGATTCTGGTCTTCATTTTGGTACGGTCCCCAATTATTTTCAATTGAGTAACATCCCATTCTGGTACCATATGTAAGAAACAGATGGTGGCAACAGTAAAGACAGACACAAGTGATCACAGTTCAAGGGTGTTTATTAAACTGTATAGGTAGGTTGGAAAAACGCCTACTCTAAACCTAAATCTAAGATGGGAGCAAGCTTTGACCATCAAACAATAATAATTCAGTCCAAGTGGTGTATTGTTAAAATAAAAGGGGCCAATACTAAAAAAAAAACTATTGCCAATCCTTACACTAAATACAAAAAGAAGTCTGGGATAATGTTCTTAAGAAAGAAGGAAGTGTTCACAAATAATAAGTCACAATGCAGTAGTCAGGGTCTCCCTTCCCCAAATTTCAACACGGGAGAAGGTAGGATTCTGAAGCACAGCACACGCTCAAGCTTTTCCAGCACGAGCCAACATTTCGTCTCTCAGCAATCAGGGTCTTTGGTGGTTAAGTTTTTTTCTACAAAAAGTCTCTTTCCTCCGAGGACCTGATGGGTTTTCAAATAAATAAAAGTTTCTTCCAGCAAGCACATTGCATGATGCCTTTCACACCTGGATCCCCCACTTCCCGGCCCAGGTCCACAAAAAGTTCTTAATGATATCAGGACCTTCGGTAGTTATGTTTTCTTGCTTCCGACAGCCTGACAGGTTCGAAGTACAAAACAAAAGTTCAACAGAAAGTTCTAGAGTTCTTCTCTGGTTGTACTTGAGTGATAGCTCTTCAACCCTGTGTACCCCTCTTCTGTGCTCAGACCCCTCTCGAATATCAGCTTCTCTCTGTCGGGTTCACTCTGGCATGACATGCATTCAAAGACTTTCCCTGTTGCACTTTTCTTTGTTGCATTCACGGGTCGGTGGGTGTTGGCTTCTCACCCTTGGAAACCCCCTCTCCCGGGCTCAGATCCTACTCGACTATCCGCCTCCCTCCTCCGGGTTCATTATGGCTTTCAATGCAATTTTCTATGTGACATTCACAAATCTTAATGTCTTTTTAAACAGTTCACTGTGGACATCCCTCTGCCAGTTTCACACTTGTCAACACACTGTATATTGGGACTTTTTCCCCTGTTTATCGGCATCCCTCCTTCGGGTTCACTCTTGCCAACTTTGTCAATTAGTTCTCCTGATGCGGTATTCAGCTGCCTTAGCTTCACAATCTTCTGTCGTTTAAAGACTTTCGACTGTAGAGGGGATTTTACTGTACCCCTGTATGACCACTTTGACTCCCTTTCCGCCTTTCCCAAGCCCTTATGGTAACGGTAGTTTCAACCATTGAGTTTCCTGAGTGAGCACCCACGTGGTGCCGGACTCCACTGTTGCTTGTTTTCCCCCTTTTAGTATCAATAGTTCTTTATGCTCTTTCACAATTCAATTAGGCATTTGCTATTTTCGATCAACACAGTTCGGTTTCTTATCGGCTCTCCCCTCGACTCACTCAAGGGCAGGAAAACAGGAAGGCGCCAACAGATTAAGGTGATTGACAGGTGGGCAGGGCTTAGCCAAGTGACCTAGATCCACTTGCACCTGCTCACCAACTTCAAGGGAAAGAGGCTGGAGGGCTGCTTAACTACTGGAAAAGGGTGGGAAAACAGGAAGGCGCCAACAGATTAAGGTGATTGACAGGTGTGCGGGGCTTAGGCCAAGTTACCTAGATCCACTTGCACCTGCTCACCAACTGCAAGGGAAAGAGGCTAGAAGGCTGCTTAAGTAGGGAAAAGCGGTGGAAAACCAGGAAGGTGCCAACAGTTTAAGGTTATTGACAGTTGGGCAGGGCTTAGGCCAGGTGCTCTAGATCCACTTGAATTTGCTCACCAACTGCAAAGGAAAGAGGCTGGAGGGTCGCTTAAGTAGGGAAAATGGGTGGGAAAACAGGAAGGCACCAACAGTTTAAGTTGATTAACAGGTGGGCAGGGCTTAGGCCAAGTGACATAGATCCACTTGCACCTGCTCACCAACTGCAAAGGAAAGAGGCCGGGGGCCTGCTTAAGCAGAAAAAAAAGGGGGCGGGGACAGGAAGGCACCATCAGTTTAAGGAGATGGTAATGGATGTTCTGAATGTGGTGGGTGGGGGGAGTTTGACGTTTTCAAACTCACTGGTTTGCATGTCAAACAGACCTTCTTGTGCAAAATCACATCCCCCTATTTATTTTAGTACTCTTTCTGCTACGTCTGCTGGAGGCTACAGTTTGTGGGAAGCTGTAGACCAGCTTCTTCTAGTGTTGAAAGCTTTGGTTTTCTTGTACTTGTGGGAATGTAACCATGATTGCAGGGTCGCCTACCCCAATTTCCTCCTTCCTTCCTAGTGTATCCAATGTATGTATCCAGAGGGACCCTCTTCTGCCCAGGGACACACAGAAGACCAAAGCCTATGGTACAGCCTTTCTTTCTCTCCCCTGCCCACTTTCCTTCAGTGGCAGGAGGTGATATCTGACTTGCATGCACTGTGCTGGATGAGTAATGCTTCCTGAGTGATGGACATTTCTGGGACTTTATTCCTGAGATGGAACATTCCTTTATGTCATTTTGGGGATATAGTACTTATTGCATGACTTGTAATATCTGTTCAATGTAATTCCAGCTTATCAAAAATTCTTCCGGTTAAGGTGTTACTGTTGAGAATCTGAGGTGATATGTCTCACATATTGTATCTGTGTACTGGCTACTAAATAACCTTTGTAGTGATGCTCTTCATGGTCTTTAGGTTTGTCCTGTTTTGGTCAAAAAACAATTGACTGTGCAGTCACCTTTGAAAGGATTTCAGTGAGGTGTCCACTAGATATATCACTACTGGTTGGGTCTGATAGATCAGTCTGCTCTGCATACAACATACTTCACCGTTCTGCTGGACTGGCTGCTTGCTGTTCCCCCGAGTCTTACAGAAAAACAGACACCCCCCTGTCCAGTCCCCCTGCACTTACCTGCTGGCCTACATGCACTGCCGTCTGCCTTCCGTGCACTATTGGGGGGTGATTCCCCTTGGAGTCCCAGCCTTCCTTGCACTAAACTCAGGGCCCTGCTGCTGTGAGTGCATTTCTCCCTGCACCCTCTCCCCTGCACTTTTTGTCTGCGCACTTGCACGATCTAAATGATATTATGCCCAGTAAGATCTTTTGTCTTGCCCACCCTTGCTCCCCCTCCCTTGCCTGGTTTATTTATTTTGTTATTTATATAGCGCACCTAACCCAAGGGCATCTAGGCGATTTTATTACAGCTGGTGTTACAGTTGTTTACATGGTTACGTCTGTACAAGATCACAAGCACATATTACGCTTTGAAACACATTGTGAATAGGTGCATTATAAATAACATATCAATGAATCAATCTACATGGCCTCCTGCCTTACCCCTGTCCTGGTTCTTGAGATCACAGCTGGGACTCATTCAGGGTCTGTTGGGCTCATCTGGAAGTATGAAGTGAGCCACAGATACATTTTGAACTACCCTTATCTACTGGAGTAATTAGTAGAGAAACTGTGATTTCACTGATTTGATTTCTACCTTTAAAGTGTTATCGTCATAGTAACGGGTATGCTCAATTGATACCTTAGTCAGAAGACCTGGTCCCTCGTTGGACCCTTGTGATTGGGTCCCAGGTTCTTTCCCTGGCTGAATTCAGAATACCCAAGGCATAATTTTGTTTGCCCCAAAAGAAGCCATTTCTTTATGTGATGTGGGCTATTGCTGCTCTTTATGAGTCTCTACAGTTGTTGAGAAAAGTGTACTCTCTGCATTATAGGCTGGCTTTCGGAGCCAGGTAAGTTGGGCTAAAGCATGACATGTTACTTCCTTTTTTAGTATGCCAATTAGCTCGGGCAGCACTGTTTGTCCGTCTAACCTTTACCACAGAGGCTGTTTAGGTTTCCTCTATCACAAATTTCATATTCCTTGTATTCAGGACATTTCTTTCAATTTGTGTGTTTTAAGAATTTGGCCTATTTTCCTTTAAACTATGATCCCATTCAAGGATTCAGGGGGAAGGTCCTTGTGCTTGTGTGCCGTTTTTAACTATCATCTCCCTGGGACTTAGAAAGACTTAGAAAGATGTTCTCATGTTGTTTAAAGACGTCCTAGGGTGGATATGGTGAGGGTCCACGGTTGCATCCGTCCATCCCAAGGTAAGTCAAATGTTATTGTGTGTTTTTGCATTTATATTCATGCTCTATTGTGAAGAGGAATGGGCAAAATTACCCTTGCTCCCCCACCGATGACGTATATGATGTAGAAGAGTTACCGAAGACATTGTGACCATCCATATTATTTCTCACCAATCCCCAGTGCTCCAACCATTGACAAGTGCATCGAGAGGTACCAACTCAGCCAAACTTACAGACCAAGGGCGGTACAGACCCTACCTAGAGTGGATGAAGACCCTCAGGCGGCAAATGAGGAGACTTCAATTGACAGCATCGACTAAAGTGCCAAGAGGCCACGTTACTGACATTGTTAGAGACACCACGATTTAGCAGCATTAGACAAGAAGCACATGTGCCAGCCACACAATAAAACATACACACATTAGAGTACACGAGGAACACGGATGCGCAGCTCTGTAGTTAGAGGACAGACACATAAACATACTGTCATTGCTTTATTATTTTGTCACTAGTTTAACTGCAGCAACGCAGAAACCGCAAGAAGCGGGATCCTTACTGAATGCTTGCAGATGATTATATGTAAATTAACCTTCTGGAACTGCAAGAGCACCCATGGTACCGGACAGTCCAGTGTGATTAACATATGGAGAATATAGAGTAGCACAAACGTAGAGAAGGCATGCTATGGCTTCCAAAATCACAGCAGGCCACAGACCCCTGCCGAGAGCTGAGCTGAGCTGAATTCAGGCAGCACAGGATTGCAAACATGTGAAACAAAGCTGACTGCCAAGGCCAGAGATACGAGTGGCATTCCATTCCCTGAACGACAGACACGCCAGCTGCAGTAAAACAAATAATTATTCAATATTCAGAGCTCAGAAGGGGCTCATACACGGTCTCTAGACACGTGACTCGCCAGGCTTGGATGATGAATTGAAACCGGCACTGGGAAGAAAAGCGATCTCACGTCACCAGATAGAAGCTTGCAACAAAGTTGTTACAGCAAGAAGACAAGAGTTGCATGATATGAATGACGCTCTCATAGATTATGGTGGAGCACACATGTTACAATGTAGACATATAGTTATACCTATTACCTTGAAAGGTACACCTGTAATGCTCACCTGGTATCCACGGGGATGTCACTCAGCCTGTTCTGACCTCTTACGACCTCAAACCCTTCCCTGGAGTCTACTCGACTGGAGACTGGGCCTGAAACACAGGATTGGTAGAGTTTAACTCCCTATTGTCTCTGTGTGCTTGAACCCCTTCTTCCCCGGGGTCCAACCCTTCCCTTTGATCCACAGCTCACCTTGTTTTCTTGGAAAGTGTGCTCTCCGTCCTGCTTTCAGCGCAGGGCGCATTGATTGATGCAGGCTCGTTGCTGCCTAGTTACTACACTGGCAAGAGTCCGACAGGTAAGTATAATGAGCCTTTTGAACAGTTCTCCAACTTCATTCCTTTCCTTCCTTTGATGATCGCCGGCGTCCGGGGATGGCGACGTGCTGCTGAGATGAGTAGCAGTGAAGGTGAGTGGGAGCACGATGCGTGATGCGACCCTTTCGTATTTGTATTGAACTGAGTTCTTTTTCTGTGTCTTTTAGGTGCCGCAACATTTTCAGCATGGATGCCGGTAATGAAGAAGAAATGCGGTGAGTAAGCGCGGTATGCGGCGCCTCTAGATGTTTCCACACTAACCTGGAGTGTCTTTTCCCGCTTGCAGATGGATGAGAAGTTCCGGAGACAGAGTTCCCCCAGAGCGGCTGGGAGTCAGGTAAGCGTTTGAAGCTCATACACTCTTTAAAAATGAGCGAAGATTTGCTGAATGCTTACTAATGCCTTTTTTGTTCTTTTCCCTTTTCCTTAGGAAGCGGCGTGCCGGGATGGGAATGACACCGCCGAAGATGCCCCCAGAACAGAAGGAGCTATAAATGATGGGCAGAAGCGCCGCAAGGTAAGGCTGTTCCTAACGGTGTTCTTGTTCTTGCAGGAGCTGAGCGCAGAAGAAAGATGCAGGCCTACTGGAGACCGATCCGAACACGGTGAGTGTTACGCTGCAGGTGCAGAAAACGCAAAGCATGTTTCTCAGCCTGGGCGTGGCTTAAATAGTCTCTGGGTATCCCAGGTGTCTCTGGGCTGAACCACACCCAAAAGACTAGACTGCACATGCAGTTCTGGGAACCGAAATATGTGGGGGCATCCATCTTGTCCCCATCAATGCACTACAAGTCCAATCCCCAATGTTATCCTATGGGAGTGAGTGAGTCTGGTGCCACAAGCGCCAAGTCTGACTTCAAGTGGGTCTTTGGAGGGATGAAGAGGCCCTTGAGGGCCATGTAGGTGATCGTGGCCTGGCTTCAGCCTGACATCTTGGAGGGCTGGGGACATGAGGGGCAGGAATCATGACAACACCTCACGCTAAGAACCATTTGAGATCCCAGGCCTCGGGGTGGCAGCTCTAGCCAATCACAGTTCAGGGCCCTGGGGGTGGGTAGCAAGGGGCAAAAACCAATGGTAAGACCCTCACACTGCAACATTGCATAGAATTAGATAATTGGAGACGGGCCAGTCCAGCCACCTGACATGCGAGAACCAGTGAACTAACGTATAGGGTCCGCTATAGGTGGACTACCACTCAATACCCCATTGCATGCCACAATAGGTTTGCTGCAGAAGGGCCGAGGTTGTGATGCCGGCGTGACACAACAGACTCACAAAACTGGCCTGCGAGCCAGGGAACACCTTAACGTCCACAGATTGTTCTTCTTTCTTTGTATTGATGCCAGTTGGTTTTGGCTGTAGTAAATCACAGTTGAACTTGGTGTCTGTCTGGGCCTGCGTTCCTTTTGGCGAGGGAAGGTGTTGGCCCTTCCATGAGTTCTGAGTCCGCAAACTCCTAGTAGCCCTAGAACCTACCTGGAGTTTGTCCCAACAAGCTGGTAGCCAGAGGATGGTTACCTGCACCAGCCCAGCACTAAGTGGACTCCTTCGCTGCAGAACCCGAGAGGCTATGGGACCCTCGCATATTTCGAGAAGATGGATATACACGTGCCCATTTAAAGGTTGGCGGAAGCCGTTTTGGAAATCATCCCACCCGAGTTCGGCGAGCTGTCCAAACAGACCAGAATGGCGAGCACCTTGATGGGGAGTTGGCAGCCAAGCAGTGTCAGCATAACACAGAACGTAAGTATTGGTCCAGGCGGTTAGGCAGAATTATATGCAGTGCCCTTTGGGAACACCACACACAATTAAGACTATAAGTGACAGTACAAATTCACCTTTGGTACAAGCCGGTACTACACAGTAAAAGTGGTAGTGATGACTGAGCAGCCAGACTTATCTCAAGAGCAAGTGAGCAGTATCAATAGTTACACAAAGGACAGCAATTACTATGATTCAAACAAACACTGACTCAAGGTTTCTGAGTAAAAGAATATACATTTATTTACACATCAGTTGTATAACATTTCACTAAAGTAAAGCAGTTTAAAAAATCACACTCTTAATACACCACACCACTCCCAATAGGTTCCAGACAAGTTAAGCTCACAAATGAAGTGGGAGCAAAATGGCACACCAGAAGTTTAATAGGATAAAAGTCTTTTGCTCAAGATCACACAGCTTAGGGTAGTTCGCGGTTAAGTCTTTGCCAAGAGTTCCGGACGAAGTTGGTCGGCAGAAAAGTTTGTTTAAAGAGTAGAGAAGGACAAGCCCTCGGATTGGAGAAAGATTTCATACACTTTCACCGCAGCTGAACGAAACGAACAACCGGATTTGCACAGTACCTTTAAATGGAGATGAAGCTGTAGCTGAGGCGGACGTTCCTGGCAGTTCCTGCAGGCTCACAGTTCCTGAAGCGAGTGTTGGTCTGACATGAAGTAGGAAGACTGGAGGGTCCTGCACTGCCCAGGGAAGAAACCAGCAGCAGAGCAAAGCAACGAATAAAAGGTGCACTCCTTAAAACCCAAGCAGGGTGCAACCTTCCTGGCTATCCGGCCCACTGTAGCTCTGTACAGCAAATTCGACCAGAGGAGGGAGTCCTGGCTTGCAGTTTGGGTGAACTGGTTGGTCCCACCACCTCAGGGGAAGAGGATTCCAGGAGGATATTCTCTGTCGCTGGAGTTCGAGGATTCGGACCTGCAGCAGGGCTTCACCGGGCGGTTCAGTAATGGTAGGGGTCCTCTTCCATCAGCTCCTCGTCAGTTCTTTCGTTCCAGTGGTGACTCTGCCTTTCCAGAGCCAGAGATCTACTTTTTATGCAGTTTTCCCCCATTCACACAGCCTGGCTGTCAATCACACAGCAGGGTGGCTGTCCCGCTGGGACAGTCACCACAGCCAATCAGTTCAGAGTGTGACATGGGTCTCCAAGGAGACCCTGTGCAGGGAGTCCTAAACCCCTCCCTCACATCATGTAGCCCCCTGACATACAGGCACCTAAGGAGGGCTTCTGCGTAGAAGCCCACTAAAAGATGGTGAACAAAGGAACCAAACCAAAACACGACAAAGACATTTTCAAAAAGAAATGGCGAATAAACCCAGCCGGAACCGAAATAAAATATATATTTAATAACAATATTTAAGATAAACACGGTAGGAAAAATAGGGTAGTTACCACTGCCACCAGCCAACTCTTGATGAAAAGGGAGCGAAACAACGCTCCAATAGAAACAGACAAAAAGGGATAAGTATTAACCCTTTCCAGTACTCTATGTAAGATAGGGTGTACTAGGTCTGTGGTTTTACGGAGGCTACTAAAGTTAATGGCAACTTTATATGTTCTGGGAGACAGTAGTCAGTTCCAGAAAATGGAGTCTGAGTTGGGAAGTCTAAAAGACAACCCTGTGTCACTGCACAGAAGGTGCTGTGTAACACACTGTAAAAAGATGATGCCTGTGGAGTAGGTGAGGCTCCACAGTCTATGAACACAAAAATGTTAAACACACACAGCAAAACACATGTAAGAGTGGGAAAAAGGGCTCACACTGTTACCAGGTGAAAAGAAAATCCTAAAAATCCAGCAAAGCTGCTGAGGGACTCGGTAGGTAAGGGAAATTACCCATTCTGGAGAATTCTCCCTAACACAGACCAGCAGCAATTGTGGGTGTGAGGGAGGGCATTGAGTATTGTGGGGTGTTGTTTAGCAGTGTCAAGTATTGACAGACCATGGTCTAGTAGTGTCAGAGTATTGTCTAATATTGTTCCATTGAGTAGGAACAAGGAGCGAAGGTAGAAGTCTCTTTTCTATGTTCAAGGGCACATTCGGCCTTCGAGACAAAGGATTTTGATGAATAAGGCTCCTAACTCGAAAGGCGTGGATGATAGAAGTTTTGCAAATTAAAGTATTCCTGTGAATTGGGGCGTTTTAGCTCGGGTCATGGATGATGGCATTCTCGTGAGGGTTAGCTGGAGCTATACTAGATTGCAGAAGGTGAATCGACTGGTTAAGTCTCCTGGAGAGAGGCGTTTCACAAGTTAAGTGATGCAACGGGTGCAGTTCAATCACAAGAGAACATTAGGATACTCTGCATGGAGAGCAGGAAGACAGCTTTGGGGTTTGTGTGGGGTTGGAGTAACGGGTTGTTGTTGTGTGTGAGCAAAAACCAAGAGGTGATGGCTGGAAGGTTTAGAATGAATCTTAACCACTGGCAATGCTCTGGGCAGCCCTCCAGACCACTGTTCTTCGCCTGCCAAGCCATTACAGAAGGGGAAAGACCATATGCAAATCATGCTTGGTCCCACCCCAAAAGGGGCAATCCAGCCCGAATTGCTATGCCACATCCCTTCTGCACGAGACCACAAGCATCCCCAAACATGTTTTGCCCTTGTTGGGGCTCATAGTGTGAGGAGTAGCTTGGGTCTCTAGGCCCAGCAGGCACGGGACCCACGTCTGGGCATACCCGTCCCACTCGGAATGACAAAGCAAAAACAAAGAGGTGATGGCTGGAAGGTTTAGAATGAATCTTAACCACTGGCAATGCTCTGGGCAACCCTCCAGACCACCGTTCTTCACCTGCCAAGCCATTACATAAGGGGAAAGACCATATGCAAATCAGGCTTGGCCCCACCCCAAAAGGGGCAATCCAGCCCGAACTGGTAGGCCACATCCCTTCTGCACGAGACCACAAGCATCACCAAACATGTTTTGCCGTTGTTGGGGCTCATCAGTGAGGAGTAGCTTGGGTCTCTAGGCCCAGCAGGCACAGGACCCACGTCTGGGCATACCCGTCCCACTCGGGGTGACAAAGCAAAAACAAAGAGGTGATGGCTGGTAGGTTTAGAATGAATCTTAACCACTGGCAATGCTCTGGGCAACCCTCCAGACCACCGTTCTCCGCCTGCCAAGCCATTACAGAAGGGGAAAGACCATATGCAAATAAGGCTTGCCCCCACCCCAAAAGGGGCAATCCAGCCCGAACTGCTAGGCCACATCCCTTCTCCACGAGACCACAAGCATCCCCAAACATGTTTCACCCTTGTTGGGGCTCATCAGTGAGGAGTAGTTTGGGTCTCTAGGCCCAGCAGGCACGGGACCCATGTCTGGGCATACCCGTCCCACTCGGGGTGACAAAGCAAAAACAAAGAGGTGATGGCTGGAAGGTTTAGAATGAATCTTAACCACTGGCAATGCTCTGGGCAACCCTACAGACCACCATTCTTCGCCTGCCAAGCCATTGCAGAAGGGGAAAGACCATATGCAAATCAGGCTTGGCCCCACCCTAAAAGGGGCAATCCAGCCCGAACTGCTAGGCCACATCCCTTCTGCACGAGACTACAAGCATCCCCAAACATGTTTCGCCCTTGTTGGGGCTCATCAGTGAGGAGTAGCTTGGGTCTCTAGGCCCAGCAGGCACGGGACCCACGTCTGGGCATACCCGTCCCACTCGGGGTGACCAAGCAAAAACAAAGAGGTGATGGCTGGAAGGTTTAGAATGAATCTTAACCACTGGCAATGCTCTGGACAACCCTCCAGACCACTGTTCTTCGCCTGCCAAGCCATTACAGAAGGGGAAAGACCATATGCAAATCAGGCTTGGCCCCACCCCAAAAGGGGCCATCCAGCCCGAACTGCTAGGTCACATCCCTTCTGCACGAGACCACAAGCATCCCCAAACTTGTTTCGCCCTTGTTGGGGCTCATCAGTGAGGAGTTGCTTGGGTCTCTAGGCCCAGCAGGCACGGGACCCACGTCTGGGCATACCCGTCCCACTCGGGGTGACAAAGCAAAAACAAAGAGGTGATGGCTGGAAGGTTTAGAATGAATTTTAACCACTGGCAGTGCTCTGGGCAACCCTCCAGGCCACTGTTCTTCGCCTGCCAAGCCATTACAAAAGGGGAAAGACCATATGCAAATCAGGCTTGGACCCACCCCAAAAGGGGCAATCCAGCCCGAACTGCTAAGCCACATCCCTTCTGCACGAGACCACAAGCATCCCCAACCATGTTTCGCCCTTGTTGGGGCTCATCAGTGAGGAGTAGCTTGGGTCTCTAGGCCCAGTAGGCACGGGACCCACGTCTGGGCATACCAGTCCCACTCGGGGTGACAAAGCAAAAACAAAGAGGTGATGGCTGGAAGGTTTAGAATGAATCTTAACGACTGGCAATGCTCTGGGCAACCATCCAGACCACCGTTCTTCGCCTGCCAAGCCATTACAGAAGGGGAAAGACCATATGCAAATCAGGCTTGGGCCCACCCCAAAAGGGGCAATCCAGCCCGAACTTCTAGGCCACATCCCTTCTACATGAGACCACAAGCATCCCCAAACTTGTTTCGCCCTTGTTGGGGCTCATCAGTGAGGAGTAGCTTGGGTCTCTAGGCCCAGCAGGCACGGGACCCACGTCTGGGCATACCCGTCCCACTCGGGGTGACAAAGCAAAAACAAAGAGGTGATGGCTGGAAGGTTTAGAATGAATTTTAACCGCTGGCAATGCTCTGGGTAACCCTCCAGACCACTGTTCTTCGCCTGCCAGTCCATTACAGAAGGGGAAAGGACATATGCAAATCAGGCTTGGCCCCACCCCAAAAGGGGCAATCCAGCCCGAACTGCTAGGCCACATCCCTTCTGCACAAGACCACAAATATCCCCAAACATGTTTCGTCCTTGTTGGGGCTCATCAGTGAGGAGTAGCTTGGATCTCTAGGCCCAGCTGGCACGGGACGCACGTCTGGGCATACCCGTCCCACTCGGGGTGACAAAGCAAAAACACAGAGGTGATGGCTGGAAGGTTTAGAATGAATCTTAACCACTAGCAATGCTCTGGGCAACTCTCCAGCCCACCGTTCTTCACCTGCTAAGCCATTACAGAAGGGGAAAGACCATATGCAAATCAGGCTTGGCCCCACCCCAAAAGGGGCAATCCAGCCTGAATTGCTAGACCACATCCCTTCTGCACGAGACCACAAGCATCCCCAAACATGTTTTGCCCTTGTTGGGGCTCATCAGTGAGGAGTAGCTTGGGTCTCTAGGCCCAGCAGGCACGGGACCCACGTCTGGGCATACCCGTCCCACTCGGGGTGACAAAGCAAAAACAAAGAGGTGATGGCTGGCAGGTTTAGAATGAATTTTAACCACTGGCAATGCTCTGGGCAACCCTCCAGACCACTGTTCTTCGCCTGCCAAGCCATTACAAAAGGGGAAAGACCATATGCAAATCAGGCTTGGCCCCACCCCAAAAGGGGCAATCCAGCCCGAACTGCTAAGCCACATCCCTTCTGCACGAGACCACAAGCATCCCCAACCATGTTTCGCCCTTGTTGGGGCTCATCAGTGAGGAGTAGCTTGGGTCTCTAGGCCCAGCAGGCACGGGACCCACGTCTGGGCATACCAGTCCCACTCGGGGTGACAAAGCAAAAACAAAGAGGTGATGGCTGGAAGGTTTAGAATGAATCTTAACGACTGGCAATGCTCTGGGCAACCATCCAGACCACCATTCTTCGCCTGCCAAGCCATTACAGAAGGGGAAAGAGCATATGCAAATCAGGCTTGGGCCCACCCCAAAAGGGGCAATCCAGCCCGAACTTCTAGGCCACATCCCTTCTGCATGAGACCACAAGCATCCCCAAACTTGTTTCGCCCTTGTTGGGGCTCATCAGTGAGGAGTAGCTTGGGTCTCTAGGCCCAGCAGGCACGGGACCCACGTCTGGGCATACCCATCCCACTCGGGGTGACAAAGCAAAAACAAAGAGGTGATGGCTGGAAGGTTTAGAATGAATTTTAACCGCTGGCAATGCTCTGGGCAACCCTCCAGACCACTGTTCTTCGCCTGCCAGTCCATTACAGAAGGGGAAAGGACATATGCACATCAGGCTTGGCCCCACCCCAAAAGGGGCAATCCAGCCCGAACTGCTAGGCCACATCCCTTCTGCACAAGACCACAAATATCCCCAAACATGTTTCGTCCTTGTTGGGGCTCATCAGTGAGGAGTAGCTTGGGTCTCTAGGCCCAGCAGGCACGGGACCCACGTCTGGGCATACCCGTCCCACTCGGGGTGACAAAGCAAAAACACAGAGGTGATGGCTGGAAGGTTTAGAATGAATCTTAACCACTAGCAATGCTCTGGGCAACGCTCCAGCCCACCGTTCTTCACCTGCTAAGCCATTACAGAAGGGGAAAGACCATATGCAAATCAGGCTTGGCCCCACCCCAAAAGGGGCAATCCAGCCCGAATTGCTAGACCACATCCCTTCTGTACGAGACCACAAGCATCCCCAAACATGTTTCGTCCTTGTTGGGGCTCAACAGTGAGGAGTAGCTTGGGTCTCTAGGCCCAGCAGGCATGGGACCCACGTCTGGGCATACCCGTCCCACTCGGGGTGACAAAGCAAAAACAAAGAGGTGATGGCTGGAAGGTTTAGAATGAATCTTAACCACTAGCAATGCTCTGGGCAACGCTCCAGCCCACCGTTCTTCACCTGCTAAGCCATTACAGAAGGGGAAAGACCATATGCAAATCAGGCTTGGCCCCACCCCAAAAGGGGCAATCCAGCCCGAATTGCTAGACCACATCCCTTCTGCACCAGACCACAAGCATCACCAAACATGTTTCGCCGTTGTTGGGGCTCATCAGTGAGGAGTAGCTTGGGTCTCTAGGCCCAGCAGGCACGGGACCCACGTCTGGGCATACCAGGCCCACTCGGGGTGACAAAGCAAAAACAAAGAGGTGATGGCTGGAAGGTTTAGAATGAATCTTAACCACTGGCAATGCTCTGGGCAACCCTCCAGACCACCGTTCTTCACCTGCCAAGTCATTATAGAAGGGGAAAGACCATATGCAAATCAGGCTTGGCCCCACCCCAAAAGGGGCAATCCAGCCCGAACTGCTAGGCCACATCCCTTCTGCACCGGACCACAAGCATCCCCAAATATGTTGTTGTGTGTGCACAATCATTCATTTACCTGTATTGTGAACTTAGCTTGGTGATGTCACAGTTTGGTTGGTGCATAGGACGGAGAGTTTTAACGGTAAGGAGCTAGCATTTTGAACTTGGGATTGTCATACGAGGTGAACCAGTGGCGGTGCGCAGAAGGCGCATGTGCAGGATTGTGGTTAAGTGTCTGAGGAGGCAGTGATTGTAAAGGTGGGCGCCTGATAAGGTCCAGAACCAGAGAGGCTCGTAGAAATTGAAAAGCACTATTGTTTTTTTCTAACCCCTTTTTTTTAACAGCGGATTATCGAAACCCTCAACTTGAGGTCAGGTAAATGCTATTCAAATGTTTCAGGGCATTAGCGGGGTAGTCACCTCCCGTCAGCACTTGTTTAAAACGTTACCTCCTTATAAAGAAAAGCTTTGTAAGTATAGTATTCAATGGTCCAAAAGTACAGAAGGTAAATTAAGAAAACCATGGCCACCTTACAGCGGTTTCTCCAAAGACGTGCAGCAGTCGCTATTGACACACATACAGGGCGCGTATAAAGGGAAGAAATTGACTAAATGCATGGTCATATTCGAGTTGCAATGCATGTTTCAGGATGGAGAGGGGGACACCGCGAGGCGTCAGTGTATGCTGAGCCCGCAGGAGACGAAGGGGAAAGAGACCCATCCCTCCGCACCTCCCCCTGCCCATCCAAGTGTAGTATCTAATGACACAGATGATGAACAGGGGATTTATCCGATGAGATAACTGAGGGCAACAGAGGGGTATTCAAATCCGTCATATAAGCCACCACCATACACTAACAAGGACATGCAGAAGGGTATAGGACAGTGAGCAAGTAGCGAAGGGGCGAGCAGCGAGGCAGAGCAGTGCACAAAGGAGGAGTTTGGGAACTTAAGCACAAGCAAATGGATAGCTGCACAGGTGCTTTTGAAGCTTAAGGGGACGACAGATGGGGAGGCAGAAGGGGTAACTGAGGCTATCCAGAAACTGGAGAGGAACAGCGGAGCGGCCAACTGAGCAGAATTGATAGAAGAGGAAGACAGAAAGGAGAGGGACAGGAAGGTGAGACTGTAGCGGGAAGACAGAGACGGAGGAGAAGGGTAGAAAGGGATCTCAAGGAAAGGAAGAGAGCCGGAAGAGAGATGAGGGAGGAAAGGGAGAGAGAACTGGGAAGGCAAAGAGGTGAAGAGAGATTTCAGAGCAAGAAAAACACAAGTTAGCAGAGAGGGAACAGAAGAAGTTGCAGCTGCATAGACTGGCAAGTGAATGAGCACGTAAGGAGGAAGATGAACGAGCAATAAGGGCGGTAAAGACGCAGCCATTGCTACAGCGGGAAAGTACTAGGACCAGGGAGGATGGAAGGGCGGAGCTGGAAAGCAAGTGTTCACGAGGCAGGAGCACAGCCGAGGGAAGCAGGATGAGCCTAGGGGGATGGACAGGAAGCAGAAGGTATAACTTAGTGGATAGCACAAGGCATAACGCAGACTCAATATCGAGGAGATTAATTCTTGCTGATGATTTTTGTAGCAACATGGATACAGAATCTGACAATGATAACACGCACTGTGGGGACGAGGGGAGGACCATGGGGAGTCACAGCCCACAGGGACAGACAAATCAGTGTCATGGGAAACTCAAGCAGATAGACATAAAAAAGGAGGGGTCGGCTTAGGGGAACTGTAACGCTCACCTGATTCCCGTAGAGGCGCCGGTCTTGACTGGGCGTATACCGTATCTTCAAAGGTGATGTGTAACGCACGGCTGGCTCTTTGGGCTGGACCTCTGTGCACTGTATGTCTGACTCGAAGGGTAAGATGTCTGCAGATAGAAAATATGGGATTAAGGAACTGGGTTATTGAATGTCTCTCTCTTCTTCCCTTTCTCTTCTCCTGTAGAACCCCAAAGGTTAACGCTCTCACCTTAGGTAAGTGAACGCCGTGCTCTCCATCTGCCTCGGGGCAGGGTGCTGTAACCAGTTTCTTCACTGGATAAGGGGAGCAGGCCTCTTGACTTCAGAGGACTGCTGTCCGTCGTTTACTGCACAAACGGTAAGTTTTGAGTAATTCTAATGTCTTTAAAGTCTTTAGTAATGATGTTTCTTGTTTTGCAGGGTTCCGGCGATGGCGGATGACGGGCTGAAGTGAGTTGAAGATGGAGCCCGTGTGATGAATAGAAGCGCCTGGAAGCACGTAAGTAAGCGCTTGTTGCCTGCTTCACGATGCGCTCTAACTGTCTTTTTATTTTGCAGGTACAAGTTCGGAGCGGCTGCAGGGTGCCGGAATACCCACTGGGTTAGATGTGGAAAGGAGTAATGGCACGTGAGTATTAAAGTTCCCCAATGTCTTTAAACGCACCTTGTTTTGTCTTTCAGATGCGGGATGCAGCGCCGAAGGCCTCCGGAGCGTGCGAAGAGTTGGTAAGCTTTTGTCTTTCAGATGCCGGAATGCAGTGTGAGGCGTTGGTGACAGCCGATGGACCAGGTAAGTGAAGAGCTGTCACTGAAGACCGTAATGCTAACCTGTTCTTTCTTGTCTTTATAGGTGTTGCTGAAGACTGGATTCAGGATGGTAAGCCTTTTTCCTTAGGCCCAGGATCAGATGCAGAAGACACGATGAGCGTTCTGCTGCAGAGGATGCAGAATAACGCAAAGCAAGATTCATCCATCGGGTGTGGTTTAAATAGCCTCCTGTAGTGCTTAGGTGTCTCCTTCCACAGCCACGCCTAGGTAAGAAAAGAGTTCCTGCTTTCCAGAAGAGTTCCAGTGTTCTGAATCTAGTGAGTGGCTCCTGCCCCACCCAACAGGAAAAGTAGTTCCAAACAGAAGAGGATCAGAGGCTCAACTGGCAGGCAAGTAAGCAGCATGGTCTGCTGCAGGTAAGTCCACCCAAGCATTATGAGCCCGGCGCTTCCAGCGCTGGGACTGGGCATATTTATGAGCCTGGTGCCACTGGCGCCAGGACTGGGTCCAAAAGGTCCCAATTGGGACTGGTTGGCACTCGGAACCTGGGTTATGGATCTGCTTCCAAGGGAGTTGGGAAAACCCTGACCTTTTGGAAGCAGAGATCATGACAGTACCCCCCCCTCAAGGCCCCTCCCAAACTGGGCTTCTCCGGGGGTTTTGGCTTGTCAGGAAATGTTCGGTGAAATCTTTTGATTAGGCGAGGAGCGTGGACATATTCAGCAGGTTCCCAGGATCTCTCTTGGGGGCCGTAGCCTTTCCAGTCAATTAGGTAAAATAGTTTAGATTTGGAGATCTTGGAGTCCAGAATGCTTTTGACTTCAAACTCGAGTTCTCCATCAACTAGGATAGGTTTTGGAGATTTAGTTAGTCGGGTTTGAGGTTGCACGGGTTTTAATAGAGAGACGTGGAAGACCGGATGTATCTTCATGTGCGGGGGCAAGTCCAACTTGACCGCTACTGGGTTTACTATGGTGGTGATGGAATAGGGACCAAGGTATCTTGGGTTGAATGTGCGTGGCCCTTTTAGAGGTAGATATTTGGTGGATAACCAGACTTGATCCCCTACTTGATATTGAGGGGCTTCCTTCCGATGTGGATCTGCTCCTTTCGTGTATTGTTCTTTAGCCCTTTGAAGGTGAGAAACAGCTTCCTTAAAGGCTTGGGTGATTGTAGAATGCAGGTAGTCTACTGCTGGTGTTTCAAGATCTTGGAGGGGATCCAACTCCGAGGTTCGAGGGTGACTGCCGTACAAAAGAAAAAACAGGGTTTTCCCAGTTCCCGAATGGACAGAGTTATTGTAGGCATATTCGGCTATCCAAAGGATGTCTTTCCAAGTTTTTTCAGTTTGTTGCAGCATGCAGCGTAAATACTGTTCCAGAGTTTGATTGGTCCTCTCGGTTTGTCCGTCGGTCTGAGGGTGGTGACTGGTCGATAGTCTCACATCAATTTGAGCCGACCGACAGCAACTTCGCCAAAAATGAGAAATAAATTGACTACCTCGATCCGAAATTAGAACCGAAGGAAAACCGTGCAGTCGGACGATGTTTTCGAGAAATTCTCGGGCCAGAGTTGCTGCTGTTGGCAAGCCTTTGAGCGGAATGAAATGCGCCATCTTGGAGAATAAGTCCACGATTACTAGAATCGTATTGTATCCGGAGCATGGAGGTAGATCGGTGATGAAGTCCATAGAAAGCGTATGCCAAGGGCGAGGTGGGATGTCAATAGGGCGTAAGAGGCCTGCTGGTCTTTCCTTTTGACTCTTGTTTTGGGCGCATACTCCACAGGACATTATAAAGTCTCTGATATCTTTTTTCCAAGACGGCCACCAGAAGTAGCGCTTGATCTTTTCTGAGGTCTTGGCCATACCGGGATGTCCTTCCATTAAAGAATCGTGATAACAAGAGATTACTTTTTTCTGTAAATCTGTGCTGGGTAGGTATAATCGTTCTTGGAAATACAATAAGTTGTCCTTTACTGCAAAGTCCTTTCCCTGCAGATGCCAATTCTGTATGTCTGCTGGAGTTACAAGTTGCCTGGCTTTATCCTTAACTTCCTCTATGGATTCTGTGGCGATTACACCCAGAATTCTTTGTTCGGGAATGATTGGTACAGGTTTAGGGTTGATCAAGTGTTCTTCCACTCCCATCCGAGAAAGGGCATCAGCTTTACCGTTCTTTGTACCAGGTCGATAGGTAATTATGAAGTCAAACTCGGCAAAGAATAATGCCCAACGGAGTTGTCTAGAGGATTGGGCTTTTGCGATTTTCAAATATTGCAGGTTTCGGTGATCCGTAATCACAGTAACGGTGTGTCGGGCCCCCAGCAGATAATGCCGCCAAGCCTTAAAGGCAGACTTGATAGCCAGAAGTTCCTTGTCAGTAATTGTGTAATTGATTTCAGGAGGCGAGAATTTGCGGGACCAAAATGCCACGGGATGCAACTGATTGGTTACCGGGTCCTTTTGTGATAGAACTGCCCCCATGGCAAGGCTTGAAGCATCAGTTTCCACGATGTAGGGGAGTTCGGGGCGAGGGTGTTTTAAGATTGGTGCAGAGATAAATTTAGTCTTCAAATCCTGGAAAGCTTGTTCCGCCTCGGTAGACCATTCAAAACGTTTGTTTTTCTTTAACAAGGCAGTGATGGGCTGGACTATTCGAGAGAATTCGGGGATAAACCTGCGGTAAAAGTTAGCGAAGCCTAACATGCTTTGCACACCTTTTACGGAGGATGGTGATGGCCATTTGAGAACTGCATCGACCTTCTTTGAATCCATACGCACTCCGCCAGGTGATAATATGAATCCCAAGAATTCAACTTCAGTCACGTTGAAAACACATTTTTCCAACTTAGCGAAAAGTTTGTGTTGACGCAATCTTTCGAGGACCATTTTCACGTGTTTCCGATGTTCAGATTCCGATGAAGAATAAACGAGGATGTCGTCAATGTAAACAACAACACACTCATCTATGAGCTCTCTGAGGACATCGTTCATAAAATATTGAAAGGCGGCCGGGGCATTGCAAAGTCCGAAGGGCATGACCTGATATTCAAATAGCCCATACTTGGTGCAGAAGGCCGTCTTCCATTCATCGCCCTCTTTTACTTGTACCAAGTGGTAAGCTCCTCTAAGATCCAGCTTTGTATATATGCATGCTTTTCTGACTTGGTCCAGGAGTTCAGGGATCAAAGGTAACGGATATCTATTCTTAACGGTGATCTGGTTCAGGGAGCGATAATCTATACAAGTTCTAAGGTCTCCTTCCTTTTTTGGAATGAAGAACAAAGCTGAAGAAGCAGGGGACTTGGAAGGACGAATAAACCCATTTGCCAGGTATTGATCCAGGTATTGTCGAAGGTGAAGGTTCTCAGGCTCGGTGAGGGCATAAATTCTACTACAAGGAGGAGTAGATCCAGGTATCAGGTCTATCTGGCAGTCATAAGACCTATGAGGAGGTAGAGAGTTAGCCTGATCCTTCCGGAAAACATCTTGGTATTCTAGGTATTCGGGAGGTAACTGGGGAGTCTCTGAAGAAATTGCTGCCAGTGCAACACCAGGTGGAGGGTGACAAGTAGAGACACATTCTGGAAACTGGACCGTTCTTGCTCGCCAATCGATCAGAGGATTGTGTTTCTCTAACCAAGGTATTCCTAGAATAATCTGAAACTGAGGGGCCTTGATCACATCGAAAACGATCTTCTCATGGTGTCCATCTTGACTTACTAGCGTCACCTCTTGAGTGGTATGCGTTACTGGCCCGGAGGCTATCTCCGTACCATCCACCGTAGTAATGACGTCCTTTACAGCCTTGGGACAAAGAGTTAGATTCATCCTCAAAACCATTTCATGATCCACATAATTGCCGATGGCACCGCTGTTGACGTAAGCTTCAATTGCATGTAATCGATCCGGATTATCAGGGCTAATGAGGACCATAGGTATCACGAAATGCGAGGTCACGGAACTGGTTTTCACGCTCGGCAAGAGGACCTCTATTCTTGTCGGGCGAGGTCGTTTCCCTGCTCAGAGTTTGTAACTTTGGTAACTGCAGCTCCTACTGCCTTCTTGGCAGGTTTCACCGTACAGTCTCGAAGAAAGTGCCCTGAGTTTCCGCAATAGAGGCATAATTACAACTGTTTTCTCCTTTCCCGCTCCTTTTGTGTTAGAGGACCTTTCAGACCCCCTATTTGCATGGGTTCCCCGGAGTCTACTCCTTTGGAAGGAGTTGGCGGTTTGGAAAATACTCGAGCATCAAACTTGGAATGATCGGCCTTCCTGTTCTGTAGTCTGTGATCTATTTGACTAAGTCTATATAGTCCGAACAATCTTGTGGGGGATTCACTACTTGGGCTAACACATCTTTGAGCTCTCCACGTAGACCTCTATAAAACAGCGTAATCCTTTTGTCCTCAGGCCATTGAGTTTCCACTATCAGTCTGTTGAAAGACGCAATATAAGCCAAAAGGTCTTGATTACCTTGTCGCAACGAAAGAAGCTCATTGTCCAAGGCCTGCCCCTGTGAATGTCTTGTGAACAGTTTTTCCATACTGAGCTGAAAAGCTTGAAAATCATGGAGGACCGGATCATCTTGATTTACTAGAGGGATCAACCAGTCTGCCGCATTGCCACTAAGGTACGAAAGCACGAAAGCTACTTTAGCTTGATCAGTTGGAAAGGCTGCTGGCCGGCATAAGAAATGCAACCGGCACTGATTGATAAATACTGCAAACCTCTTTGGGTCACCAGAAAATCGTTCGGGCTGAGCCAGAGGTACATTCCCAGGTAGGTTGATCTGCACTGGATTCATAGAGGATGTAGAAGGAAGATTTCCCCCAGATGCGGGTAACGGGGTCTGTCCGGCTTGTGACTGTAGCAATTGTCTAGCGAGATCATCTGTTCGCTCCTTGGAAATAATCAGTTCCCTTCTTAGAGTGTTCGTTTCCTGACGGGCTGCATGCACTTCTGCCCTTAGTTCCCCAAGTAACTGGGCTAGCTGGTCAGTATCCGAGGTTTCCATAGCGCTTGGACGGGAGTTTTGTGGTAGGCTTTGCGTTCTGTAACGCTCACCTGATTCCCGTAGAGGCGCCGGTCTTGACTGGGCGTATACCGTATCTTCAAAGGTGATGTGTAACACACGGCTGGCTCTTTGGGCTGGACCTCTGTGCACTGTATGTCTGACTCGAAGGGTAAGATGTCTGCAGATAGAAAATATGGGATTAAGGAACTGGGTTATTGAATGTCTCTCTCTTCTTCCCTTTCTCTTTTCCTGTAGAACCCCAAAGGTTAACGCTCTCACCTTAGGTAAGTGAACGCCGTGCTCTCCATCTGCCTCGGGGCAGGGTGCTGTAACCAGTTTCTTCACTGGATAAGGGGAGCAGGCCTCTTGACTTCAGAGGACTGCTGTCCGTCGTGTACTGCACGAACGGTAAGTTTCGAGTAATTCTAATGTCTTTAAAGTCTTTAGTAATGATGTTTCTTGTTTTGCAGGGTTCCGGCGATGGCGGATGACGGGCTGAAGTGAGTTGAAGATGGAGCCCGTGTGATCAATAGAAGCGCCTGGAAGCACGTAAGTAAGCGCTTGTTGCCTGCTTCACGATGCGCTCTAACTGTCTTTTTATTTTGCAGGTACAAGTTCGGAGCGGCTGCAGGGTGCCGGAATACCCACTGGGTTAGATGTGGAAAGGAGTAATGGCACGTGAGTATTAAAGTTCCCCAATGTCTTTAAACGCACCTTGTTTTGTCTTTCAGATGCGGGATGGAGCGCCGAAGGCCTCCGGAGCGTGCGAAGAGTTGGTAAGCTTTTGTCTTTCAGATGCCGGAATGCAGTGTGAGGCGTTGGTGACAGCCGATGGACCAGGTAAGTGAAGAGCTGTCACTGAAGACCGTAATGCTAACCTGTTCTTTCTTGTCTTTATAGGTGTTGCTGAAGACTGGATTCAGGATGGTAAGCCTTTTTCCTTAGTCCCAGGATCAGATGCAGAAGACACGATGAGCGTTCTGCTGCAGAGGATGCAGAATAACGCAAAGCAAGATTCATCCATCGGGTGTGGTTTAAATAGCCTCCTGTAGTGCTTAGGTGTCTCCTTCCACAGCCACGCCTAGGTAAGAAAAGAGTTCCTGCTTTCCAGAAGAGTTCCAGTGTTCTGAATCTAGGGAGTGGCTCCTGCCCCACCCAACAGGAAAAGTAGTTCCAAACAGAAGAGGATCAGAGGCTCAACTGGCAGGCAAGTAAGCAGCATGGTCTGCTGCAGGTAAGTCCACCCAAGCATTATGAGCCCGGCGCTTCCAGCCTATTGGACCCTCTCTCCTCCCTCTACTGACAAGAACTTCGGTTCCCAAGGGCGTTCAACCTACCAGCGCCTTCAGACCATACCAATGGTATATAAGGCGCTATATAAGTGCAAAATAACATAACATAACATATTTATGAGCCTGGTGCCACTGGCGCCAGGACTGGGTCCAAAAGGTCCCAATTGGGACTGGTTGGCACTCGGAACCTGGGTTATGGATCTGCTTCCAAGGGAGTTGGGAAAACCCTTTCCTTTTGGAAGCAGAGATCATGACAGGAACGAGCGCAGCAGGGGGACAACATGTGCACCACACACAACACATATGTTAATCGACTAAGGGATCTCCCAGGATGAAGGAGGGGGGAGACTGCACCAGCCTGTCCACGAGAATGATTGTCTAGGGCCTATGTCAACAGCAAAAGGGTATCCACATTAGAACCAGTAGATGTATGCACTGGCATTGAAGACGATAGAGGGCCTCAACAAATTAGACTGTACCGAAGGACACCGTAAGAGAGGTTTGATTATTCACTGATGCCCTTATTAGAGAGAGGAGGGTCAAGACATCAGTATGTTCCTTGGAAGCACACTGACAAGAAGAATGTGAAGTGTAGGTTACCATCATTGAGTGTGGGAGCAGGGAAATGGATTCATGAGATGGAAAAGATTACAGCGGGCCACCGACTGGCAGTGGGTGACATAAAGGGGCTCTTAGTTTCTATACTGGGAGAAGCAGCTGATAACGTATGGAAGAGGGAGAGGTTCCCAGGGGTGACGACACAGAACACAGAACACGACGGGGCATAATTCACAACAAGCAGGGCAGCAGTGTGGCAAGCATTGCAAACCCAATACCCAGACAATTTAGACATTGGGGTGATTACATCAGGTAAAATGAGGGATGACGAAGACTCTGTGAAGTACATTCAGGAGATTCAAGAGCTTTGCCGCCTCAAAACTAAAGAGCCTTGGGGCAAAACCATAGCTATATTATATCGCATTTTAGTGCAGGGACTACGAGAACCAGTACAGAAGACCTTGATGAAATTGGTAGGGATGGATGCGAAGGGATGGCCAGAAAATCAACTTACAATAGTGCACCATTGTCGATTGTGGCAGGAGAAAGTTTAACAAAAAGCAGAAGACAGGAAGGCACATGAGACCGAATTAGTGCAGAGGACGCTATCAAAATACACGATGGAAGGGGCGGTTATAACCAGCCCCACCCCACAAGTGCAGGCGCAGCAACTGTATCAACAGCCACCACAGTTTGCACTGCCCATGGGAGGAGGGTATATTGGGCGTGGCAATTCACAGCAGGGATTTCGGGGAAGGGGAGGATTACCTAGGGGGAGTGGCTTGGGCCACAGATGCACCACAACCAAGGTGGATTTTGGGGCTATGGACAACAAATGCTGCAAGGCCCAGTGGATATGTCAGTGGGTTTTCCAGGAGAATGGAGGGAGCCACCACAGTACTGGACATGCATACAGCTAGGACACATTTCACAAGCATGTCCATTCAGAGGGGTACAACAGAACTGGGGAGGGCAAGACCAACAGTATTTACAAGGGGGACAAGATGACTATTACGCACTGACCCAACCACCACAGGGCCAGATGCAGGGTACACACCAGCAGATGCAACAAGCACCCCCCCAAACACAGACACCACCACCACAGTCACAGGCACCACAAATGGCAGCACCACTACCATGATATTTAGTCACCACAGATCCAGGGAAGCACCCAGCAGCTATCACAACTACAGGATGACGATATACAGGAGCACATGGACACAAAAGCGACAGTACCGGTATGACAAGTGGGCAGAGTTACCATGGTTGGGAACAACCCTTTCACAGGAAACTTTTTATCTATGTACCCACAGTAGGACATCCCACAGACGAACTTGATGTGTCCCATCCTGTCAATCACATCCAACCCTGTGGAGGAACCACGAATAGGGGTGGCCATAGGTGACAAAGCTTTTTCCTTTCTTGTTGACACTGGGGCAACTAGGACATGCATCGGGGGAAGGAAAATGTAAGTTGTCAGGCAATGCCACGAACACTCAAGGATTCTCTGGGGCTCGGTAAGTGGTTCCTTTCACTGTTAACATCTTCCTATTTATAAGAGATCACAATTTATCACTACTTTTACTTTAGTCTCGACAGACACCTGTAAACATACTGGGACGAGACATCATGAGCAGGCTAAACATGACCATTTCATTCACAGACAAAGGCATAATATGCTCAACACCAGGCAAACACATGTTGAATGTGAGACAGATTGTTCAGGCACAGTACAGAGGGCCCCAGAATGTTCCAGAATGGGACACACATTGCCATTGCATGGATGCCAGGCATCACAGGGAAGGTGTGGCAAATGAATATGTGTTCAGGCCAGAGACACCACTGGATGAGCCGGAAGGAATGATAGGGTCCATTGAGATTGAGGCAGTGCTGGCACGAGAGGATTGGATTGCAGTGCATAAAGTTGTAGAGGAGGAGCCAACCTACCGTAAATCCCGCCCCATTCTTCCAATATGTTGGAAGCTGGAAATTACGACATGTGCAACACCAGTATTGGAATCTATCCCACGAAGGATCCTCGAAAGAAGGTATCCATTAAGAAAGCCCTACAAAACGTATCCACGAAGAAATGACAGCCTCTTAAAGGAGGTCCTTGAAGAAGTATGAAGTGACAAAGGCAAGAGACTGGTGATGTCACATGAAGCAGAGGTGACGTGCTAAGAAGATATGCCGAAGAAGAAAATATATAGACCTCATAGAATCTCATGACGAAATAATGAGTCGAGCAACATTTCATGTGCGGGAATGAAGATTGAAAATGCAAAGAGCACTGAAGAAAATGCAAAACGCTTTATAACTGTACAGATGCTGTAACGCATGTAGACTAAGTAATCATGGGGCTGGCTATAGCTAGTGAATAGACTGCAGGGGTGCGGCCAATATATATACATATATATATTTTTTATAGAATCTGGATGTTCAACGTCGCGTTTAAGCAAACTAGGACCTCATGAGCGAAAGGGCTGAAAGTGTGGCGCAGTAGGAAAAAAAACAGCTGACGATGGAGGAAGAATCAAGAAGGCTTGTCTGGCCCAGTGTCAAGGGTTGAGGCAGCCAAGAAACTGGTTATCTATTCGAGAAGATACAATGAACGAGAGAAGCGAGGTGACCTCCTGTTGAGGTGTAATGGAATAACACTATGAGTGCCCGGTTATATTCATTTAATAGTATTAAATATGAAGAAGGGGCTAAAAACACAGTCTCCTGTCACATGGTCTAGATTGAAATAGACTTTGGGCAAGTTACATTGAGACTGAAGATAAGGCTATGCTCACACTCCCTTTTATTCTCAGGTGCAGTGATACTTTGCAAGGCCGAGTTTAAAGACAATTTGAATGTCAGACAGCAGGAGTGATGATGGATGATGGACTAATTGGGTGGGAAGGCACGGTCAAGTCCACCCACAAGCACCTGGGATACCAGCTTGCATGCTGATGGCGAGTGGAATATTCCAAAAGGGTACAAGCATGCCATCCAATTATAGAGGGCCACGTAGCAAAGAGCCCTATAGTTTGAAACCCAATGAAACGTGTATTTCATGACAGCAAAGATGACTTGCACTAGGGGTGGGCATAAGTTGTCCACCTGACTCTAGAGACCCAATCATAATCCTATCCCCCATAGAAAGTATACCTAGATGTTCCCTGTAGACCAACCAAAACACCAAGTAGGTTTTATTATTTTGCCACATAGTATGACATCAGTGATGACACATTTGTACAATATAAATGTAATTTTTTATGAAATGCTTTGAGAACTCTCAAGAGAATTTTGAGTGAATGTCCGTTGATGTCCGTTGTACTCCCTGTTTTAGATAATTGCAATTAAAACAGTTATGTTTTGCCAACTTCCTGAGTTGGTCTTATTATTAGTGTCAGAGTAAATTTTGCATCCCCATCCATCTAATAAATCATTACCTCATTTAAAGGGCCTACAGGTTCAAAGTGGTTGACACAGGAAGGGCATGGAGAGAAATAATTGCAGTTGCAGAAGGGTGCAGGCTCACAACAGTGACAGATGATGAGCTATTTAGAGAGGGGAGATTGGAAGTGGAGATGGTGTTCGAAATGAGTATAACATTTGGGTTGCAAATCCACTACAGAGAGGTCCCACAGAGAATGGCAGTGGTGCTATAAAGAGCATAGGTGGAGTAAAGATTAAACTGAATCCAGGAGCAATTTTGCCAATAGTAAAGTAGAATCCTGTAACTAAGGAGGCAGTTGAGGACGTCTATGAGACAATCAATGCCCTCATTGAGAGAGGCATTCTGGTACCATCAGAATCTCCATGCAACACGGCGGTGTACCCCGTGCGCAAGGCCAACAGGGGGTCATGGTGTTGTATCCAGGGCCTAAGACCTCTTAACCATATTTTAGAAGCAGAGTGTCCAGTGGCAGCCAATCCGGTGACAATTTTGTGCGGCATTACAGTGGAAGCCACCTGTTTCACAGTCATTGACTAAAAGAATGCATTCTTCTCAGTACCATTGCACCCAGACTCACAGGACTTAACCAGCTTTATGTACCGAAACCAGAAGTGGAAACACACTTGTCCATCTTTAACAGGGTGATACAGATGGGTCTAAGCAACATACACACAGAAAGCACAGTTCTGCAGTATGTAGATGACATTTTGTTTTGCAGCGAGACAGAAGGTCAGTGCAGATTGGACCCAGTACACATGTTGACAGTGTTAGCAGACAAAGGGTACAAGGTTGACAAGGCCCCAAAGAGAGCAGAGACAATACGCAACACACCCCAGCCCAAGGCAGTATGGAAAATGCAGTGATTCCTGGGGGTTATGTAATTACTGCAGAGCATGGGTTTTCGATTACAGCAAATACAGCAGGCCACTACTGACTGCACTGTAGGAAGCCCAGAAGGGAGCAACGTCACTTACATGGACCACAGGCATGACTGAAGCCTTCGCAGAGTGTTAGGGACCCCATACTACAAAAAGGAGTTTTTCCTATTTTTCACACTGACTCACACTGAAGCATGGGCCATAAGCCAATTGCTTACTACAGTGAACAGCTTGACCCAGTGATGAGAAGACATTATCCACGTGAACAAGCATTGGCTGTGCAGCCTTTATAGTGGAGAAGTAATCAACAGTGACAATGGGGTGCACCACCCCTCTTTACGTGGAGCACACCCGTTTTGAGATCCTACATAAGACAAATAGCACACTGACCACACAAAGAGCATCAGGGTACAAGTTGATACTATGAAAGGCAGGACTGAAGATAGTAAGATGCAGGACAGTTAACCCAGCACTATTTTTGGCAGATGTCCCCCAACCAGGAGACTATGTGCATGACTGTACAAAGAACATAGAGATATTCAGTGAGACACGTAAGGTGGAGGAAGATGCACTTGAGGGGGAGACATACTGTACATTGATGGGTCATCAACAATTGACCAGACTAATGGGATCAGAAGGACTGGGACTGGGACTGCAGTGGCAAGACTGAACGAGGACTGTACAAGTGAGGTGGATGTCAACGCACAGCTACCATCCCATTATTCAGCACAAGCAGCAGAACTTGTGGCCCTCATACTGGCACTAGAACACAGTGTAGAGAAGAACGTGACAATATATTGTGACTGTGCCTATGTCACATCAACAGTACATTCGAGGCTGGCATGATGGTTCAGGAGAGCAGATGGGACCCCATAGGTGGCACTAGTGAAATGTCAGGCACACATGAAGGGGGTGACCCTATTTCAAGAGTGAACGAAGCAGCAGATCATGAGGCAAAATGTACAGCATACTTTGGACAATTATTGGAACTGAAAGAGAGGACAAAAGCCCAGGGAGGCGTGAGAAACATGATGATGAGGGAAGGGTACAATGCACTAGCAGAGAACCAGATTATGGAGTTGCAGGGAGCTGCACCACAGGAGGAAAAGGAGCTATGGGTAAAGGGAGGATGCTCAATGTATCCAACAGACACCTTATGGTGACAGAACAACACTGGGAAGGTGGTTATGCCTCTAGCATTGTTGAAAACATCACTAGCACAATTCCATAACCCAGCACGCACAGGGAAGGAGGTCATTGGTACATGCATTGGAGAAACGTGGTTCTGCCCAAACATGAATGAACATGTAGCTGAATTCATTAGTGGCTGCATAACTTGTCAGCAGTTCACAGCAAGTCACACCTTGAGAGTTTTGAGAGGAGCCATACCAAGACCTGTAGGGCCTTTTGTATACCTCCACGTAGGCTACGTAGACATGATCCAAGTCTGTCAGGGGTACCGCTACATGATAGTTGTGGTTTGTCTGTTTTCCAGGTGGATAGAGGCAGGGCCATGTGCGCACGCCGATGCACTAAGAGCAGCAAAGTTTCTGGTCTGGGAAGTGTTCCCAACGTGGGGCGTATGTTAGGTCATGCGGTCTGACAATGGCCCTCACTTCCACAATGAAAGGTTCCAAAACATTACAGCTTTGCTAGGCTTCAAGCACAAATTTGCCTGTGCATACCACCCGCAAGCAAATGGAGTGTGTGAACGCCTGAATGGATTCCCGAAGGAGTGCTTTGCCAAAATTCAGCAGAGCACCAAGAAAAACTGACTTCACTGCTTGCCTCTGGCACTGTTTGAATTGCACAAACAGCCAGGGTCCGACCACCATTTAACGCCCCACGAGGTGGTGACAGGATGGCGCATGCATCTTCCCCAGGGCATTAAAAGAATGTGAGAGCAGTGCAGATGTGTTAGGTCAAGAAATGTAAGTATATATTATGTCCTTGGTTTCTAGCGCTTCCTTTATCTCTCGCCAGATACAGCAGTCCCAAGGCAGGCCTTAAGACAACAAAGAGATTGACTCTGCTGATACAGAGCCAGAACAAGGACAAAAACACTCAGTAAAGGTGGATGACACAGTGCTCCTCTGCAATTTTCTAAGGCGCTGGAACGCACCTGATTCACAGGCCCACACATAGTTAAGGCCGTAGCAGATCGAGCAGTATAGCTCACAGGAAGGACTTTTTGGAACCATATCCAGGACATCAAGCCCTACAAAGCAGTGGCCTTACCTGGCAATGGATGTGCTGTGACCGATAGGGCCAACATGCAAGATTTCAACGAACGACAAGAGCAAATGGATCTCACAGAGTTAGGGAAGCCAGGTCAACAAATGGTTTGATGATCCCAAGTAGTAGAAGTTGCAACTGGAATACTTGTTGAAATAGATAGCTAGAAACACTATCTGTTTGTTGCTTTTCTTTCTGCACAGGCAGGGCTACGTGAATGTGGTAAACACTGTCTGTTTGTTATTTTCCTTTCCGCACACGCAGGCCTACGTGAATGTAGTGAGGACTGTTCTAGTGAAGACCATTGATCACCCGAAGCATTCTACAGCAAGTCTGTACACTATATAAGGAGGCCCAGAAGATTCTGAGCTTGATCCCCTACAGTGTATTTCCGTGTATGTATAGAGTACTTGGCTCAAGAATACCCACAACGTGAATACAATGCATACCCACATGAAGAGACCCCTCAGTAAGACAGGTCTGGGAGGAGGACTTTGCTTTCGCAATCAGTGATTATCTAGTTTGTGGAGATTGAGAGTACTGACAAATGCTATACCAATAACTGCTTTTCTTCGTGATTTTCAAGCAGGTAACTTTATCATCTCAGAAGCTGCAAGGATCGAGCAGCATAAGTGGTCATGACAGAGACAATAAAAAATATTATTATCATGGTGTGTTTACTGATTCTGTACTGGCAATTGGCGTACTGGCAATTGTGTTCTGGTTGCTTTATACTGCTATGAGTATTACCGCTGTGTCCTCTACTAACATTGCCCCAACCCTAGCAGGAAGGACGACCATGTCAGGTGGACGAGAAGACACTGCTAATAAGGCAAGGAGAGGTAAGCGCAGTGTTGATACAGACATGAAGGGAGGTGATATGTATCTCACAGACACAGCACGAGTCACAAACAACATGTGGTACAAACATATGTCCAAAGTAGGTAGGGTACCACCGTGGAGAGCTGTTATGTCTGCTCTTTAATCCCCTATGCCATGAGTGCTTCTCGAACGTTCATTGCAACTGAAAAACCTGCAGCAAGAACACAGTGTCTGATGAATCGTGCAATGGTGCAAACGCAAGGAAGATTCCAAGGAAAGACAGCAACATTGAGATGGGTGTCCAAAGGGACTTTCCCCTATGAAGATAATTACATAAAGGCACTAGTCATGATGAACAACTACTGTCATTTACATGAAGGATTGCAGTACATAACTGATGGCCCTGAGAAAGGAGAGACGAAAACTATAACAATGAAGGAATTGCCATGTCTCTGGACAAGAGTAAAGGAGGTAGGAGGAGAACCAGGGTGCTGGGAAAGACTACAGATACTAGTGTATGGGGGAGTATACACTAATGACGGCTGGGAAGATGGAGTGGTGGGAAGCAAAGCACTGCCACTGGCACAATAAGCAGTGAACAAGGTGCAGGACGAAAATGACAAGTGTCTGAAAGATTGGGATACAAACACTAATTTGCTGACATGGGAAGAAAACTAAGCCGAAACTATGCAAATAATTCCCCTGAAGACGCCAGCGCTGTGCTACCAGAACACTGCCGAGGTCGAAGTTGGTGACAATGTAGTATGCAAGGCAATTGAACAGCTTCCAGCTATGAGAGCAGGAACAACAGTGCTGATGGACCACAATTGGGCGTGTGCATCAAAAGCCTATGAGAAGTTGCCACCTGAATGGGGAGGAGTATGCTCCCTGGTGCACATCTACATGCCATCATTGGTGGTACCCAGAAAGGATGTGAAGCTTGATGAATTCCCAAAGATGGACAATAACATGCGGAAGAAGAGGTTGGTCAAGATAGTACCTACTGGACAGACAGAGAAGGTGGAGAAGCAGAGCGGATTGAGCAGAGTTAAGAGAGGGTGGAATTGCTTCTCAGCAAAGTCAGAAGCAGCATTGAGCGAAATACCAGCAGAACACAGACTCTTTAGCAGACCATGAATGTTCTTTACATCACTAATACCAGGACTACAAACGTACACAAATGCCAAATGGTTACAGATCACTTGTTGGGAGCTGATAGTAACAATAAACTCAACAGTGAATGGGTTCAATTCCATCAAAGAAGAACTCAGAGCAATAAGATTGGTGGCGCTCCAGAATAGATACTTTCTGGATCTCCTAACGGCGATAGAAGGAGGAGTTTGTACAAAGATAGGGAGTTCATGTTGCACATTCCTACCAGCTATCGATGAAGCTAATGGAACTCTCTCAGACACAGTTGCACAAATGGCAAACATGCATGCAAAATGGAAGATGAAGCATGAGGGACAGGGAAGGACAAGAGCTGGCTAGCAGACATATGGTCATTGATGCCATCATGGCTGCAGATGGACTGAAGATACTAGCTGGAACACTTATATTGGGAACAGCCTCAGCATGTGGGATTAAAATATGCATTGCAAGGTGCAAGAAGACAGCAGAAGAGGCAATCGGAATGCAGATCCTGATGGATGTGAACATAGGAGGAGCAAAAGATAAGATTGTTGCAGAACGGGATAAGTTGGGAGAGAGGATTTCGCAGTGTGAATTATTTCCAGCAGGAGTGATAAAGCTGGACAACCCCCATGATCCGAAGTTCTATGAAAAGAAGTGGGTTTGGTGTAAACCCGAAAGAGTATGTTGTTACATGTATTGGTCATTTGACGACCACACAAACTACTATGGACATCTCGGGGGAATAACGAAGATATGGCAGCCCAGAGCAGGATAACGGCCATATGAGGATGTGGTCAAGGGGACTGAAGAGGAATGGGCAAAATCACCCCTCCTCGCCCACCAATGAAGTATATGATGCGGAAGAGGAACCGAAAATATTGTGACCATCCATACTATTTCACACCAATCCACAGTGCTCCAATCATTGACAAGTACGTCGAGAGGTACCCACTCAGCCAACCTTAAAGACCCTACCTAGAGTGGATGAAGACCCTCAGGTGGCAACTAAGGAGACTTGAATTGACAGTATTGACTAAAGCGCCAATAGGCCACGTTACTGACGCTGTTAGAGACACCACGATTTAGCAGCATTAGACAAGAAGAACACATGCCATCCGCACAATAAAACATACACACACTTGATAGACAAAAAACATGGATGCACAGCTCTATAGTTAGAGGACAGACACATATACATACTGTCATTGCTTTAATTTTTTGTCACTAGCTTAAACACAGCAATGCAGAAACCGCAAGAAGCAAGAGATCCTAACTGAATGTTTGCAGATGTTTACATGCAAATTACCCTTATGGAACTGCAAGAGCACCCATGGGACCTGACAGTCCAGTGTGATTAACGTATGGAGAATATAGAATAGCACAAACATACAGAAGCCATGATGTGGAAATGGCTTCGGAAATCACAGCAAGCCACAGACCGCTGCCGAGAGTTGAGCTGAGCTGAATTCAGGCAGCACTGGAGTGCAAACGTGTGAAATGATGCTGACTGCCAAGTCCAGAGATATGAGTGACATTCCATTCCCTAAATGACAGTAACACCAGCTGCAGTAAAACTAATAATTCTCCAATATTAGGAGCTCAGAAGGGGCTCAAACGCGGTCTCTAGACACGTGACTCGGCAAGCTTGGATGATGAATCGAAACCGGTGCTGGGAAGAGAAGCGATCTCACACCACCAGACATAAGATTCCAACAAAGTCATTACAGCAAGAAGACAAAAGTTGCATGATATGAACGGCACTCTCATAGACTATGGTAGTGCTCACAAGTAACAATGCAAACATAATTATACTTATTACCTTGAAAAGGTAAACCTCAAGCTGAGAACCATTTCAGATCCGAGACCTGGGATTGGACTATCTAGCCAATCACAGTTCAGGACCGTAGGGGTGGGTAGCAATGGCCAAGAACCAATGGTAAGACCTTCACCCTGCAATGTTTTGTAGAATTAGATAACTGTGGATAGGCCAGGCCAGCCACCTGACATGCGAGAGGCAGTGAACTAACATGTATAGGGTCCACTATAGGTGGACTACCACTCAATGCCCAATCCCAGGCGATGATAGGTATGCTGGAGAAGGGCCCAGGTTGTGACGCCAGTGTAATGCAACAGGGCCCACAAAACTGGTTTGCAAGTCAGGGAACACTAGGACATCCATGGATTGTTCATCTTTCCTTGTACTGATCCCTTTTGGTTTTGGCTGTAATAAACCACAGTTCAACTTGCTGTCTGTCTGGGCCTGCGTTCCTTACGGGGTGGGGAGGTGTTGGGCCTTCCATGATTTCTGAGTCTGCAAACTCTAGTAGCCTTCGAACCTACCTGGGAGTTTCTCCCAACAATTGGAGATATCAGGTGTTTGTAGTGCACAGCATAATGATATAATTCCCATATCCATATGCTTTAAAAATGCAAGAAAATGCTGTGAGGAACAAGTTACAATAATCATTTGTAATAGAGCATGGTTTTTAGTGTGCTACAAAGGTGGGAATGTAACAGAGAGAATGGAGCCCAGAACCTGCACAGGCATGGAGATTGAGGGTGCGTATGGGGAATCAGAGAAGTTCAGGACCAGCCCTGGGTTGGGCTGTTGACAAGGACAAGCAGCAGGGCCCAGAACCATCCCAGTGGCAGTGAGGTAGAGTTGGGAATGGAGAAAAGGGGACCAGAATCATCTCCGGGTTAGTACAGAGGAGAGGTCTGAGTAGCCCAGAACCAGCACATGGATGGAGGGTAGGGTGAGGGAGACATGAACGCCTAGTCCCTCTGCAGGGGTGGAGCTTCAGTCGAGGTAAAGGGAAAGAGAGAGATACCCAGAATCAGCCTGGGATTGTTTGGTGGAGAGGACACTCAAGGGAGGGGATAAGTCAGGGGGGGTTAGGGTAACCAGGGCTTCTGATATCCCTCCCCCCAATTGTTTGGTAGACGATTTGAGCAAAAAGAGCAAACAAATGTTCAGCAGTTAATTTTTCCGAGCAAAAAATATACAGCCACCCTTTTGCTCTGCTGTTGCAGAGCCTTGATTTCACACTCCACTGTTTGGGCTTGTTTGACTTTTTGTTGTAATCAGCCAGGGTCCCCACATCTCCCACTTGTGTACAGGCGTATTATAAATGACTTATCATATCATATCATGGTCTAGCTTTGTTTGCGATATTTCATTGATCTCCCCCTCTTCTGCATTGGAGGTTTGGGTAATCCACCTTTTTCAATGTTCACAGATTTCTCTCTAGTTTGGATTTAATAGGATCCTCAGACTTTCAGTTCCCTGGAGCCTTCCCTAGGTCTGTGTATGAATTTCACTATCTATGAGATTGGAAGGGCTCCAGTTGGAGAGTCAATCCTAGGTTCTTCTGGAACAGTTCAGGCTCTGTCTTAATCCAAAGGCTTATGGTCCTTCAACCTTTTGCTTGTTTATTTGACTACAATTCAGCCTAACTGCTGGCAACGCTGTTCGGATGTGGTGTCCTGGCTCTACTTTTTGCATACAGTAACAGTTCCTCTCTGTCCTTTGATTAGAGGTTGGTCCTTCAGTCATTTCATTACCTGTATTTGGTGTTGGAATCTGCATTCCATATCGGGGCATGGTTGTTGCAGGCATCATACTGCTATTCCAAGGGCTGTCGGTCAAGGGCTGGCACTCTCTGTCGTATTCGTATAGCATAAGGACTTTATCAAGGAAGCAGAATAGTGGGATAATTATTTTATTATTTACCTGCATTCCTCATTAAAATGAGCCATACACTTCCTCGTCTCAGTCCTGGTTTCCCACCCTCCCACAAATCCAAGTGTCTTCTGCCATTAGCCCACTGCCTGGAAATTATTACCAAGATTATTAGTAATTAGTCAGGTGACTTATACCTCATTGCAAGGGAGGGGGGCATTTAAAGTGTAAAGGGCTATCCTGGCAGCATAGAGTGACAAGGTAGAGTAGGACTCAGAGTAATGGTGAAGTAGTGACAGCATTTATGACGGTGGAATTCATTACTATCTTATTGCTATGATGAATGTACAATGTGCTATTCCTAAAGCATTCGCTGTGCATAAAAATTGTTCAAAGCTCGTTTTGCCTACGCATCTATTGTTATGCTGAAATTTGATTTCTGGGGATAAAATTAAATGTATTGTTTATGTCCTCTTGACATTTTTATTGTTTTGTGGCGCTGATATGGTTGGTTTTACTGCATCGAATGAACTATCAGAACAAATTACATGTTGTATTGAAACTTAAGAACTATACTTATGTAACGTTCTTTAGTCGAAATAACCATGCAATAATTGGATTTTTTGTTTTTGGCGGATTTTTGTGGTGCAAGCCACAAATATCCCGAAACTATTGTTACAAAAAACAAAGAGAGGGAAATGGGCTTCTGAACTGAGAATATCTGGTTGGCATATCAACCAGCAATGCCAAGGCATGAAATGGCCAACTCACTAAAATGTAATTTTCCAAATTCCTCCACCGTACTATCCAATGAGGAACTCCCTAACAACTTTTGTTCCAGTCAGCAGCTTTGTAAGAAGCAAGTCAGCCAGGTTTTCCATTTCCCAGCTGCATAGTGATTTTCCTTATTGGTCTATTTTGGGCTATTTTGCATATACTTATGCTATTTCGGGGTACTTTTTGTGACAACCTTAGTTTGTAATCGACCTGAGGCTGCCTCTCTACTACCACCCACCAACCCCATGCTCACTCTCAGAACCCCGACCCCATTCTCTCTACCCTCACAGACCCCACTTCCACTCTCTCATCCCCACTGACCCCACCCCCATTACATGTGCTAGTTGGGGTATTTCGGGCTACATTTGACAAGTTCTCCCGAGTCTGCTTTGCTGTTCATGTTTCCTGTACCCAACCAACTACCACGACTCAGCCACCTCACCCCCATTCTCTCTACCCCAAACCACACAGCCACCCCACTCTCTGTATCCCCACCCACCCTACCCCCACTCTCTCTGCATCCACCAACCCTGCCCCTCTCTCCAGCTTCACCCACACCCTACACCTGCTCACTGAAACCCACCCCCTACCACCCTACCCCCACTCTATTAACCCCACCTGCTACCCACTGTATCCACACTCTATCTATACCATCCACCCATCCTTCCCACACTTTCTCTACCCCACCCACCCTTACCCCTCTCTCTTCACCCACCCCAAAAACACTCTCTCTACATCCACCCATACTAACACCACTCCCTCTTCCCCCACCACCCACCCTACCCCCACTCTCTTTAACACAACCCACCCACCCTAATCCCACTTTCTCTACCCATAACCCACTCACCCTAACCACACTATCTCTAACCCAACTCTCTCTAACATCAACCATACACCCTACCCCATTCTCTCTAGCCCCACCGTACACCCACTATTTTTACCAAACCCCACTCTCTCAACCCTGACCCACCCAACTCCCACTCTCTCTATCCCCAAACCACCCACCATACCCACACTCTGTCTACCTCCACCCACCCTATAAAATCCTACCTCCCTGTCTCTACCCCACAACCCTACCCCTACTCCCTCTACCCCCACTCCCTCTACCCCCACCCACCCTGCCCTCACTAACTCTTCCCCCACTCACCCTATCTCCACTCTCTCTACCCCCACCCAATGTAACCACACACCCTCTTTACCCGCCCACCCTACCCCCACTCCCTCTATACCCACCCTAACCCCACTCTCTATACCCCTTCACTCTACCACTAGTGTCTCTACACCAGTCACCCACCCAATCCCCATTCTCTCCCCCACCATCCACCCTACCCCCACGATCTCTCCCACCCACCCTACCCTAATCTCTCCGCCCCACCCAGATTGCCCCCATTCACTCTGCCCCCAAACACCTCCCTACCCACACTCACCCACCCTACACCCACCATCTCTACCCCCACCGACAGAAACTACCCCCACTCTCTATATACCCACCCAACCTACCACCACCCACACTACCTACCCCCCTCAAGCCTGCTACCTCACTCCAAAATACCTTCAACTATCCCTCTGTAAATACCTCCCCTCTCGAGCCCTTCGCTCCTCTAACTCTAACTTCCTCAGGGTAAGTTTTTCAAAGAAATGAGATGGGAGTAGAGCTCTGTCTTCGGCTGGCTCCTCGCTTTGGAACAGCCTCCCTGCCATATTGAAACAACAGGAGAACCATCTCCGGTTCCGGAAGCAGCTCAAGACCTTCCTCTTCGCTTCCGCCTTTACCCCTCTTCCCCCCTGCTGATCTGCTTTGATCTCTCGGCACCGTGCACAAGGCCAGCTTCTGTCCTTCGGGCCCAGGTACCTGCTCACCCTGCCACCCTCCTGCACTGCCTCCGGACCACCCTGGCACTGGGGTCTGTATCTGTACCCATACAGTCCCTCACCCACCTTTCCTCTGCACTTATCAGACACACCCTATCTGACTAACCTTGCACTTTGACACTTGCTCGCTGCACTACCGCTGCTTATTGCCTTTATTTATTGTACTTATTATTATTTAGTTTGTTCTCTCCTCTGTTCCACAATTTCCACTTCTCCCTACTTCCATGCACTTTCCCCTTTTCCCTTTCCCATGCATTTGCGCGCTCTGAATGTCACTGCACCTAGTAAGATCGTTGTTTTTGTTTCTCCCTTGTTCCCCTCCCTTTGCCTGGTCACGCTCTGAAACACTTGTGTATGAGCGAAATATAAATAAAATATCATATCATATCACTCTCTCTACTAAATCCCCACTCTCTCTACCTCCACTCTCTCTACTCCCACCAACCCCCACTCTCTCTAACCCGACTCTCTCTACATATCCCCTCTCTGTGCACCCACCCACCCTACACCCTCTCTCTCTACCCCACCCACACTACCCCACTTTCTTTACCGTCACCCACCCAACCCCACTATCTCTACCCATACCCACCCACCCTATCCCACCAAACTATCTCAAAAAACCCAACTCTCTCTACCCCCACCCGACCAACCCTCTCTACCCCTACCAACCTATCCTACCCCTCTCTCTATAACCCACCAGCCCATCCTACCCCTATCTCTCGACCCCCATAATCCCCTCTCTTTCTAACCCATCCACGCACCCTACCCCCTCTATCTCTATCCCCACCCACCCTACCCCCTCTCTCTACTGCCACCCATCCTATTGCCCATTTCTCTACTCAACCCTACCCACCCTCTTTTTACCCCACCATGCCCCCTACCCACTCTCTCTCTAGCCCCACCCACCCTACACCATTGATTTCTCCACCCACTCAACCTACCCCACCCTACACCTTCCATTCACCCACCCACCTCACCCCCTCTCCCTATCCACTCTCATCCTTCCTCCCACACTCTCATTGTATTTCTAACTCTCCCCCTTTCTAGCTCATCGTCGATGGCACCCTTTATGAATGGCTGCCTCCCTTGCTCTATTCCCCTTCTCATTTCACTGCTCACCTGCACCCCTTATTGCATCCTCCTTTAAACCGTTGCACTCTCCTCGTTGCACCCTGCTGCCTATACAAGCAAAATGCAAAGAAAAGCAGTAAACGCCCAAACTGTTGGCCTTGCCAATGCCTCCTTTATCTATTTTAGATGCTTGATGTATTTTGCGGCAATGTCAGATTATGTTAGGCTACCTGCTCCGACCCAAAACCCGGGCCTGTACTGAATTCAATTAACCAGTTTACACCTTTGTTTGTAACAGTGTATACCGCCGTCCAATGCATTCAATTAAAAATATATTTATTTGACCAAATCTGTCACAATTTCACACAAGAAGACGTTTGCTACAGGAACAGTCATGCGTCTATGTTTTTGCCTATTTCAGCCTTTATAAGCAAACATGCTTGTTTTTTTAAAAACATTTATTTGAATTGGACTCTTCCAGTAGTATTCTCCTCTCGCTTGTTTTTCGCCAGGGAGCCATGCTGTCTGTCGCAGCAGGTTTTGCAGTCGTCGATTGGCCCACACGCCGGGCAGTCAGATAGAGTAGCGGAATCTTTGGTCGCAGCGTGCTACGTGCTCGTGTTCCCTGGACCCTCTCCGACCCTCTCTCGCCTGCCCAAGTGGATGATGCTGAAATCCATAGAGCTGTATAAACTGTTCCCTGCTGCTCCGCCCCGGCATGCACTGGGGCCATTACTTGTGGCGCAGTAAACAAATGAATCAGGGGCTGATGCCTCTCATTTGCTTGACACAATGCTGTAATTCTGGACCGAGGTACGGCAGAGACATGCAATCAACGAATCGATGCTCGCTGAATTAGCGAAGGAATATCAAAATGCCAAGAGAACTGAAAGCGGCAGCCATGTGTACTATCTGTTCTCAGCAGCATGCTAGAGGCAACACCCGTCATGGCTGCCACAGCGTCCCGACTCACAAGGGATACCTTGGGCCATGTTGTGGGTTTTCAGCCAAAACCAATTTGCCTTCTCGAAATTGCGCGTTTCTTTCCCTATTACAAATATGTACAACCAAGCCCCGTCCTGCAAAATGTTAAAATGTCCACAACATTCCGGACTGGCTCAAGGTTTAACCCATGATAATTATAAATGTTCTTTAATATCGCGCTCAACACCGCGGACCAGTTTCTATTCGCGAGACAGTGATTCGAACTTGTGTTGCTATATGCGTTGTCTTGCTTCCAAAGCAAATGCGTTGCCCGTGAGCTGTTCTCCTGGCGCAAGGAACGGTTACATAAGCTAAGAATCAGGGCAGGCCCTTATGCAGTGCAGCTGCTTCAGTTATCCCAGAGGTAAATGCTAAGGCATGGATACTACTTACAGGGTTCTCAGCCTGATATGGACATATGGTCTTCACACTATTGAACATTCCTTAAACCAGTTATTACTAGCATGTTAACATGAATGTTGATGCCCTCTCTGTAAGAGCATGACTGATCAATTGGTGTTGGGTGTGTTGGGTGTAGTTAGAGCACAATTTTCTCACTGTGCTGCAAACAATAGTTATCAAGCAGTATAAACCTTTCTGTGCATGATCTCATGTATCATGTATGTCTGTTTGTTGATCACCTACTGGATCGTACAAAAAGCATGTTGTGGGCCTTCATTGAAGGATGTATAAGCTACAGGCGATATGCCCCAGCTATTGTCTTAAAACATTAGAAGTATTTTTTATCAGTCAGCATAGACTAACAGCTCGCCTAAAAATAGTGGAGTGATGACCAGCAATGCAGCTTACAGGTTTTTAGACTTGGACCCATTCTTTATGGGGGCCACACAAATGCATGCCTATAAAAGTAAAATGTAATGAACAACTGTAAACGATAAAACTATTGGCTTTGCCAATGCTTGTTCGAGTTTACACATTTTACCTGCAAAAATGTGCTGAGATGCAATGGCTCAGGAAAGGTCCAGATCTGATCCTTTGCCCTAACTCAAACATGTGCAAAACCCACTATTGGTTAGCAAAAAATATGACTGGGACAATATATGTCTAAAGAATTGCCAAAGAAATGCTGAAAGGCAATAACTGGACATGGTTTGCATTACAGAAAGGCTGGCAAATCCAAAGCATGTACACTTCCCTCAAGGCAAAAACAAAACTCTTCTTCACTTATGGATCCTACCAAGACCTACTACTTCGAGTAGAATGGAGGAAACTAAATGTGCCATCCTAGTAGGGCAATTGCACCTTAATTCAAGTGGAGCATATGGACGATCAGGCCTCTTAATGTCAGCTTTTGACCCACAGTTTAAAAGGTTTGGCATATGGGGGCTCATTCCGAGTTTGGGTATGTGTGAAAAAGATTGCAGTAATTCTGTAACTGCCTCTTTTTCGGCGGTAACCGAATTACCACTTTTTTCCCACACTGCTAAATTACATGTTTTTGGCAGAATATCCACCGGTAGAATTTCCGAGTGGTATTGCTCTGATTTCTGAAAGTGCATGATGCTGGAGGTAAATCCTCCACTTTTAATCTGAAAATCAGCGGAATTACCACTCTGTCATTGTACCAAAAATCCCCACAAATGGGGACTAACACCACCCTGCCACAATTTGTAATCCCATGGATAACTCAGTGTGGTGTTAGTGGTGGTAACAGTAACTGATTTTGGTGGTAATCTGGTGGAATTACCACCAATTTACTGCCGAACTCAGAATGAGACCCATGGTGACAAACTTTATGATATTGTGCCAATTATATTGCAGGATAAGTAAAATGATTACACTTTTCACATTTACGTGGCGTGCGATGCAAACTGTGTGCTGTGTTATGTTCTTGTCCTACTGCATTAATGAGGTATTGATCTATGCCACTTTCTGACTAATTATATTAAGAGTATAGAAGATCAAATCTGCTTTTCACTGATGGTTGTTAGTTATAGTTCTTTCCCTTTTTAGGTCTGTCTGGAAATTCTGTCTGTAGATTCTGTCACAAAGTCCCATTTTGGAGGTTGAGTGAGGAGATTGGTGTGAATTTAAGGGCTGTGAGGCACCCCTTGCTCCCTGACATAGACATTGTGGAGGCACATGGAGGATCCCCCAGGCGTCCCAACCCATCACCAGCCTTATGTCTATAGTCCTCTATAGGAACCCTAGCAACCCTTTTCCATCCAGGATTACGTGCCAGGCATGGTGGTAAAATGGAGGAAATTATTTGCAAAGAAGTAACATCTTGAAGAGAAAAGAGAAATATCTAGAGGGATCAGGCTACAGAGAGCAGAGCAAGCTATTAACCTGTGCCTGGAGATAGCATCAAGAACGTATGTTGAACTCCTCTAATACCCTGGGAGGTGTAGGAGGAGAGGTCCTTGTCCAGCATATAGGGACCCTGACACGTTTTATCCCCCCCAGCAGCCATGGAAAACCCCTTTCCCATTGGAAAAGAAAGCTTATAGGCATCTCATTGAGGGTATGCTGCTCTCCTGAACAAGAAGGTTCCCAACTGGGGTCAGACAGAACTTGCTGGGGGAACTGCAACTGTCTCAATGTAGAAAATATTGGCATTTAATATTCTAGTGAAAGATGCATTTTAAAAAGCAGACGAGGCGGTGGCACTGTTGAGCAGCCCAAGATGGCTGCATAGCTCTTTAGCTCTGTGTGGCTCCGGCAAAAATCCACCTGCATCTGCGGCATACTGCATCCTTGACAACTGATGTTTCGCCAAACTGCAGTTCACTCCGTTCTGCCTGTATCCTGAAAGTTTGTGCCTGAATCGGACGCCAGAAGCCCGCTACGGCTCCTGCGGTGGCGGCTGGTTGCGAGCGCACTCTTGCCTCTGTGTGCACCCGGCTTCCGGCCCCTCTCGCCCGGCTCCCCTTGACCACGGCTGGCGGTGTGTCTGTGAGAGGGGCGCCCGAGCACTACACCTCCCGGGGCCTCTGTGTGTGGACGAAGACTGAGCGTGACCGAGGGAGAACTGCCCTGCCCGCCGCGGCAGCCCCCCGCGGGACACGCCATAGCGCGAGCGCAGCTGCGACAGGGGCCTGCGCTGGAGCGCGCCCCAGTCCCCTCCCCTACCTCCAGAGCCAAAGCTTTACCACTGTCGGACGGCGCAAGGCTGCTGGGCTGGAGCCCAGCTGCTGCCCGAGCGCCGTGTGCTGCGGGCCTGCGCCCCTATGGACCAGGTGAGGTGCGGGGGAGGTGCTCACATAACGGCTGGTTGCAGTGGCCCACGGCCGCGGCCGCTCTATTAACCCGCCCACCTGATCGCCCATAGGGACACTCAAATAATCCCTTCTACCCTGCCGCAGCGCTTGCCCTGAAGTTGGCCATTTGAGCCCCGCCTGCCCAATCTGAAAAGTGGGCTCATGGATGCCCGCCCTGACTGCACCGGACACCTTATCATCCTGCTCTATTGAGCCCCAAACTGCACTGTGGCTCCTCCATTCGTGCATAGCCACAAAACTAAGTGGCCTCTACAAACAATGGGCGGGTATCCCCCATCCCCACTCCTGCAACGGTTGAGCACTGGAGAAAGCGGGCCCTGCCAGGCTGAATGGGCACAACAGTTCCTAACCTTACAAGGGAGTGAAGCATTACGCTACAGCCGCTACAGCTTCACCAGTTCATCACTCACTCCCGTCAATTAACAACTGCCTCCCCTTGGCCCCTGGGCGGCCCAACGCCCTACATCCAACTGCAGCCTCTATCATCTCCATTGCCGCCATAGCCTGGCTGCCCTGCTAACACTGGGGTATTGTCTAGTATCATCTAACACTTCGGACCCCTCGCCATCCACCCCGCCACCGGCTCCACCTGTGGGCCGTTCCCGCATCCAGGCCTATACTTGCAATGTCGAATAGATCCAGAGGGGCCTCTAAGGGAGGAGCCATGGATAAGTTTGCTAAGACAGTCCCGAGGGGCGAGGCGGGCCACACGTCATCCCTGCAGGAGGAACCTGATCCTTGTCCTAGTGCAATGGCTCCAGATCTGACCACGCTAATGGAATCGATGGCAAAAAACGTTGCCTCCTTCCACGAGAAATTGGATGACATTAATGCCAATGTCGCCTCACTTAAAACACGAGTGGACCAAGCAGGGACCTGGATCACCGACGCCGAAAACAGAATATCTGCGAATGAAGATGAAATTCATGTACTGCAGAACACGGTCGCCTCCTTGTCACGCGACATGAAGAGTGTGAGGGCAAAGTGCGACGATTTGGAGTCGTGCTCCCGCAGAAACAACCTGCATATTATCGGGGTTCCCAAGAACGCCCTTAAGGGGCGTATGGAGGACGCTGTTGAAAACCTACTCAAAGATCTTGTGGGCAATCCAGCCCTGTCACCATACATCACGGTCGAACAAGCTCACCAGGCTTTGTCACCACGCCCCAAGCCAGGCGACATTCCGAGGCCCATCATCGCCATAATTCTCAATTACTGGGACAGGGTCCTCATCCTTCGCCTGTCGCGTGAGAAAGGAGACCTATGCCTGGAGGCCCACCACATTAGGATCTTCCCAGATTTCTCAGTAGGGGTACAACAGGAGAGGCGTCAATTCCACTGCGTCAAGAAACCCGGAGGGCAGATATGTAATTCTTCATTGCCTACTTGCCAACGTGGAATGCCTCCTCATGAACACATATGCCCCAAACTTCAACGCCCCAGATTTTTCCGATGAAATTACCACCATATTCGCGAAATACATCGGGGTCCCAATCATATGGGGGGGGAGATATGAACCTGATCTTAGACGACTAGCTGGACAGATCTGGTACCACCCGCAGAGCTACATCGCGTGCGGCCAATAGACTACATGCACACATTGCCACGCTGGGCCTCAAAGATGTGTGGAGAGTCCTCCACCCACACGCGAGAGAGCATACCTTTTTCTCATCAGTACATGATAGCCTGTCTAGAATAGACCTGTTTCTCATATCGAGTGGAATGGTGGGTAGGGCCATGGACACACAGATACTACCACGCACACTTTCAGATCACTCCCTGGTAACGCTGCGAATCACACTGGGACATGACCTGCCTCCCCGCCCTGCTTGGCCTTTCAAGTCGGAGGCACTCAGAGATATAGTTTTTTAAGCCAAAATCCTGGCTGACATTAACACCTTCTTTGACTGCAATAACAGACATGATACATCCGATGGGGTCCGGTGGGAAGTGTTCAAGGTCTTCATCAGAGGGATGTGCATCTCCAGGGAGGCTGGGGTCCTCAAAGACATTAAAAATAGCTTGCAGCAATCTGAAGCAAAGCTTAAAGAACTTGAGAGGGAGTACACCTCTGCCCCTTCCCCGACCATACTGGCACAGATAAGATCAGAACTGGAGACCTTTGAGGCCCACGCCCAGAGGGAGATACAATACCACGCCCGTCCCCTGGTAGCCCGGAAGTACAGAGAGGAGGACAGACCGGGGAGAACACTATCCAGGCTGGTTCGCGCAGAGGGGGGTAGAACCCGCATGGACTGCATCAAAGATGCAAATGGCGTCCTGCGCTAGTCTGACCAACACATCCTCAAGACATTCACTCTACACACCCCTATATGCTCCACAGCAGGAACACAACCTAGAGGATACAGACCTCCTTCTGAACCAAATCCCCATGACCCTTCTCTCCCGCGCCACTAGAGATCAGCTAGACACTCCATTCAACCTTGACAAAATAACTGAGGCTATCCCGAGCTGTCCGAAGGGCAAGGCACCCGGCCCAGGTGGTCTCACCTTGGAGTTCTATCAGGAGCATGTCGCCATCCTTGCACCAGACTCCTCGAGGTCTGGAATGAATCACTTGGTCTGTCCATCTTGCCTCGGTCCATGCGCGAGTCCATCATAACTGTGCTCCCTAAGCCGGGCAAGCCGCTGGACGAATGCGGGTTTTACAGACCCCTATCTCTAATTAACATCAATATGAAAATCTTTGCCAAGATAATCGCAAGTAGGTTCCTCCCCATAATGACCCACTTAGTTCACCCAGATCAGAGTGGCTTTGTCCCCGGTCAGTCAACAGCCCTCAATATCCGCCGGCTGTTCAATTTTATGTCCAGAATTGATCCCAACGCCAGCGCCGTAGCGGTCACCCTCAATGCCCAGAAGGCATTTGACATGGTGCCTTGGCAGTATATGTGGGCCGTACTTCACAAAATGGGAATTGGCCCCCGTATGATGTCATATATCAAACTGTTCTATACAAACCCAGTGGCCAGAGTCCTTATTAACTCCCAGGTCTCGTCTCCCTTCACACTCCATAGGGGCACTCGCCAGGGCTGCCCGTTCTCCCCAATACTGTTCGCGCTTGCTATCGAACCCATGGCTGACAGTGTTAGAGACAGATATACCCGAAAAGGTATACTCCTGCGTGACACCCCAGAGATAATCTCACTTTATGCCGACAATGTACTTCTCTATATCAGAGACCCGGCTGCCCATCTAGACCCGATTATCCGCGACATTACTAAAATAGGCACATTCTCGGGCTTTACCATTAATTACACTAAATCTGAAATATTCCCGCTCACTGTGGCCACCTCCCAGCCAACATGTGAATTCCCTCTCTGCTGGTCTCCAGGTGGAATCAGATATCTTGGGGTCCAAGTATCCCTCACCAAACCTTTGCTATTAGCTGACAACTACACGGCTGTGGCGCAGCTCGTGGAGGCCCGGATGTCCAAATGGCGCAACCTTCAGCTTTCCTTGTCGGGCAGGCTGTCCCTAATTAAAATGTTAATTGTCCCTAAGCTTCTTTACATCTTCATAAATGTCCCGATCTGGCCCGGGAAACGATACTTCAAGAACCTACACACTGCATGCGCCCAATTTCTGTGGCACTCTGGAGCGGTTCGCAAGAAGTGGCAGCATATGGCTCTTCCATATGAGAAAGAGGGCTTCACGGCCCCTTACCTCGCTAGATACTGGATTGCCACACAGGCGCAACATGCCGCACACTGGTATACACACACGGACCCTCCCCCACATGTGAAACTCGGGAAACTAGCAAGTGAAGAAGTGAACACTCTGTCTCTCATTCTTCACCGCGTTTCCACACTGACGCCCAGGCGGACGCTGTGGCAGCAACAACCATGGCGTCGAAACGACTATTACAATCACACCCAGGCCATCATCCATACTATAAGTGGCTGCCCATCTGGCAGTTCCCGTGCCTCAGCCCCAATCATGACGAACTCCTCATGCGACACTGCTATGACTTGGGCTACCGGGCACTGTCCGACCTATATCCCGAAGGGAAATTCATCACCCCGCAGACATGGCGACCCGGGCACTCTGGCCTGGCGCTGGAACTATTGCAATATTTCAGGCTGAGGGCAGCGGTCCGCGCCATGTGGCCCACCTATCCTGATGAACCCCCAGACTCACCTGAAATCCACTACATAACCAATTCAGCTGGGGCTAGGAGCATAACATCCTCTCTATACAAAATGCTGCTGGTCAAACTAGATGACGCACTGCAGACGTCACGTGACATGTGGAGTGGCGAACTGGGCCTGACCCTCACTGATGCTATGTGCAGAAGGATGTGCATACATATACGCAAGGTCTCCCTAAATGCCAGATTTAGGTGTATGCAATATAAGCTCCTGACCTGACTATACTACATGCCACACAGGGTGGGGAGGTTTGCACACAGCCAGGCACATACCTGCCCTAGATGTAGATCGATCGATGCAGACCACATTCATATGTTCTGGGCTTGCGAAGCACTGAGCCCTTACTGGAAAGCTGCCATAGAAGACACCTCTGAGATAACAGCGACCCATATTTCTCCCGACCCACTGGCTGCCCTGTTCGGAATGTGGGACGGGCCTGAGCTAAGGAAGGTGTCCAGGTTTTTGAACGTCGCAACCATGGTGGCTAAAAAATGCATTTTGCAGTGCTGGAAGCGCCGCTCCCCCCCCCCTTATTTGAGATGTGGCTAAGGGCCCTCACCTGGACTCAAATGTGTGAAGAGGACTACATCAATACCCTCCCAATGACCTCTCGTCCCAAAAATGTATGGTCTGAGTTTTGTAGCTACCTGAACAGTAAGGATGATATTGAACTTCTCCCCCCCCAGATGAATAAGCTTGGTTACTCCTGAAACAGACTGAACTGTGAGGCCTAGTGCCAACCCCTTGCTTGAAACCCCCCTATATGTAATGCCATTCATGTGTCTGCAATATTATCTGTTTTGTGCACCGTGTTGTTTACCTGTTCTCTCCTCATGCCAATAAAGAAACGTTTTTTTTTAAAAAAGCAGATGATATATGATACATTGTCCTGGACCTGCTAACAGGGATGTCTGTGGAGCACAGAACGCTATTATTTTTTTAACACAAAATACTTGGATGCAGTTGTTGGTTGCATATATGCCAGCACAAACCCGCAGTATGTGGGTTTTTGATAGCTAGCGCAAGGGAGGAAATCCTTTGCATGCCCACTAAAGTGAAGAGGGACACAGAAATCTGAAGAATGGCAGATACGCCCATGATCACGACTGCAGATCCAAAATGGTGGCCCACATAGGAACAAGCTGAAGTTGTTGAGCTATGCAATGTCCTGCCTAGAAAACAGAGACATCTGGGGAGTTTGTATTTCCCAGGTGAACGCATCATCCACAGTTTTAATTACTGCATACATCTGGCTGAGGTCCATTAAGAAATGGGAAGCTCTGGGGGTGAGCACACCAGTGTGTAAACAGGAACTTGGGCAAAGAGAGGTGTTGGAGTCAGGAAATGGAGGCATGAGGTGGAAGACAATGGGTTGTGGAGTATCAAGGAGAAAATGTACAGAGTGAGGGAGCAGAGGTGAGGGCTGAAAAGAGGAGAAGAATAGTGGAAGAGGGCTGGTGAGCAGACAGAGGAAGAGGATTGGAGGAGGTGAAGAGGACCAACAAGGAAGAAGACAAGGGGAGATAACCAGCGAGAGAAATAGAAGCAGATGTGAAGGTGACGAATAGGAGTATAGGGACGAGCAGAGTAGCATCAAATAGAGAAAGAGAAGCAGAGGGGAAGGAGGTGAGGCGACGGAGTAAAGAGGGTGAGGTTTCCATCAGAGTGAGATGGGGCGATGCTACAGGAGAGGAAGAGGAGCTGGAACAATAAAAAACAGAAGAACATCAGAGAGAGTGAGGTGTGGAAGGTGAGATGAAAATGAAAAAAAATGTCAAAAGGAGTAACTTGCACGAGCAGAGGTGAAGTCCAAGGAAGGAGATGAGAAACACTGGAACATCAAAAGGGAGGCGGAGAGAACAAGAGCAGGAAAGAGAGGGATGGAAGAGGAGCAGAACAGAGTCTGGTGGATTGTTAAAGAGGAGAGAGAGAGAGATAGGAAAAGAAGGGGGAAGTGGAAAGGAGGATCAGATGCTCAAGGAGAGGAACAGCAAAGAGCTGGTTGGTCAAGACCAGAAATCCTGTGCCGACCCTTAACTAAGATGAGTAGTACCCACACAGGCTTCTGACAGTCTACAAAGAGATTGAGGCTGACAATCCCCAATCCCCAAACCTTTAGAAAACCAAATTCACTAATGATGGGAGTGCTGGTTTTGTCTGAGAACAAGTGAAACATTGCGGCAACATCTACGAAAGCCAAGCAGGAAATTCTAGACAACCATGAAAGAAGTGTGTGGTACTTTTATTCCCAAAAGTCTGTTAGTAACTTTATGTTTCCCACCCGGAAAGCAGAGACTACAGGAGAGAGGGGAGTACTGAAGTCCACAGTCCAAAAGAGACACCTGATTAGTTTATGTTCTGTTGAATTCCCACCAAGTGACTTGAATTAAACCTAATTCCTTAGACAGTTATTGTTGTGATCAAAAGCCCTTAAATCATATAACTTGGCTTTGAGTCATATGTTGATGGCTCAGCCCCGAAAATGCATAGAATCAAGGTGTTAACCATTCTAAAATATGCAAAGGATTTAATAAGGGTTTGCATTGTGCATCTTTCCGAGGGAAAAGTGAAATGCATAAAAGAGTATTGTGGAAAATCTTAGTGCGTAATTAACTGCTACTGAGGGTCAACATTCCATAGAACAGTAATGTACAACCCTGATTATCCGCTTTCAAAAAGGTGCTCAGCTCGTCACAAATAAAGTTAGCAAGAAAGAAAAACAGCCTCCTCCAATGACGTTATTTTTCACTCCATGCAGTCTGACATAAAACGCACCAGGGATGCCATTCTGTGGACGGGATCAAAGGCTACAGCTGAAATCAGAAATAAAAAATCGTAGGTCTTTCTCATCTATCCACACGTAAACAAGAAAAGCTGCTTTCGTCAGATAATGTTATGAACATATAATTAATAGGCAACATGTATTTATAACTAGCACATAATTCTGTTGGAACTTATGTTCCTTGAATGGTGTGGCACCGTTAACTATGGATGCAATTTATGCTTTGCCTAATATCCGGGGTTTGCAACCTCCATTCAGCACTAACCAGCACAGTCAATGGTGGTGGATTGTGGGAGTTGTAGTCCAAAACATCTTGAGAGCCACAAGTTGCAGACCCCTGCTTTATATCTTTGGGAAATCTAACCTCGCACAGGAACATAGGAAGCAACACACCACCACATACAGAGCAGTGAATTCCAGGTGCCCATGTTTGATTAATAAGTGAATACACAATAGGGATTCTTCAGGTTCGGTTGCCAGTATAATCCCCTTCTCTTTCCTTAGTAAATAAGTGAAAGATTCAGTGTTGGGTAGAACACTGTGGAACATACCAGCGCCACAAATCCTGCAAGCAATTCCAAGTACCAACTATATACATCATCAGCACAGCAAATATTTTGGAAGTGTCAACCGGGCAGAATAGAAATGATGTTTCCCTTCATTGCACATGCGTGAATACACGCAGTCTCTGCAGTGCGTGTCTTACATCTTGAGCACGTGCCAGTAGCCTTTGTGAATATATTAATACACCATCCAAGCTAATTCTGAAGCGAATATCAAAAATGTCATAACATATTGAAATTCGGCAGATGCCTGATCAAGGGGTGTCCCAAAGAAAAGCCAATGAACAAATGACGTTGGAAGGGAGTCTCTGATCTCCAGCTTGACTTTTGATGAGATCGTGGTTACTTGTGACATCATTCATTCGAGCTCCAGAAACCTAGTTGGCGGGAACATCAAGGCTTCTTTGATGTGGTGATTTATCTAATTTGTTCGCATCAAAAACAGACAGAAAACCTCTTTAGCACGCAGGTGACTTGTGTTCCAGCACCCCATCATTCTGTGTTAAAGTTTGCTCGTTGCCTATGTAATAATCTATCGTTATTGAATAGGTAGTATGAGGAAGGTAAGTAGCCAATTAACACCCAAATCTCAATCCAAGAGTTCACAATATTCTATTGCTGAACACATCAACAGAGGTCGCAGGCGCCTGCATCACCCATTAAAAGCAAAGCGCAAGTATTGAAAGAAAAGGATGTCGATCCCAATTTCAGATATAGAAATGCAAGTGCGTGTCGTTTCATACCGCTGCTGTACCACTTAAAACAAATGCACGACACCTTCCGGAATGACCCTGTCATGCTTTGCCACACCTATGGACCTGATCCAAACAGGCGCAGGGAAATGTGTTTTTTTCTGCACATATCAAAGTGCAGCCGCTTTTCTGAGTTTGCGAAGTGCGCAGACATGCATAGAAATGCACCCTTGTTTGCGCAAATGTGTAAAGGGGTGGGCATGGGCACATGAATGTGCACATTCACATGCTCTTTGTCAAGAGAACAGAGCTTTTTTTGGCGCATCTCACAACTTGAGCGAATTTTTTCTTGGTAAATGTACCACTTAGGGCCCGATTCATGGAACAGTGCGGAGAGATCCTGCAAAGCCAGCACGCCGATAACGACTCTATGCGAGCCTGCGCGCAGACATTTTTCTGCCCACTCTGCATATTCAAGGAACTGTTCGTGCAAAGTAGCTAACTGTATACGCAAGTCACGGCAGGAATGCCCCTGACATGCCCCCACGCTAAGCAAAAACAGCCAGAAACAGCTACCTTTGCGTGCTCCCCGGTTGCGTATACATGCACCCTTTAAACAGTGAATGGGGTCCTGCACAAATTGCGTACGATATATCGTAACTTGGGTAAAACTCAGTACATCTGCGTGGGAAACCCCGTAAACCGTTCCTGCACCCCGATACACTGCGTACGTGAACCCCAAAGTTAGATCAGAACCGCGCCTGTGTACACACAGCCCTAAATACGAAACCCAATCTTACCTCCTCAAAGTGAATCCAATGCGCAAGTGTCTGTACGCCTGCCTTCGGATGGTGGATAGTATGAGGGCTTTGCATGGCCATTTCCCTACTTTGAGGTTGCATGGTCAGATCCATGAATAAGTATCGTTTCGCGCAATAGTGGGCGTGCGATGGACTGGCTGCGGGCCGTCCCTTGTAACAACCACATTTTCTCTTGCTCTTCCTCATTTTACGAGTTCGCCCCCTTCCCTGCCCTCTGCTCAAGCTACGTGGACACTCTGGGTAGTTTCCCGCGAAAAGCTCTCGGCCGCTCACAGAGACATGCACAGCCTGTGCAAAGTCCACACAAAGTAAAAAAAAGTGCTGCGCAGTCGATTCCATGAATCGACAAACAGGATTTTCCATGCAGTATGATGCGCAAAGTCCCTATTTACTGCGCAAATAATTCCATGAATCAGGCCTTCGTTTTTATTTCCTCCTCTCTTCATTTACTAGGCCAGTATCCATTTGCAAACATGATTCAATAAATTTGTTTTTTGTTGCAGTGAGAGCAAAAGCATGTTTGAAATAAAGATTGCGCATAGTTAAAGCACTACTTAACTCCAAGTAATCAACTCTCTGGGAGTATTTCATCAATCAATCAAAAAGGCATATTTGGTTAAAAAAAATTAATCTATTCATACATTGACAATTACAGATGTGTCATAAAATACTAAAATACTAACAGCATCAATAAAAAGAGCAATTCACAAGATCAATTATTAAAATATAAATAATTACCACCGTTATAATGAAACAGTTGCAGCGTGATCGTTTAGGTTGCAATACCCTTTACATGGCACAATGAAAAAAAGATTACCTCTAAAACCTTTTTCTCCTGCATAAAGGTTCACCATAGTTGTCATGCAATCGTTCCAGCCAAAACCAAACACACATGCCAAATTTGTCAAAGTTCCACAAATGTTTTCATGCCCATAATGATTGTAAAAACGTACATGGTTTCGATACTGAGATTTCCATACAGGCAGAATAATAATGTTCCCTACCTCTTGAAATGATCTGCTTTGATTTTTCAGAGTTGTGGCACACTTAATGTATCGGCTGCCGAGGTGCATGCCTCAAGAATTTCAAAAAATGGATCAGACAAACACGATCTATATACTCTTTTAAACCAAACATTCAATTTTCCTTGCACACGCAGTCGGTGCGGAGGGACAAACCTAATGAAGTGTATAGGGCTTCCCGTACCAATGGGGGGAGGCGACGAGGAAGACTACTATCCTGACGGTCCTTCTCCTGGATGACCTCTGGGATGAGGGGCTAGCGGTACTGAAGAATCCTGCTTCAGCTCCAGCTAAGAGAGACCGGCTTGAAAAAAAGTACTGGGTGCCGGAGTCTGCGCCCAAGTGTCTTCGGTCTCACCCTGTTAAGGATTTCAAGGTATGCCTAGTATGCAGCGCACAACTGAAATGCTTATTTTGTTATATATAGGTTTAATATTTGAGAGATACACCACACATATCACACCCCCTTTTCAAATACCCCGGGTCACAATGGACCAGGAACCAGGCTAGTAGGTAAAGGTAACATTTATTTATTTATAAATTCAAGAAAATCACATATTTTTAATATATGGGGCAGCAATCACCAATGGGGTGATAAGAACAATATGAATGTAAGCAATGCACTTACATGAACCCTTTAGCAACTCAGATAGAAAACACCAGAGAATAGAGACACTTTTGAATTTTGGGAAAGATAGCACTCAAGTTAGGATTTCCCCCTGCAATATTCCTCAACCCACAAATAAGCAATTCTAAATAGATATAAGGAAGTAGCATGTAATCAGGAATGAGGAATAAGAAACCAAATTCAAATTAACCTTCCCTCCCCAAACAAGAGAGAAAAACGGATCTGAAACCCTTGCAATGTTAAAGTGACACTCGGAAATGGCTGAAGGAAATAAAGAATGTGTGCAAAAATCCCTAAATCAGTACAATTCTCTATGGCATGGGTGCACAACATACGGCCCGTGGGCCAGTTGTGGCCCGCCATGCTGTTTTGTCCAGCCCGTGAGGCACAAAGACTTTCCTAATGGAGGGCGGCCCACAAGCAGCATCGGCCGCCCTCCATTAGGAAAGTCTTTGTTGTCTTCCGGGCCGGACAAAACACTGGCTGTCATTGGCTCAGCACACACGCGCCACATGAGCCACATAGTGCGTGTGTGCTGCACCAATGGAGGGCCAGCACTACGGCTGGCGTGGCCAATAAGGCTTGATGCCGCAAGGCATTTCAGCCTTGCTTGCCATGCCAGCTGTAGTACCACTCCACTTACCTCACCAGCGTTCCAGCTAGCCTGCCTTCCAGCACGTCCGGTAAGTGGTCTGTTTGTCTGTGTTTGTGTGTCGGGTCTGTTCTGCTGTATGTTTGTGTTGTGTGTGTTGAGATGGGGGTGGGGGTGTCGGATGTGCATGAATGTTTGTTTTTGAATGTTTGTGTTGTGTATGTCGAGATGGGGGGTTGGGGGGAGTCGGATGTGTATGAATGTTTGTTTTTGAATGTTTGTGTTGTGTGTGTTGTGTATGTTGAGATGGGGGTGGGGTGGGTGTCGGATGTGCATGAATGTTTGTTTTTGAATGTTTGTGTTGTGTATGTTGAAATGGGGGTGGGGGTGTCGGATGTGCATGAATGTTTGTTTTTGAATGTGTTGTGTATGTTGAGATGTGAGGGGGTGTCGGATGTGCATGAATGTTTGTTTTTGAATGTTTGTGTTGTGTGTGTTGTGTATGTTGAGATGGGGGTGGGGTGGGTGTCAGATGTGCATGAATGTTTGTTTTTGAATGTTTGTGTTGTGTATGTTGAGATGGGGGTGGGGGTGTCAGATGTGCATGAAGGTTTGTTTTTGAATGTTTGTGTTGTGTATGTTAAGATGGGGGTAGGGGGGTGTCGGATGTGCATGAATGTTTGTTTTTGAATGTTTGTGTTGTGCATGTTGAGATGAAGGTGTGGGGGGGTATCGGATGTGCATGAATGTTTGTTTTTGAATGTTTGTGTTGTGCATGTTGAGATGGGGGTTTGGGGGGGTATCGGATGTGCATGAATGTTTGTTTTTGAATGTTTGTGTTGTGTATGTTGAGATGCGGGGTGGGGGGTGTCGGATGTGCATGAATGTTTGTTTTTGAATGTTTGTGTTGTGTATGTTGAGATGCAGGGGTGGGGGGTGTCGGGTGTGCATGAATGTTTGTTTTGGAGTGTAAGTGCGGTGTATGTTGAGATGCAGGGTCTGTATGTGTGCATGCTTGCTAGTTTGTATGCTGATTTCGGGGGTGGGGGTTCGGGTCTGTATGGGTGCATGCTTGAGAGTGTGTGTGCTGAGTTGGGGGATGGGGGGGTTCAGGTTTGTATGGATGCTTGCTTGAGAGTGTGTGTGCTGAGTTGGGGGGTGGGGGGTTCAGGTTTGTATGGGTGCTTGCTTGAGAGTGTGTGTGCTGAGTTGGGGGGGTGGGGGGTTTCAGGTTTGTATGGGTGCTTGCTTGAGAGTGTGTGTGCTGAGTTGGGGGTGGGGGTTCGGGTCTGTATGGGTGCATGCTTGAGAGAGTGTGTGCTGAGTTGGGGGATGGGGGTTCAGGTTTGTATGGGTGCTTGCTTGAGAGTGTGTGTGCTGAGTTGGGTGGGTGGGGGGTTTGGGTCTGTATGAGTGCATGCTTGAGAGTGTGTGTGCTGAGTTGGGGGGTGGGGGGTTCGGGTCTGTATGGATGCATGCTTGAGAGTGTGTGTGCTGAGTTGGGGGGTGGGGGGATTTGATCTTTATGGGTGCATGCTTGAGAGTTTGTAAGCTGAGGTGGGGGTGGGGGTTTGGGTCTGTATGGGTGCATGTTTGAGTGTGTGTGCTGAGTTGGGGTGGGGGGTTTGGGTCTGTATGGGGCATAGTGTTTGGTTGGGGGTGAGGGGGACATGGGGCATAGTGTTTGGTTGGGGGTGAGGGGGACATAGGGCATAGTGTTTGGTTGGGGGTGAGGGGGCCATGGGGCATAGTGTTTGGTTGGGGGTGAGGGGGCCATGGGTCATAGTGTTTGGTTGGGGGTGAGGGACATGGGGCATAATGTTTGGTTGGGGGTGGGAGCCATGGGGCATAGTGTTTGGTTGGGGGTGAGGGGGCCATGGGGCATAGTGTTTGGTTGGGGGTGAGGGGGCCATGGGTCATAGTGTTTGGTTGGGGGTCAGAGACATGGGGCATAGTGTTTGGTTTGGGGTTGGAGCCATGGGGCATAGTGTTTGGTTGGGGGTTAGGGGGCCATCGGTCATAGTGTTTGGTTGGGGATGAGGGACATGGGACACAGCGTTTGGTTGGGGTGGGAGCCCTGGGGCATAGTGTTTGGTTGGGGTGAGGGGGATATGGGGCATATTGTTTGGTTGGGGGTTGAAGGATCCATGGGGCATAGTGTTTGGTTGGGGGTTGAGGGAGTCATGGGGCATAGTGTTTGGCTGGGGGTGAGGGTACCATGGGGCATAGTGTATGGTTGGGGATGGGAGCCATGGGGCATAGTGTTGCACTCCAAGAGTGAACCCAATAATAAAGCTAAAACAGGCACAGTTAGGAGATGTACATCCTTTGCTTTTTGAGGAACCCTGACTCAACGAAGGCCATACTCCTCTTGGGCAACCCAAACAGCAAACTATAGCAGTCCAAAATAACGGAATGTCCAATCTAGGGTCAATAAAATGTATATATTTCAATTAAACAGACGATATACAATAACTAAATAGAAATAAATTATAACAATGGAAAATGTGTAGTACAAAATGTAAGTTTGAAATGCAAATAAAAATCGTTACCCCTCAAAAACATTCTTTTTCCGTGTGTTTTATACAAATTGGGGGTTGAAAAAGCCTCCTGCCACGCCGCACCTACCGCCCCACCCACATTTACTTTTCGGCCCACTATAGCCCTCATGTAAGGTACTTTCAGCCCTCTGTCAAAATCAGTTGTGCACCCCTGCTCTACGGGAACAGCACTGGACAGTTACAAGCTATCATAACCAATAGATTGAGCAAAAGCATACAATTCGAAGATGAATGGAAGGTTTAAAACAATTGATAGTAAAAATAACACGTGTAAAACTTTGCAAAAATGCTCATTCCCGCCTGAAATTAACGAAATGGTTTTTAATAAAAACGGGTGAAATATTGTGATTGAATCAATTTTGGGTTGGGGTGTAGCTAGGGATTCTAGGTACAATATGAAGGTGAAATGAGGTCTCTAGCTGTTAAATCGAGTTATGCCAGATAGAATGAGGTGCGTTTTTGGAAAAATAAAGGCGCGAAAAAGGAACAGAAATCAATTTTGACAAGGACAGTTTTACTTTACGCTAGGGCACTCAGGCTAGGCTACCAGCTTGAGACACAGTAAGCTCTGGGGTTAATCCGTGGAATCAACCCTAGCCCCTTCGCGCCCGCCCTGGCGGGACCCAGTCTGATCACCCGAGGGAGGACTAAGTGCTTAGGAAGACAAAATTATTAAAGAAGTTAACACTAGCGCAAGGAATCAAAGGCAGGGTTTCAAGAATGATTGTGACAATATTACAGTTATCGGGATAAGGATTGGATGACTTAGAGATTGGGATGGAACAAAGCAAGGCAAGGTTTACTATGTTTCTATGGTTCCTATTGATACTCGCAGTCCACTTTTAGTTTGGATTTTGGACAATCAGCACTCTGGATCACTACACGGATCTGGTCTAACACGGGCAGCCGGACAAACTCAGCGGGGCAGAGTCAGCTGGGCAGGGACTAGATACCAGAGGATAGTTCTTCTGGACTGGCAGTTCTGTTTACTGGATACTATAGGGCATCAGGATAGCAGGATGGCCGCAGCAGACAGTGAGTGGCAGCAAGCCAGGTAAATTCAGGATGCTTCCCCAAAACACAACATAGTTTCCCTTGGTTATGGGGATTATTTTAGGATTGAGGCCTAGCTGAAGCAGGATCAGCAATTGCTTGGCCTTGTGATTGGGATCAGGAGTTTAGATGGATAGATTCAAGATGAAGACAGGAACAGACAGGAACAGGACATCGGCGTAGGAATCAGGAATCAGTCTGTGTGTCCTGAGTGCTAGTCAGGGGCCCTTATTTATAATGCCAGATGACATCATTACAGTATATTAATACAAATGTATGCCACACTAAACCTATGGGGCATATACCTGGTCACTCTAATTGAGAAAGACTCTCTTTAAAACGTTTCAATCAAACTTTCAGAAAACATGAAAAACACATACTCCGTAAATGTCTTTTAGTAGGTAATTGTATTCATCATTCCTACAATATTCTTGCTCATCTGAATTTCATGATTTCATCAAATACTAAGATATTTCATCAAACAAGAGCAGAAAATTCTTATCCACAAGCAATATTTGTTAGAAAAAAGCTTTTTTTGTTCAGCAAATTTGCCAAATTTGTAATTTCTAAGGTAAGTTTCAATTTAACAAAAGGGGTTTTGTTTCCCCAGACAATCACATGATGTTTGTCCACTACGCGTTTTGCGGTTATCTTCACCCCTTCTTCAGGTGTTGATGTGTTGTTTTTAACAATTTCTCTGTACCCTAAAAGTAAATTTAACAAAAATCAGAGATTTGTACCATAATTGCCTCTATGGTCCAGCGAGTGCCAGTATCCCACGAATTAATTTTAAGCTAATTTCACTGACCTTGGAAATATCCAGGGTCTCTATAGTCAATTCTGACTGCCGTGTCACTTCCTGCTTAATCTTCCAATGGTCTGGCCAGATATTGCAATCACTCTGTAGAGAGAACAATAATAATTAACTTTTTACCCACTACAATCTTCTATTCGCTACATCTGTGTCAAAATAAATCTAAAAAGAATCAAAAAAAGCCAAAATCCCATTTCCCAAACTTACTTGCCCTCAACTCAACTGGTATCACAAACACAACGCAGTGATGGCGAAAAGGCTGCAACCACAGCCTCCCGTCCCGCGGTGCGGTTTTTAAATAGGATATCAATGAGTCACGTGATCGTGATTCTGATCACGTGACCCAACGTACCTCTCTTACGGGACCTACAACAATACCAACACTTGTAAATACAAATATGTAACAAACGCGGGAATGGCGCATTGGCTGCAATCACAGCCTCCCGTCCCGCGATGCGTGAAGTTAAATATATTAAATCAGTCGCGTGATCAACCTGATCACGTGATCGCGAGTGAATATGATGCCTGTCCCTTGGTGTCGCCCGACGTGATACCAAAGTCATCACGTGACGGTCTATCCGTGACGGGTCACACAATTCGAAAACTTAGACTATTCATAATTACCTCCCTTTGGATTGTCCAGACAGTTGTGAATTCTTGTTTGTCGGAAAATCAAAAAATAATACACTCATGTACATATTGCGTGTATGAGAAAGAAAACCCCCCAGTGGATTTAAAATCCAGTGCAGGTAAGCCCTATACCAATGTCTATTCAATAACTATACTAAATTCCATTCTCTAAAGGGGCACCTATATATGATAAATAGAAACCAAAACATCCCAGCTCTACAAAAAAGTGGACTGGGACATGCTTCCTTGATGTTCATCCTCTCTTCTCCCAACAAAAATTTGGCACTAACTGTAGTCCAATATTAACGTGACCAGAGTATTCCAATCTATTCAATGCCTAAATTCATTCAGGTACCACGGGCGCTCGCCATGCAAACAGAGACAATTAACTACATTTCCCTTATTTATTTAACATACTTCATATTCCATCAATTTTTTTGGTGAACATATCCTCACAGGTGGATCAACACACCAATTTCAGTTATCACAGTTCTATAAATACTTTAAGCCCAAAAATATGGCAATACCAAAAGTGAATAAAAAAAGCAGTTATACTCACAATAATCAACAAAGAAATCAACAAAAAATCACATCAGATAAAACAAGTCAAATCAAACTCATTATTCATACCCTTTGGTTCAAGTGTGTCTAGCCGCTCAATCCACTCCACCTCTTTTTGTCTCAGTAACTTTTGTATGTCACCCCCTCTTTTAGAGCATCTGACTTGCTCCAAAATCACCACTTTCATCTGAGCCACTGAGTGTTTGTATTCTTTAAAGTGTTGTGCCACTGGTGAGTGGACTGAGCATAATCGGATGTTAGATTTGTGCTCAGTCCACCTCAATTTGGCTTTTCTTGATGTCAGCCCCACATAAAATAGTCCACATGGACATTTAATTCCATACACTACATTGCTTGTATCACATGTACTAGTGTGTCTAAGGAGGATCTTTTTTCCTGTATGAGGATGGTTAATGCTTGCTCCCTTAATCACATTATGGCAATGCTGACAATTATTGCAGGGTAAAGTGCCCCTGAACACATTAGGGCCGATAACCGGTGCTTGATAATCAGCTCGTACAACCAAGTCTCTTATAGATTTACTCTTTCTATATGCAAAGGATGGTTCTTTCTCAAACAAGTGTGTTAACAAAGGATCAATTTTCAACATTTGCCAATTTCTTCTGATCATTTTCTTGATTTTGTGACTCTGTTGAGAGTATGTTGTCACGTATACCATCGCTTCCGAATCTTCCTTTGGTGACCGTTCCAATGTATTAGCTCTGGGGACTGCTGAAGCCTTCGTTAAGGCACTTTCTAGTGTGGTTGTTTTATAACCACGTTTAGAAAATTTCTCCTTCAGTTTGTTAGATTGAATCTGAAACTCAGCTGGCTCTGAAATCAGTCTGCGATACCTTAAGAACTGACTGGGTATGCTTTGAATTGTAGTAGATGGGTGAAAGCTAGATGCCATCAATGTGCTGTTTCTGTCCGTGGGTTTGTTATAGATGGTCGTGTGCAGGTGATTGTTTTTAACATAGATTTCCATATCCAAAAACTGCATCCGGTTTTTGTTTGTCTGAGTCGTGAACTTAATTCTTGGTGCTAGCTGATTCATGTACTCAAAAAATTGAAGGAGACTTTGATGAGAACCTCTCCAGATTCCAAAGACATCATCTATAAATGTCATAAAGCTTCTTAAGTGAGGCTGATATTGTGGATTGTTCAAAACCATTGTTTGTTCCAAATACGCCATGTAGGTATTCGCATACCCAGTTGCCATAGCGGCCCCCATTGATGTTCCTGCAATCTGAATAAAGTATCTATTTTCAAAACGGAAAAAAATATTGTTCAAGACCAATTTCAATAAATTCAGTATGCACATATTGTTTGCCTTGCATTCTTGTGACGACAGTAGTAACCATTCCATTGCCTCCAGGCCTGCATCATGTGTGATATTTGTATACAAACTACAAACATCCATTGTAAAAAGATTGTCTGTAGTCTCTTCAAATTCAAGATCCTTGATCTTTAATAAAAAATCTGTAGAATCCTTAATGTATGTTGTAGTATTTTGCACAAGTGGCTGAATTGCTTGATCAATGTATTGTGCCAATGGTTCTAGAAGACTGTCGGTTGCTGCTATAATAGGTCTACCTGGAGGGTTCTGAAGATTTTCATGTACTTTTGGTAAGATATACAATACCGGCATTATTGGACAATCCTTGGTTAAGAATAATCTTGTTTTATCCGTTATCCACTCTTGATCTACTGCTTCATCCAAAAATTCATTGATTAATGTTCTCATTCGATTTGTAGGGTCAAAACTGACCTCCAGCTATGTATCTTGATTCTTCAATTGGCGTTCCACTTCCAATTTGTATTTCACTCGGTCCATTATTATTCTGCCACAATTTATCCAATGCCAGTCTTTCATTTTTGGAAAAATTACTCATCATATTTCTGTTCTTAAAGGAAATATATTTGAAATCTCTTAATGTTTGTTTATAAAAAACTTCCAAAATATGATTCTGTGTATGCGGTGTGAACACACTTTTTGGTGAAATTTCAAGATATTTTGAGAGTTCCAATGGTTGTACTCCTTCCGTAGTAGCAAATAATACTTTCAATTTCATCTTTCGAATTAACCTAAAAAGATCAATTTTCTCTTTAAGAAGATTGCTTGAATAAGTTGGAACAAACGATAAACCCTTTTGAAGAGTCTTTGATTCAAAGTCACTTAATTGATATGATGATATGTTAATGACTAGGTTTTCTTTTGAGGAATATTCACATTACAGTATATGACAGGGGCAGGATTCACTACCCACACCCCTAACAATAGGATTGGGCAAGGGCATAGTCTCCGCCTTGCTCACAATTGGTTGGATATCAGAAAAGTGATGTCATGTTTATGAGGTGATTTTTACTGTATCTAGAAACTCCCACATTTACTTTACTGGAAATCCGTTTTTGCCAAAAATAGATATTTATGCAGTTGCCATCTCTTAGTAAATCAGATACTCAGGTTATCTATTTTGTGCAGGACAGATTAGTCCAAACCTCCAGTCTGTGCGACCTTGTTTCGCCTTTATGACACATTTTGGTAATTTTACACATTAGAGATTTGGCCCACAATTCCCCAATTCTGTACACAAATGCGAATTGTCCTCAGGGATGTATGTACAAAATTTGACATTTGCAACATGGATGCTTTTCTGGTAATACAACATATATTACCATTTCTGTCCAGAGTGTGTCACAACATTCTACCAAGTTTTCAAACACAGCCCACAATTCCACTATTATTCTGTGAAAATTCTACATTTTTTACCAATTTTGACAGCTGAGATATTAGTCTATTTAAAGTTCTTTATAAAATAGTCTTAAGACAAATGGGGGTCATTGTCTGTCATTTTTTTCTTCCCAGCTAACACCAACTGACATTTTCTTTCAAGCAGGATGTGGGGGCCTCTCTCTTAATTGAAGGTTTTATTGCCCTTCACACTTGACAGGTGAGTGTTCCAGGACTGCTATTGTCCAAGCCTGGAGCAAAGACGAATGTCTGATGAGCATGTGAACTATCATTGTCCTATCCCATTCAAAGTTTTTCAAGCTGTTACTTCAAACCTAATTGTCCTGGCTTTAGGGTGTATCTCCCTTCCTAGGAGGAGTTTCATAGCTGGCAACATGAATTACAGGTTTATGAGAGCTTGCAACTCCAGCCTATGTGTTTTAAACTGTTTAATTTCTTACTTTAATTCGGTTTGCAGCTCCTCAGATTGCCACTGTCTTGGCAGCTGTAGTAATTTTCCTTGCAGCAGGACTCTAAAGTATAGATACAATTCTCCTTGACCTGGCTCAGAGGGTAAAAAGTTTCTTTGAACTGCTGCGCCTGGATACATTTTGTCAAGAAATAAATGCGTATTTCCTGTGCAAGTGAAAATGAAGTTGCTTTTCATTTCTCTGAGAGTTGATTTTAACTGGGCCTTTTTACCCACAGTGGTTTCAGAATGACAGATGAAATTGGCATCAAAACAGCATTTTGAAAGGGTGAAAACAGTTTCATTTTGAAGGAGATTTTGGCTTTTGCAGTAATGGCAGGCTTTCCTTTTCACTTGATTCCATATTTGTTTCAGAACACACTGGCATATTTTTCAGTGTGTCCCCTTGTTCCATGTTGCCCGAAGTGTATGAGGCAAAATGGTGCAGCCATTTTTCTATTGTTGCTGCCAAAAGCAGTTTTGAGGCCCTGGTGCACACAGGAGCCAGCGCAGCCAGTTTACTGTTTCTTGCACACAGGCAGCTCAGTGATGTAAGGCAATGCCGTTGAGTGGGTCAATATATCCCACAAACCGTCGCCGGACTCGGTGTTCTCGGCGGTGGCCAGGAAGAAGTCATCGGGTTCATCGTCATCTTCATCTGTACCCCCGGACAACGAGTGGAAGAAATTAGATTCCATTGGAAGGAAGGTAATCTACTCAGCGGCGATGACGGTGAAAGCGGCCAACGTCTTGGTGATCAAGGCCAGATATGACTGGAAGCTTTGGTTCAAGATGGCTCCACTCCTGAATTTCCTCCCCAATGACAAATGGGTCAAGGCTTTGGAGATCCTCCAAGAAGGAGAAGTGGCATCGGACCACACCATCACAGTGGCTCTGGACATTGCAAACACAGGGTTCTGCAAGATGGGCGACAGGTTTTGCTTTTGCCGTCATGGCTGGCTCAAGGCCACCAACTTCAGGCAGGAGGTCCAGACGAGGTTCCTGGACATGCCGTTTGACGGAGACAACCTGTTCAGGGAGACCGTTGATGAGTCCCTCCAGGACATCAAGACTGACACAGAGATGGCCCATGCCTTAGGGACCCAGCAAAAGCACAGGACGTCCTTTCATTCCTCGTGAGGAAAGTCTAGCAGGTCTTTGAAGGGTTTCGGCAGGGGCTCTTCCTCTTACCACTAACCTTCCTGCTCTTCAACCCCGGAAGCCAACAGGGGTCGCACCAAGGCCGTCGGAGTGTTGCAGCACGTGCTTGGCCAGCTCGAGGAGGGAGACTTATTGTGGTCATTGGATCTAGAGCATTCTTACTTCCACATCCCCATAAACAAAGGACACTGCAAGTTTCTGCGCTTTGTCGTTCAAGGGAAGCATTACCAGTTCAAGGTTCTTCCCTTCGGACAGAAGTCAGCACCCAGAGTCTTCACCAAGTGCCTGGTGCGGGAGGCGGCCCTTCTACGACTGCAAGGGATCCATGTGTACCCTTGCCTGGAAGACTGGCTCATCCGGGACAGATCAAGGCACATCACCGTTGTCCACGTGGCGAGGACTTTCCGTCTGCTGATGGAAATGGGGTTCTCTGTGAATTATGCAAAGTCCTGGTTGTCTCCATCGCAGGACGCGCTGTTCCTGGTATCCAGGCTCGACACAGTAGCCTGCCTCGTGTCACCGTCGGAGGAGAGTGATAAGGAAATCCACAGGGCAAGGGGAAAATCCTGCAGAAATGAAGTGTCAGGACACAGCTGAGACGCAAACCAAGTTATTATTAGAGAAAGACAGACAGCAGAATGCAATAATACAAAATGATAAGTGACAGGTATCAGACGGACAGCTCTCTCTGTGTTCGGTCAGAGCTCATCTTATATAGCATGGCAAGTTTCCCGGACATTTGTAGATATTTGGTAATACTAGGAAGCAGATATTTGTAAAGAAACCTTGCGTTATATGCATGGTACATTGTGTAGCAAGATCAGTACGCAACTTTGGCATAAGCACCGTAATGCTCCTTATAAGGTGGTATTTGTGCACAGCTGTGGAAAGATACTGGGAGCTGGTGTATCATGGGTCCCGAGGGCAGCATTAGGTCATGGCCTACCATGCCAAGGTGGGGTGTGGGCATGACAGGAGAGCCGAGTGTAGCAAGAGGCCTCAGGCTAAGGTATGGTGAAGGATCTGGGGCCTAGCAGGGGAGGGTGATTGCTAGGAGGTGTAGTATCAGGACAATCCTGCCACATCAACCCCTATTTGTTAATCCCTGGGACAGGGTAAAGACCACAGGGTGTAGGTTGTCCTTTTGGGAGGGATGGTACTGGAGAAGGAGGTGTAGCAGTGTATACTGTAACAGGGGACAGCTAAAGCCAGTCAAATTCAGGAAATACCACTGGGGTGAAAGGAAATCTTCTGCTAGCATATGTTGGTGTGTGTGCTCAGACATAACAATCTGAGGCATTCATTAGATCAGCATATGTCCTTGAGAAATCTGAGGAACGTATAGGTATCTGGGAACGTGAATAATGAAGTACTGGGCAGCAGTCGCAGAAAAACAGTCAGCAAGGGTAACATGTCTGATATTTGTTGGGGATACCCATGGCTGCGCTGGTGTTATATAGTCCAGGCATGCCCCAACTTGGTCAGTGTATATCATGGCAGTGTTCCTAGAGATACTGGTGTGGAAAGACGTGAGGATGGAGAGAAAGGACAAGGTCATATACTTTAAAACGAATGGCACTGTGCAAGAAACAATCATATCACGTACACTTATTATAACAAGAAATCTGGCCCACCAGTCGCAGCAGTATCTTATCCACGGGATGCTTGCTTGCTTAGCCTGGGAATGTGAAAAGTGTGCAGTAATCATTTGTAAGACATTGTAGGCACAATAGGCATGTGATCAGAGAAACATCAGTTATGCAGTGGTCATCGAGTGCCAATAATATTCCTAACTTGTGCTGTCCAGCCCTATGCAGAATGGGGCCTTATGCCCAAAAGTTCCAGATAGCAGATGGCAAAGATCAGGAAAGCAGCAGGGTAGTTGCTTGGTCAGGCGTGGAACATAAAGGTAGACGGTCAGCGTGCTGAAAATGTTTGTGGGCTGGCAGCACAGCAGGAGAATAGGCTACCCAATAAATAAGGCAGAGGATGCTAAGAGCAGGTATACAGACCAGCTAGAAGGCAAAGACACTGGCACATCACATGGGTCAGGTGGAGCTGGTCTGTGATGCAGGAGAAGGAGCAAAGGCAATTGCTGAGGCCTTAGACTCACTCAGCCGGCCCCTTCAGACTTCTTGTACTGGTGGGCCCCGGTGTCTATAATCTAGGTGCGCAGCTTTAATATGTCTGTATGAAGAAGAAACACATTTTGAGAGTGTTAGGCCACCCGCAGAAGGCAGGTGTAGCAACAGAAGTTTTGAGAGCATTGGGCAACCTGCAGAAGGCATGTGTAGCAGGACGGCAGTGCACTTTAACTGCCAGTGGTGCTGGTGGCAGAACTCTGTAAGGTAAACCTCTGGACTGGTATCAGAGTGTCATCATCTAGAAGTGCAGGATGGGGTGCTAGACAGACCCTGTCTTCTGTGTCTCCGGTGGGCAGCTGCAACAGGGTGTCTTTGTCCTGGACCCCTGGAGGTGGCACCTGGGCTTGTGTTTCCGGCATCACTGGTAGCGAGGTTGCGTTGTCCTTGTCTTTTGGCTGTGGCTCTTTGTTGGCTGATGGGGCTATCTTTACACAGTGGCGGGCATGGACCCAGGCGTTGAGGCCTCTGCAACAGCCTGCAGTGTAGGTTGTCAGCAGAACCTGGTAGGAAGACTTTTGCAGATGAACCTTCAGGACCTTCTATAAACAAGTTACTTTCCATATTACCTACCAGGACCTTCTGGAGTGACCCTATGACTAATGCTCAATGAGATCCCGAATAATGTCATCACTGAATACGCTTATTAATTCGCTATTAAGCAATCTCATGCCTGAAATGATGAATTCCATCTCCTTAGATCATAACCCCATGCAAACATTTTCCTCCCATATTATTATGTTTACTCTCTACTCTACACCATCACACAATTAGAGTGCAGCTACCCCCTTCAATCAATTCGGCCTAGCTGCTCACATACGAACATTACCCCATGAACACCTCATCACGCTAATAAAACTGAGCTATATCCCTATACAAACCGGCCTAGCTGCACACATAAGCATCCCACAGGCCTAACGCAGCCAGAACCCAGTCTTGGTGTTCACCTGCCAGACTGCACACATTCAACCAATATCAATACCACCACACCTAATGATATGATGCAGCTAACATCAGGCAATTGCATCAGCTGCACACATAACTGGTGCACCCAAGCTCCCTTCAAAACCCTATTCTCTCAACTGACCTGGACTATGGTACCAGATACCATGCAACCTACCAGCACTTTCAGGTCATACCAATGATATATAGAGCACTATACAAATGCCAAAGAACATAACATAACATAACATAACATAACAACACAAGCAAACTTCTGCAACCAGCACAACCAACCTGCACCTGAGGGACAAAACAAAATAAGGGATATGATGTGGAATGTATGCAATCATCTTGGGGGTCAACACAACAACCAACCCCCGCCAACAAAAAGGACATAAGCAAACACTCTTAAAACAAGATATATTGGCTCTATGTTAATTGACAAAAGGCACTCAACATCGAACAAACAAAATACTGTATAAAGCCCATGATAATAATAATGATAATAATAAAACACACTGGTTCAGTTCTGTAAGGAGGAAAGCGACCCAAAACCCAAACGCTAAAAATAATCCAATAGTCGAATAACCGCTACACCTCTTTGCAAGGGAAAACAAGGTTTACTGCATTCAAGAAAGGTCTCAGACAGTCCCATAGAATCGAACAGACATGGAGCTCGACACGCCCCAAGAAGTTACAGATTACATAGCAGAAAAATGCACCATTGAATAGGTTTTAAAATCATCCAACAACCCTCATTGGCTACCACGTATGTAGAATTCTAATTATCCCCTATAGTCCTTTGACTGATTGGTCACATCTAATCTAAACCCATTCCCCTAGACAAGCGTTCCCCTACTTCATCATTTGTTAAATCCAGGCACATGATTGGCTGCTAAGCCTTTTTGGTAATTTAGTAATTCATAGCCGTCACGTGATGTGCACCCCTCCGATCCAGATGCAGTCGAAGTAATTGACGAGGCCAACTCTGCTTTGATCCGACACTCGGCTTTCCCATTATACCAGACGCCGGGGCACACACAAGCTGCACCCCGACCTTGTTTTAATTTATTGGCATCACCTCTGCTCCTCCTATACCCAATCACAGGACGTTCCAGACACAACTTCCCACTAATATTTTTCAAACCCCAGGTGCCAGGTAATGATGTGGCTAGGGCACCACGTGAGTCGGAATCTTAGGGAATTATTTGCTTTGGTTATATCTGTACTTAAAAGTTGTATAGGATGGCCTTTCTTTGGATGAGGACAGTAGTGCTCTAAATCTATGCCTGCCCTCTTGGCATCAGAAGACCTTATGCCCTCTTCCCATGAATTGCCCTTCAAAGGGAACATCCCTGCCTTCTCACCTCACAGCTAACATTCTGTTCCCATCATGTTCAATCCCTGCAGCTGGATACAATTAGCAGTTATCTGCACATCATGGTGTCTAAGATCTTGGCTTCTCTAAGGGGCTCGGGAGTGGGGAAGGGCTTTGTTTTCTGGAAATAAGCCAAACAGAGCGACAGCTTCGTAACATGGCCTTCATTGTGTTCTATTCATTGTATACTAGGCCCCAACATCCATTCTGATGACACTTCGGTCATGTTAGCCTGCTTACTTCACTTCTACCTCACTACCTATCTGACTCCATCTTTCACCTTTATCAGCTCACCCTCAACATCTACTACAAATATGACTGCATATACTCTTTTTAAACATGAGGCCTACATCGCTGGCCGACCTATAACCTCTGCAACTGCAACAGTGATGCATGTGTCGCTCTTTTTGTGTTGCTATATGGTAGTATCTAATATCTGTCAAAACGACCTACCTACATGCAATTTGTGCATCTTCTGTAGCATGGGGCTCATCCTGCTTGCACGATGACACGTACTAAAAGATTTTCCTCAACCTAAACCTTCTTGCTGGCTGGGATGCCATACATGCATCCCAACATTCCCCCCTTTAGTTAATGCTCCATTATCTAACCCTTCTTCCTCCTGCCTTTGATCATTACCTTCTATGGGAATCCAAACCTTATGTATGTGGCCTAAACTTCCTCTTCCTCAGGTGTAATCTTCCGGAGTACCTGTCATAAAGCAGCACCTTCCATCTCCTGTCAAATCGACCGAGGGGATTATGTATTTTTCTTGGTCTTGTGGGTGCATGGTCAAGGTGCCCAGGTGCCCAAATGCCAGCTCTATTTTCACCAACCTGGGTCCAATAAAACCATCCCACTTATCAGTTGGGTGTACTTGTGTTTTGTGAGAGGAGGAGCTCTATCGCTGTTATTGACACGATCAGAGTTGCACTCTTCAGCCGCTTCTTTGTGCAGCATCTCAGGATCATCTGGCACGAACAAAAAAGCACAATCTGAAAACCACAATGGGAACCAGCATTATTACAGCGATTTCCTACCACAATGGGGCCTACAAAAACATTGAAGCAAACCAATCGTCCACTTTCACTCCAGATTCGTTCTCCATGACAATCCTCAAATTATGAAGGGCACCTATCGCAGGGGTCAACAACTCTTCATCCACATCATTTGAGGGTGGGGGGTTATGTGCAGAAAGACAGACCAATTTTCTTGAACATGACCCCTTCCATAGCCATGACCAAATCCAGAACATATCTGTTCTGGAGGGCATAAGCCTGATTGCCCGTAATTCAGTCTTGATGGAATTCAAACCCTGCTCTGTCTGGTTTACCAACTGGAGCATCTTCCACCTGGTGATTTGCAGCCACTTAGCATTTGTTGCAGCCTGGACACCTTGTACCAGGAAGGAGGTAAAAAAGGTCTCTGTTTTGTTGAAAAAACTACATTGATCTGAGATTGCCTTTGATTTATCTGATGAATCCCTGGATAGATATTTTGATCTTCTCTGGTGCCAGAGCCTTAGTGAGCGATTTACAAGTTTGATGGATGGGGGCTTAGTTGGTTCTGGGGCACAATATTTATAACTGTCAAATGGGCATCAGGAAGTACCAGGACTGCTGAGTGCAAGTTGGTCAGTGAGCATACGCCCCCCTATAATGGTGGGAGGTGTAGGTAAGCATATTGTCCACACACCCAATGCACATCCATAAATGCTGATGTGCCTTCAGTCAGTTAAGGGATAAACAAAGTCTTATTACAATGGATGCTCGTTCCAACACGTATGGTGCCATTTCCCCAAAAGCAAAAGGAATACTGCTGGCCTCTGTACCTTTGCTGTGGGTTCACTTAACTCAATCTATGTCAGTTTAGGCACATAGTTTTCCCATGTTCTGCCACAGTTTTGATTGACACATGCCACTACATCTTCTGAAAACCCCAGTAAACCCCACCTACTGCACAGCTTACTATTCCTGTTACTCATCTATCATTGGGTTGGAAAACAACACTCCTCCCATTTACAGTAGCAATCTTAATTTACACCAGGCTTGTTCTTTCTTCTTGGCATATTGTTCATAATCTCTGTCCATTATTACTGCTTGGACCGTGGTGCCTTTGGAAAAGACTTTGTATTCTGCATTGGGCCAAGTGCACCAAACACTGGGCTATACAAGGTGGCATTACTTGGTGTATAAACAATTTGGGTGTGCCTGTCACATGAGGTATCAAGGAGCATACAAAGCAGCTCTTGTTTGACTTCCCCTTTCCTACTTTGATCATGTGATTGTACCTGATATTGTCTTACACAGGGTGGTGCACATCACCTACAGTATCTAAGATGACCCTCTTATACTGATTATCTTCCATCTCAGCCTCAGTTTCCCTCCTGATTCGGGCCATCCCCAAGGATATATTTGTGTTATTTCCATTATTTCCATGTTCATATCTGCTTTCATATGCCCCACCCATATAAAATAACCACACAGACACACTATCAATACTCCAAAAAGAAGACAACAAATACAACATAACATGAATATTACATGACGTCTGTAGTGGTGAACTTACAGAGGGATAGAAAAAGTAGACAAGCATGCACTACAATCTATCTTTATCATAACTTTACAAGGATTCAGCAACTGTAACATCCCAAGAGGATGTGCTACAAATTCTACTTTACATTTATTCAAGAACTCATTTTTGTGAGAAGTTGGTGCAGGACTGGGTGCTTTCTGAACATCGAATAAGTGGACCCATTATAGCAACTCCTTCACCCAAACTGAAAACCGTGTCGCGTAGACCACCACAAAGAAGAGGCCTTGGAACTTCTCTTTGTTCCAGCACAGGAGGGACTTCTGCAAGTAGACCAGGTCCATGGGGTATAGCTGGGCGCCCATAGTTCCTGTCAGTGTTGAGTCAGCTCTCTATTCTAAAAGCAATCTGGCGAGACAAAATCTTTATAGTCTTTGTTAGTTCTCACAAATACCCTTGAAACTCCTCCCCCAAAACTCCTGCTGCCCTGTGAGCATCTGATGCTGTGGGTAGTTGTAATCAGTGTGTGCATTCTTCTAACCGTCACGATCTCATGCAGGGCTAAGTGGTGATCTTTGCTTGACTTACTACTCAGGCTAAATAAAGCCAGAGGGAGACACTGCAACCAATTTCTCCCTAATGTAGCGCAGATTTGAGATACTTTACTTTTTAATAAACCATTAAATCTGTTCACAATTCCACTAACCTGATGATGGTAAATTGAGCACAGTTTTTGCTGGACATGCAATCTCTTTAAACAAATCACTAAAAAAGTGAGTTGCACTATCAGATTTTAGGACCTCATATACCCTCAATGAGGGAATACCTTGCATACCAGGAATTTGGCAGCCAACTTGGCATCTGGTTGTGTGCAAGGACCAGCCTCAACCCAACATGAAAATGGACATCCTACAACAATAAGACAACAGTAATTACTGCACCTATTAATTAAATCCACATAGTCAATGTGCAGTTCTCAAAAGGGTCCAGTTGGATGGAGCAATGTGCTGCACAATGCCCTGAGAGTCTGTTCTGTGCTGTAAAGATGACACATCATGCAGTAGAATGTACACATACATTAATATACTCCTTCAGATTGGGGCAAACCAGTCTTCCTGAACATCTGCAGCAATGTGTTTTTTGAAACCATGCACAGGGTAATGCAGTTGCTTAAAATCAACCATGAGCAATTCCCTCTGGATTATTACTTTATATGTAAGGTTTTGTCTCCATATCAAATTGGTCAGTGACTGTGAGCAGCCCCTCTTTACCCATAGCTCCTTCTCTTCTTGGGGTGCCTGACCTTGTAACTCAATTATTTTGGTGAGTGGGACTGCCGTGTTTGGAATTGCTTCCAATATCTGTTGAATTGTCACCAGGATATGTGGTGACATCTGGGTCCCTTAAATATGCTGCTTCTTTGACAGCCTTAACTTCTGCTTCATTACCAAGTGGCACAGGGCTTTTATTCTGGGTACGGGTGCCGCATTTAACCACTGCTAGAAGTGTGGGGTGGGAAAGGGCACACATTAACATCTCCAACAGGGCCCCATGCTGAACAGGTATGATATTGAATCTACGAAAGCCCCTCTTTTCCATCTGGACAACCCTGAATGTACAGTGGAGGTCAAGTAAGCAGAATCAGAGTAGATGATCACTAAGCATCCTTGGGATGATTCTAATGCTTCAATCAACACAATCAATTCTGCAGCCTGGGCTGAATAGTGAGTTGGTAACCTTTTGTAAACTATTACCTCATATTTCCCATCTACAAACTCACCACTGCTGTACCTGTGTGGCTGTGGCCAATTTCCAGATCAAACATTGATGACCCATCAACAAAGAGTATCTCCCCTTCCTTAAGTGGGTTTTCATGTGCTTTTATTTGATTATCTTCAGTTCCCTCATATGTGACACAATCATGCTCTTCCTCAACTGGTATTGCAATAAATGTTGCAGGATTCAATGTGTAACATCTCAGAATATGGATGTACTGGCTGGATAAGATAACTTCATATGCTGAAGCCTATTGTGTTGTTAGAGTGGATGCTCTACATATAACTTCAAATAGCACTCCATAGTGATTGTTGAAGACTTTTCGGTGGCAAAGGCCACTGCGGCCAATGTCTGTTCACAAGAGAATTGACACTGCATCATTGAATTTGATATACAACTGTAGTGTGTTAGCGGTTTCTGCCCTTATGATGTTTTCTGAGCCAACGCTGCACTCATAACGTGACCACTAGAGTGGGAGAACAAGTACAATTCATGCGTGTAATCAGGGGTGACTAGTACTGGTGTTTTACTAATGGCATTTCCTAGCTCCTGAAAACATGTAATAATTTCTCCTGTCCATGTAAGTGTTCCCTTTACTTTCTGTGCTACTTTGCATCACCGCTGTAGAGATTTTATGTAATTAGAATAGTCAATAATCCATGCTCTACAGTAATTACAAAAACCCCAAAACTGTTGCATTTCCTTAACTGTGGTTGTCTGTGGTGTGTTTTGTGTTGCAGCTGCTCTTTTCTGGGTTACTCTTTTCCCTCCAGATTATATTATCTGTCCCAAAAACACCACCACCTTTTGACAGTATTGCATTTTGTTCTTATCCACTTTGTAGCCTTTGTCTGCAAGTAGTGTTTACAATGTACTGTGTCTGCCAGACACACTTCTTCTGTTGTGCTGCATACTAGAAGGTAATCTACATAGTGGATGACTGTGCTAGGTACTTTTATATTACACAAATCCATGTGGAGTACTATGTTGAATATGTTGGGGGACTCTCAATACCCCTAAGGAAGTCTGGCATGTTGAAATCTCTGCCCATGATAGGTAAACGCAGTTAGAAATGGAGAATCGGGGTTGGGGATGTAACGGTATAACGGTATACCGTTAAAGATACCGTGAACCACTTAATTGAACAATAATAACCGTCACATTGTTTATACCGTTATACCATTCATACCGTTAAGTGTGCTTTTCAATCTGATTTGGAAAGGCTGCAGTAAGCAAGTGCTCTGCAGTCTTGGTCTTGCACTGTTGGATGTGCCGTCTGCCAAGTAGTTTCAGTGACACAAAATCAATATGTTAGCAATAGGAAGAATAGATACAGTGCTATGAAGTAAAAGGGTTTACTTTGGGGTGGCGGCTTTGGGGTTTATATATTTATAATGGATAATGTTCTCTAAACATATGGCAATGGGGGACTTCCCTGGTTCTATCATTGAATTTACATATAATAAGTCACACTGCGAAATTCACTCATCTGTCGGTATTCCTTGCTGCCATACCAAAGGGTAACATGTCCGTGATTACTGAACACCTTTTGGCCCGCAAGTAAACTAAAGGATGTAACGTAAAGAGAGAGTGCGTGTGTGTGTATGTATGCGCAAAAGCGTATACTACCATCAGCCTCCATTGATCTGTGGCTAGGCTCCCACTAGGTTATCAAGATGGCAGCATGTTCATCTTCACCAGTAGCCAGTGGGGGAGCAAAAAGCCTAAATGACCACTTAAGAAAAGCTATTCAGTTTGCTTTGCCAGTTGCAGCAGGCCCCCCGACCCCCTCTCCACACGTGCGTTTGTGTTTGGTGGAAGCAAGGCATTTCAGTGGAAAATATGTTGAAAAGCCCAATTCTGGCCCTGGGTGCCTGGTTTTGTTTGTGATGATAAATCTGTCAATTTATGACCTTTTAGAAAATATTTGTTAAGATTAGTTACCTCCACCTGCTATACCGCGATAACCATGATATACCGTCATTTGGCAATAAGGTTATCGTACCGTCATAAAACTAATACCGTGACACCCCTAATCGGGGTGTTGTTGGAAGGAGACATTTTTTTTTCAAATCAATGACAGTACAATGGGAGACCTCAATAGGTATATTACAAAGGATTGTGGTAGAATTCGCTACTACTGGGAACACTGCTTCGACAATGTTATTCAATGGGCATACATCCTGCATCATCCTCCAAGTTGACCGTTTCACTTTTTTGACAGGGTATATCACCCTGCTGCCATAATGCCACAACTGTGTCATGTATCCCCTCATCTGCTTCTCTGGATAATGAATACTGCGTCACTCTGGGTAAAACCACCCATGCTTCAACTTTATACGTACAGCTCCTATACTTTTCAGGAGCCCTACATCGTGAGGGTTATCAGTTCAGAAGGTGCTGGGTACTGTACTGAAATCCTCCTCTAAATGTGATGGCATGGATTTAGCAATACATATGGGACAATTTACATTCCTGTGCTGGATCATTACCTGACATGGGACAGAGACCTGTAATATAATTTCACCAAAATGATCTGCATCTTCAATAAATGAGCATCAGACAACCTACTCAATGGCTGGGTGGGGTCTAAGCACAAAACCGCACACCACTCATCTCCCTGTTCATCAGTCCCATTCAGCACTATCTTATACTCTGCGATCAACACCCCTTCTGTATCTAGTGTGATGATAGTACCTTGAGCATGATCTTGGGTGACAGCCGGCCTAAGCAAAAATTCAGCTGGCACTCTCTATTGCTTGTTTGTAATGGAACCCAACGTAACAATACTTTCACACCATACATAAACAAATCTAGGTCCAATGGTATTCATCTGGTAGTGCCATCACTGTACAATGCTCTTGTAATTGCTAGGACTCAGGCATAACACATTCCAGGTGTGGAACACACTACCCCTTCTACCTATAAATTAAATTGTCATATTGAGTTTACTTAGCAGATCCCTACTAACAAGCTCACTGGTGTTGCAGTTAAGAATAATAAATGGGAACATCTTCTGTAATTGGAACTGAATGTATTGCCCCAGAGAATGCCTGTGTGTCCATTACATTTCCTGATAAGGGGAAGCGCCCTTCCTTTATGCATGATTTTCTTGCACCTGTGTCAACCACAAAGACAAAGGATTTGTTCCCTATCTCCACACTTACCAGGGGTTCCCTTTCCGGGTCAGCAGTGAATGACAGGACTGGGCACATCAGAGCTCTCTGTGGTCTGTCCTAATCAGGTTCAGCCTGGAAAATACAAAGGGATTCCCGCCGCCCACACTCGCCCTTGTATAGCATTTTTGTCCCACACTTGTGGCGCTGGCTGTTGAATCTGCTGTTGCGTGTATACTGGTGTGCTATTGGACACTGGGGATTGCATCTGTTGTGGTACCAGCACTTGATATTGATACTGGGGCTGCAGACCCTGCTGGGGCACCTGTGCACATCCTGTGCCATACAGGGTGCTTCATGGTATCATTCGCATGGCTGTTGATATGCAATTGGGGCCGCTGGTCCATTAGGATATGTGTGGGGATCATACGCCTATGCTTGCCTAATTCTACACTCTCACAAAAAATGACCCATTCCCCAGCATGACCAACATGGTCCTGATCTACCAAATCTAAACCCCATTCCTCCAAATCACCTTCCTCTACCACATCCCCCTCCATGGAATCCCCCTCTACCTTCTTTGTAATACCACTGATAACGTCCTTGATAACCCCCTGATAACCTCTGTTATCTGGAGGGCCTTGATACCCTTCTGTCCACTTCGGTGCCATGCTCTGTTCTACTGAAGCCATTCTTGGAGAAGGCCTGTAATCACTGCTCCTCCTATGCTCACCTTTGCTAATTTTGTATTTATTTGTATTTATAAAATTGTATATAGCGCTTTACACCAAAGTGCTTTACATTACAACAACAAGAACAGATTAGAAGCATAAGTACCGAACTTGAGTCAAATAATCGCGATGGGGGGATGAATGTTGTTGGGACAGCGAAGAAGGGTAGAAGGGGGTTGGTATGATCAGGGATTGGTAAGGGAGGGGAGGTTGAGCTAGGAGATGGTCATGAGGATAAGGCAGAGGGATTTGAGGAAGGGCAAAGAGTTGGGGTAGGGGGAGGGAGGGGAGAGCGAAGGGTAAAACGGCAGTGGAAAGTGGTGGGTGGGGTCACGCATGCCTGGTGGGTGGTAGAAAGGGCTGGAGTGAGGAGAAAGATGGGTGTCACTATTCGAATGACACAGAAAGGTGGGTAAGGGGGGAACATTGAGAGAGCGCTGAGGGGGATGTGGAGAGTGAAGGAAAGTGGGAGATAGGGAACTGGTGGGTCCAAACAGAGGGGCAGGGAAGGTGTTGGCTGGATATTGCAGTGAGAGGGAGCAGGGGATCTGGCCAAGCAGTTGGCCACATAGTTGGAGATGAGGGGGTTTGGGATAGAGCGATGGGGCAATGGTTGCTGCCTGTTATGTCGTCAGGTGTATCAAAACAGACTGTGCTGGTAAACCAGAAAGTGAAGTGTCGTCAGGACGCCACCGGAGGAGAGTCCACTAAGGTGCAGCTAGGTGTAGATATAAGCAGTAAGGTAGCAGGAGGCTCAAGCCACATATGAAAAGATCCAGAGTTAGACTGTTGTTGCTTGCTATGTCGAGAGTTGGATCACAGGGGTGACCAATGAAGACGATGCAGATGATCTGGCAAGTGAAAACATAGTTTGGAGGCAGCAGGAGGAGAGTCCATAGGGGTCGTAGGTAGAGGAGATGCAAGTCTGCTTCTGGGGAACGGGGGGAAGTGAAGACCAGGGAGCACCAAAGAACAGCACGACAGGAAGGAAGGAGGTGGTGTCCTGGGAGATGCATATGCAGTGCTGTGGGAGAGGATATCAGCAATGGCCCATGGAAGGACCCCACATAGTAGGATGAAGGAGTGGGGTGCAGGGTGACAGGCGTGACGGCCCCAATATAGCAGGATGTGGGACAACGGTGGAGCACTCAACTCGCAGCACCCGTCTCAGTCAGCTCAGAGGAAAAAAACACACCTGACAGTGTGTACGAGGATTGGAGGCACAGTTGTCAGGGCAGAGAGGGGAGCAGGATCAGATAGAGGGGCTGGCAGGGTGCCAACCGCATCAGCGCTGGTGCAAACGCTGTGCTGCAAGATGAGTGTGGGTACAGAGAAGAGCCACAGGAAGTGAGGGAAGCAGTGCACTTCACATGTTTAGATGATCAGGAGATCCAAAGGCCCAGGACAGTGCCCGCAGCGACCTGCAGACCGATCCAGAGCACGGTGCAGACCCAGGGTGGAGGGGGCCTGCAGGACGACAGATGCTGCGGGACACACGGGTGAGATTCACAGGGGTGGAAGACAAGAGCAAGGGGGGCCAGCGGCCCAGGTGAGATCTCTGCAGCAGCCTTGGTAAGTGCACTGCAATGACTCGCTGACAATAACGGAACAGGGTGCAGACTCCGGGAGAAGAATCTGTGCCAACAGATCCAAGGCACAGTGCAGACCAAGGGTGCAGGGGGCCTGCCTGGAGCCATTTGCCACGTGACACGCGGGCACGCTTCACAGGGGTGGATGGCAGGAGCCAAAGGGCCAGCGGCCCTTGCGAGCACAGACGCTGCGCTGACAGGTCACAAGCAGGCAAAGAGGTGAGATGCTGGAGAGGAGGAACGCAGGATCACCCCGCTGCAACAGACGTCAGGACCAAGAAGGGACTCGACAACACAGGTCAGTATTTTTGGCAGCGACACGCCGACAGGACCAGAACAGGGCGCTGACTCCAGGGTGAGGTGGCCAGTTAACCGCCGTGGCACACCAACAAATGCCGAGTTTATAAGTCCAAAGCACGCCCAGAGGGAGTAGCAGACAACCTGCAGTTTGGACTGTGCCGGCTAGGAGAAGGTAGCAGGAGCAGTGAGAGGTGGGAGGTGGATGAGCTTCCCCGTTTTAGGGCTTGAGAAGGTCTGAGGACTTGATGGTGTGAATGCGGCAAAGATCTATGCGCTGAATTCAGGTGGAGAAAGATAGCGGTTCTCAATTAAACTTGAAGAGGAGGTGTCCAGGGGGTAAACAAGCAGGAACGCAGAGTTGGGGCTCAGGAAATTGTAATTAATACTGAACTGAATAGGTTTGAATCAGCCTGATTGAGGGAGACGCTGGATCAGGCTTCCGAGCTTCCGCGCCCCCTGGTGGTTATTTATTCTGTACAAGCATCACTTCAGCTTACTGTTATACGCTGCTTCATTCACTTTCTTCTGTCACTACTTACAATGGTTTACCATAATTGCCTGAATCTCTGCCCATGCCTTTGCCTCAATTCCCACCAATTTGTCTAAATCTTTCTGCACCTCTTTTGGCAACCCCTTCTTCAACATGTGATAAAATATTGATATAGTCTTGCCCCATGGTTCCCCTGTCTCCGCCCTCCACATCTCCTGAATCAGAAGCGTGTATTGGTCCGGGTCCTCATCCTCTTTCATGGTGCATGCCATTGCCATAACTTAATGTATGCCTGGTGTGTCGGGATAAGCTGCCCTTAAGGCAGCCCACACTTTTGCCAAACAATCATCAAAATGTGCTGCATCAGGATTGTCATCACCCATTTGTGACCTGCCATTTTCCAAATTCCATCCGCTTGGTTACGTATCAATGCGGTGAACACACGTTTCATATCCTATACCACTAGGGTTACACTGGTTGTTTGTTTTTCAAGTGCATGTATCCACTATATCCACTTGCCTGCTCCTGCTGCAAACAATGGCAGTGCCTTCATAAAATGATTTCTAACCTTATGTGGCCATGGTACATACTTTGCCCTGCCGGGACCTTTATGTAAAAATGGAAACTGTGTCCCCACCTTTTTAGTCTGTGGGTTCCTTCCTCCTCTCTTCCTCTTTACAACTACCATGAAACCTGGTTGGGTTCTCAGTCTTGGATCCCACACGCTCTCTACTCTTGGTGTCACACTGGGCGGTGTCTCGTCAACCTGCTCTTCATCTGTTCCCTACTTCCTCCTCTTCTGCCACCTCTACATCAGCATCTGTTCTAATTAACTTGTAATCTAAACTGTCTTCCCATGTTAATCACTATCGAAGTCCATCACCATTACGACCATCATCTTTAGTCTCAACATGTGCATCCTTAATGGAGATACTTTCAATTCTAAACAAAATATCACCCCCTCTCCATTCATCTGTACCTAGTTGTGCTCTCCGCCCTCCTCCCCTCTCTAGCCTCACTCATGCAAGCTCTGCTTCTGTCTTTGAAGCGCAGTTTCTAGGTCTCTCTGTGCCCTAGTCTCTGCCTCCATTACTAACAGGTTTCACGTAGCATTCACTGCAGGGTGCTCCGGTACATTTTCATAGGCTTTGGGGACTCTCTGTCACGGGCGACATGGGATATATACTTGGGATTAGTATAACCTGCAGTTGCGTGCATGGGGTAGCACCCATGTGAGGGTGGCAAGGCTGTGGGGGCTTTGGGTGTATTACAGGTTGTGGGAACTACACTAGGTGCTTTTATTACAACCCTCTTTTAGTATCCTCTGGGATGTCTTCCAAATCCTCTACCATTCTACTAAGTTCCAGAATACTCTTCATATTCCTGAACTTCTTCCCCTTATACTTTACAGATAAATAAGTGTACATGTGGCACAGGACGTCTTTGTTGTGGGTTCCCTCCTCAGGCCACAGTTTGTACATCCCTCCTCTCATATCAGCGGCCCACTCCCTATGGTACTTCATTTATTTTTCCTGATACAAAGGGACTGTCGAAAATATATACTCGAGTGAGGTCAGGGAACTCGTTTCATTTTATTCTATACCTGTATAACCCGTTAACGTCTTATGCACTGATCCAGTGGCATCGATCTCTTCCACCCTCCCACACAGCCCATACTTCTCACCCTACACACCACACACTTATTACCAAACACTCTATACACACTCTTCACTATCACCACTCCACACAATACCAATTCCAAAAAAACCCCACCTCAAACCACAATTCAAAACAACACAATTGTATACACAACCCTTATAAAAGTCACCTCCTTTTGTCCTCTTACACTGGGCGAAGGAATCTCAGACCTGCCACATATTGGACCTACACAACAAAACCACAATTATTCACTCAATGGTTTAGACCCTTCCTCTATCCTCTTTCCTCCGGATGAGGGCATTTACCTCCTCTCACTCCCTTTTGCTGAGTGGAGGGACCCCAGGTCCTCAATATAATGGACCTCGCCTTTTTTATGTTAACAGCAGCACTATAGTTCACCTGCAATGGAGGAGATGATATTTTCTCTCTTCTTTTTTTCTCATACAATAACACTGTGACATCACCTTCCCTCTCGATGGAGGGGATCCCTCTGGTCACCTCTATATACAAACAGATATATACTGCCACATGGTCTTTCACAATCCATACTCTCACAACCAACTCCCTTCACACAAACACTCTTCTCATTGTTTTCTCCCACAAAGGTGCACTTACATCTATGCATTTGCGAGGCAACCTTCGATTCGGGATCCCATCAATGGCCTGCACAACTGGGGGCACTGCCCTGCTCTAAGGAGCAGACAAAGGTATTCTGGCAACACTGCACCTGCAAACCCCTTCAAGTCATGCACAAAAGACTGGTCATTGCAGGGTGGGTGCCTCGCCACAGGCTGCACAGCTGGGAAACCTCTGACTCTTCAGAGAGTCTGGGGTCACCAATTTGTAAGGAGGACAGTGACCCACAACCCAAATGCTAAAACAACTGCACCTCTTTGCAAGGGAAAACAAGGGTTATTGCATGCAAAAAAGGTCTCAGATTGTCCCGTAGAATCAAACTGACATGAGGTCATCACGCCGAAGGAGTTGCAGGTTATATGGTGGAAAACCACAACTTTTAATATATAGGTTACAAAATCATCCCACCACCCTCATTGGCTATGACCTTTATACAATTATAATTATCCCCAATAGTCCCTTGACCGATTGGACACACCTAATCTAAACCCATTCCCCTATACAAATGGTCCCCTACTTCATCATTTATTAAATCCATGTACATGATTGGCTGCTAATCCTTTTTGGAACTTTAGTGATTCATAACCCTCACGTGGTGTGTACCCCTCAGATCCAGATGCAGTCAAAAGTAATTGACAAGGCCAACTTTGCTTTGCTCAGACAATAGGGCTTCTCACTATACCAGATGCTGCGGTGTACACAAGCTGCGCAACAACCATTTTCTAATTTATTGGCATCATCTCCACTCCTCCTATCCCACATCACCGGACGTTCCAGACACTGCCTCCCCTTATCTTCTTCAGTAATTACGTGACTAGGGCAACACTGAAGTCTAAATTTCAGGAATTTATTTGCTTTGGTTATGTCTGTACTTAAAATTTGTATGGGATGATGTTCTTCGGGTGAGGGCAGTAGTGCTCGAAGGATATGATATGATAGGTTAGGTTATTTATAATGCGCTTAATACCCAGAGGTTTCTAAGCGCGGACCCGGGGATCGAACCCGTGTTGCTCTGTGTCATCTTGGTTCCAAGTTGAGCATGTAGCCCCTGAGCTATCCTCCCGCGACCTGATTCATAGAGCGTTTTCCTATGGGATTGCGCCATTATAAAATGCTTCCGTGAATCAAGCCCTAAATGTACACCTGACCTCTTGGCATCGGAAGACCTTATGCCCTCTTCCCATGAATTGTCCTTCAAAGGGTGCATCCCTGTCTTCTCACCTCACAACTAACATTCCATTACCATCGCATTAAATCCCTGCAGCTGGATATAATTAGCGGTTATCTTCACACAGTGGAGCCTCTGACCTTGGCTTCTCTCGTGGGGAGCAGGGAAGCGATTTGGTTTCTGCAACTAAGCTAAACAGAGCAGTATCTCCACAACATGACCTTCATTCTGTTCTATTCATTGTATATTAGGCCCCAACATCCAATATGGCGACACTTCGGTCATGTTAACATGCTAACCTGACTTCAACTACACTGCCTATTTGACTCCATCTTCCACCTATATCACCTCAGTCCTAACATCTACTACAAATGTAACTGCATATTCTATTTATAAACACAGAGCCTGACTCACTGCCCTACCTATAACATCTCCAATGGCAACAGAGATACATTTGTTGCTCTTTCTGTGTTGCTATATGTGGGTATCTAATATGTGTCAAAACTACCTACGTGCAATTCATGCGTCTTCTGCTGCCTGGGACTCATCCTGCTCGCACGATGACACATGCTAATACATCTTGCTCAACCTAAACCTTCTTCCCTGGCTGGGACACTGTCCGCACATCCCAACACTTCAACACAACAGAAAAAAAACACCCAATGGGCCTCATTCCGAGATTGGAGGCAGCCATGGCGCTAATAGCTCCATGGCTGCCTCCAATAACGGTACTGAGTCTGCCCTCATTCAATGGGGACTTACCGGTCTAGTCGGACCTTTGCGGTACCGGTAAGTCCCCATTGAAAATACCAATCCCCATTCCCATTGAGCCCTTATAGGGCTCAATGGGAATGGGGAAGGTGCAAATAACGGTACCGAAATTTGCGGTACCGTTATTTTCTCCCTGGACCCTTTGCGGGTCCCGCTAAGGCCGCCTGGTAAAACCAGGCGGCCTTAGCGGGACCCGCAAAAGGACCTCAGAATAGGACTCAAAGGGATAACCGGCACAGGTGTCCTTACCGGTGCCCGTAATCTCTTTGCGCCAGCCTCGGAATGAGGCCCAATGTCTTCCGGCAGAAACTAGGGTTGCTTTGGAAGATAGGATAGCTCAGGTAGGAAGGATGACTCAGGGGCAACGTGTTTGTCTTGGAATCAATACAACCCAGCACAACACAGGTTTGAATCCCAATCCTGCGATTAGAAGCCACTCATTGGTATTAATTATGTTTAGCCAGTCAGATAGCACAGTGAGTAGAGGGCTCACTTTGACATCTGTTCAGAGCCTGCCAATTCAGGATCGAATCCGGGCAGGGCCAAACTCCGCCTTTCATCGTTCCGAGGTCAATAAATGAGCACCACACACTGTCAGTAATAATAAGCAGCGCTCAGATGCTTGAGGGTTCGTACCACTATATAAATGTGAATTATTATTATAAAAGAACAATTATATTTGGACAGTTAAATGAACACTCTCTTCACTGAAAACATAGCGGTCATTGACATATGCATTTGTTAAGATACCTCAGATTTTGTAAATATCACTGCGCCTCTGACTGAATTTACGGTCATAAATACATGAATGTGGCAAGATAGAAACTGCCAAAAGAAACAATCCAGGTCAGCCCTGATTTGATGCTTGTTGATGCTGGCGTTAGACTGAGTATAAGCCTAGAAAACGTATATATGAGCGAGTTTGAAGATATGCATATTTATTCCAACAATCTATTCTCTGACCACATAAAAAATTGGCATCAATACATCGACTACAATTATTTCATTTGGGAAGGCCCTGAAGCGCATCTTGAAACCTTTATAACATGATTGATTGGTCGGAATAACCATCTTCAATTCATGTACCAGTCTTCCAAATTTGGGTTACCATTCTTAGAGCTGCTTAACAGACATGCCAATGGCAGAATTTACACCACACTCTTTAGGAAATCCACTGACAGAAATACTCGGTTGCTCTTCAACAGCCAACATCTGAGAGCCATGAGAGAGAATCTACCATATAGCCTGTTCCTGCAATTGAGAAAGAACTGGACCTTCAAAGATTGTTGCAAACTGCTGCAGGCCAACATGCTCATTGACTGACTATGAGACACAAGCTAGACAGTAAAGTTACTCAAGCATGTGGCCAAGTGGGCTTATTATACAGGCAGGAAGATCCTTCCATTAACTTCCCCCAAGATGACCACGAGTGACCACTTAGTGTGTGTGACCTGTAATGGGTCAGTAATGTGAGGCAGACACCTGCTTGCTGTAAAACAAGTAAAACATTTTATTAAAGTAAATGTTTTCAAATAAAGCCTTGCTTTCCCTACTCTATTGAGGAATTCCCTACCTATTCTAGAGGCTATGGGAACAATCTCTAGCACAGGTATACTGGTCCTCACTCTAAGCAACAAAAATTCAAAGAAAATTATAAAGCAACACAAGATATTAAACAATATGGAACAATATCTGGATGACCTTCACAGGTCCTGTGTAAAATTATTTCCACAGGATTTTAAAGTCAACATGAAAATGTTCAAAGAAAAAGAAAAGTCTTGAACCAGCTCTTATCAGTTCCAAGTTAAAGCAAATGTTAATCAAACAAAAATCCACTGGTAACAATTCTCTGGTTTTGGTTCAAAATATCCCCTTCCAATTCCAGCAAGTAAAATAGCACCAATTGCAGTCCTGGTTATCTTCTCTTCAAGATTATTTGTCACAGTTTAAAGAATAGGTAATATTTACATTTAGCACTTCTCCAGTTACAACTTTACAATTGGTTACGACTTCTGCAGTACATTTGGTATATTTGTCAGAATGCTTCTGTTTTGGTTGCTGCTTCCTTTTTAACAACCACACCTCTACTGTTGTTACTGTGAGACCAGTCACTTTTGTCCCACAGTATCCCACTTCCTCAAACCACTCCAATATGACATCTGTTGACAACGTTGTATACCACCACAGTTCAAGTACTTCTATCACTGTTTTGTACTTCTGAATTATCAGGCAAAGACGGACATTGGGCCTCATTACGACCCAGGCGGTAAGGGGTTTACGGCGGCGTAAACAGCGCCGACCCTTACCGCCTGATTCCGAGGTCCCTTAGCGCCATGGAGGATTTAACACCTGCTTTTAGAAGGTGTTAAAATCCATGGCGCTAAGGGACCTTGTTGTTAATTACGCCACCGTAATTTACGGTGGCGTAATTAACGCCTTCCCCACTCCCATTATGCCCTATGGGGCAAAAATGGGAATGGGGAAGGGTAAATGGGTTAATGGGGACTTACCGCCCCGCCAACCTCGAATGGGGCGGTAAGTCCGCCAACCACCATGGCGTAAACATAGTTTACGCCATGGTGGTAAAGGTATGACCCAGGTGGTAACTTACCGCCTGGGTCGTAATGAGGCCCATAGACACTTGCACCTCTTCAGGTAGGCAAGGCATTCCCTTCAATTACTTTCAATAAGGGGGCAGCCTCTTTGCCTCTTGTGTCTGTCTGACTGGCAAAAAATAACCTGCCTCTACTCACAAGACGTACTTCCTTTCAGCTTCAGCAGTCTTTAGAATTACAGGATAAATTCTGAATATTCTTCACAAGCACCCAGCTCCCCTTCCCCAGCTTTACTCACACCTTTTCCCAAGTAATTACCTAGAAGCCATAGTGCTACTCTATCAGCTTCAGGTAGCAATTCCACATTTATATCTGAGGGCACTGGACTGTTAGGTCACAGATTAGGTGGATGTGTTTAAACAAGACCGATTTCTCTATGACAAGGGTTCACCTCTTGGCTTGGGTAATGCGTTTTCTTCTCATCAGTATTGTGACTTCTTGTAATAATAAAGAATGTCAATTCTGGATACAATACAAGGTTCAGTCTTCAAAGTGAAAACATAATTGGGCATACGTGACAACTTTTTAAGGCTTTAAGGTAGATTTTTAAACTTAAAGTGATGAATATAATTGTATTTCTGTGTAGCATTAAGTAGGCAACTTCTGACTTCCTTTGGGAAACACAATTGGTCACAAGCGACCTTCCTTTGATGCAGTTTTCACTTAATATTACTTGTAACTCTTGTACGATGTTAACGTTAGATTTTCAGAATGGATTCAATAAGCGTTCCTTCTCCAAAATTAAGAACACACGACCACTCCGGTAAACCGAAAAGAGTTCAACAATAGATGTAAGGTAAAAACATATCCATTTGGCATTATAATATTGGCCTAAGCACGTACACATTGAACCGCATTATCGCGGTCCCCGAATGCCATCTTGGCTGCTTTGCTCTCTTTTCTGAGTTTTCGTTCAGAAAGCAGGTGAAAATTCACAAAGTCACTGCTTCGGAAACTCCTCAAACATGACCCCGCACAGGAATGCAAAGTCCGCTGAGCACATTGTCTTTAACCTTAGAGCATTGAAGTACTGGCACGAACATTGCTAATCTGTAAAAGAGGTGCCTTCCTGTCTTCATGCGCACTCTTGCCCTTTCCACAATTAATTGTGAATGTGCATTTAAACAATTAAACAGGAACACATTTCATGGCATATGTTGTTCTGAAAGACAAAGCTACTGAGTAGAAGTACAGACTGACCTTTTAGTGTAGAAACAGTATAGATAAAGTAGCGCAAGGAATGTTACCTTGTGTTAGGAACACAATATCCTCCTAAACCCCACTCCGCTCTACTTCCCAGACAGTAAATTGTCTGTGAGAATACGCTGAGTGTTCCAGCATATGTTGCTATGGTAAAATGCCCACGTCTGTAGGTCATGAACCATCATCATGTGATGGGTTAGTAAGAAATTCACCATATTGTTCTGTGTATAAGTGCACTCGTTCCCCCATGTCTTGTCTCACCTTCTCCATACCTGTATACATGCATTGACGAATTTGGGTCTGCTTAAGCGATAAAAAACTGTTGTTTATATATTTGTTCCTCGTGACTGGTGTCTCTTCATTTCTTTGCTGTAGCCTCATGTTTTTGGACTAACAGAATGGCGCCCAATGTGGGGCTCTTCCGATTATGACCCATCGCTTTGTGAGAACGAAGTTGATGAACTGAGGTCAGTGATTATCGGGGGTCCCTGCACCCTGAGATGCGATTCCTCAGCAGACTGCTGCCTACGGTCTCTGGACGTCGCGCTTTGTCCAGAGGTAATCACGAAAGATTCCTGGACTAGAGGCTTTTTGGGAAGACAGCCAGCCACGATGAGGATTCGAATGATGGGGGACCCTCTTTGATTGGAATCAGGTGAGTCTGTTTCAACCTGACAGTACCTGATAATTTGTTTAGTTTAGATCATATTCTACGTATAAAATATTGGCCTGGTAAAAGTGCTTTTTCAGACATGCCAGTTTTCAGTAAATTGTCATCTTGTTGGGCAACGCTTTGTTGCAGGAGAAGACAATGAAATGGTTTGGAACATAGTCAACCGGCGCCACCCACAGGGTCACCAGCATATGATATGTATGCAAAATATGGTTTAGGAGCTATAGTATTCAATAGTATTTGGAATCATCAAACCAGACATTAACCAGAAATTCAATGGCCAGAATTGGGGAGTTTCAAAATAGCAAGAATTGGGCATTTGGAGACTGTATTGTTACACAAGAAAGCAAGACCTGCTGCATTTGACGTCATTAGGAATTGGCGAAAGGAAGCCACCAAACACCTCAAAAGCAGAGAGAAATACGCACATAAACACCTTACACAGCCTGGTAGAGCCTTAGTCCATGATCAACAAAAGGAAGAAGACGCTATTAGGAGTATGGATAGGGGGGTTCCAATTAGAAAATATACCCGTCAAAGGATTTGCATACATCCGATGAATTGACAACTAAACTATTAAATGAAAGGAGAGCATCTCCTACTTCATCACCTCCACATATACCACCACAGCCACAAGCACCACAAGCACAGCTACCATTGTGTGCACCAGCTACACGTTCTGATGGTTTTCCTTTGCCTCCTGGTGCACATGACGTACTCCTACTTTTGTTACTGACGACATCTAGCACTCCACTTTTGACACATGACAATACTGCTAGCGATCAATTAATTGTAACACGTAGCACAATACCGCCAGCACGAAAGAGGGAATTGCAGAATTGAGCAGAAAAATACATAGAAGGGGGGTGACAAAGCAGCGACTTCACATTCCCTATCAGACCATGGGTATTTCTGAACAGAAAAAATTGATAGAAGAGATGGGTTTACACTTAGCTGAGGTTTGGTGTGATTTAACTGATTCAGCTGTACCACAGGAATTGTGGGATTTGAATTTCTCGAAATTATTTTTCTTTAAACATGAACTTGATCGTTTGCACCAAATAGTATATGATGAGGCTACCCAACAACCATCATATGTGCAGAAAATATTTCTGCCTCCATCGAAAACAGTTAGTGAAGAAATGCACATATGCACAAGAGACACTCTTTGATGGATCGCGGGTGACTCCATTTGACCTATCGAAGTTCATGTCACGTTCAGCCAATATTCTCTGCCTATGCAAAGAAAGGTATTACAAGTTATGGTAGAAAATTTGCAGGATGAATGTTTGAAAAGAAAAGTGTGCTGTCCTGCTGATATTATGGTAATTTACAAATAAGCGTTTTCTGCTGACACCACCCTAACTTCATTGTCACTCGATTTGGCCTTGCTCCTTAACAAACATTCAGAATTTCCCACTGTACAATTGTCTATGAGAGAGGTTCCTCCAATTCTTGTGCCAAAGGTAGAGATACCTGGTGTAAATGGGGCAGCTGCCACGACGATTCCAGCCCATTATATTTCACAGTTTGGTCATGTTCCATTCTCACGACAGGAAGTAAACACTCTAATGCAGTCTATTCCAGACATTAGAAAGAATCCTACAGGATTCTACAAAGAAATAGAATCAGTTCTGAGTTTGTAAGTTTTCACTTTAGGTGACATCGATTTATATTCCCTGTAATTTTACCCACAGATTTATGGAAGCAAATTAGGACCGTAGATGATCAAGTTGAAATTGGCAATACTTGGGTTGCATTAGAACTAGCTGATAGTTCTAGGAAAGCTGGAGAAAAACCACAGAGGAACATATTATTGTTACTGAACCACATTGTGACTAAGCTTAAAACTTTAGTGCCTGAAAAGAGAATTATTTGGGGTAAATTAACCGTGTGCATGCAAAGGAAGACTGAGGGAGCAACCGGATTTTTCAATAGGTTTGAACAAGTATTTTCAGATTTTAGTGGTCAAGATTTAAGTACGGAACCTGGAAAGAGATTGTTTGTTGACAAATTTGTGCAAGGATTATTGTCAGACATTCAGTCGCAGATCACTGCCTCTAATAGTGGAGGCTAAATCGCAATCTGAAGTTTTACATATGGCTCAGTATTACGAGAATAGAGTTAACAATGAGAAGGAGAAAATAGAGAAGAAAAAGGGATATCTGAAGACTAGGGTACTTTTGCAACAAATAGTGAGAGGAGCAGAGGGTTGGGAATACAGAGCCTAGAGGCCAGTTCATACCGCAAACAGGCCCTGTTCATATGAATCAATGAGCCTCATTACGAGTATGGAGGTAATGAAAAAAGGAAGGCGGATTGGCATTACCGGCATCGTTAACGGGTCCGGGCCATTACGAGCCGACAACCCGCCAATACCGCCACCGCCCATACCGTGCGTCTTCTTACCGGCATGCGTGCGTACACGCATCCCTTCATGGCGCCAATACTGGGATGCCGCTAACAGGAAGACATCACAAGTTACGCGGGCATTCACCTACCGGCATCCCGAAGGCGGTAATTAGTGCCTGCACAATGGCAGCAATACAGGCATTGCGGACCACTCGCAAATAGCAACCTGCAGTGCAGGCAACTGCCACAGGTGCACACAATCATCACAGGTGGAGTCAATGGAGCCTGTCCCAGTACAAAAGGAGTACACCCACACACCACATCCCTTCCTACACCAAAATGATCCCACTAGCTGTTGCAATCATGGGGCTGGAGGACATGCCTGCACTGCTACAACAACAGCAACAACAACAACAACAACAACTACAGCTGCAACAACAGACAGCACAGAGGGACGCAGGAGTAGAAGGAGGGTGACACAGGGCCAGCAAGTTCCACCAGTGCAGCCAGTGGTACCACGTAGGCAGCCACCAATCCCTCGCATCAGACCTAGTCCATTCAATCTAACCCCTGAGCAGATCCACACCCTGTACCAGTTGGACTGGGACACCATCACCACCATAGTGGACATGATACACAATGACATCGTCAGCCTGATAGAAATCCGCACTGCCATCCCCCCGATACTAAAGGTGGTATCTGTGCTCCACTTTCTGGCCACAGGCACCTACCAGCACACAGTGGGGCAGCTGCATGGCATATCACAACCACTCTTGTCTTGCATGCTGGTCCAAGTGCTTGATTCCCTCCTGAAGCATGCAAGCGTCCACATTTCCATAACACGGACTGGCCAGGAACTCGCTGACACTAAAGTAGGCTTCCATGCACTGCCAGGTATGCCCAATTGCATCAGTGCCCTCGACTGCACCCATGTAGAATTGGTGGCCCCTCATTGCAATGAGGCGGTGTACCGCAATCGCAAGCAATACCACTCCATCAATGTGCAGATGGTATGTGACTCCAGCAAGATCATCACACATTGCTGCGCCCAATATCCTGGATCTACATATGATGCCAAGGTGTTGCGTAACCCCATGCTACCCCGCTACATGGAGAGACATGCTGGATGCCGTGCCTGGCTGCTCAGTAAGTTGCTTGACTGGGCCATGGCAGTGCATTGGGGTTGTGAGGTGGGGGGATGCATACTCAAGCTGGGTGGGATTGGGGGGATGCATACTCCACCTGGGTGGGATTGGGGGGGTGCATACTCCACCTGGGTGGGATTGGGGGGGATGCATACTCCACCTGGGTGGGATTGGGCGGTGATTGGACAATGCACGCAGAGCTAAACACTTGTCCTGAACATCCCAACCTGAACATGACACATCAATGCCATACATAAGACCAATGCCGCACATCAATGACAACATGCCAGACGCACAAGCAGGCCACCATGGGTATGTCAAGTGATGCATGACTAATTATGATTACAACTGTGCAATTGCCGCTAGTGTGATTAGGTACAGAGTAGCATACACTGCAATAATGGGTGGAAAGACATTGTTCCGCATCCACAGTACATCCGCATCAGCATGCAAGTGAACACCCTGCATCATCTGTACAATGCAATCCACCCTAGTAGACCATTGTGCAGTACATAATCCATCAAATGAACCTGAGTGCATGCATCCAGGGACATGTGCATGTCAACACCAAATAGCTGTAGCCATGGCCGTTAATCCTAAAGGTGTCAGCTCAGATTGACTCACACATACCACTTTGTGCTCCCATGCAGGTGATGGAGGCTATCCCTTGAAGCCGTGGCTACTTACCCCTGTGCGGATCCCGCATATCAGGCACGAAGAGGATTACAATCAGGTTCATACCGGTACACATGTTGTGATTGAGCAGACCTTTGGCCTGTTGAAGGCACGGTTCCGCTGCCTAAGCAGGTCTGGTGGAGCACTCCTTTATGGCCCAGAGAAAGTGGCAAAGATCACCATGGTCTGTGTCATGCTGCACAACATGTGCATCTGAAGGAACATATGAATGCCACCTGACATTGACATGCATGCACCGGGTGAGGATGATGAGGATGATGATGGAGGAGAAGCAGCACCCCTGGACGTGATGCACAAGATGGCCATGCTGTACGCCAATCACTGATTGATGATTGCTTCTGAACCGCAGGGACGTTGATGGTTATGTGTCAGTGCTACACTGAGCACTGGGACCGTGGAGACATGGACACAGGGTGTGTGGGGAGTTGGGCACTGTGCTCTGTCATGAATAGAATGAACACACACAAAATGAACAATGTCCAGGCATGAAATGATTTTGAACACAACGGGTGTATTAAGAACAATTACAACATAGTGCTTCCTCCCTCCACCACTCACACGCCGTCCCCCTCCACCCAAAGCACCCAAGCACCCCATACCACCAAACACCCCATAAACCCCCAAACAAAAAATATATATCACGTATCATCATGGCACTAGAATTGATGGCCGCAATGGTTCCGGCATTCGCCTCCCAGATCTCACAGCATGTTTCCTCACCCTTGGCCACATACTGGCGCACCAGCTCGATCATCAAGTCCTGACGGGCCTCTACCCTTGACAGGCGTGCCTCCATGTCAGTGGGGGCTGTGGAGGTGGAGGGTGCTGTGGCTGGGTGGGCCATTGCAGGGCTGGCCTCTGAGGTGCTTGTCAGATGTGGACTGTGCAATTGAACGGCTGGTTCCTGCATGGGGCTGGACGGTGTGCCCTGAGTGGAGTGGTGGGGGTGGATGGGGGGCTTGGTGTGTAGGGACATTCCACATGGATTGTGCCATCAATGTCCTCGTACTCCTCCGCTTGCTCATCCACATCGCTGAGGGGGGCTGTGGCTGCTGCCTCACCCACTGAACTGGTGGCAGCGGACTGCGTGCCATCAGCCTCGCCTTCAGCTGTTGTTGCCTGCTCAGTATTTACAGTCTCATCTGCTGCTGTTGTCTCCTCCTCAGCCTGCCTGCCCTGTACAGGTGCCCTGGGTTGCACTGTGGGCTGCGGTGCTGCCCCGGAGGTGGAATGCCCAGTGCCCTGTGATCTGGCCCTGGATGTTGAGGGTCCTGCCCTTCACCTTCTGCATCAGTGCCTGTGGGGGAACAAGAGATGCAGGGCATCAGGGATGGTGTTACATGCTAGATGCATGAGTTGGTACTGTACAGTATTTCATTTTGCATGCATTGCATTCTTATAGGTGTGTCACACGGTACTTTCAAGGAGGGGGCATATTGGCATAAGTCGTGGCCTCTCCATTCGGCACTGATGCGTACCAGGTGGCATACCATTGTATTGTGGTTTGTGTGATATGTGACATGTGAATGGTCCCTGTGTGTTGGGTGTCTGTTGGTAATGGGATTGGCACGCAGCATGCATTGCATTGTGCCAGGGTTTGGGCCTCCATCTGGACATGGATCTGTATATGTGTGTATGATGGGCCATGCATTGGCTTGGCTCACTTTCACATCTGTTGTACTACGTCATGGTTTGCCCTACTGGGGTTTGCAGGGTCACTCACCTCCATCTCCCGATGTCGCTGCTCCCGTCTCCATTTCGCCAAAGCCCTCTACGGACTAGATTTGTATGGTCGTGCTGCAGGTCTCTTCCCAGCGCATCAGTTTTACTGGTGAGTGGGCACCCCCACCTGTGGCCATGGCCTCCCTGCGATTAGAGGCCAGGATGTTACGGACCCAGAGACGTAGGTCATCCCATCGTTTTTTACAGTCTTTGACTGTGCAGGGGGTGTTGCCAACCGCGGACACCTTTCGTGCAACCTCCTCCCATATTACGTTTTTTCTTAGTTGCACCTCCCTTTTGAGGTTGCTTGCAAAAACCTCATCTGCATGGGCTGCAAGATTATCAGCCAGCATGTTTAGCACCTGATCGGAGAAGCGCTTCTTGCGCAGGCGGTGGGTAGTTTTGCCAGTAGCCTTAGACATGCTGGATGGTATGGCCCTGCTATCTCCTCTGTAGCACTGCTGGATTGAGAGGATTGCAATGGATTGTGTTTTTAAAGATGGCCACTGGTGCATTTCCCGTTCCGACACGATGACGTTACTTCCGGGTCTGGTATTACGAGCCTGGTATTAGCATGATGTTATTACCGGGGCGTTATTAAAGGGTTGCTCCTTGGTGGAGGTGGTATCGGCGGGTCCCGTGATGACGCTATCAGGGGGTTGGAGGGCCATTAGTGGCATGGCAGTGCAGCCATTACCGGCATGGGGGTTCGCGCATACTCGCGCACTCGTAATCAGCCGCTATTAGCGGCGTCAAGGGTACACGGACACGCTATTACCTCCATGCCGGTAATGACTCTGTTTTTAGCGGGAATCTCGTAATGAGGTCCAATGTGCCTATTGTAGGCAAGAGGGTCACTCTAGGGCACAGTGCCTGACCCTCCAGCAGAGAGCAGCGAATGGTACGATCGGTCGAAGATCGAGAGCATGAAATGGCATGCTCGGTCCAAATAAGAATCAGTTTGCTCAGAATCAACAGAACCAACCACAGAATAATAATGCAAGTAATCAGGGAGGTCAGCAACAGAATACTGGTAAAACAAACACTTTTGACACCAATTTTCACGCTTATTTCACTGAAGATTTTACATCTGATGATGTTTTGTTTTGCTAGGACAGCCCGAAGCAGATTCTGGAACCTATTCTTATTCTTGTAGATCTGAAAGGACCCTACGCACAAATGAAAGTCGGGAATAGGGCACATGTTTTTCTAGTAGACACAGGAGCACAGAAGTGCTCCATTGACCATCTGCGGGTTCCAGATATCCCACTGTCAGGGCAGAATAATGTTTCCGAGGGGTTTTCTTGTACTCTAGTAGTAAGTCTGGTTTCTCAACTGGTGCCAATAACTTTAGGTCCATTCACTGACTCGTGTCCATTTTTATTGACAACAAATTGAGGTGAGAATCTTCTGGGATTAAATTTGTTAAAGAAATTGCATGCAGTGATTTACTGCTCACCAGATGGAGTGTATTTAACCATTTCACCCCAGCTGAATTCCACTTCACAATTTATGACTTTGCCTTTACCAAGTGAATTACAACAAGTGCCTACGCATTTGTGTCCAGTGAACGACAACGATAGGGATACTAAAAATTGAACCGGTATGCATAGTATTAAAATCCAGTGTTACATTACCACACACTCCACAGTATACAGTATCTGTTGAGGGCGAACAAGCACTTAAAAGTATTGGTTCTGACTTAATGCATCAAGGAGTTATTGAAGAGATTTCTGGTAGTACATGTAATAGCCCAGTTTTGCCTGTTTATAAAAAGGTGACAATGCTTTACCCTACCATTTTGTTATTGATCTTCACGCGATTAACAAGGTAGTAGCCCCACAGTTTCCCATTGTCCCTGACATCACTACCATTCTGACTATGATTCCTGCTACGGCTACACATTTTTCCATCATCGACTTGAAAAACGCATTCTTTAGTATACCCATTCATCCGGACAGGATATATTTCTTTGCGTTTTCCCTCGGAGGACGCTCTTTCACTTTCACATGCATACCACAAGGGTACACTGAGAGTCCTAGCATTTACAGCAGACCCCTTAAGGAACAACTCGATAAGCTTGAATTGCCTTCCACTTGCACATTGATACATTACATTGAGGACCTACTTATTGCTGTAGATTCCAATACCGCTTGCAAGGAGGGCACTGTTTTATTACTAAAGCATATAGCTGAGCTTGGCTATAAAGCATCTTTGAAGACGTTCCAATATTGCCAACATGAGGTTGCCTATTTAGGCTATCTCCTGTCAAAGGAGGGTAGGCAACTTGCGTCTGAATGTATACAGAGCATCTATGGTATGACTGTTCCGAATACACAGAAAGAAGTTAGGTCCTTTATCAGCATGGCTTCATATTGTAAACAATTGATTCCAAATGTTTCACTTTTGATTAAGCCAATCCTTGCATTAACAAAGAAAGATGTAGCCTTACCGCTACCTTGAGATACGGATAGCCAAGACGCTTTTGATCTGCTGAAAACAGCGTTATGTTTGGCGCCAGTTTTGGGCACACCAAACTATAAAAAATGAGTTAATTTTGTTTGTGCATGAGCAGAATGGATGTGCTTTAACTGTTTTGACACAGAAACATGGAGGAAGAAGCAGGCCATGTGGATATTTTTCCTCCACGTTAGACCCTGTTGTATGTGTTTTGCCGAAATGTCTCAAAGCTGCAGCTGCTGCTGCCGCCTCAGTGAAACAAATTGAGGGTATGCTGCTGCATATGCACTCACCACTTTAGACCACATTATTGAAAGCAAGAGAATTCCACACAACTCCACCCAGGCTGCAGAGATAGTTGTCTTCACTAGAGCTTGTGAGATATCACAAGGGCTTAGTGTGAATGTTTATACTGATAGTCAGTATGTCTTCGGAGTAGCTCACAACTTTGGAAGATTATGGGCTGAAAGGGGATTTTTAACATCTCATGGTACAAAAATTCAGCATGGTCCCTTGATAGTGCAATTGTTATCGGCATTCGCCCTTCCCAAACAACTAGCTATAATGAAATGCGCAGCACACCAGAGTGTGACTGATGACATTGGAAAAGGAAATGCCTTTGCAGACAAAATAGCCAGACTGCCACCTACCCACACCCACAAATGTATGTGTTAGAGTCTGTTAAATGGGTCGCCGGAACTGGGATGATGAAGGAGGGCGTTAGTGGTGTGAAAGAGAATCAGGCTGAAGCTACCAAGGAAGAAATTGAATATTGGGCTTCTGGACCTGCAGGGTTGGATAATGAGGGTTGTTGGGTTGACCGGGAGAAACAGAGATGGATGCTGCCCAATGCATATGTTACAGCAATAGTTACTATGGCACATGGGCCAGCACACATTACTGCGAAGAGTATTTGTAAATACTTAGACGCAGTCTGGTACAATGATAACATTCCCAAAATTGCAGAATGATTAGTTCAGAACTGTATGATTTGCTTGCAACACAACATTGGTAAGGGAACACCAGCACCCAAAGGTAGTTTTGTACCTCCCTCTATGCCATTTGAAGTGATTCACTTTGAGGTCTTTGAGATGAAGCAATGCCAAAACTACAAGTATGTGTTAGTAGTGATATGTGCCTTTAGTAAATGGTTTGAAGCTTTCCCTTTGAGAGATAACACTGCCATGTCCACTGCAAAAGTAATGCTAAAAGGGTATTTCCCTAGATCTGGATTACCCAGAGTAGTTTGGTACGATAATGGATCACACTTTATAGCGGATATCATGCTACAGGTATGCAAGGTGCTGCAAATTGATAAGAGTTTTCATTCAGCGAAGCATCCGCAAAGTGCTGGTTTAGTAGAATGTCATTACGGTATCCTTAAGAATAAACTAGCTAAGGTGTGTGCACATAGTAAACTGAAATGGCCTGATGCCCTAGCATTAGCCTTACTGTCAGTGAGGACAGCGGCTCAGTCTAGAACGGGACTTTCTCTCAATGAAATCGTGATGGGGAGACCTGCTAATATATGGAAGGCACCTAGACCTAGAAAACTATGTGAGATAGAATACCCATTAATAACTGACTACTGTGATCAATTGACTCAAAACCTGTGTTTGATTCACCAACAGGTTCAAGCAGCTTTGCCCAGGAAATACGAAGGACCTGGTCACTGCATTCGGCCTGGGGACGTTGTTTTAGTAAAGGACTTCGAGAGGAAGTCCTGCCTTGCAGCTCGTTGGAAAATACCCTATCAAGTACTCCTGGCTACTCAGAGGGCTGTTTGAGTTGATGGAAAATGCCATTGGATACATGCAGCACACCAGAAATGAGTGCCCTTGCCTTTACCCTGCGACACATGGGTTAAGGGGAGAGGGGGTTGATGATCCTGAATGCAAGAAAGTGCCTTTAAATGAGGGCACCCATTTTGATCCTGAGCAAAATATTGAACCCAAAAAACTTGAGAATTCTTCAATTTCTTCAGATTCTGTTCCTTTGTTCCTGGACCCCTCTCTAGCTGGAGTCATGAGGTAAAACCTTTGACCACAGAAATAGTTAGGGAATTACACTTTTGTAGACTAGGAAAGTGTAGTTTGTATACTGCACCCACAAGAAACCAATAGCCTTCCCTCCAATCCCCATAAAGATGGTTCAAGGAGTTCCAGAGGGGGCAGGGCAAGAAGAGAAGATTCAAGTAAGATCGGCCACATGGTCAAGCTCCATCCTACGGATGAACTTATAAAGCCTGTTTCAGTGAGGCTTCTTAACGAACACTGAAAACTATGCCTATATTTAGGGCATGTAGAATCGAGTACATGGAAAGCATTGCCATTGGAAATAATACCAATTGTAGCCTGTGTCATGATCAAATGAATACCTCTATTATGGTACTTGGAGAGTTCACATCCGCTTAGTGTATTACTACCTACTGTCAGTACCACTTTGTCTCCTCTCTACGTACACTCTCACACTCTTCGTCCACTTGATCTGAAACACAGAGAAGGTTATTATAATAATACACTCATACAGATGATAAATGCTACTCATGCAATCTTGAACAAAACGAACTGCTGGGTATGTTCTCACCTACCTCAACACTGTGAGAAAGGTTTGGGATGGTACATTTATCCAATTTCACTGTCGAAATTCTTGTTATGCATCATTTAGAGCCCTATTCTTTGGCAAGTGGAACGATAGTGCCACTGGTAACTTTGATGGAACGAACATCAATGAATTTGACCGACTGGTCCTGTTACCCCTAGGATGTTCTGTCTTTGTGAATAAAAGTACAACCAATACTGCCTCCACTAAAAGTACTGATACGCATGCTAGACCCTACCAATCTATGATTTTATTTAGAATGTCACCAGTAGGAAACAGGGAAGCAATTCCTCCATCCTACACCAATAATCATGATCCAGAAATAGTTCAATTTGGTTAGCAGATAGAAGGTTCCTGGTATATGGGCACATATGATAAATGTGTAAACACTGAAATTCTGATGGATGAAAATAGGACCTTATACATTGGGGGACCCATTTAGTTTGTTTGTGGGAAGAAAGCCTATGCATGGTTGCCTAAATATTGGAAATGGACTTGTTATCTGGGGATACTCCTGCCAGGAGTTTATGTTACAACCACTGCAGAAATACTAAAGCATCGCCATAGGAGGTGAATAGATGATGATACCCCCCCTCCAGGTATTGGGAGATGTAGCAAAATCCATGGGTCCTTTTTGGGGCCAGATCATATATTCACAGGATATTAGGATATTGGCTAGAGTATTAGAGAACAGTATTAATTAAAACAATTACACACTGTTTAACATGACATTGGAACAAAGAGCAATTAGATTAGTTGCTCTTCAGAATAGGATGGTTTTAAACATCATGTTAGTTGAGCGTGGTGTTGTATGCAAAATGGTCAGATCCGTGTGTTGTGTCTACGTACCTGACTCCTCCCCTACTGTGTTGCAAGCAATCAAAATATTACATTTACTAAGTACTGAAGGACACGCTCTTTAAGGGGATTGGGACATTGGAAAATGGGCCTGGAACATGTTTAGAACATGGGGTTGGAAACTCTTCTCAGCACTCGCTGTTATCATTTGGGTGATACTGTTTTGCTGCTGCTGCATACAATGCTTGCCCATTCTAGGTTCTTCATTATGTGACTGCTGTTCTAGATCTCTAATAAACCTAAAACCTGGTCCTCATCTTCCTGTGAATATAACGAATGCCCTGATCATGCAAGATGTCATTATCAAACAGTTTATTGCAATCAATGTAGAGGACAGTGATGACTCTGGTTGTTCTGATGATGATGATACATGGTCACATAATACCAGCAATGTGTTGGCTTAGGCCAAAAGGAGGGTTTGTAAAAACATATCCATTTTGCATTATAATATTGGACTAAGCACGTACACATTGAACTGCGTTATCATGGTCCCCGAATGCCATGTTGGTTGTTTTGCTCTCTTTTCCGAGTTTTCATTCGGAACACGGGTGAAGATTCATAAAGTCATTGCTTCGGAAACTCCTCAAACATGCCCCCGCACAGGAATGCTAAATCAGCTGAGCACATGTTTTGTCTTTAACCTTAGAGCCTTGAAGTACTGGCACAAACATAGCTAATCTGTAAATTAGGCGCATTCCTGTCTTCATGGGAGCTCTTGCCCTTTCTGCAACTAATTGTGAATGTGCATTTAAATAATTAAAGAGAAACACAATTCATGGCATATGTTGTTCTGAAAGACCAAGCTACTGAGTAGAAGTACAGACTGATCTTTTAGTCTAGAAACAATATAGATAAAGTAGCACAAGGAATGTTACCTTGTGTTAGGAACACAATATACTCCTACACCCCACTCCGCTTTGCTTCCCAGGCAGTAAATTGTCTGCGAGATGACGCCGATTGTTCCAGCATATGTTGGTATGGTAAAATGCCCACGTCTGTAGGTCATGAACCATCATCACGTGATGGCGTAGTATGAATTTGCCATATTGTTCTGTGTATACTCGCTCCCCCATGTCTTGGCTCACCTCCTGAATGCCTGTATACATGCATTGACGAATTTGGGACCGCTTAAGTGATAATAAACTGTTCTTTATATATTTGTTCCTCATGACTGGTGTGTCTTCAATTCTTTCCCTCATATTTTTGGACTAACAGTAACAGCTTTTTACTTCTCACGCTAATAATATAGCTTTCAGAATAAGCGTCTGAAGCATTGTTAACAAACAGTTTAAAGATGCTGAAGAACTTCTACTAGCTTTACACGTTACATGAGTTACATCAGAGCTGGCTACCATTACCGGCAAGGCTGTGGAGTGAATCTGAAAGCTGTACTTCACTCCCCAGCTTCAGGGACACTGAGGTTCCGAGTTGCTCTACTTCCCCAAATTTCTCGACCACTGCTACTACTTCTGGCTCTCTTGGGAGCCACACCCTTCTCCAACATGGGTGTCTTCGGTCCGGCCACCTTAATTGGGAGTTGCTTTCCCACCCATGACCCTCGGCTTGCCTTCTGCTTCTGGCCTAGGGCTCTTGCACGGTCACGGCTCTGCAATCACAGTAACTCGGCTCACATGTGGAAAACGTCACTTCCAGCAAGCCTTCCCCTGCACAGCCTCTTCAATACAGGTTTTGGGAACATAGGACCCTCTGAGATCTTGCAGGTGAAATCTGCTGTCTTCACATTCAGGTCTTTTTTCTGTGCTCCCACTTTCCTGACTTGCCAGCCTCATGCTTCTCCTCTGCTACTACTACTGACAACCTTCCAACTGCTGCTCCATCTCCTTCTGCCTCTCCTGCTTTCCAGCTGGGGCCTTTTACGCCTCTCAGGTTTGATAATAGGCTTCAGGTATGAGCCATTAACTTCAATTGCCTGACTACTGCAATGACTACTAGTCTTAATTGCCTCTACATCTACATGCCTCTTCAGTCCTCATCCTCGTCTCAGTTCCTCTAAGATTCTGGGACATGGAGTTTGTTTTAAGAAAGATGTTTTTTCTAATTCTTGATTCTTTGTAAGGGTAGATTTAATTCCCTTCATATTTTTAACAGAGGGGCTGTGCGTTTTAACATTTGCATAGGAAGATGGTTTAAAGAATGATTTGATTTGATTAGATTTTACATTTATAATGCGCATACCCAAAGGTCCAAGCAACTTTGCATCTAAGTGCAGATGTTAATTAAAAACCAATCATTGTCACCACAAAGCTGTCACTCAAGCTTCTGCTAACTGAAAAAGACACATTATACAAAAAGATACATTTTTAGTTTCCTCCTGAACATAAATAAGGACTCAGTCTGCCGGAGGTTCCCTGGTGAAGAGTTCCAAGAGCGGGGACCAAAGGAAGAACAAGAAGACATCATTTCCACAATCCATTGTATTGCACCCTGGGATTGAGGAGGGCATTTTATTTTAAATACCAGAAAGGGTCTTTCTTTCTTTTGGTAAGATGTTTCAACCTTAGGGTTCACAACCTTAAATTTAATATGAGGTTAAGAGACATTAAAATGACAATAAGTCATAATCTCTTTTGGCAAAGTGGTAAAAATCACCTTAAAAGAGGAAAAATACAGTGTCTCATACCACAGAATCTCCTCACTACCCTGGGCCCTGTCTCCAGGTGATCTTCCGCAGTACACCACCCCCAGGGTTGGGATCAGGAAGCGTCTGCCTTCCCCAGGACACCTGGGAGGAGACTTTAGGTGGGGTTTCAGTGTGGGATCTGCAGGATTCTTCCGAGACCACTTTCTCAAACAACAAGACCCAGATTAAAAAGGTGATCAAAAACATTGGGGGTAGTCCGCAGTTTAAGCTGCACTTCACAATGGCCCCTCTTTGCCCTCAAGAGACAGCCCAACATCCATGACAAATTGGTCCACTCACTTTTCCAGAATCCTTTGACTAGTAACACAACTCTGACTGACCTTTGGGGTTTGACAACACAATCAGTGACGGACACTTCCCATGGGAAGGGCCTGCATATTCAGCCTCACAGCAACCACCGGGCATTATGCAAATGTAGATTGTACCCTGAAGCAACATACCAATTGCAATTCCACCAATGTGGTTTACATGATCCAATGTCCATGAAAAAACCTTCACATAGGTATGACCACCAGAAAAGTAGTGATACGCATCAGTGAACACAGGTCAAGGATTTGCAATGCTACACCGGCCCCATTAGTTCAACATTACATTGACCAGCGCAATTCTGACCACAAATTGAAATGGATGGTCATTGACAAAGTCATCACAGATTTAAGGATCTATGGAACAGGTACCCGTCTGTTCAGCCTGAAGCAAAGACGGATTTTTAAACTCAAGACTCATGCAACAGGTCTAAATGGGGACATCCACTGGGGATCCATCACATGAGCACACATGCTGTGGATTTCTGCTAAACCCTTTTACTGAGTGTGGAACACTGCCCAATTCATTTGGCTTCTGTCTTGGTCCCTTCTACCACTTTGAATCGAACACTACCAATTCTGCTTGCACTTTTGCATCGATTACTGTGTTAAATTATTCTTTCTGGTTGGCTGCACCACCCACGATTATTAAGTAGGTTGACCCCTTCTTCATACTCTCTAGCACCTTGACCAATCCCTGTGGCCCGTGTTTAGATCCTGGCGGGTGTGCACAGCAAGTGGATGTTCCTACTACAACTGTGAGAACAGGTGAATGCATTGGCCTGGCGCTCCCAAAACCAGCAATACATTTGATGATTGAGCGATTAAACTCGCTGTATTCTTACATACCCCCCCAAATGGTTTGCTTTCAGCATTTGTGTCACTATTTAAAAAAAGAAAAAAACATAAAACAAAGACAAACCTTTCCCACATCAGACCAGTGATCAGGGTATGTTCCTTTCAGTCACTAATGCTTCTTCCTTGACATGGCTGGTTTATAGTGACAAAACAAGTTATCTTTATAATTGAGGGACAATGGTGAAATAGGTCTAAAATGGTTTGTGGGTTGTCTTTGCAGAGCCTGGTGTTTGACTTTGGCTGTTGCTGGGACCACCAGAGGCCCTACTCTGGGTGATCTTTATGATATTATTGACAGTTCTTCCTCAAGCTCTGGTGGGTACCAGCCAAGCATGCAACTCAGTGGGGAGCGGATTTCCCCACCCGCAGGCCTCTGCACGGTACCGGTGGGGCATGCTTAGGGGTATTAGCCACGTTACCATGTTAGTGTTCCTCCAAAGAATGGTTAGCCACATATGCAAATGTTAAGTGAATTGTATCAATAAAATGCTAGATCAAATGCTGAAATGCCCATCGTGTGGAGTAGGGGTGTTTCTTTGGGATAATACACTAAAAGCTAAGCAAATCCCTATACGTTTCAAACTTGCGAGTGTTCAATCATTAGTACTATTTTTTCCACAGTGTTCCCAACCATTTCCGCCTCGCAATAAATTTCTGTTCGCCCTCAAGAAGGCTGGGCCTTAACACCATTTTGACCACAATAGCTGAAACTGGAGTAGGCGAGAGCAGAATGATCTCTCAGATCCCACTAGGGTTTTGTGTTTTGTATTAAATCAGGGATAGAGGCAGATTCAGTTGCCAATTGTACCCTCTAAAAATTGGAAAAGTCACTAATATAGACTTGATGAAAAGGAGTGACATGGCAGTGCAGTTCTAGTTGTGCGGCCCACCGGGTCTCAGAGTCAAGTGTAAATAACATTCGATATCTCATTGTCATATCTATGTACCAGTATATTTGGTTTACAAGTCACATGGTCTTGTTGATGGTGGCACTCATTGGTCAGTAGTGGTTTGAGGTGGCCTGTCTGTGTTCATTACATTTGTTTTATTGGGAGCACTTTCCAACTCCAATAATTGTCTTCTAGTTTTGAAAATTTGAATGTACCTACTGTTCCTTAACATCATATTGTTGATATATATTTTATCCAATTGCGATGTCATTGTGTCTAGTTTTGTTTGAAGTCAACATTGAGTATACAGCATTAAAGCACATTTATTTTCGACCAATTTAAGTCAGTTTCAATACTTTTTGATTAAGTCTCAAGTACCAAAGAGGAAGGCTATTTTTTGTTGTTTTTTGAGTACAACAAATACGCAGATTAAATTTGCCACACTAAGAGAGGTCTCTTGTATGCCACACTTGAATGGAATAATGGTCAAGGTAATTGTCATGCCGCGAGGCGGGTGGCGCATGTTGAGCCGCTGGCGGCTCAGACGCTAATTCCCGTCGCACACGGCTGCCTACCCGTCACGCCCTCCTGTAGCAGTGTTCTAGTTGTTGCACGCTGACGTGGCCCGGAGCATAAAATCTGCTTCTTCCGGGTTGCGGACGCGTCGCAACGCTTCCGGTTTCGTCCGCTAGTGCTGTTTTGCTTTGAGCCTTCCCTGCCTACTCGTCTGTTGTATTCTTGTCGGGGTCCCGGTCCCCGATCGGGTCCCGGCTTTCCCCTCTTCTTTTCCGCCTTTCTTCCTGCTCAGTGTTCCTTTCTTCTGTTCCTTTGCCTTCGCTTGCTCCCCCCTTCGCTATCCCTCCAGTTCCTGCTAGTCCTCCCCCCTTCCCATTTTCTCTCTTGCCCTGTTTCCCTGCTCTCTAGTGTTTTCTATTTCTTCCTTTTTCCTGCCTTTTCCTCGCCGTTGGCATCCCTCCTGCTGTTTGCTCTCCCGTGTACCAGATTCCCGGCCTGTATTTTGGATTGCCTTTTCCTTACCCGTTGGGATTCCTCCTGCTGTTGCTCTTCCGTGTACCAGATCCCGGCCTGTATTTTGGATTACCATCTCCTCCTTGTTCTATTTCCTCATGCCTGGTTCCCATACCCGAGCCACACACCGATTGGACTGCACCCCTCCGGGGCTTCTACTGATTCTTCCGCTGGCTTACTCTTCTGGTCCGGCCTCATCTTCAAGAGTGGCCAGTCTACGCATCTCCAGAGAGACACTGAGATCGCTCAGGGGTTTTTTGTGCCTTAGGGCTTTTTCTCCTTTCTCAGCGTTCCCGGGAGGGGGCCCCTGGTCACCTTTTTAGGCGACACAGTGGCTTCTTTCTGTGACCATCCATACCTGCACAAAAAAAAGGAGCGATCAAGAAGAACAGAAAAGAAGGGTTCTAGGAAGAAGGACTAAGGTGAGGAGTTAGGGGAGGGGGGAGATTCGGAGTCTACGTTCTCTGAGGAAGATATCACAGTTCATGGTGACAGTAATGAAAATAGACTGATGGTGGTCTTATTGGAGAATAGATGATACCTTGAGTATCCTTATTAAACTTTTTAGGACGAATGAACAGCATCACACAGTTGAGGAATTATCTCTATTCCTTTTAAGAGGTCCAATAACACTGTAATGAAGCAGTATTGCATTGAAAGAATGTTTAGCTCAAGACTGTGAATCTGATCAAATTATATATCGGGTTAAGCACACATGTTATTAAATGGAAGCAATAGAAGTTTTCTAACAGAGGGATCTTCTGCATCCTGAAGAAGATCCAGCAAATAGTATTACAAAGGGGTTGAAACATACATTATGATGCCTTTTAAGGATCTTATAATTGTTCTAGCATAAGATTTGTATTATATGTAGTATTTTTTATATTTCAGGGCACTTAGTGATTACTAGGCACAGCATTTCACTGTTTGTGCATGACCTTCTTTTTCCTTCCCCTGAGTGCATGTAAGTGAAATCAGTTGGTATGGAATTTTATAGTGATTGCATTATGTGCATAAACGTATAATACATGGGATAATTACATTTGATTAAACACCAAGTCTATGTTTGTAAAATGTCGGATCCATCTGTGCTTTTTTACTTAGGTCTAATTTAACCCCAGTCCCAGTTCCTTTGGAATAACCAAGAATATTCCCACTGACATGCAAGGCAACCACATGAGACACACAATCACATTCAACATTACAAGATTCCAAATAGCCCATTTAGTCCCATGATGGCCACACCTCTCCATGCCGCAGCCGTGATTTCCTGCCAATCCCCTCCCATGCTCAACAAAAAGTACTGGAGACAGTGGCCCTGATTCACACGCGTTTGTCAATGGGGAAAATCCCATATAAAATGCTTTGTGAATCAGTCCCAGTAGATCCTAGAGTCCCCCACTGGACCATGAGCTCAAACTGCACAAGTGTGCACACCTACTCAAAGTTGGCATTCCTTTGCAGCTGCCATTGGAGCACTACCAAACGTAGGTTTCCCCTTGATGCCAACAAAATACTTATACATATACTCAACAACTCTTACATTCAAAACACAAAAACACACATTAAAACTAAGAATTAAGGAAAATGAGCATAATTGGGTGGCCTGCTTTTTCTGACTGTTCGTTTCCCATCTAATGGAACTGGAACAACTACTTTGCCACACACTTTCCAGTGGGTGTCCCGCAAGGATGAATCTCTGTCAACTCGTCTTCCCTTCTATACCTCCTCTGCAGGCGAACTCATCTCATCCTTTGCTTTTCAATAACACCTAATTGCTGGTGATACCCAAATCCTTTTCTCTGCTCCCTACTTCACTGCTGCTAACTCTAAATATATCGCCAGCTACCTCACTGGTATCCATCACTAGATGGCTCAGCACTGCCTGATGTTCTACTCCTCAAAAGCTGACATCATATTTCTCATCTCCTCTGATGCCAACCCCACTCTCCCATCTCCCATCTATCCTCTTTCCTCTTCATCTCCTCACTCAATCAACATAGGTTCACAGACTTGTGTTTCTCTTTGACAGACACATATGACTCCAGCACTTCATTACAGCTGCTGACACTTCTAATTGGATTAACTGTCTGAAAATGAGAATGATTTTCAGCCATCTCACCCACAACACATCAAAACTCTGATCTCCACACTTGCGCACAGAAAACTGGACTACTGTTTGAGTTTACTGCTTGGTCTTCCCTGTTACTCCTGCTCTAGCCTAGATCTTAATTCTTACTTACAAACTCTGCACTCCTCCACTCTAAACAATATTCCCACCACCTGTGCCCACTGTGTCACATCAGACTTCTGCTTCTTCTCTCTACTAGTCATCCCCCGCCTCCAACTGGTGTGTTCTCCATCAAAGCAATCCAATCAGTGGAACAAGTCAAGATCGGACTCAAGCGTAGCTGCTAGAAGAAGAAAGGATGTTTCCTATCGCCTCACTACCTTCCCCCAATGGACCTGCGGCCTACTTCTCCTAATAATATCATATACAAATGTAAATATGCATGTTGCTCCCAGGTAGGGTGTGGCACTGAGCCCTGAATGTTTATTTTATTCATGATTGTTTCCTAGTCATTGTCCTGAGTTCATCTACGTCTCATTATACCATCCCTCCATCTCCTGCTATACTCTCATCCAAGACTGCCATTGCACAGACACTCTACCAAGGTAATGCCATCTGTAATGTATCTGTGGCTACTGAATGAATATGTTATGTTTTTTAGGATCGCACTATCCTGTTCACAGGTACTGTCAGAGCTGCCGATAAATTGAAACCTATGAAACCTACGAAATTAGCACTGTACACAGATTAATCCGAGTTTCTATAGGATTGTAGACAGTGAGAATCATTCATTAGACTTTAGGTTTAGGGACCTGCCCCCGTCAAGATGGAATGACAACCCGTTTCAACCTAGGGCAGGGGCCCTACCAGGGTGTTTCCTAGAGCCAGTCCTGTCCCAGAAGTGAGATGAGGGGAATGGGCAGGCCCCAGCATCTATCTCTTCTATCTGTGCCTGGATGCAACTGTGAAGTAGCACTTTTTATAACCTCATCCCTGACATGTCCATTTCTGTGTGTTGTCCTTTTTATTCTCTTTCAGGACTCCAGAGCCCAGACATCCATGCAGTGAAAGAGCCAGCGGGTAATAGCAAGGCCACAGAGCAGTACATGAAGCAGACCGGCAACCTGGAACCTCCAACACACAGTCACATGAACGTTGTATAGATCTAGTGGAGCGCCAGTGCAGACCTGCAACAGACCCGCACTTGAAGACCATGAGCATAAGATGTGGGGTGACTGAGATAAGGAGGGGTGGATTTTAGTGTAGTATGTAGTGGAGTGGAGACAACAAGTGTTTAGTAGCGTTGATAGGGATGTATATTAGAGTGCAGAGTGGAGAATAGTAGAGCTGAGAGGGGAGAGTAGTAGAGTGGAGAGGAGAGAGGAGTAAAGTGGAGATTGGTGAGTAGAAGAGGAGAGAGAGGAGAGTATTAGAGGTGATAGTAGTAGAGAGCAACGGAGAGTAGCAATACACAGAAGAACATCAGGGGTCAGAGATGGGCAGAGGGGAGGATAGAAAGAGGAGAGTGGGAAGTAGAGAAGGGAGAAGAGTATAAGGAAGGAAAAGGAAGGAGAGAACTTCAGGGCAAGGCATGAAAGGGCATGAAAGGTAAAGACTAAACAAGACATTGGTAATTGGGAGGCACCACTTTAAGAAATTGTTTTGTTTTTGTGAGACCTGGCTAGGATCAACCTAGGAATTCCATGAGGAAGCCAGGTAGATAAGGCGACTGCCTTTAGGCCTTCATGAGTAGCCAGCCAGAACAAAGACAGTGGTGGTGACTGATCTATAGTGACCTCCTTGGGAATTAGGGTCCCCTGGGCTAGGGAGGGTTTTGCCCAGGGGAGTCGAGAGAGAGGGACGTCCCTTAGTAAGATATGATTCAAACATTCTGATAAAAAACCTTAAACCACCTGTGAGAGCTGGTGTGTAATTGAGGCCATATGTGACAATGGTAAGATATATTTAGTCATTTACATTTTTAAAGTACACTTCCCTGTGGAGCATCAGCCACACAGCCCTTTGGTTTTATACAATTGTTGTCGCCCTATTGTAATCTACATAAGGAATATCTTGGTTGCCTCCATGACCACCAGTCTGGCTTCAGAGCTGCCAGAAGCACAGAAACAGCTCTCCTGAACACACATGAAGACTTGCTCTCCAATCTTGACTTTAATCTTCCTTCTGTCCTCATTCTCCTTTATCTAGCCTCTGCTTTGACATGGTCCACCATGCCATCCTGCTCAATCGTCTCTGGGACAACCTTGGTATTACTGATCAGGCCCTGGCCTGGTTGACCTCCTTTCTTATCGACCGACCCTCTCAGGTTCAACTGGGATCTTTCCTCTCTTCTAGCGCTCTCTCTACTTGTGGTGTTCCCCAGGCATTTAACCTCTCTTCCCGGCTCTTCAACCACTACTTGGCACCTCTTGCCCTCTGCATTGCTACTTTCTGCTCCAATTTTCAATATTATGCGGATGACAGCTTTCTTTCAGGCTCCCCTCAGCCACCTCTGCTTCTTCTCTTTTTTCAGACTACCAGACTGTCTGGCCACAATTCAGGAAAGGTGTGCTGCTAATGATCTCTGCCTTAATGCCAGTAAGACTGAGATCCTCCTCATTGGGACACCTGCTCTCTCCTTTCCTCTCTCTCTCTCTCTCTGGCCAACCACTCTGGGTCCTCTTCCTGCTCCTTCCTGTGATGCTAAGAATCTTGGTGTCATCCTCGACTCCAGCCTCTCCTTCTCATCTCACATCTCTGACATCTCTAAGAATTCAAACTATCAGCTGCACCTCCTCAGAGGTATTCTTGCTTTCCCCACTGTCTCCAGAGTACTGGTCCTCTCTAGATTAGACTATTGCAACAGCCTCTTTCTAAATCATCCTGCCTCTACTCTTCGACTGTTACACATTATCCAGAACAGGACTGCACTGGCACCCCCGTGATTGCAAGGATCAACTTCAAGACCCTCTGCATACTCCACAAGGCATTCTGGGGCCTGGGACTGCTCTGCCTCCAGCTTTCTCTTATAAAACATCTTCCTTCTCAAGCTCTCTGCACTTCCCTCTTCCCCCTTGCTCTTGGCACTTCTCCCTTTCCCTCTTCTCTGTACTTGCGTGATCTGAATGACACAAGACCTAGTAAGATCATGATTTTGTCCTCCCTTGCTTCCCCCTCCTTGTCTTGTTGTGCCTAGAAACACTTGTGCACAGGCGTGTTATAAATGCCACATCATATCATATCATATCAAAGATTCTCGCAGTTCAACACTATCGTATCACTAATCCTGGCTATGGTGCTGTCCTGTTTGGGACAAGATGCATGCTCAGTGCTCATTGGAAAACCTAACATATTTACTCAATATCAAAAGTTCCCTCATTTTTGTGCTTACAAACACAATTAATGCAATTTTTGTTTTTTCTCTCAGTACAATTGTTAAATATTTTAAGAAGATCCGATACCTATCTTAATCCTTAATTGAGCCTTTATTTCCTGTCCCTAGCTATACAGAGTAATTCTAAAATTAAGAATTTTTATACATGTTTAATCGTGGACAGTCAATGGCCGTTAGTGTGGACATTTCCTCTGCAGGGTCATCATTCTGTTTTCCATCTATTGCCATCATCTGAACACTATCTGGCAACATAGGCCAAACTCGAAATTTCAAACATGTAACGCTTCATCATGGATTCTGAGGCAGCAACACCAGCACATAAAAAATGTGATTATTGCGGCTATTATGGTGACACTGTATATCGACTACTGATATCGATTTGGTTAGGCAAATGATTGGGTGACACAGCACAGTACATCTTTCAGAGTGCAGGGCATTCTTCTCTGCTTCGAATGTCAATTGTACATCATACAGCCTCAATTTTCTGCCCATCGGCATCAAATATAAGAAACGATCAACTTGTTTGGCAATAGATGATGTATTGTAATTTTCAGTTCTGCATTCCAATATCTTTCATGTCTGTTGGCCTGGGTAACAAGCACCAGTTGACATCTTCTGCCACTCCTTCAATAGGTTGGATGCAGCCGCCTCTCGCAGTAAACATTTTTGTTGCATTCAGTATTATGCATGCTGCTTCACCCCCCAGGCAAATTCTTCTCCTACAGTCATTGTCTGGCCTGCCTGAGCCTGTCCACACACTGAAGTGCAGTGGTTCCATTGCACCAAAGCCCATTCAGTTCCAATTCCAAACCATATATCAGCCTTTGCTTCAAGTGCACTTAGGTTGTAGTGATTGGTCTTCCTGGGAACTCTGAACTCCCAAATTCTCCGTGGATGATACAATTCCACCTGAAGCTGGCCTAAGGACCAGGCAAGAGACCAGGCAAGATTAGGTAGGTAATGACCCATACTCCTTGGTAATGACCAATACTCATTTGATGGGCCCATAAGCAGAGAAGGAACACTGCATTAACTTGTTCTGCCAACTGGCAAACCTCAGGCACCACAGCACTTGCACCAGGAAACCCCATAAGGTGTGCTTGCCCTGGCAACTTGGGAACCAAATGTGGAGAAGGGGGCTACATTTCCCAGAGTCCCACGCCTGCACACAGCAGACATGTCACGTGACATGCTGTGATGAGACCACTCAGAGGAGACAGAAGGCACCTATAGAAACCAGAATTTAAGCCCTGGCTTTAGCGGACCCGCGCTTCTCAAACTGTTTGCAATGGAACAAGTAACGTTTGGCTCCTGATCCCCAGGATTATTTCTTGTCTTGTCACATTTTTGAACCTCGCTTTCTGTGTGCCTGGATGGACTTGTGCAACAGACTTACAGACTTTGGTTTAGGTGCCTGAACTTTGTATTGGTTAAACTTGTATTTGAACTTGGACACTGTTCTAGGACTGGATTTGGATCTGTGCTGGCGTTTCATTATTTAGACTTTTAGTTTTTTGGACATTCCTTTGGCTCTGTCTTGGAATGCTGGCAGACTACCTGAGAAACTCTGAAGATATCTGGTGTGCCCATCAAATACCTCTTGCCCGTCCTCGTGCCAACCGGGTTACATTGGGTTCGGTCCTAGCATGGTTGTTCTTTTGTAACTTTGGGGACTCCCTACTTTTGTCTGCACTGCATTTCATCGGTTTGGTGTGTCCCCTTATTCCTGTTCTCTTGTGAACCAATGCAACGCAGGAAGGGGAAGGGTTTTTGACCTTGCCTGTAGTTCCTTTGTGCTAACATTAGTGCCTGTTTCCTTTGCAGTTTGGAAGACGGAGTCTAGTGCCGTGCCTCCTTTCCTTCCTTTCCCTCAAGCGTGGAGTCTGTCTTTCTCTCCCTGTCTGGTTCCCCTGGTACCGATGGTGCGAAGGTTAATCAGCTCATCTGGCAAACCAGCTCCTGCCACAGACTGCACGTCTGAAGCTTCATTCATGGTGGTAGGCAGTTCTCTTTTGCTCATTCATCTGGGACGTCGCCTGGGACTGGACATCCGGGGCTGACATTAAATATGAGACTTGTTAGCACACCTTGTATTGCACAGTTTAAGGCTTCAATTACAGGCGCTTTACATTAGCGGGAAAGCAAATCGAGGGACAGCGCAGAGCACGGGACTACCCGGGACCATAGCAACACCCCGCCTACTCGTCTTCACGTGACCTGCACGTGATATTCAGTATACCATTTGATTCAGAGTTGGCTCGCCAGAGTTGCGAGCAGTCTACGGCAGTCCGCACTGCCTTTCCAGTCTTTCTATGCTTGCCGTCTTTTTCCAGGGAGGAGCAGCTAAAAACCCTGACCCTGCGCAAAGCGGCACGCGGAGTTGGCTCGCCAGAGTTGCGAGCAGTCTACGGCAGTCCACGGCCGTCTCGGCCGAAATGGCCTCTTCAGCCAACTCGGACTTACTTAACCCACTACCAGTGCCGACAACCAGACTACCAGAGCCGACAACCCCGTTGGGTCGTGTCCTACACAGTCAGTACACACGTCTGGAACAAATCGACCGACGTAACAAAAAAGACAAAGGAAACCTACGATCCCGTCCAAATGTAAGGAAGGGAAAGGGGAGGCAAAATCTATCTCAACCTCCTCCTCCTCCTCCTCTCTACCGTCTAGGTCAAGCTCGCCAGACATCCCGCTGCTGCGTGACGTAAGCTCCCGGGCTGACCTAGAGGAAGGAACTGCCGTGCAAACCGAGGCGGACCTACTGAGGGACGAAGTCTTTGACCAGCACCTCGCTGCTACTGGAACTCTTTTGCAGTCCAACCCTGATGTGATCTCACCCAAAGGCTCCACAGAAAATGGCGAAACGACGATGATAAATCTGTCTGACTATACACCGTCCTCTGCATCGCGAAATCAGTTTTGAGCTTCAGGAGACTGGCCTGCCACCGCTGCGGCGAGTGGGACCACACCTGACGACGCCGAAGGGCGCCGTCGGTTTGACCTCAGCGGCTTGGTCTTACCGAGCCGACAAAAACCCCCGGACCGGTCCGCTTCCGCCGCGGCTTTTGCCATGGCGAGTGGGATCGCACCGGGCGACGCCGGAGGGCGGCGCCGGTCTGACCCTAGCGCTCCGGTCCAGGATGAATCACAGACTCTTGAACTTCCAATCGATTCAACCTCGCGACAAATCTTCGAAAAGTGCAACATCCATACGCACTCTTAACAAGCTGGAAACCAGGAAGACAATTTAGTGGCGTGTGCTAATTTTGGAAGTATCATTCAAGTCGAATGGCATGCAAACTCTGGCTCTACGAAAACACTTGGTGAAGGAGACGATATGGAAATGCCTACCACTTTATCACCACACCCACCGTTAACTTCACCGACAATAGAGAGGTCGGTAGGTTCTACGACTCCTCTTTTAACGGTGGCACCCTCCACCTTCCCCATGGTAGCGGACACAAGTTCAGCCCCTGTGAACGCGCCGGCCAAAGACAAACTGCTATAGCTCTACTGAAAAGAAAAGCACTTCATCAGAAGAAACCCCGTGAATCCGGGACTCTACTAAGCTCCAATCACTACCAAAGGAAACAGCGTCCAACAGCAAAGAAAATCGAGATTGGGAAAACGCTACTTTCCAAACCCTTAACATGCCATGTGCTAAAAGACTTCTTTGCCAGACAGACTAAGAGAAAACTGGTGAGGGAAGCCGAGCTCTCGGATGCCGAACTATTGGACGCAATTGCTGAAATTCCCCCGGCTCCTAAACAAATGAAAACGGGGGAGGTCGATTCACCGAATTCACCGTTAATCGACTTATGCCTCTCTCCAGTAAGGGCTTCAGACTTCCCGCATAACCTGGACCACCCACAAGTAGGATCAATACATCACAAGACAAATTCTCCAACCACAAACCACAAACAATCTCCTCAAGCACAACAGAATACCAAGTATCGAAGTCACTACGCAGAAACACGAGAACATCAACGTGAAAGACCTAAACACACGCCACAGACCTGGACAAGCAGAGCCCACCATCTTAGACCTGAAGGGGGCCAAAGTTGGAAAAAAACCTGTCTCAGGTCAGACAGAACCTCCGTGAAAGATTTCCTCTCAGACCATAAATAACCACTGAACCAATCGCAATCACGGGCTCCATCTGGTCCCTGGTCTTGGTTAAGAAAAGTGATAAAGCCAAATCCTCAAAATTAGCAACTACCTAACAAAGAACCGCAACCCTCTGACAAATCTTTGTATCAAACCACTGAAGATCTTCCCCAAATCATCTCCATGCGTTCCTGAAACACGAGAGGCCATGACCATCTGCTAAACCCAGAAACACAAGACCTAGCAAAATTTGACATAATGTGCCTCCAAGAGACTTGGCTGAGGGAAAAAACAATTTTAGATGGATATACTACCGAAATATCACCGGCGATAAAAGGCATCCTTGGAAGACCATCATCAGGCCTTCTGACTTCGATCAGAATTGGATCCGGAATCGACGTCAAGGCAAAGATAGCTGAAACCTATGGAATCCTCGCTCTTCAGACAGAATGGTGCCATCCGAATACAAATGCTAAGGGAAACCTGAAGTCAAAGCTGGCTATCATCAACACTTATTGGAATCCGCAAAGATCTACAAACAAGGAATTTTGTGAAGAAATGACCACCCTGTTAGACAAGATCACTGCCGAACTTTGTATTGACTACATCATAATTTGCGCTGACCTGAACGCAAAGTGTGATCATTTTAGTCACACAGCACTATTGACAGCCGCAAAAGTAAGAGGAGACATGTGGTTAGACCTGATGGACGCCAGAAATTTCCATAACGTGGCAATGGTGAGGGGCCAACTTCCTGCTTTCCCGACATGGGAACGTGATTCTTCAACAGCTACACTTGATTACATCTTCACATCCCTTGCTCTACCACCTTACGCGTCTACCTTCGAGATCTACAAAACGAAAGAAAGCGACCACAACCTTTTAACCATGACGTTGGAATCTATAATTCCACTGAGATCGACCTATACACCTAAGCTGGAATTGGCAGCGAACCAAAGGCGGCTTCAGCTCACACCATCAAACATCAAAGAAATAACGAAAAACTACAATGAAGTCCAAAAAAATGCCACAGGTGCTCTAACAAGGCCAAACTACCTGCCCCTTCTTCTACCTCATACGCAAAAGCAAAAAAGCTGCAAGCCTACAGTAACAACTGGTCACCACGAATATGATGAAGCACTAGTGCAAAAACGAAGAGAACTGAGAAAACTACAACGCGATTACAAAAGAAACACCAATGAAAATCTTAAACAATTGTTGGCTGCGGCGACCAGATCTTACAGAACATTGGTAAGACACCGGAGGGTGGAACTTTATCAGAAGGACGCAGAACAGATGTTAAAAACATTAATGTCGAAAAGTGTTGGAGATTTCTGGGCTCTAATAAAGAACAAGGGCATCCGAAGTGATGACAAACTCTTCAACTTGATACCGGAATCATCCTGGACAGCTTTCTATTCTGCCCAATTCGCCCCTACCTCTATATCTGCTACAGAGGTGGGAAATCAAAAGGAAACACCATGGATAAATTTAGCAGTCCAAGATGAAATAAAGTCAGTAATCTCAAAACTGAAAGCGTCCAGAGCACCTGGGCCTGATGGATTGACCAACATAGACCTAAAGAAAAATCAAACGGAATGGTCCCTTTTGATAACAAACATTTTCGATCATTGCAGAATATCTAGACAAGTCCCGAAAACATGGATAGAGGCAGTTATTGTAGCCATTTTTAAAAAAGGAAGTCGAGACAATCCGGCGAACTATCGACCCATAGCCCTACTGGACATCATGGGCAAAATATTTGCGACCTTACTCCTTTCAAAATTTCAAAACTGGGCAAGAACCTCTCCTTCAACCGATCATTTCCAAACGGGATTTCTCAAGACGGTCTCGACAAGTATAAACATCTTGATCTTGAATATCATCAAGGACAACGTAAAAAACGGGGCTCCGAAAGTTTTCCTTGCATTTATTGACTTATCTCAAGCGTTTGATAAAGTAAGCCGTCAAAGATTATGGTCGAAATTGTCCAACTGGAATTGTCCAGAGGAAATATTGGACCCAATAATCGCATTACACACAGAGACAACTATGCGAGTCCGATTAAACCGACAAGGCATGCTATCGGAAGCAGTAAATGTTGAAAGAGGAGTCAAACAAGGATGTCCCTTAGCCCCTGCATTATTCATCGCATTTCTGGGTGACTTTCAATACACGCAAACTTTATTGAGAGCATTCCCTCCAAAAGTTGGAAGCAGCGCAGTGTCCAGGTTGCTCTACGCCGACGACTTGATTCTGATGGATCAAACTCAAGTTGGTCTTCAGCGCCAGTTGTCAAACCTGGCCAGATTCATCACCAAAAACGACCTAGAAATAAACGCAGAGAAATCGAAAATCTTGATCTTGGGGAACAAGCGCTCAAAATCTAAACCGGGTGGTACCTGGTTCTTAGACAACGTAAAGATCGAGATAGCTACAAACATCAGGTACTTGGGTGTAATGATTGACGAATTAAGAACTGAGAACTCAACCATCGTGGCTTTGTGGGCTAAAGTCAAAACACTTACCACTCAAACAAGACTGATCGACAACAAATATGGAAAGTTTTCCCTAATACCGGCGATCCAGTTTTACAGACAAAAGGTGGTACCAGCTTTAATCTATGGAATGGACGTGGTGCTCAACATACACGACTCCATCTGGTCAAAACTGGAGGGATACTTCTGGAAAGCTGTCTTGGGCTTGCCAAAATCGACATCTATCGCAGCCATACGACGCGAACTTGGCTTATTATCTCTGTCAGCATCCATAGAACAAAGCCAAATGAGAGCATTGAGGAAAATCATTGACCCAGACTCACTGCCAATATACAAAACGATTCGAGAAGAACTTCAGATGGGGCGCTGCAAAGCATTGACCCTTTGGGAAAAAAAAAAACTAACGTCAAAACTAAAAGATCTTGCCTGCACCCACGAGGATTTAATCCAAAACCCGGAAAAAATCAAAAGCAAAGTAGCACAAGAAGACTGGATCACTACATGTAATCTGGCAACGGCAAATAAACTTCTTGGTCACCTTCCACATACCACCAATAAACTGAATCTTCCGTTGAACTATTGCATCAAATTTCCAAACAAGAATCTTCGGAAAATGTTCATGCGAACAAGATTAAACCTGATGCCAACGCAAGAAATTTGGGCTATTCGCACTCAATCAATAAATAAAACCTGCAGACTATGTCTAAACCCGGATATTACAGAAACAGTAAGACATCTGATTTTGAATTGTCCTAAAACTGCCCACCTCCGAGCGGCATTCTTGCTGCCGCTACTCCAGGACTCCCCTCTTAGAGAAGAACACACTTGGTGGTGTAGATTGATTGCCGGGGAAAAAACAAAATGGGTTATAGTGGCAGTCAAGATCCTTGAAGCTGCCTTAAAAAAGGCTACTGAACTTTGACTTTGATATTGAACTTAGTCAAGAATGAAATGTGTGAAACTACATCAACAGACCTCAAAAATCGGTGCGCAAGCAAAGAAACAGCCACGCTGAATTTTTATACCTTGTAAAAATCAATTCTTTTTGGTTAAAATCAAGTAAATAAAAAACAAAAAAAAAATTAAAAAATTACATGCGCTCTCCTGTACTTACTTGCATCTGTATTTAAGAGCTGTACACACTATTAACTCAACCCCATAGCTTTTGTCCCTACTTTCATTTGTTTTTATTTTATTGTTCATTTATAACGGGCATAATACGAGTGGTTTTAAGCGTGTGATTGGGATTCGAACCTCTTTGTGCCACGTTGTCTTGTTTCCACGTCAAAGACATTGCCCCTGAGCAATGTCTCTTAATAGTCAAATAGCTGTTCCTGCAAAAACATTTGAAAAATAGAATGTTACTTGAAAATTAAATAATGGCAAAAAAAATTGCACTGAGACAAATATTGCATTTCCACCTGTCCGGGTGTGTTCCATTCTTCATGGGCAAATACCTCAACCTGTAATCCTTTATTACGAGATAATTGGTTAAACATAATTGTTTTGGTGCATGATAGGATGCTCAGTGAAACAGTGTTCAGCGCACACGTGAAGCTGGTAGCAAATGCATGCACAATAGTTTCTCCCTGGTATGCATATTTTCTCCACAGGCGTTTCATTGTATGCAAAGTGAGCAATCTCATAGCATCCCTCACGTTGCTTCCTTTCATTGTTATATACAACTCTGATGCTATTCACGTTTCTGTTTATTTACTTAAATGTGATGAAATGACTCATCATCATGACTGTCTCTCCCATTAGTTGCTCTGTCAGTTTCACAATTTTTTTGTCATCAGTTGAATTACTCTCTGGTGCAGTTTTCCTTCCTCTGTGAAGTAAAGATGTGTCGAACAATAAGAGGACAGGTAATCCTGTGTGATGATCTTGACCGTCCTGTTTCCTGAGCTGGAAAAACATTGACTTTTCACTAATAACATTTGGAGACACATTTTCCTCACCTTTACCTAAATGGATGTTGCCTGAGAAATAACCACTGTTTCCCATTCTTTGGAAACCCAAAAAGGAAGCATTTGGCAGATCTAGGGTACTTGTCCATAAGTACACTCTATTGCTCCTGGGAACAGTGCCAAATAGTTAGTTATCCCATGATGTAGTTCCAGACACGACCCCTTGTCATATCAAAACAGTTCCTCTCTTTGATAAAGGCCGGTTCCTTCCTTGTTCAGTGGTGGCAGTTTTCAGTTACCCCACCTTACTCTATTGCTCTTGCTTCTATTCTTACATTTTGATAGACAAAATGCACCCCATCTGTATTCAAACTAAACCAAAGCAGAGCAGTCCACTAGCTATGAATGCAAGACACAACTTCACTCTGAAGTGGCTGCGCTCTCTTACAGAAGCCAGTGTGAGCCCATGTCAATACATCTCTGCAGTACACTGCTACAATCAGAGTCAATCATACCACAAAGGGTCCACGCTAGCACAGTGCCAGGCTATTCTTACGCTGGTGACCTTTGATACAAACCAGATCCCTGACCTTTAACGGTGGACAAGGTGTCACGATTTCCCTCTGCAATGCCTTATGGACCTGCAAACAAATGCACCTGTCCTGACGTATATATGGTATTTCTCTTAGAAATTACATCATCATTGTTCAACAAATACAAACATATACAAATACAAAACAAAATTTATCAAAACCCCCTCCCTAGTGCCAGAATCAGCTCACACTGAATCATACAACCAGAGGCATGCTCACCACTAGCACTTAGCCTCTGCTCACCTCCTGCATGTTTCCTGCTTCTTCCATCCCACGCACACCCAAGTGCTGCCCACTGGTGGATGTACACAGTGGTGATGTTCGAAGGGAACAATGGCAACACCTAAAAGCCATGCCTCGAGTACTCCTTTGGCAACATATGTCTGTTTAGCCCCTGACACTACCACATTCCACATTCTGTTGGTGTCACAGGATAGCCTCTGTTATCCTGACCCAGGACACATATGTGGCACCGCAAGAGCCATTGCGAGCATAGCTAACAGCAAACATACGTTAGGGTTCTGAGCATTATCGAGTGTAGATGTATCCTCCCGAAGGCACAATGTAGGTAATGGCACAGAACTGGAGGCACGCTCATCTACAGCCTAGGATAGGTGGACATGATAAGCATTGACTGCTGCATTCTCCAGAACCTTGATATGAAGGTTACTATGCTGACAGCAACACAGGAAGACATCTTGCCAAACAGTAAACATGGGGATGATGATAGTGATGGGGGTCAATGTGCAGCCAGATCACCGTGATGGATGTATATCGTGTTAGACATTGATTGAAAATGATTTCTAAGCACATTTATGCTTTTGTCAAACACGAATATTGCACATGTCTGGATGATACCATATGATTCAGAGAATCATTAAAATAAACAATGTCACATGAAGGATTATATTGACACAAGAATGAGTGATTAAAAAAGATGTAACCCCCTGAAAATGCAAACACGGTGCATGCACCACTAAAACAAATGATCAAACAGCCAGCCCTACCTTTACAAGACACCCTGCACACTCCTTTCACCCTCCTCCACCCTTCATGGCAACCAAACAAGACCCATAGCACACACCTTCTACCCTCGGGCCCACCAGAATAAGATCATTATCACACGCCTTCACTTCCACAACAGCAGCAAACCCCTTTAAGCATTTGCCAACTCCCAAGAAGATCCCTAATGCATTCCCTCCACCCTGCAGCCCCCCCCTTACACAACCTCCTACATCCCCTATGTTCCTTCCGCCTGCATGTCCCGCAGCCTGGTGGAGAACCTGGGGGAAGTTTAGGGACCCTGCCGCTGGTGGTGGAAGAGTGCTCTTTGTGGGTCACATAGGTTAGATAATGGACTTCCCAGGCTCTACATGTGAGGCATGTGTGAGGGCTGTTGGGTATTTTGTGTAGATTTGGGGCCTGGTGGTATTTTCTTACCGCCAAAATAATTTTGCAACAATCACTACTTGTACTCAGATTAGGTTAGGTATAATAATAACACGGTGGATATGCATTATTTCAGTACACAGACATGCGTGGTTGGTATGCGTGGTTTATGCGTGGTTTGTTATTTTTGTTTAGATTGTTCGTGTGATCACTAGAGAGACCTCAGGCCTACATTTCAGAAATACCACATTTTCATTTTTAGTGTGCCACCATGGGCAATTCTCACTGAATTATTTACAACAGCGAGCTAACATGTGGTACAACACTCACTATTTTATATACAATAGTGAACTATGTCCCGGGTCTCTATTTCTGCTGACTCATTTACCTTCAGCTGGCTATTTCACACACACAGTTATTTATAATTGCTCATACTGAATGAAATCGTGCACACAGCTGTAGCCAAGTCTTATTTTTCGCTACCTTAAAAATGACAATTGCACTGTCTAAACATCTCCCCACATCATCAGCACTGTAATGGTAAATGCACAAAGGAAAGAGAAAATAAAACACACTACTCGTCTGCTTTCAGATATTTTTGAGTACTATAAAAATTGCATTTAAACACAATCTTACTCTTTTTACAGAGATAAATGAAATAGCACAGTCAACATTATCTGTAACAAAATGAGAAGAGATCGACGAGAACAGTCGCAACATTAAACCTGTTGATAAGATACTGGAATTCTTTCTTCTACACTGGCTGAATAGTTTCGCACTCATGCACACTGCCCCCGTACTTTGCAATGTATAATTACCTAATCTGTTCAGCATGTGAAATTCTTCGGCTGGTCACCTTCTGGATGTGGCAATTCCCTCTTCAAGCACCCCCAGTGAGAACAGGCATCTGCCGTTACTCAAACCGGGGATTATTGTCTGGGATTCCCAGTCTCTGCAGCAGTGCAGCTGGGATCTGCTTTTTCAATCAGGAACTCCACAGCCACCAGTCAGGTCTTTCTCCGAGCTGTGTAAAAATGTATTCTGCCTCTCTCCTTCCCCCAGATTCTACAGGACAACTAATATGATGCTTGTCCAATAAGAATCCCCTATGTCCTATCCTCCTCCTGCACACAATAGAAATCTTTTACAGTAAGCAACTGTAACAAAACTGATTTCCTGCTTATTCAAATCTTTGCTTCCTGCAAATACTGTGGACAAAGCAGCACAGAGAAAAAAAAAAAATCTGGATGCGTGTTTAAAATGACTTTCAGAGTCTGCCTCATTTTGCAGTGGAGAACACATTATATTATTAAGAAGTTAAGATCAGGTTAGTTTTGTTAATGAGGTTAGTTTATTAATTCTCAAATGTGTCTCTTGCAACAGAGGAATTTCAGGTGATAAAATGGTGTGCATTTTGAATGTGAAAAATGTGTGCTTTTAAAATGAGAAAATGGTTTGTTTTTTACCTGTGTAGCCTGTCTTCATTTACATGTTCATAGGTTGCACTGGCAACACATATCTTGAAACAATTGCATCATAGCAATGCACCAAACCCATGCAATGGCGCTGCACTTCAAAAACATGCTATACATTGATCCTGTGCAGTGGTGCTGTGCTCTGTGTTCCCAAAACATGCTAATTAATCTTACAGGGCTCACCTCATCCTACATGTAACAGATAGAAAGGCGTATCCCTGGACCACAACATCATTAGTCTTCTGAATATTCTGATTGGCCAATGTCATTTCAGCTGCCACCATCGCTTGTCTTCCACATCGCACTGCCTCTGCACCACTTTTTAAAGATATGGGCCAGAGTGTGCCCAATTGAATTAAGTGTCCACCTGCTTTTGTCCAAGCTGTTTCAGGGCATCCGGCAATGCCCCACATATGGTCCCTGATCACTTCCCTTATCTCCTGCTGGTGTTGCGGAGGTGTCATGAAGGGTTCCATACCCACCCACAGCACCCACAATATCATTGTCACTTTCATCATCAGGGCTGGTGGAATTGTTATGCTGATGATGCTGGTGAAGATCTTTTGGATCCTGTTCCTCAGCATCACCATAGCCAGCGGTGGCATCATCACCTGGTTCCTTCTGCTCCACCCTACTCCTTGACACGTCTTACCGATGCTGCAAGAAGTTCTGGGTCTCATCATCCATGGGCAGTGAAGTTGGGCATACATCAGAGGCAGGCAAGGGGGTTAATGTGGGCACAAATCCCTGGCAGGTGGCTTCTTTGCCTGAAGCCTTTTATAGCCAAGCCTCTGTCCACCAGCAGTATCCAGTAAAGCAGAGGTGGGGACCCTGGCTGAGATAGAGTAGTGGTGATGGTGTAAACAGTTGTTGTGGTACAGCATCAGCAAAGCTGACAGTTGTGGCGCAGGTGGCAGTGTTGACTATGGTTGTTTTACCAGTGTGGCTGTTGCTGGTGGTAGAAGCAGTGATGGTGGTGGGGGTACTGTTGGAAGTGCAGGTATTAGGGGTGCTACTGGTTGAAGCAGTGCTAGTTGCCCTGGTCGATGGGGTAGTTGCACCCTGGTGCCTGCTGATGGTATAGCTAGAATTGGCACTGCTCTTTTGCTAATAAGAACAACTAGTACTGCCTTCCAGAACCTTGTGGATGCCTGGGCTTGAGCATCCCTGAGGACCATTCCACTAGCACACCTAGATCCATATTCTCACCTGTTTGTACATCAGACCATCTCTTTGACCGCTCTGTCCCTCACCTTACAAGGTAACAAGGTTACCATGTTGAGTGTTGTAGGTTTGTACAACCATTTCCAAGAGCACCAAGTACTTGGCATACTGTAGATGTGGATTTAATTGTGGATTTCAAATCTGCACATCAATGTACATACATTGTTATTGAAGTCAATCTGTTCGCAGAAATTAATGTGTTATTTCAGATTGTACCTGAGTCCTCATGGAAAACCCAGCTTAAACACACCTTTACAGACACTAGGGACCTACCTACCTGCAACGCTGCCTACCTAAATACTGTCCCTCACGTGCCCTCCGCTCATCTATCTCAAACCTTCTGCGAGTGAGTTGGTTCTCAAGAAGAGATTTTGAGGGAGATCCGTATCCTCAGCAGGTGCCTCCCTCTAGAATAGCCTCGCTGCCCCCCTCCATCTTGAGCCGGATCTCCTTAAATTCCGGAAAAACTGCTCAAGACTTTCTTCTTCTCCTCTTCCTTCTCTCTCCCTCTCTCCCTCTACTCTGATAACCCAGTTCTCTGTTTTTCCCTCTCTCCTTCCTCCTCCATACAGCATGCTGACTGGCCGCCGGGTGTACCTCAGAGTTTCTCTGGTCCCCAGCACCCCCGCCAGTCCTCTCTCTCTAGTCTGTCTGTTCTCCCTTATCTTCACCCCTAAGTTGTACTGTTAAAACTGCAGAATCACTGTCAGGCCTATTTTCTGTCCCCCAAACTGTTACATGTATTTTTTACACACTTACTCTGCCTGTGCAGACTATTATCGTCTCAGAATTTCAAGGGCTCTGAGCGACTGTTTTTTCTCTATATTCCCACCCTCCTTGAGCGCTTTGAAACACTTGCCTGTGCATAGGTGCTATATAAATAAACAATACAATAACATTCCATCATCAGTAATTTAGGACAACAGTTTTAAAAAGGGCATGGCAACATGGGTGCAGGAAATCTGCTCTTATATGAAAATGAATGCTCGGTCAAAATGTACCATGAAAACCCATTAACAGTATTTATTTTCTGTTTCATTGTGTCTGGCCTCCTTGGAATGCATTTGCAGATTCTGCATACATCACATGTGCACTTCTCCCGTGCTCATGCCCCTTTTTGTCAATGTATGGGCAGCATCTTCTGTCCTTACCAGTTCAGCATATACTTTTTTTTTGGAACTTTATTTTAAGATTATAATAGTAACAAAAACAAAACAATTAAAGAAAACAATAACATTCTGAAAAACATCAGCTGACATCATGTAACCTGTACATATTTACATAGAAAACACCCCCACCCCCCACCCACAAGCAGGGTCCACATCAAAAAACATCTCTTAGAATTCAATAGATGTCGAGGAATTTCCCCCATATGTTCTCAAATACCATAAGTTTCTTGTTCCTACGAAAAATAACCCGTTCCATCTCAGCCAAATCATGCATTTCATCAATCCAGACTGCAATCCGTACAGGATTTGACATCTTCCACGCTCTCAAAATGATTTTCTTACCAACCATTGCACCTCGATATATACACTTCCTTTGAGATAATGACAGATCCTCCAAAAGAACATCAGAACTGAGTATCAATGTCTTAAAATCAAAATGTATCTTTTCATCCAGCACTGCATCACAAATCCTACCGAATTCAAACCAAAAGCCCTGCACTCTGGTACACGACCAAAGCATATGTTCAAATGTACCCTCATCATGAACACACAACCAACAGTCCGAATTGTCCGACATTCCCCTATTGAAGAGCATTTCTGGAGCCCAATATACTCTATAGATGATTTTAATCTGCTGTGACCGCTCCACTAAACTTAAAGAACATAGTCTTGTATTAGCACAAATACATAGCCAGTGATCTTCTTCAATATCACTCCCAATCCTTCTATCCCATTCCTCCCTCAACAAAGCATTGTGTTCAAACTTTCCAGCACTCAAACCATAGACATGACTCACCTGACCACGTCCACCCACTTTAGGTTTCTGCCACAGTAAGCTAGCATCTAGTCTTCGCTCTAAATCAATATCTCCAACAGCTCTTCAGATTTTATGGTAGTCACTCATACTGAAATGTGAAATATAGAATTTTGATTGCAATGCCCTTGCAGTCAACCAATTTCCATTCTCAAAGAGATCACTCACCCATTGCACTCCCGCCAGAAACCATTCCGACCAAAACAAGGTTTTCCCATCACATCTAATACCTGGGTTCAGCCAAATAGAAGCATTAGGATCTCTCAGGGCATCATACCCCAAACATTGATTCAGACTCATCCATGAATTATACAGGCCCTTTGTCAAAGGGGCAGCTACACCTGGTAACTTTGATACAGTAGTCAACATAGCTCTAGGAAGTAAAGGACAAGAATGATTACTCTCAGCACACAACCATTCATCCGGAATAGGCTTCATTACTCCCATTAATGTATGAGACATATAAGCCAAGTGGTAAGACCTATAATTTGGCACACCCAATCCACCCTTTCCTATGGGCAATTGTAATTTACATAGCTTCAACCTCGGCATTTTATGGTCCCATAAAATACCCTGGGTCAGCCGATCCAATTCCTTCCAAAATTTCTTTCCAATATCTAAAGGGATCATGCTAAGTACATAATTATTTCTTGGTGTGGAGACCATTTTCAGTGTGTTAACCTTACCCCACAAGGACAAACGTAAAGCACTCCATCTCTCCAAATCCAACTTATATGCATTACAGACCATGCTCATGTTTTCCGTCATATACTCACATAAATTCGGTAAGATCCAAACACCTAGATATAGCATTTTACTATTACACCATTCAAAACCCCACTGTGTAACAACGTCCTTATCACATAGCTGCACCAATTGTAATATTCTGACTTGGAGCAATTTATTTTATAACCTGATATTCGATTATAGTTAGTCAAAATGTCCATAAGAGTTGGAATTGATAGCCAAAGGTTTTTCAGAACCAACAGGAGGTCATCTGCATAAAACCACACCTTTTGTTGTACACTCCAACAGCTCACACCCTGTAGATTTTCCTCCAGCCTCAGCACTATTGCTAGAGGTTCAATACTGATGACAAAAAGCAGTGGGGAGAGGGGACATCCCTGTCTCGTACCTCTCTCCAATTCAAATGTTCCAGATCTTAGACCATTAGTATTCACATCAGCCGTTGGTTTGGTGTAAAGAAGTTTAAACCAGGAAATATCATTTGGACCAAAACCCATCTTCTCCAGGACCTTGAACAAGAATTGCAAGTTCACCCTGTCAAAGGCTTTTTCTGCATCTAGGGAAAGAACTGCAGCATCTTCCATTGACTCAATAGCAATTGAAACAGTGCGCAATAGTTTCCTTATGTTGCTTGTGGTATTTCTCCCCTTTACGAAACCCGATTGGTCAGGATGAATCAATTTTGGCAAGACATTTTTTAATCTCAGAGCCAGAATTTTTGCCAAGATTTTGTTATCAACATTGAGTAAACTAATTGGCCTGTAACTGGTCGCTAATGTCTCATCTTTTCCCTTTTTCATCAATACTGATATCATAGCGTGTCGTACAGTAGGCGGGAGTAAACCATTCAAGTGGGATGATTTGAACATATCCAACATCAGAGACAAAGCAGAAGTAGGTAGCCACTTGTAAAATTCAACTGGTAGACCATCTGGTCCAGGAGACTTTCCCGTATTTATTGATTGCTTTTTTCACCTCATCCAATGATATGTCTTCATCTAAGGAAATCGATTCCATTCTCATAACCGTCTTAATCAGTAAACCCGACAGGAACCCACCATCATCTGAGCAGATATGTGTTTCATTTTTGTACAGGTTAGAATAAAAATCCCGAAAACCCTCATTGATTTCTTCAGGTTTGAAATTAATCTGGTTATCTTGTCTCCGAATGGAAGTTATAGATCTCTCCGACTCCCTCTATCTCAGTCTAAATGCGAACCAACGGTCACATTTTTCTCCTTTCTCAAAATATGTACATTTGTGTTGAAACATATTTTTGTCTGCTACATCAGAAATCAGGTTTCTCAATTCCATCCGTAAGTGTTTAAGTTTCTCAATCAAGATTGAATTTCCAGGATCAAACACCAAATCTTTAGTGACGTCCTTAATGCTCATCTCCAACTCCTGATGTCTACAATCAGTACTCTTTTTTAGACCACTTGCCACACTGATGAGCATACCTCGCACTGTACATTTAAAGGCTTCCCAGACAGTCGTAGGGCAGACCTCCCATGTGCAATTGTCCATCACAAAGTAATCTATTTCTGTTGCAATTTTCTCCATGCCTTTTTCATCATCCAAAACCCTAGTGTTCATCCTCCATGTATAAGTTCAGTGCAAAGCGAAGTCAAGCTTTATATCCATGACAACATGAGCATGGTCTGACAATACAATATTTCCAATATTGGACTTCAAGTAATTTTCAGTAATCTTTCCGGAAGTTAGCAACATATCCAGCCTTGAATATGTCGAATGTGCACTTGAATAAAAGGTGTAATCTCTGGTCAATGGATGTTCAACCCTCCACCCATCCATTAAATTGTGTTCTTTTAAAAGGTCACTCAGAGCTCTAGAGTGCCTGTCAGTTGGTCTGCCATATCTTGAATTGTATCTGTCCACATTCTGATCAAGAACCACATTAAAATCCCCACCCAGGACTATATTTCTTGATCCTAGATCTTGAATAACCTGAGCCACTTTCATAAAAAAGGAGCCATTGTCAACCGTAGGTGCATAAATATTACAGAGATACATCTGTACCTTGAATATTAGTCAGTAGGCAACAATCCTACCATCTTTGTCTGCAAATTCCTTTAAAACTTTTATAGGGGCATTTTTTCTAATCAAGATCGCTACTCCCCTAGTTCTTGAGTTGAACATCGAACCATACACTCTTCCAACCCATCCCTTCTTAAGAACATCAATTTCTTCCTTAACCAGATGCGTCTCCTGCAGAAGACAAATGTCTCCTTTCAGACCATTTAGGTAAGACATAACCTTCTTCCTTCTCTGCACATTATTTAAACCATTTAAATTCCAGGTGACTGTTCTCAAAAGGCCACCAATTATAAAAATTGGACTCAGCCCAGGTTTCCAGGAATGCAGAGAACAATCAACAGGGTACAAAACCACAATAGAATAAAGAGATGTGAACCCCGCTTCCCCAACCCCAGTGTAGATGCAAAGCGCAAAAACCAATGAGAAAAATGTGTTCGTATACCACATATCGAGATGTCCGGCGCCCTGGACACCTCTCCTTATTTTATCTGAACTCCTAAAAACCTTTGAAAAATAACAAATAAAAGAAAAAACGACAACAATACCCCAAACCCACTATCAAATGAATTCCCAAGAGGACTAAACATTCTTCCCTATTGTATTAATAAAAAAATCAAAACATCTGTACACCCTCAATTAACCCTTGTTTCAACACCATGAATGAAAAGCTCTAACACTTAAAGAAAAAGAGTGGGCGTAAACGAAGGCAGCCTACCACATTATTGATTTATTGAACAATCATGCAACCGGGACGAAACACACTGTAGAAGCAAAGATAATATAATTTTGCCCTTAATAGAAAACATCAGCCCATAGGGTCACCCTCCACCCATCCGGAACTATCAAACCAACCAAGTGCAAATTTTTAAAACTGGAACCAGTCAAAAGGAACATTAAACAAGCGACATTCTATAATCCTACCATTCTCCAAATCAACCTCATCCCAGTCCTACGTTAGACTCCCACACACACCAATAGCTCAAAGCCCATACCCATCTACCAATAAAAGCGGGCCTAATGAAATCCTAAGATCATCCCACAAGTAACCAACAAGCATGCAAAATATACATGCTATAGTGCCTATAATACGCAAATCACAAAGAATCAATCCAACACAGGATTAAAGGTTGGCTATCTGCCAAAAATATATCCACGACCATTGAAACATTAGACCGAACTATACTAATATCTGAAAACTGGTGTGCTGATTGTACGGCACTGGATACAAACCGAGTAAAGGACAAGTAACCATAACCCCCATGCCCAGCATATAGTAAACCAAGTGAGTGGAGCCTTCAAAAACACAACACCTGAGCAGCCCAAAAAAAATATTTTTAGGCAACACAATGATTTCATGGGAAAGACCACAGTAGAAGCGGGCTCAATCTGAAAAACAAAAAACTTCATGTCATCTAAGATAAACCATGCGCATAATTAGTGTACATAGTGTACATATTCCATTGAAACCACATGTATATTTAAAACCACCACAACCTGTCATAGACTGGAGCGCAAGGCATGCCGGTGATTAATGCTCCCGTTTCGCATTTTGTTTAGTATAATTGCAGTAAACAATGCCAAACCCAAACACTGGCAGCATTACCTGCTGCCATGCACTCACCAATCACACTGCCAGTAGAGTGTAATCTATGGAATAATTATTGGAAAATCCATTCGATAATACTTTATAACAATTTAAAACATCATCCTAGCTGGCTTACATGTCTCCCAAATCAGCATTATAGTCAGTGTGTGCCTAGGTGCTTCCCCCGTAAAATCCATGCAACATGTGCATTAGCAAAGAGTGATTCAGCCTCATGTACAGCTTTGAGGATGTTAAAAGGATAAAATGGCCACATAATGAAAGCTAATAGCATTCCTGCATCCGAGTCACAGAGGCTGAGGGGGGCCCTATTTATGTGCAGTGGTTGAAATGCCTGAAATGCCCCCGATATCGGCACCAGAGTGACTAGCATTTAGACATCAAACATGGATAGTAGTTTCACATCAACAGCTGGCCCTACAGTAAATCTCATAGAGCCTACTACAGAAGAGCCGTGGACTGAAGTAACCGTTCAACGATGAAAGAAGCTCTTTTAATATGTAATCCGCCGCTGAAGTAAATATAGGCTGGGACTGCGGGCAATCAACCAAGTTGGAGGGAATACAAAAAAAATCATTTGTCCACTTGAAATAGTTCTTCCCAAGCATATGCAGTCCCTGGCACCTTACCGCATGCATTGTTCGTCCAATCGTCTCCTGGTGGGGGATGTATAGATGTGCGCAAAGGACAGGGAGCCTCCGGTTACAATCCCAGCAGTGGCACAGACTAGCAACGTCCGTGTAAAGCTGACTGTGTTGCTCATGGCTCTCCACTCACGTACAAGCCGTAAGAAAAAACAAGGCCAATCAGCTGACCTAACACATGCGTACACACGTGTGGAAAAGGTCCTTTACTCTATTCCCCCAGCCAGCAGAGCGGAATGAATCCGAACGAAAAGGCCGTCATGATGAAGCAGGCATTCTTTAAAAAGAAAACGTTAAACTGTACGAACAATGTGGCACCATTTTAAACGGTGAGAAAACATAGATCCAAAAGTTCAGAAAAGAAATGTACATAAAAAATAACCTTTTAACATCAGTAGGTCATCTGAGATGGATTAACCCATAGTAGTGGAGGCATTTTTTGACGCATTCAACTATTTCACAGCCTCTGCAGGGTCAGATGTCGTCTTCTCACTGTCTGGAAACACCAATGTTCAGCATCTTCTGTCCTTATCAGTTAATGTTCCATTTATCCATTGCCGGCTGCAGACACAGTCATTGAAGAAATACAAAGAATTAAAGATGAGACACAAAGACAACTAGCACCATATGAAAAAGACCAGAAATGAAGGACGTACCAGTCCGTTGAGTAGGTCACATTGTAGTTATCCCCTCACAACATTATATTCCAGTATTACCAGAGATGCCTTAAATGATATTCCACATTTCAGAGATGGTTCAAGAATTTTTATTAAAGGTTTAAGCAGGGCCATAGCGCCCTCCTTCTCACTCTCTCTCTCTTTGATGTCCCTATTCCCCGGGTTTGTAGATAGAGAATATTGCCCCATCCTAATGTCTAGTTTTTAGATGGCTAGCAGAGAAAGAGCAGGCCTGTGACACAGCCTTCTTCTGTTACCCACTGATATTGTTGTACAACATCCCAGTGGATATCGGTACCACTCCAACACTTCATTTTCCAGAGAATTCTTCTTAGAGCTCCCAGGACCTAAGTGCCTCCACACATGTGCATTCCCCTACATCAGCCAAGTCTGCCATGGTATGTCTTTGTTCTTGTAATGAAAACAAATAGATGTGCCCTTGCTAGTGAACAATACTCAAGGCAATTGTTTTGGTGGACCGGTTCAAGTATTTAGACTGGTCCATAAATTTAGTGAAATGGTTGGTCTGCTAAGTGGCAGATCCAAACAGGGAGTCAAGGACATGTACAAACAGCTCACTGTGTCAAGAATACAGAGATTCAAAAACATAAATTTATTTTCTCATAAAGACTAACATATAGTGCATGGATTTTAAAACAGTGCTGTAAGGTACAGCATACATGTGCAGAAACAATAGTGATTCATAATGACATCAAATAACAAAAGAAAAGTGTAGTATATACAACAAAGTGAACATAAAACCCTGTATGATCAGTATACAGACATATTTCAATAATCTCATTATTGTATGACATTATACATGTTAATATACATGGATAAGTGTTTTCTGAATAAATCCAGAGGAACAAAATAGAAAGAAACAAAACGGAAGGGGCTAAACAGCTTCCCAAATTTCATAAAGTTTCCTAATTCATAGGATATTTCCTGTTTATGATTAACATTTCTTCTAAGTGTAACAATAAATGCTCCAGGGTCTTAGGAAAAACAAGATATCTTTTAGGCTAACGTGGCAGAAACTGAAGGTACAGAATCTGTTACAGTAGGGAACCATACAAAACAGGTGTTCCCAGTTCGTATCACGTTTCGGCGGATATGCATCAAATTGCGTCCGCCTTCATCAGGGCTCCGTGGGGGCGACCCTGCCGGTGCTATAGATCCCAAGTTCTCGGTTCCGATTCACTAGGAGACCAGGGGCTGAGCAAGGGACTTCCTCCGGTTTGGTCCTGCTGGGAGATGCGGACCCTTGCTCTTGTAACCCTTATATTTACCTTTTTATAGGGCCCACTGCCTAAATAAGTATGCCATATATAAATACTTACCAACCTGACATGCCTACAGAGAGAAGAAAAACACCTTTAAAAAAAAAGCTTATTGGCTTACCATTTTTCACCCCTACATTCTCTGTCCATGGTGAATTGGGTGCTTTGCACCTTGAAGACGACTTATATTGTGAGCAGGTGAAGATACGACTCAAAATATAATCTAACGACAAGGCTTCCCGCCCCCAAAGGGCAATAACATCCTTTCACAAACGGAATGAGTCTGTCATTGCTCTTCACTTCCCTCAGCTAGTCACATGTCCTTGTTCTTCCTGTTCATCAACATTCAGATACGTTCTGTTCGGTTAGGAGCATAGGTCCACTGCCACTTGACATACTTCCTCTTGGGAATTGAGTCCCATTGTCCATGGCGGTTACAACCAGCCTACGCCAAAGATGATGATCGAGTGGCCGCCACCCAGTTACGTCAGCGGGCCATAATGCTGAGCCTTGTTGTTTTCCTGCACATACCTCTTGATGGGGTAGGAGAGCCAATCATGTCAAAGCCATTAGGCTAGCGATGTCCCGCAACCACAGCCCACTGCAATTGAAATTCAAACCAAAAATCTCGTGCGAAAGCATGAGATGACGAAATGAGACATCATAAAATAGGGAAGATGTCCCTCAGTGTCCTGCCCCCTCCTATCTTAATCATTTCACAGCTCTGCCACTGGCGACATGATTATTTTCATATTTATTGCGCCGCCTCGTTCGACAGTGTCTTTAGCAGTTTTCGATGACTAGATAAACCTGAATGCTGTGGCAGGACGACCATGTGACTTATTTGTGCCATTATTCAAGGCCTGCTTTTATGCCCCATCATCTTCATAAACGCCAAGGTCAGAAATGTTGAACTCCTTTAAAAAGGGGTGAGTGGCCAGTGTAGGGCGACTGCTATTTTTTGGTTTTAGTGCCATTGCAAAATCAATTTCTTCCTACTGTTGAACATAAATCGAATCTATATCTCATGCTGTCAAACATAATGATGATAATAACTTTTTACATAATTCGTCAAAATTGTGTGTTCCTGCTTCAGCTGCTAATCACTGTATTGACTGGTTGTATAATCAAACTGAGTAGTAGATCCGTGTATCAATTACAGAAGTATAGGGCTGTGTCAGCCCTGCCCGGTTTCAGAGATGGGCACACGCATGTCAATTTCACCAGTTGTTAGTTTACCTTGTATAGTAGTGATGTAATTGATAGTCCCTTTGTCATTACATCTAGGTGAACATTTTATGCTGTATTTACACTATTTCTGTCCATTTAGTCCAACTATAATAACTGGCCCTATTTTGCATGAATTTATGCTTCTATTTTGTAATGATAACCCGACTCACAAGGTGTTTTTTTGTGTTACTTGAGGCGTGCAAGACAATAATATGTGGATTTTAGTGTTTATGTTTAATAATAGTTTTGAAAATGTTATGCATATTTATTAATGGGTTTCTTACTCAATCACGTTACAAGGGAAGGCTGTGAAAAACATTGAGACGGTCAAGATTCGCTTTGTGAGTACATTTCTTTTACTGAAATCAAGTAAAAGCGCAGGGGTGGGGTTTGAGGGGGTGTTGAACCCGGCCTTGTGAAACACATGTTCAGGTAAATTCTTTTGTACATTTTCATGTCATTATCTAGCACCAGTGCCAAATATTCTCTTGCATGCCGATGCCACATTGAGGCAGAACCTCGCCGCCCCTCCGGCCACCAGCCCCGGCCACTCAGCACAGTGCCAACATATTTGGGGTTACAACTGCCACCGGCTCTCAGGAAGGGATCATCCTTGCTGTCATTTTCCCAGACTCTATAGGTGGCAAGTAGAACATTTTGACCGTCTAACCACAGAAAATAGAGTGATGAGGAAATGTAATTTAAATCAATTTTTGAACTGGTGAACTTGCCGCAAACATACATGGGTCAGAACTCAGCTCAGGAACTCCTTCTTGGCTGTGGCCTTTTCCCTAACATTGCACCCTGTGGTGGTGGTGCTGGCTGAACTGTCCTGTTGTTGCCCCCTGTATGGTGCACCCCTGTGCCCCACTAATGAGAGTGTTGACCGTGTTTCGCTGATTGCAGTCACATGCTAGCGTGTGTTTGCGACTCAGTGGGTTGGTGGTCTGGCATGGTGTGGTGTAGCCGTGAACTGGTTTGAGAGTGCAGTACAACAGCTCCGGGCAGCCGTGCATCAGTGCATCCCATGCTGGTTGTGTAAAAGAGGAGAAATGTACAGTGGCAACCTTATCAAGGCCCTGCATGAGTCCAGTGAGGGATCAGGTATGCAGAATACCACGGGCCAGCCATACCTCTGACACTGCCACATATCCATGTGTGTGCCCACGTGCCTGCTGAACTAGTTTACTGCCCGTGGTACTGTGGCTGCCGGGCGTTTGTCCTAACCGCATAATAGAGCACCATACTGTGCTGCTGGGTATTACAGTAGCAGCGCAGCGCCAGTCTCATGTGGGCTGACTGGAGTGGTGTGCAGGCATGGACAGCATGAGGATCCAACATTGTCACCTTCCTGCGCAATTTGTACTCATGGTAAAGGAATAACATGCCCAGCAGCGCAGGCATGGCTAACAATCTGGTTCACAGGTAAAAACGATCCAGTCTGAGAGGGAGAGGCACATTGTGCATGCACAATGTTGTTGCGAGTTTTGGGACTGCAAGTGATTAACAGTTAAAATAACAAAGTTGTTGAAACACTGCATCCTGTTCAAGCTGACTCTCAAACAACCTGTTCCGGTGCCCAGAAATAAGTGCCCGGTGTTCAGTCCTGGCAAACACCCCAGCCAATGAATCACTGTGCTGCAAGTGCTAGTGGTTATGAAGAACTCAACCCTATGTCTTCACTGCAATGTGCCTGAATGAAGAGACTTTAATAAATGAATCCTTCAGAGCGTCTTCACTGAACAGAAAGGTCCATCTTTTTGTGCGCAGCACTTACACCTGTTTGCGAGGTTCGAGGAAATGGCACCATTTGCAAAGAGTCATGCATTTTTGGTAATGTGGCGAAGCAAGGACTTGATTTCAGATTTCCCATTTTAAAGTGGGCAAACTTGACCGATATATTAATACAAGTTCATTTTTGTAGGATTCACATTTAGAGGATTTAAAAATGCACATTCATTTTTACACAAAATTATTCTTAGGAGTGGCCTAACAACTGAGGTCGAAAAGACAGTTGAACCAGGAAAATAAACGTTGTTTGCTTTCTTATTAATAACAAAAATGTATGATAATGTCTGTTAAGATGATTTCTGAACTCTGTCCTGGAGAAGCAGAGGTTCAGAAGGCCAGCCTAGTTTCTTGGAACAGGGTAACCTCTGGACAAGCCAGACCAATCAGGGTAGCGGTGGCGGCGGTCAAGACTAGGTCTCAAGAGGGGTGAGGGTGACTGAAAGCCCGCAATGAGCACACAAAGCAAGGACATTTACAAATTACTCCAGACAGGTGTTATATTAAAAATATAGACACATTTATTACAAGGCCTTTGTAACATCGACCATAGTAAAGAATCACGGTAAAACGCCAATAAACCAACACATCACAAGCAATACAATGTATATACAAGACCAAGGGGTCTAAAGAGTTAGAAGCACGAAATATGCAGACCACCTGGATGGGGAGGAAAACAGGCAGTGCAAGTAATTGTTAGACCCAGTTCGACATCAGAGGCCACCTAACTAGAAGGAAGTCCGAGCCCTATGAAGAGTGGAGCCTTGTGCTCAAAAGTACCTGCACACGCGGGTGCCAACGGGCAAAGGATTGTCTCTTCAGGGAGATCAGGCAGTTCAGAGAGATGAACAAAACGATGATGAACAGTTCCCCGCTACTCAAGCGCAGCCTCCACTTGTGGGCAGAAGCAGGGCGCGAGTGCGGAAAAGGGTTGCTGTTTACGACAGTGGTGGAGAGCCACATTCTCCTGCGGGAGGGCGACCGGTTAGGGTATTGACTACTCACTGGTCCCATATTGCAGGCAGACGCAGGCTTCTCCGGTTCTGTTTCGGTAATGGCAGGTTCAGATGCGATCAGCAGGATGTCTCAACACCGTGTAGATTCCGCGACAGCAGGAGTCAGGGTCGAGGGTGTCCCAAATGCAGCAAACATGCACAGGTTTGTTACCACAGCAGGGCAACTCAGCGACCGCATGTATTCCGGTCTCAAAGCACCCGTCTCACTTCAGACCTGGGAATGCCAAGTGTACGAATCATGTGAGAGTGCCGAGGACACGGGATTAGCAGTAAGCCAGACGGCGGTGACAGAGCAAGTTTCCTGTGTAGGCTGGTCAGTCCACTGGATGGCCCAGGGACGCTTCCGAAAGCTTACGTACATGATTTGGTGAAGATGCCGAGAATAGGTGTTCACACTATCCTAAAGGGTTGAAGCACCAGTACAGGCCTTCTCGTTCGATCAGAGGCAGAGGGGTCTCACAGCACGACAGCAGTGCAGGGTGCCAAACCTTCAGCGGGTCACCAGCGATTCCTCGACTCAGCTTCTTAGTTGCAGGATACTTGGCTCCTTATCCTTTGTTCGTGAGAACTCAGGAGATCGACATGGTAGTGGTGTTTCCAGCCTCCTCTTATCCAGAGTTCCCTTCGCGCCAAAATGGAGACGACGCAATGGGAGATCTGCTCACCAAACACTCACACCATACGTGGACCTATCACGGACCACGGTGGTCCCAGGCATTCAAGACATTCTAGACTCTCTGGTACCCAGGACGTGTATTGGGAGCAGACATCCCAGCCCACATCCTGGAGGCACACACAAGGCATGCAGAAGCCCGCGAAAGTGTTGTGTTTCGCGGGGAAGTGCATGACCAAATAAGGACTGCCCCGGGTCGGCTCGACCTGGGGGAAGGTGAAGGGGCAAGACGGTCAGCGGACAGGACAAAGAACGTCGTGGCATGGCCATTTTGGAGGCCAGGCCACCCATTTGGGCCAAACGCGGGAAGCGCGGTTAACATGGCAAAAAGGGGTTCAAAACACAAAGAAACTATAGCTGCCACCAGTCCCGTCCGTGACACACTTGCACATTTCATGATAAGTCCAGCGGGAGTTTCTAGGGCCATTGGAATGGCTAGAGACCAAGAGCGTGGTAATGTAAGTTACGGTGCACTCTTGTTTTATGTTGCTCAAAAGCTGCAACATGAGGAAAGGACTAAGGGACACGAAGTCTCCCGGTACTGACTGTCTTAAGGGCATGTCAGTTTCCCCGTAAGAATGGAGCAAAAGCTCAGAGGAGTGGGGCGGAAGGCTGCGCTTCTCCGGCAAAGTCTAGATCAGGGTGTAAAACAACAGCAAAAAGTTTGGGGGTTGCCACATGGAAGGAAAATTACCTACAATCATGAAATCTTTCCTAACACTGTGGTACGAGCCAGTATTCAGAGTCTCCCGAAGGATGGACTTCACCCTCCAGCTCCTTGTTAGGATCTACTGTCGCTAACATGTCTATAATCAACCTACCTCTGTCCTTCTTGTAATGATGTAGCCTTTCATATTTCATAGGCCCAGCAACAACAGCTCTACTCATTGGTAGGATTCACATTCACTGAAATGAATGGCACCAACCTCTGTACTCCTTGCCAGGATTAACAGTTTATAAAGAGGCATGCCATCAACATCTTCTGACCTTCTTAGAACTAAGAATATGAGTGGCATTGATCCGATCCCCTCCTTATCAGGGGTTACAATCCCTAAGAGGCTTGTCATCAGCCCTGTGCTCCTTCCTATGATTTAGGTTTGGCATCAACCATCCAATTGTTAGGATTTGCAGTCACTAAGCTGTTTCGCAATAACCCACTGTACTGCTTTTTAGAATTTTGGAGTCTCTATGATGTTTGGTATAAACCTCGGAACCCCTTTTTATTAGCACATTAACACCATTATTGACCTCATCTCAGCCAACCAGAATGTTTTTAATGCAGTTAACTCCTGGCATTGACTTCTTTTAGACATTCTGACTTCAGAAGCACCAAGGTAAACAGCAGAAATACATTCTCTGCATTTAAGCAAGAGCAATGCAGTTTCCCAGCAAAATGTTTTGCAACAAGACACTACAACTTGATTTAATGCAAGGTGAACGCTAAAATATATGTAAAATTTTAACATTGCACCAAAAGCAAGCTCCTGCTAAAACCAGTACAACCAAGTTTGCAATTAAAATGCTTACCTTATAAAGACAACCAACTTATTTAAATATTACAAAATAAAACCCAATTTAATTGTGTGTACTTTCCTCCTTACTAACATAACATGTTTAACTATGCCACCACAATCCCAAAAATGTTACTGCTACTAGCACTATTTACTAATAGCCCTGCCGTCGTCAAGAGGGGTCATTATTGCTTGTGATAATGACCTTTTCCCAGTAACTTGGGAGGGGTTCATTATCCTGCAATAATGACTCCTCCACCAGTCTATAAGACTATAGGGCCTGATTCACAGAAGCATTTTATAATGGCGCAATACCATTGGAAACACTCTGTGAATCAGGCCCATCGTGTTTACAGTCTGAAATAGGATTAGCTTCACCCACTCTACACCTTGTTAGGATTTACGGGTTCTAAGAGGATTGGCGTAGGCTGCTGTACTGCTTGATACAAATCACAGTCTCTCAGATGTGTGGCTCCGACTTCTGTACTTCTTGTTGGGATTTACACATCTCCAAGAGGCTTAATGTCACTCCCAGCACTTCTTATTAGAATGCAACCAATGGGTCACCAGGACTTCTAATTTGTCAGGTTTCTGAAACATTAAGCTTCTCGATAAGCTTTCTTTAGTCTCTTCTGTGGCTTCTCAATAGGGACTAGTTATAAGTTTGGTTTCTGTTTCAGGATTTAATGGTGATTAGGGACAAGAGAAATGTCCAATTTAGGATATTGTGGATATTATGAAAAGCTCACTATCCCATTCAGAATTCAATGCAGACTATAGGCATGGCCAATCCTCCATTCAAGAGTCCATGTGCAAGTTAAGGCTCTCATTAAGGAGTCGAGGGATACTAGATGCAGGTTCAGTCTTCTATTCTGTATTTAATGGGGATTATATGTAGGTTTGGTCTCCTATTTGGTATTCAATGGAGACTGTGTACAGGTTCAGTCTATCATTCAGTTTTCGATGGGGGGATGGTTCCGGATTAGTCTCCCAAATGTGATTCCCCAGGTAGTTTGGGTCAGGAGATGTTCCGCTTCTGCATCCATAGATGGATAGTGATCTTCCTGATCTTAAAATAATGGTATTACTAAGTACAAATATCCCGCGCGTTTGAAACACTGTAAATGATACCGATTTAAGTTTATAAAATTATAATATTGAAAGCATAAGAGAGCATTATGGACCCATTCTCCACTCAACCTACAAACGTGTATTTTGACTCTTACACAAGGCTTTCTCAAGGAAGGCATTGGGCCTCATTACAAGTGTGGCGGTTCAGAGATAAGGGTGCCGGTAAGCTTACCAGCACCCTTGTTTCCGGACTGGCACTCTACGAGTCTGCATGCTGGAGCAGCTGCGTCCGACAGGTCTGACCGTGCTGGCACAGCTGCCCGGCAAGCAGAGTTGCCATGGAAGCACCTGCACCATCGGCAACAGTTCCTGTGCTTCCAAGTCCCCATTTCCATGTAGTCCTATGGGACACCATAGGAATGGGGACTTACATTTTCTGGTGCCTGACTTCCTGGGCCGTCGGGACTTGTAATGTCCCGCTGGTACTGGGAAGCTAGGTGCCCAAAACAGTGTTACGAGGTCAGCGGCAACTCGCGGGTCGCACCAGCGGGTTACTGCCGACCTCGTAATGATGCCCATTTTCTTTACTGGTGGGGATTTAGTTAGTACCAGTTAAATTGGCACTGCACATTTTATCAGTGCATGGATGCAATGGAACAAAATGATGTTCATTTCACAGTCACACATCAATGTATAATACATGAGGAGAGGGTATTGAAACATCTTAATAGTTCTACCAACATGTTGCATACCACAGGGGCACATTGGTGCATACGCACAATATTCACTGTTACAGTTCAAGAAATCCCTGGTAATACTGTTACATTTCCTAAACTTTCTCTCTGGGTTATGGTGTCTCTGCCCACAGCGTCTGCAGTGTTTTATAGATACCCTGCTGGGGCTGGGCACTCATAGTGGGCTTTACTTGACGTGAGCGGTACCTCTTGAATGTTGCACATTTTACTGTGTGCATCAGTGGATATAAAGGGAAAAGTTGCGCTCCTGTGTATGCTGTCCCACCCCTGAAAGTCTGCATACATTTTTTGCAAATTATACCTTTTGTGTGCCTCAAACCGCGAGTTCAACACTCCATTTTGCATTTATGTTTGTAATTATCTGCTCAGACTGTTGCTGGTGGTTGAGGTGCCAACAGAAATAAAATATGTTTGCTCAAGAGTACATTAATTTATTGATCCCTCCAAATAATCCCACTTGTGTAATTGGACTTGTGTTTTCGCCTGTTGACCTGCTTTGAGCTGTGATTCAAGTCTGTTCGACCCCGTCGACCCAACAGAACCCTGCAGAGCTGCCTTTGGCTCTAGACAATCTATGAGCTGTTGTACTGCACTCTCAAACCAATTCACTGCTACACCGCACCAGCTGAGTGCATTTTTATCACGCCTCGAACTTGAAGCTTATCTTTGCACCCACCCCCTGAAAACTTGGAACCATCAGCATCTTTATCATTGATCTTCATGGACAGTTAACCAGCCCTGGTGGCCTGATCAAACTGCGACCATCAAATGCTGCACTGGACCACACGACTCGAGCGCATCCAGTCACCATCATCTTCGCCATCAAACCAACGGTCGAGCCAACCATGGTCGCCCTAATTTGCACTTCTTTGCACCACTACAAACATAAGCTCAACCTCATCTTGACACCTGCTCCCCATTTGGAACAATGTGACTGCCGCATTTGAGCCTGATTCAAGCTGCGCAAACAGTACCAAGGAGACTGGTTCGATGTTGTCCAACCACAAAGACCAGCAAAAGGTATTGTTGACTGATAACTGCCCCTCTGGTCTATCATTAGGTCCTAGAGACTGGTTAGGTCACCTTAAATCCCTTTTTTCACAAGAACATATCCTTTTTGAGAACACAGTGCCTTATGATTGCCGTTCATCCCCTTTTCACTACCCAGAGAGCTGCATCTTTCTATTTTTGCATATTCTGTGTTCTTTCCAGACGGGTGGGTTTCGCGTAGTTTTTCTATTTAGTTAATATTGCAGATAGTGTGTAAAGTATATACATTTTTATAGAACCTTGATTGGACATTCCCTTTATTGGGGACTGTTGTACATTGCTGTTTGGGTTGCAACTGGATCACATTCACACCCCTCTTGAGAGTAAAACCTTCCCTCAGCCACAGTTACCACAAAAGGTGAAATCTGTTTCTCTTTCATGTTTATGACTTGGACCACTCTCATTTTGTAGCAGTGTGAGAGCTGAGTAGGCGCTTTAACCACTAGTTATCCTGCTACTTCTGCAGGGCACTAGTCATTTCGTCACAGAGTGAAATATTAAAAACCAGCAGAACCCCACACACAAACCTATAACAATCAAGAGTTCAAAACAAGAAGGCAAAAACTAAAAGCAAAGAACTCCAGCTGCACAGATAACATCATGATATGATAGGTTATTTATAACACGCTTAATACTCAGAGGTTTCTAAGCGCAGACCCAGGGATCGAACCTGTGTTGCTCCGTGTTATCTTACATTGCCCCTGAGCTATCCTGCTGAGACTACTAAAGGGCAAAAGGTGGCATACACACTTGTACGCCACCTTTTGCGCTTTACATTTGCAATCCGCAGTCCAAATTATGTGTCAGTTGTGACCCGCTTACATTACAGTGTAAATGTAACAGAACCCTGCACCCAAATGACACTTTTCAGGAGCCTGAGCTCTTGGTCTAAAGGGCTCATCACTCATATCTGTAAAGATGTTGACAGCCTGTACCCAATCAGTTACAGGGGAATCTGTATAGTAACCAAAGCAAACTATTTTGCAGCATCATGAACCAACAAATACGTGACTTGCTAATCAACAGTAATATCTTACATAAGAGTCAGAGAGGATTCTGATCCAATCATGGAATCGCAGACCGTATCCTAACCTCACAGAGCCTGATCAGCAAGTATCTAAAGAACAAAAACAGGGGGGAAATATTTGCGTGATTTATAGATTTCACAAAAACATTTGAATCAATCTGGCTCCCAACACAATACAGTAAATTACTGCAAGCTGAGATAAGTGGGTAGATGTATGTCATAATCTTTTTTTCTTTTTTTTATTGTGAATTTTATTCATACAAAAAATGTTCACACAATTAAAACAAGAAATATAAAATACAAGCAGTATCATAATAAGCAGTGTCAACGTTGTTATGAAAAGGAATAGTTATACGTACAAATTTTGTTTAAAATACAAGTTAAAACACAATTCATACACTATGCAAAAACTCACAGAATCAGGTAATATAATAATCCTTTTTCATTAAACCAACAAGTCCTTAAGAAATCGAAGGGTGGCTAAACCCCAACTCATGTTCCCAGATGTCACAATCTGTTGCCAAACAAATCCAGCAGATGTAATTTTAAAAGCATGTGTGAGAGTATCAAAGTGCAAAATACAACATTCGTTTAGAGACTCACACTCCAGAAGAACATGTACAATAGTTTCAACAGTTGAAGCAGATTGACAAAATCGAAAGTTCTGCGACTCCGCTCCACCCCCTGCCGAGCACCTAACATTTCTTTTGTTGGGAGTAGGTTAAGTCTCAAGCGTAATAATTGGGATCTCCAAATACAGCCCAGGAACTTAAACAGTTAAAATGGTAGGTCTCCCAGAGGTCTAACATCAACCAGAACACTGGAGAATAGTTTGGTTTTACGTACCTCCTCGATAGTTAGAATCCAATCCCACTCCCATATTTGTTTTGTTGCCAAGTTGGGGGAAGTCTGTAACAATGTCAAATTCACATCATACTTTTCGTTCTTACATTCCAGAATCCATCTGTTAAGTAAAACACAAGACTTCTCCTCCATTACCTGGTTCTTTTCCCACCACAATGTTGGGCTAGCTCCTGATGTAATTTTAAGGAAGAGGCAAAGTTGCTTCCAGTCCATATGGGCCCCAATAGACAAAAGCCCCAACTTGTAGCACAAAAACACGGCAGGATCCCAGGGGTGAAGAGACAGGTCCCTTCTCCAAAAACATCCTTCAATTCTAGTCCAAATTTTCTTACGGTAGAAGAGGAGTGCCTCTGCCCCATAGGCTACAACCGGTAGGATTTCTTCTTGGAGAATTCATCACAGGGGCCAAAAAAAATGTAAATAATACTTTAAAGGCCTTCACTGCCAAATCAGGTACCTTGGCCTTCTGTTGGAGAAGAATAGTCCTGTGATTATGACTCTCAAATAAATAAAACCCCAATTAAACTAAATTATAGAACTGTGCTATGATGGAGTTTTTCCAGGAACCACCTGAAACTGGTGTAATGATTTTGTTTCTCACCCTAAACTGAAAGACCTTGGTCTTTGCAATGTTTATCTTCATCTGTTGCATGACGTATACTCTGACAGGGCTACGAGTTGGTGCTGCAGACCAATCAGAGTATAGTCAATCAAAACAAGGTTGTCTACATATAAAAGATAATTGGTCTTGCTGGCAACTTATAATGGTGGGAAACAATGTGTTGTCTTAAAAACATCTGCTACATCAGAGATACAAAGATTTAAAAGGAGAGGGGCCAATACACAGCCTTGCTTAAGGCTGTGTGAACTCACAATCCTAATTGACATGGTACCCACGGTTTTCAATCTAACCCTCGCTGACGTATTAGTATGAAGGGTGACTATTATACTTAAAAACACCTTCGGACAACCCCGATTAAAAGGTTTCCACCAAAGAAGATTACGTTCCATGCTGTCAAAGGACATTGAAAAGTCTATAAATTAAAAAAGGATAGGCTTTGATTTTTCCCTTGCCTCTCATTTGAGGATACCCAAAACAAGCCTGCAGAAACACATTTTGTCCTTTACATTTGCAACCCATACTGCAAATTATCAAAATTTAAATTCGACTCCAGCTACCTGCTTATGTTACAGTGTAAATGTAACGGAACCTTGCCACCAAATTACACATTTCAGGAGCCTGAGCTCTTGGTCTAAAGGGCTCATCACTCATATCTAGAAAGACAGTCTTTACCCAATCAATTACAGGGGAATCTGTGTAAGTAACCAAAGCAAACTGTTTTGCAGCATCATGAACCAACAAATACTGAACTTGCTAATCAACAGCAATATCTTTTTTTTATTCGTATTTATTTATAGTGTAACTGATTAGTAAAAACCTTAAACACTTATACAAATTCATTACAAATACATTAGATTTTATAACATATAACCTATATATAATACAATACAATATGAATCAATCTAAAACAATTTAATACAAGTCTTATGCAAATTCATCCTATAAATCGATCCCATACAAATAAATCAACCTTAAAACATTAAAAGCATTAACATATTCAAACACAAAGCAAAGCAATGATGCATCCAAGCCTCTTACCTAGCTAAATTTCTGAAAATTTGGCAATTGTAATTGTCAAGAAAGACATCATTGATTAGGCCTCCATGATCTTTACAAAATTAAAATTAAATAATTTGTGCACAAGGTGGGAAAATAAAAATAGAGTAAATGAGATATCAGATCAAATTACACCCTAATATTCTATTCGAGACATGGAATAAGATATCTATTTAAAGTAAAGGGAGCCAACAAAATGTTTACTCTGGAGTAGCTGTTACTACCTCCCATTTCTTGATAATCTCCTTCCATATTAAGTAGGCCGCACTGACATACACAAGAGAAGAAGCCATATAAATACTAGACCAAAACTGATCTGTTACTATCATCCTTAGATCGCATATCAGATCCTTATAACCTCTATAATATAACTCTGATAATTTATCACAGTTCGTCAGCAAGTGTCTAGTAGTTTCCACCTTGTCTTGGCACAACCTGCAGACTCTTTTCTCTCTTGGTATGCCTGTCACGCCTCCCATATACTCAAGACATGGCAGAAGATTGAATCTAAGTAACATAATGAACCACATTCGCTACTTTAAGTAGATAGGTTTTGGGTTTGGAGGCTTCTAATCCTTGTAAACTATATTCTATAAATCATTTCTTATTTCTCAGAGAATCCAGGTTCTTGCACATATCCCACTGTATTTCTTTTCTTTCCAAAATTTTAAAAAGATGGGCTGTTTCAACAATTTCTCTACGAAGATTGAAATGAATATCTTTTAGGAAGCTTATTGAAGTGAGCAATAGATCTTTCATAAAGCTGTTATTATTCATCTTAGTCATACAGCTTCCAACCAATTTCAACAAACTATCTTCCTTTAATGATAACATTCTTATATAAAGCTTGAAACAATTAATCTTCCATAATGTAGTAAGGGAAGTAAGGCCCAATTCACATCTAATAGCAGCGATAGGGGTAGATCTGGGTAATCTCAGAGTAGGTCTCCACAATTTCCCTTCAATTTTATCCAAAGCCACCAGAAATATAGATTTTAGTGATTCCAGGGCATACAGAGCTCCTGGAACAATGCAGCTCGTATACATTTGCAGTAGGCCTTCAACTGAATCCCCTCCCTTAGTTGCAATATACGCTCTGATCACATTCCATTTCCTAGAGACTTTATTTACTATCATCTCATGATAATATTTGAGGGTAGGTTTTTCGCAAATTGACATTCCCAGATATGGCTTTGCCTTTACTATTTTGATGACTTGAGTGTCAATTTTCCATTGGTATTTCAGCTTCTTATACCTCCCCTTACTTTCCCCAAATATCATTATTTTAGTTTTCTCAGCATTTATATTTAAGTTGTTTTCTACAGCATACCGTTGAAGTTCGTCTAGTGACCTCTGCAGACCAACCGGAGTCCTGTCCATCAACATATTATCGTCTGTGTAAGACAACCAGATAATATGACACCCCTCAATCCTTGTAGGGAAGTTTTTTATATTATCAAATCTTTCCCCCATATCTGCTACATATAGGTTATACCGCACAGGCGAGGTGGCACATCCTTGTTTTAAACCCAGATTAGTTGATATAGGTAAGGATCTAGTGATGCCTTTGTTCAGGCAGATAGGTAGTGTTTCTCTGTACATTTCCCTCAAGAGGTGCAATACCAGTAGATTCATTTTCCAGGCAACTAACTTACTCCATAGCCTATCCCTAATAACACAATCAAAAGCTCTGGAGAAATCTATAAAGCAACCATAGAGACTTGAATCTTTTTTTTTTCTTGTTTCTCCAATTATACAATTCAGAGCTATCATGTTATCTAGGGTACTAAAAGCCGCTCTGAAGCCTGTTTGGTGGGGTGACAAGAGGTTATTGTCTTTGATACATCTGTTAATGATGATGAGTAAAAGTGAGCATAAGATCTTACAGTTGGAGTCGACCATCGCAAGTAATCGATAGTTGTTAGGGTAATTTCTATTTCCTTTTTTAAAAATGGAAATGACTAAAGCTTCTCTCCAGCTAGCAGGAATTTCTCTGCTTTTCCAAATTTGTGTGAACAAATGTAACAATATCTAAGCCCATTTGAAGGGGTTTTGCTTAATAACTATGTTAGCTAGTTTATCCGGGCCAGGGGCCCTTGACGCTTTCATCTTGTTAATAATTGCCAAGATGTAATGCAAATTGAACCGAAAGATTCTGTCCCCTCCAGATGACCCTATTTCTTGCCTAACAACCGGCCTATTTGCTACAAAATACAGATCGTTAATATACTTAATCCATATATCCAATGCTATGGTTTTTATCATCGAAATCAATTTCCTCAGTAAGATATTGCCTATAGAGATACCAAAACTTTTTCTAGTCATGGGTGCGACATAAGGACAGAATCATTTTCCAATTTGCATTTTGTATATAACTCTTATGCGCCCTGATCCAATTTTTATATTTGGTGTGCAAGTTTCTGATAGCCAACATTTTTTCAGTATTATGGGTATCAGAATCTTTCTTAATTTTATTTATATCCATCCTCAGTAACATTTTCTTACAGTCATAAAGATTCTTGTTTCTCTTTGATTTATTTCCCTTTAATTGCGAAAGTGTAATTCTACTATTTGTCTTCATCACCATGGTTAGCAGATCTCCAATCACCTTAAGGCCATTTAGAGTTATCTCCTGTCCCGCTATAGGTAAGTAACTGAACAGCTCATCAAAAATATTGAGATTTTTTTTTCCGGCCAGCATATCTGATTAGCAGCCCTATTGATTTGAATATTCAAACTTTCGCCTGCATAAAACTCATTTTAGCACACTATGATCACTTAAGAGACTAGGGACATGCTCAAACCTTTTCATTCTACTTTCCAAACCATGGTCTATGAACATGTAGTCAAGTCTGTAGCTCACAGATCCATTACTCCATGTAATATTTTACATAAGAGTCAGAGAGGATTCTGTTGCAATCACGGAATCGCAGACTATATCCTAACCTGACAGTGCCTGATCAGCAAGTATCTAAAGAACAAAAACAGGAGGGAAATATTTGCATGATTTATAGATTTCCCAAGAACATTTGAATCAATCTGGCTCCCAACACAATACCTTAAATTACTGCAAGCTGAAATAAGGGGGGGAGATGTATTTCATAATATAATCCATGTGAAACTCAATCAGCTGTAAGGTGAACATTAACCATATACGAAAACTGGGTTCTTTACACAGGAACCCGGAGGTTAAGGTTGCATTGGAGAGGTTTCTTGGTGGGTGCCAAGGAAGCACAAGTGTAAGACAAGAGTGCACCCACCTCAGTCAACCATGTTCCATCTCTGTTTCAATGACCTCCATACATTCCTTCCAAACAGCGTTTCGTCTGCAACGGAATGGCTCAGACATAAATGCCTGCTATATCCATGCTGACACCCAGCAAGAAAGAACTCCAATACACTCTTAACCACCCCCGATAATGCTGCAAGGGTTGGCCATAGAGGTTAACCTAAAACGCCCAAAACCAGGGCATTCCAGAATAAAGAAAAGAACAACAGCAACAAATTCGACCTATTCCTTAATGGCACAGAAGTTCAGCACGTTACAGACTATACTTAGCTAGAACTCAGCAAAAGTGCCTCTGGTAATTATGAACGGGCAATAACAAACACTTCAAGAAAAATGTGTCCATGCATTCTACGCCATGATAAAGCAACTATCGTGCTTCAACCCACCTGTAAAATGAATGCTAAAGCTTTTAACAGCACCACTAACTCTATCCCACTTCACTGGAGTGAAGTATGTTTTCCAACACAATAGAATAACAGAGTATGCAGAATGGGACAAATTTCCCAAGGGAATTCTCCACCTCCAGCCAAACATTCCCTTTAGCAATGTATTAAAGAAACGTGGTCGTTCAGCAGCCGTGCCCCACAGTTTGACAAATTAGAGAGAGAAAGGACTTAGAACAGGCATTAAAGAAGCAATATACAATGTACTGGAGAGCAAAACTTTGTCAGCACACCAAGCTAGAATGCTACCGGTCATTGGGGCAAAATTATAAACATACAAATTACCTAATCTTTGCAAAAAAAACAAAAGCATGTGCACAAACTCACTGAGAGGTTCGGGGAGTACAGAATCACACTTTCTCCTGTGATGTCCTGCAAACTCACACATGTATTGCACCACATTTTGCGTGACTAGTGAATTTTTTACTGGTAAAACTGGACAAGAACCTCTCGGCTCCATCCTAGGACAAACGACAGAATCGGCGGCTAGAAAAGGAAAAACACACGTATGCCTGCCCCCAGAGAAGACAACATACAAAACGGAATGGAAAAAAAAGCTGAAGAGAAAAATTCTCATGACTGAAGAGAATGTAATATGTATGCATCCCATGTATTTACCTTGGAAAGATGTGTCTAAATGTCATGCCAGAAAAGTACCTTGCATTGCATTGTATTGTCGACTCTGGGTCAAGCAAAGGGGTTTGCAGGTGCCAGATGCTGGATGGAGGTGCCAGGAGCAGGAGGGATGTTGCAGTGTGCAGGGATGAAGGGGCACAACATGTGTGGTTGCAAAAGGGGTTCACAAGGGTCAAACAGGAGTTGTCACTTGTTCAGGGAGGTGTTACTTGTCTTGCAGGGGGGTCAAGTGCCAAACATGGCGTGTCACATGCCCAGAGAGGGTCAAGGCCCCAAGAGGGGATGTCACATTTCCTGAGAGGTTTTCAGAGGCTCGACAGGAAGTGTCACTTGTCCAGCGAGGTGTCGGGGGCCAAACAGGGGGTGTTGAATGTCCAGAGAGTGTGAACGGAACAACAGGGAGTGTAACTTGTCTAAGGAGGTGTCAGGAGCAAAATAGGGAATACCACATGCCCACGGCCTCTCAGGAGCCAAACAGGGGGTGTCTCTTATCCAGGGGCATCAGGTGTCATTGGGGAAGGGGCTGGCTGAAGTCAGGGGTGGCAACCGTAGTCAGGGTGGCAGCAGTAGCGGGAGGAAGAGGAGAGGAAGCAGCCGAGGTCAAGGTGACAAGGGCCAACAGTTATCAGAGGCAGGCTGTTAAGTATTTTGTTTTGGGGGATATCAGGAATGAAACGATGCTCACAATACTTTGTCCTACTGTGGGCTCTGCTGTGAGGACCCAAAGCAGTTGTTTTAAGGGCCTTCACTTCTGGCACCACTCCTGTACTGACCTTCGGCCTTGGAAACCTGCATAAGGTGTACATTGTTGAATGGTATACAGAGGCGTTGCTAAGGGTGCGGGGGGCTGAGGGGGCTATAGCCGCGGGTCTTTTGGTTGTAGCCCTGGATAGAAGCTCAGGGGCTACACCCAAAAAGGCTAGCCAGCCCTGAGTCCTGACAGTCCCGACATTAGCTTAGCCCCAGATCTTTTCCGGACCTAGAAACACCACTGATGTTATGCCGGCGTAAGCGTAAATGCCAGTCTGGGCATATTTCTCGGCAGGATGCCCATACGCTCCAATGCCTTTTAGATGATCCAACATTAATGGCTTTGTCAATGCTTGCTTTCCATGAAACAGGAGTGAGTGAAAAGGCCGAGGGATGGACAGAGGGATGGAAGAAGCCAGGGATGAACGAGGAGGCACGGGGCGAGACAGACGGATGCATGAGAAGAACAGTTACAAAGGATTGCCATATCAGCACTGAACCTCTCTCACAAGTCCTTGCCTTGTATAGTACTTGCTTATTTCAGTTCATCAGGGATTCACTTTCAATATAGTACACTGCTGCTTTGCCAGAGCGGCAGCAGGAAGTAGAGCTAAGACTAATAAACAGAATGCCAGCAAGCGATGACGGATGCTGCTAGGTGACAAACATCCTACAACGCCTTCTTCGTTGTCTCGCCAATGAAAAATGTATTATATACTCTCTAATTGGAGCTTAGCTTTCCCGCGTGCCTGGGGAGACATTGCCTAGTGCTGATCATCTCTGTAGTGTATTTTCTTATGAGGACCATGTCTGGAGCTGGGAAATCTGAAATGTCGCCTTTGATTGATAATCCCACTATGGGTTATCAAGCCTCTGACAGCCTGATGATGCATTGCTCAATAACCGGGAACATTTCCTTTCCCCGTGCAAGCATGTTTTCTGCACTCAGTTGATGCAAGTTGTTTTTACAACCATCATATCAATTCAGCGGTTTCCTGCAGGAACGCTAGTTGCCTGGCGCAGAGACAGATGGGTCTGACAGTTCCCGGATAAGAAATTCAAAAGTCTAATTTCCTCCACATAACGGCGGTGTCGGTGCACACGCTTTCAATGGATACCCTTAATGATTTAATGCTTAAACTACATAGCAGTAACAGCCCACACGTATCCCCTGTGGCCCTATCCCCCACTAGCACCTCACAACTATCATCCGAGCTCGCGCCCTAGGAGCTTGCAACCCACCTCCCCCATTTGTGCCTTATAATTAGGGTGACCAGATTTTCAAAATAAAAACCCAGGACAGGACAGGCCACCGACATAGAAGTAGGACTACAATTTCGCGGGTCACTGACACAAAAGTAGGACTACATATCGTAGCACTGATAAAGACAAAAAAGGGACTACAAACATAGCACTTATGACAGTGAAGTTTGGGGGCAGCCACAGCAGATCAAATGCTGGATTAATGTATACATATCTGTGAAGCCACTATGTGGCACGGTTTTCTGTTTTTAGAGTGAATTCTTGGGGATCCACCTGTACAGGTAGAGCACTGCAGTGGACTGGGGTTATTGTCAACCCAACAATATTTCGCTGTGAGATTAAAGCAAGCATTTTCACAATTGTACACACTTTATGAAGACTGCTGGCCCCCTTGCATCATAGAATGGCACAAAAGTAATGCACCCCACATGCGTATGGCAAACTTTATTGTGGAATTATTTCACCCGAAAAGGTTTTTGGGGATGAAAAGAACTATGCCTTTATTGCAAAGAATGAAAACAGTGAAGATAAAAAGCAAGAGAATTGCTGTACACGTTTTATTACTATTATGAGTACTTTGCTGATGAATGTATTCTTTGTAGCACCGATTTGTCTTTCTGTAGCCTGCTATGGAAGTCAGAGCAGCTCAGGCTGAAATTAACCCTAGTAACCAATATGGATTTCAAAGTCTCAATGTCCATTCGGTTTCGTTCATCGGTCCATGTATTGTTCATAATTGAAAAGATTCTTTCCACTGGCGCATTTGTGCCGGGCAAGCACAAGACAAACTGGACCATCATGCTCATGTTTTTCATTGTTATGTTCTGCTGTGAAAAATAGGTGAAAACCTCCACCCACCGTTCATCTGCAGACTTTTTTTGCTCGTTCCACTGGGCCAGCCTGCAAGCTGTGTAATTACGCACACAGCTCAGCTCATCAAAAAGCTCTGTGTCATCGAGTTTGAGCCTTCCTGATGTAGACTGCACAAATTGTAGGGAGCCCTCTACATCTCCCCAAACAGGGACACTGTTTAGGAGGACCCAGGAAAAAACGTTCAGTTCTGTGAAGTGAGCGCCCCATTCTTCTAGGTACTTTACACAGCAGTCATAAAAAGAGTACACATATTCGTTGAATTGGGTTTCATTTAGTTGCCCTTGTTCACGGAGGTCATTTAGGAGGCCTTTTACTTTGTTACTCAGAAAACATGCATCACGCCGCCCTATCATTTTCTCCTTCAGCCTCATCAACCTTTGGCCAACATCAATAGCATTTGAGTTTTGCTTTTCAAGAACCTTAATCGTATCATTAAACAGGACTAGCTGGTTCTGCAGGAAACAGAGCCACGCCTCACCAATAGGGTTCTGCAAAAACTTGGTAATGGCTGTAGGGGTTTTTTCCTGTGAGAAAAAGTATGACTTCAGGGCTGGGTACAGTTGGAGCACCCTGTCAAGAGCTGGCAATAGGGAAAGCCAGCGTGTGTTACTGGTGCCAAGAAGGCTCTGGTAGTCTATCTCCACAAATTCACAAAATTCCTTTAACTGTTCTGTTCTAACAGTATAGATGTGGAAGTATTTATACACTTTCAATATGAAGGATTCTATATCCAAGGGGAGCCCATCAGCAGCAGTTTGCACTGCATTATGCACAATGTGTGCTGCACACCCCACACCAATTAGTTTATTTTCAGGGATTGCCTCCTTCAACTTCAAAAAACATTGTTTTTCCCTGCTCTTGCTTTCCCACCAAAGTTTGTGTTTGTGTTATCCGCACAAAAGGCTATTACCTTTTCCCTTAGATTGTTTTTCTCCAGGGCTTGAAGCAGTTCCCCAAATAATATTAATGAGGTTTCCCCAGGGACCGAGGTGAACTCCAAAATCTTAACTTTCACCCCCTCAAGGTCCTGGAAATATCTGATTACAATTGGGATGAGCTTCACCTCTTTCCTGTTCGAAGCATCAACCGAAACTGATAGACAGGTAACATTACTCAAATCACGCTGGAGATCCTCCATAGCTAAAGGCGCCAGCACTTTGGATACTAATGCTTCTGCTTTTGTACGGGCACAGGTACATTTCTCATCATACAATTTCCTTATCAATGAGGATGTGCAGTCCATTGATCTAAAGCTGTGGTTGTGCTTTGCAAGGTGATAGGCAAAAGTGCCCTCAGCAGCAGCCCTACTGAGGTCTGTGTCCCCAGGAACAGCCTTCCCAAAAAACTGTGTGATATTGCTGCTGCTGGCTGCAGATAACCAAAATTTGTGCTTTTTGGTTTGCACGTGCTCCTTAATATCTCCTTTTCCACCATGGGCAATAGAAAAAGAGCATCTGCAGTGCTTGCAATACACTTCACTGTCACTCCTTGCAACCTTACTCAGGAAAGGGAATGACGTTTGCATCTCCTCAGTGGCGGTACATCTCCTCTTGGGCATCTTTGGTAGCTACCTAGCTAGTGTTTCTAGATAAAGCTTGAAGAAAAAAGTAATGTCAGTCATCGTGATATGGTGAACTACGTCTCACGCAACAACAACAAAAATATCTTGATGACTGAACTACGGTTGTAGTAGTATACCTGGAAAGTCAATAAATCCTCAAATGTGTTTGTGAAAGATACAGGTGCAACAAAGGGCACAGCATTGGCATTTGCCAAAAAAACAAAATGAGAGTAGAGTGGTGCCTGAATTGCAGGAGGGATCTGGGCAAGCATTTACAGGCAAGCATAAAGCCTACACAGGCTCTCTTCATAAACAAAAAATGTTGAGGACAGAAGGCAGGGGGTTTGTTCTGTCCCAGAGGCAGGAGCGGCTGAGTTTAGAAATAAAAGCCACGCCACCATTGAAAACATGTCCTTGCTGGCTGCACAATGCCCTCTGCCCCCCATATAAGAACACTCAGGTTGTAGTTGCCTCCTAACACCAGTAAAATGTTACATGTCAAGGAAAGCTTGCCTTGTGGGTTGCACAAATGCAACCCATGTAAGAACATTAATCATGTTGCCTTTGACACCTGTAAACAAATGTCATATGCCCCCCTCTGAGAACACACATGTTGGCTTTACTCTTAATGCGAGCACAACATTCCATGCCATAGTACAACCCAGCCAGCCCCATTGTAGTGCCCTCCATGTAATAACACTCAGCACATTGGCTTGCATAACAATTACATCACAGGTGTGCAAGTAACAGCGCTGCAATGGCCAAGGCCTGTCTGCGCGCTGTACAAATGTAAAAATAAATCATACAAATAAATAAGTAGGGTTGGCAAGTATTCTTAAAGAACATGTACAGAGGAACTGCTCCGCTACCAGATGGATGCAAAATGAGTAACCTGCAAGTCACATTTCATTTCCTTACCTGTTGGATATTGCAGGACGATGTGGGTGTGCTGCAGCAGGGATGAGGGTCACAAACGAGCTGGATGCAAGAGGATCGACTGATGTTAAGCTGGTGGCGTGAAGGGATGCGCTGCAGGCTGGAGCAGGAAGCAGGTCCACGAGAATAATGCTCTTCGAACGCTCAGGCGATGGAATCCAGACAGCAGCAGCAGTCACGAAGGAAAAGAAAACGAATGCTGCTAGAAACTCCAAGCCCCACTCACGGAAGAAGATGGAAGAATGATGCTGCGACAGCCACGGAAGAAAAAGAATGAACCGTTCGTGCCCGTGGTCGAGGCTTTTATGTGTTGCCAGCCAGGGGTCCCATAACTTCCCCCAAACACGTCGCAAGTCGCGCTTCCTGCAACGTCACAAGCTGACATTGCAGGAAGTCTCCAGGTCCTGGAGGGCGTCTATAGGCTGTGTGGCTGTGTTTCCGGCTTGGGCGGGGGCTTGGGCGCAGAGAAAGTGAAAGTATGAGCCTGCGCACTGCAGCGCAGGCTCATACTGCAGCGTCGGAGCGGTGTCGTCCGAAAATCGGGACACCAGACACCCGCGCAGCAAAACCCCGGACGGGGTTTGGAAAAAAAAAAAACCCGGGACCCCGGGACAGGGGGTGATTTCCCCGGACCTGTCCCGGGAAAACCGGGACGTCTGGTCACCCTACTTATAATGCAATCAATAACAGGACAGACACCATTTGTGTGGGTAGGAAAGGCTGCAGTTGCTTTATTAGGCAGGAGGTAACTTACTTGTTTCCCAACCACTCAAGGTTACTAATTTGTATTTTCCCAGCCCCTCTGACCTCCTCCAACCCAAACTTCCCTCCCCATGCCCTTTCCTTCATTTTCTAGATTGCATGCCCTCTTCTCCAATTTGTTTTCCCTGTTGTTCAACCCCAGGCCCAACAATAATCCTTGTTTTACCTTGCTTTGTTTGCCCCCCACCTTCCTCTAGGGGCCAGAGGGTGGGGAAGTATGGCGAGTTTAATAGCTTGGTGCCCATTATGTAAGTTATTTATTTCCTTCGCCCTGACCTCTTTCCTCTTCTATTCTTTTACCAGGCTCATTTACCTCCCATGCCGTTGTTTTCCCCGGTCCTTTTGCTCATCCGCAGTTACTTAAATTGACCTTCCTGTTCCACATTACCTTACACTTATTTATCCTCAGGCGGTTATTTACACTTCTTACCCCAGGTGACTTGACCACACCTCTTCTCCTTACTCCTGGATATTATCTCTCCATGTGACAGTCATGATCCTCCTATGCCTAGCGAACATTGAGCCCTTGATGTGCGTGACCTGCTTGTCCCAAGCCAAACCCCCTTGCAGTGGCGTTCCCATCAATCATTCCTAACTCCTTGCCCCATTTTGCATTACTCATGTCTCCTGACCTCATTCCCCTCTTAATCATGTGCCAGGTCTCATTGACCTTTAACACCATTCTCCGCTTCCCAGGTGCTTTGTCCCCTTACACATTTTCTAGGTTGCTTGACCTCTTAAACAATTACAGGTTCCTTCACCTCTTACACCATTCCTTGTTTCCCTGGTGCTTTGTTCCCTTACAAATTTCCCATGTGCTTTGACCCATTGCACATTTCCCAGGTCTCTTGACCTCTTGCACATTTCCCATGTCTCTTCACCTCTTACACTGTTCCACCTTTCCCAGGTGCTTTGCCCTGTTACACAGTTATTCAATTCCCCCAATTACCTTGACCTCTTACTCCTTTCATCATTTCCCGGGCCCTTACTTCTTACAACATTCCCTTCTCCCCAGTCGTTTGACCGCTTGCTCGGTCCCTTATTACCCACTCTTTCAGTTCCCTGTTTGCCCCAACCCGACCACCCCTGTGATGGCATTCCTTCAGTACATTTCTGTTACTGTGCCATTGAGTCTGTAATCAGCACCTTGTTAGCCTGTTACTCCATTTATTTCATCCATCTAATCCTCTGCTCTTAGGAGAACATTGTGCATTTCGTGCGGCCTACCTGCTTACTCTAGCCGTGCTGAGCTGTTTGCCCCAAACCGACTACCCCTGTGATGGCGTTCCTCAGATCATTTGTTCCACATAACAGATGGAGACCATCCTTATCCCTTCTTAGCACATAATCCGCTTTTTGCCATATCTCTGATTCTCTGCTCTTTGGCGAACAGTGGGCATCTTGTCGGCCATACCTGCTTACCCCAGGCAGCCAACCTGTTTGCCCCAAGCCGACCACCCCTGTGATGGCATCCCTTCAGATCATTTGTTTTTCATAATGCCTGGAGTCCATAATTACCCCCTTGTTACCCTCTTTACCCATTTTTGTCATCCTTCTGACACTATGCTCTTAGGAGAATGTCGGGCAACTAGTGTGCCCTACCTGCTTTCCCCGAGCTGCCTCCACCATGTGGTGGTGAACCCTCCTATCCTTACTTGTTTCACTTCCACCAGAAAGTCCCTAATATCGTTGGGAAGCCAACACTGCTTCCTTGCATGGTCGTGTACTATTGACTATCCTACTCCCCCCCCACTTTTGTTTATCTTCCCTCCCATCCTCTCTACTTTCTGACCCACTACAAACCCTTGCGCTGCTAACCTTGCTAATTCTCGTATTTCCCTCCTGCCTGCCCCTGCCCACCCTAGTTGCACCGGCCAGAGCACACCTTTCCCCCGCAAATACTTGCCTTGCGGAGAAAGGGATCCAACTTGCGCGCCTTACACTAAACATTGTATACCCAGACATATTGGGCCTCATTACGAGGTGGGCGGTAAGGGTTAACCAGCACCGGTAAGGAGACCAGTGCCGGTAAACCCTTACCGCTCTATTCTGGGGTCCCTTAGCGGGTCCCGCTAAGGGCGCCTGGTTTTACCAGGCGCCCTTAGCGGGAGCCGCTAAGGGACCAGGGAGCTAATAACGGGCCCGCTATTAGCGGGCCCGTTATTAGCTCCATCCCCATTCCCATTGAGCCCTATGGGGGCTCGAATGGGAATGGGGAATGGTTCTCAGAATCGGGACTTACCGGGTCCTCCAAGGTTGGAATGAACCGGTAAATCCCTATTTCGAGAACCTGGACCCGGAATGCGGTAAGGGGGTAGCCATGGTGCTAGTAGCACCATGGCTACCTCCTACCTCGTTATGAGGCCCATTTTATTTTATTGGGCATTGCATGAGGTGGCAAACATGCTTACTGCCTTATCTGCTCGGGTGCAATAAACAGCCACAGTAAATACACGATCCATTGGGTGGGCACTTCCGCTAAGTCATCTGTACTGCAACCGCTTTGAAAACGATGGACTTTCTTACATGCACTTTTTTTTTTTTTGCTCGACTGTCGTAAATAGAATCTCAACCTGACCAGGACCCCAAACTTTGGCTCCCATTGTTGGATTTTAAGGTCCACTTGCCACCTTCCCGCTTGCTCACCCGCGTGGAGTTGCCTTCATCGCCATTGTTCCCCTGAACAGTTGTCCTTCTCTATGCATTCCTTGCGTCTGTACCTCTCACATGAGCCTTGAGTTCTACCCTCTCTTCCCTCTTCCTGCGGCCTCTCTGGGTTTCCCCCTGAGTCTCCCTCCCTCGCATCCCCCTTTCCCTGTTCCCTTTGTTTCCAACCTCTATGGCCTCTACCACCTCCCCCTGCTGACAAACCCTTTACAGTGCCTTTGAAACCTGCCCCTTCCCAAACTAATTTGTTTCCTTGTACACTCCTACCCTTTTGATTGCTGGACCCTTCTGCTCCCTGCCCTAATCCCACCACTGTACCTTTCTGCTTATTTCCCTCTACATCCCTTTGACTTCCCTTTCACTTCCACTTCCCATTACTTTCACTTTCCTTCACATTACTCCACATTACTTTGCTTTACTTTCACTTCACTTTTCAATTTACTTTTCACTTTATTTGCACTTTACTTTTCACTTTCACTTTACGTTTCACTTTACTTTCACCTTCCTTTTCCCTTTCCATTTCCACTTTACTTTTCACTTTCACTTTCCTTTTCACATTACTTTACTTTCTACGTTACGTTTAATTATACTTGCATCTTACTTTTCACTTTATTTTCACTTTACTTTTCACTTTACCTTACTTTTCACCCTACCTTTCACTTTACTGTTTTTTTATGACCTACCACCCACCACTTTTCCCATGGCAGCAGAGAGGTTATGCCCAATCCGTCATTACATGTTAGTGGCTGCACAGTCGCTTGTGGTTTCTGATAGTCCTTCCAGCCTGAATGGGTGCTTTGTGTTGCTCACCTTACCATCACATATTTGCAAGGTATTTGGTGTTTGAGAGAGTCTTGACAGTAACCGCTAAATACGGAAGTGCATTCTCAGGCTTCTATGCCAAGCGGCAAATTAGACAGACTGGACGTTCTATCCTTCATAGGCGCTGCACGGGTCACTGGAATTAATACATTACACCATGTTACCTGAAAACGAATATGTACCCAGAATTTTCGCAAAATGTCCATCAATATCCCAAAAATGTTCTGCTAGGTATTTACCATAGGGTGGGAGGGGCGGGTGTAGGATCACAAACTTTTGCTGAACAGTGAAGGGGATTCTGATCCACTCTTCAAATGTGATCCCCTACCTTCCAAGCTTTACTTGGTACAAATAGTTTGGAATTCAAGGCCTACAGTAATAATGTCTTACAGAGTTCACTTATAAGAGCAGACAGTGCACAACGAAGCTGCATGACCATCCACAAAATCCCTGCTGCTCCATGCCAAGCCAAAAGAATCACACCATGGCACCAACCATCACATCCCGAATGGCAAACTACAAGTCCCAGAATTCACCGTAATGCCAACCATGACATTTTACTTAAGCCCCTGCACTTCCAGCGGTTCAAAGCATGCACAAAAGAAGCTGTGCAATAATCTCAGATAGACACAGGGATTCTGCTCCCTTGCCAAGCACTGCATACAAAAGGCTACGCCCTTGCAATTTACATGCGATTTGCACCGAGACCCAGGCCCTCCGCCTCTAATATTCTCCATTCACAAACTTAAACTGTCCAAATTAGCGTGTCTGGTTACAAACATTTTAATGTTAGAGTGAGTATTGTGCACCGTGATGTGAGCATCAACCCGTGCATCGGTTTTGAATTTAGAGATCCATACACACAATGGCCCTCATTACGACCCTGGCGGAAAGTGACTGACCGGACCGCCACAGCGTAAATAGCCTTTCCGCCATTGCACGATGGAGCAAAGTGCGGCCCATTCCGACCCATCGGGCACCAGCACCACGCCATGGCGGAAGTGCAAAGTCCGCGATGGCGGAAATGACCCCAAAACGGCCCACACCGCCGCCGTACGGCGCCCTAGGTGCAATACCGCCACCCATCACAGCGGACACCGCAGTGTGCGCCTACCGGAAAGTACGGTGACCGTAAATATACGGAAACGGAAGTAAAAACATGGGCCCGGAACGGGAAACATCCCGCCGTACACCTATAAAACCACAAAAACCACACAACCACTAAAAACACTACCCTGAGACACACCCCAACCCGTCATCCACCCTAGCGAAACCAAGAAAAATGGGAAAAGTAGCGAAGAAAGCGTGCGACCGCAAGCGGCAGGTCCACTTCTCCCGTGAGGAACTCACCGTGCTAACAGAGACCCTCCAGGAGAATGCTGCCGTCGTCTTCTCCACGCAAATGACCAGGACGGCACTTGCGAACAAGAAGGCCATATGGGCTCTGGTGGCACAGCGGGTAAGTGCGGTGGGGACCGCACCCCGCAACCCACAGCAATGCAGAAAGCGATGGGACGACCTGCGGATACGCGTCCGCAGCATACTCTCTGCCAACCGCAACATTGCCACAGCCACCGGGGGAGGTCCTGAATCACCCATCAAGTTGACCCCCTGGGAAGAAATCTGTGCCTCCACCATCGGAATGGAGAGCATAGAGGGAGTCGGAGGGATGGAGAAAGGAGTGCAGACATCCGAAGATTCAGGTAGGTGGGCCAGATAAAACAATGCTAAATCCACAATGTCCAATCATGTGAAGTACCATGTGTCCACATAGTGCAACAGAAACACATGTCCAGGAGAACGTCCACACACATCGGCCTGATAGCGCACTTTAAAACTCACAATAAATACATAAATAATTAAAAACCCCTAAAACACCCACTACACGTGCAGCAGGCACACCCTAACTGCAGGCTGCCAAACAACTGCACCCTCACTCCACACACAAATGAAAGCACCTCCAAGGCCCCGACCCAAATCACCCTCAGGTACCACCCCAATGCATGTGATACAATGCCATTCCAATACCCACAGACCCATTAATAACCCTCGCCCTCCTTTACTCCACCACAGGGTCCGATCCAAACGACGAGCATCAGGACACCCCTACCAGCACACCTGCAAAGAGGGTCAAGACCAACGGCCAAAGAACCTCCACCTCAGCTGCACGCATCAAGACACGGCAGCAGCACAAATCAGGTGGCAGCACAGAGGAGGGAACATCAACAGGCACCCCAGCAGCCAGCATGCCCACAACACCACCACCACAGGTCCCCCCAACGGATGCCACAGAAGGCACTGCCTCTGGTGGCAGCAGCACCATAGGTGACACCCCATTGATGGCAGCATGCTCCGACACAGAAGACGGGGATGTCGAAGTCAGATCCATCCATGACCTGTCCCAATCCCCCTGTCTGTCCCATCCCGTACAACATGAGGATACCACGCAGGGGCACCCACAAGACGACGACTGGCCATCCCCCACAAGCCCTGTGGCAAGGAAACATGAGGTCAACAGCCCCTCTGTGACACCCCCGCAAATGGCCATGGCCCAGCAGAGGCAACAGTCCCTCGACCAGTTAATCGTGCAACAGCAGCAACTGGCCACGCTCCTCAAGGACCATGCCGATGAATGTGGGGGCACTAAGGCAGACATAGAAACATCAACTGAGACACTTAGGGCAGAAATGGAGAGAAGTACAGAGACACTAAGGGCACAAATGGAGAGTAGCACCGAGAGCCTGAGAGTCCAAATGGAGAGTAGCACCGAGAGCCTGAGAGTCCAAATGGAGAGTAGCACCGAGAGCCTGAGAGTCCAAATGGAGAGAAGCACCGAGAGCCTGAGGGGGGAACTGCATGCGACGTCCAAAGACGTATGTGCCGAACTTGCCGCAGTGCGCCGTGTGCTCACTGAGCTCTCACAAACCCTTAGGGACATGCATGGACGTGAGCAGGCAGAGACATCATCCGTTGCAAGTTCCGTCCAGGGCAGCCCCCAACGTAGATCTGGGAGGAACCTGCGCTCCACAGGCAGGGGTGCCCCTGATACCCGCAGAGGGGGCTTGCAATAGCGACAGCCCACTGACAATGAGCATCTTTGGACACTGGTGTTCGGGGGGGAGGTAGGAGGGTGGAGGGGGTGTGTTGGGCTCACTTGGGTGGCGGGTCGATAGGGTGTTCAACATGATATCACATATGCCATAAACAGTGCACGATCAACCAATGAGATGTGTGGACAATGATCTTTGTGTACTAGGCCATCATAGGCGTACAGTCCATATTGTGCATGTACCAGACACACACAGTGCCACGAGTCCCGTGTCCATGTATCAGCCACCAGGCGTGAGTGCTAGAAGCATGCATCAATGAGATGCTGACGAATGTCACGGCCCTCCGGTGCCTCGCAGACTCCTTGAGGTGCTGCCACATCCCCACCCGTCAGGGGGCATGGGCACATTTCTACGTACGCACATGTTGTGGAGCATGACACATGCCATGACCATCTTTGCAACCTTCTCATGGCGGTACAGGAGTGCCCCGCCAGACCTGCTGAGGCAGCGGAAACGAGTCTTCAGTAGGCCGAATGCCTGTTCAATGACTACACGGGTACGTGAGTGGGCATGGTTGTAGTCCTCCTCATGCTGGTCCCGTGGGTTCCGGACTGGTGTGAGGAGCCATCTCTTCAGTGGATACCCAGCATCACCTGTATGTGGACGATAAACGTATGATGTGGAATGCCATTGCTACGTACGCACACCCCCCCCCCCCTTCCTGCCAGGTCATTGCCGCATCACATACCCCACATCATCATGCATGAAATGAGACTCACCGAGTAGCCAGGATCTGTTCCCTGCGTGTCGCTCCATGTAGCGTGGTATAGTAGAGTTCCTCAAGACCATAGAATCATGGGTTGATCCAGGGAATCTGGCACAACAATGTGTAATGATCCTGTTGGAGTCACACACCATTTGTACATTCAGGGAATGAAATTGTTTTCGGTTGCGGTACTGGGCCTCCATGGCATGTGGGACGACCAATTCCACATGGGTGCAGTCGATGGCACCAATGCAACCCGGTATGCCGGCAAGTGCATGGAATCCCACTTTTGTGTTGGTAATATCCTGCTCCGAGCGTGGTAGAGAGATGTAGTCGTCTGCGTGCTGCAGGAGGGCATCGAGCACTTGCAATAGTGTCCGTGAGAACAGTGGCTGAGAAATGCCATGCAACTGTCCGACTGTGTGCTGGTAGGTGCCTGTGGCCAGGAAGTGGAGTACAGACACCACCTTCAGTAGGGGTGGGATGGCGGTTGGGCTATCTATCATGCTGACAAGGTCAGCCTGTGTCATGTCCACAATGGCGGCTATGGTGTCCCGGTCCAAACGGTAGAGGGTGTGGATCTGCTCATCAGTGAGGTTGAACGGATGTGCTCGGAGGCGTGGGATTGCGGGCTGCCTGCATGGTGGTAGTGGCTGTGCTGGCGGCCCTTGCTGGCCCTGCCTTGGCCTCCTCCTCCTCCTGCGTCTCCTCCGTGCGGCCGGTTGTAGTTGGTGTTCGTCTTCTTCTTGGAGTTGGAGTACTTGCAGTGCTATCAGGTCCCCCAGGGCCAACATCGCGAGTCCTGCCGGTAGCATTTCGGAGTGGGTGTGGTTGTGGGAGGAGACTGGGTGTGCAATTTATGTGTTTTCAGGCTGTATGGCCTCCACCTGTGGTGATTCATTCCACCTGTGCAAGCTGCTCTCCCCTTTGGCCGAGCACGTCCCGCACACAACGCTGCAATTCGAGGAATGGCATCTTGCTATTGCAATCATGTATTTGTACCCGATGGCCGTGTAACATTTGTTGATATGTACATTCGGCTATGGTCCCATTGTTTCACATACAATCTTTGCAGTCGCGAACAGACTTGTGATGGGTCAGTGGAACGTAGTACTCGAGTAACGGTGGGCCCTCATGCATCACTGTACCGAGTTGCACCGACGGGCGGGGCGTCCCATTTGTGGGTGAAGGCAGTTGCCATTGTCACACACAGCCGCACTAGATGGATTAATTTGTGATTTCAAACGGCCACAGATGCCTTTTCGACGTGATGTTGCAAATGAGGAATTCGAAGGGCGGCGCTTTCGGTTTCCAGCTAGCGGCGAGGAGATGCCCACAGGTCTGACTGCAAATATAACGTTCTATTGTTCAATGTCCTTGAGACAGGGGCCATGGCGAGGATGCAATGATTGATATGAATAGTTTGGGATGCGCAATAGCGACGTGGGCGATGAGGCCGGACGTTCCCAAATACATGTTACTTCACAACACTGGAATTACGGGCTGGGGCACTGTGGATTTTGCAGGCTGCATAACGCACAGACTCAATGGATATTTCTAATGTAATGTGAGTAAATATTCAGGCGTTTTTATACCGGGATGAGGGAATGATGAATGGATGCATGGGCAGGTGATTTGATACAGAGTTTGCCATGTACAGGGCTTCTTGGAATCTATCCGCCTCCCCTGCGCTATGTGATGCAGGGCTGCCATAGTGGGACCATCGTCTATCTGGCCTTGTTGAGCCCTCCCTGTCTCGACGCGCCTTCAGACACTTGTGTCCATGCACGTTAACATTCCCATCTGATGGATTCTGTTTTGACAGACGCATGCACAGGTACACTCGTTTGTGATGGTGTTTACACCTCGATATAGATGGTTATGAGTCGCAAGTGGTTTTGGGGTGGTGATGATCCTTTGGAGTGGGCTAGCATGCATATGGCTGTGGATTTAGTGTGATCATTGAAGTGAGTTGTTCGAATGTAGTTCTGATGGCCATTCTGTTCTTTTTCTTTTCTTTTGGTTGACAGGTATCTCCTCCCCTTTTGCCACTCCCATCTGTATGCCACTCCTGCAGATGGCTTTTACTCCCGACACCTGCTGCTTCGTGTTAATCAGTGGAGCAGCATTACGATCTTATGGGACGATCGCCAATGGGCCACATGCCCTTACGCAGTACTAGTGGCTCGGAGCAACATTTCGGCCTTTCAGCTGGACTAGTGCCTCCCCATTGGGACGGCCCTGCGGTTCTGTGCGCTTCCATGTTGCCTTTTCGTACGTGAATGTGGCTCTGTGTACCATGATGGAACAGGGCGTCACACAAGTAGTAGCTGGTCATTTCTTGCGGATGCAGCCCACAATGGTGATATGTGTTTTGGAGTTCATGGCCTAATGGCTGTATGGGCTTGGTGATTTTGTTGTGCATTAAATTTCTATTCTGATATGGGCCGTGTAGCGTTCTTCTTTGCGAGTGATGTGGCATATTCCTATTTGGGGAGCGATGTATTGTGAGGAGATCTGCATTGGGTTCCAGCTTCGGAGTTTAGTTGCGTGGTACTGTGCTGGGCGCGTTTGCCTACGAAGCCCAGTGAGGTCAGGGATGGAGGCTGCCAATATGACTGTTTGAATGTTGTCATGCTCAGGGGCGGGGGATTGGGTTTTGTGTAACAGATGCCGGTCAGCCAGGTGGACTGGTGGAATGATGTGATTTTCGGAATATTGCTGGTCACAGGTGCCTGTGTTTGCGTGCGTTTCTGGGGGGGGGGACTGTGGTCATGTCCATTGGAATGGCTTCTGTATTCGTGCCATCTGTGCCCTGCAGCTCCCATTGGCCCCTCTTGTGATTCTTTTGTTCGTTGGCATGCATGGGTGACTTGTACATTTCACTGGTTGCATTGTGACTTCATTGCACCTACGGGGAGTTGTACTTTGTGGGCAGGGAGCGGTGTACAGGCATTCAGTGGGGCCGTTTACGGTTGATTCGCGATGCCGTACTTCTCACCATGGCGGAATGGTACTTTCCGCCATGCTTGATGGCGTTAGGTACATGTCCGCTAGGGTCGGAATTCGCGTACCCTTGCGCCATGGTGGTATTTACGGTTTGGCATGGCGCGCGCGTACTTGGTGCAGTTAGCGTTGGCGTTCACTACGGTGTCGCTAATGGCTTCGTACTTTGCGGTGACGGGTCATAGTCGCACCGAGCGCTATTCGATGGCGGTATTGCATTTCCGCCATCGTTTTTCGATTTCCGCCAGGGTCGTAATGAGGCCCAATCCCTTTAGCCCAGACTTGTTTATCACATGTAGCGATCTCTGCTCACTGTTATAGTCCTGACATGTTCTGGAATTTAATACCAAGCATTCAGGAATCCTCATTGGTGATAGTTGTCCCATTCCCACTCTCGTGAGGCTTCGTTGAAAGAGTACAATTCGAGTGTGCCAGACTGTACATCTTGGAATAATAGCCGTCTCTCAGAAAATAATTCATATGGTTAGTCTAGTATTGCCCCGTGTGAAATACAAGAGAGGTGGTATGAACAAAACCCTTGCAACACCGGGCCATTGGTCAGTGGGCCCTGCGACCCCGGAGGGCTGGTCACACCGCAGTGTGCCAGTACAGCCAGTTTGAGACTGCCTTCAGGCAAGGCTTTCCATAAGAGCAGATGTCAGAAAACCATTTACGTGAGCAGCAACAGATGTGCTTTCACATTAGAATTCTTCTGTAAATTACTTTCATTACAATTTAATGAAACCAGCTTCATTTATATAGCAAATATTTATTCGTATTGAGGATGAATTTTGTTGCAAGACACTGAGGTGTAGTTTGGGAATGACGTGTGCCAGTCCGGGGTAGGGGATGCATTCTGATGTTTCGCCAAGTGGGCACTAAGTTGGCTAGGAACTGCCCTGAGTGAGGCTATGCATCTGTACTCGTCCTCAGTCTATGCTTCCCTCCTGCTAAATACAACGTATGCCCCCGGCTCTTCCGAACAAGCTGCAGTCATTACCCTGTTCCTGTCACACCTCTCACATACATGAACGAGTACACCAAGTTTTGAAAACCTTACGGTTTTGCCTGTAATGTGTGCCGCCCAGCATTCAAATGAAACACACCCACACGCTTTGTGCAGATGAGGGCACACTCATGAAACTGACCTACGCGCCCACGCTACATACACACAATCACGCAGTAATAATCACACAGTGGCTCACGTATTCTGTGCACGTCTGTGAAATATCACAAAACAAAGCCCCACCCACATGTACTCGCAAACATTCTGTCAAAGAAACAACCCTCCTTTATGTATATGCACACGGAACTCCAACGAAACAAACCTAAATGCACATATTCTAACGTTACGGCAATATCGCTGTTCAGACGCGTTACCACTCTACTTCACCACCGCCGCTGGGATCCAACCTTAACATACTTCCATATTTTTAGCTGTGAGGATCTGGGACACCACAGATAGGCCCGGGATCACACAGTGATGAAGCCGTAGAGTGAAGAAAACACAGAGGGGATGACTTGCGCCAGGGACGTCATTTGGGGGTCGCCAGAGGTCGCAACTGCGACCTCTGGCGATTCCCTTATGACCTCTGCGATCTTTTTGCGACCTCTGATTAAGGCCATTGCATAATTGCATAATTGCAGAGGTCATGGAGCTTGCCTTGCGGGATACCATACGCGCGAGTCAACCTGCCAGTGCTTTCAACCTCTGATTATTTTAAAAAGAATTATGAGGCTCCATGATGCCTGCTAGGGGGCGGGGCGCGGCTCCACTAGGTCTGGACTCGGCTGGCACTCGAGGTCATGGTTGCCTGCCAACCATGAACTTAGTCCGACCTCACCTCCGCTATGTTTCCTGCATTGCAGAGATGAGGTCATGGAGCTTGCTTAGCGGGTTGCCATGCGCGCAAATCATACTGCCAGTGCCTTTGAACCTCGGATTATTTGAAAAAGAATTATGAGGCAAGTCACTGGCGGGTTAAATTGCGTGCACTGCGACTTGCAGGGCAGGCTCCATGATGCCTGCCTGGGGGCAGATGCGGCTCCTGGGGCTGAGCTGCATCGCCCGGGCCGAGGAGAAGATGCTGCTGCAAGTACTGCTGCATGGCAATGGGGTCTGCCAGAACCACACTGCCGCCGAGCAAGGTGAGGGCTGCATGCAGTGCGCACGGCTGGGGCCACGGTTACTGTGGCACATCGTAGCAGGCATGAGGCACAAGCAGTGCTTAAGTGCTATACATTAAAACATCATTATTGTTTGGCCTTGGACATCTGCTTGCAATCACAGTGATTTCGTAATATGGGCCAATACACACTGATATTAATGATACATATGGTGATCCATTCTTGTATTAAAAATGTACATCAATTTACAGGGTTATCGTGACCATATTGTTCGTAGTGTATTAGAAACAATGCTATGTGATTCCACAGTAATTGCAATGGACTAAGTGGCGTGTGGGCCAAGACATGCCACTTAGGATGTAAGCCAGCTCAAGCCCAGAGGCCCCAACAAACCGCAGAGCACCCTCCCCCATATGGCCCTGCAGGGAGGTAAGTGAGGGGGGGGGCGGGTTGCACAAAGTGCACTAGGATCCGTGCACTACAAGTAACCAGTCTGTTCCCATCCCCTCCCCCACACTTACCTCCCTGCTGCAACATGTTAATTCCTCGCAGCCTCACACCTGTGAAAAGAGGATCAGTTGCTAACTTGCTGCAGTGACCCCTATATAAGCCCTCCTTAGCCCTGCCCTTTCCGTGTCACATCCCATTTCCTGCCCTGCGGGTCCACCCCTTCCCCCATCCCTCCCTTGCAAACCCAGGATGTTGGCCCCCAGGGGTGGTGTGCGTCACTGCTAACGCGGCGTGCGTCGGGTTGCAAGTAAAGCGAGTGCTGCCAACTTGGCGGCCCACATGTCTTCTGCAAATGAGAATGGTTGCCAGCACGTGGACATACACGTCCAAAGTGTTTATCCATTAACACCACCTTCCATTTCTCTCTACCTATCTGTAAATTTGTCTCAGTGCAAAAACAGGCTTTTAGAGCAGGTTTTGTACTTGTCTTTCCACTAGCGAGGGTTTTGAATGATTTGGCAGGCAGAATCGTGAAACGGAAATGGCTTATCATACAGGGTTCAAGTCCTCAAGAAAAGCGGGGGGTACTCTGGAGTATGCAGCGGGGAGTGATATCCATGCATTACCTGTAAATTGAAAGACATTTCCATATTTCATTTTGAAGATGTCTTTCCCAACTCACATGACAAATAAGCTTCTCCTAAAAGAATATGATTTCTTAAAGCATCGCTTGTGAAATTGAAATGGTGTGCAACTTTTATATCTTATAATGTGCATGAAGACGTGTCCTGTGCACCGGAAAGTCAACATGACTGTTTCATAGCAATCTGCTCAGAGATTCTTGTGGATTTATGGTTACGTTTATTGTCTCATAGTCGTAACCCTGGGTTTGTATCCCGCACTAGGATTTGTGGGGTCAAGTGCAGCAAATTAATTTGCAATCTAATGACATCACATTAAGTGACATCACAGGAAGTGACATCACAAGATAATGACCACTACATACGTAGGTAACAATGAAAACATGGTAACAAATGTATATATATATATATATATATATATATATATATATATATATATATATATATATATATATATATAAATAATCAGAAGGACTACACTAGCAGAGTATAAAAGGTGCCCACCTTTTAAGCCCAACAATTTATAATGGAATATTCCAAAGAAAACAAAATACAAACATGAGACGTGCACTTAAAGTGTTCTTGTGGGTAAGCATCTACATGGGAAACATGACAACCTGGTGTGAAATCCTAGTAGCTGAACACTGAGCAAGCAACGTTTTTTAAAAGTTGGGCTCAAAAACACACAACCAGGATTGCGTCCACTTGTTGAAAAAAGTGGGTGGACATTGTCCACCCACATGTATTAACTTCTGCCCTGAAAATCAGTACAGGGCCAGAACCAGAATCAGAAAGATATCCCCTCCAGTCTCCAGGATGACAACCTCTCTTGTCACATTCTTGCTAAATATTTATGGCTCACTTGCATGCGTCATATATAATGGGAGGAAAATGTTACATTGTATTTAAACGCTTTTTGGCTTGGTAAATATGGACATGTGGAAATAAGACATATAGCTAAAACGGGTTTGTGCAATATGTTTAATTGTGCTGGAGGAAGACACAGATTTTAGGCAGTGGTCGAAGTGGGCAGGAGCGGTGCTCCTCTACTTCTTTTAATTAAGTTTTACAGTTCCTATACTTTTATTTTAAAAAGAAACCGTTTCGGAATGGTTTCGTTTTAAAATAAAAGTGTAGGAAGAAGTTGAAGCTTTCATTTTCAGTGCACTGCACTGAGCGTTCCCCTAAACAGCAGGAGCATGTGTTTTGGGGTTTGTATTGTGCGTCGGAGGGGGGTGGCGATTTGGTTTGTGGGGAGCTGTGCAGGCTGGTAGGGAACATAGTTCCACTACTTCTTTTCGTACACTTCGAACGCTGATTTTAAGCAGCTAACTGCTGCTTAGCATGTGCTTTCAAAATAAAAATGCACCTTTGCAGTTCTTAACACATTGAAACACCTTGTCCACAGCAATGGTCTCTTGAATAGGCCATCACTAGTAAGTTGCACCTATTTAAAATGGGCTGCTTTAAGAAATAAAGTGTTCCGCAGCTGTTACGATGCCTGCAGCGCCTATTGGGCCGCTGGGGATGCGGGGGTGTTTGTCTCTCCAGAGTCACAGCAGAAGGTTGACAGGCAACAAGTTGCCTCATCAGAACAAAAGGGGGCTATACCTCGAGGGAGAACATTTACTTTTGAAAAAGATATTTTGGCAAGCTTCCTCATCATCATGCAAGAGGGAGTCAAAGGCACCCGCGGCACGGGGCCCTCGGAGCGCGGGGCCAAGTGTAGCTGCACATGCTGCATATGCCTAGAGCCAGCCCTGCGCACATGCTCTGTATTATCAAGTTGAAGTCACACTTTTTTATCAATTGAAAAGACACAGGGGGAAAAGACACAGGGGGACAGCGTCCTCTCCCTGAAAAAAGTGGGCAGACGCCGTCCACCTGCGTATTCCTTCGACTTGAGCTCTGCAAATCAGCCTTCTTTGCCTGCTCTGCTAGCCATCTGCGTCTGGTTTTACGCCAGCGTAACATTTTCATGCTGGCACAAAACCAATGGATTCCTATAGAATCGCCCTGTTTTGGCACCTACTAAAAGCAGGCGGATTCTATAGGAACCCATTGGAAATATCTCTCACATTTGTTAATTGCAGGAGACCATTGCAGTTTTTCTGGACGCATAGAGGGTTATTTTCAACCTGTGGATTGCAAAAGTAAAGCGCAAAAGCAAGCTATTTTACTCACCAGGGCATTTTAGTGTCATTTGGAGGAGGAGAAGAAGCACAAGATAAAAGAAATAGTATGCTTTTTTTCTCCAACATCAAAGAGCACATAGCTTAGCTCCCTACAGGGGTAAAACCAATGGATTCCAAAGGAATCCGCCTTCTTATGGCACATGGTAAAAGCAGGCAGATTCCATAGGAATCCATTATAAATGCAATCTGCACAGCATAGTTTGGAGGCAGCATTTACATTTTTTACAAAACGAAAAGTAAAAGTGAAGAGTAAGAGCCTCATATTCCCCTCCGCATTGTGAACATTATAAAATCGCTTGCAAACGTTGGGGGTCCTATGCATGCAATTGCATCTTTTGTCAAATCTTTTCTAAAATATGGCTGCAAAGTTGATTTCGCCTGATTTTACTTTCCACTTTTAACTACTTTTAACCTTCGTTTTGTAAGCATTACAAATTATATGAAGGGGACCAACAGAACAAAAGTGCTAGCGTTGGTGGTCCCCTGCATGTATTTAACATTTTGTCAAATTAACCATCTGGAGGATCATTTTACAAGAGAAGGAGTCGTAAAGCAAGGCACACAGTCAAAGTGTAAAAATGGCTAATGCCTTACTTTACCGCTCCGTGAGATGTTCTTAATTTTTTTTAAGGCAAAACAGGGGCGTGAATGAAAATCATGTGTGCTAGAATGTATTTTGATGTTTCATCAAACTGATTTAAAGCGCTTTTTCCCACTTTTTATCTTTCATTTTCCACTTTGCTTTGTAAAAGTTGATAATTGCATGCAAGAGACCTAGCAGCAGGTAAGTGCCAAAGTTGGTGGTCCCCTGCTTGCAATTACCACTTTTAACAAAATATCTCAGTATGCTTTTGCAGTCGGTTTTGCAAATGTGGAAAACCACATGGAGGTGGCCCAACTGCACGTATGGGTCCCCTCCATGCAATTACCATTTCTTATAAAAGGACTCAAGTGACGTGACCTTTGGCTACAGAGCAGGGAGTTATTTCCTTCCGCTTGATTGCATGACTAGTAGATGGAATGCACACATATTATGAGGGTTGGAAAATACAGTATTTAATAGTCAGTTGAGTCTGTTTGCTTGAAATGCCTTTATTTCAGGCTTCTCCAGCTAACGGTGACTTTATTTTATGGTTCACACAAGTCTTGTTATTTGCTCAAGTATAAACACACGTGATGTACAGTAACTCCTCCAAACTCTGGATTTTGTCCTTGATGGTTGCTGTTGGGGAGGGGCACTGATGAGTCAACAAATCCTTTATATGTTATGTTTATTTTGGCAAAGCATTCAGCCTTCCACACACTGTGTCGCCTGCACATGAATATCAAGTGGTGGCAAGTGGTTTGTGTAAAATCACTTCTTACCAGCCATGGAGGTCTCCTTGCATGCCAGGTAGTGGTAGGCATTTAAAAACATAGTTTTGGCTAATATACAAAATATGTTTCCTGTGGGTACCTAATTGAGCCTTTCAAAGGTCACTCCCTTTATTTTTCTTATTTGCATTGCAAGTATTGAGAAAGAATATGTGCTTCAAAGAGAAACAATTACAAAGCAACAAAGCAGAGCCAGGGCAATCCAGGGCAACACCATAGGAACAATTAAGAGAAATGAAGACTGCCTCAGATGTAAATTGAAGAGGCAACAGAATAATGCATTGCTTCATTCATGATTTGTGCTTCTCCCCAGCTATCGTGAAAAGAGAGCACCTATGGGTTGCAGGTAGTTACCTGCTTCCCAGAGAGACAGCACCCTGCAAATGGCATAGAGTTTCAGACACCCCAGAAATATTCCTTGAACTGACCCAGGGAATGGGTTTTAATCAACTTTAAATGTTACAACAAGAAATGCTGAAAGCCCCAGTTCAAAAGGAAACTCCTTACATTCATGAATAATGGTGCACCACATCTGCACGGAAACAATATATATTACCAGAATGTTCAAACGGGAAAGGTTGTTGAAGCACAGATCAGCATTGTATCACACCATTCCTTATAAATCATAGAACTTCATATCTAAAAATATGAAAAGGCCCAATGTGTCAGTGTACCTGTGATGTCATCATTGTAGTCATAGGCTGTGCAACAGGGGGCACTAAGTTAAGGTGCCTTTACCCGAATTTCAAGGGTTTTGTTGCATTAAGTTCTCACCTTAAAGTCCCTGCAACTTAAGTTTTTTCTGTGAATTTCAAAGGTTTTGTTACAATGTATTGCTCACCTTAACTTCCCTGCAACTAAAAATTTTTCCTTGAATTTCAAGGGTTTTGTTATTCCATAAACAATTGACATTAATACTGCAGCCAATTTTACTGCAGTCAATTTGGCTAATGAAAACAATGGCTCATACATGAGCATAAAGTAATATGAAAAGACATTTCCAATGATTCTTTAAAAAGAGCGTTTCCGGTGCAACAGGTGTTTGAAAACTCTGGCTGTTGCTGGCAGCACCTTTAATGGCTGGAGCTTGATCCTGCACAACCACTGCTCATAGATACAATAGACATAGAATGCCACAGATAAGCCAAAAAAGGACCCAGCCAAGTATGGGCCAGGCTATATTGTGCAATTTCCAATACGCATCATCCCAGGAAACATGCACCAAATGATTTATCATAATTGATGTTCCCAACCTTTCTGATGGGACATTAGACGGACCACGCCTTAGTGTTTTCTTGCACAATGTTAGACATATTCAAATTTCCAACTGGTGGCAAAAATATAAAATAGCAATAATGACAACTCTAAAAAGACAATGCCACAAAAAATGAAGCTCTCTGAACCTCTCGAGGATTTCTAATAACTCTTCAAATAGAGTAATATGCTGCAGATGTTTGAAGACTCTGGCTGTTGCTAGAAGCGCCTTTAATGGGTGGAGATTGATTCTGCACAATCACCGCTCACAGCTACAGTGAATCTATAAGGCCACATGTAAACCAAAAAATTCTGCAGCCCACTATGGTGCAGACCGTCTCATGCAATTTCCAATACGCATCATCCACATCATCATAGGAAACTCTCACCAAATGATTTATTATAATTCATGTTCCTGAGCTGTATATCCCATTCCATGGCAGACATCTTTTTCTTCTTTTCTTTTTTCAGTTGCAAAAAGTATCTTCAACTGAATAAAGACACTATTACTACCACAGGATGCAGTGGATGAAGACTTCCGGCAGATGCACTGCATCAGAAAGAAAAGATTATGGGAAGGCCTCTCGCTCATCCAAGTGATACTGCTGGAGATAGGAGCAGCACATCTGTAGACACTTCATGCAATGACTCCTCTCTGAACCTCTCTACCATTTCTAATGACTCTTCAAATAGAGTGTTCCAGTGCTACCAGTGTTTGATGACTCTGGCTGTTGCTAGCAGCACCTTTTATGGTTGGAGGTTGATTATGCACAACCACAGCTCACAGCTAGGGTGAATATATAAGACCACATATAAGCTACAAAAGGCTGCAGCTAAGTATGGGCCGGACCATCCTCTGCCATTTCCAATATGCATCATCCACATCATTCCAGAACATTTGCACCATATGATTTATCATGATTGATATTCCCAAGGTTTCTGACAGGACAGTAGAAAAGCCATATCTTAGTATTTTCTTGAACAATGTTAAACATGTTCAAATGTCCAACTGGTGAGCAAAACATAAAATAAAAATGACAACTCAAAAAAGGCAATGCCACAAAAATGACGCCTCCTCTCAGGGGGGCCGATTCATGGAACAAACGTGCGCCGAAAATCTACGCGCAAGTAGGCGCAAGCAGGCGCAAGCAGGCGCAAGCGGAAAAAAACAGGCGCACGCGCACGCGTGCGATTCATGGAAGTCCCTGCGCGTGTTCACCGCGGGATGTGCGCCAAACCCGTGCATGGCGCACAAGTCACTGCAACATCGCGAAAGGCGTGCGCGACGGTGCGCGACGCGCACAGTGAAAGCGCACAACCTCAGCGCACACAGCAGAAAGTGGGCGGAACATGGGGCGTAACGAGCGGAATGGGGAACAACACGCGAAAATAAGGGCGTAACTGGGGATGCACTGCACGGAAGCAGAGGTAACGCCCACACGCACACAAACCACACGTATTCATGGAATGGAATAGGGCAAACCCACGCACAGCCAAAGCCGCGCACAAGCTGAAACACGTCCGCCACACGAAGGCAGGCGGTAGAGTCCCAGCGCATCAAAAAAGTGGCGCCGCGCGAAGTAAAATACGCGATTGAGCGGGGTACGTGTATTCCGGGTGTGCGCGGGAAGTTCCACACGCGATTGAGCGGGGTACGTGTATTTCGGGGGTGCGCGGGAAGTGACACACGCGATTTGGCCGGGTACGTGGATTTCAGGGGTGCGCGGGAAGTGACACACGCGATAGAGCGGGGTACGTGTATTCCGGGGGTGCGCGGGAAGTCCCACACTCGATTTGGCCGGGTACGTGGATTCCAGGGGTGCGCGGGAAGTTCCACACGCGATTTGGCCGTGTACGTGGATTCCAGGGGTGCGCGGGAAGTTCCACACGCGATTGAGCGGGGTACGTGTATTTCGGGGGTGCGCGGGAAGTTCCACACGCGATTTGGCCGGGCACGTGGATTCCAGGGGTGCGCGGGAAGTTCCACACGCGATTTGGCCGGGTACGTGGATTCCAGGGGTGCGCGGGAAGTTCCACACGCGATTTGGCCGTGTACGTGGATTCCAGGGGTGCGCGGGAAGTTCCACACGCGATTGAGCGGGGTACGTGTATTACGGGGGTGCGCGGGAAGTTCCACACGCGATTTGGCCGGGTACGTGGATTCCAGGGGTGCGCGGGAAGTTCCACACGCGATTTGGCCGGGTACGTGGATTTCAGGGGTGCGCGGGAAGTTCCACACGCGATTGAGCGGGGTACGTGTATTTCAGGGGTGCGCGGGAAGTTCCACACGCGATTTGGCCGGGTACGTGGATTTCAGGGGTGCGCGGGAAGTGACACACGCGATAGAGCGGGGTACGTGTATTCCGGGGGTGCGCGGGAAGTCCCACACGCGATTTGGCCGGGTACGTGGATTCCAGGGGTGCGCGGGAAGTTCCACACGCGATTTGGCCGTGTACGTGGATTCCAGGGGTGCGCGGGAAGTTCCACACGCAATTGAGCGGGGTACGTGTATTTCGGGGGTGCGCGGGAAGTTCCACACGCGATTTGGCCGGGCACGTGGATTCCAGGGGTGCGCGGGAAGTTCCACACGCGATTTGGCCGGGTACGTGGATTCCAGGGGTGCGCGGGAAGTTCCACACGCGATTTGGCCGTGTACGTGGATTCCAGGGGTGCGCGGGAAGTTCCACACGCGATTGAGCGGGGTACGTGTATTTCGGGGGTGCGCGGGAAGTGACACACGCGAATGAGCGGGGTACGTGTATTACGGGGGTGCGCGGGAAGTTCCACACGCGATTTGGCCGGGTACGTGGATTCCAGGGGTGCGCGGGAAGTTCCACACGCGATTTGGCCGGGTACGTGGATTTCAGGGGTGCGCGGGAAGTTCCACACGCGATTGAGCGGGGTACGTGTATTTCGGGGGTGCGCGGGAAGTTCCACACGCGATTTGGCCGGGTACGTGGATTTCAGGGGTGCGCGGGAAGTGACACACGCGATAGAGCGGGGTACGTGTATTCCGGGGGTGCGCGGGAAGTTCCACACGCGATTTGGCCGGGCACGTGGATTCCAGGGGTGCGCGGGAAGTTCCACACGCGATTTGGCCGGGTACGTGGATTCCAGGGGTGCGCGGGAAGTTCCACACGCGATTTGGCCGTGTACGTGGATTCCAGGGGTGCGCGGGAAGTTCCACACGCGATTTGGCCGGGTACGTGGATTCCAGGGGTGCGCGGGAAGTTCCACACGCGATTGAGCGGGGTACGTGTATTCCGGGGGTGCGCGGGGAACAGCACACGTGAATTGCACGTGTGGGTCCTCCCAGGTGTACCCTCTACACCCTCCACGGCCCCTGCAGGTGGCTCACACCTGCAGGCACCCCATCCACCATGGCCATGCCCACCAGCCAACCCACATATCAACTAGCACTACTGCCCACCAACGCATGTCCCCCTGCACCCCCAGCCACCAGGGGCAGCCTCCAGCAGGCCCCCACCCATGTCTCCCCCCACCCCCACCCCCCCAGCAGTGCAGGGGCAGCCTCAAACAGGCCCCCACTCATGTCCCCCTGCACCCCCACCCCCTAGCATCCAGGGGCACCCTCCACCAGGCCCCCACACATGTCTCCCACCACCCCCACCCCCCAGCAGTGCAGGGGCACCCTCCACCAGGCCCCCACACATGTCCCCCTGCACCCTCACCCCCCAGCATCCAGGGGCACCCTCCAGCAGGCCCCCACCCATGTCCAACTCATGTTCCCCACCCAACATGTCATCACAGTCCAGATCCCTGGTCTCTATGGTCAGCCCCCAAATGCAAAACACCCACCCGAGTATTGCATCCACCCACTCATATTCTGCAATTACATCACAGAACACCAATTGCAAGTTCCAAAACAAACACATGTCCCTCACATACACCCAATGGGTGTCAGTGATTCTCAAAACACATAACATGAAATGCATGAAAACAATGAGACACCACACATTGAAGTGCAACAAATAAATAATGTATTAAAGGAAAGATGAATAGAAACAAAAATGAATAAACAGAAATGTGAATGGAAAAAAATGAAAAGAAGCATGTCCGTTCAAAATAAAAAAACAATTAAAGAATATAGAAATCCAAAGTAATGTAGTACAAAGTCAAAGTCCACCAAACAAAATCCAATGTGAAAAAAAAATTATAAGCCATTGATCCATGGATAATGTTAAAAAAGAAAGTATGTACAAGTCCACAGCTATGTACAATCCAAGAAGCCAGGGTCCATCATCCCAACAAAATAAAGGAAACCTAACTAACTACACTAACTAATAAAAAAAACTATATACAAAAATGTGGCCAATGTCCAAAAGGTCCAAATGAAATAAAAACAAAAATGAAACTTAACACTACCTACATAACTATGTACAAGGGCAGCGGGCTAGTTCCACGGCTCACTTCTGGATGTGCCGGGCCAGGGCATCATCAAACTCCTCCTCAATGTCCCGGAGGCGGTCCTCCTCCATGGCCCCGAGGGTCCGCAGGGCCGTCGACGTGTCCACCTCCAAAGCCCTGCGGATTGCCTCGAGGCACTCGACCCGCCTCAGGGCCCTCTGCATGGAGTTCTCTGCCCTGACCATTGAGAGCCGTGCCTCTTCCGCCCGCTGCCGCTCCGCATCTATGGCGTGGCCCAACCGCTGCCACACGGAAGACACTTTTTGTCCTGGGTCCTCCTGCCCTCCGGCCGATGCCTGCCCCTCCGATGTCGAAGGCCCCGAGCCTTCATGGCTCCCACCATGGTGCTGCTGCTGCTGTGCCTCTGCCCCTGCACTGCCTCCTGCTGCCTGCACATCCTCCGCCGGCTGGGGTGCAGTCGTTGACGTGGCCACCCCTGCTGGACGTCCGACTCCCGACTGTGGCAGGGATGCCTCCTCCACCAGCCTGGCCGCACCGTCAGAGGCAGCTCCACAGGGCACCCAGGTGACTGATGGGTGGGAAGATGGCACAGAGGACGACTGGCGCGTAGGGGGTCCAGCTGAGGAGGGGGTCGTGGCAAGCCCCATCAGACGGAGGAATCCGGCCTGGGTGACCTGTCCCAGCAGGCTGACGTGGTCAACGAGCCATTCGAGATGACCTGCAGTCTCTTCATGAAAAGACTGCAGGTCACCTCGCATGGCCCGTTGACGCAACGCCACTCCAGCCAGGACAGGCTCAACCCGGGCCTGGATAGCCACGTCCGCAGGCAGAGGAAGGCCAGTTGACGTCAGCTCATCCCCTGCCTGAAAACTGGTCTGGACATGGGCATCCCTGCTGGTGCAAGATGATGCAGGGACAGGATCAGGGACAGGATTGCACACAGGCACCTCCGCGGCGGCCTGTGCTGCCTCCTGTCCCTGGTCCTGCACTGCACCACTAGCACCAGTGGGATCCCCACCCCCAGACCCCGTCTCCGGTGCTTGCAGGGCCTCCTCCTCCACCAAACCCCCCACCAACCTGGATGACTCTGTGCCATCTTCCCCCGTTGGGCCCTGTGGGGTCCCAGCTGCCCCTTCTGCTGCCGAGGAGTCCAACTGCAACCTCCGCCTCTTGGACCTCCCCCCGGCAGCTGCGGCCTGGGACGCGGCACCGGACTCCTCACTCCCCGACGAGATGACAACCTGGGAGGGGAGCCGGGCCTTGCGTCTCCGGCTGGCGGTGGGATCCCCGCCGCTGTGCTCCACTGCACCTTCTCCGCCCTCTTCATCAGTTGACGCTGCAGACAGGGAGAAACAAAACACAGGCATCAGGGCACTGTACAATGTACACATACACACATGACAGTTGTACATGAGTGGCATTGGCAAACCTCTGACATGTCATCACAATCCCCAACACACATGTCATTACAACTTGCACACATGAGCCATACCACAGCCATGTTGCAACTGCCAACACCATCCATACACATACAACAGCATCAGCAGCCAAAGGTGAGCCAGACATCACATGCAACACAGGAAGTGCACCACACATGTACACACACCACCACACTTGCATGCATGTGTACACCTCTGCTAAGTGTCGCAGTGTTCAGACGGGCATCCATGTCACATCTGCCCATCAGGCTTCCACATACCGCTGTCACATGCATCCATGTTGCATCACTGTTGCACCCTTGTCAAATACACACACATGCACATGTACACAGCGCTGATACAATCAGCTGAAAACAACATACATGCGTGACATCACGGACATGTCTACTCACATACACATTCATACAAACTTGTGTGCCCACACAACTGCATTTGGCATGCAAGCCCACACACACAGGCACCATCCATGTCTCACACATTACAGCCCTCGCATGTGTCAGCCCCACGGCCCTGTACACCCGCACCCATACTCGACCCCATACAAACAGATGTGCAACCTGCACACTACTGAACAATCACCACACGCACTGCTCACAATCAGGATGCATGTACACTCACCGCTCGACTCCAGACGGGTCTGCCTCTCAAGGACCTGGACGTGGAGCGCTGGGGATATGTGTTCCAGGACCCTCATCTGTTCTTCCGACAAGTGGCCCCGGCGCCCCTTGGCATCCGCTGCCTTCAAGAGGCGCCGGGCCTTGGTCAGGGTCCTGGACCTGAAGTCCTCCCAGCGCTTCTTGACATGTTGGAAGTCGCGGACTGCCACCCCCTCCGCGTTGATGGCAGTCACGATGTCAGTCCAGATCCGAGTCCGTCCTTCCTTGTCGGCGCGGCAACTTCCGAAGAGGGCATCATACTGCCCCAGGACTTGCTCCACCAGGACACCAACTTCGGTGGCACTGAAGCTGGTGCCCCTCTGCCTCTCTGGCCGGGGGTTGTCAGTGGTCACAGATGGAGTTTGCCCCGACATGACAACCCCAGAGGCAGGAGTGGGTGGGCAACTGGGTCCTGGGGCTGGGCTGTGGAGCGATGGAATCCCAGTCGGGAGTCTTTGGTTCCAGCAGGGGTGGTCACACCAACAGCACCCCTGGCTGATGTGCAGGCAGCAAATGGCAGGGCACGTGGGCAGCAGGCAGTCAGGCAGCAGCAGATGGCAGGTGGGAGCGTGCTCGGGGCTCTGGGGGGCAGTAGTTCGGCCTTCTGGGCAGGAGCGTGGTCTTCCGTGTGCTTACGCGTGGCCAGCTTGATACGGAGTGATTTGGCACGTGAAAATTCTGCACGTCAGCGTGTAATTCGAGGAAAGGCCCTTAGCGCGTAAGCGCGTCTGCACGCATACGCATTTTCATTGGACCAAAGGCCCTCAGCGCGTGAGCGCGTCTGTGACGTGACGTGCGAGGGAGTATCCCTCATTGCACGTGATGACAGTACACACGTGGATCCCAACCAATCGCGTGTGAAAGTTCACGGGACCCCGAAACACACGTACCCTGGCCAATCGCGTGTGGAACTACCCGCGCACCCCGAAACACACGTACCCAGGCCAATCGCGTGTGGAACTACCCGCGCACCCCGAAACACACGTACCCAGGCCAATCGCGTGTGGAACTTCCCGCGCACCCCGAAACACACGTACCCAGGCCAATCGCGTGTGGAACTACCCGCGCACCCCGAAACACACGTACCCAGGGCAATCGCGTGTGGAACTTCCCGCGCACCCCGAAACACACGTACCCAGGCCAATCGCGTGTGGAACTACTCGCGCACCCCGAAACACACGTACCCAGGGCAATCGCGTGTGGAACTTCCCGCGCACCCCGAAACACACGTACCCAGGCCAATCGCGTGTGGAACTACCCGCGCACCCCGAAACACACGTACCCAGGCCAATCGCGTGTACGCTCGCTCCCCTCCGATCACACGCGATGACACCCGAATACGGGAAACCAACGAGTCCGCCCACACGGAGGCGTCCCGCGCCCGCGCACAGCATAAAAGTGCGCGCAAACAACAAACGCGTATATACAGCGACGATGAATGCCCCATTTGTTGCTGCAGTGATTGTGGGACACCGCAGGAGGAGGAGAATAGCCAGGGCACGCATTTTTGCACCACGGACAGGCCTTTTTGGGATGCCTGACGACCAGGTCTATGGCAGGTATAGGTTTCCACCCCATATCATCCTAGACCTGGTCAGGGAGTGGGAAGATGACCTCACATCCCCCACCCTTTGCTCCCAAGCATTGAGCCCCTTGGAGGAGCTGCTCAATGTCTTGCATTTCTTGGCCACTGGGTCGTTTCAGCGGACCACTGCCATAGTGGGGGGGGTCTCACAGGCCACGCAGTCACGCTGCCTACACCAGGTACTGGCAATCATGACAGCGCGCCCCTCAGTCCGCAGGCACATATACATGCCCAGAACACCCGCAGAAAGGCAGGCCGTTGTCCTGGATTTTTTCAGGGTGGCACACTTCCCCAAAGTGCTCGGTGCCATAGATTGCACCCATGTGGCCCTACGTCCACCTAGGGCCACTGAGCACATCTACCGAAACCGCAAGCACTGGCATTCCATCAATGTACAGGTGGTATGCGATGCAAAGGGAATCATCACCTCTGTGTATGCAAACTACCCTGGCTCCACCCATGACAGTTTCATATACAGAATGTCCGCCCTGAGCCGGGCCCTGGAAGCTGGGCAGCATGGCGACACATGGCTCCTAGGTGAGTACAAATGCCCTTGCACATGCATGCAAGTCACACACAGACAAATATACCAACCCTAATAATCTGAACAATTATCACCTCCCCAGGGGACAGTGCCTACCCTCTGAGCAACCACATGATGACGCCAATCCGGAACCCCACCACACCACCCCAGGTAAGATACAACGCTGCCCATATTGCAACCAGGGGCATAGTGGAGCGCACATTCGGAGTGCTCAAGTCACGTTTCCGCTCCCTTGACCGCTCTGGTGGGCAACTACTCTATGCACCAGCAGTTGTGTGCAGGATCATTGTGGCAGCATGTGTCCTGCACAATGTTGCAACACGGCAGGGCGTCCCGGTGGACATGGTGGTGCCCCCACATCCCCAACCACAGGCACAGGCGCTGCCCATGGGAGGGGACAGGGCACGTGGCGAGGTAGCCCGGACCCAGCTTGTGGCCACATTTTTCACCTAAACTCCAACCCCTGCGGAGTGCACACAGGCCTGGCACATACCAGGTGACAATCGATGATGACAAAGTGACAGTCAACTGTCACAACCCTACCACCCTGAGATAGTTGCCATGGAAGTGCCACATCGTCTGCATCCCTAGCTACTTAAACACAAGCTATCCTGTGGAACCAAAATGCACACATGACATGTGACATGACATGAGCCATACACAAGTATTACAAGGCACAATGAGGCAGGGGGGGGGGGAACAAGGGAACACAGAGAACGGTACTACTAGGCCAGGTGTCATTGTGATTGTGCAAGTGCAGGGGTAGGGGGAAGGGAAAAGTGCAAGGGTGGGGGGGAGTCCAGTACAGGGGAAGTAGGCCAAAAAATTATACATAGGTCGCCTGGTGGCAACTGCTAAGGTAAGTGCAGACGAGTGCTGGGAAGGGAGGGCTGTAGGGATAGAGAGACAGTACTGCAGTGCAGGGGTTGCCAGGGAGGCAGCGAAAGTGGACAGTGGCTGGGCCAGGGACCGAGGTTGGTGAGAGTGGCCCAGTTGCAGCTCCTGTGCAGTTCCAGTGAACAATTCTGCAAGGGAGAGGCAGAGAGTAAGCAGAAGCAAAGAGGAAGGTCTTGAGGTGCTTCCAGAACTGGAGATGGTTCCCCTCAAGTTCAAGTCAGGAAGTCTGTTCGAGGGGGAGGGCCCTGCTGCGGAGAGAAACCTACCCCCAGCTAGTTGCTCTGAGAAGCGGATGACCTGGACATGCAAGGTGTGCATCACACACACCTGCAAAACAGGCCATGGCCATCACTGTCATGTCAGTCAAACCCTCCCAAACATCAACATGACATGGCAAGCAATACCCATACACCGACCCAGTAACGATAAGGTACACATTTCCATGTCCTAAATGTACAGTGGCATCGGACAATGATGCCTGACCCGGAATCCGATGAAATGACAGACCAACAAAATGTCCCACCAAAAATAAGTCGATTCCTAATGCATTACAACAGTCGTAGACGTAACATCACAATGAATGCCTGGCTATATGCACATGATGCATTGCAAAATGAACACTGCAGCTCATGTGTGCAATGTCCTACTCCTGCATCACACTGCTCAGCGCACAGCACAGTGAACAGCCATTGCATGTGATGCACACCCTGAGCATCACATCTAAGTGACAGACTACATCAAAAATCAAATTAGGCATGTACTCGAACCATAATCGGTCACAGAACATGTGCTGGCGGGACACAGTGGGCACCAGAAGGCAAACAGTGTACACGTGGATATGCAAGGGTGGGAGGACATGGAGTGCATCCGAGTGCAAGTGTGTGGTTCTGCAAGGACATGCACTCCACATATGCATGTGCACTCAAGTGACCATCAGTGTTCCCTACACATCACATGTGAACATCCACCATGTGTACACCCCAGCATGTCAAACCACTACTATCCCCTCGCACCTGAAAGGAAAACACAACACATGAACAGGCATTGATCAGCAGAACACAACATGTACATAGGACAACAACATTACAATGTCAGAGTTCCCATCACACTGCAGGGCAACGCAACTATCAACAACAACCCCCCCCCCTCGCAAATGACCATGACCCACTGAACAACTGCACCTGGGTCATGGAGCCTCCAACCCTCATTCCCACCTGGCCACAGGATCACCTTTACCCTTCGTGTCCATCTCCCACCTTGTGTGTAAAGAGATGCCTGAACCCTCAGAATCCACACTCATTTCCAAAATCACAAAATCCAAGGCATGAAAAGGAACCCAAACACCCTCCAGTAGATGACTTGACATAGCAGTACGTCTCAAAGGCCAAGTACTACCACTATGATGCAACAACCAAGGTAGCACAGCAAAACAATGTCACGACAGGATGTGAGACATGTGTGGTACATGACATAGGATGATGCACCATGAATGGATGTGTACTGTCACAGATCCCCTGTACAGGCGCTGGAGTCTCATGAAACAACCACCCACACCATGTCCCGGGTGCCTGCAAGGTCAAACTCACACAGGCCCCTGAGATCCTGGTGGGGAAAGAGGTTCAGGGATATGCAGTCGGGACAGGTGTAGACACACTGGATGACTGGAATGCGTGGCAGGTGAGGGGAGTAGGAATGACACATGAAACCAGGGAATGCACGAAAATGTACAACCTGCATGAACACATGCACAATCCAAAAAAACTTGGACATCATTGTCATGGCCTTCTGTAGTCCAGGCTCAGGAGTGGTACGAACCAACCACCCCCTCTAGGGTTTTGGCGCCTGCAAGTTCGGGGCTTACACAGGCATCCGCAACCCCAGTGGGCAAAGAGGGTCAGGGAACATTGCTTGGATAGGCATGGGAAGCAGGAACACCGGGTAGAGGGTACAGGTTTCGAAATTGCATAGGATCACGGGTGATTAGGGTAAAAAACATACCAAATAGGACCACACATACATCCATGCATCAGTACACTCCCCAGCAAGCCTATGCAGGGCAGTTTGTAAGAAAATACAACAAGACACTTAGCTCTGGTTTTGAGTGCTGGCCTCCTGCCTGCGCACTCTCAGGTCCGGTTACAGGAGCACTGCAATGCTGCAAAGAGAGACACAGTCAGCAACCTGTACGTGCCAATTACACAAAAACACAACACAAAACATGCCCCATAACAACATACAACTCTACAAACAGACAATCTGTGCTCCATGCTTCGTACCCATATATAACATCACCCCTGTGACGGGTCATTCACAGTTAATGCAGTAAGTCAGCCGCTGGTGGGTGCGTGGCAAATGGAACACCAATGTGTCACAATTCACACAACATGCAATGTTCCCTGGGTAAGCAGACAGACCCATATGGCAAGCCATGACTACAGAGCAAGTTGCGTACCACCATGACCAAAACAAAGTTGCCAGTGCATTTATCATGAAGTACGTGGAATAGACATGCACTGCACCCGAGTATGTCCCTTGCTGTATGTCCCTGTGAGCTGCCCCTTTCCATGTCTTGGAAGGCTACATGGTTGATACAAGTGCCTCAATGAACCTTGGTGTACCGCAGGGTATGTGCCACTGCCCCCGCATGTGTCCCAGACAACCCTACTATCAACAGCCATCAGTCCACAAACACATCTGAGCTGCATTGTGTGCTTCAACACCAATATTTGTCTAAGCTCACCCTCAGTGCTGTGACTAAGCCTGCACGTGCAACTCGCCTGGTGCAAGCTTTGCTGTCTAGTGGCCCCCCTGTGATGCTCACCTTGCCTGGAGTTCCTTGGAACATGTCAGCAGTTCTAGGATGTGGGTCTGCAATCACTGTGGCTATGCATGTGCACACATGTGCATGTGGGCACCAACAAACGGGTCAGGAATTACGTTGTCCAATGGGCCATGTCTGCTGGCAAAGGTGCTCTGGTGCCTCATCCCCCTGCAGAAAGTGCATGAAACACATGATTAATGCATCAAAGTGATCTGTGTGTGTCTCATCATGCATCTCATTACTTGACCATGTCAGAGAGTCACATCACAAATCACACCATCAGTCCGTCTTTCACCTCCAAAATGTGGAACACTATCTACAGCATGATTTGCAACAAGCACGTGTACAGGAAAGATATGAAACATAATACACAATGCATAGCAATCAATGTCCACATTAATCATGACACGCCCCATCTAGCAAAAGCTGAACAGTGGACAATTACACCTAAATCATCCCCACTAGGGGTGTCAACACAAGTCAAAAAGCACCAGACATGCCACAGATATGACAGTCCAAAGCCCTTGTGTAAAATGCTGTTACACCGAACCATCCTTGCGAGCCCATGGATAAGGGAGGCAGGAGTGGCATATGTGAGTCAAGGAACCCAAGCAGCAAACACATACACAAGACAACCATGAAGGGCCCAGCTGGAACAGACAGTGGATGCCTTCAAAAACCACAAGGCACCGCACTGTCACATGTAAGCACAATAGACAACAAATTTTAAACTAACTAAACTATTAACTAATTACACTAACTATGGAAAACCTACATTACCTATTTAAACTAACTATCAAACAGAAACTTAACTAACTAAACTAAAAGAAAAATCAAAAATGGCCACATACGACCCGGGGGGGAGGGGAGGCACCCAGGAGGGGGGAGGTACAGGGTGCTGCTCAACATCCACATGCGATGATGCTGAGCCAAAAAAAAATACCTCCATGGGCTCAACGCCTGCACAGCACGACCTATGTGGGAGATAGATGGTCGTCCGAGTCTGGCTCATCCTGATAAGGAGGACGTGGCACAGTAGCCTGGCCACGCCTAGCCGCAGCTTGCCCCTCGTCGGCAGCAAGTCTGCCGGACAGGTGAGCCTGGTTCTGTGTGGCGATGTTACATAGGTCTGCATGCAGGACCTCACGTGATACACGTGCTTCCTCTTGCAAGGTAGCACGTGTAACACTGAGTTCCTCCTGCAAGGCCTGGCTGGACAACCGCTGCACCTCCCGGCAAGCCTGTAGCTCAGCCGAGATGGTGCGCTCAAGCTGTGCAAACCTCTCCTCTGCCTGCTGCCTCTGGGACATCATAAGGACACCCACAGTGGATCTGAGGGAGGCATACTCCTCCCTCAGGGCATCCATGTGCGCCTCTGCGTGAGCAGCAATTGCTTGACGCAGAGACGACATTTCAGCCTGGCGTGCCCTGTCTGAGGCCGCCATGCCCAGCCTGAGTGAGCGGGCCGTGGACCGTGCCGCCTGCTGCTGGAGAAGCACCTGCCTAGCAGGGGGGAGCACAGATCGGGCCACACGCTCCATGCTGTCAGCGATGTTCTCCATTGCTGCCCCCTGCCGTTCTGAATTGGCAGTCATGTCTTGCTCCCACTCAGTATACAGCGGTTGCGCGCGGCGACCGCGTTGCCGGGCTTGACCCCTGCGGGACCCAAGGACCGGGGGTCCTCGCTGTGTTGGCACCGCCTGCGGCTGCACGACTACATGCCCCCGTCTACGTAATGTCCCAGGCACATCAGTGACTGGTGTGGAGGGTGACCCTGCGTCCCGATCCACCACGGGCGGAGGAACCAAGACTGTCTGATCCCTCAGTGCAGGGGTCGCAGACAGAGGAGTGTCCACATCAGAATCACTCACCCCTGACACATGGACTTGTGGTCATCCAACTCAACATGGACGTCAGAGTCATCATCAAGGCTGGACTCATAGGCAGCCAGAGACAGGATGGACTGCAGCACTTGGGGGTTTTCGTGGCCTACCACCCCACGACCCCCACTAGTGCCGGGTTGATGTGGTCTTACCAACCCTGTATCTGGCATGACAACACCATCCTCTGCATCCATTGCGTCATCACCTGAAAAATAGAGAGGAAAAGGTCAGTACACATGTCAGAAGCACACAACACACACACACGCACCGACAGCAAAGGCATCTGGCAGACATGTGACACACAACATATGACCTTGCATGCATGCTGGGTCTACTTAGAATAGCTTCTGTGATCAGACCTGTTGGAAGGTGGCAGTTTGCATGGAAGTGGGTCTAAGCAGTGCAGAAAATGTGTACGCCACTCACTACCTACATGTACAAGCACTCCATGGTGTGTGCCAGGAAATGTGAAGGCAGTGCAATTTCAAAATCAGACATCACGTGCATTGTGTATTCAATGTGTACCATGTCTAGAAGGCAAGCACCCCTCCACCCCAGTACCAAAGCAGGGATGCCTAGCATGGTATCAAAAGGCTGACCATACACCTGTGTATTGACAAGCAGTGTTGACTGGCATCAACAGCTTAATGTGATTTCAATTACAACACTGCAAATGATGCTGGGACAGTGGGCAGGACACATGATGGAAGATCCGGAGGCCGGCCACGTGTGAAGTAGACACGACAAGAGTTGGACAGAGTCATTGGCCATTGAACAGGCTGAGGCCTGTGAGCCACACAGATTGTCAGAGCCTAAACATGTGTGCAACGCAGGACTGAGCCACAGTTGACATGGGGAGGCCGATGATATGGCAGGCAATGTATGTAACCAAGGACTCATATTACAGTTATCATCCAGTCAAGGACACATAGGGGCATGTGTGCAATGCACATGGAGCATGAAGGGGCACTCATGTCCCTGCGGGACATCTGACCCATGCACAGTACAAGTGGGATGCCCTGCATCGAGTACTAAGGCTGTACCACACGGCATATGTCTGGCAGTTTCTAAGCTGGATGTTAGCATCTACACAGGACACATGAACATGAAACTACACATTGGCAAGAATGTAGCAGACCAGTGCAAAGGTGGAACTGGGGTGCAGAGTGGCGGAGGGGGGGCAAGGGAGCATGGCCACATGGAGTCCCGCATGCAGGCAGAGGAGACACGCATGACGGTGGCATTGCATTACTTACACATCAGAACCATGTACAGGTCACATGTAGCAGCAATCATGCACAACACATCCCACAAGTGAAACACACACGTCCTCAACAACTACGCATCAACACTCACTGGACTGGGCATCAAAGTCCAGCATCTCTCCCACACCTTCGACCAATTCTGGTGGTATGAACTCCGCAACGAGAGCCTCATGCGGAGTGAGTTCTTCCTCCTCTGGTGCAGGCCCACCGCCAGTCACCAGAGTCAAGTTGTAATTTGAGGCACGCTTGGCCTTAGTGCTGCGCTTGATGTCATTCCAGCGCTTTTTGCACTCCTGCGCCGTGCGCACCTCATGGCCGAATGAACTGACATGTTCCGCCACATGCTTCCAGTGGGTGTCACGTTGGGCAGCCGTAGTCTGACTATTGGCACCCACTAGCATGTCACGGCTGTGTCCCCGCACGTAGTCCATGAGGAAGTCCAGTTCCTGCTTACAGAAAGGCTTCTTCCTCGACGTGCAGGAGGTCGTGGCTGTGTGTGGGGTCCCAGCCTGTGCTGCAGATGCAACCTTCCTCCTCTTGGACTGTGGCGCAGACCCTGGCTGGCTAATGCCGCCCTGACCAGTATGGCCAGTGGGTTGGGTGGATTGAGCCGAGGGAGTGGCAGGTGGAGGGATGACCAAAGGCCTGACTTGTGTCAGTGGCAGCTGGGTGCCCACTAATGGACCCTGCGCAGCAACATCAGCTGTGGCAGGGTCATTGACCGCAACGGTCCTGGTTGGCAGGCTCACAACCGGGGTGCTGTTGGGTGCATCTGCCCCTGCACTTGCCAACACCCGGCTGTTCGGGGCAGTAGATGACATGACTGCCCCAGGGACACGTGTCTTGGTCTGAGCAGCCCGGCCTGCCCCAATGGTTTCCCCCCTGGCCTGTTGGAGATCTACCAAGGGCTCTTCAAGTGCCAACGCAGCCTGCGCTGGCAGACCCTGAGCCTGGGTGGCGGTGTCCACAACTGCACCTGCAGCTACCGCTACCCTTGGGCCCGTGGCAGTCGATGAAACGGACTGCCGGGTCATACGGGTGCCAGTGCCAGATGCAGGAGCTGCATCCCCCTGAACCACAGGGGGTGGTGGCATGACTGCACCAACACATGGCACAACATTGTGCTCAAGTGGCGCACCCCTGCCTCTTCCCCCTCTGTGGCTGCCCTGGACACCCTGGAGTCCCCCTACTCCCTGGTCACCACGGCCACGTCCCCGACCACGCCCGCCACGAGGAGGACGCCCAGCTGAGGCGCCCCTCACCTTTGGTAGCCTCCCTACCATGGCACAGATGTAATAGTGCTGGCACAGATGGAGTGGTGCCAATGGGAGGTGTACAGCACAATTGACCTGGGCAATTGGGGTGAAGGGGGTGGGAAGCAAGATGTTAACAGCCCCCCTGCACCTGCAAGGCTGTATGTGACCCCGGTGATGTGTTGACGGGTCACGCAACGCTCAGGCACCCCAAAACTGCAGTAAAACCGTGCACGCAACCCTGCAGCCTACGTGCGTGGATTAAACCTCCCGCAGTACGCGGTGGCACCCAGTAACACGTATAACGCGTACGCGTGGGACACGCAGGCTACGATGACATCGAAAATGGGTGCGATACACAGGGGCACCCGCAGTGGGAAAAGGAGCGTTTGCGACTCACCGTCTGACTAGCGCGATGCAGAAAAACACGCGTAGCCAATACCCCCGCCAAAAGAAGAGATACGTCCTTGAGAGCTGTGAAGTAGATGGCGCGCGAAACGACTGGAAGCAGCAACACACGTAGGTCTCCACGAAAGGCACGTACAGCGAACTGCTGGGCCCGCTCACCTTTAACCCGTGCTGAGGGAAACGCACGCGCGCGTCACGTCACATGCGGACGTGCACTTTTTCACGTTTGATTACGCGCATTACACGCGGACATGCAGTTTTTCACGCGCGCACGCTTATGCATGGACCCTTTCCTCCTATTACACGCGGACGTGCAGTTTTTCACGCGCGCTTACGCGCATTACACGCAGCGTGCAGATTTTCACGCGCGCACGCTTATGCATGGACCCTTTCCTCCTATTACACGCGGACGTGCAGTTTTTCACGCGCGCTTACGCGCATTACACGCAGCGTGCAGATTTTTCACGTGCCTATTCACTCCGTATGAAGCTGGCCACGCGAAAACACACGGAAGACCACGCTCCTGCCCAGAAGGCCAATTCACTGGCCCCCAGTGCCCCAAGCAGCCTCCCACATGCCATCTGCTGCTGCCTGCCTGCCTGCCTGCTGCCACCGTGCCCTGCCATTTGGTGCCTGCACATCAGCCATCTGCAGGGCTCCAGTTGCTGTGTCCACCCCTGCTGGTACAGAAGAGTCCTGACTCAAATGACATCGCTCCACAGCCCAGCCCCAGGACCCAGTTGGTCACCCACTCCTGCCCCTGGGGTTGCCATGTCGAGCACATCCACATCTGACACCAGTGGCAACCCCCGGCCAGAGGGGCAGAGGGGCACCAGCTTCACTGCCACCGAAGTTGGTGTCCTGGTGGAGCATGTCCTGGGGCAGTATGATGCCCTCTTCGGATCGTCCCGCGCCAACAGGGAAGGACGGGAGAGGACGCGGAGGGGGTGGCAACCCGCACCATCCAGAAGGTCAAGAAGCGCTGGGAGGACTTGAGGTCCAGGACCCTCATGAAGGCCCGGCGCCTTGTGGAGGGGGGCCGGGGCCGCATGAGTTCCATCCAGTTGAGGGTCCTGGAACGCGCACACCCAGCGCTCCACAGCCAGGTCCTTGAGAGGGAGACCCGTCTGGAGTTGAGCGGTAAGTGGCCAAGCATTGCTGTGTGAGACAGGGCATGTTGCAGTGTGCTGGTTGTCTGATACTTGCCTGCATGTGTGACATAGGCCATGTACGCATGTATGTGTGCAGGGACATCATGGTAATGCATGTGCGACCTGTAATGTGTGAACCGCATGGTTGTTGCATGTGTTTGAATGTGACATGGGGAGCCCTGTGCAGATTGCACACATGACAGCATGGAAGTCTCTGTTCCTGGACATGGGTGGGGGCCTGGTGGAGGGTGCCCCTGGTGGCGGGGGGGTGGGGGTGCTGGGAGACATGGGTGGGGGCCTGGTGGAGGCTGCCCCTGGTGGCTGGGGGGTGGGGGTGCTGGGAGACATGGGTGGGGGCCTGGTGGAGGCTGCCCCTGGTGGCTGGTGGGTGGGGGTGCTGGGAGACATGGGTGGGGGCCTGGTGGAGGGTGCCCCTGGTGGCGGGGGGGTGGGGGTGCTGGGAGACATGGGTGGGGGCCTGGTGGAGGCTGCCCCTGGTGGCTGGGGGGTGGGGGTGCTGGGTGACATGGGTGGGGGCCTGGTGGAGGCTGCCCCTGGTGGCTGGGGGGGTGGGGGTGCTGGGAGACATGGGTGGGGGCCTGGTGGAGGCTGCCCCTGGTAACTGGGGGGGTGGGGGTGCTGGGAGACATGAGTCGGACATGGGTGGGGGCCTGGTGGAGGCTGCCCCTGGTGGCTGGGGGGTGGGGGTGCTGGGAGACATGGGTGGGGGCCTGGTGGAGGCTGCCCCTGGTGGCTGGGGGTGTGGGGGTGCTGGGAGACATGAGTCGGACATGGGTGGGGGCCTGGTGGAGGCTGCCCCTGGTGGCTGGGGGGTGGGGGTGCTGGGAGACATGGGTGGGGGCCTGGTGGAGGCTGCCCCTGGTGGCTGGGGGGTGGGGGTGCTGGGTGACATGGGTGGGGGCCTGGTGGAGGCTGCCCCTGGTGGCTGAGGGGGTGGGGGTGCTGGGAGACATGGGTGGGGGCCTGGTGGAGGCTGCCCCTGGTGGCTGGGGGGTGGGGGTGCTGGGAGACATGAGTCGGACATGGGTGGGGGCCTGGTGGAGGCTGCCCCTGGTGGCTGGGGGGTGGGGGTGCTGGGAGACATGGGTGGGGGCCTGGTGGAGGCTGCCCCTGGTGGCTGGTGGGTGGGGGTGCTGGGAGACATGGGTGGGGGCCTGGTGGAGGGTGCCCCTGGTGGCGGGGAGGTGGGGGTGCTGGGAGACATGGGTGGGGGCCTGGTGGAGGGTGCCCCTGGTGGCTGGGGGGTGGGGGTGCTGGGTGACATGGGTGGGGGCCTGGTGGAGGCTGCCCCTGGTGGCTGGGGGGGTGGGGGTGCTGGGAGACATGGGTGGGGGCCTGGTGGAGGCTGCCCCTGGTGGCTGGGGGGGTGGGGGTGCTGGGAGACATGAGTCGGACATGGGTGGGGGCCTGGTGGAGGCTGCCCCTGGTGGCTGGGGGGTGGGGATGCTGGGAGACATGGGTGGGGGCCTGGTGGAGGCTGCCCCTGGTGGCTGGGGGGGTGGGGGTGCTGGGAGACATGAGTCGGACATGGGTGGGGGCCTGGTGGAGGCTGCCCCTGGTGGCTGGGGGGTGGGGGTGCTGGGAGACATGGGTGGGGGCCTGGTGGAGGCTGCCCCTGGTGGCTGGGGGGTGGGGGTGCTGGGTGACATGGGTGGGGGCCTGGTGGAGGCTGCCCCTGGTGGCTGGGGGGGTGGGGTGCTGGGAGACATGAGTCGGACATGGGTGGGGGCCTGGTGGAGGCTGCCCCTGGTGGCTGGGGGGTGGGGGTGCTGGGAGACATGGGTGGGGGCCTGGTGGAGGCTGCCCCTGGTGGCTGGGGGGGTGGGGGTGCTGGGAGACATGAGTCGGACATGGGTGGGGGCCTGGTGGAGGCTGCCCCTGGTGGCTGGGGGGTGGGGGTGCTGGGAGACATGGGTGGGGGCCTGGTGGAGGCTGCCCCTGGTGGCTGGGGGGTGGGGGTGCTGGGAGACATGAGTCGGACATGGGTGGGGCCTGGTGGAGGCTGCCCCTGCACTGCTGGGGGGTGGGGGTGCTGGGAGACATGGGTGGGGGCCTGGTGGAGGCTGCCCCTGGTGGCTGGGGGGGTGGGGGTGCTGGGAGACATGAGTCGGACATGGGTGGGGGCCTGGTGGAGGCTGCCCCTGGTGGCTGGGGGGTGGGGGTGCTGGGAGACATGGGTGGGGGCCTGGTGGAGGCTGCCCCTGGTGGCTGGGGGGGTGGGGGTGCTGGGAGACATGAGTCGGACATGGGTGGGGGCCTGGTGGAGGCTGCCCCTGGTGGCTGGGGGGTGGGGGTGCTGGGAGACATGGGTGGGGGCCTGGTGGAGGCTGCCCCTGGTGGCTGGGGGGGTGGGGGTGCTGGGAGACATGAGTCGGACATGGGTGGGGGCCTGGTGGAGGCTGCCCCTGGTGGCTGGGGGGTGGGGGTGCTGGGAGACATGGGTGGGGGCCTGGTGGAGGCTGCCCCTGGTGGCTGGGGGGTGGGGGTGCTGGGAGACATGAGTCGGACATGGGTGGGGGCCTGGTGGAGGCTGCCCCTGGTGGCTGGGGGGTGGGGGTGCTGGGAGACATGGGTGGGGGCCTGGTGGAGGCTGCCCCTGGTGGCTGGGGGGTGGGGGTGCTGGGAGACATGGGTGGGGGCCTGGTGGAGGGTGCCCCTGGTGGCTGGGGGGTGGGGGTGCTGGGAGACATGGGTGGGGGCCTGGTGGAGGGTGCCCCTGGTGGCTGGGGGGGTGGGGGTGCTGGGAGACATGGGTGGGGGCCTGGTGGAGGGTGCCCCTGGTGGCTGTGGGGTGGGGGTGCTGGGAGACATGGGTGGGGGCCTGGTGGAGGGTGCCCCTGGTGGCTGGGGGGGTGGGGGTGCTGGGAGACATGGGTGGGGGCCTGGTGGAGGCTGCCCCTGGTGGCTGGGGGGTGGGGGTGCTGGGATACATGGGTGGGGGCCTGGTGGAGGCTGCCCCTGGTGGCTGGGGGGTGGGGGTGCTGGGAGACATGGGTGGGGGCCTGGTGGAGGGTGCCCCTGGTGGCTGGGGGGGTGGGGGTGCTGGGAGACATGAGTCGGACATGGGTGGGGGCCTGGTGGAGGCTGCCCCTGGTGGCTGGGGGGTGGGGGTGCTGGGAGACATGGGTGGGGGCCTGGTGGAGGCTGCCCCTGGTGGCTGGGGGGTGGGGGTGCTGGGAGACATGAGTCGGACATGGGTGGGGGCCTGGTGGAGGCTGCCCCTGGTGGCTGGGGGGTGGGGGTGCTGGGAGACATGGGTGGGGGCCTGGTGGAGGGTGCCCCTGGTGGCTGGGGGGGTGGGGGTGCTGGGAGACATGGGTGGGGGCCTGGTGGAGGGTGCCCCTGGTGGCTGGGGGGTGGGGGTGCTGGGAGACATGGCTGGGGGCCTGGTGGAGGCTGCCCCTGGTGGCTGGGGGGGTGGGGGTGCTGGGAGACATGGGTGGGGGCCTGGTGGAGGCTGCCCCTGGTGGCTGGGGGGTGGGGGTGGTGGGAGACATGGGTGGGGGCCTGGTGGAGGCTGCCCCTGGTGGCTGGGGGGTGGGGGTGGTGGGAGACATGGGTGGGGGCCTGGTGGAGGGTGCCCCTGGTGGCTGGGGGGTGGGGGTGCTGGGAGACATGGGTGGGGGCCTGCTGGCAGGTGCCCCACAGTGCTGGGGGGTGGGGGTGCAAGGGGACATGTGGCTTGGCTGGGGGGCATGGCCATGGTGGATGGGCTGCCTGTGGGACATGACATGGGGTGCAGGGTAGTCCCCTGTGGTGTGGGATGCCTGCAGAGGTCGTGGAGGGGGTAGAGGGGAGACCTGGGAGGACCCACACTGCCAATTCACGTCTTGAACTTCCCGCACACCCACCACCCGCGCACCCCTGAAATCCACGTACCCAGGCCAATCGCGTGTAGACTTTCTCGCGCACCCCTGAAATCCACGTACCCAGGCCAATCGCGTGTAGACTTTCTCGCGCACCCCTGTAATCCACGTACCCAGGCCAATCGCGTGTAGACTTTCTCGCGCACCCCTGAAATCCACGTACCCAGGCCAATCGCCTGTAGTCTTTCTCGCGCACCCCTGAAATCCACGTACCCAGGCCAATCGTGTGTAGACTTTCTCGCGCACCCCTGAAATCCACGTACCCAGGCCAATCGCGTGTAGACTTTCTCGCGCACCCCTGAAATCCACGCACCCAGGCCAATCGCGTGTAGTCTTTCTCGCGCACCCCTGAAATCCACGTACCCAGGCCAATCGCGTGTAGTCTTTCTCGCGCACCCCTGAAATCCACGTACCCAGGCCAATCGTGTGTAGACTTTCTCGCGCACCCCTGAAATCCACGTACCCAGGCCAATCGCGTGTAGACTTTCTCGCGCAACCCTGAAATCCACGTACCCATGGCCAATCGCGTGTAGTCTTTCTCGCGCACCCCTGAAATCCACGTACCCAGGCCAATCGTGTGTAGACTTTCTCGCGCACCCCTGAAATCCACGTACCCAGGCCAATCGCGTGTAGTCTTTCTCGCGCACCCCTGAAATCCACGTACCCAGGCCAATCGCGTGTAGACTTTCTCGCGCACCCCTGAAATCCACGTACCCAGGCCAATCGCGTGTAGACTTTCTCGCGCACCCCTGTAATCCACGTACCCAGGCCAATCGCGTGTAGTCTTTCTCGCGCACCCCTGAAATCCACGTACCCAGGCCAATCTGTGTAGACTTTCTCGCGCACCCCTGAAATCCACGTACCCAGGCCAATCGCGTGTAGTCTTTCTCGCGCACCCCTGTAATCCACGTACCCAGGCCAATCGCGTGTAGACTTTCTCGCGCACCCCTGAAATCCACGTACCCAGGCCAATCGCGTGTAGACTTTCTCGCGCACCCCTGAAATACACGTACCCAGCCCAGCCGCGTATGGAAACACCCGCACACCCCTGGAATACACGCTCCCAGCTCTGCGTTTGCTGCTGCCCTTTGCGCTGGGTTGGGGATTTTGATGGCTTTTCCCTGCGCGAGAGGCGTTCTTGGAGGCGTAACTGGCGCTGCTGCAGGGTCGCTGCGCAACTGTGCGCCACGGCTGGTTTTGGTGGCTGGGATCCATGAATACGCTGTGCGCGGAAATGGATTTTAGCGCACGCGGCTGGCGCAGGGATTCGCACGCGCACACTGTGCGCCAGCCGCGTGCGCCACTTGTGCGCTGAATTCTATGAATCGGCCCCAGGATCTCTTTAGCATTTCTAATAACTCTTCAAATAGAGTGTTCCAATGCTGCAGATGTTTTAAGACTCTGGCTGTTGCTAGCAGCATCTTTAATGGGTGGAGGTTGATTATGCAAAACCCCAGCTCACAGCTACACTGAATATACAAGACCACATGTAAGAGAAAAAAGGCTGCCGCCCGGTATGGCCCAGACCATCTTGTGTAGTTTCCAATACACATCATCCCAGAATACTTGCACCAGATGATTTATCATAATTGATGTTCTCAAGATTTCTGATGGAACATTAGAAGGGCCACATCTTAGTGTTTTCTTGCACAATGTTATACATACTCAAATGTCCAACTGGTGACAAAAATATAAAATAACAAAAAAAGACAACTATAAAAAGACTATGCCACAAAAAACGAAGATGCCTATCTGAACCTCTGTAGCATTTCTAATAAATCTTCAAATAGAGTGTTCCAATGCTGCAGCTATTTGTAACAAAACATTACAAGGGCCATGTATTACTGTTTTCTTGCATGATATGCACTGAACATCATCTGCCCCCCTTTTAAAGCATGGCCTATAATATGTGCACATTAATCTACTGTAAAAAAGAATCACTACTGCTGCTGTTCTCCAACCAACTAAAGACACTATTACTACTCCAGTATAATGAGCCAGAGTCATAATAGCAATAAGCCCAAAGCCCACGGGGCCTTCCTGCATCAGATAATGCCAACAGTCTATATTAACACCCTCACATTTGTCGGACCTGTAACTATGAGCATGCTAAATATTCACCTTAACTCCATGGAAGAACCAATGTGCCCAGTAAACTGGCATTCAGAGCTGTTACTATTTCTGTATCAAGTAGCAGTAGTGTAACCATACAATTAAAAGAAAATCAGTGGGTTTCCTATTTTTAACTGTTGCACATGGAAACTTGTAATAAACCATCCCAAAATGCTACAACCTCTAATTTGTGATTGCTAAAGTTTGATTGCTAAGCTCATACTGCACCTGCATTTATTAGGGAAATTTGCACCAGAAAATCTATTCCATTTCTATTTTACATAATAATAATAATTTATTAATGTGATACAGTTTTATACATAAGTAGAAAACTTTACACATATCAACAAAAAAAAGGAAAATACTAAGTCATAAACTGAGCTGAACATTTCCTAATACATATTCATAGGTTTTGCAACAGTATAAAAGTATAAAACTCCTTTTCAGCTCTAAATACTCTGTACCAGAAAACAAGTAGAGTGAGATAAATAAGAAAAAAAGGAAGAATAGAATTCAGAACCCCGAACACATATAGGATAAGATAATAAAAAGAGTAGCAATGAATATAACAAATAACAAATAATATCAGGAATAAAAATCATACAAACTTCTTACTTAATATGTACATTTCTATTTTACATAATAGCAGTTTGCACAACTAATATAATTCCTATTTTCTTTATAAATATATATTTAAAAATAAAACCAATCACGCATATTTTTCATGAAAATAAACTCTAAGTTTCACAAAACAATAAACAAAGAAGACAATGCATTGTCTCTTATAGCTAACCATACATTTACACCAAATATTTTTTAAAGCACACACACTTTCAAATCACCCCACAACAGCAAAAAAAAATATTTTTAAAACAAACACATTTTTATATCATCCCGAAAAAGCACTTTAAAACACACCATGAGTGATTAGCAAAGCATTGTAGATAAAACAACATATCTACTGCTCTGTGATCATTTTTTTTATTTTGAGTGCAGGAAGTACGCTTAATGATGCTATATCATGCACCTCACTGAAATTCATTTCCTTTCATAATAAACAACTTCCAGTATTTATTCCCACCCATTTTCTACATATGCAACAGGACTACTTCATTGTTAACAAATACAATAATAACATAAACAAATCAAGAGCCCCATTATCAACATATGATCAAATAAAACATTCAACAAAACAATGACAAACAACTGATTAATGCCAATCATATTTTATCACAGGTAACGTGAACTGCACAGTGTGAGTTCTACAGTAAAAATGAGAAAAGTAGACAAAGTGGGCAGTTTCATACTTTCCAAAATCAAAACCATATAAAGAGGACTATATTCTAAGAAAACTAATAAAATGGCTGACACATATTCACTGCAACCTATCACAAAGAAGTACACATTTACAACATTAACACCAGCCAATTACAAACACTGAAACGCAAACAAAAGCCTGCCTGCAACACTAGTAGCCGCAGATATTCAACATGGCTACAAAGCTTACTTGTAGCCACGTACAATTTCTACAAACTAAAAACCAAACTAAGCCAAGCTTCAAAACTTCAAAAAAGACAATACAACACCTAAGCACACACAGATAAAATTCTGGGCTATATCATCCACATAACAATATGATTACTGAAGAGAAAATGTATGTTTATATACGCAGCTATAAATATAACCCCGCCTACGAACACAACCAATAAAAATACGAAAAGCGTTGACACGCCTACGCATGTGCTTTTTTATAGACACAGTTATAGAAAAACAAGTGCTTGAGCGTTTGCTGATAGCCACAGCGATTTGCAAAAACTCTGACTTAAATCTTTTTTATTTCCACTTCCCCAAACTCTAAAACTATAAAATAAGTGTCCCTAACACACATACCAGATCCCATCTGCTCCCCATGGGCCTCCTCCATTCCCCTGGTCTCTCCCAACCCCCCAAAACACTCAATGCATATATGATGCTGCACCACCCAAAATGTCAGTTACCCGCGGCTACCACATGTCCACATACACACAACGTGCCATTTGCCACAATATAGCCGCCGCTGCACAGGTTACCACATCTACCTGCGGGTAGCAACGCCACACATTGAGAGCCTGCTGGATAGCCACAGATAATTACAACAGTACCATCAACATATTACAAACTCAAAAACACACACATCATACATACCCTGCTCATACAAACTACTAGAAATTCAAACTAGGAATAATTTTCCTGGAAACAGAGAAAGACTGCAGACATCATGGCTGGTTTGAAAACTGTGTAGCTGATCGAAGACAGTTGGCTATTTTGGTTGCTGTCTTTTGTAATAAATGTATACATAATAGATCATTTTAGAAGGGGCTATTTTGGGTACAAACAGTGTACTTTTTTGCACATTGAGGCCTATAGCCGTGGGTATGGTCCAACATCCCAGGAGCTATGACCCTCCTCAGTTCTTTCTGTGTTAACCACACATTCAATATTCAACAGCACATTGGGCTACACCGTAGCTTTGGTTATTCATCTATGTTTAAAAAAAGATAATATCCTTCTATCTGAAAAAAAGAAAACATAATCAGTTAGAAAACACACACACACTTAAAGAAACACAATTTAATACACACTTTTTTTATGACCCCCATATCTTGTATGCAGTGCATCACATGCACTAAACAAGATACAACATTTGTGCATACAACGTGGTTGTTCTCTTTCACATACTAATTATTGGGCCATGGTGAAATAAAATCCAACTTGGATTAAAAAAAACATTAAAAGGTAGGTGTGAGCAGTGTTTGTGCATAATCAAACTCCACACATTAAAGGTGCTGCCACCAACAACCAGAGACTTGAAACACCTGCAGAACTCCATTTTAAGAATCATCGATCGAAAATACTGGACAAGTTAAAAAAGAAGGCTTTTCATAAAATACAGATGTGCTGCTCCCATCTCCAGCAGTACCACTATGTTTTGAATATAGGTTGATCTTTTACAGAAGTTAACTGTCCAACATCTGGTGCAAATCCACTGGGATGATGGGAACGATACAGCTAAAACACAATAAACAAATAAAAATTTACTAAAATGAACTTACAAAACACCATCAATTGTACTACCTCACAGAAAACACAAAACAGCTAAGAATACTGCGCAGCTGAAACTGCATTAAAATAACTGTGCAACATCAAGGGCAAATCCACTGGGATGATGGGGGCGATACAGCTAAAACACAATGCAAAAATAGAAAATGACTAAAATGAACTAACAAAACACCATCAATGTATTATCTCAAAGAAAACTCAAAACAGCTAATAGTACTGCATAGCTGAAATTGCATTAAAATTGCAACAAATACAATCAAATAAACCGTCAACCTCACTAACATGAATATAAAAACTAAATGCCAACATGTAAATGCCATTGATTGACAAATCTAATTGTTTTGATTCATGTTAGTGAAAGTTAAAAAAATACATAAAAATATAATTGCACACAATTAGAGTAGATGAAAAAAATGATAATAAACCCCATCTGAAAGCAGTCATTAATATAACTAATACACACAACAGTGCAAATAAAACTTAAAACATGCAAATGTTTATTAACACTTACTTTCACATCAGCCGCTCTCCTGTCATGTGCACAGGGAGAGTTCTGGAATCAAAGTGACACAGCTGCAGAAAGTGGTGGCTTTTATACTTTCCAAAATGAATACCAAAAAAGAGGACTATATACCAATATAACTATTAAAATGAATGACACATTTAAACAACAACCAATCACAAAGAACTACACACATTGAACAGTAACAACAACCAATAACAAAAAAGAACTCAAAGAAATCTATTTTTTCCCCACACAGCCTCTTTCATGGCCACGACTATTCACAGCTGCAGACCATGTTTTGTATCCGCGGCTACACGTACATTTTTCTGCAAGCATAACAGCAAACTAAATTGGCCTTCTATCCTTCAAATAAAATAAGTGAACAACTAAGTACATACAATAACACATCCAAATAAAATTCTGTACTGTACCATCCACATAAAAATATGATTATTGCATAGAAAATGAATGTTTATAGACGCAGCTTAAAATATACCTGCGGTCCCAGCCACAACTAATAAAATGCTAAATAGTATTGATGTTCCTACAAATGTGCTTTTTTAAAAGATGCGACTACAAATACACAACATCCCATTTGCCATGATATAGCTGCGGCTGCAAAATGGTGTAACATTTACCCACGGGTTACAGCGCTGTGCACAGAGTGGCTGCTGCATAGCCACGGATAAGCACAACAGTACCATCAACCAATCAAAAACATCAAAACACACACATCAAACACACCCTGCTCATACAAACTATTAGAAAATTCAAACTAGGAATTATTTTCCTGCAAACAGAGAAAGACTGCCGATATAATGGCTAGTTTGAAAACTGTGTGGCTAATTACAGACCATTGGCTGTTTTGGTTGCTGGCTTTTTGTGAGAAACTAGGTTTGAGAGATTTTACAATTCAATGGTTTGGATTGCGGGGAATGTGTTGGTTCCAAGTTTTTCCAAAATTGTTAAATCTGAGAAGTACAGGGCAGCCAAACGTCATACTAATTCAATGGCAATGATTTGGGGAATGTACAGTGTGTGTCCTTTACTTTAATGATGAAACAAGACTTGGAAAAACGAATGGAACTATTTCTTCACACCAACTTTATCTTTTCCAATCTGACTCATAGGCACAAATGGAGATGGGCCACCAGAATTAATGGTAAAATTGAGAAATCCCTGAGAAATGTTAATAAAACGTCATGACCGTGGACATGTGAGGTGCTCCCTGATTGGCTGGGGTGAAGCATGAAGTGCGTCAGATTTTTGGAGATGCCCGCCATCTTGGATTTGCGTCCTGTGTCCGCGGACATCGGACATCACGCTAAAACATATAAAAAAAACACAACATTGCACTCATCAAACTTATGTAATAATCTTTCGGGAGGTGAGGGGTGATGAGGATGGGATGGAATATGGCTACAAGAAGCAAAAAACGTGTTAAGTAAAAAACATCCGAACATGAAGAAAGCATGTAGCAGTGTAGACCACGCTCACGCATAGAAGGGTTCACATGTTATAGCGCACGTGCACAACTACATCACCCGCTCTTGACATATATCGCGCCAGTCAAAACGCACAGACAGTTTCTTTTTCAAACTTGCACGCGCGCCTCATCCGAACACGGACACGCGTTGAAGAAAACACGCAGAAATTATGACCGCGCACAACAGTTAGTGGAAAACACGTATCTGTGAAGACCGTGCACACGCGCTGTGGAAAACACATAGCTGTGAAGACCGCACACACGCGCTGTAGATAATACGTAGCTGCAAAGACCACGCACACACGTTGTAGAAAACATGTAGCTGCAAAGACCGCACCCACGCGATGTAGATAACACGTAGCTGTGAAGATCGCACACACGCACTGAGATAACAAGTAGCTGAGAAGACCGCGCACAAGCATTGAAGGAAGCACGCAGCAGTGTATCTTTTTCAAACTCACACGCGCACTCTTAACAGATGAATCTGAGCTCACACACGCCTTATCTGAACACGCACACGTATTGAAGAAAAACACACAGAAATGAGATGAATCCAAACTCACACGTGCCTCATCTGAACACGCACACATGCTGTAGAAAACACACAGCTACGAAGACCACTCACACGCTCTGTAGATAACACGTAGCTGTGAAGAGTATGCACATGTGCTGCAGAAAACACATAGCTGCGAATACCACGCACGCGCGTTGTAGAAAACACGTTGCTACGAAGACCATGCACACATGTTGTAGAAAACACGTAGCTGCGAAGACCGCACACACGCGCTGTAGATAACACGTAACTGCGAAGACCATGCACACGCACTGTAAATAACATGTAGCCGAGGAGACCGCGCACACACGTTGAATGAAGCACGTATCGGTGTATTTCTTTCAAACTCTTACACGTGCTCTTAACAGATGAATTAAAGCTCACACGCGCCTCATCCGAGCATGCACACACGTTGAAGAAAAACACACAGAAATGCTGACTGCGCACAGGCATTAACGGAAAACACCTAGCAGTGAAAACTACGCACACGCGCTGTGGAAAACATGTAGCTGGAAAGACTGCACACATGCGCTGTAGAAAACACGTAGCTGTGAAGACCGCGTGCACACGGTGTGGAAAACACATAGCTGTGAAGACCGTGTACACATGCTGTAGATAACACGTAGCTGCGAAGACCACGCACACGCGCTGTAGATAACACGTAGGTGAGAAGATCACACACACGCGTTGAATGAAGCACGTATCGGTGTATCTTTTTCAAACTCGTACGCGTGCTCTTAACAGATGAATTCAAGCTCACACGCACCTCATCCGAACACGCACACGCGCTGAAGAAAAACACGCAGAAATGATGACCGCGCACAGGCATTAACAGAAAACACATAGCAGTGAAAACTGTGCACACGCGCTGTGGATAACACGTAGCTTCAAAGACCACGCACATGCGCTGTAGAAAACACGTAGCTATGAAGACCACGTGCACGTGCTGTAGATAACACACAGCTGTGAAGATCACGCACACACGTTGTGGAAAAAACGTAGCTGCGAAGACCGTGCACACGTGTTGAAGGAAGCACGTAGCAGTGTAGACCACGCTCACACGTAGAAGAGTTCACATTGCAAAGCGCACGCGCATATGAGAAGTCTGTGCACACGGGTTGGAAGAAACACATATCAGTGAAGACCGCAGCAGAGTTAGTGACATGAGCAAACGAAAACCGCGCACGCGCACAACTACTTCACCCACTCAAAGTTTGGTGGGATTCTGTCAAGAGGGGCAAAACTAGAGGGGAGGTCCCAAAATTATGTAAAAGCTTATAAATGATGTGCCATTTGACGAATCTACATTTAATTTGGGAAACTGATAATACCTATAGATATAAATGATTTTGGAAGTTTGGTGGGATTTTGTCAAGAGGGGCAAAATTAGAGGGGGGGTGCCAAAATATTGTAAAGGCTTATTAATGTGGTGCCATTTGACAAATCTACACAAAGGTTTGCAAAAAGATTATAGCTCTAGATATAAATGTTTTTGTAAAGTCTGAATGGATTTTGTCAAGTGGGGGCTAGGTTATATGACGATTGTTTGTGCATATATTTGACAATTTGAAAAAATAAAACATGGGTGGATTTCCAACAAACTTGTGTAAGGAGCGTTGAGAAGGACCTGAGAGCATGGTTTTGCAAATGTGCCCGTGTTTTATTTTTTGACCAATGTCATAATGTAGGTACAAAAAATAGTGATATACCTTTGGTGACTGAAGTGTAGCCTGTGGCCATGGGCAGTGGCCACATTGTTCGGGTCATATAATAAGGTAATGATCTGGATAATTTGGCTGCTGGCCATGACCATGAGGGACAAAACATGGGGTTAAAGTGGCCATGTCCTCCTGGGACTGGCTTTGTGGTAAAGTTATTCGAAATTGGTATAGATTTCAAAAGGAAGAAAAATGTGCTTGTGGTAATATGGTCATAGAGTTCTCTTTTTGCCTTCTGTAGGCTGCCATGGAAAGTGAAGAAGGGCCCAGTATGGAACCCCGCCTTCCCTTTCCATGGTGGCCATCTTGGTAAAGGATTTCCTTCCTCCACCGGGACACAGCAGGCGTCCCAGTGTGGGAAGAAAAATCTTTTTTTAGCACCCCAGGTTCCCGCTTTGGGAACCTAGGGTGCTAATGCCTTCATCCATTTAAAGGGACGTTCTGGTTAAGTTGCTCTACTAAAAACCTATGAAATTCAGTAAAAAAACTTTGTTAAAGGGACGTTATGGTTAAGTTGCGCTACTAAAAACCTATGAAATTCAGTAAAAAAAACTGTGTTAAAGGGACATTATGGTTCCAAGTAAAACCGAAAACCCCCTGAAATTCGCCAGTTATGGTAAGCTAAGCAACCATAACTCGCACCACCACCGTTCACTGCTAAGACTACCACCCAGGACATCAAAGATGACATCATAAATGTCATTGATGACATCACTGATGACATCACATATCTGGCTCCCCTTTTCTCCTTTACTGACATATCTAGGCCACATGGTTTTCTTCAGTAACAGTCAGGAACTAAAAATTGAAAAGATACTATATTTGTAGACTTATCCTTCAGGTATGTTCTTACAGTAATTCCCTTAGGGTCCAGTAACATCATATGAAACATATGCATAGCGGAAGACAGAGGCTTGAAAGACAGCAATCCTTTCTGCGAATGAAGACAATCATTAGGGTTATCAGCACTTTCTGATAGTTCTGTTGTTTTTTTATTACTGTACTTTCCCTGTATATGCTCATATTTGTATACATTGTACTCACACTACTTTCCTTAGGGTCCAGTCGCATCATGTGATACATATACATAGGGTAAGTAGCAGCTTTGAAACAGAGCAATCATTTCTCTGCATAAAGATAATCAGTTAGGTTATGAACACTTTCTGCTACTACTGCTGCTTTTTGCTTACTTCACTTTGTCTATATATACTCATATTTGTATGTGTTGTTGTCTCTTTGTGTTTTGTCTGTAATAATGCAATTATGCAGTAAGTGGGTTTTATTAGCTACTTATTACATGTTTCACAGTACGCAAAACTCCAATAAGAAAGCAGTTATCATTTCACTATTCAACATGGCAAGATTATGAATATTGCACCTCAATCATGTATGCTGCACACAATGCCTATGTTTCTACATGAGTAGCTTAGTATACTGGATAGAACCTCATAATAGAATGCTATTTATATCAATGCATTGCTTAATGCACTAATTAGCTCATGATATTTATTCCAATGATCCTTGACACATTTTTGGCAACATTATAATAAGAATCCCTTGTAAAGACTTTTCATGAAAAGTAAATGCACATGTGATGTCATCGGTGAGGTCATCAATGACATTTGTGATGTCATCTTTGATGTCCTGGGTGTTAGCCTTAGCAGTGCACGGTGGTGGCGCGAGTTATGGTTGCTTAGCTTATTATAACTGGCGAATTTCAGGGGTTTTTCGGTTTTACTTGGAACCATAACGTCCCTTTAGCAAAGTTTTTTTACTGAATTTCATAGGTTTTTAGTAGCGCAACTTAACCATAATGTCCCTTTAACAAAGTTTTTTTACCGAATTTATATATATATATATATATATATATATATGCATATATTACATGGCCCGCGGTAGCGGCCATGTAGTTATGGTTAAGTTAATAAACCCATAGGAAGAGCTCTTTTTGGGCGGCTTATAACTTTGCTCCCCCTGGACGAATCCTCACCAAACACTGTAGAAAAAGTATATGGCCCACTCTGAAGTCTTTTGCAAAGTTTGGTGAGGTTTTGTCAAGGGGAGGCAAAGTTATAGGGGAGATCCCAAAATCTTTTTTTTTTTCCATAGACTGAATGGAGAAAAACTTTGCTCACGCCTACAGCCCAAACCGCTGGACGGAGTTTCACCACATTTGCGGCAGGAGCAGTGGCTTGGTTCTGAGAGCGTGCTTTTGTAAATTTGGTGGAATTCCATCCAGTAGTTCTTTTTTTAAAATGACCAAAACGTAGGTGCACAAAAATGTGTGATATCTGGGTCCCGTCCACGGACTCATTTCCCTGTTCGGTCCGCGGACCAGACTCTGATTGGATTAGAAGGCAATGTGCTGTCCGTGGACATCGGATGCGCCCACTAATTGGATGGTGAAAAGCGTGAAGTACATCAGATTTTTGTAACCGCCCGCCATCTTGCATTTGCGAACTTCGGCCGCTGTCCGCAGTCATCACAGTAAAATCATATTAAAAAACACAACATTGCACTTGTCAAACTTATCAAATAATCTCTGGAGAGGTGAGGGGTGATGAGGATGGGATGGGATATGGCTGCAAGAAGCAAAAAACAGGCGTTTTTCGCCTTAAAAGTCCACGAACAGTCCGGTGAAGTTCGCGGACACCTCTGCATTACAGGGTTGGTGAAAAGCAGTTCTTGGATGGTTTATAACGCTGGCGCCACTTAATAAAACTGCATGACAGTTTGCAATTATATTCCTGACCTGATTCTGAATGAGTTTGCAAAGTTTGGTGGGATTCTGTCAAGAGGGGGCAAAATAAGATGGGGGGTCCCAAAATAGTGTAAAGGCTTATAAATGAGGTGCCATTTGACAAATCTACACTAAATTTGGCAAATGATAATAGATCTAGATTTAATTTTTTTTGGGAAGCTTGGTGGGATTTTGTCAAGAGGATGCAAAATCAGAAGGGGGATCCCAAAATATTGTAAAAGCTTATAAATGTGGTGCCATTTGTTAAATCTACACAAAGGTTTGCAAAATGATTATAGATCTTGATATAAATGTTTTTGCAACATGTGGTGGGATTTTGTCAAGAGGGAGCAAAATTAGAGGGGGCACCCCAAAATATTGTAAAGGCTTATAAATGTTGTGCCATTTGACAAGTCTACCAAAAGGTTTGCAAAAAAGATTATAGATCTAGATATACATGTTTTTGTAAAGTCTGAAATAGATTTTGTCAAGTGGGGGCTAGGTTATATGACCATTGTATGTGCATACATTTCACACTTTAAAAAAAATAAAACATGGGTGGATTTCCAGCAAACTTGTTTAAGGAGCATTGACAGGGACCTGAAAGCATGGTTTTGCAAATGTGCCTGTGTTTTATTTTTTGTCAAGTGTCATAATGTAGGTTCAAAAAATAGTGACATACCTTTGGTGACTGAGGTGTAGCCTGTGGCCATGGGCAGTGGCCAGATTGTACGGGTCATGGAATAAGGTCATGATCCAGACAATATGGCTACTGGCCATGACCACGAAGGACAACTCATGGGGTTGAAGTGGCCATGTCTACCTGGCACTGGCTTTGTGGTAAAGTTATTCAAAATTGGGATAGGTTTGAAAGGGAAGAAAAATTTGCTTGTGGTAATATGGTCATAGGGTTCTCTTTTCGCCTTCTGCAGGCTGCCATGGAAAGCGAAGAGGGGCCCTGTACAGAACCCCGCCTTCCCTTTCCAAGGTGGCTATCTTGGAAAAGGATTTTCTTCCTACACCGGGACACCACAGGTGTCCCGGTGTAGGGAGAAAAATCCTGTTCTTTAGAACCCCAGGTTCCCGCTTTTGGAACCTAGGGTGCTAATGGCCTTCATCCCCCATTACAGTGGCTAGAATGGGGGATAATGGTCCAGAGACCTTGTTATCCACCCTCACTTCGCTTGGGCTGATAACTTGGGCTGCCAGGCTGGTATCCCCCATTCCAGTCCCTGGAGTGGGGGATGAATGCTACAATATTCCCATTAGCATTACACAAAATGCAAATGGAAATGTTGGAAAATCTTATTGAGTCTATGTACTTTACTGAGAAATGTAAAGTAGATGGAGTTTATATGTTTTTTTGGCAGGAGAACTTAGAACGAAAGGTGGGGAGGGAAATGAGGGAAGAGGCACTAAACACTAATATGGAGGGGCAGGTGTGGAAGGGGAAATGTTGTGCGTGTGTTATTTCTAAAGGTGGGGGCAGTGTTTCTCATGCTCCTTGATTACAACAGTGGGGTTGGCTCTTGGGGAGGAGGCATGGCATTAGCTGATGCCATTTTAAGATAAATAGCAGTTTTGCTAAAAGTATGTACTGTGTACTAGATAGTTAATGGATAATGAGTAGGAATAGGTGTAGAAGCTGTGCAATGGATATTTTGAAGTTGAAAGTTCCTAGATCAGTAGAAAATGCAGTTCTGAACTGTCCGCGAAACAAGGATCTTATCGTGAAGTGTGGACGGGTTCCCGGGCACGTCATCATGCCGCGCGCCAGCATATGGTCATGTGGCACTGTCCGGAAGGTCCTCAATGTAGTCAGATGTGTGTAGACGTCTACGGATGCAAAACTAGTTGAAATAGTTGCCAAAAGTGTACAGAAGTGTTAAAAATGATTCTAAAAGTTGGGAAATTGCAGAGTTTTAAGGTGACACTTTCTAAATTGGACACAAATATTGCTATATTGGGTAAGTATGATATTAGTAAGTTCTAGCAAAATAGCATGCAGTGGTAAAAACCCATGGAATTCACTGAAAAATCTTTGCTAAAGGGAAGTTATGGTTATGTTGCACTAATAAAAACCTATGACATTCAATGAAAAAACTTTGTTAAAGGGATGTTATGGTTAAGTTGCACTAATAAAAACCTATGAAATTCAATGAAAAACTTTGTTAAAGGGATGTTATGGTTACAAATAAAACCGAAAATCCCCAGAAATTCACCAGTTATGGTAAGATAAGCAACCATAACTCGCACCACTACCGTGCACTGCTAAGACTAACACCCAGGACATCAAAGATGACATCACACATGTCATTGATAACATCACTGATGACATCACATGTGAAATACATTTTGAAGAAAAGTCCCTACAAGGGGTTGTGTTCATATTGTTGGTAACAAGATGTCAGGGGTGATTGGGAGACCTATCATGAACTACTTAATCTATTAAAGAATGTACTCATCTAAAATCATTGTATTGGAGTGTTGTTGTTAATACAGAAACCTAATCACATATAAACATAGGCAATGACTGCAGCATGCACCACAGAAGTACAATATTCATAATCTTGTAATTTTGGATTGTTCAATAATTAATGCTTCATTATCAGAGTTTTGAGTAATATTAAACATGTAATAACTAGCTTTCAATTCAGGACTTACAACACGTGTGCTAGTACAAACAATACATATGAAGAACCACAATGCATACAAATCAGAGGCACATACAGGGAAACTAAAGTGAGGAAGAAAGAAACAGCATCATCAGAAAATGTTAATAACATTAAAGTTTATCTTCATGTATACAAATGAATTGTGTGTTTGAGGCCTGCTCATTTCCACATGTATGTGCACCATAAGCTGAGACCAAACCCTAAGGAAAGTACTTTAAGAACATATGACAAGGTTAACGTCTAGATATGTAGCACCTTTTCAATTTTAATATTCTGTCAGTGAACAAAACCACTTTGCCTATGTATGTCAGTGAACAAAAACAAGTGGCCCAGATATGTGATAGCATCAGTGATATCATCAATGACATTTGTGATGTCATATTTGATGTCCTGGGTGTTAGTCTTAGCTGTGCACGGTGGTGGAGTGAGTTATGGTTGCTTAGCTTACCATAACTGGCGAATTTCTGGGGGTTTTCGGATTTAACCATAACGTCACTTTAACAAAGTATTTTCATTGAATATATAAATAAGTAAATAAATACATATGTATATATAGAGAGAAAGAGAGAGAGAGAGAGAGAGAGGGGGAATAACACTCCGACTAAAATACAGCAGCACACAAGCAATTTTCCCAAAAATGTAATCTGATCACCTTCTGGACTGCAAAATAGTATCCTTTATTGAATAAGCTGGGTTCATAAATATGGGCAGCAAACAAAACAACACGTTTGACCCTGAACAGGCTTTGTCTGGTTTCTGTGAATACAATGCAGCAAGCCATATTTGTATAACCAGTCCTTTTTCGATGGTGCTGCCCAAACTGAGTTCATGGTAGTACACAGTTGCTGGTTCAGTCATTGTTGGCGGACATCTTGGAACTGAGTTATTCAAACAGAACATTGCATCTACACACCCAGTTATAGCTATTATCCATGATTTTACATATTCGGAATGAAGCATGGCAATATTATAATATAATACATTGCTGAAAATAGTGAAAGCAGTAATACCATGTGGTAACTTGATTTGGCCCTATCATTCAATTGGCAGACCACTACTATTCAGCATATCCATCATTACCAAAACTGTCACATATAAACATGAACACAAGTACAAAAGTGCAACGTGCTGTGCAAAATGCACTAATGCTGGCACTCATATTCGTGTGATCATCACTAATCATCGTCGTAAAACGGAATGATCTATTTATAAATGAGGTCCCTATGTTTGTGCATCAATGCAACAATGACACCAACTTGCAATATTGTTAACATTGGTAAAATTCCAAAACTGTATGAATGACTTGTTTACAACCTCATTGTACAAAACCTTATGGTATAGTGTCAACAATAATTATATACATTGTCAATATTCTTGGCATTCATGGAATGCCAATATTGTATGAATGGCAACAGAATGACAAAAGTTTTCAATACTGCTATAAGGATAATTCATATAGAGACCTGCATGAAAAACCTTATGATACCATATGAAAATCCAACGTAAGGTGTCATACACTGTACTGTAGTTATGGTTAAGTTGCTCAACTCATAAGAAGAGCACTTTTTTGGTGGCTTATAACTTCACACCCCTGGGCAAATCTGCACAAAACTTTGTAAGAAAAACAGCACATGGACCCATCAGATTGATACTGCAATGTTTGGTGAGGTTTCGTGCAGGGGGTAAAAAGCTATAGGGGGTTCCAAAATGTGAGTTTTTTCCAAAGGTGCAATAGGAAAAGAAATTTGCTCATGCCTACAGCCCAAACCGCTGGACAGTGGACAGATTTTCACCAAATATGTGGCAGAAGCCGTATATTTGTCCTGAGTGTTAGCCTTAGCAGTGCACAGTGGTTGCTTAGCTTGCCATAACTAGCGAATTTCTGAGGATATTTTGGTTTTATCAGTTTTACTCTTTTTTACTTGCAACCATAATGTCCCTTTAACAAAGTCTTTTCAGTGATTTTCATGGGTTTTTACCAGTGTATGCTAATTTCTTACAACGTACTAATATCATAGTTACTCAAATATCGCAACATTTTGGTCCAATTTACTAAGTTGCACCTTAAAAATCGGCCATTCCCCACCTTCTAGCATTATTTTTAACACGTCTACACTTTTTGCAACTTTTTCCACTGCTTTGCGTCCATTGACATCCGCGAACATCTGATGTCATCGTAGGTTTTTTGGACATTGTCACATGAAAACACACGCACATGGCTTGATGACGTGTTCGCAAACTCATCCGCACTTCATGATCAAGTCCGTGCTTTGCGGACAGTTTGGAACTGCACTTTCTGCTGATCTAGCAACTTTCAAGCTCAAAATGTACCCTTGCACAGCACCTACACGTATTCTTATTCGTTATCCATTAGCAATCTGGTACATACTTGGAAGAATATTAGCAAAACCGCTATTTATTTTAAAAATGGCATCCGTTTTTGCCATCCCCTCATCCCCCCAAGAGCCATCACCACTGCCACCACCAGCTGGAGGCCGTACACAACAAAAAAAGTGCAGTACTTCCAAAGACAATGAAGAGGACCAAGAAGATGAGGTAGAGGAAGTGCCTACCTCTAGCACCCAGAGAGAATCATGTGTGTGGAAGTTCTTTACCACTGTTGGGAATGTACGAAAAGCTAAAGCTGCCAAAGTGAAATGCACTGAGTGCAACGCTGTACACAGCCACGGAGTACCTGGACAGTACTCCTATGGGACCACCTCAATGCGCCGCCACACCCAATCCAACCACTGCAATGCTCTCAGAAAGTTTGTTCCTTTCTTAGCAAGTAGTAGGCTGTCTTCCTCCACCTCAACTTCCTCAACCAATACTGTAAACACACAGCCTGCTTCTGTCGGACACAAAATCCCACCAGCTACCTTGCAAAGGATAAAAGAAGCTGTTCATCCATATCTTTCGAAGACAGCCGTCCTCTGTATATACTGCAACACACCACTCTGCAGTGGGGAGTAATTTCAAAGTAGTTTTGAAGCTGCAATCTATTATCGGTTTCAATAAGAGTAAGGAAGTAATTACCGTTATGGCATGCAGTATTTCTGGAAGTCCACCAAATCATGAGAATACCAACAGCGTGGTGGTAAACGATGCAGATTTCTCGGAAAGCTTTCCTCTTTAGCCGAAAGGAGGCTTTTTAAATGATCAAGCACTCAAAGTGAATATTTACTGGAAGGAGCAAAAAAAAAATAACAAAAAAAAGAAAAAAGCATTCTTTCCATCTAATTTGCATGCTCTCGATGCATTGCTCTGTGGTTCTATTCTGGAGGTGAACTTCCAGTGATGGGTACTGTGTGGTGTTGTGTTGTGTCAGTCCTATTAGCGGAATTCACCTATTCTACTCACATTACAGTTAGAAATCTTTTCTTTTTGCTGTAATGTTGATGGTCTACGATAAATGTGCCCCAATGCTTCAATCTTGGTGGTGCCGACCTGCACTGCATTGATGATCCCCAAAGAGGGTGAATGCATACTTGATTAGTTGTTATATACTTAAATGCTGTTCGGTTTTTTGGGGTTCATGAAGTTTAATTGACTGCCATCTGCAAGGGTGAAATGGAGCTTTTTTGATTTTTTAAATTAAAATGTTTCATTTAAATCTGTTTCTCAAAGTAAGATTTGTTAATTAGATCCCATTTTCATACTGCTCCATGCCAAAAAGCATGATTTAAACATGTATCTTCCTGTGACCATCTGCTGACATCCCAAGCAGATGTTCTCGAGTGGCAGCAAGGCGAGTTCAAAGGTCACATGTGCATTCCCGACCACAGCTGCTTGAATGTATAATTCCAACAGACAGATGTTGCTATTTAACCATCAGCACCTCTGTTCCAAAATATTCTAATTATGTACCCCAGCATCCCAGTGTCAGTTATTGACATCTAAATGTAATCCATGTCTGTTTTTGTTATGGTGTCCACTGAGATTATGCAGTTATACCACCAGAAGAATTTGGTTTTGGTCAGCTCGTGTGCAGTGTCTCATGAATGACAGGGACTGGTGTGTATTAGTTATCTGGCCTGGGTATAACCACGTCAAATATGTTCAGCCCAGCCCAGGAAGCTTCTCTTTAATTCACTGAGGAGTGAGAACACCTTGCGCTAGGGAACATTCGCCCTCCCTGGGAGGTCACCACGGAATTAGTGCTTCAAAGAAAGTCCTGTAATCACTACGGCAACATCACACTAGGGTACTTATTATTGGTGACCTGTCGATGTATGCAGAGAGAGGAAGGGGGCGGAGTTAGAGTAACCCGGAGGAGAGATTCAGACCATGGAGGAGGTCTCACCATCTTGGATGTTGCAAGAGCTCCCATGATTCTTGTCCTTGGGTCCACTTTCTGAAGACAAGACTCTCCAGGTATGACATCAACAGGAAAGGGACACTTGTTACAGCAGTCAGGATCACACCATTAATAGCAGACTTGCATTGGACCATTTTACTGTAGCATTTTGACTTTATAAGTGGGGTAGAACCTATCCCTAGTTAGTTAATCTGTGCAACATTCTGCAAGAAGTATTCACCTGGAATTCTGTTGGGTTACAGCTTACTCCAAAGTCCTGCAAGTGCTCTCTACAAACCTTCCTGTTTGGGAAAGGCAGAAGAAAGTATTCACCTTGCCCGTAAGACCCTGGGCTCGGTCTTCCAGAAACCACAGAGCAAAGTAAGTGATCCCTTGCTCTTTCTGCATTTCCAAACTGCCTCAATTGTGCCTGGACACCTTCAATACTGTCCAGGCTGCTTCAGGGAATCTTGGTCCTCAATGTTTGATTGCCTTTGCATCTCTGAGTTTTATTCAATGCCCACATGCTGAAGCTATCCCAAACCTACCTAGCCTTCTAGCATTCTGAACTAGATACCACCTGCCTGGTTACCAGCTTCTTGTGCTGAAGGCCATTGCTGCTGCAGTACCCCAACGCTATGCTTGGTCAGTCAAGCCCTCTCACCGCTAATGCCAGTTTCCACTTTTCCTCATCCGAGGTCACAAAATCTTCCAGTGCGCTGACCACACATCCTCTGCCGTCCTCAGCATTTTGGACCCACAAGCCATTGCCACTGCAGAACAGCACATCATCATTGGAATTTGTCACTACCAATCACTGATTTAACCCCAACCCAGGGCCGAAAGCACCCACCCTCCCTGTTTAATGCAAGAAAGCCTGGCTCAAAACTGTTGAGCCGTGAACGAAATGAACTAAAGGTGTTAGAAGTGACGCAATACCCCTTGTCCACCTTAAAGGACCATAGTGACTTATTTTGTAAAGACATCTTCATAAACTTTGACATGCTGTTATTGAAATCTTTGCTCGAGCGCCTTCTCTACCCACCCAAAGTGCCCTTTATTCCAATGTCTGCTTTCTCTGTGTTTCCCCTTACAGGGCTGAGCAGTAATGTTTGTATAAACTGTGTTCATTTTTATTAGTTTAATTAAAGATCGTATTTTTGATAGAACCTTGGTTGGACATTCTTTTATTTTGGTGCTGAAATACTATTGTTGTCTGCACTGCTTCTGTACCAGCTCAGAACTCTCCTGAAGGGTATAGCCTGTCCACCGGCCAGTTTACCACGTCCCTGTTTCACCTTTATGATTGTGATCACTGCTGTGGGAAGAATATATGATGCAGTCATAGCACATATGAAGAGGCAATTTAAAACGAATGTATGTAAAATCCAAACAACAAAATTGCCAATCAATGAAAAACATGAAACAGATGTTAAATTATGAACGTTGACAAGGGGGGACGGCCTATAGAAATAAACTGATGCAACATAAAAGCTTGCTGGCTACTGCCCAATGGCATGTAATGCTATGCGTTGCTCGGACTTGCAGAGATTTTGGTCTATTTGTAAGTGGCGTACTTCTGAACTAATAGATTAAAAAGAAATTAATCCCATTTCGGCAGATTGCTGGTTGAAATATGTCAAAACTATGCATGTGAGAGACTGCTTAATAAAGGAAATACATCTGAGTATAACGTGGAGGGATTCAAAATTGCCGTAGACGACATGGTGGAAGTCACCTTAAAATGAAGATCTTCTAGAGCTCCTGGACCGAAACAAATTCCTAATATAGTACTTAAATGAAATCCTCTGGCATGGGCCGTCATTATTGAAAAATGTTTTAAGCAGAAAATTAAAACAGGTGAAATTTACCGTAGCTACAGTCATTCTATTCTGGTCCCAATCCACAAACAAGGCCCTTGTGAACACGCAAAAAAAACTGTAGGCAACTCGCCATGATCGATTCCTTGGCTAAAATATTCTGCCACTTTTTATTAAATAGAACTAACAAATGGTTAAAAAGAAACAAGATCCTGAAAAAGCAACACACTGGATTCAGGAAAGTTGTCAACATGTTGGCAAATCTATTGTGTCTGAGCTATCTAATACCCTCTGCCTCTACATTGCTGGGGGTTCCATCCAGTTACTTTGCACTTTATTAAGGCACTGTATTCTCATACATCCTCCCAGGTCAGAATTAATGTAGAAGGCCAGTTGAGTGAACCCATTTATACCAACTTTGGCTTGAAGCAGCGGTGCATCCTGGCCCCATTACTGTTTAGCATATATATATAGCAGACTTGGATGATGCTTTGAAAGAGTGTTGGATAAGGTTTCAATAAATAAAGAAGTGTTCTCAAATCATAAGTCAGGATGTCTTTTAGACAGGGATCTCCCTTACCCATGTTTTGAGCAGGGGACAAAGTGGATCTCCTAATCACAAGAAACGCTCAAGTTTTCCCAGCACAAGCCGACAGATCCGTATCAGCTATCAGACTCTTTGAGGGCCAAGTCTCTTTTCACAAAAGTCTCTTGCCTTTAAGGTCTGATGTATCCAACAAACACAAAGTTCTGCTTCATGTGTACCTTGGTGATGGCTTCACCCCTGTGTCTCCTTCGTCCGGGCGTAGACCGTCACAAAATCCTATTCAACAAATCGATTAAACAGTTCCTTATTTAATGCACTTCGGGTAACAACTTCCACCCCGGATCACCCGCTTTCAGGCTCGGACCCCTTTTAGACGTCTGCCTCCCTCTTGCTCGCTCACTGTGGCTTTTCTTACTTTCACAAATATTAATGTCTTTTTAAACAGTTCTTCGTGCTTCTCCCCTTTCTGTCGGTTCCCTCTGCAGGTTCACTCTTGCCAACTTTACACGATACTGTTCACAGGGACTTCAGTAAACAGGACTCATTTCCCTTAGCTTGTAAATCATTTGTCGGTCAAAGACTTCCGTCGGTACAGAGGATTTTACAAGACCCCTGTATGACCACTTTGACCTCTTCTCACCTCTTCCCAAGGGCTTCTAGTTACGGTAGTTTCTACCATCCAGGTAATCGCCCAGAGTTTCCTGCCTGAGCACCCACGTGGTGTCAGACTCCTCTACTGCTGGTTTTCCCTCTCTCTCGTCAATTGTATCTTTAGGTTTCTCAAAATGTTCAAATTAGCCGTTGGCTATTTATCGTTCCCACAGTTTGGTTTCTTATCGGCTCTTCCCACAAGTCACCGGCTGTGATTAACTGCTTGGCTTTCTTCTCCTTCCAGTCAAGGTTGGTATCATAGAGACCTGCGTCTCTCCCCGGCTTGGCTATCAGCAGAGAAAGGTCTCATGTACTGTAGACATCTCCTGCAACACATGCTGGCTATTGTTGACAGACATATGATTCCCTCTGCGGAGGTTTCACGAGCCTTGATCGGAAAGGGCAAGGTCACTTCTCTCCTTGTCCCCCTCTCGGTCTGTGCCTTCTTTATCCTACTCTTGAACTGCCATGCTGAGTTAGCTCTTACATTGTGCGGTCTGCCTTACTCATCCTGTGGTCTTGTGCTCCACCTTTTATTCCTGTGGAGAAGGGAAGGGTGTTGTGAACCATCTGACGCGTACTTTCTGGACTTCCTGGTCCCTGACCCATAGGGACCTGCACTCAGCAGTACTCCCAACATGGCCACCGAACGCAGAATACTGTTTACCAGTTTCCACGCCGTACGCATTACGTTCTATAAAGCGGACAGGCCCCCGCGGCCCTGCGCGTCTCAACGCTACCGCTTGCCGTGGCTAGACGTGTACTGCTGTAGTTCGCTTGTGTTTTTCCTTTGATTCCTGGTTACCGGTTCCCTAAATTCCTCCTCCTTCATTCCCCCTCCTTTTGTCCTCCTTGCATATGTAACACGCTTTAAGCAACTGACCAAGGAAGCAGATTGGTCCCCGGAGGCCTGTTTCACCATATTCCGGAGAGGACTAAACAAAGAAATAAAGAACGAGCTAGCCAGGGTAGCTCACCAAGGTTCCTTCCAGGCCCTTATGGACCTCTCTTTACAAATAGACTTTCGAATCCAGGAAAGGAAGGCGGAAAAGAAGAAAACAAAGACGCCTTACCAAAAGACCTCTATAGAATCTCCCTCTAAACCCACTCCTGCCCCAACCACAGACCTTGAACCCATGCAACTGGGGGCCTTCCGCGGACCCATATCTCTGCAAGAAAGATTATGACAGATTCACACCGGGCTGTGTATGTACTGTGCCTCAGATAAACATCTTGTGAGAGAATGTCCTTTGGCCCCTCCACGGCATTCGGGAAACGCCAGCTCACGATCCTAGACGAAGCACACCTTCGGGAGAGAGATGTTTGCTCCACATCTATTCCATCCTTGAACTCTCCTGGACAAAACAACCTTGTGATCTTGCAGGCCTTTCTATCGCCGTCCAGGAAAGAAACTTATCCCATTCTGGCATTAGTGGATTGTGGAGCCATGGGGATTTTTATAGATCAGGATTGGGTCACTACCCACCACATTCCATATGAAACTCGAGACATCATGCAACCTGTAGAGGCTATCAATGGACGACCTCTCTCTTCAGGACCAATCACCCTGCAAACCAAAGAGATCCAGCTCTCGATAAACCAACATCAAGAGATGATCAAGTTTGACATCATAAAGTCTGCCCATTATCCCATGGTACTGGGTATGCCCTGGTTACAGAAGCACAACTCATACATCAACTGGGCAGCAGGATCCTTGTTTCTTGGCTCCGAACATTGCATGTCTCACTGCCTATCCCCGGATTCCTCGTCAAGATCCTCTGAAGGTACGATGACAGACCAGCAAGGCCCACTCACGGTCTCAAATATCATCCAGGTCCCCAGAGCCTATCAGGACTACACTGATGTGTTTTCAACTGCCATAGTTCAAGCCCTAACCCCTCACAGACCTGAAAACTGTGCTATTGATACTGAACCCTCGGCAGTGATTCCCTTTGGAAGGATGTTTATCCTATCAGAACCAGAGAAAAGGGCCCTCCGAGAATACTTGGATACCAACCTAGAAAATGGCACCATACGACCATCCAAATCCCCAGTGGGAGCTTCGTTGTTTTTCGTTCCCAAGAAAGATACTAAGGAGCTTAGGCCTTGTCTTGATTATCGTGGTCTTAATCAATGCACCCTCAAGGACCGCTACCCATTGCCCTTAATCTCGGATATCCTGGAAGCAGTGAGACGAGCGGTAATCTTCATGAAATTGGATCTCAGAGGTGCCTACCATCTGATCCATATAAAGGAAGGTGACAAATGGAAAACAGCCTTTAGAACACCCTTCGGTCACTTTGAATACCTGGTCATGCCTTTCGGACTCGCCAATGACCCAGCGGTCTTCCAACGTTTTATGAACCGGCTGTTCTCCGATATGCTGTTCCTCTTTGTCATAGTTTACCTAGACGACATACTGATATACTCCAAGGATCATCTCAAGCATGAAGAACATGTCAAGGCAGTCTTACAACTGCTACGTGAACATAAACTCCTGGCTAAACCCGAGAAATGCCTTTTTCATGTTCTACTGTTCACTATCTCGGATTTCTGTTTAGTCCAGAAGGAATTGGAATGGACCACTCAAAAGTAAATTCCATACTATCCAGGCCTGTTCCAACTACTGTGAAACAGATTCAATCCTTCCTGGGGCTTGCCAACTTCTACCGGAAATGTATACCTTCCTTTTTGGAGATAGTTCAACCGATCGTTACATTGTTGAAGAAGGATACTCCCTTCCTCTGGACAGCAGCCCAAGACGAAGCGTTCCAACGTTTGAAGTCAGAATTTACACAAGCCCCCATCTTGGCTCAACTTGACATTGATTGACCTTTCCTAGTGGAGACTGATGCCTCTAACTACACCATCGGAGCAGTCGTAAATCAGGAATTCGAGGACTAGTTGGAACACCCCATCACTTATCTCTCGTGAACCCTATCTCTTAGCGAGACCCATTATTCTGTTCAGGAAACGGAATTGTTGGCCATCCATCACGCCTTCACAGAGTGGCGTCATGTACTCCTGGGAGCTAAAAATCCTGTTCAGGTCTGTACGGATCATCGGAATCTCCAAGTCCTACAATCCATGGAATGTAGGAATAGTCGTCAAACCCGTTGGGCCTTCTTCTTTGCCCAGTACCAGTTCCAGATCCATCATGTACCTGGAACACACAACATAATTTCTGACGCCTTATCTCGACGTCCTGACTACGAAACTCTGGAAGATAGATCCTTCCCAAAGATGTTTCCCCATACAATTTTCGTAGCTCAAGCAATCACTCTTGTGGAAGACATTCGGATTCAAACCCAGTCCTCTGAGATCTGGAAGAAATTTACTGGGAATAATCGATGGAATCTTAAAACCAAGGACGGTTATTTGTTCAATGACAATGGCCTGGTCATTCCCACACAGAGACTGCAACAAAGGATTACAAGCCTCTGTAATGATACCCTTCATTCAGGACATCGTGGCATTACCAACACTCTCTGTTTAATACAAAGACAGTTTTGGTGGCCAAAAATGAAAGTTGACGTCCAACAGTACATCCAAGCCTGTGCAGTCTGCAATCAAAACAAGCATGATAACAAGAGGCCGCGGGTCTTCTACTCTAACCAACGCTACCAACAAGGCCCTGGGAATTTATTGCTACAGACTTTATTGTTGAACTACCACCTTCCAGGGGATACACAACTATCATTGTTACCATTGATTTATTCACTCACATGGCTCATTTTACACCCTTGTATAAATTACCATCTTCCTGAGAACTCACTGGAATCTTCCTGGAACACATATTCCGACTTCATGGACTCCCTTCCAAAATCAGACAGAGGTCCTCAATACATATCTCAATTCTGGAAACACTTATGCTGAATACTAGGAATCCAACATGCCCTCTCCTCAGGTTATCATCCACACACCAATGGAGCTACAGAACGTGTGAACCAAACCCTGGAGCAGTATCTTCGTTGTTTCACCATCAAGGTTCAGGACGATTGGTCTCTTTTAATACCTGTGGCTGAATTCGCCCACAACAATTTGGATCACTCGGCTGTCAAGACCAGCCTCTTCTTCTGCAGCCAAGGATTCCACCCTTCGGTTCTACCATCCCTTCTCCCACATCCTACACCAGTTCCTACAGTCGACTCCTGGATTGAAACTCTCATCAATGTACACAAGGAAGCCAAAGAACACCTCGGAAGGGCCCGAGCTAACACCAAGCACTATGCGGACTCCAAAAGAAGACCAGGACCTTTCTATGCAGTGGGTGATAAGGTCTGGCTATCCTTGAAACTACTGCCTCGACACTTATGACATAATAAGTTGGCTCCTTGGTACTAGGGCCCTTTTTCCATAAAGGAAATCATTAACCCAGTGGCCTTCCGACTCAAATTACCAGACTCCTGGAAGATGATCCAACCAGTGTTTCACACATCTCTAATGAAACCATACTTCCAGACCTCCCGGTCTGCTCCAAGATCTACCCCTGTGGTTGTCGACGACCAGCTAGAATACGAAGTGTCCTGAATATGTGATTCCAGGTACAGACGTGGTCAGCTACAGTATCTGGTGGAGTAGAAAGGCTATCCACCCAGTGAACGCACCTGGGAACCGGTCCCAAACCTAAACGCCCCCAGGCTACTTCAAAGGTACCACCTTATACACCCGGGCAAACCCGGAGAAACAGGCCTTCGGAGGAGGTCTGCTTCATGAACCATCGGACGCGTCCTTTCTGGACTCCCTGGTCCCTGACCCATAGGGGCTTGCACTCAGCAGTACTCCCAACATGGCCTCCGAGTGTGGAATACTGTTTACCAGGTTCCGCGCCGTACGCATTACGTTCTATAAAGCGGACATGCCCCCACAGCCCTGCGTGTCTCAACGCTACCACTTGCCATGGCTAGACGTGTGCTGCCGTAGTTCGCTTGTGTTTTTCCTTTGATTCCTGGTTCCCGGTTCCCCTAAATTCCTCCTCCTTCATTCCCCCTCCTTTTGTCCTCCTTGCATTCTGGATCTCCGTGCACTTGTCTTCCGTGTGCACTCTTTGCTGTTTTCCTGGATTTCCTCAGACTTCCCGGACATCTGAACATTCCCAGGACTCAGGACGCTGAACGCACGCTGGGACCCGAGGACCTGCACTCAGGGTTATACAAGACCCGAACTCTACGAAAGAAGACTCCATCAAAGAACTCCCACAAACAACAAAGACAGGTGAGAAGGGGGGAAACCTGTGACAAAGGGGCCATCAGTGTGATTCTGGTCAATTGCCTGACTTTGTCTGACCCTTGCACTGGGGCATGTCAGGGAAATGGCTCCAGTGTTAGTCTGTTGTCTTTTGTGTTGTGCAAAAGTTTTTGTGTGGTAAAAGGGGGTGGCAGTGTTTTCGAATATCCTATGTGGAAGGATGAGGAAAAGGTGTTGAAAAAAGGGGGATACCGCATCTCACCCATTGGTGTCCCCTTCCCACTCCCCAAGGACCTCCCATCCAGGTGATCCTCCCTCACCGGTCCAACACCCAGGAACTGTATCCAATAGTGATGGGCTTGTCATGGTCACCTGGATGACAGACCCCGGGTACTAGTCAGGGAGACGCCTGCAGGTTTCTCACACATCTTTGATATGAAACTTTTAGCTAATGATGTTAACATTAAGGTAAAGTGAAAGTTTAATGCCATTCAACCATTTATAACACATAATGGTGGCTATTCAGTGGAAGGGCTGATTAAAATGTATAATACGGCCATAATCCCGAGTACCCTCTATGGATTGGACATTTTTACAGATAGGGACATTTTTGGGCTGAAAATCTTTGAGGGGGAACTATGCCGAGGTGTACTGGGTTTGTTACCATCCTCTCCTGTTGAACCTACACGCCTCGAGTTGGGTTTCACCACCATGCTCAATCTATGGAGAACCGCTGTAGCCTCCATTATCTCCAGATGATGAAACAATGTAGATGCCTAGAATCAATTTACTTTGATTCTGACTTAATTCTCTCTCCGGAGAATACTAATTTTCCGATTTCTTGCTGGATGCAAGATATTAGAAAGTTTCACTCTGACATTTGATTTGTTACTCAGCTTCTGCTAAATGTAGGATTGGATAGGAAGGAGGTCAGAAAGCAATCTGAAATATGGGATTGGATAAATAATATTTAACATTTAACGAATAAGGCTTATTTTAATAGTTATATAAAACAAGGTTTTACCATTCGAGTACCGTTTAAATATATATATCAAATTCGAAATTCTAAAGTGACACGATTTGTAACGAGCTTGCCTTTGGACCAACTTCCAGTTTATGAACAAAGGGATGTATGGATTCATGTCCCTTATGAGGACAGTTTATGCCCAATTTTTCACAAGAGTATTGAGACCACCAGGCACCTGATTACCTCTTGCGATAGATTAAACAGGATATATGTTAGGGGTTATTCCAGTGTTGTTAGTAATATTATGAATATACAAGACAATCAATTTTGGTAGCAAATATTTACAGTAGACACCTTCAAATCAAATTATGCAATTTTTATGTATGACAAATGACTGTAAAGTTGTACCCTGTAATGTTAGATAATTTGATATAGGAAAATATGAGTAGTTTTAAGATCATATTTGTGAAATTATTTTTTATAATATTAATATGTGAATATATATTTGTGAAGTGGATAATCGTACAATTGTACTATGTTTAAAATAATTCAATGATTTTGTAATGTATTTTATTGTATTTTATATGAATGATTTGGTAAATGGTTTATTACCAATATAGCTAGTAAAAAAGAAAATGCTGCTTTAGTGATAGTGTGGGGCTGAGTAGGCGCTTTAGCCCCTACCCATCCCTATACTTCGAAGCAGTAGTCATTTAATCACATGAAGCTGTGTATATGTTATCACTATCATATGAGACAGACAATGAAAATGTTCTGCACGACCAAAAAACAAGCTTTTCTATGAATGTGCATACCCACCATGAATTGCTGTGTTGTTCCGATCAGGAGGTGAACTTCCAGTGATGGCAACTTGGTAAGGTAGTTTCGTATGTTTGTTATACATTGAAGTGGCCTATTCTACTCACCAATGCTTCAATCTCAAGGATGTCAACCCGCAGTGCAGTGAAGTTCGCAGTGAGGGTGGAACGGAATGGACTGATAACGTGTTGCATATAATAGCACTGTCTTATAAGAGAATGACAATTTACTGCAATGATGATCAAAAATATAAACTTTTCAGCTACATTGCATACCCATGTTACATTGCTGTGTGGCTCTGACCTGGAGGTGAGCTACCAGTGAAGGCTCCTTGGTGGTGTTATTTTGCGTTTGTCTTTTTAGCAGAAATGGCCTATTCTAGCTACATTATGGGTAGAATGTTTTTTACCTTTCTTTATTTAAACCCGCGTAACATTGATATCCTATGGTAAACATGCCCCAATGCTCCCATCTCAAGGATATCATTGTGTGTTCAACTCATTGAGCGTGAAATGTGTACATGATTGGTTCATCCTTGAGAGCTAGCCGTCTTGGGTTGCTAAAACCGCATTTCCCTATACAACACAGACCATTTGCTGCATGAGCTAACAAGCAAGCTTTTCTTCTAATTCATGTGATACTTTACTGTGTGGCTTGGATCTGGAGGTGAACTTCTGCTAATGACTACATGGAAACACTGTGTTGTGTGTGTCTTGTTAGCTCCACTCAAATTAAAGGAACAAGTGTTTTTAAAAAAAAAAAATCAACGTAACATTGATGCTGTACACTAACTATGCCATTATGTTCCAACCTCAAGAATGTTATTCTGCCCTGCACTGGTGATCCCCAATGTCCGTGAACCATGTAAGTGTTTCATTAATGCAGCTTTAAAAGTGTTCATGCTTGGAATAATAAATGTATCTGTAATTAGCGCTGCAAATGTGTAACAATTTAGACATTTACCATTTTCTGTATGTGTTAATAAACAAGCTCTTTGTCTAATTTGCATACCCATAATACACTGCTCTGAGGCCCTGATCTGGAGGTGAACCTTCATGGATTAATAATGTCACAGATGACTCAAAGAGCACTTCAAATCCCAGGGAACGTTCAAGGTATTTAAAAGATGTTTAAGCAGGGTGCTAGGGTTGTCCATCAATCTCTTGTGCAGATTAAGCATTTTTCACCGTTCCCGTGCATCATTATGGCTAGAAGTATATAGGGCTTATTGCCTCCTCCTGTCTAATTTCTAACTGATTAACAGTGAAGGCCTAAGGGCAGTTGCCATCTCTAAGCTCCATCTGGGTCTTTCTAAACTGGTCATATTCTATCCATGTTATTCGTTCTAAAGAGGTTTCCATGGTGTGCCTTTCCAACACCCTGTCCCGACTCAGTCTCTGTCCTTTCATGCTTTGATGCTCCTCTCCCTGTCTCTTACTACTATCCCCCTCGCTACTCTCCTCCATCCAACTCCATCTGCATTCTCTCCTCCTCTACCTAGCTCTTTCTCCTGTCTCTCTCTGATATCTCTCTCTACCTTTACTTCTTACCACCACCTTTCATTTTTACTCCCGCCTACTTCCTCTTCCACAGCACGATTCCGTCCTCCACACTACTACTTCATTCTCCACGATACTCCTCCTTCTTCCCCACTACTCCCTACTCCTCCACACCACTACTCCCTCATCCCCAATCTACCACTCCACCACACTGCTACTAATCCAACCTACCTCATACTCAGTCACCCTCCTTTCAATCTCACATTCACTCTCTACACTCCCTCTAACATGCTCTCTCACTTCCCTTGCACACCCACTCACCACACATTATCACTTGCTCCTACCAACTAATACCTCACCTTTTCTCTAAATCACCTCCATGCTCCAATCCACCATCCTTCTTCCAGCTGGTCTCTTGGTCCCCAACCTCATTCTCTTCTGCTGTCACCTAAAATACACAAGCATTCCTGGTTCCTGCTGCCCTTCTTATCATCCCCACCATCTCTCCTTGGATCCCTCCCCCTGACCAATCTAATTCAGTCTTCCCCCCATGGGAGGTTTTACACGGGTCAGCTTTTACAAAAAGCCCTGCCCCTTTTTCCGGTGAAGGACTGCCGTGATGCAACCATGGCAGCCTGCATCAGCTAAATTCCAAGTTCATGTTTGGTGACCACTCTCCATCACTTTTCCCACCTCCATTGCATAGTAATATGAGTCCTTCATAGGGTTATTTTCCTCTGTTGCAGGGGCTCGGTATGCACCACTATTAGTGATGTAGCCTGTTCCTCATGGATGTACTTCTCTTCTGGTTCTTTGCTCACGGTTCTCTCGCTGTGGCGACGTGGACCATTTCACTGTTTGGAATGTTGGAGTGCTTGATGCGTATCATTCATGCAGGTGATACGCCTTGGTCTCTGGTTCCTGAGGATCCCTGAAATAAAGAAAACAAGACTGGAAAGCACATGTTTGTAGAGGTATGGGGTGATCAAATTTGGTACTACTCCAGTACATGCAGGCACTTGTGGATGGGTCAGTGATTGGGGCCCTCTCAACTACCAACATCACCCTCTGGGATAGGACTGACTCTGGATTCCACCCCATAGACCTCTCACTCTGGGCTGAGAGGGGTTCCTATACACTCATGAATATGCCTGATTACTGACCTTGACACATTAATAAGAAGCACTGTTTTGCATGTGTCTTGTTAACTGATGTGGCCTATTCTACTCACAATACAAGCATCATAGTACATGCTGATTTATTTTTTTTTTAAACCCTACTATAACTTTGATGGTCTGTGATAAACATGCTCTAATGCTCCAATTTCAAGACTGTCAACCTACTTGAATGCCAAAATGGGTGAACTGTATATACGAATGTGTGTTGTATCCTTGTAATCCATCAGAACTGAATTGTTAAAGCTATGTATAAAGTAGTACTACCCTATATAAAAATGACCATGCTCTACATGGAGCTACAAAGTAACCAGCTAATTAGCAAACCCATCATTCATTGCTTTGCAGCTCTAATTGGGAGCTGAACTTCCAGTGATAGCTACGTGGTGGTGCTGTGTTTTGTGTGGCTTGCTAGTTTAAAGGTCCAGTTCTGCTCACATTACAGGTAGAAGAGGTTTTGTTTTTTTTTTAATACCATCATATTGTTGAAAGTGTATGGTAAACATGTTCCAATGCTTCAATCTCCAAGATGTCAACATGCACTACACTGATGATCATCAGTGTGGATAAAGGCGGTATGTGGTTGGTAATTGCATGATTGAGAGCCTTCAGTCTTGAATTGCTAATGGTAGGTATAGCATAGCAGTGCCCCATAAAACGATGACAATTTTCTGCAAGGAGCAAATAAGTAAGTGTTTCAACTAAATTGCATACCCGTGGTGCGATGCTGAGCAGATCTCATTGGGAGTTGAATTACCAGTGATGATTACTGCATGGTGGAGTGTTGTTTGTTTTTAATTAATTAAATGGTTTATTCTGCTCAAATTCCAAGAGGGTTTATTCTTACTTGATGGTGTATTATAAACATGCAAACCAATATGTAAGTTTTCTAGTGCACACGAATTCATTAAGCAAATAATTTAGACATTCTTAAACAAAGCCATTGGGTGTAGTGGTGTAGGGGAGGTAACACTACCCAGACTAATCGATTGAAGAAATCAAACAATTCAATAGGTTTCCAAAAATGTGGATTCCCCCTCTCCCTTGCACACCTTTTTGCTGGTAAAAAAAAGTCAATATTTTTTTAAAGAAAAGAATCTAGTTTAACAATGTGTTCAATTATTCGGAGTAAAATAAATCTTCAACCCAAGCATTTTCAGTAATGCTTCAGAAAGTACAAGACTTCAGACTCGATACATTTTGTCTTGTTTGGTTTATTTCCAAAAGAAGAAAACTCTCAACGCGTTTCGGGAAGTCAATTCCATTCATCAGGAGACAATCGTTAAAATCTGCCAATTAATCAAAAGTATAAGATGTCACTATTTTTTATCAACAAATATTCCAATTTGTAGCAGATTTGCTATTCATCAAAACAAAATACCAAGAGCTTATAGATTCAATTCATCCAAAGGATAATCATAGAGTTCTGGTTATAATGTAACTCAATATTGTTCTTTAAGAAGATCATGTTAAAAAACACATATTGACATTCCCTCGTGTTGCGCATCAAAGTTATTCCAAACAATAGCTAATCAATAAGGTTTGAACTGGATCAATACCTGAAACAGACTCTGGAAAAATATGCAGATGTCTACGGAAAAAATAAGACCATTCAATTAATCAAACCACCCTATTGGGAAACAGAGTGTGACAAAGAAATATAAGAAAGAAGAAACGTCCAGTGTCTGTACAAGATGAAGAAACAATGGATTTGTTAAATACATTTTTCCTGTATAACTGAAGATATCAATTAAATCAGTCTGTGAGATTAAGCATAATGTGATGTGCAAGTGTTCTCTTTTTTATGTACTGATTCTAGCCCAGCACCTCCTTGCATGAAACAACTTACCAATATGATGTAAAGCTCTAGTGTTGAACCGAATTGTCTACAGTGCAAGAAACTGCAAAAAGACACGTTCTAAGTATATAAAGAAAAATGGCCATGAAACAGCACAGCGTAACGTGATGACATCATCACGCAAAAGTGTGGTGACATCATTGTGTTATCATGGAACGAGTCTAGAAGAAATAAAGAATGAGACTCATAAGCTAAAAAATAGCTTCAAAGTTAACAAAATTATTCATCAGGAAACTTGTATGTGCTCCACTTCCACTCCAGATTTTCTGCACATAAAAAACATCAATTAAATGTGTTCTCCATTATAAATTCTATTTAAACATTTCGGTACTTGAGTACTTCTTAAGTGGTAGGTAAAGTCCAACTCAAATTTATAAAATCATTGATCAAGAAAAAAATCTAAATTAGAACACTTTTAGTATCCTAAAAATATGTTGACTAGGCATAATTACATAATAACATTACACTAAAATTACTAATAAAGATTCAGAAATGTATTAACCCTACTCCACTGTGGAGTTAGGTTAGATGTTAATCAAACACAAACTACAAATATCTCTATATTAATGCTTTTTAAGACCACTGTGTGTATCATATGTAGATATAATACCCAAATACTCAATTGAAACAATGTAGACTAAAGTCTTCATTCATTCCCCTAGGCACTGAGTGTCCAAGAAATTAATCCAAAACATAATGTGTTGAGGTAGCCCCTTAATTAGGTCCCCACCTTTTGGAGGGATTTTAACAACCTGTAGAACAATAAATAACATTTGGGAAATAGTATGGCCTTTCTCCATGAAGTGCCTTGCAACTGGTGACTTTTGGTTGCATGTGCGAACAATTGATTTATGCTCGACCCATCTCTCACAAGCTTTTCTTGTAATTTGCCCCACATATAGTACGCTGCATGGACATTCAATGACATAGATCACATTTGGTGTTTTACACCCCTACACAGTCTTTTAATCTGATTCTACTGCCTATGTAGGGGTGTAAAACAGAATTTGCTTTGATTATATTTTGGCAATTGCTGCAATATAAACATGAGAAGGTCCCACTCTTTTGTTTCCCCCATACATTTTTGTTTCTGAATTACCAGACGATCTGCTTGTACAAGCCTATCTTTAACATGATGGCCTCTCTTGAACGCCATCATTAGAGGTTTTTAGAAAAAGTTGAGTTTGTTGAGTAACAATTTCAATTTTTCTTTATGATCTTTGAAATTTTGGAACTTTGTTTAGAGTATTTTGACACATATAAAATAGGTGTTTCAGTATCTTTCAGGTTAGGTTTCAATACATCATGTCTATTAACTTTGGATGCCTTAGAATATGCTCTAGATACTATCTCCAATGGGTGACCCCTACATTTATATCTATCTGCCTGTGTATCACTTTCTTTTTCATATTTAGGCAGTTTCTTAAGTATTCTCTTCAGTCTCAAAAATGGACTGTATGGGAAGCATTCAATCATAGCGTGAGGATGAAATCTGGTGTAGTGGAAAACATTGTTCACATCAGTCAGTTTTCGAAAAAGGAGGTGTAAAAACCTCCCTCAACAATTTCCACTTCTACGTCAAGAAAGTGCAATGTAGTTAATCAACTTCAAGTGTACATTTTATTCTCAAATGGATTGAGTTAACACAGTCTAGGATGTCATTAAGTTCAGTTGTTGTTCCTAACCAGATGCCAAAAATATCATCAATATAACGCTTCGAACGTTTTATTTTCTTTGACGAATTAGAATTTTCAATAATGTTTACCTTCTCAAAGTAATACATACAAATATTGGCATAGGCAGGGGCCATTTCTGAACCCATTGATATTTGAAAAGCTTGCAAGTATGTTCTGGAGTAATTCTAAAACACATTTCTAATGTGCTAGGAACATTTCTTCATTTAGTAGAGGCCATTCTATTGCTTCAATAACCTCAACATGTGGAATTGAGGTATATAGGCTTTGTATGTCCATTGTGAATACAATTTGGGGGTATGTTTTGCAATTCCTCTAAACACTTGAAAAATGTGTAGTGTCACCAAGGTATGTCAAAGTCATTTGGACAATAGGTTGAAGTAGACAGTCTGTGTATTTTGCCAGTGGATCGAAGATGCTCTCAGCACCTGCAATTATTGGTCTGAATGGAGGATTAGTTCTATTCTAGTGTATATTAGGCAGAGCATAAAATAAAAACGATGGGTATTAAAGGGAATTTACTTGTAAGGAAATCTTTAGTTCTGGGGTTGATCCATTCATTATCCTCTGCTTTATCTAAGATAGCCTTGCTGATTATATTTATCCTATGTGTGGGGTCGCAGTATAATCTTGTGTGCATTGCTTGATCTTCAAGAAGAGAGAGGCAACTTGCTTTATAGAAATTTGTACACATGACCACAACGGTGCCACCTTTATCTGCTGAGTTCCACTCAACATTTCATTGAGAAGGCCACCTTTATTTCAGGAAAGCCCTCAAAACATGGCTTTTCCAAACTGCAACATGACACTCCCCTCTCCTATCATACTTATTCTTTTGACACCATTCCAGCTCACTACTTCTTTTCCGCATGACCTTCCGAACACTACAGAAACTGGGTCTGATGACAACAAGACAAGCCTTCAATGTTTCCCATGCAAGACTGCCTCGCATGGACGAGCGAATGGGGAGGATGTGACTAGGGCTCACATTTTGACTCGCGCACCCATAGGAGAGCTCTAGCAAACCACAAACCCCATCCACCAGCAAAATTTCTGCCAGGTAAGAGATAACATTCCCTGTGTTCCCTGCCAAACCTAGCATTATCTCTAGATAAATGACAACTCCAGCCTAACTCCCTTCCAGGGAAATGGTAACAGACAGCCTTCCTACTATCTCTTGATGACTTCAACAAGATTGCAACGCATCAGTTAGGTGAATGTTACAGTGCAGCCGGTCCATAATACTCAGCTGCAAGGCAAAATGTTAGCCTATTTACTGTATCAGCAGAATGATGTGAACATATTCCCTCATGAAAGCCGGATGATTGCAGAATATCATCAACCAAAGAAATCCATTTAGAATGCAATATGCAACTTTCTGACTGAATCTATGACTGTAGAAATGATGTGACTGTAGCAAAGAACCAGCTTCCTTTCCAGGCATATGTTAGAAGACAGCAATGGCTCTAAACGAGCTGAATGTAATGGAATGGATTATGGAATAATGGAATGTAGTAAATAATCTTTGTATTAAATCCAGACCATTATAAAATTGTAACCAATGCATAATATTTAACTTAAGCAATACAGTTAAATTATATCCTGTGTATTTAAACTAATCACACTCTGTGTTTACGGAACTCTATCCAAAATCACGTTCACTTACCCGCTCACATCCATCTGCCTGTACATATAACTTGATTTACATTTTGCATAACACCTCTGTCATAAAAATGAAGCTATCTTTCATGACAAAAGATTCAAACTGTAGCTACACACATAATGACTTTCCTCTCACAAAGCCCTCCATTTTAAGACTTTAATCTGCCTCTCCCCACCCATGCACATGTCACTAGACATGGGTGACTAGCAGGGATTTGGCTGCCCCCTCTTAATCTGTAATGGCTATGCACACACGCACACTAGCACTTGCTTGATTTCTCATACTTTGGACTACAAAGACGTTCATCCGACAGCACGTTGGGACAATGTCTAGGGTGAAAGGCGCTATACATATAATGAACATGAATGAAGGACTGATTGGATAGCAAGGGTTTCAACCCTTGCCAAATTGTTAATGGTCATCAGTTGTTTCTTCTTAATATTTGCAGTTTTTTGGTATTGTTTATATGTTTATATATTTAAGGTGATTCAGAATCTTGGACTCAAACATATTTAAGGCTGCATTGTTAATCATTGTGTCAAAGTTGCTTTTAGAACAAATTTCATTATACTTCAAAAAAGTATTGCTGTCCTCCTCTGTAGGTGTTTCATTGAAAACAAATTTAAACCCCATTTTAAGAAAAGGTCTGTAGAAACAGGCTCTTTCTGTGAAGAAGTCTGTATTCTGTGAAGGTACAAAGAGAGGGACCTCTATTAGGTAAATTGAGTTCCATTTGAGATATTCACAACTATGTTATTCACCTCTAGCTCTTTGTATTTGACCGTAGATGTCTTTTGACCTCTTCTTGCTTTCTTCTTTTGCCTAAAAAAGAAGAAGAGGAAGTAGATAATGTTGTTAAATCCGCTGTTGCTGTCACTGCCGCCGGCGACTGGGGTTTGTGGCGAAGGTGGAAACTAGGACGCCATTGAAGTGTTCCGTTACGTCCCTTCTCGTCTACCAGACTCGGTCTAGTTGTTTTCAAGATGGCCGCCGCCGTTTGTATATCTCACTCGGCTGCCGGCGGCTCGGCGCGTTGCAACTGTGTTTATTCCTCGCCCTGTTGCTTGCGCTAGTTTCCCTTCTGATGGTTCTGCCTTACTATTACGCCTTCCGTACTCTTCTTGTTTCCTTTCTCCTCCTCCCGTTTCATATGGGCTCTTCCCCCCTTCTCTGGTTCCCGCTTGCCTTCTCCTGTGTTATTGTTCCCGTGCTGATATTCTGCTGCTTATTATTCGTTCTAGGACTCTCATACTCCCGGATTCTCCCGTTCACACTTGTCCTCCACCTCGAGGTTACCTACCTGTAAACCGCCCTATCTATTCTCTCGATCTGCAGAGACACTCCGACCTTACCATTTCCTGGGTTCTCGGCGGAGGACTCCTTCAACCTACTACAGTGCAGATGACTTCCACAGCCCTCACGACTACCTTGGATCCAGGGGTTTTTTGCCATTCGAGTGGCTTTTTCCCCTCTGGCTGTCGCGGAGGGGAGTCACCGTGGGTTTTCTCTGTCTGGGAGTCACGGTGGCTTCCTTCCGAGGTAGACCATATCTTCCAAAAAAGAAGAAGCCTTACATAGGACTTACCCGCCGGAAGAAACTGGAATACTCAGGTGAGGAGGAAGTGATTGGGGAGGGTTATCAATCGAGTGAAGACGAAGACATAGCTGATCACCCAGCAAGTCCTGTAGCCCATAGCGCCAGTCCTGATAGCTTGCAACGCCCAGAAGAAGACATGGCTACGCCACAACAACTGCAAGAGCTCGTGACGGCTGTCCAAACCCTCAAGGCAGAAGTCCAAACACTAAAGGCTGACAATGTGGCGCTCCAACTAAGAGTAGCTGCAAGAGAACAACAGACAACTGATTTACCCCCACTATCCCTGGTGTCGGGTAAATTCGACGGCTCGGAAAGAAGAGTTAAGGAATTCCTGGAAGCCTGTAATATTCATTTCACCTTCCGCAGAAATGCCTTTTCCACAGATCATTCCAAGGTGGGTTTCATGATCACGCACATGACGGGAAACGCCTTGTCATGAGCTACTCCATTGGTATCCCTATCAGACCCAGTTTTGCAGGACTATGCGGCCTTTAAGGAACTACTACTACACACCTTTTTGCATACCAAAAGCTCACACGTGGCTAGCGAAGACCTGCTGGATGTGCGACAAGGGAGTACCGACTTACTATCCTATATCTCCACTTTCAAGAAGCTCGCTTCAGAGGCGGTTGGCAAGAGCAGGCCCAGTATGCCATATTCCGCAGGGGCTTGCGAGAGGAGCTCAAGGATGAGCTTGGCCGGATCCCGCGCCCAGGAACCTTTTTAGATCTTCAGACTGCGGTTCTAAGAATCGATTTCCACCTGACAGAACAGAGAAACGAAAGGAAGAAGGCTCGAGGTCCACATCCTTTCTTGGATACACCCCGTCAGCCGCCTCACCTGCATCGCGTCCCGCCAGAGATGAACCCATGCAGGTCGGAACCACCAGACCTTCGTTGACTGCCGAAGAGAAGAAGAGGAGACGTGAAGGGAACCTTTGTTTATATTGTGGAGCCGCCAACCATCTGCTGAGAGACTGTCCCGATGTGCCCCCAAGGAGATCGGGAAACAACCGCCCTCGGTAGTCAGTGGAACAGACTATCGAGGGGCTACACCTTGTTCCTACACTACTCTTTCTGTGGCCTCATCTCAGATGAGCGAAGATTTGCGTCTCATGGTTATCGCTGTTAAACTTCGCTTCCGGAAGACAGAAGTAGAGACGCAGGCTCTACTGGATTGTGGGGCGGCTGGTAACTTCCTTGACACCTTTTGGGCTGATAAGGTGGGTCTGCTAAGGATTGAGAAAAAAGAGGACCAAAAGGTTGAAGGAGTGGATGGTACACCCCTATTTTCGGGACTCATTACTCACACCACCGAGGAGATTCAGGTATCCATTCACCAGCATTCTGAATTCATAAAGTTTGACATTATACGGGCGGCCCACTTCCCGGTCATCTTAGGAATAGGCTGGCTCAGGAAACACAACCCAACGGTGGATTGGTCTAAGAATCTACTAAGTTTTCATTCCGCTTTCTGCCTACGAGAATGCCTTCCGGAACCAACATTCGCAACTGTAAAGACCATGTCAGCTGTCGAAAGCAGTTCCATCCATTGCATACCGGAACGTCTTTCCGAATACACAGAAGTCTTTCAGGAGCAGACCCCCATCAAACTTCCTCCACATCGCCCCGAGGATTGTGGTATTGACCTAGTACCACAGGCATTGGTCCCCTTTGGGAGGATGTATTCCCTCTCTGTATCGGAAAAGGCTGTGCTCCGAAGTTACCTTAATGATAATTTAGCAAATGGACTCATAAGACCTTCCAAATCCCCCGCTGGGGCCTCTTTATTTTTCATACCCAAACGGGATACTAAGGAGTTGCGGCCCTGTATCGACTATCGGGGACTAAACAGAGTGACCATAAAGGATCGGTACCCTATGCCCATTATATCAGAGATTCTAGAGGCTGTCCAAGGCTCTGTTGTGTTTACTAAACTAGATCTACGGAATGCGTATCATCTACTCCGCATAAGAACAAGAGATGAGTGGAAGACGGCGTTTCGCACTCCCTATGGGTTGTTTGAATATCAAGTCATGCCGTTTGGCCTAGTCAACGCACCTTCCATTTTCCAGAGATTCATAGACCGATTGTTTTCCGACCTTCTGAACCTTAACACAGTGGTTTACCTGGATGACATTTTAGTCTTTTCACGGAGCAAGGAGGAACATACCCTACATGTCAAGGAAGTTCTGCGTAGACTACAACATCACAGTCTTCTGGTAAAACCTGAGAAATGTGCATTTGCTCAATCCTCATTGTCATACTTGGGATTCATCCTATCCGACAAAGGGGTTACTATGGACCCAAAGAAGGTGGATGCCATCTTGTCATGGCCGTCGCCTTCTTCAGTTAAGGATATTCAACGTTTTTTGGGGCTGGCAAATTTCTATCGGAAGTTCATTCCGAGGTGTTCCTTACTCACTCTTCCCATAACATCCCTTCTCAAGAAATCCACAGGTCCTTTCATTTGGTCAAATGAGGCTGAAGAAAGTTTCCTCAGCTTAAAAAAAAGTTCTGTTCAGCTCCTATCTTGAAACAACCAGATCAACTACTACCCTTTATTCTGGAGACTGACGCTTCTGCAGCAGCCGTAGGGGCTGTTCTTCTTCAGAGAGTCAAGGACCTCGAGCATCCGGTGGCATACTTCTCCAAGACTTTGAATCCTAGCCAACACAACTACTCAGTCATAGAAAAGGAATTACTTGCTATGAAGTTGGCTTGTGTGGAGTGGAGGCATTTGCTCCAAGGGAGCCTACACCCATTCCAGATACGAACAGACCATAAAAATCTGCAAATACTCAAGCAGCAAGAGTGTTATAACACCAGTCAGGCCAGATGGGCTCATTTTTTTGCCCAGTTTGACTTCAAAATCTAGTTGCCGATGCTCTCTCCCGCAAAGACGATGTTATTTTCCCTTACAGAAAGGAGCTTATGTTCCCTCGTACCCGGATCATATCGACAGTGTCTAACTTCTTGGACGAAGTACGAGGAGCCTACCTCCAAGAACCTACTCTCAATATGGGAAATCAACCAGTCACCACTAAGGACGGGTTGCACTTTATCCACGGAAGACTGTTTATTCCTTCCAGTAATATCAGAAGACGAGTCACTCAGTGGTGCCACGATTCCAAGACTGCAGGTCATCGAGGAGTACGAGGCACTCTGGAACTTCTCCAAAGAGCTTTCATCTGGCCCAACATGAAGGCCGACACTCAAGCCTATGTTCAATCCTGTATGGTGTGCTTACAAAGCAAATATCCCACCTCGAAACCTATGGGGCTGTTGCAACAGGAACCAGTCCCACATGGTCCCTGGAAATGCATTTCTACGGATTTTATTGTGGAGTTACCGGTTTCCCGAGGCTGTACCTGCATAATGGTAACCGTAGACGCCTTCTCGAAACTTGCACATTTTTCTCCATTGACAAAGATCCCGTCTGCCTCGGTCATGGCTGATGTATTCCTCAAGGACATTTTTAGGCTACATGGGCTTCCTCAAAAGATAATTTCAGACAGGGGCAGTCAGTATACCTCCAGATTCTGGTCAGCATTGTGCAATTCATTGGGCGTTGAGAGAGCCCTTTCGTCGGGGTTTCACCCCTAGACAAATGGACAAACCGAGAGGTTAAATGGTACCTTAGAGCAATACTTAAGGTGTTTCATCAATAAACAACAAGACAATTGGGTGGACCTGCTTCCCACAGCAGAATTTGCATACAATAACGCTGTCCACACGGCTACAGAATTTAGCCCATTCTTTTGTACCTACGGATACAACCCACAGTCCATAGTTCCAAGTTTCTGGGAAGAAACTAACATTCCTTCTTTGGAGAACACCCTTGTGCAGATCAAGGAGGCCCACAACACGGCCCGTCAGAGCCTCTCTAAGGCTAGCAGACATTATAAGGAGCAGACCGACAAACACCGGAGTCAAGTTCCGGCCTGGAACAAGGGCTCCAAAGTTATGCTGTCCACCAAGTTCCTTCCTCGATGGGTTCGGCCTTCGAAGCTACATTGGACCCTTCGAGATAACTTCAAGGATAAATCCTGTGGCTTTCCGCCTCAAGTTGCCAAAGGGACTCAGGCGGATTCAACCTCTGTTTCACTCATCTCTCCTACGTCCCTTTGTGCCAGATACCCGGAAACAAGCATTCCCCAAGCTATGGACTTTGCCGGTTCCAACCTTTGAGGAATATGAAGTTTCTCAGATACGGGACTCCCGTTATCATCGGGGACGTCTTGAGTATCTCGTACATTGGAAAGGGTATCCCTCCTCAGAAGACACTTGGGAACCGCATTTCCACATCCACTCTCCTCAACTGTTACACAAGTTCCACCGACTACATCCAGAAAGGCCGGGAGGGAGAAGCCTTCGGAGGGGGCATACTGTCACTGCCGCCGGCGACTGGGGTTTGTGGCGAAGGTGGAAACTAGGACGCCATTGAAGTGTTCCGTTACGTCCCTTCTCGTCTACCAGACTCGGTCTAGTTGTTTTCAAGATGGCCGCCGCCGTTTGTATATCTCACTCGGCTGCCGGCAGCTCGGCGCGTTGCAACTCTGTTTATTCCTTGCCCTGTTGCTTGCGCTAGTTTCCCTTCTGATGGTTCTGCCTTACTATTACGCCTTCCGTACTCTTCTTGTTTCCTTTCTCCTCCTCCCGTTTCATATGGGCTCTTCCCCCCTTCTCTGGTTCCCGCTTGCCTTCTCCTGTGTTATTGTTCCCGTGCTGATATTCTGCTGCTAATTATTCGTTCTAGGACTCTCATACTCCCGGATTCTCCCGTTCACACTTGTCCTCCACCCCGAGGTTACCTACCTGTAAACCGCCCTATCTATTCTCTCGATCTGCAGAGACACTCCGACCTTACCATTTCCTGGGTTCTCGGCGGAGGACTCCTTCAACCTACTACAGTGCAGACGACTTCCACAGCCCTCACGACTACCTTGGATCCAGGGGTTTTTTGCCATTCGAGTGGCTTTTTCCCCTCTGGCTGTCGCGGAGGGGAGTCACCGTGGGTTTTCTCTGTCTGGGAGTCACGGTGGCTTCCTTCCGAGGTAGACCATATCTTCCAAAAAAGAAGAAGCCTTACATAGGATTTCCCCGCCGGAAGAAACTGGACTACTCAGGTGAGGAGGAAGTGATTGGGGAGGGTTATCAATCGAGTGAAGACGAAGACATAGCTGATCACCCAGCAAGACCCGTAGCCCATAGCGCCAGTCCTGATAGTTGCATCAGTAGCAGTCTAACATAAACTTTCTGGTAATCTCCCTTCTGTGTGACTTAATGTCTCTGTATTTCTCTCTGCTAGATTATTACTAATCCCTGAGCTGCTATTGCTACTAGGTTTAGAACCCCCTTGAGGTTTTGGATGTGGGTTACAAGAAGATCTATAGTTAGTAATTTGGTAATGTTCCTGACAATTATAGATGATATTGTGCAGATAATCAAGTGTGTCTTGCCTGAACTTTCTTATCTTTCTTTGAACAATGTCTTTTTATAAGAATCAAGTCATTCATGTCCTCCAATATTGGCTGTGCCTCATAACGTTATTTTAGAACGGTAAATTGTGATTTTAGATCAATTATCTCTTTGTTAAGTGAACTGAGTAATTTAGCTAATTCTTCTATAGTAAGGAGGATTAGATCAAAGAGCACATATTCAGTATTTGTTCCCATTTTTGGATAAAGCCTAATGTATCTTTACAAAGAGTGGGGCATAGAAAAATATGCAAACTTATTGGTACCCCTTGAGACTTAAAGTATTGGGCTAGTGTGGAGGCATGTCATTATTGTGTGATTTCCCTCATAATAAGTCACTCAAGTTGATTGACCAATTTAGTGGAATTGTCATTATTTGTCAGTAATCTATAAATATCACAAATTAAAGAAAATATTCTATTGGCCTCGTTCGATAAGGTTGTCACGTGATTTTCCATCAATTTGTCAGTCCTTGAAAAGGACATATTATATGTGTGGGTTCATAGAATCGCATGTGTCACACTGAAAATTGTAAACCAATATGTAGTTGTTCTAGTGCAGCCCAGGCAATAAAACAAATCATTTAGAAATTCTTGAACAACTATTTTATAAAGGCCTTGGGTGCAGGGGAGATAACACTACCCTGGCACATGAGCAGAAGAAATTAAACAATTCAAATGGTATCAAAACATATATATTCCCCTGTCCCTAGTCTAACAGTGTGTTCAATTATTTTGAGTAAAATAATATTGGATCCAAGAACATTGTTTTGCACTACGGAAGTTGTCATCCTCCCCTATGATTAAAAACTTACCATAGAGTCAATTTGAGACTGAAGAGAATGATTAAGAAACTACATTCTTATGATAAGGAATGTGATACACTGACAGATAGATATAGATATTGGGGTTACCCAATGGAGATTGTGTTCTAAGGCATCCAATGTTAATAGACATGATTAATTAAAAACTAAACTGAAAGATACTAAAACACCTATGTTATATGTGTCAAAATACTCTGAACAAAGTTCACACATTTCAAAGATCATAAAGAAAAATTGAAATTGCTACACTATGATCCACAACTAACTCAACATTTTCCCAAACCTCCAATGATGATGTTCAAGAGAGGCCATCATTTTAAAGATAGGCTAGTACAAGCAGAATGTCTGGTAATTGAGAAACACAGATTTATGGGGAAACAAAAGACTGGGACCTTCCCATGTTTAACTTACAGCAATTGAAATAATATAATCAAAGGGAATTCTGTCTTACCGCCCTACACGGGCAATAAAATCAGATTGAAAGACTATGCCACATGTCAGACACCAAATGTGATCTATACCATTAAATGTCCATGGAGCTTACAATATATGGGCCAAATTACAAGAAAAGCGTGTGAGAAATGAGTGGAGCATAAAGTTTTCCACATGCAACCAAAAGTCACCAGTTGCAAGGCGCTTCGTGGAGAAAGGTTTGATATTGCCAAAATGGGATTTATTGTTCTAGAGGTTGTTCAAATCCCTTCAAGAGGGGGGAGGACCAAATAAGAGGCTATATCAACAGGAGATCTTTTGGATTAATATCTTGGACACTCAGTGCCCTGGGGGGGGGGGATTAATGAAGTCTTTAGTCTGCATTGTTTCATTTGAGTTATTGGGTATTAAATCTACATATGAAAAAAGTAAAGTTCCTATTTACAATAGAAACTCCCGTCCCCTGCACACCATTTGGTATTGGAAATACAAGTTCCAAACAATATTTTAACAATTTATGTGGTTCTTTCCAAGTATATTTCAGTATGAGTAGTTACCTATAAAGCAATTATTTGCAAGTATTCAAGAAAGCATTTCATTCAAAATATTTTAATCTCATCCATATAATTGAAAATAAAGATAAGAATTCAATTCATTCAAAACATTCAAAGTATATCACTTTATAATAATCATGAGCTCTACACGTTTCGAGAGGAGGCCTCTCTTCACCAGGAGCCATCAATAATGTTTAACAATTTTTTAACAATTGTTTAAGCAAAACATATAACAGGAATTCTCCAAATGAAAATTTCGCATTACATCAATTCTTCAAATTTTATACAGACACAATGAAGTTTTTCTTGTCTATCTTCAAGAAGATAATTTGATTGTGGGATTATGGAAGCGTCATCTTGTGGCACAGTTCTCTGAGATTCTGTGAACAATATTCATATGTAATATTAGTAATGTATGGGTCAAAAAAGGTTCAGATAGTGATTAGATCAGATATTGTAAAATATTAAGATACCTGTATGGTGTTGCGGCATATCATACAGGATTTCAGGTATCCAGATGCCTGAATGTTCAAAAGATGCCTGACTGTTCAAAGATTGTACGCTATAAAGGTAAGTGTATCCACTTGTTAGGAGTCTGTATTTCAATTATTTTAACTAACAAGTACGATGTTTCTACACCATTTGTCTGCTTAGACTATTCAATGCGCTCACCTATTCTGGAGAGTGCTGAATTCGATGCAACCCACGTTCTACTCGTGCCGACGTTTGTTTTTAACGTTGTACCACCAAACTCAAATGTTCGATTTTCTAAAGAAGAAACAGCATTCTATCAACACTTGGTGGTTTCTAGATGTTGTACGCTAAATTAGCAGTGTGGTAACAGCAAGTCTTACCTCTGTTTCTCTGTGTGCCGGTTGTCAGTATTCCTATACCAATTCTGAAGAGCGAAAACCCGCTCACTCGCGCGTGGTTATTTTAAGTAGTCATGTGACCTGAATCACATGATTACCCGGAATTCTGGGAGTTGTAGTATCTCTATGAGAACTCCAGTAGAGAGTTCATACTGATTAACAACCTATGTCTATGTGTTATAAATGTGTTGATCTCACATTCACATTCTAGTATATTCACAAGATATATTTAGTGCAATACAATTCTGTTGGATTCGAGCCTGTCATTAGTGTGTGTGATATTGTTCACGTACTTGTACAGAGTGCTTACGTGACTCGCCTATGTATACTTCATTGTGATGATATTAGATTAGAACCATTTCATTCATACATATTATCGTGATGGGTCATGTGATATTAATCGTATGACCAAACAGGATTCTGGGAATCGTAGTGCCTCTGAGTAGGAGGTTATTTAATTATATTTAGATTTTCTTTCCATTGTCCCACAGTCATTGCAACATATATCATGCATCAATTCGATATTGTGATATTTCAACAATCGTTTCTGACCAACATATTCTGTTAGTTTCCATTTTGCTGGTCTACACATGTTATTAATTTCATGTTCTCCCTTGTTTACAAAAACACATTCAGTGAGTACTCCTCATTCATGCCTCTAGGTTCTAGGGCATCCAATTTGTGTACCCAAAACATCTCTCTACGAGACAGAATTTGTTGTAAATTGCCACCTCTCGCTGGCCGTGTTATGGTCTCAAGGACCACGAACTTAAGCTGTGAAATAGTGTGATGATGATCTTGAAAATGTCTTGTGACTGGTGACTTTGTGTTGCCTGTTCTAATGTTTGACTTATGTTCAGAAATGCGATCTTTCACACGTCTCAGTGTTTGGCCAACATAGTACTTGCCACATGGGCAAATTAGTCTGTATACTACACACTTATTTTCACAGGTTGCGTAGTGTTGCAAATTGATTTTTTGGCCTGTGTAAGGATGTCTTATTGTAGGGCCTTTTTGGACATTGTTGCATTGACTGCAGTTCAGACAGGGAAATGTCCCTTTCTTCGATTTTAGCAATGACCGTTGTTGTGTTGTAGTCGTCATTTCCGCTTTGACTAATGAATCTCGTAGGTTCCTTCCTCTATTATATGCCATTAGCGGTGGTTTTGGGAACAGGAAAATGAGTTGGGGGTCTAGCCAATGATTTTCCAATTCTTATACAGGCATCTTTTGATCTGTGCGCTGCTTGTGGAATATTGAGACAAGTAGATCAGTGGAGGATTATCCTTATCTTGTTTCTTCTGTTGGATTAGAAGCTCAGATCTTTTCTTCATTTGGCATCTGTCTTTGGCTTCTGTCAGTATTGATTGTGGGAAACCTCTCTCTTCGTACTATGCAAGTTGATCATTTTCTGCTTCTTTATAGCCTTCTTCATTGGAGACAATGCGTGTAATCCTTTGTAGTTGACTCAAAGGTAAATTTCATTTCAAATGTTCAGGATGGTGACTTGTGAAAAATAAGCTATTATTAACATCTGTGGGTTTTCTGTAAATTGTTGTTTGTAATATACCATTCTCTGGATAAATCTTTGTGTCCAAAAAATGTACTGCTGGTGTCCCAATCTCAAGGGTAAACTTGATGCGATTGTTGCATGTGTTTAGATGTTTAAAAAAATCTTCCAGTTCTTCTTTCGTGCCTTTCCATATTGCAAAGACATCATCGATGTAGCGTCGCCACATCACCAATTGTTTTGACCATATTGGATTCTCTAGGATGTGTTCAGTCTCAAAATGAAACATAAAGGTGTTTGCATATACTGGGGCCATGGCTGACCCCATTGATGTTCCAGATATCTGTAAGTAATATTTACTTTGAAATCTAAAATAATTGTTGTAGAGAATCATTTTCGCAAGTTCAATAACGAAGGTTTTGTTACATGGGAAATATTCCTGTTGGAGTAGTAACCATTCTAGGGCTTCTAGCCCTTCTTCATGTGATATAGATGTGTAAAGGGATTGTACATCCAGTGTGAACAATATCCAACTTTCTTCCCTTTGATAGAGATAGTCATAGCTTCATAAGAACGTCATATGGACCTAAAACAAGGCAACCTTGACATTTTGACTAATGTCACCAAATTTAAGCAGTATGCTTCAGACACGGCCTGGGCCGATGACACATTAATGACAATATTTAGACAAGGGTTGTCAGAGGAGTTAAAAGACGAGGTTTCTCGAGATCCCCGTCCAAATAAAATGTCTGAGTTCATTGCAGTAGTGATGCAACTGGACTACCGACTTCAAGAGAGAAATCGTGAATGAAAGAAGAACCGGAATCTCCGATCCTTCGCAGATCATCCTCCTATGCCTCCTAAAACTGTCCCCACTGAATAACCCATGCAATTGGGTACCACCCAAGGCCCACTTTCAGTAGAAGAAAGGTGTAGAAGAAAAACTTTAGGTTTATGCATGTACTGCGGGGCTAACACTCACACGGTAAAGGAATGCCCAATTGCGCCTCCCCGAAAGCCGGGAAACGCCAGTGCCCGGCAGTGAAGGGAACCACGGTGCCGGGTTCACTTTCTACTTCTAGTTCCCTTCATAACGCTCTCCCCTCTCCTCTAACTTCTTCAACTGATCACTCTATGATCATATTGGGGGTTTCCCTCTCCTGGAATAACCACCGTTTGGAAAACATACCGGCATTAATGGACAGTGGAGCTGCGGGAAATTTTATAGACGACCTGTGGGCTAAAAATCAAGGCATTCCCCGCTCCCATAAGCCTCAAGCTATCCCTGTGGAAAGCGTAGATGGTAGCCCCCTTACCTCAGGACCAATTACGGATCACACTGTTCCTGTCATTATGTCCTTGTCTAATCACTATGAGACATTAGAATTAGACATTATCAGAACAGCCCATTACCCGGTGATCTTAGGTTTTCCTTGGTTGAAGAACCACAACCCTTATATTAACTGGACCGCTGGCACTCTGTTTTTAGTATCCGAACATTGCATCCACCAATATATCGGTCAAGACAAGCGACAACTGGAAGCAGAGCCCCAGAACGTCCAATCGGATCTCGGAACAACCACGGTGAATGAGATCTCAGCACTACCCACACAATACCATGAATATCATCAGGTGTTTTCCCAAACTGAATATACGGAGTTACCACCACACCGCAGAGACGATTGCGCTATTGAATTGATTCCAGACAGTCCTCTCCCATTCGGCAGGATGTAGATCTTGTCTGCCAGAGAAAAAGAAGTATTAAGAGAGTACCTCCACACCAATCTACAAAACGGTTTTATCACCGCATCCCATTCACCAGCTGCAGCCTCTCTTTTCTTTATTCCGAAGAAAAACACCACGGAACTCCGTCCTTGTATAGATTTCAGGGGACTGAACAAGATTACCATACAGTATAAATATCCTATGCCACTAATCCCGGATATCTTGGAGGCCGTTCGAGGAGCCCACATTTACACCAAACTGGATTTAAGAGGGGCATATCATCTCATACATATTACAGCGGGCGATGAGTGGAAGACTGCATTCCGAACGCCTTTCGGCCACTTCCAGTAGAGGGTAATGCCCTTTGGCCTTTCTAATGCACCCATTGTCTTCCAAAAGTTCATGGACCACTTATTTACCGACATCGCCCTGCATTATGTCATCATTTACTCGGATGATATACTGGTTTTCTCTTCCACGATGTCAGAGCATGTAATTCATGTAGAAGAAGTATTCCATCGTCTACAACAAAACCATCTGTACTGCAAGATCGAAAAGTGTGAATTCCACAAATCCTCAGTAGCCTATCTTGGATACATACTTTCAGGCAAGGGCATTTCCATGGATCCTACTAAAGTGTCGGACGTTAAGAATTGGCCAGCTCCCAGAACAGTCAAAGAAATCCAAAGATTCCTGGGCTTCGCTAACTTTTATAGAAGGTTTATCCCTCATTTTTCCTCCCTATCTCAGCCTTTAACCCATCTACTAAAAAAGGGAATCCCTTTCAACTGATCTCCGGAAGCACAGGAATCCTTTGAGGAGCTGAAAACCCTTTTCACCCAAGCTCCCATTCTTGCAGTGCCAGATCAACAAAGACAGTTCATCGTAGAATCTGATGCCTCTCAACAATCTGTAGGAGCTGTACTCCTGCAGCCCGATGCTGACAACATAGAACGTCCCATAGCCTATCTGTCCGGGACATTATCCCCTGCTGAAATCAATTATACGGTCTTAGAGAAGGAGTTATCAGCAATAAAAAGAGCCTTCGAAGAATGGCGCCATCTTCTTCTTGGGTTGGTTCATCCGATAGAAGTTAGAACCGACCATCACAACCTCCGTGCTCTTCAATATGCACAAACTTGCAACAGTCGGCAAGCCAGGTGGGCCCACTTCTTCTCCCCTTTTCAGATAAAATGTACCTTCGTCCCAGGCAATCAAAACCTGAAAGCGGATGCACTCTCTCAAAGAGAAACTCTGCATAAATCCCCATTTCAACAGAAACCCTTGTTTCCCACCGCCCTCTTCATATCAGTGATTCAAGACTTTCTTAGCAAAATAGCTAATGAATCCCAAGTTTTGGAGACATCACATCCGGATCTAATAACAAAATGGAAATTGACCAAGAGTAATAACCTTCTGTTTAGGAATCAGCAGATGTTTATTCCGAACGAAGGTCTTCAGAGAGAAGTGTTAAGAATGTGCCATGATTCTCGAGCAGCAGGTCATCGAGGAATACACAATACTTTGGAGTTCATACTAAGACATTTCTGGTGGCCAGACCTACAATCAGATGTAAGTGAATAAATCGCTTCCTGTCCTGTTTGCCTCCAGACCAAAACCCCCAGAAGACCTCCTTTTGGTGAATTGGTAAAGATGCCTCTGCCTACGAGACCTTGGCAGATAATATCCACTGATTTTATTGTAGATCTATCTAAATCCGATGGAAACACCACTATCATGGTGACAGTTGACACATTGACAAAAATGGCTCATTTCATTCCACTACCAGAGATTCCTTCGACAGCAGTAATGGCAAAAACCTTTTTGGAGCACATATTTTCACTCCACGGTCTACCTGACACAATAATATCTGACCGCGGTCCACATTACACCTCTAGATATTGGAAGACCCTATGCAAAACCCTGGGGGTATCACGAGCCCTGAGTTCTGGCTATCACCCACAGACAAATGGACAGACAGAACGCCTAAATCAAACATTGGAGGGATTCCTTCGGTGTTACATATCATCAGCCCAGGATGATTGGTCGGAATTACTACCATTTGCCGAATTTACATATAACAACACGGCGCATTCAGTCCTACACACAAGTCCTTTCTTTTGTACTTATGGATTCCACCCTTCAGTTTTTCCCTCACAAGTACCACAAGCCTCTCCTTGCCCAGACATAGACAGATTGGTGGAGACCATTCAAAACGGCCACAAGGAGGCAAAGACCGCTCTAGAGGAGGCTCAGGACCATAGTAAGAAGCAAGCTGATAAACACCGCACTCCTGCTCCTTCCATTCACATAGGAGATTCGGTGTGGTTGGCCAGCAAATTTCTACCCAGGAGATTAGTACCTTCCAAGCTATCTCCTAAATATTTCGGACCTTTTGCGGTGGTTGAAAAGAGGGGATCAGCCGCCTTATAGCTACAACTACCCTATTCCTGGAGACGCATTCATCCGACGTTTCACATGTCTCAACTAAAGCCTGGTGCTATTTACATGCAATCCGAATTCCCCCTACTAAGATGGAGTCTCAGACTTCGAGTGTTGTTCCAGTCCTCCTGCAGCAAGAGGAGACAGTGGCTCCGCCCCTTCCTCAGGAAAGAGTATTTCCGCAGGCAACGCCGACAAGGCAGTGCGTTGCTTCGACTTACTGCAGCCACGCTTCATGAGTTCACAAGATTCACCGTCAAGTTTCCTTATCTCTATTCCCCGTCTTACTCCCTATCTAACCACCCCCTGTTCACACTTCTTATTCTCAGCAGATCCGCCGGCTTCAAACTCCTCCTTCTGTACCCTCGGGTCCTCACTCCTATCGGAAGACCGTCCTGTGCCTCATGGGAGTAAGTGCCTAACTTCCATTTCCCTATTTCATCATTTTCAGTCTTTTAGTTTCGCGGAGTAAATAACCTCTTTCCTTTCTCCTTTAAGTGAGGGTCCGAACCCTTTAGAACACGGACTACGTTTCCCATCATTCTCGCAGATCGGGAAGAGTAAGCCATTCTTCCTAACACACTCAAACACTACCTGCGTATCGTACAAACTCTGTAAAGGGTCCGTAATTTCCCACCTTCTCCTACTACGAGACCGAGCTCCAGCCTCCTCAGTTGCCCGGTTCTACAGATAAAGACTGCATCCAAGGTATCCACGCATATAATTCCATAAACAAAGTTTCACACGTAGTTCATTTTCCTTTAACCACTTTCATTTATATTAACAGTCAGAATCCTAAAGACCCGACACCAGAATCCTTCGAGCACATCCCAGCTGTCATCCATCTGCGCTCCCTAGCTACAACAGCACCTTCCTGAGCTTCAAAGCGCACCCCAGCTACACAGGGTTTTTTCCCCTCAAAGGGTTTCACTGGGGCCTTCTCTACACGCCTTATTTGGGAGGCGGGGCGAGGAGGGGTCAGGTAGATCCTTAATCTCAGCAGGTCCGTTTGAAGACAAGGTAAGAGTGTCATTTCTGCATTTGGGATCCAGCGGCCCCCAGTTGATAAGGACTGCTTCTGTCAGAAAACAGTGAGACCCATAAGCCTCTCTAATCTTTTGTGTGGTAAAGGTTAACAGTAGAGCTCATGATTATTATAAAGTGATATTCTTTGAATGTTTTGAATGAATTGAATTCTCATCTTTATTTTCAACTATATGGACGAGGTTACAATATTTTGAATGAAATGCTTTCTTGAATACTTGCAAATAATTGCTTTATAAGTAACTACTCATACTGAAATATACTTGGAAAGAACCACATAAATTGTGAAAATATTGTTTGGAACTTTTATTTCCAATACCAAATGGTGTGCAGGGGACGGGAGTTTCTATTGTAAATAGGAACTTTACTTTTTTCTATTTTATACATGACTTTTGATACCAGAGTCATTTTTTTCTCCCCGGCACCCTGGAAGATTGTTAAACTGTGTGAGCTACCTTAGCTCTAAACCCTATAAACTTAACTAAATTCACTTTTACTAAACAAACATAGGGTGTGCAGTTTCTTTTCTACATGTTCTTATTATATCTACATATGATACATATGGTGGTCTTAAACAACATTAATGTAGTGACATTTGTAGGTTGGTTCTCATTAACATCTAATCTAAATCCAGAGTGGAGTAGAGTTAATGCATTTCTGGATTTGTATTATTAATTTCAGAGTAATTTAATTATGTAATCATGCTTGTTCAACATATTATTAGAATTCTAAAGGTGTTCTAATATAGATGTATCCCTTGATCAACAATTTAATAAATATGACTTAGACTTTTGCTACCACTTAGAAGTACCAATGTACCAATATTCTTAAATACAATTTCAAAGGAAGAACACATATAATTGATGTTTTTTATGCTCAGAAAACTTAGACTGCAAATGGAGCACATAAAAGTTTCTTGCTATATCATTTTTTTTAAACTTTGAAGCTATTCTTTAGCAAACTAAATCAGTATGACATCACCACGCTTGGGCCTGATGACGTCATCACATCAAGTTATGCTGCTCTAAGACTTTCATTCTTTATTTCTTCTAGACTCGTTTCATGATAGCACAATGATCTCAGCACGCGTTTGCGTGATGGCATCATCATATCCCCCTATGCAGTTTCACAGCCATTTTTGTTTATATATTTCAAACTCTGCTTTTTGCATGTTTCTTGCACGATAGACAATCGGGTTCAACACTGAAGCTTTACATCATATTGGTAAGTTATATCATGCAAGAGGATGCTGGGCTACAATCAATACATAAGCTAGGGGGCACGTGAATATTACATTACTCTGTATCTCACAGACTGATTTAAGTGACATCTTCAGGTATACGGGTCAAATATATTTACCAAATGCATTGGGTCTTCGTCTTTGAGCAACACAGGTAATTGACGTTTCTTCTTTCTTTATATTCTTTGGCACACCCTTTTTCCCCATAGAGGGGTTTGATTAATTGGATTTTCTGATTTTTTCCATAGACATCTGGATATTTTTTTAAAGTCTGTTTCAGGTATTGATCTAGTTCAAGCCTTATTGTTTGGCTATTATTTGGAATAGTTTTGAGGTGCAACATAAGGGAACTTCTCTATGTGTTTTATAAGATCTGGTGCATGAAGAATAACATTGCGTTACATTATAACCAGACCTCTATGCTTATCCTTTGGATTAATTGAATCTGTACATTCTTGGTATTTTGTTTTGATGAGTAGCGTGTTTACTGCAAATTGGAATTTTTTGGATAATAAATTGTGACGTCTTATACTTTTGATTAATTGGCAGATTTTAAGGAGTGTCTCCTGATGAAGGGAATTGACTTCCAGAAATGTGTTGAGAGTTTCCTTCTTTTGGAACACACCCAAAAAGAAATAATTAATGAAGTCTAAAGTCCCGTACTTTCTGAAGCATTACTAAAAATGTGTGGATCCAAGATTATTTTCCTCAGAATAATTGAATAGATTGTTAAACTAGATTCGTAAAGAATTGTTGACTGTATTTTTTTACCAGCATCAAGGGCAAGGAACAGGGGAATCCACATTTTTTGACACCATTTGATTTGTATTGTAAATATATACCAATGCTGCAATTTGATGGATGTCAACATGCATCACACTGATAATCCCCAATGAGGATGGAACATGCATTTGTTTGGTTGATGCATGCTTGGGAACTGTCAGCTTTGTGTTCATAAAGCTATGTATAAAGAATGACTGCTCTGTAAGACTATGACAATTTTCTGCATAGAGCAAAATAGCATGTTTTTCAGCTAATTTGCATACCCATGAAAGATTGCTGAGCAGTGTAAGGAAGGCATGGTATCAACAGTAAGTCCGACACAAGTGACCACATTTCAAGGGTGATTATTAAATGCCTATCTAATCCTAAATCTAAAGATGAGAGCAAGCTACGACCATCAAATAATAATAGTGCAGTCCTACTGGTGTCTTGTCAAAATAAAAGGGCCTATACTAATAAACCCATTTTCAATCCTTATCTCTAAATACAAATAGTGTGGAAAACAATGTTGTACAAAAGAAAAGTGTTCAAGAAATGATATGTCAGGATGTTCAAGCCGTTGGCTTCCCTTCCCCATGTTTTCAGCACAGGACAAGGCGGCACACTCGAGCTTAGCACACTCTCTGGCTTCTCTTGCACAAGGGTGCAGTTCAAAACTTCAACATCATGGCCTCCTGGGCCAAAGTCTCTTTGACATTCAAAGTCTCTTCTTTCAGAGGGGCTGATGCAACAAACAAACAATACAGTTCCTTTCCTTTTTACATTTCACATATATACACACATTTTGTAGGTGATTTACTGTTCACCTCGTATCCCCCTCTGCCGGGCTCAGATCCACTTTAACACATTGTTTTCAGGGTTTTCACGTATCCAATTTCTCGGTTGATTCAGTGTTCACTCCGCATCCCCCTCCGCCAGGCTCAGCTCAGCTTTGACACAAAATCTTTAATCAGTCTTGCTCTGCCAGGCTCGGACCAATTTATCTATTGTAACACAACCCTTTAATGTATCAACATCAAAGACTTTCATGGTGCGCAGGATTTTGCTTGACCTGTCGCAGGACCACTTTGATTCACAATCCTTTGCCACTCTTTCACTTTTATCAACTCTCAGTTGGATACCTTACAGAGACCTTCGATTGAGCACACTCGCAGTACCGGACCACTTTGTCAAAGGTATTGTATCTTGGTTTTAAAGTTCAATCACTCACCTGCAGTTCAACTTTACTTGCGTCGGTTATCACACACATTTCATACAATGTTCATTCCAGCGCTCGCCATACAATGTTGCTGCTTGCAACCTTGGCTTCAACACAGACCAGTCTTATATCGGTCTCCCCAACTCACCAGCTGTGTTGATTTCACTGACCCTGCTTTGTTGTTGGAGCCAAGGACAGTACCAAAGCAGCTGTCGAATCTCCCTGCCTTGTTTATCGAAACGGAAGGGCCCTGGGTACCTCCGACAACAATGCAGGATTCCTCAGCCTGGTTTCCTGGTCTTACGCTTTCTATTCTCGAGGTGTTGTGAAAGTAACAGTTCCTTGTCAAAAAGGTCAAGGGAACTTCCCTCCATGCAATCCCTTTCTGTTTCTCTGTCTTTCTCCTCTTGTTCAACTGCCATCTTGAAACTGCTGTTTCCTCTTGTGCTTTGCCGCGCTGAAAGTCTGCTCTTGTGCTCCGCCATTTATCTGTGTGAGGAAGTGTAATGGAAGTCAGGTGTGTAATGGTCATTAATTGCCTAACTTTACCTGACCATTGTATTGGGACACATCAAGTATACGGCTCAGGTGTTAGTCCGTTTTCTCTCATAGCGTGCTGTCGGTGAGAAAGATTTAATGTTGTAAAAGGTAGGGGAGTTGAGTTCCTAAATATCCTACCTGGTAGGATGGGGTAAAATTTTTACAGGGAAGGGGATACTGCGTCTCACCATCCGGTGTCCCAATCCCACTCCCCGAAGATCCCTCACCCAGGTGATCCTGCCGCACTGGTCCACCTCCAGGAACTGCTTCCAAAAGCAATGCCCATGTCCTAGTGGGTGAGACACCTGCTGGTTTCTCACATCAGCTATGTGGTGGTGCTTTGCTGTGTGTGTCTTATCAGCTGAACTAGCCTCTTCTAATCACATTGCTTTAAAATATTGACGTGTACAGTATACATCCCCAATGATCCAATCTGAAGGGGGTCAACCTACTCTGCACTGATGATACCCAATAAAGGTGAGACATGTATGTGGGTGGTTGTTGCACTCTAGTGAGTCTTTAATCTGATTTAGGAAGCCTGGAGATGAGCAACAAGAGGAAGTATCTGGGAGAGGACAGCATTTAAGCAGGGTACGGTGGGGTAAAAGCAAGGCAGGGAAGTACCATCGAGACCACCCACAAGGACTAAGTCAAAATAAAGATGATGGTGTAAATATCAAGGAGAAGACACATTTGGAGCAGGGCATTATCACAGAGAAGGATGAAAAACAAAGGAAGAGAACAGGGTCTAAGTTGGAAGAGGGCCAGTGCAGGAATAAGAAGACATAAAACAGGAGGAGGTTGTAGGAGAGATATTGAGAGGGGAAGGAGGTGGCATTTGGAGGCAAAGAGAGGAGAGGATGGAGATAGGCCAGAGAGAAGGAGGAAGTTGACGTGGAGGTCTAGAGTACAAAACAATCACTGGTCAAGCCAAAGGTGCCAATCTCGAGAAGGCAAGATCAGAGGCAGATGGTAGACAGAGTACATTTGCTAGAGAAGTGAGACCCCTGTCAACCTGTGCCTAGGATTTAAGGCCAACATCCCTAAAGTTCCCAAGCGAAACCCAAGAGAAACAGAAAGAAAATAACAGTCCGTAGAACAGATTCTGGTGAAATCAGCAAGCCCACCAAGAAAAATAAATAATACTTGTCTTCGAGAAACAGGGGGAGAGAGGGATAGAAGAAAAGATATAGGGTGACTGGGAGACATCATCCAGACACTGGTATGACTGGAAAAGTTCTGGTTGGGGAGAAGAGCTAGGAGAGCTCACTGAGAATCAGAGCCAAGAGGGCTCATCCAGAACCAGAACTAGGATGTGCCAAAAGCCTAAACCAGGAAAGATCCAGTGGTGTGCTCCCAAGATGACTGAGCTTGAGGCCATTTTTGGGAAAAAGCTGTCAGGTGGAGCAAAATCCAGCTTAACCCCCTTGGCTGGGAGCATAAAAAAAAATGGCTGCATACTGAAAATCCACCCAGAGCAGACAATAAAGAAATCAACTTTTATGTAGACACTGAGGGACCAAAGTTTATGAGGGCCAACATGTTTCATTGGCCTCTACAGAAGGGCCTCCCAGTCCAGCGATTCTGAAATAACTGTGAGTGTCTTTATGTAATTCCTCCAGAACCTAATGTTGACCCTGGACTATTGTAGACTAGAGCACTGGATTTAGCATCATGGCCCTAATGTAGATTCAGATCAGTTTATTCAAATATTCCTCTCACCCGCTTAGTTCTCCTTAAATCCACACTTTAATAAAGAAATGCCTCCTGGCTTTGCTTAAACCTAGGTCTGTGCCCCAACCCCTGTGTTTTGAATGGAATACATTTTTTTATTTGGAGCGTACTTGAATCTCCCGTCATCTGTTGATCCCTGGAATGGAACAGAAGGCAGAGACCCATGTACAGTGTGCAGCTTGCTTTCAGCCATGTGTAGTGTACACTGGGTGCCATTTAAAGTTCAGTTCATGTCTGTGGTGATTCCTCTGTAGTCTCATGTCTTTCGCAGGGACATTTTAAGTTGAAATTCAAGGAATGAACATTTGTGTAATGTACTCTTGCCTCTTTACTACGGTGAGAGGAACAGTTACTTTGCGATGCCCACCAGGCTTGGGCGCAGTGCAGACCGCTATGTGTCAAGTGCTCCCAATTAAGCACTGTCTGGCGAGGGTGGGGGGAGGGGTGGTTCTAACAGCTCTAACTGATCTGCTGGACAGTTTTAGACATTTTTACCAATTACTCGTATGTTATTATTACTAATAGTGCAATTTTGTGACCTGCCATACAACTACTACATGTTTTTGGGAGCATGTATGAGCAATTTGAGTGGCAGGGGTGCAATACCAATATATGTTTGTGTGCTGATTCTTATATATCACACTGATTGCAATGGAAGTTGTGCAATGTGGGGTTATTGCTGATGTGAAAGCACCAATTTGTTGGAGTGCTTTTATTGTGAATGTATTCCTTTCCGGAACTGCATTGCTGAAACATTTTGAGATTCATTTTAAGCAGGAGTCTGTGAACCTATTTCTACGTTTTTGTCGGCATTTAAATATAATACAACATATAAGTAAAAGCAATGCTGTGTTTGTCCGAGGGAATACGAGTTTATTTGCTGGTATGTGTGTGTGGTCTTCATTAGTGTATGGTCAAGAATTAATTATAGGAGGGTGATGATATCCTCTATTCAGTTATCATATGGCAATGGCTTTACGACCCATTGTTTCAAGTGTGGCCTGTAGGTTTATGTCCCATTGTTTCAAGTGTGGCCTGTAGGTTAATGTCCCAATGTTTCAAGTGTGGCCTGTAGGTTTATGTCCCATTGTTTCAAGTGTGGCCTGTAGGTTTATGTCCCATTGTTTCAAGTGTGACCTGTAGGTTTACGCCCCATTGTTTCAAGTTTGGATGGAAGGTTTATTTCCCATTGTGTCAAGTGTGGCCTGTAGGTTTATGTCACATTGTTTCAAGTGTGGCCTGTAGGTGTAGGTCCCATTGTTTCAAGTGTGGCCTGTAGGTTTATGTCCCATTGTTTCAAGTGTGGCCTGTAGGTTAATGTCCCAATGTTTCAAGTGTGGCCTGTAGGTTTATGTCCCAATGTTTCAAGTGTGGCCTGTAGGTTTATGGCCCATTGTTTCAGGTGTGGCCTGTAGGTTTACGCCCCATTGTTTCAAGTTTGGATGGAAGGTTTATTTCCCATTGTATCAAGCGTGGCCTGTAGGTTTATGTCACATTGTTTCAAGTGTGGCCTGTAGGTGTAGGTCCCATTGTTTCAAGTGTGGCCTGTAGGTGTAGGTCCCATTAATTCAAGTGTGGCCTGTAGGTTTATGTCCCATTGTTTCAAGTGTGGCCTGTAGGTTTATGCCCCAATATTTCAAGTGTGGCCTGTAGGTTTATGCCCCATTGTTTCAAGTTTGGATGGAAGGTTTATTTCCCATGTTTTCAAGTGTGGCCTGTAGGTTTATGTCCCATTGTTTCCAGTGTGGCCTGTAGGTTTATGTCCCATTGTTTCAAGTGTGGCCTGCAGGTGTAGGTCCCATTGCTTCAAGTGTGGCCTGAAGGTTTATAGCCCATTGTTTCAAGTGTGGCCAGTAGGTTTATGTCCTATTGCTTCAAGTGTGGCTTGTAGGTTTATGTCCAATTGTTTCCAGTGTGGCCTGTAGGTTTACGCCCATTGTTTCAAGTGTGGCCTGTAGGTTTATGTCTCATTGTTTCCAGTGTGGCCTGTAGTTTTATGTCCCATTGTTTCAAGCGTGGCCTGTAGGTTTATGTCCCATTGTTTCCAGTGTGGCCTGTAGGTTTATGCCCCATTGTTTCCAGTATTGTTTGGGGAGAGTGGAATTTATGGGAGAAGGGTAATGTCGAATACTGTGAGGGTGAAGCGTTAGGTTGTCTCTTTCTATGGTTGTATGGAAGAGGGTTGATTTTCTCATGTGCTGTATTGGGCGGAGAGTGTTTTTTTCTTCTCTTTTTAAACATATTGTATGGGTGGATTCCTCTGTGTACTGTGTTGTGTGCAAAGAGTAAAGTTGCCTTTGTGTGTTGTTGTATTGGAGAAGGGCAATGTCCCCCTTTAGTGTGTGTGTAGAGTGATGTTCCCCGTGTATATGAGTTTCATGGCAGAATGGTGATGTCCTCATAGGCCGTGTTGTCGTTCTTTATTCACACATGGTGTTTTGGGGTACTGTTTTGTGTTTTGCTCTCCCTACAATTTGTGGGCAGGAGCCAGCAATGTAGCCAGCATCGGAACAAACGTGTATAATAATAGTCCATTCAAGGGGAACTGATTTTATTTTATTTCACCTGGTCATGTATATTGAGAGTGGCGGGGGTTAGAGATATTATGAAGGCCCTTCTTTATTTATCATCGCTCCCAAAACAGACATAATGCATTCATGTTTAGTAGAACATGCTTTAATTTTAAGTTTTAAGGTAAAGATTAAAAGGTCGTTGCACATAATTCATTTTATTGGATTGAAACTGTTCTATGTTACTATTCATGACTGAATTGATTTGAATTCCTTGGGTGAGCAGAATCAGAAAAATAATTTGTTTTGATTGTGTTTCCCTGGCATTCTAGCTTGTTTTCCAATGCAACAGAGTGATGTGCCCAAACTGGTGGCTAACTGAAAATAAAGATGGGTGTTGAATATGTGTGATGGATGCCAGAATGCTTATGTGCAGCTGTAATGTTCATAGGCAAGGGAACAAGGAAGAAAATGAGATCTTTTGGTAATGACATGAAATATATCTATCCCAAAACAATTGAGAGGCCTTCTTGCCAGCCAATTAGGAAGATGGAATTGTTACACCTTGTGATGGTTTCCTTATAGTATGATTTCTAAAAATGTATTGTGGTGCTATATTTTGTGGCAGCCCCAGGGTTTCTGTCAAACAGAATTCGTCCTCCTGGCACTTTTCTTGAAAGTTGTTTCGTTTCTCCAGTCCTGACATACGATATGGATAGCCATTTTTCCAAGGTGGGCGCGCTTAATGTCAACCCTGGCCATGGTCTTTCTTTTCGTTCCATTTTCATAGGCCTACATTTAACCTAATGCACCTCTCCACTCTCTTTACATTATGCCCTTGCTCATGGCTTTGGTCTAGCCCAGCATACAGTGACGTAGGATGATAGGCTAGAATGTACTGAAGCTGGTATACGCTTCTACGCACTCCAAGGCAGGGGTTTGGAAGTGGTTTGGACACGCTTCTCTTTCAAAAAAAGAGCTGCAATGTGGGCTGGGTTTGAATCTCATCACTGCAGGGGTGTTGCTAGGTCTGGAAAAGACCCGGGGCTAAGCTGATGTTGGAACTGTTGGGACTGGGGGCTAGCTAATCTTTTGGCTGTAGCTTCTGAGATTCTATCCGGGGCTACAACCAAAAGATCAGGGGCTATAGCCCCCTTAGCCCCCCCCCCTAGCAACGCCCCTGCATCACTGTAAATGCCTTTTTGAATTGGCATTTGTGTTGGTTGACAAGTACAGTAGCACAGGAATACATACAATAATGGTAGATGCTTCTGCATGTCTCTATCAGCAACTAGCCTTGTGGTTTTGTAGCAAAGAGTGCTATTTGTACTCACTTGATAACTGGAGATAGTACATTGATGTGTCAGAGCGACTGGGTCTTTATACCCTTGAAAAGTAGCTAGGTTTATTTTTAACAAGGTTTCTTCATAGAAATGTTAATAATTAGCTCCATTAAAAACATATCCCCCTTGTTTGCTATTTGTCCTTTCCATTCCAAAGGACCAGGGGAAAATGTGGGCTGGCCTGTCCTTCTAATATGTTTGTGTTTGTGCAATACCAAATATAAGCATCAGCTTTAGTGACATTCCATCCAAAAACACTGGAGCCACATTCGGAGCATGTTCTCCCATCTAGCCAATTAAGTGCAAAGAGGTCTGCTACTAATACACCCAGTGGGGTGTGCAGAGTCTGAACAGTACACGCCTTTGATGCATTTTCCTACGAAATTCGGTTTGCTTTGCACCAAATAGTGTTAAAAAGAAAATAAGATTGATTATATTACTGTGTGTGCAGAACATATACATGTGAACAATACATTTCCTGTGCAAGGAAACAAGTAACAGAAGGTAAGCCTTTTGGAAATGTCATGGGACATCTCAATTTGGTAATTTTATGTGAGGCATCTTTGCCAGCTAATTCTGCAAAATGGGAGTGTTCCGCCCTCGGATAGTTTCCTGACAGTGTCTCAAAATGTATTGGTGTGTCCTATTTTGCTTCAGTCCCAGAGTTGCCATCTGTCACCAGAGCAAAGAGGGCTGACACTGTCAAACAGTGATGGTCGCTGCATGTTCTTCTGGCCCCGCACTTGACAATTGTTTTATTTCTCCAGTCCAGACAAGGGATTTATGATGCCCCCTTTTCCCAGTGGCGCTTGCCTTATTTAAAAAGCGCTGCTTCTTCTGTGGCATAAATATGTGTCTGTTGTGCATCCATGTGTGTATTCAGTGCGCAATTGACTGACAGCATGGTCATGATTTGCTACTGTGGAGGAATTAGGCTACTAGAGTACTTTTTATTGATGTTTGAAATATAGGCTGATATGTGTTGTACCCTTGTCGCAACCGAAGACTCTGTCTCTGAGGGTTTTCTCTGGTCCATTTACTTCTTTTCTTCAATTGTTGGTAGACCTAAAGAGAAACTAATGGCACTGCAACACTCTCTACACAGTATGCCTTACTTTTGCCACGCAGAGAGCATGGTGATGTATGGTGACATGTCAGGCTGTGTTCAAGCTTACATAAGCTTCCACAGACTTCAGGATTTCAGCATTGGTTGTGAAGTGGTTTGGATGCTTTCCTCCGAGTGGTAGGGTACTTAGAGCCTACCCAACCAGCTTATTTTTTACAAACAACACACTGATAATTTGCTGAATTGTAATCCGGGCTTTACCAATCGAAGGGCCACAAAGAGCACTATATTATGATATGCACTTTGGTCTGTCCTGAGCTCAACTCTGTCCACTTTCTCGCAGCCTGGCACCATGCCCTATATGATGGGTCAGTATGTGTGTTGTCTCAGAGCGTGATGTCCTTCTCACACTAAACTGTGTAGTAATACACACTTGTGGGTCCCGGCTTATATGGATTTATGTAGTAACTATGTGCAAAGCACCTAGTACTTGAGGTCTGTTGCCTTCTGGCTTTTTGTCTCTTTCAAAGGTACTGATTTGCCCCTTTACAAAGGGTGAGTTCTGCATGCCCAGTATGCCCGACCTGTTTGAGCTAGTGGCTGCTTATGCATAGCAGTTTGTTAGGGCACGCAATCATTGTGCTGGTCAAATCCCACATCCCAAATGTTATCCTCATCCATGATGTATTTCCCCCTTGTCTGGCCCAAGGCCACTTTACACCAGCATTACTATGCAGGCTCAAGGGCAGGTGCGCATTCTGCACTGAATACTAGTATACAGAACAACACTCTTTTTTCCGGGCTCGGTCCAGACCAACCCACTGCTGCATCAAGTGGTGCACCCACCTCTCTGATGAGGTATGTGCTAATAAAGCATATTATTGGAAAATTAGCATAGCGTACACAGCATTAAAGTGATATTCAATCAGGGTTTATTTCGGATCGTTAAATACATAAAACCCGAACATGAATACCTTCCATAAAATCAAACAAGAAAAGATAAAACTAAAATACAGAATAGAATAGGCTGCTGCTTCATCACACAGCCGAGCCCTCCAATGGCAGCAGTAAATATTAGCTACATTTCGGCAACCCAGCCCCACCCTCCACATTTGTCCTGAGCATAGCTCGTCTTTGCCAACCCTACTGCAAAAAACATCCAGGGCCAAAGAGTACAGCCGGTCCTGCTGAGTTTAGCACAAACACTAGTGCTACTGAGCATGCCCTAATCCCACTCTCCTGTAAAAAAAAGTTATTACAAATTTTGCCTGAAGGTCATTAAACAGTGGACAAACCTGAATGAAGTGGGGAAAAGGCCTCCCACTCCCAGATACACACCAAAGCAGTTTGTATATTTGCCCAATTTAGAATTACAAAACAGAGCCATAGCCCACAGGGCTAGAGAGTTCAGTCTGGCTTTCGTCAATAGTGCTCTGTGCAAGGATATGGTCACCAAGTGCAAATGTACAGCTAGACCTTTGCAGGGGGGCTAACGGTAAGTAGGCCTCGAGCTGAGTTTTTACCAACATTTTGGCTTTTCTTAAAGTTACCAAAAAAAAGTAAATCCCTGTCTTTACCCAGCATCTTGGGCGGACCATTCAACTTTCCCGGGTCATAGAAGTAGGGAACCAGTGAGAGCTTGGACAGCAATGACTTTATGTGGGCTAACCTGCCAACCTTACTATGACCATTTTGGGTGATCAAATTCATGATTAGGTCCTTTGTTAAAGGGATGTGGGTATTGTCTGCCAGGTAGGTCATGCGTGTTTCCAAATGCATGGAATGCACAAGTGCTGAAGGGGGGACCATGAGCAACGTTCTAAGGAAAGCATTTCCCAACTTTTGTAAACAGTGGGCCTTCCTGAACCCCCATATTTCACACCCAAAAGTACCAGTGGCTATGGCTATGGCTTTTCCCTCGCAGACCTTAATCTTATGTTCCGCATTTCTCTGCTAGTCTAAAAACTCCCCTGAATGCCTGGCTCGTCCTCGCACTTATCTTAGTGATATGGTCGTCTCACTTCAGTCTATTGTTAAACCTTACCCCTAAATAGTCAAAGGATGAAGAAGATTCCACCCTCTTTCACTTCTGGAACATCTGCAGACCTTGTGTAGGTTTCTTGGAGACACACATAGAGACACATTTACCACTATTAAAATAGAGCGCCCGACCCCTCATGTATTTAGCATGCTCAATAATCAATTCCTGCAATGATCACAGTTTCTTGGCCAGGAGAACAGCATCATCAGCATAGCTGAGCACTGGCACCACACTGAGGGACATCAGTATTGGGAATAGATCCTATATGAGAAGCAAGTTTTATTGACATACAGATTGAAAAGAATTAGGGCATGGACACACCATTGATGGACCCCCTTTTTTAGTGCCAGGCATTCTAATCAGAGACATTTTTATGGGAGGGCAAAGGGTGCACTTGCCCAGGGCCCCCACACTCGTGGGGGCCCCACAAGGCTGCCTGATTTAAAGAAGTAAGATTCCTTTGTTCACCAGACTTAAATAGCACACATCAGGATATTTTATGGCATGGTGCTGAGGCTCTAAACCTATTGCCTGCCGGTTGTTGACAAGTACATTCTGCCTTGATCAATTCTTCATGTATGCTTTCTGTGTTCACTGTGGTAAATATAGTTTGTGTGTTCCTTGCGACACAACTCCTATAGCATTCTTTTCTTCCTGTGGGAATTATGTTGATCATGTGCAATAGCCACATTTGAAAATGCATATTGGTAAATTGAATGCCACAATGGTTCAGAAGTTATCTCCGTGTATTAAGCACTCATTGCAGAGATATGCCTTCCTATGCAAGATTAGAATAGCACATTCGTCTAAGGCTGGCTGAGCCTTTCCTATGTCTGAAGTTTATAAACCTGCCTGCATATGTACTTGGTCTTGCATCCCAACAGGTGCTATTATCAGGAATGTACCTGCACGAGATAGGGGTTTCTATAAAAGCAAGCATGTCATCCTTATGGTGAAGGTCTACAAATTGAAGGTCTACAAATTGGAGTGTTATAAAACCTAGGCAATCACCTCCAATGATTTGCATAAACTGTTAGTCCAAAAGATGAATAAGTATCTGAATTTCGAACCAAAGCATTCATGCTTGTATCCTGGCTTTGCCAGCAGACAATACAGTGATCCTGGTCAATCATCTAATATCTCGTACATTAATGTTCTGCCTTCTGTGAAGTTTGCCTCCTCCCATGCTGGTGGCATTGTTTAGCCTATTGCATGATCTTTCTTCTTATGTAGTCCATTTGAGTGGAAGGGGTGGTAGACAGAAGGGAGCGGACCAGATGGTTAAGGACTCCTGCAAGCATATTTTAAAGTCTGCTCATTTGACAGAAAAAAAGCTTTGCATTTTTCTGCACATTTATAAATGGCAATTTCACAAGCCTGTGTTTTGGAAGTATGTAAAGCTTTAAAATACAAAAGACCAACCCAGATTAAATCTGTTAAATCACACTGATTGGTATGCTGGTACTTAGATACTTCTCTTGATGATGGAGAGAATGAAGCTAGAATCATTCTGTGTTACACCCTTCTCTAATATTTTGTTTAAAAAAACGGTCATGTTTGGTAGGTAATGTGATAGTTTCAAAGTCCGTTTTATAAAATGAGATTATTTTAGTTCATGGTAAGAACTGGTAATGAAAGTGTTCAAATGCAGACATTGCAGAGGTGGCACAAATCCCAGATTCACCCCTTAACCAGTGTGTGTAATGCTGGCCATCAATTATATGGACGAGATTAAAATATTTTTAATGAAATGCTTTCTTGAATACTTGCAAATAATTGCTTTATAAGTAACTACTCATACTGAAATATACTTGGAAAGAACCACATAAATTGTTAAAATATTGTTTGGAACTTTTATTTCCAATACCAAATGGTGTGCAGGGGACGGGAGTTTCTATTGTAAATAGGAACTTTACTTTTTTCTATGTTATACATGACTTTTGATACCAGAGTCATTTTTTTCTCCCCGGCACCCTGGAAGATTGTTAAACTGTGTGAGCTACCTAAGCTCTAAACCCTATCAACTTAACTAAATTCACTCTTACTAAACAAACATAGGGTGTGCAGTTTCTTTTCTCTATGTTCTTATTATATCTACATATGATACATATGGTGGTCTTAAACAACATTAATGTAGTGACATTTGTAGGTTGTGTCTGATTAACATCTAATCTAAATCCAGAGTGGAGTAGAGTTAATGCATTTCTGGATTTGTATTATTAACTTCAGAGTAATGTAATTATGTAATCATGCTTGTTCAACATATTATTAGAATTCCAAAGGTGTTCTAATATAGATGTATCCCTTGATCAACAATTTAATAAATATGACTTAGACTTTGGCTACCACTTAGAAGTACCAATGTACCAATATTCTTAAATACAATTTCAAAGGAAGAACACATATAATTGATATTTTTTATGCTCAGAAAACTTAGACTGCAAATGGAGCACATAAAAGTTTCTCGCTATATCATTTTTTTTAAACTTTGAAGCTATTCTTTAGCAAACTAAATCACTATGACATCACCACGCTTGGGCCTGATGACGTCATCACATCAAGTTATGCCGCTCTAAGACTTTCATTCTTTATTTCCTGTAGACTCGTTTCATGAAAGCACAATGATCTCAGCACGCGTTCGCGTGATGACATCATCATATCCCCCTATGCAGTTTCACAGCCATTTTTGTTTATATATTTAGAACTCGGCTTTTTGCATGTTTCTTGCACGATAGACAATCAGGTTCAACACTGAAGCTTTACATCATATTGGTAAGTTGTATCATGCAAGGGGATGCTGGGCTACAATCAATAAATAAGCTAGGGGGCACGTGAATATCACATTACTCTGTATCTCACAGACTGATTTAAGTGACATCTTCAGGTATACGGGTCAAAAATATTTACCAAATGCATTGGGTCTTCGTCTTTGAGCAACACAGGTAATGGAGGTTTCTTCTTTCTTTATATTTCTTTGGCACACCCTTTTTCCCCATAGAGGAGTTTGATTAAATGGATTTTCTGATTTTTTCCATAGACATCTAGATATTTTTTCAAAGTCTGTTTCAGGTATTGATCTAGTTCAAGCCTTATTGTTTGGCTATTATTTGGAATAGTTTTGAGGTGCAACATAAGGGAACGTCTCTATGTGTTTTATAAGATTATGTGCATGAAGAATAACATTGCGGTACATTATAACCAGACCTCTATGCTTATCCTTTGGATTAATTGAATCTGTACATTCTTGGTATTTTGTTTTGATGAGTAGCGTGTCCTCTACTTTCTGAAGCATTACTAAAAATATGTTGATCCAAGATTATTTTACTCAGAATAATTGAATAGATTGTTAAACTAGATTCGTAAAGAATTGTTGACTGTATTTTTTACCAGCATCAAGGGCAAGGAACAGGGGAATCCACATTTTTTGACACCATTTGATTTGTATTGTAAATATATACCAATGCTGCAATTTGATGGATGTCAACATGCATCACACTGATAATCCCCAATGAGGATGAAACATGCATTTGTTTGGTTGATGCATGCTTGCGAACTGTCAGCTTTGTGTTCATAAGGCTACGTATAAAGAATGACTGCTCTGTAAGACTATTACAATTTTCTGCATAGAGCAAAATAGCATGTTTTTCAGCTAATTTGCATACCCATGAAAGATTGCTGAGCGGTGTAGGGAAGGCATGGTATCAACAGTAAGGCAGACACAAGTGACCACATTTCAAGGGTGATTATTAAATGCCTATCTAATCCTAAATCTAAAGATGAGAGCAAGCTACGACCATCAAATAATAATAGTCCAGTCCTAGTGGTGTCTTGTCAAAATAAAAGGGCCTATACTAATAAACCCATTTTCAATCCTTACCTCTAAATACAAATAGTGTGGATAAAAATGTTATACAAAAGAAAAGTGTTCAAGAAATGATATGTCAGGATGTTCAAGCCGTTGGCTTCCCTTCCCCATGTTTTCAGCACAGGACAAGGCGGCACACTCGAGCTTAGCACACTCTCTGGCTTCTCTTGCACAAGGGTGCAGTTCAAAACTTCAACATCATGGCCTCCTGGGCCAAAGTCTCTTTGACATTCAAAGTATCTTCTTTCAGAGGGGCTGATGCAACAAACAAACAATACAGTTCCTTTCCTTTTCACATTTCACATATATACACACATTTTGTAGGTGATTTACTGTTCACCTCGGATCCCCCTCTGCCGGGCTCAGATCCACTTTAACACATTGTTTTCAGGGTTTTCACGTATCCAATTTCTCGGTTGATTTAGTGTTCACTCCGCATCCCCCTCCGCCAGGCTCAGCTCTGCTTTGACACAAAATCTTTAATCAGTCTCGCTCTGCCAGGCTTGGACCAATTTATCTATTGTAACACAACCCTTTAATGTATTAACATCAAAGACTTTCATTGTGCGCAGGATTTTGCTTGACCTGTCGCAGGACCACTTTGATTCACAATCCTTTGCCACTCTTTCACTTTTATCAACTCTCAGCTGGATACCTTACAGAGACCTTCAATTGAGCACACTCGGAGTACCAGACTACTTTGTCAAAGGTATCGTATCTTGGTTTTAAAGTTCAATCACTCATCTGCTGTTCAACTTTACTTGTGTCGGTTATCACACATATTTCATACAATGTTCATTCCAGCGCTCGCCATACAATGTTGCTGCTTGCAACCTTGCCTTCAACACAGAGCAGTCTTATATCGGTCTCCCCAACTAACCGGCTGTGTTGATTTCACTGACCCTGCTTTGTTGTTGGTGCCAAGGACAGTACCAAAGCAGCTGTCGATTCTCCCTGCCTTGTTTATCGACACGGAAGGGCCCTGGGTACCTCCGACACACAATGCAGGATTCCTCAGCCTGGTTTCCTGGTCTTACGCTTTCTATTCTCGAGGCGTTGTGAAAGTAACAGTTCCTTGTCGAAAAGGTCAAGGGAACTTCCCTCCATGCAATCCCTTTCTGTTTCTCCGTCTTTCTCCTCTTGTTCAACTGCCATCTTGAAAATGCTGTTTCCTCGTGTGTTTTGGCGCGCTGAAAGTGTGCTCTTGTGCTCCGCCATTTATCTGTGTGGGGAAGTGTAATGGAAGTCAGGTGTGCAATGGTCATTAATTGCCTGACCTTACCTGACCATTTTATTGGGACACATCAAGTATACGGCTCAGGTGTTAGTCCGTTTTCTCTCATAGCGTGCTGTCGGTGAGAAAGATTTAATGTTGTAAAAGGTAGGGGGGTTGAGTTCCTAAATATCTTACCTGGTAGGATGTGGTAACATTTTTACAGGGAAGGGGATACCGCGTCTCACCATCCGATGTCCCAATCCCACTCCCCGAAGACCCCTCACCCAGGTGATCCTGCCGCACTGGTCCACCCCAGGAACTGCTTCCAAAAGCGATGCCCATGTCCTAGTGGGTGAGACACCTGCTGGTTTCTCACATCAGCTATGTGGTGGTACTTTGCTGTGTGTGTGTTTTATCAGCTGAACTAGCCTCTTCTACTCACATTGCATTAAAATATTGATGTGTACAGTATACATCCCCAATGATCCAATCTGAAGGGGGTCAACCTACTCTACACTGATGATACCCAATAAAGATGAAACATGTATGTGGGAGGTTGTTGCACTCTTGTGAGTCTTTAATCTGATCTGGGAAGCCTGGAGAGGAGCAACAGGAGGAAGTATCTGGGAGAGGACAGCGTTTAAGCAGGGTCCGGTGGGGTAAAAGCAAGACAGGGAAGTACCATCGAGACCACCCACAAGGACAAAGTCAAAAATAAAGATGATGGTGTTAATATCAAGGAGGAGACACATTTGGAGCAGGGCATTATCACAGAGGAGGATGAAAAACAAAGGAAGAGAACAGGGTCTAAGTTGGAAGAGGGCCAGTGCAGGAATAAGAAGACATAAAACAGGAGGAGGTTGTAGGAGAGATATTGAGAGGGGAAGGAGGTGGCATTTGGAGGAAAAGAGAGGAGAGGATGGAGATGGGCCAGAGAGAAGGAGGAAGTTGACGTGGAGGTCTAGAGTACAAAACAATCACTGGTCAAGCCAAAGGGGCCAAACTCGAGAAGGCAAGATCAGAGGCAGATGGTAGACAGAGTACATTTGCTAGAGAAGTGAGACCCCTGTCAACCTGTGCCTAGGATTTAAGGCCAACATCCCTAAAGTTCCCAAGAGAACCCCAAGAGAAACCGAAAGAAAATAACAGTCCATAGAACAGATTCTGGTGAGATCAGCAAGCCCACCAAGAAAAATAAATAATACTTGTCTTCGAGAAACAGGGGGAGAGAGGGATAGAAGAAAAGATATAGGGTGACTGGGAGACATCATCCAGACACTGGTATGATTGGAAAAGTTCTGGTTGGGGAGAAGAGCTAGGAGAGCTCACTGAGAATCAGAGCCAAGAGGGCTCATCTAGAACCAGAACTAGGATGTGCCAAAAGCCTAAGCCAGGAAAGATCCAGTGGTGTGCTCCCAAGATGACTGAGCTTGAGGCCATTTTTGGGAAAAAGCTGTCAGGTGGAGCAAAATCCAGCTTAACCCCCTTGGCTGGGAGCATAAAAAAAATGACTGCATACTGAAAATCCACCCAGAGCAGACAATAAAGAAATCAACTTTTATGTAGACACTGAGGGACCAAAGTTTATGAGGGCCAACATGTTTCATTGAGAAGGGCCACCAGTCTCAGCGATTCTGAAATAACTGTGAGTGTCTTTATGTAATTCCTCCAGAACCTAATGTTGACCCTAGACTATTGTAGACTAGAGCACTGGATTTAGCATCATGGCCCTAATGTAGATTCAGATCAGTTTATTCAAATATTCCTCTCACCCGCTTAGTTCTCCTTAAATCCACACTTTAATAAAGAAATGCGTCCTGGCTTTGCTTAAACCTAGGTCTGTGCCCCAACCCCTGTGTTTTGAATGGAATACATTCACTGGGTGCCATTTAAAGTTCAGTTCATGTCTGTGGTGATTCCTCTGTAGTCTCATGTCTTTCGCAGGGACATTTTAAGTTGAAATTCAAGGAATGAACATTTGTGTAATGTACTCTTGCCTCTTTACTACGGTGAGAGGAACAGTTACTTTGCGATGCCCACCAGGCTTGGGCGCAGTGCAGACCGCTATGTGTCAAGTGCTCCCAATTAAGCACTGTCTGGCGAGGGTGGGGTGGTTCTAACAGCTCTAACTGATCTGCTGGACAGTTTTAGACATTTTTACCAATTACTCGTATGTTATTATTACTAATAGTGCAATTTTGTGACCTGCCATACAACTCCTACATGTTTTTGGGAGCATGTATGAGCAATTTGAGTGGCAGGGGTGCAATACCAATATATGTTTGTGTGCTGATTCTTATATATCACACTGATTGCAATGGAAGTTGTGCAATGTGGGGTTATTGCTGATGTGAAAGCACCAATTTGTTGGAGTGCTTTTATTGTGAATGCATTCCTTTCCGGAACAGCATTGCTGAAACATTTTGAGATTCATTTTAAGCAGGAGTCTGTGAACCTATTTCTACGTTTTTGTCGGCATTTAAATATAATACAACATATAAGTAAAAGCAATGCTGTGTTTGTCCGAGGGAATACGAGTTTATTTGCTGGTATGTGTGTGTGGTCTTCATTAGTGTATGGTCAAGAATTAATTATAGGAGGGTGATGATATCCTCTATTCAGTTATCATATGGCAATGGCTTTACGACCCATTGTTTCAAGTGTGGCCTGTAGGTTTATGTCCCATTGTTTCAAGTGTGGCCTGTAGGTTAATGTCCCAATGTTTCAAGTGTGGCCTGTAGGTTTATGTCCCATTGTTTCAAGTGTGGCCTGTAGGTTTATGTCCCATTGTTTCAAGTGTGACCTGTAGGTTTACGCCCCATTGTTTCAAGTTTGGATGGAAGGTTTATTTCCCATTGTGTCAAGTGTGGCCTGTAGGTTTATGTCACATTGTTTCAAGTGTGGCCTGTAGGTGTAGGTCCCATTGTTTCAAGTGTGGCCTGTAGGTTTATGTCCCATTGTTTCAAGTGTGGCCTGTAGGTTAATGTCCCAATGTTTCAAGTGTGGCCTGTAGGTTTATGTCCCAATGTTTCAAGTGTGGCCTGTAGGTTTATGGCCCATTGTTTCAGGTGTGGCCTGTAGGTTTACGCCCCATTGTTTCAAGTTTGGATGGAAGGTTTATTTCCCATTGTATCAAGCGTGGCCTGTAGGTTTATGTCACATTGTTTCAAGTGTGGCCTGTAGGTGTAGGTCCCATTGTTTCAAGTGTGGCCTGTAGGTGTAGGTCCCATTAATTCAAGTGTGGCCTGTAGGTTTATGTCCCATTGTTTCAAGTGTGGCCTGTAGGTTTATGCCCCAATATTTCAAGTGTGGCCTGTAGGTTTATGCCCCATTGTTTCAAGTTTGGATGGAAGGTTTATTTCCCATGTTTTCAAGTGTGGCCTGTAGGTTTATGTCCCATTGTTTCCAGTGTGGCCTGTAGGTTTATGTCCCATTGTTTCAAGTGTGGCCTGCAGGTGTAGGTCCCATTGCTTCAAGTGTGGCCTGAAGGTTTATGGCCCATTGTTTCAAGTGTGGCCAGTAGGTTTATGTCCTATTGCTTCAAGTGTGGCTTGTAGGTTTATGTCCAATTGTTTCCAGTGTGGCCTGTAGGTTTACGCCCATTGTTTCAAGTGTGGCCTGTAGGTTTATGTCTCATTGTTTCCAGTGTGGCCTGTAGTTTTATGTCCCATTGTTTCAAGCGTGGCCTGTAGGTTTATGTCCCATTGTTTCCAGTGTGGCCTGTAGGTTTATGCCCCATTGTTTCCAGTATTGTTTGGGGAGAGTGGAATTTATGGGAGAAGGGTAATGTCGAATACTGTGAGGGTGAAGCGTTAGGTTGTCTCTTTCTATGGTTGTATGGAAGAGGGTTGATTTTCTCATGTGCTGTATTGGGCGGAGAGTGTTTTTTTCTTCTCTTTTTAAACATATTGTATGGGTGGATTCCTCTGTGTACTGTGTTGTGTGCAAAGAGTAAAGTTGCCTTTGTGTGTTGTTTTATTGGAGAAGGGCAATGTCCCCCTTTAGTGTGTGTGTAGAGTGATGTTCCCCGTGTATATGAGTTTCATGGCAGAATGGTGATGTCCTCATAGGCCGTGTTGTCGTTCTTTATTCACACATGGTGTTTTGGGGTACTGTTTTGTGTTTTGCTCTCCCTACAATTTGTGGGCAGGAGCCAGCAATGTAGCCAGCATCGGAACAAACGTGTATAATAATAGTCCATTCAAGGGGAACTGATTTTATTTTATTTCACCTGGTCATGTATATTGAGAGTGGCGGGGGTTAGAGATATTATGAAGGCCCTTCTTTATTTATCATCGCTCCCAAAACAGACATAATGCATTCATGTTTAGTAGAACATGCTTTAATTTTAAGTTTTAAGGTAAAGATTAAAAGGTCGTTGCACATAATTCATTTTATTGGATTGAAACTGTTCTATGTTACTATTCATGACTGAATTGATTTGAATTCCTTGGGTGAGCAGAATCAGAAAAATAATTTGTTTTGATTGTGTTTCCCTGGCATTCTAGCTTGTTTTCCAATGCAACAGAGTGATGTGCCCAAACTGGTGGCTAACTGAAAATAAAGATGGGTGTTGAATATGTGTGATGGATGCCAGAATGCTTATGTGCAGCTGTAATGTTCATAGGCAAGGGAACAAGGAAGAAAATGAGATCTTTTGGTAATGACATGAAATATATCTATCCCAAATCAATTGAGAGGCCTTCTTGCCAGCCAATTAGGAAGATGGAATTGTTACACCTTGTGATGGTTTCCTTATAGTATGATTTCTAAAAATGTATTGTGGTGCTATATTTTGTGGCAGCCCCAGGGTTTCTGTCAAACAGAATTCGTCCTCCTGGCACTTTTCTTGAAAGTTGTTTCGTTTCTCCAGTCCTGACATACGATATGGATAGCCATTTTTCCAAGCTGGGCACCCTTAATGTCAACCCTGGCCATGGTCTTTCTTTTCGTTCCATTGTCATAGGCCTACATTTAACCTAATGCACCTCTCCACTCTCTTTACATTATGCCCCTGCTCATGGCTTTGGTCTAGCCCAGCATACAGTGACGTAGGATGATAGGCTAGAATGTACTGAAGCTGGTATACGCTTCTACGCACTCCAAGGCAGGGGTTTGGAAGTGGTTTGAACACGCTTCTCTTTCAAAAAAAGAGCTGCAATGTGGGCTGGGTTTGAATCTCATCACTGTAAATGCCTTTTTGAATTGGCATTTGTGTTGGTTGACAAGTACAGTAGCACAGGAATACATACAATAATGGTAGATGCTTCTGCATGTCTCTATCAGCAACTAGCCTTGTGGTTTTGTAGCAAAGAGTGCTATTTGTACTCACTTGATAACTGGAGATAGTACCTTGATGTGTCAGAGCGACAGGGTCTTTATACCCTTGAAAAGTAGCTAGGTTTATTTTTAACAAGGTTTCTTCATAGAAATGTTAATAATTAGCTCCATTAAAAACATGTACCCTTGTTTGCTATTTCTCCTTTCCATTCCAAAGAACCAGGGGAAAATGTGGGCTGGCCTGTCCTTCTAATATGTTTGTGTTTGTGCAATACCAAATATAAGCATCAGCTTTAGTGACATTCCATCCAAAAACACTGGAGCCACATTCGGAGCATGTTCTCCCATCTAGCCAATTAAGTGCAAATAGCTCTGCTACTAATACATTCAGTGTGGTGTGCAGAGTCTGAACAGTATACGCCTTTGATGCATTTTCCTACGAAATTCAGTTTGCTTTGCACCAAATAGTGTTAAAAAGAAAATAAGATTGATTATATTACTGTGTGTGCAGAACACATATATGTGAACAATACATTTTCTGTGCAAGGAAACAAGTAACAGAAGGTAAGCCTTTTGGAAATGTCATGGGACATCTCAATCTGGTAATTTTATGTGAGGCATCTTTGCCAGCTAATTCTGCAAAATGGGAGTGTTCCGCCCTCGGATAGTTTCCTGACAGTGTCTCAAAATGTATTGGTGTGTCCTATTTTGCTTCAGTCCCAGAGTTGCCATCTGTCACCAGAGCAAAGAGGGCTGACACTGTCAAACAGTGATGGTCGCTGCATGTTCTTCTGGCCCCGCACTTGACAATTGTTTTATTTCTCCAGTCCAGACAAGGGATTTATGATGCCCCCTTTTCCCAGTGGCGCTTGCCTTATTTAAAAAGCGCTGCTTCTTCTGTGGCATAAATATGTGTCTGTTGTGCATCCATGTGTGTATTCAGTGCGCAATTGACTGACAGAATGGTCATGATTTGCTACTGTGGAGGAATTAGGCTACTAGGGTACTTTTTATTGATGTTTGAAATATAGGCTGATATGTGTTGTACCGTTGTCGCAACCGAAGACTCTGGCTCTGAGGGGTTTTCTCTGGTCCATTTACTTCTTTTCTTCAATTGTTGGTAGACCTAAAGAGAAACTAATGGCACTGCAACACTCTCTACACAGTATGCCTTACTTTTGCCACGCAGAGAGCATGGTGATGTATGGTGACATGTCAGGCTGTGTTCAAGCTTACATAAGCTTCCACAGACTTCAGGATTTCAGCATTGGTTGTGAAGTGGTTTGGATGCTTTCCTCCGAGTGGTAGGGTACTTACAGCCTACCCAACCAGCTTATTTTTTACAAACAACACACAAATAATTTGCTGAATTGTAATCCGGGCTTTACCAATCGAAGGGCCACAAAGAGCACTATATTATGATATGCACTTTGGTCTGTCCTGAGCTCAACTCTGTCCACTTTCTCGCAGCCTGGCACCATGCCCTATATGAAGGGTCAGTATGTGTGTTGTCTCAGAGCGTGATGTCCTTCTCACACTAAACTGTGTAGTAATACACAATTGGGGGTTCGGCTGATATGGATTTATATAGTAACTATGTGAAAGCACCTAGTACTTGAGGTCTGTTGCCTTCTGGCTTTTTGTCTCTTTCAAAGGTACTGATTTGCCCCTTTACAAAGGGTGAGTTCTGCACGTCCAGTATGCACGACCTGTTTCTGCTAGTGGCGGCTTATGCATAGCAGTTTGTTAGGGCACGCAATCATTGTGCTGGTCAAATCCCACATCCCAAATGTTATCCTCATCCATGATGTATTTCCCCCTTGTCTGGCCAAAGGCCACTTTACACCAGCATTGCTATGCAGGCTCAAGGGCAGGTGCGCATTCTGCAATGAATACTAGTATACAGAACTACACTCTTTTTCCGGGCTCGCTCCAGACCAACCCACTGCTGCATCAAGTGGTGCACCCACCTCTCTGATGAGGTATGTGCTAATAAAGCATATTATTGGAAAATTAGCATAGCGTACACAGCATTAAAGTGATATTCAATCAGAGTTTATTTCGGATCATTAAATACATAAAACCCGAACATGAATACCTTCCATAAAATCAAACAAGAAAAGATAAAACTAAAATACAGAATAAAATAGGCTGCAGCTTCATCATACAGCCGAGCCCTCCATTGGCAGCAGTGAATATTAGCTACATTTCGGCAACCCAGCCCCACCCTCCACATTTGTCCTGAGCATAGCTCGTCTTTGTCAACCCTACTGCAAAAAACATCCAGGGCCAAAGAGTACAGCCGGTCCTGCTGCGTTTAGCAAAAACACTAGTGCCACTGAGCATGCCCTAATCCCACTCTCTTGTAAAAAAAAGTTATTACAAATTTTGCCTGAAGGTCATTAAACAGTGGACAAACCTGAATGAAGTGGGGAAAAGGCCTCCCACTCCCAGATACACACCAAAGCAGTTTGTATATTTGCCCAATTTAGAATGACAAAACAGAGCCATAGCCCACAGGGCTAGAGAGTTAAGTCTGGCTTTTGTCAATAGTGCTCTGTGCAAGGGTATGGTCACCAAGTGCAAATGTACAGGTAGGCCGTTGCACAGAGGCTAACGGTAAGTAGGCCCTGAGCTGAGTTTTTATCAACATTTTGGCTTTTCTTAAAGTTACCAAAAAAAGTAAATCCCTGTCTTTACCCAGCATCTTGGATGGACCCTTCAACTTTCCCGGGTCATAGAAGTAGGGAACCAGTGAGAGCTTGGACAGCAATGACTTTATGTGGGCTAACCAGCCAACCTTACTATGACCATTTTGGGTGATCAAATTCATTATTAGGTCCTTTGTTAAAGGGATGTGGGTACTGTCCGCCAGGTAGGTCATGCGTGTTTCCAAATGCATGGAATGCACAAGTGCTGAAGGGAGGACCATGAGCAAAGTTCTAAGGAAAGCATTTCCCAACTTTTGTAAACAGTGGGCCTTCCTGAACCCCCATATTTGACACCCAAAAGTACCAGTGGCTATGGCTTTTCCCTCGCAGACCTTAATCTTATGTTCCGCATTTCTCTGCAAATGCAGACATTGCAGAGTTGGCACAAATCCCAGATTCACCCCTTAACAAGTGTGTGTAATGCTGGCCATCTAATTTAAACTTGTATTGCCTAGCCTCTCGAAATTGCCAGTCCATAAACCTTTCAAAATTGTCAGCCCTTCAGAGTGATTTCCTTCTCAGGGCATGATCTTCAAAACAGCCTCACTCATGGTTTCACTGGCTCTAGTGTTGCTACCACTGTAATAGTGAGCATTGATATATTGCACATCACAGCCACTTTATTCTTTTGATCTCTAATGTTGAAAACCATGTCCCACTTATAATCTCAGTCTGTCTGGATAAAGATACCTTCCTGGTAGCTTCTAATATGCACCCAATATCCATACTACTGTATGTGTATTTTCTCCTTCCAACCAATTGGTCTCCTCTATCCATGCTTGAGCATGTTTGCATTCTGTGAGGCTGCACAAGTGAGTTCTCTGTCTATTCTGGGTTACATACAGTTCTGCATTAATACTACAGGCTGCATACCTTCCTGGATTCTATTGATAAAAAGTCTCCTGTATCTATGCTAAAACAGAAGTAACCTCTTTGTAGACTACTGATAATGTAGGCCTTCAAATGGTCCTTGTTTATCATTCAGATTAGAGCAAGAATGAAGAGGGCAAGGGGACTTAAAGGGAGTAAACATCCTTATTTTTAATGCTGTGAGGCAGCATATCAACCTATGAGTTGTGATTGTAGCGGGGTGTGGGGCAGATATTCTTGATAAATGAGTTCCTTTGGTTTGGTGGAGGGGGGCCCCAAAGATGTCTGTGCCCAGGGCCCCAAAAGTGTTTAAGATGGCCCTGATTCTAGTAATTTCTAAATCCTGCCCATAGCTTTAAAGTGATCATTTTAAATGTTGACATTTAGCAGAAGTGTCCCACGACCGGTTATCCAGCAAACTCATATAGTATCAAACTTTTTTGTTACAGTGCATTGCAGAACAATATTTATGCAAGCAATGCAGATTTTCCCAATTTGTACTGTAGCTATGCATTGCCAATCTGTTTACTTTGTGGAATTAAAATGCCTACTAATGTGGTTTCTTAAACTGTATGACGGCCGCTACGGCAGCATTGCGTACGACTGATCAGATTACTCTCTTTATAAGCCCCGCACAACAATGGAACAGCGCTTCTGAATTTGAATTGTTCGGGAACTTTTCTGGTACTAACTCTTTGGAATCTTGGTTATTGAACTCTGCCTTAACCGGGATCTGCTATCTACTAGTCCCTTGCCTGATTCATGGAACTCTGCCTTGTTTGTTTGTTTTATTATTTATAACGCGTGTCAGACCCAAGGGTATCAGGGCGCTGAAAAAGAGGCAAGAAAATTCTCAGCTTCGTAATAGTGCTGTACACATATATACAATAAGGTAGTGAATAGGTATATACAACAGAGATAAAGTCAACCGCCACAAGAATTATATACAAGTAGAAACACGATATTATACAACATTAGAAACAAGACATTATATACAAGTAAGGGCAGTCTATGTACAGTATAGGCTAGTACTGATGGTCATCAGTGGGTGGAGCTCTTATAAGTTAATGTTAATTTTCTTCAAACCAGTTAATGATGTTCACTCTGAAGTGTGGGTAAGTTTGGTCTGCTCTTATGGCAGGGTGTAGGGAGTTCCACAGCTGGGCAGCTTTGACTGGGAGGCTACACCCTCCTGATTTGGATCGTTTGAATCTGGGTATTGTCAAGCGGTTCGTGTTGGCCAGTCTTGCAGGGTGGATGGAAGTTTGCCTTTTAAATCTTTCTATGAGGTAACGTGGGCGGCGTTATTAAGGCATTTATGTGTGAGGCCGTTTTTTAGCAGGATTTTGTCATTGGGAGTGAGCCAGTTGTTCATTCTCCTTGTCTCCGAGTTGTGATCTTTTTTTGCACCCAACGCGGCACTGATGGCATTGTTTTGTAGGATCTAGATTTTATTAATGATCTGTTTGTTGGCACCCAAATATAAGGCATTGCAGTAGTCCAATTTCGAAAGGATCAGGGCTCTGGCCAGTGTGGTGCGGCTGGGCGTGGAGAGGAAGGGCTTAGATGCTCTGATTAGCTGTGTAGGCAGTGGCAGAAGCCATGGAGTTGACCTGTTTTGTGAGGGAGAGGGTGGTGTCAAGATAGAAGTCAAGTGTTTTAACTTCTTTGGCAACTTTGATTATGTTGCCATTGATGTCTTACATCTGGTTCTTGTTGTAGTCATGACCCGGTACTGCTATTTGGATTGTTTTGCCTTCTGTCTTGTTTCTGTCACTGCTAGGAAGGCTACGAACCTGACCGTCCTCGGATTTCCATTAGTTTAATGGATTTTTAATTCACGCTTCTCTGTCACAGAACTATTTTCAGCACTTACCGTGCTTAAGCAGATTTTTGGAACTTTTTACTTGGTGCTTGGACTAGAGATTTCCTCATAGAGCACCTCTGTGAAGAATAGGCATCCTCCTGCCGTCGGGTAAAGGTTTTACTTCTTGCTCTAGGCATCCTCATGCCGGTGGTTCAGGGACCATCCTTTCAAGACTCAGCCTATCTTCAACTTTGCAAGAACACCTTAGCCTACATTCCACACACTGTATCCAGTTGGTAAGTCATTCTCTCCAGACTGCTTCACAATGCTATATTGTTGTATCATTGCGTCCTCTTCTGCTGGTTAGTTTGGTTTTTGATGTATTGCTTGTAATCTGCTTCCAGAGTTACGTCCTCATTTGATTGGGAACAGGAATTCCATAAACACTATCAAGGGGATTCCTGTTTGACACGCAAGTTAGCATTGACAACTCATTTCAGCATTACTGATTTGGATAGCTTTCCTGGTGTTTATTGTTCTGCATTTCTTTTTCAGCCAGCTGGGTCCTGGGGCATCCATCCAATCTTTTGGTCAATAGATCTCTCAGTCTGTTCTTTTGTACACCTGAGAGTTATATTGGCAGGAGGAATTTGTCATCTACACGACAAGTTCAACTGGCAGTAGGCTTGCACTCTTGGTATCAACAAAGAGTGTACCTGACAGAGACCAATTTAAAGCAAGACACAGGACTCAGAACTAAATCCACCTTCACTCCCAATGACAATCAGGTGCCCCAAGAGATTCTGGGCTTTAAGAAATGTGTTTCAAAGGAGATACACACACTAAGCGCCAGGAAACAAAAAATCAGACACAATCTTATGACTAAGGAAAGCGTGGCCCTCAAATCACTAGCCAGGTCTACAGAAATAGTGATGAAGCACACGGATAAGGGCAGAGGAATCGTGATCCAGTCACTACAACAGTACCAATGGATGGTGGAAGACCTAATATATGATGAAAACAACTACAAGAAGTTCAGAAACCCATCAGAAGAGATGTCCAAACACATTGAGGATATGACCAATATGCCCTTAAACATGATTGGATAACAAAGAATGAATATCAATAAAAATCCATAAAGACTCACAGAACCTGCCAGGAAGACCCATAGTCTAAGGATGTGGCACTATCCTGGAACTTTTATTATAAATTCATATACTACTTCCTCAAACCCTGCAACCAGGACACCATGTCCTACCTGAAAGACACCATGAACTTTATAAATCGTTATGAGGAGACACCCTTTGACTCCACCAATGAGCTTCTGGTTGCAATGGACATCAACGCCCTCTAGACAAGTATCCCCCAAGAAGCGGCACAGGAGTCCATAAGTGAATTCCTCACACACAAGATGGAATAGACAGGGGTTACTGTTGAACTTCTTACGATAGCCCTCTCCAAACATGTCTTCTTGGAAGATGGAGCATTCTTTGTCTAAACATGTTTTGAAGCCGCATTTTCCCCAGCATAGCCATATTATACTTGACAATGCACAAAGAGACCCATGTTTTCGCCAATGCAAGCCCGTTCCATAACAACATCAAGAAGTTGAAGAGGTATATTGATATCATCTTCATATGGCGAGGAGATTTAAAGAACCTAGAAGAATTTAACACATGGCTCAATAGCACGACGACAAACATACAGTTCACTATGCGCAGTAGCTCTACCTCAATGAAGTTTCTGGATCTGAGTCTGGACAACAATAAAGGGAAAATATACTACACGCTATTCAAAAAGGACACGGATAAGAATATGCTCCTCCATTTCGAAAGCTACCACCCAAATAATATGAAGGAAAACCTACCCTATGGACAGTTCTTATGAATTCAGAGGACCTGTACACAAATTGCAGACTACCAACAACATACAGGACCAAGATGAGAGACTGAGATCAAGAGGATACCCTCAAAAACTCATCAAACACTCCAAGAAGAGAGCAAGGTATACACCCAGAGAAAGTCTCCTCACACCAAGAAACAACGAAACAGATGATAACCCACTAACCTGTGTCACCACGTTCTGTCCAGATACAAGCAAAATAAGATCGATAATAAAGAAATTCTGGCCAATTACACAAACCAATATGCCAGAAGAGGCGATGCCACGTACGGCACTGAAGAGATCAAAGAACCTCATGGAACATCTAACCCACACAAGGATTAAGACAAGGGAAACAAAGAGTACCCTGTGGGACCGCTGTGCAATAACAGGCCACCACCCATGTGGCACTTGCACTGCATGTAGATTCACCTCCAAGATCAAACGCTTCAATGTGGGACACAAGAACTGGAACTGAGACACTTCACTAATTGTAAAACTAGCAGGGTGATCTCTAAAATCCAATGCCCATTTGGGCTACGATATGTGGTCAGACTAGCCATCCGGTAGGTGCACAAAAGGATCAGCAAACATCGCTCTGAAATCAGGTGGAAGGTACACAGCGCTCCCCTAGTCGCACATTATGTTGAATTCCAACACAGTCCAGATGACATCAAATGGTGGGTAGTGGATGTTGTGCAATAGCACAAATACCAACAAGGCTCTATTGTACAAAATATCTTGATAGATTTTCAAATTACAGAGCATGACAACTGTTTTCTATGAGATCATACCCATGTACACCTGAGATACCACCTTCCAACACTATGTGAGGGGAAGTAATACCTCCCCCGGAGACTGATACAACTCGTGACCTAGGCCCCCAGGAATAACCCACACTGATGCACATAGATAGCTAGCACAAATTCGCTTGCCTAACACACATCCACCTGGCGTTTCCTGACCCTAATGTCTACAACAATATCGTTTCTAGTACAGCAGCAGAGTAACGTGTACATACCAGTCTTGGACTGTATCACTGCATTCACATGGTACCATTGCTATTGTTTGCTTTATAACACTGTGCCGGTTGGGTACAGCAACCTATGTATAAATACGTAGATGCTCATGAAGTATGATAGAAATTCATAATGAGGTTTGTAAATACCATTAAATTCACATTGAACCATTGTTAATATATGTCTTATAACATTGTGTCGCGTCGGTGCAACAGTTTATGTACAATACGCAAGTACCTATGACCTATGGTAACAATTCAAGCTGAGCTTCGTAATATCATTATCAGATGTACTATACTCCTAAACATAGGAATCGATAAATGCAACCCCAGAGACAGTAAACATATGTGCCCCCCCTAACAAAACATCATGTATACACCTAAGCCCATGACTGTAATATAGCGAATGCATGCTTTCCAGTCTTGACCTTGGAACTTGCAAAATGTTGTATTAACAATATGTGTGATTGTACCTCAATTATGCCAGCAAGAATGTGTTCCATTTTTGAACATGGAATCTGGAAATACAACAATTATGAATGTAACTGTTTGCTTGTTTTATTATTTGTGTTGTGCACCAGACCCGTGGGTATCAGGCGCATAGCATAAGATAACTTACAGCTTAGTTACACATCAGAGTAACACAGTACATATGATTTATACATAAGAAGCACAATGTACATAGTATAAGATACAGCTTAGTTACACATCAGAGTAATACAGTACATATGATTACACATAAGAAGCACAATATACACGCAGAGATTAAAAGGCAGCAGGGGCCTTACTTGGTTAGAGATACTGACATATACAATGGATAATAGTATACCTAGTTATAGAGATATCATGGGAAGGTAGATACTAACTAATTTATTTACTAAATTGTTTAGAAAGAGAGTCGAGGAGCAGGCCTTACTTGTCAGAGTCTTTGATCCATCTCATGAGGTTCTGGTGGAAGTTTTGGTAGAATTGAACTACTCTTAGTGGAGAGGGCAAGGAGTTCCAAAATTGGGCTGCTTTCACCGGGAAGCTACTGCCCCCGTCTCTAAACAGCTTGAATCTTGGGACTAAGAAGTAATTAGTGTTGGAAGTGCTAGAAAATCTCTCGGATGATTGCCTAGAGAGTCTTTCTGTCAAATAACAAGGTGCCGCATTGTTCAAGCATTTATATGTAAGTGAGGCGACTTTTAACTTAATTTTATCATGTGTTGAAAGCCAGTTATTAGATCTTCGAATCTCAGAGATATGTTCACTTCTAGTGATTCCAAGTGCTGCTCTCAAGGCATTATTCTGGAGGAGTTGGATGTTATTAATGGTTTGTTTATTAGCCCCTATGTATAGCGCATTACAATAGTCTAACTTTGACAGAATGAGCGGTCTGGCCAGGGTAATACAAATGTTATTGGACAAGAAGGGCTTGCCTGCTCTAATCAATTTACAAGTGTATGCCGTGGCCGAGGCCATGGCATTGACTTGCTTGTTGAAAGATAGGGTAGAGTCCAGGTAAAAACCTAAGGTTTTTACCTCCTTAGCAACAGTGATGATGTTGTTGTCAATGTTGAAGGCAGAGTATTTAGGACTCAATTTTTTAAGAGTTGAGATCGTGCCCAGGATAATGATCTCAGTCTTATCATCATTCAGGCATAGTCCATGAGTGGCCATCCATGCCTGGATGATGAGGTAAACCCTATTCACCAAGGCCAAATCCTTTTCATAATCCCCAGTAAGTAGTAGGAGGATCTGAGTATCATCTGCATAATTAGTGTAGGTGATACCAAAATGATCCAAATCATCGAAAAGGGGCTTCATAAAGATATTGTATAGGGTGGGTGAGACGCAGGATCCCTGGGGTACTCCGCAAGTGATGGGGATGGGGTCTGCAGCTGCATTGGGGGAAAAGACTCTCATCGTCCGATTGCTTAGGAAAGATTGTATCCATGCTATGGCTTCTGTTGAGAAGTTAGCGGCCAACTCCAGATGGCTACATAAGACCTCATGGTCTACAAGGTTGAATGCAGCCGATAGGTCCAGGAGGAGAAGAAGGGCTGATTTTCCTTTATCCCTAAATTCGTCAATCTGTGCCTTCAAATCTATTAGAGCTGTTTCAGTCCCGTGCTTTGGTTGAAAACCCAACTGGCTTGAACCTAGTAAAAGGTTGTATTCTAAGTGTTTTTGAATTTGTGAGTAGGCCATCTTGTCTAAGATTTTCAGAAGAAAAGGCACTGTAGTAGTTGGTCGATAATTGATAGGTACGGATGGGTCTAGGAACTGTTTTTTAAGTAATGGGAGCACCCAAGATTCTTTGAGGTTGGATAGGGTGATGCCTGAGGAAAATTAGGCATTGATGAGTTTCGTGATGAAGGTGGTTAGATCTCTGGCTGCATCCTTTATTAGTCGGGCAGGGCATTGATCACCCTGACAGTTGGAAGGTTTAAGCAATAAGATGATTTGTTCTGTTTCCATTATAGTAACTTTAGAAAACTTAGAGCGAGGGGGATCAGCAGTGTTATTAGGTAGTAGAGGGGCGATTATGGGGGGGAGAGGTGCCAGTTAGTAACGCTTTTTTCTTGGCAATTCTTTTTTGTGAGGTTGTAACTTTATTGGCTAGAGCTTGCTGTATGTTGGAGCACCAATGTTTATCTTTTATGCAGGGTTAGGGGCTTCTAGCTCTTTCAATATAACAAAAAGTTCCTTCATACTTGATTTAGCTTGTGATATTCTGGAATTGTAGGTTTCGCGGTTAGCTAAAAGAATTTCGATTTTATAGAGAGCGGTTATGGTGCTAAGGTTAGTCATGTTTTCCTCAGATGGTTGCAGTCTTCAGGATGCCTCACATTGTCTTTTTTTCTTCGTAGTGTTTTCAGGTATGGTGTGTACCATGAGTTGTGGTGTGCTTTGGGTTTGCTGTGCCTCATTTTAAATGATGCTACTGAGTCAAGTGAAGTGGTCATAACTTGGTTATATTCCTTAAACAATGCATAGGGCCCTAGATTTTTGGGAAGTGCATTGAGTGTAGGGAGAATGAGGGGGAGTAAGTTGTTGTGGGTAATGTTCTTTTTGTTCCTTGTGGGTATGGGAGGGGCTAGTGATATGGGATTGGAGAGGTTTTATCGTTTCTAGAACAAAGGATAAAAGGTGGTGGTCGGTCCAGATCTGGGGGATATGGATGAGATTGAGGCATTGCAGTTATGATCTGCCACCCAGTCGAGCATTCTGCCTTTATTATGGGTAGGGTGGAACACTCTCTGGGTAAAGCCTAGTTCAGTTAAGGTGTTAGCAACGCTAAATGCATGAATGTCTTTGAGGTCATTAAAGCCTAGATTCAAGTCCCCTAATAGGAGAACTTGAGAGGAATTTTTTTGATTGTTAGACATACATTTGGATATATCTTCCTCAAAGGTACCGATATGGCCCGGAGGTCTGTATATCAGATGGATCGTAAGAGTCTGGGAATTGTTAATGGTAAGCTTAGCTGTGAGATTTTCGCATGATTTGGTGTTGAGGGGTGGATCTAGTCTAATTGGTAAATTAGCTTTAGCAATAAGGGCAATGCCACCTCCTCGTGCTTCATTTCTATCAGATCTTAAAATAGTATAGACATTGGGGATGGCCAAAGAAAGGGCTGGGCCTGCGGCAGCATGTAACCATGATTCGGTGATTGCTAGAAAGTCAAGGTTTTCTGACTAGATAATGTCAGATATCTCAGTTGCATGTGCGACCAGAGATATGGTGTTTATTAGAGCGCCCTTAAAGTCTGGGTTAGTGGGTGCTGGAGAGGGTGAGACTTCTATGCTTCGGATCTTTGGAACAATGTGATTGAAAGACGCGTATACCGGCAGAACGCTAAAGTTGCGCTTTCTTTTGATATTGGAGGTTTAGAGTGTAGGTTAGTTGTCCTATTTGGACTGACAGGAGCTCTTGCTAGGGGTTCATATAATTTGGCTAGTCTTGCAAGTAGTGTTTCATTTCTAGCAATAGTGTTACAAGGTTGGGAGTCATACATAGGAGGCTGCTGAGGTACAGTATTAGTTTTAGCTGTTCATCGATGATTCAGGCTATTTAGGTGGGTAGTGGGCTGGGCCATTATATGAATAAGAGTGATATGGTAGGGAGCTGAGTGAGTAATATATATGCAAACTATGGCTAGTAATATAATGGAGGAAAGCAAAGGGCTCCTTAAAATGCGAATTTTAGATATTGTAACTATATGATTGTAATCCAAAGGACACAAAAAGTGAGAGATGCTGTAGCGTAATTTATAATTGTGCAGTAGTAATTACTGAGCAGTAGGCAGTCAAGCCGAGCGGTCAGGTAAGTAGTCAGGGGTGCCATTGACTAAGATTGGTCTCCAGATAAGCTTTGGAATTTAGATATATGGTAGTCAAATAGTATTAACAGGGGGCTTTCACTATCAATTGTTAAACAATATAAACATGAGTCAGGCATACAACAGAGGTGAATGGTAAGATACAGGTACTACTGGGAGCAGAATTACATTTCAGCAGAATAGGCTAATTCAAATTACACAAAATAGGCTTGTTCAGATAGGCGCAGAGTAGACTAATGCTGGTTTTCAACGGGCAACAAGATAATTTTCGTTCAAACTACACAGGCTAATTTCAATCACATAAGAACAAGATCAATGGCAATAAGATAGTTACATATACACTAGTAAACAACCCTATACGTCCTTGTTAACATGGGGCTGATGCAAGTAACTCAGGGTCACGTTAAGCTATAGATTATAGTAATCTAGTTCATTTGGCATGGGGCCGGGTAGCTCCAGGTAATGGAATAATTGCATTTAATACACACACATGGAATAGGGCACACATAGCAGTGAAATAAACAAATTCCTTTGTCTCAAGGCTAGGTGGCACAGAGGGGTAAGGCTAAATCCGGTATCCCCGACAAGAAATATGCCTTAGCTCAAAGTACAACGATGTCATATACTCGTTTGTTGTAGTTAGTAGTTTAAACAAGTAGGTATGAGAAGACTTATCTGAGGGGTAGCACACCAATACTAGTTACTATTAAATGTGGTGCGAGGCAGCAAGATGCGGAGTAACAGGGGCTATGACAATTCACGTGAGTCCCAGGAGGGAAGCAATCATGCAAGAGTGATGTTGGTAAGCTATGACACAAGGTTGCTAAGTACAATAGAGAAAAGAAACGAAGTATGATGCAGCAGTTATGCCGAACAGTAGGGGCAGGGATTCATGTGAATAGCGTTATGACTGAAGCTAGTAGTAAACAATGTTGCAGGTCGCAGAAGATGTCGTAAGTTTTAGTATAAGGTAATTAACGTGAATAGGGTATGCGTTAGGGGGCTAGGCATCGAGTCGCAGTAGACAAACATGTGAGAGCAGCTGCGTGAGACATAGGTTTTACCATGCTGAAGGGGACGAGTACCTCGAGTCAAGTGCGTATAGAGGTGCCTGACTTTGGGAACGGGTAGGATACTTTTACAAGGTGGATGGTAGATAATCTTCGAGTGAAAGATGGACAGAAGTTCTGCATCCAAACGGCCAGGGTTCCAGGCCCTGGCCTCTGTCGGCTCTGGACCGGCTAGGAAAGGGGATGTGCCTTCTTCTTCTTCTTCTTCTTAATTATCGGAGGCGTGGGCGGAGCCACGCAGGCGCTTCCCCATCCTATAGGATGATGTGCACCGTAGCCACTAATTATTATTTGGCTCCATTTAAGCTCACAACTCCTCCCACCTCCCCGTCTGCCTCACAAAATCCAACATCACACTACTCCTCCTCCTGCCTCTCTCCCCATCACCTCCCAGTATAGTCCTCCCACTCAGCTCAGCCACACCCAACGCAGTCAACCGAACCATCATCAATTCTCTCTCTGCAACATGTCTTTCACACCTAATCAAAAAATGTCCCACCGTTTCAGGCACCCCACACACCGCACAGTCCCTTGATTCACGCTTCCCTATTCGAAATAGACAGTCATTCAGCCCCACATGACCTATCCTCAAACGATTCAGCATCACCTCCTCCCCTCCTCCATTCTGAACTCCCTGCATCCACCTTCACCGCCACTTTACCACGAACACCGAACATCCACCTGCCCTTCACCCCATTCACCCACCTCTCCTGCCACTCATCCAGGACCCGTCTCACCATCACAGCCTTCACCTCATCCACACTCAAAGGCAACCTCACATCAATCGCTCCCCTCCTCATACCCTCACCCGTCGCCAGATCCACCAACTCATTTCCCAAAATGCCACTGTGACTGGGAACCCACGCCAACTCCAAATCCATACCCCCGCGCACACACCGATCAATCTTCATCCTAATGTCCAAAATCACATCCTTCCTATCACCATCCCCTGCCACAATCGCCTGTAACCCACTCAATGAATCTGAGAACACCACCACTTTCTCATACCTCAACTCACACACCCTATCAATCACCAATGCAATCGCCACCACTCAGCCGTACAAATAGACACATCATTCGTCAGTCGTCCTATTTTATATTCCCCAATGCTTTCTAGATAATACGCCATTCCCACTCTCCCAGGCACAGGATCCTTTGAACCATCCGTATACACCTTGTATCCTTCCTTTCCTGCCACATACTCCTGACCCAAAGCTTTGATCTCACCCCGCATACCTCTCTTCTTCGATACCATATTCGCCAACTCCAAACACACCTTTGGAGATCTCATCATCCACCGCGGCCTTCTCTCCAAATCCGTATCTGTCACAATCATCAAATCACCCACACCCCACTGCACTCCCTTCTCTCACATGTGAAACCCAAAAGTGCCCCCCTTCCTCCTCCACCGATCCCTTTAATAGTCACACCTCCAATTATACTTCAAACATTCACGCACCGGATGAGCCACACTCTTCGCACTGCACTTCACCCGCCATCTCATATTTAACGCATCCCTCCTCAACCCCAATGGCATCTCTCCCACAAGCACCTGAACCGCATTCACTGGGGAGGACCTCATCACACCCGAACACACTCTCAATGCCCTCGCCTGTACCCTATCTAACCGCAACTTCTGACTCGACGTATAACCCACTGACACCTGACACCCAAAATCCATCACACTCAAAATCAACCCCTTATACAACATTCGTAAACACTTCTGTTGCGCACCCCATTCTTTCCCAGTCACCGCCCGCAACAAATTCAGCCTGTGTTTACACTTATCCACCACACCATCCACTTGCACATTCCAATTCAACTTTCTATCCAGAATCACCCCCAAGTACCGAAACTCTTCCACGCTCTTCACCCTCACACCTTTCAAAACCAAATTCAACTCCTGCTGCACTCTTTTCCTTGAGAACACCATACTCACACTCTTATCCACAGACACCGAGAAACCCCATTTCCCACACCACTCCTCCATGCGTACTATCGCAGCTTGCAACCGTCTCTGTACCAACAACAAACACCGCCCTCTTACCCAGACCACACCATCATCCGCGAAGAAATCCACCTGACACCCAATTCCCGCCAAAGCTCGAATCAACCCATCCACCATCGCATTAAACAGCATCGCACTAATCACACTCCCCTGCGGCGTCCCATTCTCCATCTTCCAAACTTCAGACAGCACCCCCCTCACTCTCACCTGAAATGTCCTATCTGCCAAGAATGCCTTGATCCACCGAAACATTCTTCCCTTCACACCCATCTCCAACAGTCTCACTAACAACCCTCCCTTCCACACCATATCATACGCCTTCTCCAAATCCAAAAAGAACGCTCCCACCAACTCTCCATCACATAATGCCTCCTCCACCCCAGTCACTAATCTCACTAATGGATCAGCCACCGACCGATTCCTCCTGAACCCACTCTGAAAGTCACTCAAACATCCATTCGACTCCAAATAAAACCCCAATCGCTCAACCACCATCCGTTGGGATGTGCCTTCCTTGTGTACCTTCGAGGTGGGCCGGCGTTCGACTGCCAGCGTCCCTGATTGGTGGATATGGCAAACGGCAGCCAATCCATGATCAGGTGCAGATTGTAAACAGTGAAATAATCCAAATTTAGGCGGAAGCCTTTTTATAATGTATTAACCATCGTGGGTAACTGTACAATGAGAGCCAGAATGAGCACCTGAAACAATGCACCATTCTATGCCACGGGTCGCCGCACTAGTGCCACAGCAACATTTTGACAGGTGAATACATCAGCAAATGCACACCTATTTTCCGTACTCCAAACGTGACGCAAATGAATCCAGTTTCACTGTAGGGGATGGTTTCTAGAATTAGTAATGTAACATCAGGCCCCCCTTGGGCAGCACACTTGTTTGCCGCATTTGGCCACTTTTTAAATACTGGCCCGTTGCTCTCTGAGAGCTCAACACCATGATATAGTAATTCAGGTTTCACTCCCCTCACGCACGTGCACCCGGGTTGTTTAATTAGGTTACCATGAAAATATCTTGGTGTTATGCACATGGAGCCCGAAATTGACACGGACAATCCGATCGTGCTAACGCTGGCCTACCTGCATTCATTAATCACATGCTACCCAGGTAGGTGACACATTTAGACTCATGCTCCATCATTACCCCTCCAGCGCTCCTTTGGCCCATCACGCTACCAATCTGACATACTATCTATATGCTAATTCATTGCACACTCCAACAGCCATTGCCACCTCACTGCAGATAGACCACGATGTGGGACAGTGTGCCCGCCAGATATACCATTCGCACCACAATGGCCACAACTTCCTTATAATCACCCGAGAGAGCCTGACTGCTGGAGAAACATCGACTACAGCTGGAATCTACACACACTCGTGTAACTACCCAGGTACGCACCTACTGCCAACACCCACCTTTGAGTGGCTAGTAGACTATACGTATTTGTGGACCACTAACACACCTACTATGTCCATTAGGACATCCTGTTTTTCTTTTTATTTGTTTTTATTTGTTCTCTTAAACATGGCCCTGGGCATGTCTTTTTTTAACTTCCAGTTACACAAACCCTGCCTTGCAATCAAGTTAAGCCGAGTACGGGATAAGTGTTGTACATAAGGTAATCACACTTCTCAATATACGTATGTGTGGATAAGATTTGTTCATGCTTTGACTGGGCCACTTACCAGCCGAGTACTATATATTATTTATTGCAGCCCCCCTCCACGCAGATAGTGCTTCCATATGTTAATGATGCCACCAGCATAAACCAACTATCCAGTGGACCCAGGCTTGCAATCTTTCAAGGTCAGTTCCTGGAGGGTTTATACTCTTCCCCCATAACTGCACCTTAATGTGTATGTACACAACCACATTATCTCAGCTACATTCTTCCCACCCACCCCTTTCTAGTGATAATCCTACTGTTTGGTGTTCCCACTGCAGGGGTCAAACAGTTCTAAAGCCCAGATGAAGGCTGATCAAACGATCTACCGCCGAAATGTTCCAGACTTAGATAACCACTATATGTCCTCCCTTTAGACTAATTATAAGTGACGTCAAACAAGTTTGGGTCGGTTGTATACGAATTGTTCGAACTACAATTGTTTGAATTACAATTGACCTTTGCACAATTGACCGAATTGTGAAGGTCAATTGTTACATATATGCGGGGGGAAACCCCTCACAACCCCCCATTATATATGTATGTGGTCAATTGTGCAAAAGTCAATTTGGACCCTTGACTTTTGGTCAATTCGATCATTCGAACAATTGTGTTCGAACAATTTGGGTAATACCATTGGGTCAGGTGACCACCACACTAACTGTGAAAGACAAAGATCTGGCCCCTCTGACCAACTAGCTAGTTCCACCTCTGATTACATTAGGAGAGTAGGTCAACACAAATTCCCAGCCCAGTAAAAATTGACAGGTTTGTGATGTCTTCATTGAAGTATTTATGCTTTTTTGTGTTCACTTTAGATGTTTACCTGTACATATCCTGTTTTGTTTGTGTTAGAAACAGTAGGGGTGATATTTGTCTGCTAGGCCTGTGTACATGTAAAAACTGAGAGATTTCCCTATGTTTTCATTCAATAAGTCTGTTAAGTTTCTCATATCTTTTTTTAGTTTAAGAAAAAACAGAGGACACAAATGGTGCCTCTCGATAGCGATCTATGAAAAACAAATGAAAAATAATTAAAATAAAGGCAATGTTGAAGGAGGAAAATAATAATCACTCATTGCACATTGTGTTTGATACAAGCTTAAATGAAGATACTTTTTTTTCTTGCTAAAAAGTATGAACAGCCACTGATTGGCTCCCTCAAACTGGTGCACAACTGGTGCAGAATGAATTAATCTATTATGACACTTTCTTTGTTACAAATTATTATCCAAAGTAAACTGCAATAGTTCTTTGACATTTGATACTGCAGGAATTAGGATGCTGAAATATTAATGCAATGTATTTAAAGCCACTTGACATTCTATTGCAGTATATAAAGCTTAGATATCTTTTGTTACTAGTCTATCATCAGTGTGCCGCTCAAGTACTTCTATGTATTGAAAGATATGCATTGAATCTCTTACATAAGAGTCGAGTTTAGTAACTTTGGGCCGGATCATCTCGTCAATATATTTGGAAATATTTTCAGAAATCCAATCGATCCAACTAACAATCGGTTTCATTTCTGTTAGTCCTATGTTTTCTTTGTGTATTTCTGGAAGAAAATAGATAGTGGAAATGATGGTGTTACCCACATTGACCTTTTCAAATTGACCCTTTGTCCTAGTTGACCTAATAATAGTGGTCCTAATTGACCTTCTGCACAATTGACATTTACCTGTATCTTAGTGCTTTTATATATATGTGGGGTGGGTTTGGGATAATAAATAATTGGTGGTAAGTGTTCTGCTTTCAATCAGAATTGTTGAAGTAGGGTGACATTTTAATTTGATATAGCATCCCGATGTGTCAAGTCTTATTTAGTCTGTTATTTTGCAATTGTGTTTCCCCACAATGTGTGTGACACAAAAATGATAACACTTAGATCTGTTGATTATCTGTTGTGTTTTCAGTGGAGAGGTCCATCCTAAGACTAGCTGTCTTGTGGTGAACTCATCAGAGTCCTACTCGGGTTACTCTATCCCAGATTTAGCATAATTCTACTTCATGTTTATATCTCAATGTGGTGCAACATATAAAGACTTCATTCATAAGAATCACACATTTAAATTCCATGTTTACCATTGAAGTTAATGATTAAATTGGTGGAAAAGGAAGGCACATTTGAGACTTACCTGTATTGCCTTGTGCCAATTTAGTGTGTAAGTGGCCATTGCCACTTGTTATTGCTTAATTTGATTTGGTTTATAAGGAGATGCAGGGTGCATTCCAAGAGGACTGGGTTTGCGATGTTGTTCTGGCATGAGTTGATGATGTGTGCTGTGTCAGCTATCAGCTAATAGCACCATGGCCGCCTCCAATGTTGGAATGACCCCCCATATCTCACTTTTCTGTTAGATACATCACCCCCAGTTCCTAGTGACTGTGTTCCCCATAAAAAGTACAGATTATAGTTCTTCCGCTAAAGCAGGTGCATTTAACAAGTACGAATTCACACCTCTTTCCCTCTTGTTGTACACTGTGATTTCCAAGTTGAAGATGTGCCACAGATGCTTGAACAGCCCACCACAAGGTTTTACTTTGGAAAGTGGTTACAGCAATTAGGGTAATGATGAGGATGCAAGCATGGGCCTGTAATTCCTTGATCACTACACAATATATCACTTCACAATTCCCTGATCACTACACAACGTCATGGTGCTCAGAACCCTGAACTACACCCGTTAAACCAGTCATCAACATCATCATCATGATGCCGCTCTTCCATCTGAACCTCCATATAGCAACATGACACAACCTGCATTGGCCCCCCACTTATAAGGCAAACTAATGGACACTGAACATTATTAGATTATATCCTCAGACCTATCCACTTGCAAATCTTGTTAGTATGCAAATGTGGTTAGCATGCACAACAGCATAACAAAACCTGTGGTCTTGATATGGTAACACAGGCATTCATGTGTCCCAACACAACTCACCTAGCCACACAGATAGGGTACATTAATCAGCATACTTTGCCCTTCTGCCTCCTCCCATTAACCACCCCCATTTTGAAGAATCAAGCACTAAAAGACCACATCCATAGTGGATACTGCACTATACAAGACCACAGTATATTACAGTGCATTCCAATACCACTTAAATGCATCTGAACTATGTGACCCATAATTTCTTTACATTTTAGTACCGGATTCGACATTATATTCTCTAGAAATTCTCTTGATATCATCCTGTCAGCAAAGGTTCCTTTTCTGCATGGGAGAAATTCTCTTAACCATCAATTGTTCATGATAGTTTCCAATAAAAGAACTCATTAATTTGTCTAGAAGTTATGAAATAAATGAAGGTTAGGACATATTAGGAATATATAATTCTGAACATTCTTTAAAAAGCAAATAGTGGAAATGTATCTAAACTTCATGCAGCCAATCACTAATTGAGTTTATATGCCAACAAAGTAGAGGCCCTTGTGATTTACTCCAAATAGAAGGAAAGCCTAGTATCAGCCCAAAACTGTTGTTAATAGGATTCTTCCTAGGATTTATAGTATCCATTGCCTGAATCTTAACAAATGTTAACCTTAGATTTCAATTCTCTCCTTGATTTAGCTTTTCATCACCATAGTCTAGTGGTTTCGCTGTTGCGACCTTTGCCTACCTTTAGTCATTTATAGTTCTAACATTGACATATACCAAGATGCAGCTTTATAAAAAAGGCCTTTTCTAGTCATTGAATCAAATGAGCTGGCCTGTTTAAATATGTTATATATATTTTCTGGAGGAGTTACACCTAATCGTGGGGTGTTTTATTACTGTGGTAAATAGTGGTATTTTATTGTGGTATATTATTATTGTAGTGATGCATTTGTGGATTCCCTTTATAGTGGTAGAACTCTACTCAGAATATAGTCTAACACCTGTTATGTTATGTTATGTTATTTTGCACTTATATAGCGCCTTATATACCATTGGTATGGTCTGAAAGCGCTGGTAGGTTGAATGCCCTTGGGAACCGAAGTTCAGATCAGTAGAGAGAGTAGAGAGAGTCAAAGGTGCATGTGAGCACCGGGTATGTGTGCAGTTTATGCAGTATTCGTGTAATAGCTGCTTCCTAGCAGTAGGTGTGGTGGTTGAGAGATCATCAGGAGAATGTTTTCGTTCTGGTAGGTTTTTAACCAGAACGGTTGTGGCTGCGTTAGGCCTGAGGAGAACTCCTGGCTGGTGGGTGTGAAACCAGCAGTGTTTACTTAGAGTGATGTGGAGTAAGCGGCGGATGTTGGTATGAGAACAGTTATACTGAATGGTGTCATAGTAGCTCTGTGTTCTAGTTGAGTGGTGATGTAAAGGAGAGAGTAAGCGTGGTGGTGTGATATGATGGGTTATATGCTCATTCAACGTTCTCTGCATTCCAAACCATACTATATACGTCACGCAATTCTATGTACTCCAGTCCGTAGCGTGCACTCCTATCCACTCATGCACTCCAGTCTGATCTAATATACTCCGTTCCACCCCGCGTGCTCTAGTCTGCCCCGTGCATGTCCTCTTGTCTGCCCCACGCATGCCCTACTGTCCGCCCCACGCATGCACTCTTGTCTGCCCCACGCATGCACTCCTGTCTGCCCCACGCATGCACTCCTGTCTGCCCCACGCATGCACTCCTGTCTGCTTCTTGCTCTATGCATTCAGTAGCTCTACATATTCATCCATTCTATGTACTCATCAGTACTGTATGCATCTGTGCTTGTTCGTTCTACGTACTCGTCTGATCTACGCAACACGTCAGTTCACTCAGGTTATTCGATCGCTCCAGGCACTCGTTCGCTCCAGGTACTCTTTCGCTTTACTATGCATTCACCTGTTTTACGTGCTCATCCCCTCTATGCACTCACCCCCTCTACGCATTCATCCCCTCCACATGCTCATCTGTTTTAGGGACTCGTGTTTTTCACGCTTCCAACAGTAATATCCTGTTCTATATATTCATCTCTACACTCATCTGTTCTAGTCCTTCATCTGCTCTGCATATTCATCCTCTTCATAAACTCCTCTGCTCTATACGCACATCCGCTCCATATGCACACCTCCGCTCCATATGCACACCTTCGCTCCATATGCACACCTCCGCTCCATACGCACACCTCCATACACACAACCCCGCTCCATACGCACACCTCCGCTCCATATACACACCTCCGCTCCATATACACACATCCGCTCCATATACACACCTCCGCTCCATATACACATCTCCGCTCCATATACACTCATCCTCTCTATACACTCATCCGCCATATACACTCATCCGCCATATACACTCATGTGCTCTATGCACCCATCCGTTCTATACGTTCGCCAGGTCTGTACATTCATCTGCTCCGGTAATCTACACTCTCCGCACTTCCGTATTCATCCGCTATCCACACTCGTGCGCTCTACATACTCATCCGCTCCACATACTCATCTGTTGTACACACTCATCTGGATTATGCTCATCCGTTCTGCACATTCATCAGGTTTACACATTCCTGCGTTCTACTCGCTTCTCTGTATTTACGCACTCGTCTGCGCTACACGCTCGCCCGCTCTACATACGTATCCATTAAACATGATTATCCGTTCTATACACTCATCCGATCTACATATTCATTCGATTTCCACACATTTGAACTATATAGTTATCTGTTCTACTCCCAGGGTTTTTTGCAGTTCGAGCTACTGGATTTATTGCACTTAGTATGTGACAGTATCACTTCCTCTCAGAAACGTATCTATGATGCTGATGTAAGCTCTAGAAGCAAAAGTGAAAAACATATCACATAATGAACAGGTCATTGTACACACACACACACACACACCATACACTCCTAAACTCACTTACTAGGAAAACCAAAAACCTACTTCAGATTTTACAAATGAATTACAACCTATCGTAAAATAGGACTAGTCCCTGTGAAATCCTAGTCTATGTGCTAGTAAATGCAATTATGCAATGAAAACCCAACTCAATATGTGCTAAGCTCTAGCTTTATATACTGATATTCACAGTTGTTTAGATAAAATACATCATGCAACATAAGCCATGTGTACAAAAAAAGTGAGATGGTATTTTATATTAACACTTCGCACACATTTAAAAACTCCACAGAGCATTATCTTACCAAGTAAATCTGTGAACGATGAAATTAGCAGGAGATGCAGTTTGAGAGAGAAAAAAAAAATCACACAGCAATGCAACTTCCTTCATGAACATTTGACAGTGCATACGCATAAAATATTGAGAAATGTACACTGAAACCTGCCTTTCTATCTGGCTGTCCCTCATGTGTTCATGCAGTAAATCCTCACTTATGACTCATATTTACGTAGAAATTGGTGAGATTCCTGGCACAGCGGAATTGGGAAAGCTTTCTCACTTGGTTCGCCCACCGATAAGGAATGTCACCAACCCAGCAAGCCTGCCAACACTGTTTCATCAAAGCCTCCCAGACTGCCTGCCTGCACTGTCTCAGCCCAGCTCGAGGATTCCTCAAGAATGTTGTTCCCTGGATGCCGATGGATGTCTGCCTATCTCCCAGGAAGTTTCTGAACATCTGAACTTGCACACCCACCCACAGTTAGACTTATAATCTGCTCTTGTCACTCAAAAGATAAACCTTCTCCTCGCCCAGACATGCTATTTCCTATTTCCTGCCCGTTATTTTTCCTTTTGAGAATGCCAATCCTGCTCACTACAAATGTAACATCTTCTTCTTCCTGCACATGCAATGAGGTTGTCCTTTGGCAGCATAACTTCATATTTCGCAGCTTGCCACAATCTACTGCTATGCTGCACATTTAATAAATCTCATTGAATGAAGCCACACAGCTCTTAACTGAAACCTCATTGCAGAACAGCATTTCCAAAATCGTTTTCAATTTATTTCATCTGGACCAATTTGCACTAATTTGTTAATGACATGTTACAGGTTACTGCAAAGGGGTTAGCCTGTTAGTTTATATTAGAATTTAAATGTAGTGCAATCCAGTGAAATGAAATATTATAAAACACCCTTAAACATATGGTCTCTGTTCCTGGATGTGTGCATTTCCCATTTGGTGCATGCTCCAGCTGCATTTGCCACTTATGATGTTTGTATTTCTATTTTTCTGTGCAAACTACCCACTAACACTACATGTGCATGAACCCCTGTAACTCACAGCCTGGACACAGGAACCATATTATGGTACCCAATCAGATATTGTTTGTTTGGTTGCTTGTTTTATTTGTTTGTGATGTTTGTGATGTCCTCAAGAGAAAAATGCTGTGAGAAACCTGAGGCTTTTATTACTCTTATTCCCATTGGGTCCTCTGCGCACGTGGCCAGGAAAAGGACATCCCTTTTGAATCCCGACCCTGGGGCTGGACAAGCAAGAGAGGATCACCTGGCTGGAGGCTCCTTGGGGACTGGGAGTAGGAGGCCCTTAGGCGAGACATGGTTTCCCCCTTTTCCTAATAACAACCCACCCAAACCTTCTCCAACCTTTATGCATTCATTTAAACCAGCTTCCCTTATTTTGTCTCAGTCATGCCATTCTAGTACTGGCATGAGGAAAGACGACTAGGAGTCATGCACACTAACTTGCAACTACACCACTCTGGTACTGAGACGAGGAATAGAGCCTCAGAAGAATACCACTATAAAGGCCAGGCATGCATCACTAATAGGCCTAACTATAGTCAGACAATTGAAAGAGAGAACTCACACCTGCAGCTCATTCACAAACCATGGATATATAAAAGGTGGGAACCACAAGAACATGGAGAGGGAGAGAGAGGCAATACACTGCTGGGAGCCGTTGTATGCAGAGCGGCCGTGTGACAAGGATCGGCATACCAGGAACTGCACAAGCTGGCGGTCCAAACTGGGATGGCGTGAGAACAGGTGTTCTCGGGCACAACTGTAAGGCAAGATAAGTGGGCATACTGAAGAGCAGACCTTCTAACGAAGAGGGAAAGTGCTTATTCTCCCGTCTTGCTGCAAGAGCATGGGAGTGTCTCAGGGGCAGAAGAGGGAACCCTGAAGGCAATCAAGTTGAAGCGAGTCCAGTGCAATATGCAGGGAGCCTGCAGAGAAAGCCGGTGAGTTTCAGAGATCAGGAAACCTGGTGTGAAAGTGACTGCGAGCGATGTGAAGGAACGAGTAATGAAGTGATCACGAGGGTCTGAAATGAGTGGAACGCGTTGTCGAAAGTCTCTGTCTGAAACTGTTCATTGACTTAACAATCACATAAACTGTTAAAGGAACTGTGCACGTTTATAAAAGTGAAGGCTCATTTCTGAAAGGTTCCAATCAGCCAAATAGACTTTTCAATGGTGTCAACAAGAATAATTCTCTATTGCTTAACTTTAGAAAACATATACACCTATTTAAACATCGAATTGAATCAAAATAATGCATATGGTCTTTTCTAAATATCACATTAAAAACAATTCAACCAATAGAAGAGAAAAAACTGTCCTTTTGTTGTGAACTTGGGAAAGGGAAGCCCAATGCTATGAGTGTACATTATTTTGAACTTGTGGAAGGCAACGCCAATACCTCTGTTATGAACTGCCTTAAACCTGGGGAAGGGAATCCTGGGTCTTGATTTAAACTATTTCCCTTTAGTCAACAGAGAACAATTTTGAGACTTTATTATGAAACTATTTCACACTTGCAAAAGGGGGTTGAAAAGAAGCTGTGAGCTGGAAGGAGCTAAGTACTTTGGGTTAAACACTGTTTTATTTTGGTTGCTGATATCCCTATGTATAGAATTAGTTGTGAGGGCAAGGAAAGGTTTTGGACACAGACATATTCTGCAGTTGAACTCAACAAGGCACAACAAGGCGCTTGTCAGTCACCCACTATGTACAACATTTTCATGAAGCCCCTATTTGATGATCTGGATCACATGGGTGTCACTTAGACCAATTACGCTGATGACACTCAGATTCTCCTACCACTGTCTGGTGACTATGACACGGACTTGGCGTTAGTGGACAAAATGTACCTCATCATTCAGACCTGGATGGCCATCCATGGTCTTTGCCTGAATGATGAGAAGACTGAGTTGATGATTCTGGGAGCCCCCGCTAGTCACAATAAACTTAGCAATCACTACCTCTCTTTCGACATTGACGGTATCAACATCAAAGTGGCTAAGGAAGTGAAAACCCTTGGTTTCTACCTAGACTCTGCCGTAAACTTGCATAAGCAAGTTAACACCACAGCCACAGTGACTGCATACACCTGCAAGTTGATCCACGCCTTGAAACCCTTCTTATCCACCGATAGCTGCATTACCTTAGTAACACTCTCAATCTAAGTGCCAACCAATATATCATCAGCAAACTCCAAATCAAATCCTCCAGAATAAGGCCCTCAGAATGGCGCTAAACATTCCCAGAAGACGGCATATAACAGAGGCTAGACGAAACTACAATTGGCTTTCAATTAAAAATAAAATTCATCTCAAAACGGTTTCTCTCACCTATAAATGTTTAAATAACTTGGCACCTAAATACTTAATGGTAACATTTGTCAAAAATACCTCAACCCGCCCCATGAGAACAACTTACTCCTTCTGCCTTAAAATCCTAAGATATCAACGGGAAAAAGCTGGGGGCAGTAGCTTCCCGGTCATGGCCGCCACCTTATGGAACTCCTTGCTCACAGATCTAAGAGTGGACAAATCCTTCTTTAGTTTCCGAAAAAACACAAGGAATTGGCTGTTTGACAAAAATGCGTAAACCCCTCCCTGGAGACTGTTGTGGAAGATATCCACGCTGACTGTCTACTGTATATGTCAGTTGGATACATATCTGGAATTCTCCTCTGCATGACAAATATGTATCCTCTGCTCTGAATCTTTTCCTGTATGTAAAAAAATGTAATTAACTGTACTGAATCTTCTCCTGTATGTAAATAATGTAATTCACTGTAATATGTATTTACCTTCTAAGTAACTTGTAATAAAACAACGTATGTATAAGCGCCCAGATACCCTTGGGTGAGGAGAGCTACATAAATAAATAAACAAACAAACAAACAAACAACAAACTCCTTTACTCTTCCTTAATTTTCTTTAGGTAGGGAAATCCCACCTTAGCACGGGGCAAGTTAGGCCTTACAAATTAATAAAAGTGTTTAAGTTGAAATTTGAATCTGTTGTCTGTGTTGTTCCTTATGATGCCGTCACAATGCACATAATGATTAAACTATAATGTGATTCTCAAATGGGTTTGATCTGCATAATGTATCTTACAGTGGGGAAAATGCAAAACATGGATACATCTCAGTTAAATAAAAGAGACTAGTGGAGGAAAAAATGTATGTTATTTTAGTGTGCAGGTTTGAAGTCATCTTACTAGTGTCACAGAAAATCAGTGAACTGATTTGTGGGAGGATACAGAAGTATGCCCAGAGAAAGCTGAATAGGAAAAGGTACAGTTCACAAAGAACCCCAATTACTACTCCCGGAAGACAAATGCAGCAAGTAGTTGAGTTGGAGAATAAGAGGTAAAGTTCAGTAAAGAATCCTTTATCACAGGGCTAGGGAGGCTCCTTCATAGTAGGCGACGGGACGCTGACCCGCTTGTATCCCATTATGGAGAAGCCAAAGCCAGCCCAGGGATAATGCTCCCAAGCGGTTTCCCTTTGACAGTTTAAGTTCCCCAACGCGCATGCCCTATTGGCCATGCAGTGTGAAGTGTGTTTTGCTTCCCCCAGCCCTGGATGGCCCATCTGGGGTGCAGGATGGGGAACTGAAGGCATACATGTGCTTAGGAGGTGTTCCTGTGCTTTCCTGTACATTTTGGCTCCCGTGGGCATTGTTTGAGAGGGCATTGTTATGGCGTTGTTTAGCTACGGTCCCCTGTGCATGCCCTTAAGCACCAGGAATCTCATACTACTTCCTGGTTCCAGTTGATGCTGTGCAGAAGCTGGACGACCTACGTGTAAGATGGCGTCAGGACATGGACTGCAGGTAAGGAATGTTTTTGTAATGTATGTATGCATGTATGCGTACATGCAAGTGTTTGTATCTGTAAGTGTGTGTCAATGAATGAGAGTGCTTGTTATATGTGTGCAAGAGAGCATGGAAAAATGAATAGATGGGCGACAGTGTGTTTGAATGAGAGAATTATTATTATTTATTTTTTTATTGACATAGCTGACATTCAACTTTTCAATGTTAAATATGAAAATGAACATAATACAATACATAAAAGATGATAAAAACAAAACAAAAATAAAATAAAAATAACACTTCAGCATATCAACTCATGCAATTACTATGTTAAACAGATTTTTGCCTATTTCATCATTGATTAGTCCTCTAATCTGGCATTCTCTAAGATGTCACACATATATCTGTTCTAATGGTCATAAGATCTAGTAAGTGAAGTGTTTGTACAAAGACAAATTATCTGCATGCTACGTAACATTATGGTCGTACATCGAGATTAGCTTCATCAAGATTTAGCTCATATAGGAATGCAATGGCTCTTATTGATACAGCCATAGATATGCCAGAATAGATTGTTCTCCACAATGTATCAGATGTGAAAGCACCAAATAGTTCCATTATTTGTTTAAAGTATTTCACTCAGTGGTTAAGGAGTGCATCACATTCAGTCAACAGATGTTTTATTGTCTCTACTTTCTCTTGTTGCTTACAAAACAGACAGTTCTTTTCGTCTTGATTAATGAGTCTCCGACGAGCCATCACTTGTCTCGATGGACAGAGATTAAGCCGAAGTCGGAGCAAGTCATTCCGGTGTTGAATAGATGGGGACTTGATCAGATAACGTTACGGATAACTATGCTTCTTTATTGTCATTAGGTCGGGATCAAAGTCACGATATTCAATGCATTTTACTCTTGTATTTTCCCAATCCATAGCAAATATTCTGTTTTTTAGCTGCATTGAATTTTGAAAAAGTGTGGATAGAGTTGCTTCTATTAATGCCAGAATTTGAATGACTCGATTTCGCCATTTACACATAAATTTGTCTTTAGATGAGAAAATATAAATTGCCAGTGTTCCCAATAATGTGCATGAGTTCAAGGCTAATAGACATTTCCTAAACATGGCTACAACAAGCCATTTGTACCTCATCTGAAGTGATATCAACCCTAATTCATATTGAATTAGAGGCAATGGTGTGGACGCTGGAAGATGGAGAACTCTCCGCCAATACTTCCCCTCAAGATTTGCCCAAAAGGTCTCATTCGATATGGGTCGTATTTCTGAAGAATACAGTAAGATAGGCGATACTTTCTGGTAATAATACATTAGAATTGGAGCAATGGTAAAGTTCCCATACTTTCTCTGAATGATCTTAGTTTGTTGGATACATGTTGTACTTTATCCTGTTGCATCTGTTTAAATACAGAGTTTCGTTTTTGTGTTACAATTAGGGCCCCCAAATATGTATAATGCTGTACCACTTGAAGTTTATGTCCTGTGAGGTTCCATGCATAGTATTTTTTTTATGATCTTTTGGGTCACGTTAAACATCATGATCTTTGTCTTATCAACATTTATATTTAAATTGTTGACATCAGTGTAGGCTACCACGGCATCCAACACCTTCTGCAGGCCCATGGGTGTTTTTGACATGATGACCAGATCGTCAGCGTACATCAAAAATGGAATACCCTTGTTTGATAATTTCAGGTGGTCTGTACAGATATTTCTAAACCCTTTCCCCACATCCGAAATTAAAAAATTAAATAATGCTGATGCAAGCGTATAGCCCTGTTTCAACCCTCTGAATATCATGATAGATTGAGTCAGTTTTCCTTCAGCCATTAGTCTTATTGGAATAGTATTATCTGTATGTAGATTGTTGATAAGATGTACAATATATTTTGAGCATCTCTGTTGGATTCGTTTTTTGGATTCCCGTGAGACAGAGTCAAACGCTGCTCTCAGATCTATATAAGTCATATATAGCGGCTGCTTCATGAGTCTATGATGTTCTATTATTGCCATTAACATCAAGAGATTAACACATGTTCCCATCCCGGATATAAACCCGGTTTGGAAAGGATCTCTAGATCCTGATTGCAACGTCCATTGTGAAAAATCTCTGAGTATAAATCTCGAGAACAGCTTGCCTGATGCATCTAACAATGAGATTGGTCTATAGTTGCTCGGCAGTTTTCTGTCACCTGTTTTAAAAATCGGATGATTATGGCCAATGTCCATGTAGCTGGTATTGTGTTGGTGGTTATGACCTGTTTGAAAATGAGGGTTAGGATTTTAGACCATTGGACAGGATTTTGTTTAAAGACAAAATTGCTCATGCCATCGGGACCCGGGGCTCGCGAATTGGAGAGTTTTCTTTATAAAAAATAACACATACTCTTCTTCAATTCTGAGCCCTTCATAATTTGGGCATTTCTAGGAAATTAACTCATATTGGACTCTTCCTTCTGGTACATTTTGCTGAAGTATGTCACCCATTCTGTTTCATTAACCCCATGTAGCTGTACTGGTTTTTGTGTAGCATTATTACTAATGTTAATCAGTGCCCATATCTGGCCCGTGTTTTTATTTAGACTACTTCTCAACATGGCTGCTCCATCTATCTGTAACATGTGCCTACGATGGGCTTTTAGCCAGTTTTTATACTGGCAATTTAATGATTTCAATCTTTCGAATTTGTCCAAACAATTTGACTTCAAAGTCAGTCTTCTGTTTTTCCTTGGTAATGTTTTTTTTGCTTGTACCAAGGCATCGTATTCATGACACGGTTCAGAATAGTCTATATTACGCTCCCTATATGGCACACAATAGAGATGGAGAAACGATGTGTAGTCAGTTGACGTCTCTTGACCATCATGGTAGCTAGTTCTATGTTTTTGTAAAAATCAGACAAGGTGTCCATATTCCACTTCAGTCTTGTGCGGGAATTGTTTACTATGAGAAATTGCGAGTAAGTTTGGATCTCCCCTTCTCTGAATGAGAGAAATGAATGAATGATTGTGTTGGAATGCGTGTGTGTGCCAGGGAACGGGCCTGCCCCTGTGCGCAGGGAAGGGTGTGGGAAGGAGTGAGCCTGCAATATCATGTACAGGGATAGTGAGGGGTGGTATGCCAGTACATGACATTGCTTGTTTTCATGGCCATTAAGAGGAATGAAAACATGATTCCTGTTTGCTTTACTCTTGATGTCCATTTTGTTATTGATGGCAAATTAAATATGTCCAGACTGGCACATAAATGCAGCTGCCAAGGCAGCAATGGCTGAAACGTCTGGAATCTGAGAAAGGGTCCTGTAGGAAAATAGAAAAACATGCATTTGTGTGTGCGTGCATGCAAGGGTTTATATCTGTAAGTGATTGCATGAATGAGTGAGAGTATGTTCTTTGGGTGCGTGTGTTTATGTGAGAATGTATGGATTATGTTTGGTTGTGGGCTATGTGAGTGTCTAAGAGAATGAAGAATGAAGAATGAATGCTGTATGAATGATGAAGGGTGTGTGTGTGTGTGAGTTTGAAAGTGAATGAAGAATGATGCTGTATGAATGACAATTGATGAATGCAGACGTGAGTGTGCCAGCTTAGAAGCAGGCATCTTTTGGGGGAGGAAGACAAGGGAGGCACACAAGCCTGGAGGACTTTCTTTTATTGATAAGGTGAATATGTGTCTGAACTGGACACACCAAGGTGTGTCCACTTTGGACAATATTCACTGTGGCATGCCATTGTTTACTGGGCTGCAAAGGCAGCATATTGAGAGTTCTTACTTGTACCGGCCCACATTGATGGGTCCAGTCTGGACATGTTGCTTTATTAAGGCATGGCATTTTCTACTGGGCATCAAAGGTGAAGGCAGCATAATGAGAATTCCTGCATGGTACTGGCCCACGTTGGTGGATCCAGTCTGTGCATCTTTGTTAATTGTGACATGGCATTTATTCATGGACTTCAAGGTTGAAGGCAACACATTGAGTGGACATATTTATTTACTCGTGTATGGCATTTTAATCAGGCATCAGAGGTGAATGCATCACAGCGAGTCTTCCTACATAGTACTGGCCCATACTGGTTGGTCCGTTCTAGACAAATCTTTAGAGCAGCGTGGCAATATTTATTGTGCATCAAGGGTGAAGACCGTATCATGAGGGTTCCTATGTGGTATTGGCTCATACTGGTGGATCCAGTCTGGACATTTTTCTTCATTGTGGCATGGCATTTTTCCCTTGCCATCAAGGGTGAGGGCAACATGATGATTTTTTCCTACCTGTTACTGCCGCACATTGGTGCGTCCAGTCTGGACATATTTTCTTACTTTGTCATTGCATTTGGTAGTGTTAAAGCCAACAGCAGTATGTTCTTATATGGTAGTACTGGCATATATTGGTGCAGCCTCCAGGGACATGACTAGGCACAGACAATATCAACATGTTTTGTTCTCACATATATTGTGTACGAAGGCCTCATGAAAATGAGTCAGAAAATGCTCCTATGCAATGTTGATGACTTGAATCTATTGGATTTGTTCATGTGTTACCCTACCAAACCCATTGCAAATTGGCTTTTTGCCTGATATTTCACAGAATGTGTGCTGAAAATACACAATTTTAACCCAGTATTTTAAAGATTTTCTCAGGGGTAGAGCCCCTCCAAACCGCTTTTGCTTGGTTTGGGCTCCCTCGTTACACTTGGTCATTTTTTCATATTCAGGTAAATCATTTATACCCCTCCAATTAAAAAACCCACTAGCAGCCACTGCAGAGGACTGACTAGGACCACAATGTATGCCAAGACAGTAGATGCAAGTTCAACACTTTTATTTACGGCTATAATTACAAAGGGGGTAATTCAATAGAAATAGGGTCTTGCCAAACTAAAAGGTCAGGATGTTTCTTTCCTTTTAACTGGGACTCTTTGCATATGGTCGGCCCCCACAAGGTCATTCCCTGCCATGTCTGGCAATTGCCGCCTCTCAAATGTCCTTCTGTGCCTTTACAGTTCAAAACGTTGTTCAAATGCCTCTTCTCAGATCCCATGTGTGGAGGTGTAGGATTTCCTTTAGGATTTGTGGTCTTTCTGGTATCCCATTACCCAAGATTCATCCTAGAGGATAGTTTATCAGAAGAAGGGTCAGCAGGAGGAAGCGGCATGGAGATCCAGAGAAGTATCTTTATAGGTCTGCCCTAACCAGGGCCCATCTGCTTTACCCCCCCTCACTTCTCTGATATGATTCTCTCCTTCTTTCCACATCCTGGTCCTGCCTTGGCTTGAACTGGTCTGCTGGAAACTTCATGTTCTGGTTTAATATGGGACTGCACTCCTCATTCCTCTCAGTCTTTCTCTAATTGTTATCTCGCTCATTCTCTGTTTCTTTACCACTTTCATGTCTTGATGTGACCACTTCATCCATTAAACCTTCCTCACCTGATTGTACTACATCATCCACTGTAATTTGGCCATCTAATTTTACCACCCCTTGAAAGTACCTTTGTCATCTATTGCTACCATCTACTTCACCTGATGTTGCCACCTACTTCCTTGTAACTTCTTCTCCTGACTTGACCACCTCCTACTGCCCCCTTGCTCTTACTACCTCCTCATTCATTCTTTTAGCTACCACTGTTTTTTTATACTTTCTGCTGTCACCAGCTCTGGCATTCAATTTTAAAAACTCTCTGCATTCTCCAGCCACCGTCAAACTTGAGGCTACCACTCCTGAAGCTCACACTAGTTGTTTGGCGTCTCTGGTTTTATATTATTGTCTCTGACCAGAGTTCTTAGTCAGTAGCTGTACTTTTGTCTGGTAATTGAGGCAGGTTTGGGATTGGCTGCAGCTTCTGATGCATGTGGCCTCACCTTTGTGGGTAGGGGATGCAGCAAGTCTTCATTTGGCCTATTTGCCATCTTGGATTTCACTCAATCCTCTCTAGTGCTGCCAATGCAGGAGTCCAGTCTCTGGTTTCCTCAGCTTGTACACTGTAGGTTGGAAAAACTCTTAGTAATCTTCCTACATCCCCTAAGTGTGCAGGGAGTTATGAACCACTGTGAATATGTAACATATTGGGCCTCATTACAAGGTTGGTGGTAACCCGCCGATGTGACCGGCGGGGTTCCACTAATCCCGTAACACTGCATCCGGCGCCTGACTTCCCGGTGCCGCAAGGACATTACAAGTCCCGGGTGCACAGGAAGTCAGGTGCTGGATTTTGTAACTCCCCATTCCCATGGAGTCCCAGAGGACTCTATGGGAGTGGGGAGAAAGAAGCACCAGCACGGTTGCTAATGGTGCCGGCGCATCGCCGAAGAATCTGTCGACTGCTGTGCGCAGCGGCCCCCGGCAGGGAAACTCGTAGTGTGGCGGACTGGATACAAGGGGGCTGGTAAGCTTATCAACACCATTGTTTCCAGACTACCACACTCGCAACGAGGCCCATTGTCTCTGATGCGATCACACTGGGCCTCATCAGCAGACTGGTGGTATCCCAGTGGTAAATGTACCGGTATAAAGCCCAAATTAATAGTGTTACCACAAGTCGGTCCGGAGCGATTAGCACCAGATCATGAGTTGCAGCAATGCAGTTACTCACAATTTTTTTAACAGTCCACAGGTCTCTATGGGACAGTATCGGCACAATTACATTGGCGCAAATTGTGCTGTGGTAATTGTGCTGAAAATGGGTAGAAAGTGGCCAGATTTACCTCCAGCTGAAAGCTGGAGATAAATCTCACACTTTCTGCCCAAACTCGGGATTGGGTGAAGTGGTAATGTGGCGGTAACGCTTTTACGGCTACATTTTTACTGCTCCTATCAACACCTGATGAGGCCCACTGTGCCGGGATGCAAACTAGTACATTTGTATCCCATTTGGTTAAGCCCACAGTCAGGAAATCACAAACTTGCAACATTGTATCAAGCATGGATCTCTGGCGCTCATTGAGCATTTCACTGGGGCTTGCTGCCTTAAACTGCAGTTGGGAAACTGTGAACTTGCAGCATTTAGTCAAATGCAGGTTTCTGGCACTCACTGAGCATCTCATTAGGGGCCAAAATGTACTCTCCTGGTACTGCAGATTGGATTGCAACAACATCAGGACATTTGGTTCTAAGATAGTGTAAATGTGTTGAGGGATAGATGAATATGACATCCATAGCTATTGACCCCCCCCAGCCCAATTCTGTACAGATGAGAAACGCTACTCCTTAAAATTTCCATACTGCCATTTTCCCAGGGAAGTACAACAAGGGATGAACACAATGTAAGTTGAAGATGGCAAGAACAACTAAAACTGATAATAAAACCATACATATGGATCCTCTAGACATGAAGCACACATGCACTCAACATAAAAAGAATGCACTAGGTTAAATATGCATTTATAAATGAAGAATATTAACATTGCAACCACAAAGACATGAAGAATACTAACATAAGCAATACAACAGCTGAATACACATTAACAACATTCAATTATAACTCTCTAACAACAGTATTGCGTAGCCATCTTTTCCAAAATGGAAGCGGCAACATGTTCCTAAATAAATGGAAGGCCTCAAGGCTTCACAAGAATTCAAAATGCTGAATCATTGAAATACAGATCCATACAAAGTCCAGACAGTAGCTTGAAGCTCAAACTAAGGTTACCAAGAAGTTAGGGAGGGTATGAACGCTACAGAGAAGGTATGCGATAAGGGTTCACAGGACGCAAGAAGAATACGCCTGAATTATTTTATGTCTGGAGAAGCACAAATGACAATTGTGAGCCGGGAGCAGGATAATTATAAGTCAGAAGACTCCAGGACAAGTAAGCTCGAGAGTGACCCCAGTGGTAGAAGAGACCATAGCACTCATATCAATAGTAGCTAAAATACTCATAAATGAAGGGTCAAATAATTCCAAGCGCAGTCCTCTAACACATGACCCATAATAGAGGAACACTGTCTATTCATTAGCAGTAAACACAGATAGGCACCTGTCTTAACTCCTTACGCATATTCCCAGATACAAGGCCACCACACAAAGCTAACAACAAAGGCCAACACCCTGGCTAGTGGCCTGGGAATATGGGATGGTTTCTTTTTTAATTGAAAGAAAGCAGCCTGTGCACCTCTTTCCCCCTACTGCTAGCTGGCTCATGTCTTGAAGACCTGTCAATTGTATAAAAGTTGGCAAGTAGAATGCCAATCAATCAAAACCCCTGATGCTAGGCCGCCCAGTATATGTTGCACCAACCAATAGTCAATTGTATAAATAATGTTGCATTACTGTTATCAAATTAGAGGTGGCCTCAGGAGGAGCCATCATATAGCATATTTACAAAGTCAACTCCCCTAAACAATCCCCTCACCCTGTAGGTTTTGTATCGCTATGTCATCACTCTGATGTGTTTTAAGTATTGTTTTGTATGAGATTTATGAGAGTTATGAGAACTCTGACCTTTTGGCTTGTATGCTGTCCTTAATAAAGCTGGGTTTTGCATTTCACTTTTTCTATTTCCATTTTTGAGTCCAGACTTTCTGACTCCTGATCCTTTGCATAAATCTGGGGTTTTCCAGGCCATCATTATTAATACAATTGACTCAGTTCAAGGTATGCCTTTGTTTTCACCCTCTATGGGTAAGAGTCTGCCTAGAGAAAGCTTCAGGCTCCTTCCGGTAGGTATGCAGTACACTATAATAGTCCTGCAAAGCCAGCTTAGGGTACTGGGCCAGGGCAAGGCTAGCAGGAATGTCCTGCCTGACTCACTGAGGGGCTGGGAAGGGTGAAACCTATGTGGACTGCCATGCACGTGGTTATTGTGATTGTCCCCTACCCTGTGATGGGGACCAAAACAAGGTGGCCAGGGAATCGTACCCATGCCACCCCATGCCCAATAACATTTGACTTTGGACGGCACCTGTCCCCATTTATCACCATCGTGCCAGTCCCCAAAACTAGGCAGATACTTCATCATACCTGTTAAAAGCCCTTTAAGATGTACAAAGGGTCCATTGGAACAGGTCAGTATCGATCAAAACAACATATGATGACAATTTCTAGAAAACCATAAATGTAAAGCTCTTTGTGACTTTGAACAAACTCTAGTACTAAACTGATCGAAAGTAGGCCACACCAGCATTTTATAGATGCCTGACTTCATCACTATTTTTTAATTAAACAATAGCCTTGATAACCAGGAATTATCAATTCCCAGAAGGCATACTTGCAGGTGTTTATCCAAGTGCTGAGGCAACGGCTGTTTCTTTGGATGCCATTGTTGTTAATGTACAGATGCAGAGGTAGAATTTAGTGTCCGTGTGGCAGGCGAGTTGACCCTGATCAGGTACCTCAATTATTCAATGTTCAATGTCATTAGTGACTTGTCATTATTTTCATTGGATATGTCTTCTGCGTAGTGAGGGCTTTAAAACAATAGGTCAGTAGAAACCATTTACAAATGATTCTGTTGAGTATCAAATGGAACATGTTCAATATATGGATTTCATGTCATCAACAATACATAGAAACAGTATACAACAATTTCATTATGGCTGTTGCCACAATATAAACCAGCATAGCCACTGTTACATGCTTTCTTGATGGAGCGCACAATATATGCCAGAACTGCCACTGTTAGACACATGTTCGCAATGACTTTGTCAGCTGGACCTACACAACAGTTGTTCATGCTGTCTATGCCCAAATATGTGCAAGTATAGCCATCTTTCATGGTGTTGCCTACAATGTATGCCAAAATGACCCTGTACATAAAATACAATTTTCCTTTGCCCCAGTATATGCTAGTAGCCCCACTGTAAAATAATGTCCTGATGGTGCCCACAAAATATGTCACACTGACCTTGTAAACCAGCTTTTCATGATGCCCAAGCCCAATATATATATATATATATTCAGTGAAAAAAATGTTACAGGGACGTTATGGTTCCAAGTAAAACCGAAAAACCCCTGAAATTCACCAGTTAGGGTAAGCTAAGCAACCATAACTAAAGCCACCACGTGCACTGCTAAAACTAACACCCAGGACATCAAAGATGACATCAGAAATGTCATTGATGACATCACTGATGACATCACATGTACATTTACCTTTCATGAAAAGTCTGTGCAAGGGATTCATTTTGTAATGTTAATAAAAAAGTGTCAAGGATCATTGGAATAAATATCATGAGGCACGTAGTGCATTAAGCAACGCATTAATCCAAATTGCATTCTATTATCAAGTTATTTTCCAGTATACTAAGATACATACATAGAAACATAGGTATAGTGTGTATCAGACATGATGGAGGTGCAATATTAATAATCTTGCCATGTTAAATACTAAAATTATAAATGCTTTTTTATTACAGTTCAACAGGACACCTGCGTAGCAGTAACAGCAAAACTTAGCAGGAAACTAGTGAGTACACTACATTTATTGTATATATTTATAAACTTTCTGTATTACGTACACTAAAACTAATCTTTTTTTTTGTTTTACACAGAAATGTCTAGTACGTTGGAATGGCTGGAAGAAAATTTTCCTCGGGAGGAAATGATTGAAGACAATGATACTAATGGTAGTAATAACCATTACTTTATGTGTACTTAACACATTTTTTAACAAACCATACAGACATTAAACATAATATACCAAGAGAGACATTAGAAGATCCTCTGAAACGAATGGAGCTAAAAATGGATCTGTGAATGAAAAATGTTATTCTTGTAAAAAAACTTTGTGGAGGATTGTATAAGAGAAAAAAATAAATATCACTGTCCCACATGTACATGTACCCCCTCTCCATGTCCCACCCAACTATCCCCAAAAACTCCCCAGCAAGAAAAATGTTATGATGCGACTTCACTCCCTTCCTCCCCTACCATCCATCATGTCCAAACCCCTAAATGCCCTGTTTTTGTATCCGATTCTGCTTCCCCCTCTCTTACATAATGTTTTTACTTTTATACAATAAGAAAATATAAAGTGTGTTGTTAGTATATTCCTCTGTGTCTTATTTTCTTTAAGAAGGCAATTAGGGTTCACCCCAAATGAACTAACTGAGTAAGTAAGGTTTTGTACACTTTGTTATCCAACGCTAATATTTACGTTAAGCATATGAAATATTGAAGAATTGTTGAGACATGAATGTTCTATTACCTTGTACAAGATGAAATTCCTGATTGATAATTGTTATATTGTTCTTATATTGAAAATTAATAAAAATATCTAAAAAGATAAATTTAAAAAAAGGACACTATACGTCTTCGTATTGTTGGCAATGAAAATGGAGGGGTCCTTAGGACACACAAGATGTCCGCCTGTATGCAACTAACCAAAATGGAAGTATGCTAAGGACACTATACCTGTTTGCACTGTCCTCAAACAAGATGGAAGTGTCCTTAGGACACACAAGATGTCCTCCTCTCTGTAATTAACCAAAATGAGGGTGTCCTAAGGACACTATACCTGTTCGAATTGGCTGTAGTCAAAATGGAGGAGTCCGCAGAACACTAAAGACATCCACATGTTTGTAGCTATGCAAATTAAAATGTCCATAGAACATTCCCCCTGTTTGCATTGTCCGTAACCAGAATAAATATGTCCGTAGGACACATAACCCGTCCGCCTGTCAGCAAAGTTCTGACGCACATTTGTTTTCTTTGTGGACCTGAACACTGTCCATAGAACACCCACGCGCATGCGTAACACTGCCTTGCCCCTACGAATATCTTGCCTCTGAAAAAAGCCTTTTTTTGTTTTTTTGCAGATGCTTCAGAAACACCTTTTATTTTATATATATATTTCTTTCTTATTTTCCTCCAAAAATCTTCACATTTGCCTCTTCAAAGCAAACCTTAGGTTCCAAAACAGCATGTCATTTCCCAAAAAAGATAACGACATGCCATCTTCCTTAAAGTAATCAACATTACCAGAGTCAATGTTGTCTTTTTTGCAAAAGAACATGCCAGCTCTAGTCATAAAAGCAAACATGCCTCAGTTGATTAAGTACCTACCAACATTTTGCAGAGGACAAAAAACAGAACTATTGTACCATATTCGCCTAGGTATCAAACCAGAAAAAATTATCTTGGCATTTGGAAGTAGTTTCATTACTGCCTGAACCAAGCTTTGCAGATCTTGCAACAAAGAATGGGCACTGACATAGCCCAAATGCAAAGCACCACGGTGCAGAACAACCACACGTGGACTATTATACCTAGCCATATCCTTACAAACTTCTTGCATTGCCTGCAAATTAAATCCAGGCACAGTTCACCACACCACATCCACTCCTTTTGTGTCAAAAAGGTTAGCCACATTCCTAGATTTAGCACACTGCTCCAAACCATTCACAAACATATCTCCAAGCATCACCACCCTGACTTTCTCCACCTCCGCCATCTTCACTACACACAGCTTCTCTCCATACGAAGCAGAACCTCAATACCTGATTGGCTAAGCCTCAAAATACACTCCCATTTCATACTCGGAAGCCCCGGATATGGCATGTTCTGTCTGTGAACAGCCACGCTGTCCGCTGAGCGTGTAACTAACACTGGGGCAGCCCTTCTACCCTTTCCACTGCACTCTCTGCACCATTCCCTCATTGGATACTGTTAAGCAGTCGCACAACCATCCACCAATCACCTGCAAGACCGCTACATCTAACTCCATTATAACAATTCAGCACTTTAGATGTACTGTTTATCAGTCCGAGTACAATTGCGCTGTTGCTGCAAAGCACCTACAGCAACTACTAGTCAACATTTCTAATTGCAGATTCGTGCACATCCACATGCATGAACACAAACTACAGGTATGAATATTTTTTGCACAGTACATCATACATGCCAACATTCTGACCCACCTGGGAGGGACATTTCCTCCGAAAATTCGGGAGACAACATTTGTGTCAGAAGAATGCATTGGGCAAAGGTGTATTTTTGGCGGGAGAACGTGAAAAATAACAATATTTTTCACTGAAAATTGGGAGCCTCCCACCAAAATCGAGAGGATTGGCATGTATGGTACATGTGCATCTCTTGTATAAATACATATAAACAGAGTAACTCCCACTTACCCTGTGTAACCTGTAAAACAAGCTTACTGTCTCCCATCTGCTATGATCAAGTGTCACTTCCAAAGTTGTCTGCTCTCCACATTTTTATTTACCCATATTATTAACTGCAATGTGCAAACTGTTATTTTCTTCATTCATTCCATGATTTCTATAATCACTGCCACGTACTTAACCACATTTCAACCATGATAGCATTTAATGCTTTATAGTGCATAAGATGTTCATACAATTTCCTTTCTATACATTCTTCACATTTCACATACATTCTATCATTTCAACTTCCTTTACAAATGACTATATTAGTAATCAGACACAACACACAAAGCTATCTAACAAAGTGTCATTTCATGTTAAAAGATGGGAGAAATAACAGTATAATTATGGAAAAAGGCTTTCTAGTGTGTTATAAAATTATAAGCAAATTAACAAGGGGGGTCCTGGGAGTCCCTCTGCCAGACATTAGTCCTGGTTACGAGAGACTTACCCAGAGTCTTTAGCTCACTATCTTTCACAGAGAAGAAATATCCCAAACATATCAGTCTTTGTCCTGCCCTGGGGCAGTCCAGCACCGAAATGCTAGGCAATTCTCCTCTGAACAAGAGTACCAACAGAAACCCCAGACACGTGTTTCGGTCTGGTTGGACCTCATCAGTAGGGTGGATCTGTGCCTCTCTAAGAATAGTGAGCAAGGGGTCCACGTCTGGATTCCCCTAGTAACTTAGGGTGAGACCCAAAGTTACTTGAATATGCAAATTAACAAGGGGGGTCCTGGGAGTCCCTATGCCAGACATTAGTCCTGGTTACGAGAGACTTACCCAGAGTCTTTAGCTCACTATCTTTCACAGAGAAGAAATATCCCAAACATATCAGTCTTTGTCCTGCCCTGGGGCAGTCCAGCACCGAAATGCTAGGCAATTCTCCTCTGAACAAGAGTACCAACAGAAACCCCAGACACGTGTTTCCGTCTGGTTGGACCTCATCAGTAGGGTGGATCTGTGCCTCTCTAAGAATAGTGAGCAAGGGGTCCATGTCTGGATTCCCCTAGTATCTGTGAAAGATAGTGAGCTAAAGACTCTGGGTAAGTCTCTCGTAACCAGGACTAATGTCTGGCAGAGGGACTCCCAGGACCCCCCTTGTTAATTTGCATATTTGAGTAACTTTGGGTTTCACCCTGAGTTACTAGGGGAATCCAGACGTGGACCCCTTGCTCACCATTCTTAGAGAGGCACAGATCCACCCTACTGATGAGGTCCAACCAGACCGAAACATGTGTCTGGGGTTTCTGTTGGTACTCTTGTTCAGAGGAGAATTGCCTAGCATTTCGGTGCTGGACTTCCCCAGGGCAGGACAAAGACTGATATGTTTGGGATATTTCTTCTCTGTGAAAGATAGTGAGCTAAAGACTCTGGGTATGTCTCTCGTAACCAGGACTAATGTCTTGCAGAGGGACTCCCAGGACCCCCCTTGTTAATTTGCATATTTAAGTAACTTTGGGTTTCACCCTAAGTTACTAGGGGAATCCAGACATGGACCCCTTGCTCACCATTCTTAGAGAGGCACAGATCCACCCTACTGATGAGGTCCAACCAGACCGAAAAACGTGTCTGGGGTTTCTGTTGGTACTCTTGTTCAGAGGAGAATTGCCTAGCATTTCGGTGCTGGACTGCCCCAGGGCAGGACAAAGACTGATATGTTTGGGATATTTCTTCTCTGTGAAAGATAGTGAGCTAAAGACTCTGGGTAAGTCTCTCGTAACCAGGACTAATGTCTGGCAGAGGGACTCCCAGGACCCCCCTTGTTAATTTGCATATTTAACTAATTTTGGGTTTCACCCTAAGTTACTAGGGGAATCCAGATGTGGACCCCTTGCTCGCCATTCTTAGAGAGGCACAGATCCACCCTACTGATGAGGTCCAACCAGACCGAAACACGTGTCTGGGGTTTCTGTTGGTACTCTTGTTCAGAGGAGAATTGCCTAGCATTCCGGTGCTGGACTGCCCCATGGCAGGACAAAGACTGATATGTTTGGGATATTTCTTCTCTGTGAAAGATAGTGAGCTAAAGACTCTGGGTAAGTCTCTTGTAACCAGGACTAATGTCTGGCAGAGGGACTCCCAGGACCCCCCTTGTTAATTTGCATATTTAAGTAACTTTGGGTTTCATCCTAAGTTACTAGGGGAATCCAGACGTGGACCCCTTGCTCACCATTCTTAGAGAGGCACAGATCCACCCTACTGATGAGGTCCAACCAGACCGAAACACTTGTCTGGGGTTTCTGTTGGTACTCTTGTTCAGAGGAGAATTGCCTAGCATTTCAGTGCTGGACTTCCCCAGGGAAGGACAAAGACTGATATGTTTGGGATATTTCTTCTCTGTGAAAGATAGTGAGCTATCGACTCTGGGTAAGTCTCTCGTAACCAGGACTAATGTCTGGCAGAGGGACTCCCAGGACCCCCCTTGTTAATTTGCATATTTAAGTAACTTTGGGTTTCACCCTAAGTTACTAGGGGAATCCAGACGTGGACCCCTTGCTCACCATTCTTAGAGAGGCACAGATCCACCCTACTGATGAGGTCCAACCAGACCGAAGCACGTGTCTGGGTTTCTGTTGGTACTCTTGTTCAGAGGAGAATTGCCTAGCATTTCGGTGCTGGACTGCCCCAGGGCAGGACAAAGACTGATATGTTTGGGATATTTCTTCTCTGTGAAAGATAGTGAGCTAAAGACTCTGGGTAAGTCTCTTGTAACCAGGACTAATGTCTGGCAGAGGGACTCCCAGGACCCCCCTTGTTAATTTGCATATTTAAGTAACTTTGGGTTTCACCCTAAGTTACTAGGGGAATCCAGATGTGGACCCCTTGCTCACCATTCTTAGAGAGGCACAGATCCACCCTATTGATGAGGTCCAACCAAACCGAAACACGTGTCTGGGGTTTCTGTTGGTACTCTTGTTCAGAGGAGAATTGCCTAGCATTTCGGTGCTGGACTGCCCCAGGGCAGGACAAAGACTGATATGTTTGGGATATTTCTTCTCTGTGAAAGATAGTGAGCTAAAGACTCTGGGTAAGTCTCTCGTAACCAGGACTAATGTCTGGCAGAGGGACTCCCAGGACCCCCCTTGTTAATTTGCATATTTAAGTACCTTTGGGTTTCACCCTAAGTTACTAGGGGAATCCAGACGTGGACCCCTTGCTCGCCATTCTTAGAGAGGCACAGATCCACCCTACTGATGAGGTCCAACCAGACCGAAACACGTGTCTGGGGTTTCTGTTGGTACTCTTTTTCAGAGGAGAATTGCCTAGCATTTCGGTGCTGGACTGCCCCAGGGCAGGACAAAGACTGATTTGTTTGGGATATTTCTTCTCTGTGAAAGATAGTGAGCTAAAGACTCTGGGCAAGTCTCTCTTAACCAGGACTAATGTCTGACAGAGGGACTCCCAGGACCCTCCTTGTTAATTTGCATATTTAAGTAACTTTGGGTTTCACCCTAAGTTACTAGGGGAATCCAGGCATGGACCCCTTGCTCACTATTCTTAGAGAGGCACAGATCCACCCTATTGATGAGGTCCAACCAGACCGAAACACGTTTCTGTTGGTACTCTTGTTCAGAGGAGAATAGCCTAGCATTTCGGTGCTGTACTGCCCCAGGGCAGGACAAACACTGATATGTTTGGGATATTTCTTCTCTGCAAAAGATAGTGAGCTAAAGACTCTGGGCAAGTCTCTCGTAACCAGGACTAATGTCTGGCAGAGGGACTCCTAGGACCCCCCTTGTTAATTTGCATAAAATTATAAGCAGCCATGATGAGTACATGCATCTTTATTTATGCACACAGATAGCCAAAATAATTTGAAAGGCTCCCAACTGAAACAACACCACTGGCTCTACAACTGTTCTTCCAATCTACACCGCTCTCTCATTCCAGCTGGTTGCCCATTCCGTTCTAGATTTCATAACAACATTCAACTATGCACAGGTGCAGTCATATCTATCACATCACCTACAACTATTTACAGTGTTGTAAAGCAAGACATACAACATCTCCCACTTCCCTTCAGTCTGCAACACAAGCACCAGGTCCTTCCTTACAACCTTACTTTGTTTCAGACTCCCCATCTCCAAGCACGACAGAATCACCCAGTACTTAGTAATCACCTACTGAGTAATAAGCTGCTGACCCCATCAAATCCTTCATTTCCCACACCTTCCCAAATACATACATTGCATACTTTCCCATACAGTTCCTGCCATTTCACCTGTGAAGAAAATAGCAAACAAAGCATATGATTCTTTCTTCTATCTCCTAATATCAAATAACACTGCCTTACAAAGCCAAGTGTGCTCTATGCGCTTATTATTGTACTCATTTCTAAAGTACATTCAATAAACATATTCTAAATAAAATATACAGAATGCACATAGGCAAAGAAAGTGCATGTACATGCCATGCACAGTTATCAGAAAGCACTACTACTGCAAAAATAAGAAATCTATGTCTACATTAACAACAGTGCTATTAACACACATATTTACTAACTTCTTTCTTTCACATTTGCAGTGAAGACCACTCTCCTGAAAAGCAGCAGCGTCTGAAGTACAAACGAGAACTCAGAAGAAACCTACTCTTGCCATCCAAAAAAGTAAGTGCAATACTGCCATAATGTTCTAACTGTCACTCAAACACTGTAGAATTCCAATATTGTAGAACAAACTATTGTATTAACCCTGCAACATTAGATTCAGTATTGGTGCTTCCCCTCACCAGCTCCATACTTTCTATTGCAATCTGAGCACCAGTATAGTAACATACAAATACAAGAATAGCCTTCCCAACCTGATGTAGCAGCCGATTGCACAATCATACACCTCTACATACATCCTTACCATCATACTCAGACACTCATGCACAAAGCACACATACTCTGCACAAGATCCCAAACCACACTTCCTTTTTTCCTCCAACAGACCCCAAAAAATACCTACCTAAAAGCTACTCTGTAGAAAGCAACACAAAAGTAAACTAAATCAAACTAAAACTCTCCAAAATAAGAAACCACCTCTAGCAGAATTTGTGCAAAAAGTTCAAAGAAAACAGCTAACACAGTCATTAAGCAAACCAAACAAGCTCCCAGTATAGAAAAGTTGCATCCTCTTTCAAAATGTAAAACAAAACAGAAAGTGATTAACAAGACTGCAGCTACCACTAGTGCTAACACTGCACCTATACATCTTGATCTACTGGCAAGTAAGCATACCAAAGAAATTCTTTTATAAAAAATGTTCCACCACAGAGACCTTCAAAACCTTATAAAAACAGAAGAGAAATCACAGACAACCCTTAAAACCTACCGTAGAAAATTAATCCTAGAAGCTCTAAAAGACAGTGCAATTCTTCTCAAAGGGAAATTATTTTATTTTTAAACAGAATGAAACCACTAACAAATCTAAGTATTAAACTACAAAAAAGATTCTCAATTAACGGAATATCAACAAAGATAACTTCACAAACACCTGTGGAGGTGAATGGAGTCACACCACGAGCACAGAACCATATTTCAATGAAGAAGCATACAAACACAAGCAAATAAACCCAATTGCCATACATAGCAGTGGACGATGGTATGAAAAACCTAATAGTACCATTATGGAACAAGAAACGCTGCTCACACAAACATCCCCAGAAAACTCAGTATCACCTGTCCATTCCACTGAATCAATACGTCCAGTCTACAAATGGACGTGCATATCAATGTGTAACATTGCCAAAATATCTTTCAAATCTTTATGCCAGTTCCTCAATCAGTATGTGAAAGGCAAAGACAAATTCAAAATTAAACTACTACAACATATGGACCCCTATCCAGTGTGCAAATACACAGGACTACAAGGACATTCATTAGCCTGCATTTCTGGACCTATTTGCAAAAGCACCTTCCACCATATCAAAATGATATCAACACACCATACAACTATAAGAAATCTGGTCCATAAACTGTACTATGCCAAAAGTCCTGCTTTAGCACTAATCAACTTAAATAACAATCTTCTACATGGTACAGCCAAACAACTACTCGAAGAAATAGAGCATATCCAGAGAAAATATTATGGAATTGAAAGCCACTTACAAATGCAATAGATCTACAACAGAATACAAACAACTGTACAGATGGCAACCTTCTATTACAGACATACAAAAACGAAATATTAAAGTTTAAAAGTACATCTGCTGAAGTACCCAACCATTTGTGTGTATGTTGCTGCAGGATTTTTTTATAAAAATAGCACAAAAACTGTAGATATAACGTACAAAATAGAAGACAATGAAGATTCCAAATGGTTCCAATTGGCTCTCTATCTTATAGTAGAAAACAAATATGAAATGACTGACCCCTCAATACTTTGCAGTTATTGCACTGCAAAACTTGACAACAACCAAACACCTTCATGTGCTATTACAAATAACTTGGAATTATTCCCATTAGAAAAACCCCTGCAACAACTCAATTTATATGAGAGCATCATAATTCAAACAGTGACCCATTTCAAGCAATAATACGCCTTCAACCAAAAACAGCAAAACTACCCCTCTCTGAATTAGTGAAAGGCATTGTGGCAAAGTAGTTTATTTGCCATTAGATCTCACAGAAAATGTACACACTCTGGGAGTGCAACGTCCAATAGATCAATCTTTAATGATCTCAGTAAATGGCGTACCTACAAAAGACAAAAAGATTTGACAACATCTCGTGGAATATCCAAAAGACAACAATGAATACTACAGAGAAATTAATATTGAAGAAAACCTGAGGGAAACTATTGAAATATTTCAAGAGTCATCAGAAACTGGTCAATATGAACTTCTAGATCCTTCTACAGAATCCAATATTTTAGACCATTGTACAATTCACCCATTACACTCTAAAGACATCATAGATTATGCACTGGAAATGTACCAAATGTGACAAGCCAAAGGATCTCCAATCAGCATATGGGAAAAAAGTATAGAAGCACGTGCCTTTCCTCTACTCTTTCCTACTGGTAAAGGAGGAAGGTACGGTAATAGACCCACACAAATAACAGCCTCAGAATACCGCTCTTTACGAATGTATTCTGAAGACCCCAGATTCCGACAAAACATGGAATACATATTCCACCTTCTCTTTGAAAGTGAACTAGCACCTCTATGCTACGGAGTTGCAAACACATTGAAATCAGGTACCCATTTTCAAAATATGTCAGCTGCAAAACTTTACTACAAAAGGTGCAAGAAAAAGATCAGATTTTACAGTCAAGCATTACAAATCTTTTAGCAAACATGCGAGGTACAAAAGAATACTGGTTCAGACGTCACAGAGATGTACGTTGTATGATAAGAAACCTTGGGCCACCCACTTGGTTTGTGACATTAAGTTGTGCAGAATATGCATGGGAAGATTTACATGATTTCCTATGCATAGCAAACAAACACATAACAAACATAGATATAAAAACACCAGGAGAACTCTGCTCTCTAGATCCTGTGAATGTATCAAGATATTTCCATCATCACTTCATTGCTATGCTACACTTCATTTGTAATAAAACTGTTCCTCCCCTCGGGGAACTGCAACACTTCTTTTGGAGAAAAGAATACCAAGCCAGAGGAGCACCATCTATCCACATGCTTTTGTGGATTAAAGATGCTCCTAAATTTGGCCAGGAGAGTGATGCCACTATTTTGCAGTTCATCCAAAAATATGTCACTTATGAAATCCCTTCACAAACAACACATAGTGACCTTCACGCACAAGCTTTACAATTTCAAAGAAACAAATGTGGGAAACATTGTTGTCCAAATTTTAAAAAAGGGAAATACTACACCAAATGCTGCTTTGGTTTCCCTAGACCAGTTTCAGCAACAGGTCAAGTAAACAACTTCATGTCTTCAGTTAGACATAGTGTCAAAGTTAAATCACCTAAGAACACATATTACATAAAAAGAACAGACAAATCAAAATACATCAATGATTACAATGCAATCATTGCCCTCCTATGCAATGCAAACATAGATGTGCAGTACATTGCAGACAATTCCACTGCAGTTGCACAATATGTCACAGCCTACTTAACCAAAGCAGAGAAAACAGAGCTTCAGGACCTCTGGGATGACATATCATCTGACAAAACACTATCACAGAAATTGAACAGTTTAGGCATAAAAATGCTCTCTCATAGAGAATGTAGCTGCTATGAAGCTGCAGACCGTTTAACCGTACTGCCTTGTCTGGAAAATCTAACAATATAGTATGGCTAGGTCTTGGTCCTGCTAAATCTAGAAAAAAAGTTCTCAAATCATATGAGGACATAGAAACAATAGCCAAAAATGGTCCCAACAGCCAAGACATTTTGAAGAACAATTTACTAGACACATACTACCCAAACAGGAGTACCACTTTGGAAACCAGGTGTCTCTACCACGTAGCCCAAAACTTCACATACAAAAATAATATTAAACCAGATGAAAACAAAGGTAGATACAGAGTAGCAAATTGTGAAGGCAGCTTAGTGAAACTTAGCAAACGCAGCTTAATTAATCATATCAAATTGTCATTAAAAACTCCTCAACATAAAGAAATGTATTGCATGTCCCTGCTACAACTTTTTAAACCATGGAGAAAAGAAGAAGAGTTACTAGATACGTATGACTCCTATGAAGACGCTTTCAAAGTAAATTAAAGTACTATAACAGACGTAAACTTGACACAGTACCAAGCAATGTTGCACAATGAACAGCAACATGAAGAAGAACTCCAGGCCCAACTAGATGTGGACACTCCTGACAGTAGTCAACATTCTGTAACAGGAAGCCAAGAACCACTCGGACAGCCACTAATAGAAAATGAGGTAGAATTAGCCATGGCAGAAGTAGAAAACACAATGTTTCAGTATGAGCAATCTACAGAAGACTTTGCTGTACTGAAACCACAACTAAACAATGAGCAGTGTAGCATTTTCCAAGAAGTAACAAAAGAAATTTAACATGGTGTGCAATATGAAAATAAAAACTTTACCTGCCAAGATTACAAACCTACACTGCTATACGTGAGTGGTCAAGCTGGTTCAGGCAAAACATTCTTAATCAAAATCATCAGCAAGTTCCTCCAACAATTGACAAAGAACAAACTGTTATCTGTTGTAACTGCCCCCACAGGTTTAGCTGCCTACAACATAGGCGGTGTCACTTTACACCGATTAGTACTCCTTCCAGTAGAACACCAAAACAAATTAGACTATGACAAACTTTCTACAGAAGCTGCAATGGAACTATGGAGAGTTTTCAAACAAATGAAATGCTGCTAATAGATGAGGTGAGCATGGTCTCCAACTTAATGTTGACTTTAAATCACCTCAGACTACAAGAGGTCCTCAAAACAGACTACAAAGAGCTCTTTGGTGGAAAACACATTATTGTTTTAGTAGATCTTCCTCAATTCACATCAGTGAAAGCTGAACCTATTTTTAAAATCTTAGGGCACAAACTGTGCTGCAAAACTCTTGGCAGCATAGGAAATGTCAATCTTTGGAAACATTTACAATACAGCGAATTAACTGAAAATATGTGTCAGTCTGCAGACCTGACCTACGCCAACATTTTTAAAAGTATTAGAGTTTGTGTACTATCTCAAGAAGCACAAACTATATTAAAAACCAGGCACATCCATGCACTCTGTGGCCATAACTCATGTGCTACTGATGTCATGGAAAAATTAGCACGCAAAATGTCAATTGTATGTCCTTGATGCCAACTCTTGCAAGCTGTTCAAAATTTAATGAAACCATGTTAGAAAAAGAAATGCAACCCGTGAGCTGGGGCCCGGAGCTGGCATGGACTGCTAACCTTGACTACAACTACCTCAGCCCGCCCCGCAACCTCATATGCATTGGTGAATGGAACCTCAAAGACAATGCCCTTTACACTACTATGAATACTGTCCGATACTTCACTATCCCAATGTTGGTAAACTTGTTTGGTGTGAGCCCCAGTTGGGCTATGAGTGTGGCCGGTCCATGTTGGGATCCACCCACTCACACCGGTTTGTTGGGGTTCAACGGAATTTGCAGGAGGGGGAGGGTAGGGACACCTCCAGTTGGAATTTCCAGCCGAGGGAGGGGGGGAGGCACTATCTCCGTAAATTTAATTGAAAACGGCAGACGCAGACCAGCACTTCATGTTATGTCGAGGCATCTTAACAATAACCATTCAAGCGACAAGTACACACTGGGATGGACATGCTGGGATGTACCCTAGCACACTGATATGCCTAATACTATAATGTCCTGGAATATCCGGGGGTTGACCAACTACACCAAATCCCGCAAAATCATAGCTTATGCTCATAGACACGGTAGCAAAATACTTATGCTGCAAGAGACACACTCTCTGGGCCATCTGGCAGCGAGCATTGCACCATCATGGGGACCCAACCGATACTACACATCCTAGTCCACTCAAGCCAGAGGCGTACTGACATTGATACATAAATCTATCAAATTTGTACTCCATAAGAGCTATATAGACCCTGATGGTAGGTATGTGATATTGCATTGCACAATGGCAAATGGAGAATACTTTCTTGTTAACACTTATGGTCCCAATGTGGACACCCCGGAGTTTGTGGGCACTATCGCCTCCATACTTTTGGGTTATGTAAGTGTCCAAATCATCTGGGGGGGATATGAACATGATATTAAATACCAGCTTGGATAGGACCGGAACTGCACTCAGGTCTCTATCATGGGCAGCCCGCAGACTTCAAATGCACAGCGCAATACTTGATATCCGAGTCGCCTGGAGGGTCCTCCACCCCAAGCACGTGAATACACTTACTACTCCTCAGTCCACGATAGCTCTTCCAGGATTGATTTATTTTTAGTATCTAGTGGCTTAATAGGTAGGATTGACGGAGCGCAAATACTTACCAGCACGCTCTCTGACCATGCCCCAATCATTTTATCAGTGGAACTGGGAACACTCACGCCGTCATTTAACACGTGGCGTTTCAAATCCACTTCCCTCACTGACATCGTGTTCAAAGCTGAAATACTAGCGGATATCGAAACCTATTTCGAATGCAACAACCCTCAAGCCACAGTCGCCGGGGTCCGGTGGGATGCTTTCAATACCTATATTAGATGGATGTTTATATCAAGAGAGGCAGGTGTGTTAAAGATGATAAGGAGGGACCTCGATCGCTCTGAATCTAAACTGCGAGAGTTGGAGAGGGACTGCTTGACAGCGGCTACCCCCGCCAAACTTGCACTGATCAGTGAGGAACTCAAGATATGGGGACAAGCTCAGATAACAGCCATCAGGGACGGACGGGGCACTCTGCGGTGGTCAGATCAGCAGATAATAGACACTTTCTCTGAATTCTACATGAACCTATACACCCAACCTCCGGAACATAGTGAACAACACATGAGAGATCTCCTTGATCAGATCCCAACAACATATATCTCCCCCTCGACCAGGGACCAATTAGACTTCCCGATCCTTCTAGATGAGATAGTCAGTGCCATCTCAGAGCTCCCAAAGGGTAAAGAACCGGGCCCCGATGGGCTCACATCTGAATTCTACCAAGAGCACGTTGCCATTCTTGCCCCTAAACTACTGCAGGTCTGGAACGAGTCGCTCCAGATGTCTGTCCTTCCCCCCTCTCTGCGTGAAACTGTCATAACGGTGCTGCTCAAGCCCGACAAGCCCAGTGACGAATGTGGCTCATACAGGGCCCCTCTCCCTCATGAATACAGACACCAAGATATTTGCCAAGGTGATAGCCAATCGCTTCATCCCGATCATGACGTACCTGATTGTGAGGTGGGACCCGGAGTGGAAGGGGTAGCGGGAGGGGTAGCGGGACTCCACGGGGCCGCGGCAGCGGGCCACGATGCGGAGAGCGCAGCCCCATCCCACCTGTCCTTTCCGGGACTCCACAGGATCGCGACAGCGGGCCGCGAGATGGAAAGCGCGGCCCCCTCCCGCCCAGCCTTACCTGAACCCGCCAGGGGTGACGTCGAGGCTTACAGCGATACTACGCGATATCACATGTGTGGGCACCCACTCGGGATTCCCGATCAACTACTCCAAATCTGAGGCCTTCCTGCTAACTAACACCACACAACAACCAGCCACTGAATATCTGCTTCGCTGGTCACCCGACGGAGTTAGGTACCTGGGAGTTCGGATCTCACTATCCAGGACTACCTTGCTATCGAACAACTACGAGGCCGCTGCACAGCTAGCCGAGTCGAAAATGGCGCGGTGGCGCTCTCTCCCTTTGTCCTTCGCTGGGAAACTTTCCCTTGTTAAAATGGTGTTGCTCCCTAAGCTGCTATACATATTTACTAATGTACCAATCTGGCCAGGAGGGAAATACTTCACGAGACTACACTAATCATGCGCACAGTTCCTATGGCAATCTGGTGAGGTTCGCAAGAAATGGTCAGACATGGCACTCCCATATGAGAGGTGGGGTTTCACGACCCCTGACCTAACGCTTTACTGGGTGGCTGCACAGGCCCAGTACGCTACTTACAGCTCCTTGACCCACCCACACGTCAAGCTGGAAACCCTAGCCGCAGCTGGGGTTAACATAATGACCCTCATACTACACCGGCACTATGTACCTGATTCCCCCCTAGACCCGGTGGGAACCACTCTGCGCGCCTGGGACCGACTACTACAGGTGATCCCCGAAACTCAACCCTACTACAAATGGCTCCCTGTGTGGGGATTCCCCGGGATGGCGCCTACACACGACGCGGCCCTGGCCCAACACTGGGGAACTCTAGGCTACCAAGCACTAACTGACTTCTTCCCTGATGGTAGGTTTGTCGACCCCCAAACATGGAGACAGGGACACTCTGGATCCGCATTTGAAATGTTGCAATACTACAGGCTTCGCGCAGTATTCCTCACCAGAAGGCCTACCTTTCCCGATGAACCCACTGACACTCCAGCGCTGGCATACATCGCTAATTCGAGCGGCGCCCGTGGTGTTGTCTCCTCTTTATATAAAATGCTGCTTGAGAGCACTCCAACTCAACCCACCAAAGCACGCATGGAGTGAGCGAACAAACTGGAGCTTGAGGTTTCCGACCGATTATGGGAGAGAATGTGCTTGCACACCAAGAAAGTCTCCCTCAATTTCCGCTATCGTGCCATCCAGTTCAAACTTCTGAATAGGTTCTATTACACCCCTCTTGAGATCTCTAAATTCTCCCACATCACCACACATTCCTGCGCCCGCTGTGGGGCTGAGGATGCGTATCATTTGCACATGTTCTGGACCTGCCAGAAACTGGGAGGCTTCTGGGCTGAAATCCTGAGTACACTTACTGCTATCACTGACATTGATCTGGATCCCGATCCTCTGGGGGTATTGTTTGGGGTGTGGGATACTGCCGACACCAGACGCATGGCTAAATTCCTAAACATTGGTGGTATGATAGCTAAAAAACGTATACTGCAGACTTGGAAGATCCCCTCTCCTCCTACCTCCCAGAGGTGGCCCAATGCACTCACATGGTCACGGAACTGTGAAGTGGAATATCTGACTATGCTCCCTCCACTATCTCGACCCAAGGACATATGGACTGCCTTCAACAGCTACCTCATCAGCCAGGAGGAGAGCACATCAGGAAGTGACTCCCCCCTGACACCGAGATGAGGCTTTTGAGGGCCGCACTCCCCTTCATTAACTAACACCCCACGTACGGATGTACTGCTCTCACAATTGATGCATTACACCCATGTGTACTTTGTTGATATTACTCGCTCTGATGTATGTGTTTGTTGTAAACCTCTGCCAACAAAAATAAAAATAAAAAAATAAATGCAACCAATAGTTCAAATTGCCTCCACAGACAAACTGGACGTTCATGGTATGACACTACCCATGTGTCAACAAGCCACAACAAGGCTAAACACCTTGGAAATCTCTATCTCTAACACAGCTGGTTTGGAGAAAATATAAAAATTATCTTTAAACTGTAGAGTAATGCTCAAACGTAACATTGACGTGGAACAAGGAGTAGTTAATGGAACACTTGGTACAGTTGTTGGCTTTCAAACATACCCACGTGACAACAACATTCAGTTTGACAATATTCTTTTTGACAAACTATCCAAAGTTATAAGGATGGGATGCTCAACAGCCCGCTTCCTTCTTTTCAAAGACATGGATGTACGCAGAGAACAATTTTCTCTAACACTAGCATACGCAGTCACCATTCACAAATCACAAGGTCTTAACCTAGATAAAGCATTGATAGATATTGGTAGCTCAGTCTTTAAAGAAGGCATGAGCTATGTATTACTATCACGCTTACGTATACTTGACAGACTATTTCTAATCAACTTTGATGCAAGTAAAGTAAATGCTGATATTTCTTGCATTCTAGAATACAAAAGACTGCGTTCACTCTACCCCCTAAACCTATCCTGTTCTGCAAAAAGCAAAACGTTGTAAAAGAAAACTACTTCAGACTCAATCTATGCAGGATCTCACAGCAATTCCTCCAAATAAAGTAAAAGAAGCTAATACTTCATCAAGGACCACAACCAAAGAAGAATCTACTGCTCAAAGTAACTCAACTACCTCTTCAAAGAAGCAACGCACACTCCCAACAAATGACTTGGACACAGAACTGTGTGGTCCATTCAAATTTTCAATTGCAACTGGTGTAAATTGCTACGCAAATGTAGCAATATATATTTTATTCCAATTGCCACCAATTATTGAAAACATTTACTTACACGGTACAGACCAATTGTGTTTGCAAATGTTAGTCCTTCATAGAAATGCAACCAACAATCCTGACAACAGTTACAGTGTTTCTGGAATAAGGCAGGAATTGGACAACTGTGCTGGAATGGTCAAATTCACTATAAACTCACAAGAAGATCCACAAGAATTTCTGATGTACTTGCTACAAGTACTAGCAAACAAAAACATACCTATAAATGAAATCTTCCAGATTTCATACATGTGGAAACATACATGCACTCTTTGCAGGCATGTAGTACAAGAAGAAGTTCCTAATGAACGATTTGTGTATGTATCCATACCTAACTGTGGATCCAATCCAGCAACTTGTACAAAATACAAACCATGGCAGATTATGTACTACCTGCAATTCCGATAATCGTTCTACCTTGCAAATACAGACACATAGTAAATACGTAATACTAATGCGTTTACGTTATAATGCAGATGTACCAAAAATAACTGCAAGCTGACTGGATTCACTCATGGTCAAGTATCACTTGGTAAGAAAACCTTCACAACAATAGGTATAATCTACAACGCAGGAGCCACAACCAATTCAGGTCACTACACTGCACATATAAAAAAGAATTGTGGATGGTTCGAATGTAATGATAGTACCATTACTCTAAAGCAGAGGTTACCAGCAAATCTTGTAAATGCGTACTTAATATTCTTAAAACCAAAATTTAATAACTAATCTGTGTATGAACATAAACAAAACATGAACTTCAAAAGTATGACCAGTTAGAATATACCAACAGGTCTGCCCCAAGAATCTGCAACAAAGAAACAGATAAATGAACACTACTACAATTAAACAAGAAATAAACAGTTAGAATATGCCAACAGGTATCTAACTTTCCCCAAAATCTGCAACAAGCCAACAGATAGATGAATACCACTAAAATGAAAAAAGAAATAAACAAATAGAATGCACCAACTGCTATCTAATTGCAACAGTACTACCACCACTTCCAAATGAAAAACCATACACCAATTCAATTCCTCCTATTGAAATCAATGAACGAAATATATTGCACCACAGCGTAGAAAGGTTTATTTTTTGTATCCAGCATGGATTTTTTTCCCACAGACCCAATGATTTAATCAACAAACACAGGAACTGAGCAAATTGCACAGTACACTGGTTTAAACTATAGTACTTCTAAAGTACTCACTATGAGGGTCGACATAAAACAGAAATGTCTACTATGCAATGCAATACTCATTCTAAACTACCTACACTAACATGTGATTTTTTTCTTTCATCACAGTGATTGAAAAAATATGTGTGCTCCAACTACCCAAGTCATGAAAAAACTGCATACAACCACAAAAAGTCAAACAGTAAGTATATAACGATTGGACTCACAAACACCAAAGCATAAAACACCCATTCAAGCAAACACCCGACCATGAACCACAATCCAAAATGTCTGTTTCCATGGGTATTTTATGATGCACCGCTTGTTGCCAAACACTACAGTCTTGACTGCATGGCCTGGCCAAAACTCTTCATACAGCCTCAACAAAGGAAACAGTAAGTATATAATAATTAAACTCGCAAACACCGCATCATAACACAGCCATGCAAACAAACACCTCACCAATAAATACAACCCAAAATGCCTAGAGTCTTCAATGCCAACAATCTGAACACAATCCAGCAAACAAACAAACAAACACACATCATCTCACTATTCTATAAACACTATTACACTACTACCAATCAGTAATCACATTTTTGAAAGCATATCCCCTAAGCGGCCCACATACCACAATCAAAATGTTTGGTAGCATTGTAGAGTTATGCTGCAGTGGTTGTGGCCAGGGCCTAGAGTCCTGGGTGCATTGCCTATGGCCTACAGCCTTCTCCCAGGCACCCAAGACACTAGGCCCTGGCCACAACCACCACAGCCTGACACACCCATAGAAACAAACACCTACCAAATGACCACAATAATACATCCACCTCAAAACTATGCACTTCAATTAACATACTAAAAAATAATTACAACCAACGTACAAACTCTTCAATACATCCGCTTCACCCAATGCTCTTCTAACGACCCAAAACCAACATCATATTATACTAAAATAGCCAGTAGTGCGCCTACTGTTTAGTATGTCCGCAGACAACTGCAGTGACCACGAACACCGCAAACACATCACAGCCTTCTCTCACCTAAACAAATACAGCATTTGACCCATCTCTTACTCCCCCACCCTCTCCAAGCACTCATACACACCAACACACTCCCCAAAATTGGATTTCTGCTCACTTCAACCTCATGTCCGCGCATCCAATATGGCGGGTGCATCGAAACAATTTGACGCACCTCAGGCCTCATCCCAGCCAATCAGAGAACACATTGCGTGTCCGCGGACATGACGCAAGCCGATCATCCAATCAGTGTCCTGTCCGTGCAGCCAACAGGGAAGTGTGCCCGCAGACATAGATATCACTAATTTCTTTGCCTTATGTTTTGGTTGTTTAAATAAAAACTACTGGAGGGATTTACACCAAATTAACAAAAGCACACTTTTGGGACCAAGCTGCCGCTCCTGCTGAAAATACGTCCAGCGGTTTGGGCTGTGGGCGCGACAGACATTTTTTCCCGTTATGTCTATGGGAAAAAAAGAAATTTTGGGACCCCCCTATAACTTTGCCCCCCCCCCCCTTGACCAAACCTCACCAAACTTTCTCAAAATAAATCAGAGTGGGCGATATACTCTTCTTATGGGTTTAGCAACTTAACCATAACTACATGGCCGCTACTGCAGGCCATGTAATATACATATTAGAGGGCGGCGGTCGCTGCCCTATAGTTAAGGTGAGTCAGACTCCCATAGGAACCCCTCAAAATTCTATTTTTAATAACTTTAGATTTGGGTAACAGATTTTACCGAAATTTCGAAGGTGATTAGGGACTCACCAGCACCTTCCCCTCCCAGATTCCAAAGATTCATAAATATCGATGAAAAAATAAAAAAGTTATTAAGAAGACAAAAGAAAATTATTTTCCAAAGTTGCAGCCTACACCCCATTCATTTTCCCATAGACAAACAAGTTCAATATTTGGCAAAGCACACAGCCAAAACCGCTGGACGGATTTGGACCAGGTCCGAAACACTTGGGCACAAAGTGTTGTGCGTTTTGTGGTTATTCTTTGCAGTAGTTATTTAAATGACAGAAAAGGGGGTGCCCCTTCTCAAAAATGTATAGCTATATCTCGAGTAAATTTCCAAAACCTCGGGTTTTCAGAAATGAAACAACCACCACCTTGTTTTTCTCCCGATGTGAGAGATAACCACCGATTTAGCCGGGGATAACTGTTAAAAAGCTGTTAAAAAGCTGTTGTCAGGTTAAAATAATTCCAAATGATATTAGTCTAGAGGTGGGGAGGTTGCTGGAGCACACCAAGTGACATTTGGAAGTTATAGGAGGTCCAGGGACTGAGTTTGCAACACAAAGCTTTCTGTAGCCGCGGCTATAGACTTGAATAGCCGACTTCTCAAAGCAAACTGCGTCTCAGAAACAGTGTGTGCTGTGGGAGAAAATGGAGATGGTAGGAGAAGTGAGGAGGCCATCTGGGGAGTGCAGAGAGCTGGCATAGATGATGGGGGCACTTGGTGATGGGGACTGGGGCGGCAGAAAAGTATTTTTTTCTGGCCGTTTTTCTGATAATCGTGGCTATATTCGAGGCTATACAGGACTACAGATGGCTGTGGGAATGAGTAGTTCTGTGCCCGCGGCTATAGATTTTGGAGTGTTTGTGTTTTATTGCTTTTTAAAAGTTTTTATTATAGCTACAGTGACATCGGGGGTGAAAAATCACTGGCCATGGCCCTGACACAGTAGTTATTTGGGAGTCTTATTTATTTTGGCTGTGTGTTTCCAGACTTTCTTGCATGTGAGACTGCGGAGAAAAAAGAAAGAAAACTGTAAAACTAAATATAAAAAGGAGTGTAGTTCTTAAGATGGAAATTCTTAGAAGAAAAATATAATGAAGTGAAAGGAGTACTGTTTATATGTATATGATTACAGGTTGAAAAATTGATAGAAATACTGAAGACTTTGAAAACTCTTTCACTGATTTCTCAGGTCCTGAATCTTTTTTAGAGGATTGCAGAGGAATACATGATTTTGACTTACCAACAAACAGCGATGTGGAAGAAATTGTGGAATATTTTAAGAAGCATTGGCTAAATTCATTTTTTTGGGTTGAGGATGGCGATGTGGGAAGATTAGCAGGATGTCTGATTTATGAAGAGTGATCTCTGGTAGGAAGTAGAAGAGTCATATTGAATTTGTTTTTGAAATCTTCTAATGAACCTCATAAGGGAGTTGCAGAGTTTTACACATTGTCTGAATAAAAAAGTATAAAATGAAAGTAGTATTCTGAATGTGCTGAAATACTCCACTCAGTGCACCCCAAAACAGTCTGTTTAAGGATGATCTATTACATAAGTATGTATATACGAATGTAACTCACTCCCACAAGTATCATCCTGTAACTACGGCCAAAAAAAGTCAATGAACTTTAGCCACGGTTATACTGAAGAATGTTTTTTGGGTGTTTTTTCATTGTTTTGTGTATTTATATGTAATAAGTCATCCTTAAAAGGACTTTTTGGGTACAACAAGTGTAGTATTTTTAGCACATTTGGAGTACTGCTTTTATGCTATAAAGGAATACTGCATTACAACCATCAGTTAGGTTTACTCCAGCATGTTTATACAAATTGGTTATGTAGAACTGTATGTTTTTTTTTAAATCCATAACTGGTTGTGGTCTGTCATGAATGCTGAAACTACTTTTTTAACATTTCTCTGTGATTTTTCAATTTTACCATTCAATCTGGTGGTCCATTTCCATGTTTTCCTCTGAGTCAGATTGGAAAAGATAAATATGGTGTTAGGAAAATGTTACATTTGTTTTTCCAAGTCTTGTTTCATCATCAAAGCAAGGGATGCACCTCGTACATTACCCAAATCATTGCCTCCACAATGAATTAGTATGATGTCTGGCTGCCCTGTACTGCTCAGTTTGAATAATGTTGGAAATCCTTGGTGCCAAGGCATTCCCAGCAGTCCAAACCATTTAATTTTAATTGTAAAATGACTAAACCTAGGTCTATGTTAATATTTAGGGGGTAATCCATAGAATTTAGCGCACAAGTGGTGCACGCGGCTGGCGTACAGTGTGCGCGTGCGAATCCCTGCGCCAGCCGCGTGCGCCAAAACCCATTTCCGCGCACAGCGTATTCATGGATTCCAGCTACCAAAACCAGCCGTGGCGCACAGTGGCGCAGCGACCCTGCAGCAGCGCCAGTTACGCCCCCAAGAACGCCTCTCGCGCAGGGAAAAGCCATCAAAATCCCCAATCCAGCGCAAAGGGCTGCTCTAACCCTGTACCAGCACGGCAAGTGGGCTACGTGTATCACTGGGGTGCGCGGGAAGTACCTCATGTCATTTCAGCTGGGTACGTGTATTTCAGGGGTGCGCTTGAAGTTCCACACGCGAATGTCCTGGCTACGTGTATTTTGGGGTGCGCGGGAAGTTTCACACGCGATATCAGCAGGGTACGTGTATTCCAGGGGTGCGCTGGAAGGTCCACACGCGAATGTCCTGGCTACGTGTATTTCGGGGTGCGTGGGAAGTTTCACACGCCAATGTCCTGGCTATGTTTATTTCGGGGTGCGCGGGAAGTTCCACACGCGATATCAGCAGGGTACGTGTATTCCAGGGGTGCGCTGGAAGTTCCACACGCGAATGTCCTGGCTACGTGTATCTTGGGGTGCACGGGAAGCCTCACACGCGATATCAGCAGCGTACATGTATATCAGGGGTGCGCGGGAAGTTCCACACGCGAATGTCCTGGCTACGTGTATTTCGGGGTGCGTGGGAAGTTTCACACGCGAATGTCCTGGGTACGTGTATCTTCGGGTGCGCTGGAAGTTTCACACGCAAAATCAGCAGGGTACGTGTATTACAGGGGTGCGTGGGGAGCACCACACGTGAATTGCACGTGTGGTTCCTCCCAGGTGTTCCCTCTACACCCTCCATGGCCCCTGCAGGTGGCCCACACCACAGGGGCCTACCCTGCAAATGTCCTGCAGGCACCCCATCCACCATGGCCATGGCCCCAGCCAACCCACATGTCAACTTGCACTACTGCCCACCAACGCATGTTCCCCTGCACCCCCACCCCCCAGCAGTGCAGGGGCAGCCTCCACCAGGCCCCCACTCCTGGCCCCTATCACCCCCACCCCCCAGCACTGTGGGGCACCTGCCAGCAGGCCCCCACTCCTGTCCCCTATCACCCCCAGCACTGTGGGGCACCTGCCAGCAGGCCCCCACCCATGTCCAACTCATGTTCCCCTATCACCCCCACCCCCCAGCACTGTGGGGCACCTGCCAGCAGGCCCCCACTCCTGTCCCCTATCACCCCCACCCCCCAGCACTGTGGGGCACCTGCCAGTAGGCCCCCACTCCTGTCCCCTATCACCCCCACCCCCCAGCACTGTGGGGCACCTGCCAGCAGGCCCCCACCCATGTCCAACTCATGTTCCCCTATCACCCCCAACCCCCAGCACTGTGGGGCACCTGCCAGCAGGCCCCCACCCATGTCCAACTCATGTTCCCCTATCACCCCCACCCCCCAGCACTGTGGGGCACCTGCCAGAAGGCCCCCACCCATGTCCAAATCATGTTCCCCTATCACCCCCACCCCCCAGCACTGTGGGGCACCTGCCGGCAGGCCCCCACCCATGTCCAACTCATGTTCCCCTATCACCCCCACCCCCAGCACTGTGGGGCACCTGCCAGCAGGCCCCCACTCCTGTCCCCTATCACCCCCACCCCCAGCACTGTGGGGCACCTGCCAGCAGGCCCCCACTCCTGTCCCCTATCACCCCCACCCCCCAGCACTGTGGGGCACCTGCCAGTAGGCCCCCACTCCTGTCCCCTATCACCCCCACCCCCCAGCACTGTGGGGCACCTGCCAGCAGGCCCCCACCCATGTCCAACTCATGTTCCCCTATCACCCCCACCCCCCAGCACTGTGGGGCACCTGCCAGCAGGCCCCCACCCATGTCCAACTCATGTTCCCCTATCACCCCCACCCCCCAGCACTGTGGGGCACCTGCCAGCAGGCCCCCACCCATGTCCAACTCATGTTCCCCTATCACCCCCACCCCCCAGCACTGTGGGGCACCTGCCAGCAGGCCCCCACCCATGTCCAACTCATGTTCCCCTATCACCCCCACCCCCAGCACTGTGGGGCACCTGCCAGCAGGCCCCCACTCCTGTCCCCTATCACCCCCACCCCCCAGCACTGTGGGGCACCTGCCAGCAGGCCCCCACTCCTGTCCCCTATCACCCCACCCCCCAGCACTGTGGGGCACCTGCCAGCAGGCCCCCACCCATGTCCAACTCATGTTCCCCTATCACCCCCACCCCCCAGCACTGTGGGGCACCTGCCAGCAGGCCCCACCCATGTCCAACTTATGTTCCCCTATCACCCCCACCCCCCAGCACTGTGGGGCACCTGCCAGCAGGCCCCCACTCCTGTCCCCTATCACCCCCACCCCCCAGCACTGTGGGGCACCTGCCAGCAGGCCCCCACTCCTGTCCCCTATCACCCCCACCCCCCAGCAATGTGGGGCACCTGCCAGCAGGCCCCCACCCCTGTCCCCTATCACCCCCACCCCCCAGCACTGTGGGGCACCTGCCAGCAGGCCCCCACCCATGTCCAACTCATGTTCCCCTATCACTCCCACGCCCCAGCACTGTGGGCACCTGCCAGCAGGCCCCCACCCATGTCCAACTCATGTTCCCCTATCACCCCCACCCCCCAGCACTGTGGGGCACCTGCCAGCAGGCCCCCACTCCTGTCCCCTATTACCCCCAGCCCCCAGCACTGTGGGGCACCTGCCAGCAGGCCCCCACTCCTGTCCCCTATCACCCCACCCCCCAGCACTGTGGGGCACCTGCCAGCAGGCCCCCACCCATGTCCAACTCATGTTCCCCTATCAACCCCACCCCCCAGCACTGTGGGGCACCTGCCAGCAGGCCCCCACCCATGTCCAACTTATGTTCCCCTATCACCCCCACCCCCCAGCACTGTGGGGCACCTGCCAGCAGGCCCCCACTCCTGTCCCCTATCACCCCCACCCCCCAGCAATGTGGGGCACCTGCCAGCAGGCCCCCACCCATGTCCAACTCATGTTCCCCTATCACCCCCCCAGCACTGTGGGGCACCTGCCAGCAGGCCCCCACCCATGTCCAACTCATGTTCCCCTATCACTCCCACCCCCCAGCACTGTGGGGCACCTGCCAGCTGGCCCCCACTCCTGTCCCCTATCACCCCCACCCCCCAGCAATGTGGGGCACCTGCCAGCAGGCCCCCACCCATGTCCAACTCATGTTCCCCTATCACCCCCCAGCACTGTGGGGCACCTGCCAGCAGGCCCCCAACCATGTCCAACTCATGTTCCCCTATCACCCCCACCCCCAGCACTGTGGGGAACATGCCAGCAGGCCCCCACCCATGTCCAACTCATGTTCCCCTGCACTCCCAGCCCCCAGCACTGTGGGGCACCTGCCAGCAGGCCCCCACCCATGTCCAACTCATGTTCCCCTATCACCCCCACCCCCCAGCACTGTGGGGCACCTGCCAGCAGGCCCCCACTCCTATCCCCTATCACCCCCACCCCCCAGCACTGTGGGGCACCTGCCAGCAGGCCCCCACTCCTGTCCAACTCATGTTCCCCTATCACCCCCAATCCCCCAGCACTGTGGGGCACCTGCCAGCAGGCCCCCACTCCTGTCCCCTATCACCCCCACCCCCCAGCACTGTGGGGCACCTGCCAGCAGGCCCTCACCCATGTCCAACTCATGTTCCCCAGCCAACATGTCATCACAATCTAGATCCCTGGTCCCTATGGTCAGCCTCCAAATGCAAAACACCCACCCGAGTATAGCATCCACCCACTCAGAAATGGCAATAACATGACAGAACACCAATTGCAAGTTTGGAAACAAACACATGTCCCTCACATACACCCAATGGTTGTCAGTGAATCTCAAAACCCATATCATGATATGCATTAAACCAATGAGATGATACTACACATTGAAGTTCGATCAAAAAATATGTATTAAAGGAAACATAAATTGAATCAAAAATAAAGAAACAGAAATGGGAATGTACAAAAATGAAAAGAAGCATGTCTGTGAAAAAAAGCAAAACCAAAAATCATAATCCAAAGGAATGGTGTCCAAAGTCACAGTCCACAAAAGAAAATCCAATGGAAAATTATAATTGAAAGCCATTGCTCCATGGGTAAATTGAGAAAGAAAAAGAAAATCCAACAGTGAACTATGTACAGACGAACAAGCCAGGGTCCATTATCCCAACAAAAGAAATGAAACCTATCTAACAACACTAACTAATAAAAAAAAAAACTATATACAAAAATGTGGCCCATTGTCCAAAAGGTCCAAAATAAATTCAAAAACAAAGAAAACCTAACACTAACTACATAACTATGTACAGGGCAGCGGGCTAGTCTGACGGCTCACTTTTGGATGTCCCGGGCCAGGGCATCATCAAACTCCTGCTCAATGTCCCGGAGGCCGTCCTCCTCCATGGCCCTGAGGGTCCGCAGGGCCGTGGACGTGTCCACCTCCAACCCCCTGCGGATTGCCTCGAGGCACTCGGCCCGCCTCAGGGCCCTCCGCATGGAGTTCTCCGCCCTGACCATTGTGAGCCGTGCCTCTTCTGCCCGCTGCCGCTCCGCATCTATGGCGTGGCCCAACCGCTGCCACACGGAAGACACTCGCTGTCCTCGGTCCTCCTGCCCTCCGGCCGATGCCTGCCCCTCCGATGTTGAAGGCCCCGAGCCTTCATGGCTCCCACCACGTTGCTGCTGCTGCTGTGCCTCTGCCCGTGCACTGCCTCCTGCTAGCTGCACGTCCTCCGCCGGCTGGGGTGCAGTCGTTGATGTGGCCACCCCTGCTGGACGTCCGACTCCCGACTGTGGCAAGGATGCCTCCTCCACCAGCCTGGCCGCACCGTCAGAGGCAGCTCCACAGGGCACCCAGGTGACTGATGGGTGGGAAGATGGCACGGAGGACGACTGGTGCATAGGGGGTTCAGTTGAGGAGGGGGTCATAGCAAGCCGCATCAAACGGAGGAATCCGGCCTGGGTGACATTGTCCCAGTAGGCCGACGTGGTCAACGAGCCATTCGAGATGACGTGCAGTCTCCTCATGAAAAGACTGCAGGTCACCTCGCATGGCCCGTTGACGCAACGCCACACCAGTCAGGACAGGCTCAACCCGGACCCGGATAGCCACGTCCGCAGGCAGAGGAAGGCCAGTTGTTGTTTGCTCATCCCCTGCCTGAAAACGGGTCTGGACGTAGGCATCCCTGCTGGTGCAAGATGATGCAGGGACAGGATCAGGGACAGGATTGCACACAGGCACCTCCGCGGCGGCCTGTGCTGCCTCCTGTCCCTGGTCCTGCAGAGCACCACTAGCACCAGTGGGATCCCCACCTCCAGACCCCGTCTCTGTTGCTTGCACGGCCTCCTCCTCCACCAAACTCCCCACCAACCTGGATGACTCTGTGCCATCTTCCCCCGTTGGGCCCTGTGGGGTCCCAGCTGCCCATTCTGCTGCCGAGGAGTCCAACTCCAACCTCTGCCTCTTGGACCTCCCCCCGGCAGCTGCGGCCTGGGACGCGGCACCGGACTCCTCACTCCCCGACGAGATGACAACATGGGAGGGGAGCCGGGCCTTGCGTCTCCGGCTGGCGGTGGGATCCCCGCCGCTGTGCTCCACAGCACCTTCTCCGCCCTCTTCATCAGTTGACGCTGCAGACAGGGAGAAATAAAACACAGGCATCAGGGCACTGTACAATGGACACATACACATATGACAGTTGTACATGAGTGGCATTGGCAAACCTCAGACATGCCATCACAATCCCCAAAACACATGTCATTTCAACTCGCACACATGAGCCATACCACAGCCATATCGCAACTGCCAGCACCATCCATACACATACAACAGCATGAGCAGGCAAAGCTGAGCCAGACATCACATGCAACACAGGAAGTGCACTACACATGTACACACACCAGCACACTTGCATGCACACCTCTGCCAAGTGTCGCAGTGTTGAGATGGGCATCCATGTCACATCTGCCAATCAGGCTTCCACATCCCGCTGTCACATGCATCCATGTTGCATCACTGTTGCACCCTTGTCAAATACACACAAATGCACATGTACACAGTGCTGACACATGCAGCCGAAAACAACATATATGCGTGACATCACGAACATGTCTACTTACATACACATTCATCCAAACATGTGTGCCCACACAACTGCATTTGGCATGCAAGCCTACACACACAAGCACCATCCATGTCTCACACATTACAGCCCTCGCATGTGTTAGCCTCACGGCCCTGTACACCCCCACCCATACTCGACCCCATACAAACAGATGTGCAACCTGCACACTACTGAAACATCACCACACGCACAGCTCACAATCATGATGCATGTACACTTACCGCTCGACTCCAGACGGGTCTGCCTCTCAAGGACCTGGATGTGGAGCGCTGGGGATATGCATTCCAGGACCCTCATCTGATCTTGCAACAAGTGGCCCCCGCGCCCCTTAGCATCCGCTGCCTTCAAGAGGCGCCGGGCCTTGTTCAGGGTCCTGGACCTGAAGTCCTCCCAGCGCTTCTTGACATGTTGGAAGTCGCGGACTGCCACCCCCTCCATGTTGATGGCAGTCACAATGTCAGTCCAGATCCGAGTCCGTCCTTCCTTGTCGGCGCGGGAACTTCCAAAGAGGGCATCATTCTGCCCAAGGACTTGCTCCACCAGGACACCAACTTCCCTGGCACTGAAGCTGGTGCCCCTCTGCCTCTCTGGCCGGGGGTTGTCAGTGGTGCCAGATGTTGCAGTGCCCGACATGACAACCCCAGAGGCAGGAGTGGGTGGGCTACTGGGTCCTGGGGCTGGGCTGTGGATCGATGGAATCCCAGTCGGGAGTCTTCGGTTCCAGCAGGGGTGGTCACAGCAACAGCACCCCTTGCTGATGTGCAGGCAGCAAATGGCAGGGCACGTGGGCAGAAGGCAGACAGGCAGCAGCAGATGGCAGGTGGGAGCTTGCTCAAGGCTCTGGGGGGCAGTAATTCGGCCTTCTGGGCAGGCACGTGGTCTTCCGTGTGCTTACGCGTGTCCAGCTTGATACGGAGTGATTTGGCACGTGAAAATTCTGCACGTCAGCGTGTAATTTGAGGAAAGGCCCTTAGCGTGTAAGCGCGTCTGCACGCATACGCAATTTCATTGGACAGAAGGCCCCTCAAGCGCAAGCGCCCCTGTGACGTGACGCGCACAGGCGTGCATGGGCATTTCAGCATGCGTGAAAAACTGCACGTCCGCGTGTAATATGAGGAAAGGGCCCATGCGCGTAAGTGACATCACGCGCGCGTGCGTTTCCCTCAGCACGGGTTAAGGGTGAGCGGGCCCAGCAGTTCGCTGTACGTGCCTTTCGTGGAGACCGACGTGTGTTGCTGCTTCATGTGTTTCGCGCGCCATCACAACTTCACAGCTATCAAGGACGTATCTCTTCTTTTGGCGGGGTATTGGCTACGCGTGTTTTTCTGCATCGCGCTAGTCAGACGGTGAGTCGCACACGCTCTTTTTCCCACTGCGGGTGCCCCTGTGTATCGCACCCATTTTCGATGTCATAGTAGCCTGCGTGTCCCACGCATACGCGTTATTCGTGTTACTGGGTGCCACCGTGTGCTGGGGGAGGTTGAATCCACGCACGTAGGCTGCAGGGTTGCGTGCACGGTTTTACTGCAGTTTTGGGGTGCCTGAGCGTTGCGTGACCCGTCACTACATCACCGGGGTCACATACAGCCTTGCAGGTGCAGGGGGGCTGTTAACATCTTGCTTCCCACCCCCTTCACCCCAATTGCCCAGGTCAATTGTGGTGTACACCTCCCATTGGCACCACTCCATCTGTGCCGGCACTACTACATCTGTGCCATGGTTGGGAGGCCACCAAAGGTGAGGGGCGCCTCAGCTGGGTGTCCTCCTCGTGGTGGGCGTGGTCGGGCACGTGGCCGTGGTGACCAGGGAGTAGGGGGACTCCAGGGTGTCCAGGGCGGCCACAGAGGGGGAAGAGGCAGGGGTGCGCCACTTGAGCACAATGTTGTGCCATGTGTCGGTGCAGTCATGCCACAACCCCCTGTGGTTCCGGGGGATGCAGCTTCTGCATCTGGCACTGGCGCCCGTGTGACCCGGCAGTCCGTTCCAATCGACTGCCACGGGCCCAAGGGTATTGGTAGCTGCAGGTGCAGCTGTGGACACCGCCACCCAAGCTCGGGGTCTGCCAGCGTAGGCTGCGTTGGCACTTGAGGAGCCCTTGGTAGATCTCCAACAGGCCAGGAGGGAAACCATAGGGGCAGGCCGGGCTGCTCAGGCCAAGACACGTGTCCCTGGGGAAGTCATGTCATCTGCTGCCCCGAACAGCCAGGTGTTGGCAAGTGCAGGGGCAGATGCACCCAACAGCACCCCGGTTGTGAGTCTGCCAACCAGGACTGTTGCGGTCAATGACCCTGCCACAGCTGATGTTGCTGCGCAGGGTCCATTAGTGGGCACCGAGCTGCCACTGACACAAGTCAGGCCTTTGGTCATCCCTCCACCTGCCACTCCCTTGGCTCAATCCACCGAACCCACTGGCCATACTGGTCAGGGCGGCATTAGCCAGCCAGGGTCTGCGTCACAGTCCAAGAGGAGGAAGGTTGCACCTGCAGCACAGGCTGGGACCCCACACACAGCCACGACCTCCTGCACGTCGAGGAAGAAGCCTTTCTGTAAGCAGGAACTGGACTTCCTCGTGGACTACGTGCGGGGCCACAGCCGTGACATGCTAGTGGGTGCCAATAGTCAGACTACGGCTGCCCAACGTGACACCCACTGGAAGCATGTTGCGGAACAAGTCAGTTCATTCGGCCATGAGGTGCGCACGGCGCAAGAGTGGAAAAAGCGTTGGAATGACATCAAACGCAGCACTAAGGCTAAGCGTGCCTCTAATTACAACTTGACTCTGGTGACTGGCGGAGGGCCTGCACCAGAGGAGGAACAGCTCACTCCGCATGAGGCACTCGTTGCGGAGTTCATACCACCTGAATTGGTCGAAGGAGTGGGAGAGATGCTGGACTTTGATGCCCAGTCCAGTGAGTGTTGATGCGTGTTTGTTGAGGACGTGTGTGTTTCACTTGTGGGATGTGTTGTGCATGATTGCCGCTACATGTGACGTGAACATGGTTCTGATGTGTAAGTAATGCAATGCTTCCATCATGCATGTCTCCTCTGCCTGCATGCGGGGACTCCATGTAGGCATGCTCCCTTGCCCCTTCTCCGCCACTCTGCACCCCAGTTCCACCTTTGCACTGGTGTTCTTCAATCTTGCCAATGTGTACTTTCTTGTTCATGCGTCCTGTGTAGATGCTAACTTCCAGCGTAGAATCTGCAAAACATATGCCGTGTGGTACAGCCTTAGTACTTGATGCAGGGTATCTCACTTGTACTGTGCATAGGTCAGATGTCCCGCAGGGACATGAGTGCCCATTCATGCTCAATGTGCATTGCACGCATGCCCCTATGTGTCCTTGACTGGATGATCACTGTAATACAAGTCCTTGGTTACATACATTGCCTGCCATCTCATCAGCCTTCCCATGTCAACTGTGGCTCAGTCCTGCATTGCACACATGTTTAGGGTCTGACAATCTGTGTGGCTCACAGGCCTCAGCCTGTTCAATGGCCAATGGCTCTGTCCGACTGTTGTTGTGTCTTCTTCACACATGGGCGGAATCCAGAGTTTTCATCATGTGTCCTGCTTACTGTCCCAGCATCATTTGCAGTGTTGTCACTTGAATCACATTAAGCTGTTGATGCCAGTCAACACTGCCTGTCAATACACAGGTGTATGGTCAGCCTTTTGATACCATGCTAGGCATCCCTGCTTTGGTACTGGAGTGGAGGGGTGCTTGGCTTCTAGATATGGTACACATTGAATGCACAATGCACGTGATGTCTGAATTTGACATTGCACTGCCTTCACATTTCCTGGCACACACCATGGAGTCCTTGTACATGTAGGTAGTGAGTGGCGTACACATTTTCTGCACTGCATAGACCCACTTCCATGTAAACTGCCACCTTTCAACCGGTCTGATCACAGAAGCAATTCAAAGTTGACCCAGCATGCATGACAAGTTATATGTTGTGTGTCACATGTCTGCCTGATGCATTTGCTGTCGGTGTGTGTGTGTGTGTGTTGTGTGCTTCTGACATGTGTAGTGACCTTTTTTCTCTCTATTTTTCAGGTGATGACGCAATGGAGGCGGAGGATGGTGTTGTCATGCCAGACACAGGGTTGTTACCACTACATCAACCCAGCACTAGTGGGTGTCGTGGGGTGGTAGGCCACGAAAACCCCCAAGTGCTACAGTCCATCTTGTCTCTGGCTGCCTATGAGTCCAGCCTTGATGACGACTCTGGCGTCCATGTTGAGTTGGATGAGCATCAAGTCCATGTGTCAGGGGTGAGTGATTCTGATGTGGACACTCCTCTGTCTGCGACCCCTGCACTGAGGGATCAGACAGTCTTGGTTCCTCCGCCCGTGGTGGATCGGGACGCAGGGTCACCCTCCACACCAGTCACTGATGTGCCTGGGACATCACGTTGACGGGGGCATGTAGTCGTGCAGCTGCGGGCGGTGCCAACACAGCGAGGACCCCCGGTCCTTGGGTCCCGCAGGGGTCAAGCCCGGCAACGCGGTCGCCGCACGCAACCGCAGTATACTGAGTGGGAGCAAGACATGACTGCCAATTCAGAACGGCAGGAGGCAGCAATGGAGAACATCGCTGAGAGCATGGAGCGTGTGGCCCGATCTGTGCTCCCCCCTGCTAGGCAGGTGCTTCTCCAGCAGCAGGCGGCACGGTCCACGGCCCGCTCGCTCAGGCTGGGTATGGCGGCCTCAGACAGTGCACGCCAGGCTGAAATGTCGTCTCTGCGTCAAGCAATTGCTGCTCACGCAGAGGCGCATATGGATGCCCTGAGGGAGGAGTATGCTTCCCTCAGATCCACTCTGGGTGTCCTTATGATGTCCCAGAGGCAGCAGGCAGAAGAGAGGTTTGCACAGCTTGAGCGTACCATCTCGGCTGAGCTACAGGCTTGCCGGGAGGTGCAGCGGTTGTCCAGCCAGGCCTTGCAGAAGGAACTCTGTGTTACACGTGCTACCTTGCAAGAGGAAGCACGTGTATCACGTGAGGTTCTGCATGCAGACCTACGTCACATCGCCACACAGAACCAGGCTCACCCGTCCGGCAGACTTGCTGCTGACGAAGGGCAAGCTGCGGCTAGGCGTGTCCAGGCTACTGTGCCACGTCCTCCTTTACAGGATGAGCCAGACTCGGACGAGCATCTATCTCCCACATAGGTCGGGCTGTGCAGGCGTTGAGCCCATGGAGGTTTTTTTTTTGGCTCAGCATCATCGCATGCGGATGTTGAGCAGCACCCTGTACCTCTCCCCTCCTGGGTGCCTCCCCTCCCCCCCAGTCGTATGTGGCCATTTTTTATTTTTATTTTAGTTTAGTTAGTTAAGTTTCTGTTTGATAGTTAGTTTAATTAGGTAATGTAGGTTTTCCATAGTTAGTGCAATTAGTTAATATAGTTTAAAATTGTCTATTGTGCTTTCATGTGACAGTGTGGTGCTTTGTGGCTTTTGAAGGCATCCACTGTCTGTTCCAGCTGGGCCCTTCAGGCTTGTCTTGTGTATGTGTTTGCTGCTTGGGGTCCTTGACTCACATATGCCACTCCTGTCTCCCTTATCCATGGGCTCGCAAGGATGGTTCGGTGTCACAAACTTTTACATAAGGGCTTTGGACTGTCATATCTGTGGCATGTCTGGTGCTGTGTGACTTGTGTTTACACCCCTAGTGGGGATGATTTTGGTGTTACTGTCCACTGTTCAGCTTTTGCTAGATGGGGTGTTTCATGATTAATGTGTACATTAATTGCTATGCATTATGTAGTATGTTTCTTATCTTTACTGTACACGTGCTTGTTGCAATTCATGCTGTAGATAGTGTTCCACACTTTGGATGTGAAAGACGAACTGATGGTGTGATTTCTGATGTGACTCTCTGACATGGTCAAGTAATGAGATGCCTGAAGAGACACACACAGATGACTTTGAAGCATTAATCATGTGTTTCATGCCCTTTCTGCAGGGGGATGAGCCTCCAGAGCACCTTTGCCAGCAGACATGGCCCATTGTACGATGGAATTCTGGACACATTTGTTGGTGCCCACATGCACATGTGTGCACAAGCAGAGGCACAGGGATTGAAGACCTACATCCAAGAACTGCTGACGTGTTCCAAGGAACTCCAGGCAAGGTGAGCAGCACAGGGGGGCCACAACACAGCAAAGCTTGCACCAGGCGAGTTGCACATGCAGGCTTAGTCACAGCACTGAGGGTGAGCTTGGACCAATATTGGTGTTGAAGCACACAATGCAGATCAGATGTGTTGGTGGACTGATGGCTGTTGATTGTGAGGTTGTCTGGGACACCTGCAGGGGCAGTGGCACATACCCTCTTGTACACCAAGGTCCATCGAGGCACTTGCATCAACCATGTAGCCTTCAGAGACATGGAAAAGGGCAGCTCACAGGGACATACAGCAAGGGACATACTCGGGTGCAGTGCATTTCATTTCCATGTACTTTATGATGAATGCACTGCCAACTTTGTTTCGGTCATGGTGGTACGCAACTTGCTCTGAAGTCAGGGCTTGCTATATGGGTCTGTCTGCTTACCCAGGGAACATTGCATGCTGTGTGAATTGTGACACATTGGTGTTCCATTTGCCACGCACCCACCGGCGGCTGACTTACTGCATTGACTATGTATGACCCGTCACAGGGGTAATGTTATATATCGGTACGGAGCATCTACACCAGATTGTCTGTTTGTAGAGTAGTTTGTTGCTATGGGGCATGTTTGGTGGTGTGTTTTTGTGTAATTGGCACGTACAGGTTGTTGACTGTGGCTCTCTTTGCAGCATTGCAGTGCTCCTGTAACCGGACCTGAGAGTGCGCAGGCAGGAGGCCAGCACTCAAAACCAGAGCTAAGTGTCTTGTTGTTTTTCTTTCAAACTGCTCTGCATAGGCTTGCTGGGGGGTGCACTAATGCATGGATGTATGTGTGATTCAATTTGGTATGTTTTTTTCCCCCTAATCACCCGGAATACTATGCAATTTTGAACCCTGTACCCTCTACCCGGTGTTCCTGCTTCCCGTACCCATCCAAGCAACGTTCCCTAACCCTCTTTCCCCGCTGGGGTTGCGGATGCCTGTGTAAGCCCCGAACTTGCAGGCGCCAAAACCCTAGAGGGGGTGGTTGGTTCGTACCACTCCTAAGCCTGGACTGCAGAAGGCCATGACATAGATGTCCAAGTTTGTTTGGATTGTGTATGTGTTCATGCAGGTAGTACATTTTCGTGCATTCCCTACTTTCATGTGTCATTCCTCCTCCCCTCTCCTGACACTCATTCCAGTTATCCAGTGTGCCAACACCTGTCCCGACTGCATATCCCTGAACCTCCTTCCCCACCAGGGTCTCAGGGGCCTGTGTGAGTTTGACCTTGCAGGCACCCGGGACACAGTGGGGGTGGTTGTTTCGTGACACTCCCGCGCCTGTACACGGGACCTGTGACAGTACACATCCGTTCATGGCGCATCATCCTATGTTATGTACCACACATGGTTCACATCCTGTTGTGACAATGTTTTATTGTGCTACCATGGTTGTTGCATCATTGTGGTAGTACTTGGCCTTTGTGAGGTACTGCTACGTCAAGTCTTCTACTGGAGGGTGTTCTGTTTCGTTTTTATGGCTTGGATTTTGTGATTTTGGAAATGAGTGTGGATTCTGAGGGTGCATGCACCTTTTTACACACAAGGTGGGAGATGGTGACGAAGGGTAAAGGTGATCCTGTGGCCAGGTGGAATTGAGGGTTGAAGGCTCTATGACCCAGGTGCAGTTGTTCAGTGGGTCATTTGTGAGGGAGGGGGGGTTGTTGTTGATAGTTGCCTTTCCCTGCAGTGTGATGGGAACCCTGACATTGTAATGGTGGTATCCTATGTACATGTTGTGTTCTGCTGATCAATGCCTGTTCATGTGTTGTGTTTACCTTTCTGGTGCGAGGGGATAGTTATGGTTTGACATGCTGGGGTGTACACATGGTGAATGTTCACATGTGATGTGTAGAGAACACTGATGGTCACTTGATTGCACATGCATATGTTGAGTGCATGTCCTTGCTGACCCACACACTTGCACTCTGATGCACTACATGTACTCCCACCCTTGCATATCCACGTGTACACTGTTTGCCTTCTGGTGCCCACTGTGTCCCTGCAGCACATGTTCTGTAACCAATTATGGATCCTGTACATGCCTAATTTGCTTTTTGATGTGGTCTGTCACTTAGATGTGATGCTCAGGGTGTGCATGACACACAATGGCTGTTCACTGTGCTGTGCGCTGAGCAGTGTGTTGCAGGAGTAGGACACAGCACACAGAAGCTGCAGTGTTGATTTTGCAATGCACAATGTGCATGTAGACAGGCATTCATTGTTATGTTACGTCTACAACTCTTGTAATGCATTTGGAAATGACTTATTTTGGGTGGGAGGTTGTTGGTCTGTCATTTCATCTGATTCCAGGTCAGGCATCATTGTCTGATGCCACTGTACATTTTGGACATGGCAATGTGTACCTTATTGTTACTGTGTTGGTGTATGGGTATTGCTTGCCATGTCAAGTTGTGGTTTGGGAGGGTTTGAGTGACATAACAGTGATGGCCATGGCCTGTTTTGCAGGTGTGTGTGATGCACACCTTGCATGTCAGGATCATCCGCTTCTTAGAGCAACTAGCTGGGGGTAGATCTCTCTCCGTGGCAGGGCCCTCCCTCTGGAACAGCCTCCCTGCCTCACTGGAACTTGAGGGGAACCATCTCCGGTTCGGGAAGCACCTCAAGACCTTCCTCTTTGCTTCTTCTTTCTCTCTGTCTCTCCCTTGCAAAATTCTTCACTGGAACTGCACTGGATCTGCAACTGGGCCACTCTCACCGACCTCGGTCCCTGGCCCAGCCACTCTCCACTTGCACTGCCTCCCTGGCAACCCCTGCACTGCGGTACTGTCTCTCTATCCCTACAGTCCCCCCTTCCCAGCACTTGTCTGCACTTACCTTTGCAGTTGCCACCAGCTGGCCTATGTATTTGTTTTTTGGTCTACTTCCCCTGTACTGCACTCCCCCCCTCCCCTTCCCCTTGCACTTTTCCCTTCCCCCTACCCCTGCACTTGCACAATCTCAATGACACCTGGCCTAGTAGTACCGTTGTCTGTCTTCCCTTGTTCCCCCCTCCCTGCCTCATCGCACCTTGAAATACTTGTGTATAGGCCATATCATGTCATGTCATACGTGTGCCTTTTGGTCACACAGGAGAGCTTGTGTTTAAGTAGCTAGGGATGCAGACGATGTGGCACTTCCAAGGCAACTATCTCAGGGTGGTAGGGTTGTGACAGTTGACTGTCTCTTTGTCATCATCGATTGTCACCTGGTATGTGCCAGGCCTGTGTGCACTCCGCAGGGGTGGGAGTTTAGGTGAAAAATATGGCCACAACCTGGGTCCGGGCTTCCTCGCCACGTGCCCTGTCCCCTCCCATGGGCAGCGCCTGTGCCTGTGGTTGGGGATGTGGGGGCACCACCATGTCCACCGGGACGCCCTGCCGTGTTGCAACATTGTGCAGGACACATGCTGCCACAATGATCCTGCACACTACTGGTGGTGCATAGAGTAGCTGCCCGCCAGAGCGGTCAAGGGAGCGGAAATGTGACTGGAGCACTCCGAATGTGCGCTCCACTATGGCCCTGGTTGCAATATGGGCAGCGTTGTATCTTACCTGGGGTGGTGTGGTGGGGTTCCGGATTGGCGTCATCATGTGGTTGCTCAAAGGGTAGGCACTGTCCCTTGGGGAGGTGTAAATGGTTGTGATTATTGTGGTTTGTTTATTTGTGTGTGTGTGTGTGCATGCATGCATGTGCAAGGGCATTTGTACTCACCAAGGAGCCATGTGTCGCCATGCTGCCCAGCTTCCAGGGCCCGGCTCAGGGCGGACATTCTGTATATGAAACTGTCATGGGTGGAGCCAGGGTAGTTTGCATAGACAGAGGTGATGATTCCCTTTGCATCGCATACCACCTGTACATTGATGGAATGCCAGTGCTTGAGGTTTCGGTAGATGTGCTCAGTGGCCCTAGGTGGACGTAGGGCCACATGGGTGCAATCTATGGCACCGAGCACTTTGGGGACGTGTGCCACCCTGAAAAAATCCAGGACAACAGCCTGCCTTTCTGCGGGTGTTCTGGGCATGTATATGTGCCTGCGGACTGAGGGGCGCGCTGTCATGATTGCCAGTACCTGGTGTAGGCAGCGTGACTGCATGGCCTGTGAGACCCCCCCACTATGGCAGTAGTCCGCTGAAATGACCCAGTGGCCAAAAAATGCAGGACATTGAGCAGCTTCTCCAAGGGGCTCAATGCTTGGGAGCAAAGGGTGGAGGATGTAAGGTCATCTTCCCACTCCCTGACCAGGTCTAGGATGATGTGGGGTGGAAACCTATACCTGCCATAGACCTGGTCGTCAGGCATCCCAAAAAGGCTTGCCCGTGGTGCGAAAATGGTTGCCCTGGCTATTCTCCTCCTCCTGCGGTGTCCCACGATCAGTGCTGCGACAAATGGGGCATTCATCGTAGCTGTATATACGTGTTTGTTGTTTGCACGCACTTTTATACTGTGCGCGGGGACGCTTCCGCCTGCCTTCATGTGGCGGACGCGTTGATGCCTGTGTGCGTATTTTGCCGTGCGCGGGTTTCCCGTATTCGGATCCATGAATACGGGTTGTTCGCGTGCGTGTGGGCGTTCCCTGTAGTTCCCTGCAGTACTTCCCCAGTCACGCCTTCTTTTTCACGCGTTATTCCCCATTCCGCGTGTTATGCCCACTGTTCCGCCCACTTTGGTTGTGTGCACCGCGCTATGTGCGCTTTTGCTGTGCGTGTAGCGCACGCCGTGTATGCCTGCGTGCGCCATGGCTGGATTGGGCGCACGGACAGTGGGAAACACGTGCAGCGTCTTCCTTGAATCGCACACGTGCGCGTGCGCTGCGTTTCTCGCGCTTGCGCTACCTTGCGCCTGCTTGCGCATGGATTTTCGGCGAACGTTTGTTCCATGAATCGGCCCGTTAGTTTCTTACAAAAAGCCAGTAACCAAAATAGCCAACTGTCTCCGGTCAAAAACACAATTTTAAAAACAGTCATGATATCTGCAGACTTTCTCTGTTTCCAGGAAAATGACTCCTAGCTTGAATTTTCACTAATTTGTAAGAGTAGGGTATGTATGATGTGTTTGCTTTGGTATTTGTAATTGGTCGATTTTACTGTTGTAATTTTGTACTTGTCTGTTATAGGTTACAGTCAAAATGTGTCGGCCAGTTTAATATTTTGCATAGTAAATATAGTCCTCTTTTTGTGGTTTTGATTTTGGAAAGTGTAAAAGGCACAGTTTTGTGCAGTGTTTTGCTTTTTATTGTAGAAGTCTTTATATACCATACTATTATTCTTTGTGTCCAACACATCTTTTACCTGTTTTTGAACCTCATCCACACTACCTAACTGCAATCTTCTGTATCCTAACTACTATGTATACTTTCTTTATCATCATCAAATTTAAATAACTCCAAGAGCAGTCATTTATTGTATGGACACCTTTTAAGTATTATTGTATTACTACTGTCTCTTTTATCATTTATATTCCACACTCTGATTTTTTTTCAAAGACTTCTTTTGCTCACAGCTATAGAAAAAAGGGGTGCGATTGGCGCATTGAAGGTTCACCCAATAACAGCAATAACTGGGGTGTTTACCTATGGCTGTACAGCGCCCACCTAGTGCACGGCATTGCTACCCACGGGTAAAAGTGGAACCCTCTGCAGCCGCAGCTATATACAAGTATATGGTGTGTCAAGTGTTTGTGGATGTGTGGTAGCCGTGGCTACGACTGATGCTGGGCAAGTATAAAAAAAGATCTCAGTGAATTTGATTGTTATTGGTTGTTATTATTTGTGTCGCTGTCTGTGATAGGTTGTGGTGAAAATGAGTCATACGATTTAGTTATTGTATTCAGTTTTATCCTTTTGATTCCATAACTTACAGTGTGCACATGCCAAGAGTGTTGTGATGTGAAAGTGTTAATGAATATTTACATATTTGAAGGTTGATTTGCAGTGTCGTGTGTGTTAGTTCTATTAACCCCTGCTATCAGATAATATTCATTGTCATATTTTTTATCTGTTCTGATTGAATGTCAATTATTTGTTTAATGTATTTTTTTTTACTTTCACTAACATGGACCTACAAAATCAGATTTGTCAACCAATGGCATTTATATGCAGGCATTTCATTTTTGTATTCATGTTAGTGAAGGTGAAAGCTTATATGATTGTATTTGTTGTAATTTTAATGCGCTTTCACTATGCATTACTTTTAGCTGTTTTCAGCTTTCTGTGAGGTAGCACAATTTATGGTGTTTTGTAAGTTCATTTATTTTTGTATTTTCTTGTGGCTGCTTTTATTAGTATCTGTTGAAAGAAAGTTGGATTATTTGCATTTATTTTCTGATTGGGTCTTTATTGTTTTTATGGTGGGCAGTTGCTGATAGGATTCAAGTACTTGAGGTGCTCTGTGGATACTGAAAAAGTTGTTCAGTTAACTCCAGTGAAAGGTCAACCTGTATTCAAAATATAGGCGTAAATGAAGAAAAACTGAAGAAATAACTTGTCAAGGGAAAAGAGGATTAGATAAAAAGTAGATGTACCTCTGTGTCAATCTTATGTTGTTGTATCTTTTGAGGAAATCAAATTGTGGCTTATGGAACACTTTTCTTTCTTGACAGATAAATTCAGTGTGGGTAGGTTAGCAAGAGGTCGAATTGAAGCAGTACCCACAGAAGTTGAGGGTTGACAGTTTGTTGAAGGTTTCCCACTGGTGGATGGACTTGCTGGATGAGGTACAGATTGTCTGTGATGTAATGCATGAGGCACTTGCAATTATATTTTGTAATGCTTGTGCTATTTCTGATGAAAGGCTAACGCCTGCTTACCCAGGGAACATTGCATGCTGTGTGAATTGTGACACATTGGTGTTCCATTTGCCACGCACCCACCGGCGGCTGACTTACTGCATTGACTGTGTATGACCCGTCACAGGGGTAATGTTATATATGGGTACGGAGCATCTACACCAGATTGTCTGTTTGTAGAGTAGTTTGTTGCTATGGGGCATGTTTGGTGGTGTGTTTTTGTGTAATTGGCACGTACAGGTTGTTGACTGTGGCTCTCTTTGCAGCATAGCAGTGCTCCTGTAACTGGACCTGAGAGTGCGCAGGCAGGAGGCCAGAACTCAAAACCAGAGCTAAGTGTCTTTTTGTTTTTCTTTCAAACTGCTCTGCATAGGCTTGCTGGGGGGTGCACTAATGCATGGATGTATGTGTGATTCAATTTGGTATGTTTTTTTCCCCCTAATCACCCGGAATCCTATGCAACTTTGAACCCTGTACCCTCTACCCGGTGTTCCTGCTTCCCGTACCTATCCAAGCAACGTTCCCTAACCCTCTTTCCCCGCTGGGGTTGCGGATGCCTGTGTAAGCCCCGAACTTGCAGGCGCCAAAACCCTAGAGGGGGTGGTTGGTTCGTACCACTCCTAAGCCTGGACTGCAGAAGGCCATGACAATGATGTCGAAGTTTGTTTGGATTGTGTATGTGTTCATGCAGGTAGTACATTTTCGTGCATTCCCTACTTTCATGTGTCATTCCTCCTCCCCTCTCCTGCCACTCCTTCCAGTTATCCAGTGTGCCAACACCTGTCCCGACTGCATATCCCTGAACCTCCTTCCCCACCAGGGTCTCAGGGGCCTGTGTGAGTTTGACCTTGCAGGCACCCGGGACACAGTGGGGGTGGTTGTTTCGTGACAATCCCGCGCCTGTACACGGGACCTGTGACAGTACACATCCGTTCATGGTGCATCATCCTATGTTATGTACCACACATGGTTCATATCCTGTTGTGACATTGTTTTACTGTGCTACCTTGGTTGTTGCATCATTGTGGTATTGCTTGGCCTATGTGAGGTACTGCTACGTTACGTCTTCTACTGGAGGGTGTTCTGTTTCATTTTTATGGCTTGGATTTTGTGATTTTGGAAATGAGTGTGGATTCTGAGGGTGCATGCACCTTTTTACACACAAGGTGGGATATGGTGACGAAGGGTAAAGGTGATCCTGTGGCCAGGTGGAATTGAGGGTTGAAGGCTCCATGACCCAGGTGCAGTTGTTCAGTGGGTCATGGTCATTTGTGAGGGAGGGGGGGTTGTTGTTGATAGTTGCCTTGCCCTGCAGTGTGATGGGAACCCTGACATTGTAATGGTGGTATCCTATGTACATGTTGTGTTCTGCTGATCAATGCCTGTTCATGTGTTGTGTTTACCTTTCAGGTGCGAGGGAATAGTTATGGTTTGACATGCTGGGGTGTACACATGGTGAATGTTCACATGTGATGTGTAGAGAACACTGATGGTCACTTGATTGCACATGCATATGTTGAGTGCATGTCCTTGCTGACCCACACACTTGCACTCTGATGCACTACATGTACTCCCACACTTGCATATCCACGTGTACACTGTTTGCCTTCTGGTGCCCACTGTGTCCCTGCAACACATGTTCTGTGACCAATTATGGATCCTGTACATGCCTAATTTGCTTTTTGATGTGGTCTGTCGCTTAGATGTGATGCTCAGGGTGTGCATGACACACAATGGCTGTTCACTGTGCTGTGCGCTGAGCAGTGTGTTGCAGGAGTAGGACACAGCACACAGAAGCTGCAGTGTTGATTTTGCAATGCACAATGTGCATGTAGACAGGCATTCATTGTTATGTTACGTCTACAACTCTTGTGATGCATTTGGAAATGACTTATTTTGGGTGGGAGGTTGTGGGTCTGTCATTTCATCTGATTCCAGGTCAGGCATCATTGTCTGATGCCACTGTACATTTTGGACATGGCAATGTGTACCTTATTGTTACTGTGTTGGTGTATGGGTATTGCTTGCCATGTCATGTTGTGGTTTGGGAGGGTTTGAGTGACATAACAGTGATGGCCATGGCCTGTTTTGCAGGTGTGTGTGATGCACACCTTGCATGTCGGGGTCATCCGCTTCTTAGAGCAACTAGCTGGGGGTAGATCTCTCTCCGTGGCAGGGCCCTCCCTCTGGAACAGCCTTCCTGCCTCACTGGAACTTGAGGGGAACCATCTCCGGTTCGAGAAGCACCTCAAGACCTTCCTCTTTGCTTCTGCTTTCTCTCTGCCTCTCCCTTGCAGAATTCTTCACTGGAACTGCACTGGATCTGCAACTGGGCCACTCTCACTGACCTCGGTCCCTGGCCCAGCCACTCTCCACTTGCACTGCCTCCCTGGCAACCCCTGCACTGCGGTACTGTCTCTCTATCCCTACAGCCCCCGCTCCCCAGCACTTGTCTGCACTTACCTTTGCAGTTGCCACCAGCTGGCCTGTGTATTTGTTTTTTGGTCTACTTCCCCTGTACTGCACTCCCCCCCTCCCCTTCCCCTTGCACTTTTCCCTTCCCCCTACCCCTGCACTTGCACAATCTCAATGACACCTGGCCTAGTAGTACCGTTGTCTGTCTTCCCTTGTTCCCCCCTCCCTGCACCTTGAAATACTTGTGTATAGGCCATATCATGTCATGTCATATGTGTGCCTTTTGTTCACACAGGAGAGCTTGTGTTTAAGTAGCTAGGGATGCAGACAACGTGGCACTTCCATGGCAACTATCTCAGGGTGGTAGGGTTGTGACAGTTGACTGTCTCTTTGTCATCATCGATTGTCACCTGGTATGTGCCAGGCCTGTGTGCACTCCGCAGGGGTGGGAGTTTAGGTGGAAAATGTGGCCCAAGCTGGGTCCGGGCTTCCTCGCCACATGCCCTGTCCCCTCCCACGGGCAGCGCCTGTGCCTGTGGTTGGGGATGTGGGGGCACCACCATGTCCACCGGGACGCCCTGCCGTGTTGCAACATTGTGCAGGACACATGCTGCCACAATGATCCTGCACACTACTGGTGGTGCATAGAGTAGCTGCCCGCCAGAGCGGTCAAGGGAGCGGAAACGTGACTTGAGCACTCCGAATGTGCGCTCCACTATGGCCCTGGTTGCAATATGGGCGGCGTTGAATCTTACCTGGGGTGGTGTGGTGGGGTTCCGGATTGGCGTCATCATGTGGTTGCTCAGAGGGTAGGCACTGTCCCCTGGGGAGGTGTAAATGGTTGTGATTATTGTGGTTTCTTTATTTGTGTGTGTGTGTGTGACATGCATGCATGTGCAAGGGCATTTGTCCTCACCTAGGAGCCATGTGTCGCCATTTTGCCCAGCTTCCAGGGCCCGGCTCAGGGCGGACATTCTGTATATGAAACTGTCATGGGTGGAGCCAGGGTAGTTTGCATAGACAGAGGTGATGATTCCCTTTGCATCGCATACCACCTGTACATTGATGGAATGCCAGTGCTTGAGGTTTCGGTAGATGTGCTCAATGGCCCTAGGTGGACGTAGGGCCACATGGGTGCAATCTATGGCACTGAGCACTTTGGGGACGTGTGCCACCCTGAAAAAATCCAGGACAACGGCCTGCCTTTCTGCAGGTGTTCTGGGCATGTATATGTGCCTGCGGACTGAGGGGCGCGCTGTCATGATTGCCAGTACCTGGTGTAGGCAGCGTGACTGCGTGGCCTGTGAGACCCCCCCACTATGGCAGTAGTCCGCTGAAATGACCCAGTGGCCAAAAAATGCAGGACATTGAGCAGCTTCTCCAAGGGGCTCAATGCTTGCGAGCAAAGGGTGGAGGATGTAAGGTCATCTTCCCACTCCCTGACCAGGTCTAGGATGATGTGGGTGGAAACCTATACCTGCCATAGACCTGGTCATCAGGCATCCCAAAAAGGCTTGTCCGTGGTATGAAAATGCATGCCCTGGCTATTCTCCTCCTCCTGCGGTGTCCCACGATCAGTGCTGCGACAAATGGGGCATTCATCGTAGCTGTATATACGTGTTTGTTGTTTGCGCGCACTTTTATACTGTGCGTGGAGACGCTTCCGCCTGCCTTCGTGTGGCGGATGCGTTGACGCCTGTGTGCGTCTTTTGCCGTGCGCGGGTTTCCCGTATTCGGATCCATGAATACGGGTTGTTCGCATGCGTGTAGGCGTTCCGTGTAGTTCCCTGCAGTACTTCCCCAGTTACGCCTTCTTTTTCACGCGTTATTCCCCATTCCGCGTGTTACGCCCACTGTTCCGCCCACTTTGGTTGTGTGCGCCGTGCTATGTGCGCTTTTGCTGTGCGTGTAGCGCACGCCGTGTATGCCTGCGTGCGCCATGGCTGGATTGGGCGCACGGACAGCGGGAAACACGCGCAGCATCTTCCTTGAATCGCACACGTGCGCGTGCGCTGCATTTCTCGCGCTTGCGCTACCTTGCGCCTACTTGCGCATGGATTTTCGGCGCACGTTTGTTCCATGAATCGGCCCCTTAGTTTCTTACAAAAAGCCAGTAACCAAAATAGCCAACTGTCTCCGATCAAAAACACAATTTTAAAAACAGTCATGATATCTGCCGACTTTCTCTGTTTCCAGGAAAATGACTCCTAGCTTGAATTTTCACTAATTTGTAAGAGTAGGGTATGTATGATGTGTTTGTTTTGGTATTTGTAATTGGTTGATTTTACTGTTGTAATTTTGTGCTTGTCTGTTATAGGTTACAGTCAAAATGTGTCGGCCAGTTTAATATTTAGCATAGTAAATATAGTCCTCTTTTTGTGATTTTGATTTTGGAAAGTGTAAAAGGCACAGTTTTGTGCAGTGTTTGGTTTTTATTGTAGAAGTCTTTATATACCATACTATTATTCTTTGTGTCCAACACATCTTTTACCTGTTTTTGAACCTCATCCACACTACCTAACTGCAATCTTCTGTATCCTAACTACTATGGATACTTTCTTTATCATCATCAAATTTAAATAACTCCAAGAGCAGTCATTTATTGTATGGACACCTTTTAAGTATTATTGTATTACTACTGTCTCTTTTATCATTTATATTCCACACTCTGATTTTTTTTCAAAGACTTCTTTTGCTCACAGCTATAGCAAAAAAGGGGTGCGATTGGCGCATTGAAGTTTCACCCAATAACAGCAATAACTGGGGTGTTTACCCATGGCTGTACAGCGCCCACCTAGTGCGCGGCATTGCTACCCACGGGTAAAAGTGGAACCCTCTGCAGCCGCAGCTATATACAAGTATATGGTGGGTCAAGTGTTTGTGGGTGTGTGGTAGCCGTGGCTACGACTGATGCTGGGCAAGTATAAAAAAAGATCTCAGTGAATTTGATTGTTATTGGTTGTTATTATTTGTGTCGCTGTCTTTGATAGGTTGTGGTGAAAATGAGTCATACGATTTAGTTATTGTATTCGATTTTATCCTTTTGATTCCATAATTTACAGTGTGCACATGCCAAGAGTGTGGTGATGTGAAAGTGTTAATGAATATTTACATATTTGAAGGTTGATTTGCAGTGTCTTGTGTGTTAGTTCTATTAACCACTGCTATCAGATAATATTCATTGTCATATTTTTTATCTGTTCTGATTGCATGTCAATTATTTGTTTAATGTATTTTTTTTTACTTTCACTAACATGGACCTACAAAATCAGATTTGTCAACCAATGGCATTTATATGCAGGCATTTCATTTTTGTATTCATGTTAGTGAAGGTGAAAGCTTATATGATTGTATTTGTTGTAATTTTAATGCGCTTTCACTATGCATTACTTTTAGCTGTTTTCAGCTTTCTGTGAGGTAGCACAATTTATGGTGTTTTGTAAGTTCATTTATTTTTGTATTTTCTTGTGGCTGCTTTTATTAGTATCTGTTGAAAGAAAGTTGGATTATTTGCATTTATTTTCTGATTGGGTCTTTATTGTTTTTATGGTGGGCAGTTGCTGATAGGATTCAAGTACTTGAGGTGCTCTGTGGATACTGAAAAAGTTGTTCAGTTAACTCCAGTGAAAGGTCAACCTGTATTCAAAATATAGGAGTAAATGAAGAAAAACTGAAGAAATAACTTGTCAAGGGAAAAGAGGATTAGATAAAAAGTAGATGTACCTCTGTGTCAATCTTATGTTGTTGTATCTTTTGAGGAAATCAAATTGTGGCTTATGGAACACTTTTCTTTCTTGACAGATAAATTCAGTGTGGGTAGGTTAACAAGAGGTCGAATTGAAGCAGTACCCACAGAAGTTGAGGGTTGACAGTTTGTTGAAGGTTTCCCACTGGTGGATGGACTTGCTGGATGAGGTACAGATTGTCTGTGATGTAATGCATGAGGCACTTGCAATTGTATTTTGTAATGCTCGTGCTATTTCTGATGAAAGGCTAACGCATATTAAAAACATAAGAGTGGATGGAGGTGATGGTGGAGGAGGTATTGCTTTTCTACATTAATTGTTCTAGTGCACCTGTAACAGAGGGTTGATCGGTACTGGTGTTCCTAAGCTTTTGGATGGAACATTGTTCACTAAAAAGGACTGTTTGCAATGATCCATATAATATTATTTTGTTGGCTCTGGTAGATAACTTGTCTATGGAATCTTGGGTGTCCTCATTAGTCATGGGTACTGTTTCAATCTGTGTGACTGTTTTGTTCCCCATGTTCTCTGTGTTTACTTAACAGACACCATCCTTTCTTGTTTTACATTTTTACTTAACCAACCACATTCTATATTGTTTCCCAAGTTTACTTAAGCTACTCCATTCATTCTATTGTAATTCCTTAGCATAATGTCCCTTATTTGTTCTCACGCAGTCATTTCTCAATGGGCTAGTGTTGCATCTCCCGGGACAAGTCAATTGTGGCATAGGCAGTATATTACTCTCATAACTGAAACATTGGGTGCCTTTAAAATTGGAACAGGTGGAATAGACAATGCTGAAAAGGTTGAGGGTTTATTCACTGTCAGTTGCGCCCCACCGAAGCCGGACGTTTCCAAGCTTTGAAATGGAACATTTGAAGGCCCACATCTTAGTGTCTTTTTGCACAAGGTGCATAGGATTTGGGGCATGAGCAGGGAGCTCAGTTTCAACCCACAGGCAACACGCACTGTAAATTCTTGATCCAGGCATGCCACTAGACCAAGCAGATGGCAGTGGGGTACGGAGGAAGGACTCGAGGGCAGTGGCAGCCCCTTTGATTTTGCCACTTGTACAGAGGTCAACTGCCAGGCTGTTCAACAGACCCCAGTATAAATTATGTCCTACCACTATAAACCTGTCATCACATATTCCTTTGATTACTATGCAAGATCAAGATAAACTATGTTCATGAATCATACTTTGTGTACTCTCCCCCTTGACCTCATCGGTCTTTATCTATTTTTCTGTTACCTGTTCCTTGTGCTCGAGCCTTTTTTCATTCGTTTTCCCTCTTTGAACCTATACTATGGAATGCTCTTCCGATTCCATGGAAGGCTTTCCCCTGCTCTTTATGCTCTGTATCCGCCCTTGCTTGTTTCTGAGCATCCCTTCAATTGTATTTCCTCTCTCACCCACCGCTCAAAATGTAATACCAACCATGTTGTTTGCTCCCCTTTTTCTGCTCATGTTCTTTTGTTTCTGCTTCTTTTACAGTAATGTACAGTGCTTTGGCGTAAGTCCTATATAAAGGTAAATAAAATTATCCATAGTTCTGTGAAGCCCAAATCTATGCTGCACATCTTTCTCCTGGCCTATTGCGGAGCAAAACTTTCACAAGTGCACCCATTACTTTCATGCGTACGCTGTCAATGAGCGATGGGGGAATGCACTCATTTGTTTCTACTATTCTGCTTGACAGCCGAGCTAGGTTCCTCTCTACAATATGTGGTGCCTGCTCCTATAAGGGCACACATGCGGTGGAGTGACGCACCTCCGCTGTGTGTGCACATAATAAATGGGGCGTGGCACAGATTGACAGTGTGACCGTGGAGCCCAGACAGAGAACACTGTGTCACGTGTGTTCCTTATGCTGGGGTGGCTCACGGGGCCTGAGGGGCACACCGGCAACCATCTACAGTGACGAGAGGTCGCATGGTCGATATGACGCATAATCCCGCAGGCCTTAGGCGGTGAGATTTCGTGGGGGCATTTTTCTCCTGATTTCCATGCCGCGGAGTCTGTGAGTTCAAAGCGGACATCCACCATTTTGTCTGCACGTGGAGGAGAAGGTTTCGGCTCCCGTTGTGAGTGCATGCGCACCTCCCATGTGATTTTGTGGACTACCTTCACACAGGGGGTGACATTCTGTTGCTGTTAAAAATTGATTTTGGGTGTTTTGGGAAATTGTTCTCTTCAGTATTGTGGTGAGGAGAGGGGTGAGGCCCAGGCAAATGCTTCTTTTTTCCCTTTCGCCCATCCAGCTCTATCTTTGGAGACTTTTGCCTGTGCGATGGGGAGGACATTCCTGGCTGATTGGACACTAGTGGAGGGGCAATCACTACAGCAAGTCTGAGAGTGCAGTGTTGGCTGCTACTGGCACGCTCAATTTCTTTGGTGCCTTTCTGCCTGGAGGAGGGCCATCGTGAGTTGCAGCTCCAACTTCCAAGTGGGCTGCTCATGCTCTCACCACTATGGGTGACCAGGAAGATCCCGCAGGAGCCCAGGTTCTGGCAGGGACAGCAGCCCCAGAGGATGCATGTGCGCCAAGACAACAAGTGGCGCTTACACCCAAGCCTGAATTTGAGGTTTCTGGGTCCCTGTCGAGCCTTGGACCAAGGTGGAGGCTCTGGATAGACCATCTGGACATGTACTTCCGGGCCAAAGCTGAGACAGATGAGGATAGCAAAGTGGCCACGATTCTGTACTCGGCAGGACCAGCAGTGCACAAAATCTTTCAATCATTGTAGTCAGTGGATGCATCATATGCAGCAGCCAAGAATGCGTTGTGCAAGCACTTCATGCCATTAGCCAACGTGGACTATGAGCGTTTCATTCTGTGTGGCGCCAGAGAGAAAGATGATGAGTCCCTGGACATATTCTATGGCTGTCCGCTCTGGGTGTCCATGTTGTGTGCCTGGGAAAACGCAGACACTATGATCAGAAACCACCTCATTCAGGGCTTGTTCATCTGGCAAGTTGAGAAGGCAGGTGCTGAGGGAACCGGGTCTCACGCTGCCCCGCTATTGGAGCTGGGTCGGGCCATGTGGTGTCCGAAGTGATGGATGCGGCCATTTGGCATGGGAAGTCGGAGGAGGTGTGTGCCGTGGCCTGAGGTCAAGGAGGGAGAGGTGCCCGCTGACCGAGTGGTGACCAGCGTGACAGAGGTAGCAGACATCATCATGCAGTTATGATCTCCCACACCCAGTGGAATGCCCTGCACACGGGAAGGCGTGTAGATGCTATGGGACGCTCGATCACCGGATGTGCAATGCATCAGTACCAGTGGTGGTGCAGTGATGGCTGATAAGGGCAGGGTTCTTTAGACAACAGTACCCGCCCAACATCTCTCAGGTAGATCAAGGGGAATATGGCCTCCCTCAGGAAGAGGAGGAAGAGGACGAGAAGCAAAATATCTTCTTCATTTCTTCATCTCCAGCATCAGTGTGCTGCTGCCACCACCAGAAGGCAGCCACAGTGTCTCGTACAGGTCAATGAGTTGACGGTACCAATGCTGGTGGACATTGGGGCATCAGTGAACGTGATGCAAAGGTGCATTAGGATGCCATGTTGGTGCCACCCACGTTGCAGAAACCCAGGACGCGGATATTCACGTTTAGCGATGAGTAGCCCATTCCATTGGCCGGAGCCTTTGTGGCGATAGTCGAACATGGAGGAACATCCATCAAAGCTCAGTTCTACGTGACGAGTGTGAGCAGCAATACTCTCCTGAGTTGTCCAGCGGCTGAAGCATTGGGCATCGTAAGCTACGCATATGCTGTACACGTGGAGGACACACAGGGACTTCTCACAAAATACAGCCACCTGTTTCAGGGGATAGACCACATGGCTGGCAAATCTGTGAGGCTGCATATCTATGAGTCCATACAGCGCATTGTGATCAAGCACCGCAGAGTCCCATTCTATCTGAGGGACCTGGTAGCTAAAGAACTGGATAATCTGGTGGCACTGGGCATCATAGAGAAGGTGGATGGACCTACCCTGTGGGTGTCCCCCATAGCCATTGCACGGAAGCTGAAGCAGCCTGACCCGGTGAGGATCTGTGTTGATATGAGGCTCCCAAACAAGGCCATCAAGTGAGAGAGAGAGAGAGAGAGAAAGAGAGAGAGAGAGAGAGAGAGAGACACCTCACGCCTATGATTGATGACATCATCGCAGAGCTGCAAGGGGATTGGTTCTTTTTGAAACTTCACCTGCGTGCTGGCTATCATCAGGTTATGTTACACCCGGACTTGAGCTACATCACCACCTTTACCACACACCAGGGCCTGTTCCGATACAAATGCCTGAGCTATGGTGTGTCGTCAGCGGCAGAAGTGTTCCAGAACAACATCCGTGAGGGCCTGGCAGATCTGGCGGGTGTTCTCAATGTCAGTGATGATATTCTGGTTTCGCGAAGATGGAGACTGCACACATGGAGCGCTGGAGCTGCTGCAGGTGTTGGGGCTGACTCTGCACAAAGAAAAGTCTGAATTCCTGAAGAGAAAGATTTCGTTTTTCGGATTCGTCTTCAAGGAAGGGGGTGTGTCACCCAACACCCGGAAGGTCAAGGACATCGTAGAAACAAGGCCACCAGAGAATGTAACTGAAGTTCGAAGCTTCCTGAGGATGGTCTCCTATTGTGGCTGGTTCATCCAGAACCTAGGATCCAGGTTGGAGCCCCTGAGAAGCCTCACCGGAAAGATGCGACATGGCAGTGGGGCCCGATGGAGCAAGCTGCTTTTGAGGATATAAAAGGGGCGCTCACAGCAGAAGACACCATGGCATTTTTCAATCAATCATTGTCATCGAAAATAGTGGATGCTAGCCTGTTTGGTCTGGGTGCAGTCCTTACCCAAACGGACGCACAGGGAGAGATCTGACCGATTACCTATGTGAGCAAGGCACTGTCTGAGATGGAGCAACGCTACTTGCAGATTGAACGGAAGGCCCTGGCGGTCTTGTGGGGTGTCGGCACTTTCGACTATACGTGCTTGTACAGCCAATGGTGACTGACCACACACCTCTGCTGCCGATCATGGCAGGCTCATCATCGAAGCCCCTGGCCCGGATTGAAAGGTGGATGCTAGTGCTCCTGGAGTACAGGGTCTCGCTGGTGTATCGGCCGGACAATAACAACGCAGCAGATTATCTGTCAAGGCACGCAAGAGACGGGATGGAAGAACGTGAAGACAGTAGTGAGGAGGCTGACGAGCATGTGCAGCTAATCATGGTATCGGCAACCCCGAACACAGTGCCGCTCCAAGAGCTGGAAAAGGCAGCGGCAGAGGATGAGTGTTTCTGGATTCTGAAGGCAGTCCTTCAGCAGGGATCATGGAAGTCGGTGGTGGACACCCTGGCACAGAGAACCCAAGAGGCGTGGTTGGCGCTGGAACAGTGAAGGAGGAGATGACAAATGTCGAGTCAGGGCATCTACTCCGGGGAGACCGAATTGTGGTGCCAATGTGTAAGATCCCGTAAGTCATCGAACTGGCGCACCAGGGTCATCAATGAACGGGGAAAACAAAAGCAAGGTTACACCAGAATGTGTGGTTCCTTGACCTCGAGAAATGGGTGGAAGAGTTCATGTCACCTGTGTGTGGTGTCTGGTGGCTGCCCCGTCACAGAGAGAGCCCATCATTGAATTGTTCCCCCATGGAACAAGGCCCTGGGAAAATGTGCATGCAGACTTTGGGTCCACTGGCATAGACACTCACTTCATAGTGGTGGTGGATGAGTGGTCACGATACCCCAAAGTCAAATTCATCGAGTCAGTGTCATTTAATAAGGTTGCCGTTGTCCTGGAAAAGATATTTGCCACTCATGGGTTGCTTCAGACCCTGCGCTCTGACAATGGACTACCGTTTCATGGGGACAGCTTCACTCAGTGGATGGAAGAGTATGGTACACACCACAGAAAGATTACACCAGTCTGACCCTGTGCCAAAGGTGAGGCAGAGCGGTTCATGAGGACCCTCAACAAGGTGTTCCAGATTGCTCATGGCCAGGGCCACTGCCTTCAACGGACGCTGTACCAGTTTCTGAGGGAGTACAGGGCCACCCTTCATGCATCGACTGGACTGGCACCGGCGGAAGCAATGTTTTGATGGTGTCTGAGGGGTTAATACCTGATGTGGGGGAGGACGAACCAGCAGTGATCGGTGATGCCCAGGTGGAGTGAGAAAGGAGATTGAGGACCGAAGTAGGGAATGTTAAAAGAGGCCTCTGACCCCATCAGCTGATCCCCAGTGATGAGGTGTTAGTGAAGAACCGGCATCCAAAAGGCAAATTGTCACTGACCTATGAGACTAGTCCCATGGAGGAGGTAGCTGTGCGGGGCTCTATGGTGACTGCTTTGGATGGAACTGCTACTGTCACCCGAAATTACAATTTCTTTAAGAAGGTGGGGAGACCAGGCCGGAGGCAATTCTGCGAAGAGACTGTGAAGGGGTACTGGACGAGGGTAGTGGCCTGGTCCATCCGCCATTCCACTGAGTCCCCTGGGTCGAGGAGACGCAGGTGAGGAGGGCCCGATATGGGAGCCAGGCAGGAGGTCTTCCCAGAGGACAGGGAGGGGGAAACCTGACCATCTCCATGACTATGTGTTGGACCTGTGAACTGGTGTGCCCGGTCCATGGGCTGAGTATAAACTCATGGGCATGGGAGGGAAGCAAATAAAGGGGTTTGTTAAGTTTGCAGTGAAATGTTGAAACTATATATGTGTACCTCCTATGGTATTTGTTTGTTAGGAAAAGGGAGGCGTGTGGTGCCTGCCCCTTTAAGGGTACACATGCAGCAGAGTAACACAACTCGGCCACGTGTCCACGTAATAAACGGGGCGTGCCACGGCAGTGCGACCGGAGCCCAGACAGAGAACACTGTGTCGCGTGTGTTCCTTATGCATGTGGGGCTCACAGTGCCGGAGGTGCACACGAGCAACCATCTACACAATAGAGTATGCTGAGTGATTGGGCCTTGACAACACAAATCAAATGAGGATAAGGATGAATCATTTGAGTAGCTTTGCTATTCTTGCCGCCAAAGAACAGAATGGGTGGTTTTCACTTATCTCCCTCAGGGAAATTGCTTTTGTTGCTATGACTGCACTCGCCGCGCCAAAAAAGAGACATAATTACCTGCATCGTTTTCATCTGGGCATGCCACTCGTGCAAATTAATTTCTGAGCCAGCTCTCCAAAGAATTTGATACCTTAAGCGATTTTACAATTTCATATCCAATTTACGAGAAAAGGCATTCAAGTATGATGTCCTGACGCTACCGATTGCTTTCTGGTCGGATAGACAGATTTTGTGATATATCGTAATGGTAACATCAAAGTCTGAAGAACCATGTGGTAAAAATGAATGATGGTCACTGTTAGTTCGAAATAAGCACCGCCGTATGCCGCATAATGTAGCTGTCATCACCTTCTCTAGGCTGGTGTGTAGAGCCGGACCTCTCTCTCTCTCTCTGTCCATGGTAATTCACTCATAATCGAGTCAGTCTGTACTTGAATCCTGGCATCCGTCATTGTATCGGAGTGCTGGCCTCTTCCACCGGCTGTTTAGATTTGACAGTTCATTTCCTCATATGCCCTTCACATTAAATGCATAGGCCAGGGACCTCTTGTTGTTATTCTGAATATGTTGCTTGCACTACACAGGAGCAGAAATGTTTTTCCCCACGTGACATATACCAGAAACTACCCGCCTAAGATAGCAACCCTCTCTTCACTGAACTACGGTTTTGTTTTGGCTGTTTATCTGTGCTCCATTGAAGGACATGTAATAATTGAACTGCGTGTTTGTGTGTCTGTTATACATGGAAGAGCCTAGCATCTAGAAATGATATGGCATAATGTCATGATCTCAGGGTCTAACTAGGACTAGTGTGGTAATGGTAAAACATGCAGTGCTATGACATGCTGTAATGCTGAATATCCCCAATGGAGTCCGATGGAGCTCTAAAATGGTGGCTAACTCGCGGGTCCACTAAAAGCATTGAGGACTGCAGAGGAAATCAAACGCTGAACTCAAACCTTGGGTACGTTTTGTTCGGCAAATCCATAATGACAGTGATGTAGGGCGAACACATAACACACACCCCAAGCAATGCTGATCCTTTCTTACCCTTGTCCCTTGTCCACAATACATAGATTGCAAAGCAATGAAAGGTAACCTTTTATGACCTCACTGGGTAGGATTTCACTCCTTCCGAAAGCACACTTGCCTTCTATGGGGAGATGGTCAAGTCTGGTCCTTCTACCATTACTCCTGCCACCTTTAAGAGACATCAACATAGACGCGTAGCGTATTCACAATGCAATTAAGGCACATTTTCTTATCATCCTTCACCTTGAAGCAGTTTCAGTTAATACATAAATATACTACTGGAAGCATAAGCAAGGTTATAAATGTACGTGTTGAAAATACAGAAAGCTAGGGTGAGAGTAACAAACTGCTTTAATGTACCAGGCTTCTTTTCTCCATTCTGACTGCAAGCATAACATTCAAAATGGAGTCTCTCTAATCTACACCTGGCCTGAGTGCTGAATATAAAGCCGTTTTCTTGCTTCAGTATGTTGTCACAGATGTCCGTAATAGCACACTGACTCTCAAAGGCAGTTCAAGGGTTTTTATTGGACTGAAGGAACTGGCTCTCCCTCTTACTCTCACCTAGGGCTGGTGACTTCCTCCCTCACCCAGGTGTCCCTCCTCCCCAGGATATTATCGCTGTCCATTAACCGCTACTATCTAGGTTCTGCGCGTCTCAAGGCGATGGCCTAAATGCAAATGTCTTCTCTATTTAACACCCACTGGGACGTCCTATGAGTGCACTAGTCTACATCTTGGGTTAGTTCTAGAGATAAGGGGGGTGCCTTCCAGACATTCAAGACCCACTGTGTCTTCTCCCTCTCATGTTCTGGTATTCAACTCCCCATGTCCTGCTGTCCTGCTGTCCCTCTCCTGTTCTCCTTCTACTCTCCTCCCTCCGGATGCACCCATCATCTCTGTTTGGCCTCCCTGCTACTTATTCCTCTGTCCCTCCAACGCATCTCTAGCTCAGTCCTACCTCCACCCTTGGATACTTTGTCATTCTCTCCCTCCAACATTACCCCTTTTTGCACTACTAATCCCCTCTCACAACATTACCACTCCTACTCTCCCCTCACCACACCTCTGCTGCTACTCACCCTATCCGCACCACTGCTACTATTTTCCTCTATCCACACTACCACTACTCTCTCCTCTTCATACTAGCACTACTTTCTCCTCTCCACAAAACCACTAGTCCGCCGACCCTAATTCAGTCACCCCTCAATCACTGTCTACTCTGCCACTATTCCTCTCACTCACATACTCAGAATCACAGCAGAGTAACACATTCACTTACCAACCAATACCTCACCTTTTCTGCTAATCACCTCCACACTTCTTGCCGCCATCCTTCCCCTTGCTCTGCTACCTCCTCCTCTGACCTCACCCAAACAATGCACACCTTGGTGTTTTCTGTCCTTTCTTATATCCTATCCCTTTCACCCGCATTGGCTGTCCCCTTCTGGTTCACCTGGCCAACTTTGCCTACCCTTCCCAGCCCTGAAGGTGTAACAAACAGTGCAATTCATAAAAGGGGGTCCAGGCCTATCCCTTTTTTCACATGCTGGTCTGCCGCAGATCAGCAATTACGGCCCTCTGTAACAATTCCAGTTCATGTAATGTTCTGTGGGGAGAATTCTTAAACCGGCATTGCATGGGCTTGCTATGGCCTTGCGTGAGTGTGAAATGCCTCTGAATAGACTGGAGCACTGAGTGGGTGAAAATCCTGCATGGGCCACTGGGCAGGCTCACGTTGATAAGAGACACATATTGTGGAGGCTTCACCAGGTTTCTGTTTGTCAGCACGCAGCTCAAGGCTAACTCTATCCCTCTCTCTCTCACTCTGTGTGGCAGTGTGTTGGTTTCTATATTATGTGAGAAAGGTATAGGTTGATCAACAGTGGTGCTGACCACACTCATATAGTCACTTCAAGAGGGAACAGGAACGAGGGCCTTCCCCAGCTGCCAACTTCCTCCTCTGGGGTAGGACTGGCTCTGTCTTCTACCCAAGCAGGCCTTCCACTCCAAACTGAGAGGGGTCCCCACCACTTCTGGACAGGGCCAGACTGCTCACACTGTCTCAATACATTTCACATTTTCATTTAGATACACTTGCAATTACGATCTTTATGCAATAATTTCCATGCAACTGCATTTTTCCTCCACAGGAATCCCACCATTGAAGCTAATGACCACTAGCCACAGAAACGCTAAATTCTTTGGATTACAACTAAAAAAGACCAAAATCCTCAAACATCTCTTTGAATGTTTTTATCAACAGTTGTCTTTCTTGAACTTTCTGGCTATTTTCAGTCCTATTTTCCAAACCTTTAAAAAAACATTTGATTAGCAAATATATACATACGTCTGCAAAAGGACAGCAGAAAATCATAAAAATTCCATGAATTAGAGACACTGTTAATGAGCTAATTTGTCAGCTGGAACTGGAGGGGATGTATTCTATATAGCCACAGATTTTCTAATGTGAGGAACGTAAAGTTATCATCATAATTTGGTATAAATGGCCAGCATTCTGATGCCAGAAGGGATTGACCAATGTGAAACACTTAGATTCAACTTAGGTAAAGATTTAAGTTTGGCACAGCAATGAAAAGCACTCAGCTTCACAATTCTCTAACGGTGCTGCGCAACGGAACAAAAGCTCAGTGGAGAGCAAGCTTATCCAGCGCTTCTTGGAGGCCGCAGACAACAGCCAATAAGTGGGTGGAGGGCAGGATTGGGGTGGAGAGGGGAGGCAGTTGGATGGTCTAGGAGGAAGGCGGCGGGGGCTGAGGAGAGGGCACAAAAGTGGATTTAAAAGTCTCCTAGCTGACAAAGGGGCATATGTTTGTGCAAAAGTGGATGTGTAAAGTTTATAACTCATTGGCCAAGGCTGATATTTCCATAGACATATTGGTTACAAATCCAGAGAAAGCCAAGCAAATGTTAGATAGACATGATTGGATGGAAACACATACCAAGTGCTTGAAATATAAGAATCACTGCGAGTCCTTATTTTATCCAAAACATGTAAAAATGATGGAACCTTATTTGTTGAAATCCCCCTCCTTTTTTATGCGAAATGCTATTTTAAGGCTTCGTTTTAATTTATGGCCCACTCGCGAAATTCAAGCGAGGCGAAATCAAATACCTAAAGAAATGCACTTTTGTCGATTCTGCCTAAGTAGAGATTTATCTGAGTCTTTACATCATTTGATCTCAGTTTGCCCTAAATGAATACTACTTAGGCAGATACATTTCAGAGATCATTGCTTGTATCTAGCTGCCTTAGAACCGGATGAGCAGTGGTCTTTTATTTTATGTGCTGGCAAAGTATCAATTCAGCTAGCGACTGTTCATTTTTTAAAAGCTCTGAAGCTTGATCATGATTGTGATCAAGAACTTTCATTCCTTTTTTCTGTGATCTAATTTTGACAAATGCATTGTGAATGTTTTATAACAAATATGTCCTTTGTAATTTTGTAAATTGAAAAGTTGACATAATGTCAGCTATATCAATAAAAAAAATAAAAAATAGTGTTTAGATTATTCATTAAAGAGGTCAAATAGTTTAGCTAATTCATTCCTAAGTCACTATTGCTTTGATGTTGAATTCTGGCAGATTCAGTGTTCCTAGACATCTTGTATCCTTCTTGAAGCAGGGAAATGTGTGATCCAGCTTTGGGGCCACTGTGCCACTTCGGTGATGGACCTTGAGATCTGAGATGCATGGTGCCCCGGGGACGATATCGGCCATACTTTCTTCCTGCCATGTCTGCCCGGCATGCGTGTGATGTTGAGTGTTCTGAGAGTTGAATGTGGTCTGAGTGCTGCCTGCTGAATGGTCCTTGGGTGACAGTTGGAGAGAGTCTGGCTGAGAGAGAGGGAGTGCCGGTGGATGTTCCCTTTAGCTACCTGTGGTGTTGTGTGTCCTGTGACTGACTTATCCTGCATCTGTAACTAATAAAGAAGTTTCCTTGTGTCCCCACTGCTCCTGGTCCTATGTGGGGGAGGCCACTTCACAACAGAACATTTTTCAGGGACGAAAGCAATAGGCCGAAAAATAACACCCAGATTAAATATCCGAGATGACACCAGCAAGGACCAATCAACGAGGTGATCAATGGCCCACATGGAGCTGAATAAAGGAATCAAAAGAGTTGTGATATGTCTTATTGGAAGTTGGTAGTTCTGACATACTGGTGAGAAAGAAAACGATAGGAAGGACCGACCACCATACTGGTTTAGGAAACTACCAACCACCCACCTATAAAGCAAAGGTTACAAATATCAATGGACACCTTAGAATGAGAAATCTCAGTATACACCGGGTGCAAGCTTTCAATGAAGACACCAGCTCCTACCAAGCAAGCAGGTACTGAGGACCACCCCAATGCAGACCACCCAAAGAACATCCCTGAGTGCTTGGCCCACAATGATGACACAAAGCATAATAATCCAAAGTTAATGTGACTTTTGCCATCAGAGCAAGACCTCGCTGAAATGCAAGAAGCACAAAATACAGCAGGCAAAAAGACATGTCTGTGAGCAAGGAAGACTTTTGTACCACAACAAAATGATTTATCTGCCTGAAAAGTCCTAACAAAACAAGCTTTTAAAGCAGGGCAATAATTCAACAAAGAGAAAGTGACTCTCTGTAAGCAAGATGTTTCTTGTTCTGAGTTGATGAATGTCAGAAGGGAGTGTGAATCCAACTGTGAGATCTCCATTCGTTGTATGGGAACACGCTCAGTTCTGATTGTATTGCTACTGCCTTTAACAATTCCAGGTCTCCTTGGCACACAATGTTTCTGAAATGCATTTAGATCGGCCAGAACAAAAGACACGCTGAGCATGTTATTGTGTGTATCGCGTGGTACATCTATGCTGCTTACCAGCACATCTCCTATCTGAATGTGCCAGGCCATTTGAGTCATATTATTGGAAGAGTGTTTGGACCACATTAAAATGAATATCCATTTATCCTCACGTTATCCTCAAATAGATGTCAGGTTAAACATATTAATTGTGATGAAGTGTCTTCCGTAACATGGAGCACAGCATGGAAACAGAAGACTTGCGCCGTGACCATGTTAAGGTAACATCAACAGTTTCACTTGGTGCACTTATCCGATAACACACTGGATGCATTATACATAATGGGAAGACAGTGTTCAGGAGAAAAGAGGTAAAAGACTTCCAATGGGAGAGGCAGCTTTGCAGTGCATAGATTATAATGGGGCCAGGTTGTGTAATTTCCCTTGCTTAATCCTTGAGGTTTAACAAGGGGGGTCCTGGGAGTCTCTCTGCCAGACATTAGTCCTGGTTACGAGAGACTTACCCAGAGTCTTTAGCTCACTATCTTTTCACAGAGAAGAAATATCCCAAACATATCAGTCTTTGTCCTGCCCTGGGGCAGTCCAGCACCGAAATGCGAGGCAATTCTCCTCTGAACAAGAGTACCAACAGAAACCCCAGACACGTGTTTCGGTCTGGTTGGACCTCATCAGTAGGGTGGATCTGTGCCTCTCTAAGAATAGTGAGCAAGGGGTCCACGTCTGGATTCCCCTAGTAACCTAGGGTGAAACCCAAAGTTACTTAAATATGCAGATTTAACAAGGGGGGTCCTGGGAGTCTCTCTGCCAGACATTAGTCCTGGTTACGAGAGACTTACCCAGAGTCTTTAGCTCACTATCTTTTCACAGAGAAGAAATATCCCAAACATATCAGTCTTTGTCCTGCCCTGGGGCAGTCCAGCACCGAAATGCGAGGCAATTCTCCTCTGAACAAGAGTACCAACAGAAACCCCAGACACGTGTTTCGGTCTGGTTGGACCTCATCAGTAGGGTGGATCTGTGCCTCTCTAAGAATAGTGAGCAAGGGGTCCACGTCTGGATTCCCCTAGTAACCTAGGGTGAAACCCAAAGTTACTTAAATATGCAGATTTAACAAGGGGGGTCCTGGGAGTCTCTCTGCCAGACATTAGTCCTGGTTACGAGAGACTTACCCAGAGTCTTTAGCTCACTATCTTTTCACAGAGAAGAAATATCCCAAACATATCAGTCTTTGTCCTGCCCTGGGGCAGTCCAGCACCGAAATGCGAGGCAATTCTCCTCTGAACAAGAGTACCAACAGAAACCCCAGACACGTGTTTCGGTCTGGTTGGACCTCATCAGTAGGGTGGATCTGTGCCTCTCTAAGAATAGTGAGCAAGGGGTCCACGTCTGGATTCCCCTAGTAACCTAGGGTGAAACCCAAAGTTACTTAAATATGCAGATTTAACAAGGGGGGTCCTGGGAGTCTCTCTGCCAGACATTAGTCCTGGTTACGAGAGACTTACCCAGAGTCTTTAGCTCACTATCTTTTCACAGAGAAGAAATATCCCAAACATATCAGTCTTTGTCCTGCCCTGGGGCAGTCCAGCACCGAAATGCGAGGCAATTCTCCTCTGAACAAGAGTACCAACAGAAACCCCAGACACGTGTTTCGGTCTGGTTGGACCTCATCAGTAGGGTGGATCTGTGCCTCTCTAAGAATAGTGAGCAAGGGGTCCACGTCTGGATTCCCCTAGTAACCTAGGGTGAAACCCAAAGTTACTTAAATATGCAGATTTAACAAGGGGGGTTCTGGGAGTCTCTCTGCCAGACATAAGTCCTGGTTACGAGAGACTTACCCAGAGTCTTTAGCTCACTATCTTTTCACAGAGAAGAAATATCCCAAACATATCAGTCTTTGTCCTGCCCTGGGGCAGTCCAGCACCGAAATGCGAGGCAATTCTCCTCTGAACAAGAGTACCAACAGAAACCCCAGACACGTGTTTCGGTCTGGTTGGACCTCATCAGTAGGGTGGATCTGTGCCTCTCTAAGAATAGTGAGCAAGGGGTCCACGTCTGGATTCCCCTAGTAACCTAGGGTGAAACCCAAAGTTACTTAAATATGCAGATTTAACAAGGGGGGTCCTGGGAGTCTCTCTGCCAGACATTAGTCCTGGTTACGAGAGACTTACCCAGAGTCTTTAGCTCACTATCTTTTCACAGAGAAGAAATATCCCAAACATATCAGTCTTTGTCCTGCCCTGGGGCAGTCCAGCACCGAAATGCGAGGCAATTCTCCTCTGAACAAGAGTACCAACAGAAACCCCAGACACGTGTTTCGGTCTGGTTGGACCTCATCAGTAGGGTGGATCTGTGCCTCTCTAAGAATAGTGAGCAAGGGGTCCACGTCTGGATTCCCCTAGTAACCTAGGGTGAAACCCAAAGTTACTTAAATATGCAGATTTAACAAGGGGGGTCCTGGGAGTCTCTCTGCCAGACATTAGTCCTGGTTACGAGAGACTTACCCAGAGTCTTTAGCTCACTATCTTTTCACAGAGAAGAAATATCCCAAACATATCAGTCTTTGTCCTGCCCTGGGGCAGTCCAGCACCGAAATGCGAGGCAATTCTCCTCTGAACAAGAGTACCAACAGAAACCCCAGACACGTGTTTCGGTCTGGTTGGACCTCATCAGTAGGGTGGATCTGTGCCTCTCTAAGAATAGTGAGCAAGGGGTCCACGTCTGGATTCCCCTAGTAACCTAGGGTGAAACCCAAAGTTACTTAAATATGCAGATTTAACAAGGGGGGTCCTGGGAGTCTCTCTGCCAGACATTAGTCCTGGTTACGAGAGACTTACCCAGAGTCTTTAGCTCACTATCTTTTCACAGAGAAGAAATATCCCAAACATATCAGTCTTTGTCCTGCCCTGGGGCAGTCCAGCACCGAAATGCGAGGCAATTCTCCTCTGAACAAGAGTACCAACAGAAACCCCAGACACGTGTTTCGGTCTGGTTGGACCTCATCAGTAGGGTGGATCTGTGCCTCTCTAAGAATAGTGAGCAAGGGGTCCACGTCTGGATTCCCCTAGTAACCTAGGGTGAAACCCAAAGTTACTTAAATATGCAGATTTAACAAGGGGGGTCCTGGGAGTCTCTCTGCCAGACATTAGTCCTGGTTACGAGAGACTTACCCAGAGTCTTTAGCTCACTATCTTTTCACAGAGAAGAAATATCCCAAACATATCAGTCTTTGTCCTGCCCTGGGGCAGTCCAGCACCGAAATGCGAAGCAATTCTCCTCTGAACAAGAGTACCAACAGAAACCCCAGACACGTGTTTCGGTCTGGTTGGACCTCATCAGTAGGGTGGATCTGTGCCTCTCTAAGAATAGTGAGCAAGGGGTCCACGTCTGGATTCCCCTAGTAACCTAGGGTGAAACCCAAAGTTACTTAAATATGCAGATTTAACAAGGGGGGTCCTGGGAGTCTCTCTGCCAGACATTAGTCCTGGTTACGAGAGACTTACCCAGAGTCTTTAGCTCACTATCTTTTCACAGAGAAGAAATATCCCAAACATATCAGTCTTTGTCCTGCCCTGGGGCAGTCCAGCACCGAAATGCGAGGCAATTCTCCTCTGAACAAGAGTACCAACAGAAACCCCAGACACGTGTTTCGGTCTGGTTGGACCTCATCAGTAGGGTGGATCTGTGCCTCTCTAAGAATAGTGAGCAAGGGGTCCACGTCTGGATTCCCCTAGTAACCTAGGGTGAAACCCAAAGTTACTTAAATATGCAGATTTAACAAGGGGGGTCCTGGGAGTCTCTCTGCCAGACATTAGTCCTGGTTACGAGAGACTTACCCAGAGTCTTTAGCTCACTATCTTTTCACAGAGAAGAAATATCCCAAACATATCAGTCTTTGTCCTGCCCTGGGGCAGTCCAGCACCGAAATGCGAGGCAATTCTCCTCTGAACAAGAGTACCAACAGAAACCCCAGACACGTGTTTCGGTCTGGTTGGACCTCATCAGTAGGGTGGATCTGTGCCTCTCTAAGAATAGTGAGCAAGGGGTCCACGTCTGGATTCCCCTAGTAACCTAGGGTGAAACCCAAAGTTACTTAAATATGCAGATTTAACAAGGGGGGTCCTGGGAGTCTCTCTGCCAGACATTAGTCCTGGTTACGAGAGACTTACCCAGAGTCTTTAGCTCACTATCTTTTCACAGAGAAGAAATATCCCAAACATATCAGTCTTTGTCCTGCCCTGGTTCAGTCCAGCACCGAAATGCGAGGCAATTCTCCTCTGAACAAGAGTACCAACAGAAACCCCAGACACGTGTTTCGGTCTGGTTGGACCTCATCAGTAGGGTGGATCTGTGCCTCTCTAAGAATAGTGAGCAAGGGGTCCACGTCTGGATTCCCCTAGTAACCTAGGGTGAAACCCAAAGTTACTTAAATATGCAGATTTAACAAGGGGGGTCCTGGGAGTCTCTCTGCCAGACATTAGTCCTGGTTACGAGAGACTTACCCAGAGTCTTTAGCTCACTATCTTTTCACAGAGAAGAAATATCCCAAACATATCAGTCTTTGTCCTGCCCTGGGGCAGTCCAGCACCGAAATGCGAGGCAATTCTCCTCTGAACAAGAGTACCAACAGAAACCCCAGACACGTGTTTCGGTCTGGTTGGACCTCATCAGTAGGGTGGATCTGTGCCTCTCTAAGAATAGTGAGCAAGGGGTCCACGTCTGGATTCCCCTAGTAACCTAGGGTGAAACCCAAAGTTACTTAAATATGCAGATTTAACAAGGGGGGTCCTGGGAGTCTCTCTGCCAGACATTAGTCCTGGTTACGAGAGACTTACCCAGAGTCTTTAGCTCACTATCTTTTCACAGAGAAGAAATATCCCAAACATATCAGTCTTTGTCCTGCCCTGGGGCAGTCCAGCACCGAAATGCGAGGCAATTCTCCTCTGAACAAGAGTACCAACAGAAACCCCAGACACGTGTTTCGGTCTGGTTGGACCTCATCAGTAGGGTGGATCTGTGCCTCTCTAAGAATAGTGAGCAAGGGGTCCACGTCTGGATTCCCCTAGTAACCTAGGGTGAAACCCAAAGTTACTTAAATATGCAGATTTAACAAGGGGGGTCCTGGGAGTCTCTCTGCCAGACATTAGTCCTGGTTACGAGAGACTTACCCAGAGTCTTTAGCTCACTATCTTTTCACAGAGAAGAAATATCCCAAACATATCAGTCTTTGTCCTGCCCTGGGGCAGTCCAGCACCGAAATGCGAGGCAATTCTCCTCTGAACAAGAGTACCAACAGAAACCCCAGACACGTGTTTCGGTCTGGTTGGACCTCATCAGTAGGGTGGATCTGTGCCTCTCTAAGAATAGTGAGCAAGGGGTCCACGTCTGGATTCCCCTAGTAACCTAGGGTGAAACCCAAAGTGCTGGACTGCCCCAGGGCAGGACAAAGACTGATATGTTTGGGATATTTCTTCTCTGTGAAAGATAGTGAGCTAAAGACTCTGGGTAAGTCCCTCGTAACCAGGACTAATGTCTGGCAGAGGGACTCCCAGGACCCCCCTTGTTAAATCTGCATATTTAAGTAACTTTGGGTCTCACCCTAAGTTACTAGGGGAATCCAGACGTGGACCCCTTGCTCACTATTCTTAGAGAGGCACAGATCCACCCTACTGATGAGGTCCAACCAGACCGAAACACGTGTCTGGGGTTTCTGTTGGTACTCTTGTTCAGAGGAGAATTGCCTCGCATTTCGGTGCTGGACTGCCCCAGGGCAGGACAAAGACTGATATGTTTGGGATATTTCTTCTCTGTGAAAGATAGTGAGCTAAAGACTCTGGGTAAGTCCCTCATAACCAGGACTAATGTCTGGCAGAGGGACTCCCAGGACCCCCCTTGTTAAATCTGCATATTTAAGTAACTTTGGGTCTCACCCTAAGTTACTAGGGGAATCCAGACGTGGACCCCTTGCTCACTATTCTTAGAGAGGCACAGATCCACCCTACTGATGAGGTCCAACCAGACCGAAACACGTGTCTGGGGTTTCTGTTGGTACTCTTGTTCAGAGGAGAATTGCCTAGCATTTCGGTGCTGGACTGCCCCAGGGCAGGACAAAGACTGATATGTTTGGGATATTTCTTCTCTGTGAAAGATAGTGAGCTAAAGACTCTGGGTAAGTCCCTCGTAACCAGGACTAATGTCTGGCAGAGGGACTCCCAGGACCCCCCTTGTTAAATCTGCATATTTAAGTAACTTTGGGTCTCACCCTAAGTTACTAGGGGAATCCAGACGTGGACCCCTTGCTCACTATTCTTAGAGAGGCACAGATCCACCCTACTGATGAGGTCCAACCAGACCGAAACACGTGTCTGGGGTTTCTGTTGGTACTCTTGTTCAGAGGAGAATTGCCTCGCATTTCGGTGCTGGACTGCCCCAGGGCAGGACAAAGACTGATATGTTTGGGATATTTCTTCTCTGTGAAAGATAGTGAGCTAAAGACTCTGGGTAAGTCCCTCGTAACCAGGACTAATGTCTGGCAGAGGGACTCCCAGGACCCCCCTTGTTAAATCTTAATCCTTGAGGTTACACAAGATGAGCAACTCAAAAAACGTCCTTCATCGCCCAAGCATGTTCATGGCCTCATACCAAAGATCTGAAAACAGAGTAAAGCATGTCTGTGAGAGCCAAACACCTTTTGGAGAGGTCTGTATTTGGCTAGAAAACATACATGTAATGTGCCACAGACTTTAGTTTGTGAAGAATGAGGATTCCATAGGGAATTATATGTAAACCAGCAGCTACAACTTGTGGCTACATTCTTAGACACAATCCTAGACAAAGCAATATATTGAGGAGGTGAGTGGCTGCAAACTTGCAAACTTTAAAGGGACACATGTGTTGCCCTCTGAACAGCAGAACAAAGAATGGCAGATAGCAGTAGAGCTGAAACCCTAAATGAACACTTAAAGATTGCTATTCAACTATCTTTGCCAGAGCCACAGGCCCCCCTAAGGTGTAGGGCTAATTTCGATATAAAACTGGCAAGGCCCTAACTCTAGGATTCAGAGGCAGCTATAGAAATGTAACTGTTCCTTCGGCTCGTGCATTTTGCCCTTGAGAAACAAGAGGTTGGCATCAGCCGAGTGGAGATTGTAGCTAGGATGGGTGTGTCTTGATGTTTTTTGGGTCTGGCATCATTTAGGCTTGTATACCTCATGCATAGATCTTTAAAGTGCCAAATCACCCGGTCTGAGGGCTACTGTAGTGTTCTATGGTGTGAGATGATTGTCTGACATATTTGTAGGTTGATTTTGAACTGGGCGCCAGAGTTTTACACCTTTTTAATCCTGAAGATTTGGTAGGAGAGGCCTAACTAGTGAGCATTGCTATAGACAAGCTGTGAACTGACAAGATAACCCATGATGCTGGGGTTATTCTAGGGTGTAATACATGTCAGGATTAGTTTTAGTTTGAAGTGAGAGCGATTGACTACAGCCATCACTTGGGATAAGAGTTGGAAGTCAGAATAGCAAAGGGTATTTAGGTGGGTGTGTGTGTGTGTGTGTGTGTGTGTGCGCGCATTATGGCAAAACAAAACTAGGTGGAATTATGGAATATATTGTTTGCAAGATCATAAACATATTTGAAAGTGGCATTCGTGGCATATATTGTGAGTGCAGCATCATAGGCTTGTTACAGTAGCACTTGTTGGCTGGCATAAAATATGGGTGGGGCATCATACAAATGTTTTACAGTGGGAATGTGACATATATTGTTGGTGTGACATCATGCTAGTGTGTTATAGTGACAACGCTGGTGTATATTGTCAGCACAGTATCCTGAACATTTAAAATGCATCTATCAACTTTTGTTGACCGGGGATTCATTGGGTTTTTTCATGTGTTAGAACCAATTGTATATTGCATGGACTTTTCACCCTAATGTTCTAACAAATGGTGCTGTAATATGCACCATGGCAACCCATTATTGAAAAATAAAATTGAGGTCAGAGCTCCCCTCCCAGAGCCTCCCACGTTACTTGGGACCCAGCCTCGACTCTCGGTCGCTCACGCTTATCTGTGAAAAATATGAATGCCCTTCATAAAAAAATGTTTCATTATCACCACAGATCTTGAATCATATAGATTGTTCTTGCGCCCTCTACTGAGGCAATTGGTTCTAGGCCACAAAGTTGAAAGTGCTCTATTAGAGATCTCTTTATTAAGGTTTGGTCAATAGTGTTCAACTTCTTCTGGGGGTGGTCGTTTTGAAGTGTGGATGAATCTCGTTGTCTGTATTTGGTGTGGTGTGCAGAATGTTTCCTAATACATCTAAGTGTTTTTTCAGCCATATATCAATCTAGCTCCAGCAGCAAAATAAAACACTGAACACGAGTGCCATTGTTTTCTTCATGGCGGAGCACCCAAAAGCAGTTATTTCTGTGGACATTCCCTCCTTTTAGTGGTCATACATCCCATTGAGTCTAATTCCAGGCATCAGTTTCTCTACATTCCCTCATTTTAGTGGTCATACATCCCATTGAGTCTAATTCCAGGCATCAGTTTCTCTACATTCCCTCCCTTTAGTGGTCATACATCCCATTGAGTCTAATTCCAGGCTTCAGTTTCTCTACATTCCCTCCCTTTAGTGGTAATACATCCCATTGAGTCTAATTCCAGGCATCAGTTTCTCTACATTCCCTCCTTTTAGTGGTCATACATCCCATTGAGTCTAATTCCAGGCATCAGTTTCTCTACATTCCCTCCCTTTAGTGGTCATACATCCCATTGAGTCTAATTCCAGGCATCAGTTTCTCTACATTCCCTCCTTTTAGTGGTCATACATCCCATTGAGTCTAATTCCAGGCATCAGTTTCTCTACATTCCCTCCCTTTAGTGGTCATACATCCCATTGAGTCTAATTGCAGGCATCAGTTTCTCTACATTCCCTCCCTTTAGTGGTCATACATCCCATTGAGTCTAATTCCAGGCATCAGTTTCTCTACATTCCCTCCCTTTAGTGGTCATACATCCCATTGAGTCTAATTGCAGGCATCAGTTTCTCTACATTCCCTCCCTTTAGTGGTCATACATCCCATTGAGTCTAATTCCAGGCATCAGTTTCTCTACATTCCCTCCCTTTAGTGGTCATACATCCCATTGAGTCTAATTCCAGGCATCAGTTTCTCTACATTCCCTCCCTTTAGTGGTCATACATCCCATTGAGTCTAATTGCAGGCATCAGTTTCTCTACATTCCCTCCCTTTAGTGGTCATACATCCGATTGAGTCTAATTCCAGGCATCAGTTTCTCTACATTCCCTCCCTTTAGTGGTCATACATCCCATTGAGTCAAATTCCAGGCATCAGTTTCTCTGTGTGTAGTTAGGTCTTATAAGTTGGAATTCTAGGGTTTCTCACAGGAGTTGATGATCTGATTTGCTGATGTCTAAAGGCTCTGGGCCAGCAAGCTTCGATCTAAGAATCACCAGGTGACTTATGGGTAATCTGACCACAATATCTGTTGGCAGTGGAGTCTCATTCTCTTGTACCGTGGCCTTCCATTGCTATCGGCTGTGCAGAGGACGGCCACTCCTTTGACTCTGGTGCCCTCACAGTCATAATTTCCTGGTGACTTCAAAACTGCAGCCACTCCCCACTGTACATGACGCATGTCGTTGTCCCAGGCGGGGCTCCCACATTCAGGGTGGTTCTCTGTGTTGAGGTTCCTAGGTCTATGTGGCTGGTCAGTGGTTTGAGGTGCTGCTTGGTCAGTGGTTTGAGGTGCTGCTTGGTCCTCACAAGCCAAAGCTACATCCACCACTGAAAATGATGATAAAAATGTCTCATCAGCAAGGGGAATAACCAAAAGCACCATGCGCTGCACACCTTTTATCAATGAGATAGCCCTCCAAATGGACAACATACTGGAATTATTCATGAGCAATTCCTGAATTAGTGATCTCAGAAAACTCCAACTGCTCATAACCTTCCAATACCTCTCACAGTGGAGGGGCAAGAGAAGGAAGCGGGTCAGGGATCCTGACCCGCTAGTTTCAAGCAAGCAATGGAAAGAAAACTGGATCAGCGGTCCCAGCTCTAGGCAAGTGCAAAAGAATGAATGGTCTGTTTGGCCAAAAAGGACAATTATTTTGATCTAAGACAGTAATTTAGCACCCACAGAAAAAGTGTTAGCAGGTCTCTGAAAAGAATCAGCAAACGTCTTCTTAAATGGCTCAGACTCCTCGATATTCTCCGCAATCATGTGCAGCACCTCATGCAAAAGTCATTAACAAAAGCACCAATAGGTGGCGACAAAGGACATCTATACAAAGCTCTGGATGCACTTCATTTAGACAAAAGGAAGGTGAAACTTGGGCAGCTAATGCAAATAATTATGCAAAGTCAGAAGTTGATAACACCACCCAGTCTGCATAAGATTCACAAAGCAACGCAAATAATGCTGCCGAGTCTGTCCCTCTCGCTTTAACCATCGTGTGCCTGAGGATGCTGGGTAGGAGAGCATCTGCTTCCTGCACCCCTTAGACTTCAAGATACATCGATCCCCCTGATAAGAAATAATCTACAACCTCCACTCGTGAAATGCGAAAAAATGCAACAAACGTTGCTCAGCTTTAACATCCTAAAATGCCCCATTATTGGTGTACGATCGTCAAAGACCACTCATAGCAGAGCGAGTAGAGCGCTCGCTTTGACATCCGTGCAGAGCCTCTTGACATAGGTGCGAATCCCGGCAGGGCAATACTCAGCCTGTCATCCTTCCGAGGTCGATACATGAACACCACAGACCGTGAGTAATAATAAGCAGAACTCAGATGCCTGAGGGTTCTTAGTGCCATATAAATGGAAATTATTATTATAAGAACATTGGTGGCACCAGAACCCTTCTTAACGAGGGACAAATAAAGAGCCTAGAATGCGAACAAATGGGGTACGGATTATTGCTGCTCTACTATTACAGTGGCCTTCAAGTCTGTCTTCAATGCGGGGTTGTATAATGGCTTCACTAAATACTCGACAGCAGTTACCAGCTGAGCACAGGGCAAGCCCAAATAAGAGCAACCCGTTCGAATTAACCATTGGCAGGGTGCTCTTTACTTCACTATCAAAATGCAACGCCACCTTTGGCAATGCCAACATGTTGGGCTTTTGTGTAGGCATGGGCAAGGCACTTGCCAGGCACAAGTCTGGTGGTATCAACTGACCATTGATGGTAGCAGGTGCACAATGGTGCGAATACCTCGGCATCTAATAGCATTGCTGGCAAATGCATAATAGCTATACACAAGCCAAAACTGTTGGCTTTGCCAATGCTTGTTTTTAACTGGAATTCAATGAAGGGCACACATGGTGCTTATAAATCGAGTGGCTAAACGAAACCTGCTTAAGACATTTTTATTTCACCATTAGCAGGTTTACAACTGCAATTAAGTCATTAACTCTCAGAAGACTACTTTGAAGAAAACACTGACAGATACTTCAGAGTGGAATGTTTGATAGCAAGGTTTGGTTAAAGCCTCTCAAAGAGGAGGTGCTTTGGGGACGAGGGGCAGGTACAGGGTGGGAATGGCCACAGGGATTAGCATGGCCATAGGCAGTCAATGGGTGGGCAAATAACCCAACAACACCTACACAATGTGTGCCCCTCCTCATATGCCATTTCTCCCTATCTGCACTCTAATGAAATAGCTTAGCTGCAACCAACACCTAATAGTCCAAACTAAAAAGAACATTCCATTCCAACAGCATGTTCCAGGGAAAACATTCCGAAGCAGAAAATGTGCATTTCTATATGATTATGCAGAATGGTATCCTGCGACAACTCAAGCGAACTATAAAATGCTGTACTTTCCATTAAACATTACAGTAATTAGAGGGGTCGAGTTAATAAGCACGAACAAATAAGCTACTACTTAAATAGCTAATAGATCATCCCCCAGGAGGTTTGCCTTGAGAACAAAGGACCCAAGTATCCAGAAAATGGGCTACAAAGGAAATGCAATGTTGTTGCATATTGTACAATATTTTCATTGCGCTTCTCAGTCCAATGAAGTTGAACAATGCAGTCGAAAAGGTAACCACGTTGACATTCGCGTGTTACAATTATGTGCGTGCCCCTTTATTTGTTATAATGTACAGTGACGCATGGCAGTAACTGCAATGCATGAAGGTAAACTTGTAAATCCAAATAATTCGAAACGGACGCTTTTTTTAAGTGTAACTTTATTTTTCTGTTATTTAGTGCAATATTCATATATAGTCTCAAACAAATTAGCAGAGCATTCTGGGAGAATTGCTGTGATCATGAAGAACCCTTGCTGTCAGGCTGACTTAAATTCAAGATTAAATGTGATACACATGTTTCATTTTCAACAAATCTAAATCCTTCTTATCGGTCATTTTCTATTTCTTGGGCTGGTAAATGCTCAACCGCTGTTCCTTTTATACATGGTGCCCCACAGGGTTCGGTTTTAGGTCCTCTCCTCTTTTCATAATATGTGTCTCCTCTTTCAGCCATTGTCTTCTCATTTGGACTATTATTTCACTTCTATGCCAATGACTCCCAAATCGTTATCTCTTTCTCTTCCTTCTCCAACTCACTCAGCATGTAATCTAGTTGTCGTCTTTTCTCTTTCTCCACCTTTCTACACTTATGTCTCGAACATTGCTTGCTCCTGTCGAATTCACCGTGCAACATGACGCCTGTCCTCTTGCTTTTCACGCTACAAAGCTTCTTATTTTCACCCCATTGTGATCTTGATTAGACTATTGTTCAACACTTCTTACCATTCTGTCTGCCTATCAGCCTGCCCCAGCTTGTTCGTTTTTCCACTCCTCTATCCACACTCACTGCTGTCTATATCCTCATGCTTCCATTTGTCCTTGATTACGCTCCCTTTCCTGGCTGTCATTTGAATCTCATTTACTTTTCGTTTCATTTGTATTTTCTTTAACTGCCAAAATTGTATTTTGGCCTTACTGCACAAAAAACCCATCCTCGGTTGTAGTGGAAAAGGTCGCTTTAATGTGACAGGCCAAAGCTCACAAATAAACGCTAACCTGGCCCGATGGCCTTACAGAATAACATCTCTGTTTTTAACAACTTGTCAAACAAATGTAATAATTAAACATTTCCAATTCGGCCAACAATTAAATTGCTGTGCAGCACCCAAAACAACCCCCCATCCTCTCCATACCTATTTGCACTACACCCTCTCTATGTTCGTTCCCGCTACCGACTTTCCCATATCTAGTTCTTACTTGTACTTCCAAAAACTCCCATGTGCCCAATCTCGATCCTTCCCAATCTTAGCCCCCATAAATAAAAACTACTTATCCCTTCAGTGGTAGGTGAGAAACAGGAGACGGACAAGAAGCCATGGTTGAATAGACTATTACATTGAAATTGTTAATGAAAAGAAATCCCTACCCATCCTTGATGTATCATAGAGACTCAGAAAATGTATTACAAAGTCTAGTATATAGGTCAGGGGCAACAGCAATCGTCTACGGAGCAACACAGGTTCGATCCCTGGGTCCGTGCTTAGAAACCTCTGGGTATTAAGCGCCTTATAAATAACCTTTCATATCATAGTAAATAATGATTCAGGAGTCTTCTGGTCTATGATTAAGCAACTGGGAGAACAAGAATCCCTTCATACACAACCTATCGCAGAAATTATCTGGTGGAGTATTTTTCAACATTGTTAGGACAACTACCTGAGTTAAACACTATGCTCCAGGTAACTAGCAAGAGCAATTGGTGTATAGAGTTTACAGTGTCTGATATTGTTCGGATTATTAAAAGTTGTAAACCTTCAAAGGGCCCTGGTGCCTGATGATTTGTCAAACTCAACATTTTAAACTGACCCCATTCTATTTTTGGAAATCCTGTTTGCTCTATTTCAGAATATCTTGACTGGACAACTTGTCCCTGGAAATGCACTAGTATCATGCTGATATTAAAAAAGGGAGATAGATTAGACCCCTGCAATTACCCTCCAATATTGCTCTCGAATAGGAATAGTAACATCTTTTCTGTAATTTTATTAAAAGAGCTAAAACATGGGCAGCATCTGTGGGGACACTGGACAGATTCCACGCAGGATTTTACGTGGGAAAGGAACTTCTTTGAATTGCTTTCTGTTACAGGCCCGCCAGGTAAAGGCCCCTGTTTGCGGCCTGTATCTGGAACAGCCATTTCCTCCAGGACCTGGGTAGGGCAGGAGCCCTATCCCTCTTCAACGTCAGTCGCAGCCACTGCAGAAGCAGCTCAGCCTGCATCGGATCGCAGTGGATCGCAGCACCTTACCATTCTGCAAGGTGAGCACCCGGGTGCTAAAAGCCACATCACTACAATTGATTGCCACACTGGAGATCCAGTCTGCTGGGTTATTTTTCATTATATTTGAATCTCGCATGTCGTGGCAGCCTGATCATTTAATGGCCGCCCGAGCATTCACAGCCACAGAACGAGGTTGTTTGGCGTGTTGCTAGGCAACAGCCTCTGTATTTGAATTGTGCATATCCGCCGGCTGGCGGAAGCCGGCTCCTTTGCAGCGATGGCCCGCCAGGCAAAGGCCCGCCAGGCAAAGGCCCCTGTATGCGCCCTGTTTGCGCTTTGTAGCACTAGACGTTGTCCCCCTTCCACACTGCTACCAAGAAAGCAAGCTTGTTTATACTTACCGAACCACTACCATATGATCAGGTTACACCGTCACCCTTCTGTCTACCTTTGCGATAACGTGAGTGAGGTCATACTCAGTGCCCCCCCCAACGGCGTATTGATCTTTCAAACTGAAACAACTGTTGACTTTGGGATAATCTACTCAATCAATCCTTGTCACCCACACGTATATACTGGCCAACCTCACCTACGCGCCTAGTGTATGAGTGGCCCAGTAGAACCGCAGGCTAGCCCACTACCCGTGTGTCATTGCACTCCCTATCTGTATCCTATTAATCTACTACATCACTGTGTTCGATGTATCTAAACCTGTAATGCTTTGTTATATGCTCTGTGATGCCTGCTCCAACTATTCAGCTCAGCCTACTGCATAACACCATTTCCTGCTCTACTGAGCCATTTGATTCTTAGCGTTTACTGCTGCACACTGTATAATAATGCTCCTGATGTACTTAATCCAATATATAATAGTGCTGCCTGTTGCCTATTGCTTAGCCACTGTTTTGCTCCACCAAGCCTACTGATACCACTATTACTTGAATAATAGCACTGCCTGGTGCTGACTGTTGCCTACTGCATAGCGCTTCGGTTTTGTTTGTTCCTCCTAGACTAGTGACAACATTGTTTTTTGAATAATAGCACTTTCTGGGGCCTACTACCACCCACTGCATAGTAGGGTTGTGTTTTTCTCAACACCTATCCCACTGATAACACTGTTGTTCCCTCGCATGCTGCCACTGTGTTGCCAGATCCTACTCTTCAGAAATCCCACCACCCCATCCCCTAGCCTAGTAGCCGCAGCATCTCTGCACTGCCACCCTAGGCTCCTTGCTTGAAAAGAACTGAGCTTAGTGCTTAAATTAAGCAGTTTGTAACCAGGCCACCTTTACTAATGAGGTACAGTACTCAGACCCAAATCCAGCCACCTACTTCCCAACACCAGCCTGCTCGTGCTTGTGCCCCACACAGTACCAAGTCCGCCATTTGGAGAGCCACCATCACCATGGCTACCCTTCCACCCTAATTTCACACTAGCCACCCACTACATTCCTGACAACCCTAAAGCCCTCACATCCTAGCCACTCGGCTATTATGCAGACAGCGACTATCACCGAGGCAGATCCTATTGCTCCCACCGAATGGATCACCCATTTTGCAAGCCTCCCACTCCATTAATTCTGTGCCCCCTCTGTCTGAGAAACAGGCTCTCACTTTCACTGCACAAAGCATGACCACAGCAGAACTTCTAGTTTGCATACTACTCCCACGACCAAACCCTGAAGAACATCCACCCTTCCCATCGACACTCCAGGAGCAACCATTGCCGTCTTCCCTACCTTCAAAGGAGCTCTTATCAATGCACGATCCCTTGTCGCCCATGCACTAGATAATGCAGATCTTATCACTACTAATGACTTAGACTTCCTCACTGTAACTGAAACCTGGTTACATCCAGCGGCAGGCCCATCTCTATCGCTAGCTATCCCTGATAACTATATTATCATCCGTGCAGATAGAAGCCATGGCAAAGGTGGGAGAGTGGCCTTTATAGCCAAATCCCACGTGAACCTTAGAGAGTTCCCTAACACTGACTTACCTTCAGCAGAACTCTTGTCCACGAAACTCCCCCTCTCGGACACCCACACCCTTCTCTTTCACCTCATCTACAGACCCCCAGGTGCTATCTGCTCTTTTGAGGAGGACATCACCCATCTCCTTACCCAAAACACTAAACCAAGTTCACAAATCATTCTCCTAGAAGACCTCAATTTAGGCCTTCATGACAACAACAACATGAACGCCACCCCTCTAGATAACACCATAACACAACTAGGGTTTAAACAATGTATCTATGAACCCACCCACCTCAAAGGTAGAACGTTGGATTGGCTGGCTGAATTTAACTGCTCTACCACCATCCTCAACAATGAACCCTGTGCATGGTCGGATCACCATTGCAGGACCTTCTCTATACAGAAAAACACCCTCACGTGCACCCAAACCGCCTTCGCACCTCAAGCCCTATCGATGCAATATAACTTTAGACAACCTCCTAACACTGCTACAGCCTATTACTGGTTTGCCACTCGACTCCAATTGTGACCCCTCTTCCTTGGTGGTCCTTTACAACAGCACCATAGAAGAAGCCTTCAACCAAATCGCACCACTGAAATTGCGAAAGGCTAAAGCAGCTGCCCACCTAAACAAATGGTTTACCGCTTTCAATTGGAGAAAAGCCCCATCTATTCCAAACAAGGAAAGGTACACCTCTGCAGTGGCTACCTACAAAGCTGCCATCCCCAGAACTAAAAGTGAAATCTATAACACCAGAATCCTGATGTGAATTCGGGCACCAAAGAGCTCTTTTCATTCCTGAGAGAACTGGAGTCCCCAGCACCTCCTACAGAGGATTGCACGAAGGACAAAACATGGTGTGATAACATTAAAAAAGCATTAGCAGATAAACGTATCTTACTTCAAAACCAAATTGAGTCAAAAAAGAACAGTCTTGCGCCTAATATTCACTCTCGCAAATAGCTTTCATCACGTACGTATACCATCATATCCACCGTTCCACTTCTCCCCAGTAACACCGGAAGAAGTGGTAAACATAATCTCGAGTCTTAAACCTTCTAACTGCCAAGGAGACTTATGCCCAGCTCCAATCATTAAGGAAGGTGCATCAGAATTGACACCCTTCATCACCGCTCTTATCAACTCATCCTTTAAAAACTGCAAAGTACCCAATAACCTCAAAGAGGCTTGGGTCATGCCCCTCCTCAAAAAACCCAACCTTGACCCCAACATACCAACAAATTACAGACCTATTACCACAGTCCCCTTCCTCTTCAAGATCATAGACGGAATAGCCTATCTCCAAATACAAAAACACCTGGAAGACAATAACCTTCTTGGCTTACGGCAATCCGGCTTCAGACCTGGCACAGAACTGAAACTGCACTTTTGGATCTAAAGATCCAAATGGACAAAGCCAAAGACAAAGGCAACTTCTGACTGAACATCTTTCCACAGTGGCAGCTTTTTCACCAAAGGCAGCCACCTGGATCCAATCTTTCCTTTCAAATAGAACTACAAGAGTCGTTGCACCTACTGCGGCCGCGGATCCTGCACCCATCCACTGCGGAGTCCCCCAAGGCTCGTGTGTGTCACCCACACTTTATAATATCTTCACTAAGCTCCTATTTGACTTTCTTGACAACCTGGGTGTCACCTACACAAATTATGCGGATGACACAAAGGTCCTCCTCACTCTCACTGGTTGCTACGAGAAAGATTCCAAAAAACTGAATGAAATCTACCAGGAAATTCAGGCATGGATGGCCACACATAGCCTTTGTCTAAATAACAATAAAACGGAGCTCCTGATTGTAGGTACACAAGCGCGCCTGAACAAACTCAACTACCGTTATAACTCTTTCAATATTGATGGCAACATCATTAAAGTCCCCAAAGAAGTTCCAACCCTCGGTGTTTACTTAGATTCAACTCTCTCCCTCAAAAAACAAGTTAACTCCAAGTTAACTCCACAGCCTCCTACACGGCCTACACAAACAAACTAATTAATGCCTCCAAACCCTTTCTATCCACAAACAGCTGCCTTACCTTAGCCAGGGCCTTGATGCTATCCAAACTGGATTATTGTAATACTCAATTCTTAGGCTCCTCTGAACATAACCTGAATAGACTACAAGTTCTCCAGAACAACGCCCTGCGCTGTGAACTAGCCACATTTCAACTTTCAGACATGATTCCCATCGGCTCCCAGTTCACAACACAATCAAACTTTGTGCACTTGTCATCACGCAGAAATGCCTAGCATCACGCAGAAATGCCTAGTCGCCCTATTACTTCCTCCTCATTCATTCCTTCCCTTTTTGCCCTCACTTGGATCCCGGATTTCCGTGTACTCGCTTCCGAGTACACGCTTCACTGTTTCCAGGACTTCCCAGACATTCTGAACGATCCAGGAATCGGGACGTTGAACGCACGCTGGAACCCGAGGACACACGCACAGGGTTATATAAGACCCGCACTGTGCGCAAGAAGACTCCTTCGAAGAACTCTAATAAACAAGGCAGACAGGTGAGAAAGGGGGAAACCTGTGACAGATTGAGACGCCAACAAACCAAAACTGATACGGACATGGAGGCGGCAGTCCAAGACCTCATGCGCGGCATGCAGGACTTAACAACAGAAGTTCAAAATCTCAAAGCCGAGAATGCCGCATTAAAACAATTAGTCCTGTCACGTGATTCCGCGACCAAGGAAAGTGTTTTGCTGGGTGGAGTAGTGGATAAATATGATGGTTCATCAAAAACCCTTTTCGGATTCCTAGATTTGTGTTTAGTCCACTTTACTTTTAAGCCCTACTACTTCTCTACCCCCAGCGCAAAGGTGGGCTTTATGATCTCGCATCTTTCTGGGAATGCATTAACTTGGGCTACGCCCTTGGTTAATTCTGCAGATGCCCTCCTGGATGACTATGATGGGTTTGTACAGGCTCTAAAGACCTTGTTTGACCGCCCAGAACAGGTCTACAGTGCCCAGGAACGCCTATTGGATTTCCAACAAGGTTCGCAGGATATGCTTACATATGTGACACGCTTTAAGCAACTGGCCAAGGAAGCAAATTGGTCCTCGGAGGCCTGCTTTACCCTTTTTTGAAGAGGACTGAATGAAGAAATAAAAGATGAGCTAGCCAGGGTAGCTCGCCCAGGTTCCTTCCAGGCTCTTATGGACCTCTCTCTACAAATAGACTTCCATATTCAGGAAAGGAAGGCGGAAAAGAAGAAGACTAAAGTGCCTTACCAAAAGACCTCCATAGAACCTTCCTATAAACCTGAGCCCACTCCTGCCCTCACTACAGACCCAGAACCCATGCAACTGGGGGCCTTCCGCGGACCTGTATCCCCGCAAGAAAGAATGCGACGGATTAACACTGGGCTGTGTATGTATTGTGCCTCAGATAAACATCTTGTAAGAGAATGTCCCTTAGCTCCTCCACGGCGTTCGGGAAACGCCAGCTCCCGATCCTAGGCGGAGCACAGCTTCGGGAGAGAGATGTTTGCTCCACATCTATTCCATCCTTGAACTCTCCTGGACAAAACAATCTTGTGATCTTGCAGGTCTTTCTATCGCCATCCAAAAAAAGAAACTTGGCCCATTTTGGCATTGGTGGATTGTGGAGCCATGGGGATATTTATAGATCAAGATTGGGTCACTACCCACCACATTCCATATGAAACTCGAGGCATCATGCAACCAGTAGAGGCTATCAATGGAAGACCTCTCTCTTCAGGACCCATAACCCTGCAAACCAAAGAGATCCAGCTCTCGATAAACCATCATCGAGAGGTGATCAAATTTGACATCATAAAGTCTGCCCACTATCCAATGGTATTAGGTATGCCCTGGTTACAGAAGCACAACCCATACATCAACTGGGCAGCATGATCCTTGTTTCTTGGTTCCGAGCACTGTATGTCTCACTGTCTATCCCTGGAGTCCTCGCCGACATCCTCTGAAGGTACGCTTACAGACCAGCAGGCCCATTCACGGTCTCAAATATCATCCAGGTCCCCAGGGCCTATCAGGAGTACACTGACATGTTTTCAACTGCCATAGTTCAGGCCCTACCTCCTCACAGATGTGGAGATTGTGCTATTGATACTGAACCCTCAGCGGTGATTCCTTTTGGAAGGATGTTCATTCTTTCCGAACCTGAAAAAAGGGCCCTCCGAGAATACTTGGATACCAACCTTGAGAATGGCAACATACGACCATCCAAATCTCCAGCGGGAGCTTCGTTGTTCTTTGTTCCAAAGAAAGATACTAAGGAGCTTAGGCCTTGTCTTGATTATCGTAGTCTAAATCAATGCACCCTCAAGGACTGCTACCCATTGACCCTAATCTTGGATATCCTGGAAGTGGTGAGGGGAGCTGTAATCTTCACGAAGTTGGATCTCAGAGGTGCCTACCATCTGATCCGTATAAAGGAGGGTGAAGAATGGAAAACAGCCTTTAGAACACCCTTTGGTCACTTTGAATACCTGGTCATGCCCTTCGGACTCGCCAATGCCCCAGCGGTCTTCCAACGTTTCATGGACCGGGTGTTCTCCGACATGTTGTTCCTCTTCGTCATTGTTTACCTGGACGATATTCTGATATATTCCAAGGACCATCTTAAGCATGAAGAGCATGTTAAGGCAGTCTTACAGTGGCTACGTGAACATAAGCTCCTGGCTAAACCTGAGAAATGCCTTTTCCATGTCTCTACTGTTCACTATCTAGGATTCGTTCTTAGTCCAGAAGGAATTGTTATGAATCTCTCAAAAGTAAAGGCCATACTATCCTGGCCTGTTCCAACTACCGTCAAACAGATTCAATCCTTCCTGGGGCTTGCCAATTTTTACCGGAAATTCATACCTCCCTTTTCTGAGATAGTTCAACCGATTATTACATTGTTGAAAAAGGATACTCCCTTCCTTTGGACAGCAGCCCAAGGTGAAGCGTTCCAACGATTGAAAGCGGAGTTTACACAAGCGCCCGTCCTGGCACAACCTGACATTGATCGACCTTTCCTAGTGGAGACGGATGCTTCTAACTACGCCATCGGAGCAGTTCTAAAGCAGGAATCTGAGGACAACTTAGAACACCCCATCGCTTATCTCTCGCGAACCCTAACTCCCAGCGAGACTCATTATTCTGTTTTGGAAAAGGAACTGTTAGCCATCCATCAAGCCTTCACAGAGTGGCGTCATCTACTCCTGGGAACAAAACATCCTGTTCAGGTATGTACGGACCTTCGCAATCTTCAAGTGTTACAATCTCTGGAATGTAGGAATAGTCGTCAAGCCCTTTGGGCCTTCTTCGCCCAGTACCATTTCCAAATCCATCATGTCCCTGTAACACACAATATAATTGCTGATGCCTTATCCCGACGTCCCAACTACAAAACTCCTGAAGATCGGTCCTTCCCAAAGATGTTTCCTCACACAATTTTTGTAGCCCAAGCAATCAGTCTCCTGAAAGACATTCGGATTCAAACCCAGTCCTCTGAAATCTGAAAGGAATTTACAGGGAAAAATGAATGGAATCTTCGAAAAAAGGAAGGGTATTTGTTCAAGGATAATGGCCTGGTCATTCCCACACAGGATTATAAACCTCTGTCACAATACCCTTCACTCAGGACATCGTGGCATCACCAACACTCTCCGTTCAATAGAAAGACAATTTTGGTGGCCAAAAATGAAGGTTGACGTCCAATTGTACATCCAAGCATGTGCAGTCTGCAATCAGAACAAGCATGATATCAAGAGACCGGCGGATCTCCTACTTCAACCAACACTACCAACAAGACCCTGGCAATACATTGCTACGGACTTTATTGTGAAATTGCCACCCTCCAGGGGATACACGACTATCATGGTCACCATTGATCTATTCACTCACATGGCTCATTTTACACCATTGTATAAACTACCATCTTCCTCAGAACTAGCAAGAATCTTCCTGGAACACATATTCCGACTTCACGGACTCCCTTCCAAGATCATATCAGACAAAGGACCTCAATACATATCCCAATTTTGGAAACACTTATGCCGTATATTGGGAATCAAACGTGCCCTCTCCTCAGGTTGTCATTCACAGACTAATGGAGCTACAGAACGTGTGAACCAAACCCTAGAGCAATATCTTCGTTGTTTCACCACCAAGGTCCAGGACGATTGGTCACTCTTAATACCTGTGGCTGAATTCCCCTACAACAATTCGGATCACTCGGCTGTCAAGACCAGCCATTTTTTTTGCAGCCAAGGATTCCACCCTTCGGTTCTTCCATCCATTCTCCCACATCCTACACCAGTACCTACAGTTGACTCCTGGATTGAAACCCTCATCAACGTACACAAGGAAGCCAAAGAACACCTAGAAAGGGCCCGAACTAACACCAAGCATTATGCAGACTCCAAAAGAAGACCATGGCCTTCTAAACTGGCTCCCCGATACCATGGCCCCTTTTCCATAATGGAAATTATTAATCCAGTGGCTTTCCGACTCAAACTACCAGACTCCTGGAAAAGGATCCACCCAGTGTTTCACACATCTCAAATGAAACCCTACGTCCAGTCCTCCCGGACTGCTCCAAGGTCTACCCCTGTAATTGTCGATGACCAACTAGAATACGAAGTGTCCAGAATATGTGACTCCAGGTACAGATGTGGTCGGCTACAGTATCTGGTTGAGTGGAAAGGGTACCCTCCCAGTGAACGCACTTGGGAACCAATCTCAAACCTAAATGCCCCCAGATTACTCAAAAGGTATCATCTTATACACCCGGGCAAACCCGGAGGAACAGGCCTTCGGAGGAGGCATGCTGTCATGAACCATCAGACGCGTCCGTTCTGGACTTCCTGGTCCCTGACACGTAGGGGCTTGCACTCAGCAGTACTCCCAACATGACCGTCAAACACGGAACGCTGTTTACCAGATTCTGCATCGGATGCATCACGTTCTATAAAGCAGACACGCCCACGCGGCACTGCGCATCTCAACGCTACCACTTGCAGTGGCTAGACGTGTGCTGCAGTAGTTCGCTCTTGCTACTTCTTTGATTCCTGGTTCCTAGTCCCCCTATTACTTCCTCCTCATTCATTCCTTCCCTTATTGCCCTCACTTGCATCCAGGATCTCCGTGTACTCGCTTCCGAGTACACGCTTTGCTGTTTCCAGGACTTCCCGGACATTCTGAACGTTCCAGGAATAGGGAGGCTGAACACACGCTGGAACCCGAGGACACACGCACAGGGTTATATAAGACCTGCACTGTGCGCAAGAAGACTCCTTTGAAGAACTCTAATAAACAACTCAGACAGGTGAGAAGGGGGGAAACCTGTGACACTGCTAGCCTCTCAAGTTGTAGCCACTAATAGGCCGCTATGTGTGGCCTTCTTCGACTCTTTTCAGACATTTGTCTGTGTAACCGCCAAAAACATTTGGAAAAATTGTTGCAGAAGGGCTGTCCAAGCACACTATTGAATATATTGGTAGACATATATACTAATATCATGATTACAATCAGACTAGATCAGGATGATAATTATTCTTGTTGGGTCAGGACGCACTAAGGTGCAGCCATTTTAAAAGCGACTGAAATCGCCATCTTGTTTTCTCTAACGTTTCCTTTTTGCCTCATGTAAAACTACTTTGCTGAAATATTATTCTGCTTCACTGGTGCACAATGCAAGGCCGTGAGTGGCATGTTGAAACATAACGCAGTAACCCAGACAGAAATGCCCGGTCCCCTCCCTCACATATCCTTGGAGAGGCAGCAGCAAGGCATTCTAATCAGTACAGCAGGTGCCAGTTAGTCTCGGTAAGCACAGTAGAAATGCTAGAGCAAACATTAAAAGACTTGAATTATGCTTTTGTTTGTGGCCCCCCTTCCCTGAGCCCGGTAGGGTCCCAGAGAGCAAGTTGACCCCGGTACACAAATAGAAACTAGGAGATAGCAAGGCCTGGAATGTGTATCTCCCTACGCACAGCTTGCTTGCAGAAACAGAAGCATTGTGTTCTTTAAAACAAAGACTTATGTCTGTGTGCTTACAAAATTGCAAACTGTTTTTGCTCTAATTGTGAAGCCAATGGTGGAGTTGACAAAGAAGGATGTTGTGATGCCTTTGCAGTGGAATGAAGAATGTGAGAGAGCATTTGGGATGCTCAAAACTGCACTGTGTTCTGCTCCAGTTTTGGGCACACCAAATTATGAAAACATTTTCAGATTGTTTGTACACGAGAGTGAAGGCTGTGCGTTGGCTGTTTTGACACAGGAACAAGGTGGAAGAAATAGGCCATGCGGCTATTTTTCTTCTGCGCTGGGCCCTGTTCGCGCTCACTACCATGATGTTTGAGAGCTGTTGCAGCGGCTGCTGCGTCAGTGAAACAAACGGAAGGGATGGTATTGGGGCACACTTTAATTTTGATTGTACCACACGCCATAGACGTTCTATTAAATAGAACGCAGACGCAACACCTCACTTCTGCTAGGCTGACTAGATATGAAATTGTCCCATTCGCGCCACACATACAAATTATGAGGTGTAGCGCTTTGAATCCTGCAGTATTAATGCCACTGCCCACGGAAGAATTAGGTGAGAATAAATCACCTCCCCATGATTGTTTAATGGTCACTGAGGAAGAAATGAAAGGAAGAATTGATTTAACAGATACCACACAAAAAGAGCCAGATGGAGAACTGTTTTGTGACGGCTGCTGTTTTAAATTACCTGATGGCACTTTGACTGCTGCCTATGCTATCACGACACTGAAAAGTATTGTAGAAAGTAAAAGAATCCCTTACAACTCCGCCCAAGTCGCAGAGATAATAGCGTTAACCAGAGCTTGTGAAATAGCTGAAAATCTGAGTGTAAACATATATACTGACAGCCAATACGCCTTTGGCGTGGTTCATAACTTTGGCCGACTTTGGGCTGAGAGAGGGTTTTTAACATCACATGAGGCTAGAATACAACATGGCCCTTTGATTGTACGATTGTTGTCTGAACTTACGTGTCCAAAGCACCTGGCAATAGTAAAATGCGAAGTGCATAAAAAAGTAACATACAAAGTGGGAGAGGGAAACACATTTGCAGACAGAATTGCAAAACAAACTGCCACTGACCTAAATACCAAAATGTTAACAGTACAGTCAGAGGAAGTGCCCTGCATGATAGAGAATGGAATTGCCAATGTCAAAGAGATGCAGGCAGAAGCCACTGCAGATGAAATAAAAGGGTGGGCTGAGGGCTCTGCTGAATTAGATCTGCAGGGTTGCTAGGTAGACAAGAAGAGTAGGAACTGGATGCTGCCCAATTCCTATGTAACTGCAATGGTCACGATGGACCACAGCCCTACTCATATTTGTGCCAAAAAAACTGTCCAACATTTAGCCACAGTGTGGGAGAATGCGCACATGAAGAAAAATGCCAAGAGGTTGGTTCAAAATTGTATCACGTGTTTAAACACAATGTGCCTCATTACAACTCAGGCGGTAAGGGTTTTACGGCGGCGTAAACAGCGCCGACCCTTACCGCCTGAGTACGAGGTCCCTTAGCGCCATGGAGGTTTTAACACCTGCTTTTAGCAGGTGTTAAAATCCATGGCGCTAAGGGACCATGGAGTTAATTACGCCACCGTAATTTACGGTGGCGTAATTAACGCCTTCCCCACTCCCATTATGCCCTATGAGGCAAAATGGGAATGGGGAAGGGTAAATGGGAAAATGGGGATTTACCGCCCCGCCAAGGTTGGAATGGGCGGTAAATCCGCCAACCACCATGGCGTAAACGTAGTTTACCGCCTGGGTCGTAATGAGGCCCAATGTGGGGAAGGGAACGGTGACTCCAACAGGCAGTTTTGCCCCTCCCTCTATGCCTTTTGAGGTAATCCATTTTGATTTCATAGAGATAGACAGATGCCAAAACTTGAAGTATGTTCTGGTGGTCATATGTGCATTTGGCAAATGTGTGGAAGCATATCCATTGAAGGACTGCACTGCCATGAGCATGGCAAAAGTAATGTTAAAGGAATAATTTTCCCTTTTTGGCCTACCCCGTGTCATATTGTCAGACAATGGTCCACATTTTGTGGGTGCAGTAATATTACAGATTTGTGCAGGTCTCCAGATTGATAAGTGATTCCATTGTTCTAGACACCCCATGTCAGCCGGTCTTATTGAACGCCACAACGGTATCTTAAAATCTAAGATCAGCAAGATATGCGCAGGAAACTAGTTAAGCTGGGTAGATGCATTACCACTAGCGTTACTGTGCATGCGCACATCTGTGCAGGCAAGCACTGGGCTCGCCCCGTATGAAATCGTTATGGGGAGGCCAGCGAATGTTTGGTGTGCACCTCAGCTGAAAAGGCTAAAGGAACTTGAATACCCTGTTCTCAGTATTTACTGTAATCTTTTAATTCAAACATTGCATTTGATTCATTAGCAGGTGCAGGAGGCATTGCCAGTAAGATACACTGGTCCAGAACACGAACTGGAGGCAGGAGGCTGGGTGCTAATCAAGAATTTTGAGAGAAAGACATTGTTAGCACCCAGATGGCGTGGACCCTATCTGATCCTCCTGACTACGCAAACGGCAATTCGGGTAGATAGGAGGAAGGCATGGATACACGCAACACACGCCAAGAAGGTCCCACCACCGTCTCAAAAACTGACTGATCGAGACGACCAGAAAGAGACAACGGTCCCAGAAATGAAAGACACGGTTGCCAGTTCTTTGCCACAGAAACTGCCTGACCCTGAAAGAAAGCCTGAAAAGATTGCTGTGAAAGAGGAAGGGCAAGGGGTGCCCCAACGTTGCACAGCAGAATCTGCATCACTGCTGGCAAACACAGAATGTGTACCTCTTTGGCACCCACCCTCTTTCATTGTGCCGCAGCCTGAGCTGCTGTATCATCACTGTGGCGCCCACCATCATCTGCTATTGTGCCACAGGCTGACTCCGAGCTTGAGTCTGGAAGTGCATCCGCACTATTCATTGAACACACGATACCAGGAGCAAGGCAATACAATTTGCGGCCTAGGAAGAGGGAGTGATCAAACCTGCATTTCTGTTGATCTTTTTGTTGCCTCTGTTTCCTATTCTTGGATGAAGTAGGAACCGGAGGCCTAGAGGAGAGCGGCATGAGGGTTGTGCGAATCGGACAGCCCAGTAAACGAGGCTCCTCGGTGCTAACATAAAATCCATGTGTCCTGAACCCATACGAACGAACGGGGTGCACATGGTACGAAGGCAATTGATAACTGCTCTGGAGTTCTTTTGAGCAATGTGCGGACGCACAGAGATCTTGCCCAATGTGTAGCAATCCAGGCTGCTAAGAACTGGCAGAACAGACTGTTGACATTTATCGAACTTATTGACATTCCAACGAATGCAACAACGAGAGACATTCACGACGAACACTGCAGAAGAAGAAGGACCGTGAGAGACAAATGCCGGAACCAGCTTTTGCCTCCTTCTGCACCACTGCTGATAATGAATTAAACATAGCGCATAGAAAGTCACAGAAAGGAAATGGTCGAACAAATTGTATGCTGAGCTTAAGGATAATAATGTATATAATAAGTATATTGGCCCCAATAATGACAGTATTGGTATTATGGTATTTAGAAGAAATGCACCCATTAGAAATGTTCTTGCCCATGAGAAACATCTCCACCACTGAAAGCCCTGTTCATGCAATTACTTACACTCTGTCCCCAATGGAAGAAAAACATAGGGAAGGTTATGGAAACAACACGTTACTGCAAATAATGAATATGACACATTCAATTTTGAAAAAGAATAACTGTTGGGTGTGTGCTCATTTGCTACAGCATGGTGGCAAAGGAATAGGTTGGTACGTACAGCCACTGACATTGAGTTCTGCATGCAGTGCATCCCTGAGTACATTATATTATGGGAAATGGAATAAAATTGAAACGGGTCAATTAGATAGCACAAACATGAATGAATTTGAGGAGATAATTATGAGACCCATAGGTTGCTCCATATTTCATAGAGCACAAATGATAATGCCAAAAGCTATGCCAAAACCAATGCCACACGATAGATTGTTTGTGCCGGAAAAGTCATCTGTAATCATATTTTCGCATGAGATCAGAAGGAAATAAAGATGCAGTGCCTCCCTCTTATACGGTAAACTACAGCCCATGTTCTGTTCCTTTTTGCTTAAAAAAGAAGGGCTCCTATTCAGTAGGGACATTTACTAGATGTATGAATACAGCGATTCTTAATAGGGAAGTAGAACCAGTATATGTAGGTGACCCTGTATATTTTATATGTGGGGAAAAAGTGTATCCCTGGTTGCCTAGAAACTGGGGAGGTACTTGTTATTTGGGACTTTTGTTCCCAGGAGTATTTCATTTCAAAACAACAGACATAGCCAAACTATCTAGATCTAGGCCACGCAGGAGTAATGAAGACGGATTAATAGTAGAGGACATAGCAAAATCATTTATACCATTTTTGGTCCAAGCAATAAACTCCTATAATATACGACAACTATCCAGAATCTTAGAAAAACAATAAATGGAACAACAGATATATTATACAACATGACATTAGAGGAGAAAGGGATTAGGTTAATGACACTACTAAATAGAATGGTGCTTGATGTAATCCTGGTTGATCATGGTGGTGTTTGCAAAATCGTGGGATCAGCGTGCTGTGTATTCGTAAACGACTCCTGTCCCACAATTTTTGAAGCGATAAAAAAGCTACATGTCTTGATCTCTGAATTCCATACCCAAGAAGGGGGTTGGGATATAGGCTCCTGGCTCTGGGAGTTATTATATTTGTGGGGATGGAAATTATTTGCAATCCTGGTAGCAGCACTAGGAATATTCATGACATGTTGTTGTTGCATACACTGTCTACCTGTAATTTGCACCGAAATTAGTGAAGGGTGTGTACAGATTATAGAGAAAAAAAGCACTATTAAATTAAATACTCATGGTAATGATGAATCAAAAACAGTAAAATAATTCATGTCCATCAATATAGATGACACTGAAGAGGAAACCAAAAATGCACAAGATTCAGAATCAGAATCCAAATCAGATACTTGGTCGGAAGAGGATGCAATGTACATATGAGACGTTTTGCATATGGCCAAAAGGAGGGTTTGTCAATCTAGAAAAATAGACACCCCTCGATCAGAAGGCTATGTATTATGTTGGGCGAAGACCAACTGTCTCATGCATTTAGTATTAGAAATATATAGCCATAAGCTTGACTAAGCTGCGGCCATTTTAAAAGCGACTGAAATCGCCATCTTGTTTTCTCTAACGTTGCCTTTTTGCCTCATGTAAAACTGCTTTGCTGAAATATTATTCTGCTTCACTGGTGCACAATGTAAGGCCGCCAGTGGCATGTTGAAACATAGCGCAGTAACCCAGACAGAAATGCCCAGTCCCCTCCCTCGCATATCCTTGGAGAGGGAGCAGCAGGGCATTCTATCAGTACAGCAGGTGCCAGCTAGCCTCTGTAAGCACAGTAGAAATGCTAGAGCGAACATTAAAAGACGTGAATTATGCTCTTCTTTGTGGCCCCCCTTCCCTGAGCCCGGTTGAGTCCCGGAGAGCAAGTTGACCCCCCGGCAAATGTATAGAAACTAGGAGATAGCAAGGCCTGGAATGTGTCTCTCCCTATGCACAGCTTGCTTGCAGAAACAGAAGCATTGTGTTCTTTTAAACAAAGACTTATGTCTGTGAGCTTACACATTGCAAACTGTTACTAAATGAATGTTTGAAGGTGTCATACTCGTCACCATTGTCAATCACCGTGCCCAGTTCAAAGGAAATGCAATAGGGGCGGTATAAATTGTGACACTAATGATTACTAGATGCTTGTTTTGTATATATGTAACTGTTGTACGAGTTTCTCTCTCTTGCGTCGCCTGAGGTCTGGTAGACACACGTAGCAGGGCGTGGGACCAGTTGGCCAACTGAGACTATTTGCTTTGCAATAAACTCTAGATTTTGGGAATACAACCTTGTGTCTGGCGTATCAGTTCGTGTGTGGTGATTGTGCCTTGTTTCCATACGCGAGGGTCCCTCAATAGTTAAATTGCTGCAACCCTTAGCAAAGCTCACATTTTTCTATTGGTCTTTTATTAAGATTCTACGTGATGAAAATAGTGCCTAAACCAATTTATGGTGCTGAAACCAATTTATGGTGCTGAAACCATGATGGTGCAAGTTGACTGGGACAAGTTAAAGGCTCTGTTATGGTGAAGAACTTAAACTTGCCCCAGGGGGTCCCAATTAGCGTTACTAGGCACAAATTGGGACTGATATCACTTCAAGACCGTATTGATTGGCAGATACTCAAAATTTACCATAAGATTTGATCTCCTCCAGCAGGTAGTTTATTTGTAAATTTGAAAGAACAAGCTGGAAACTGCACCTGTAGGATGCTGAACCTCTGGGCAACAAGTTGTGCAAATAAATTGACGGACACAAGTTCAATGTTGAAGAATTGATCACTCATCGTGTAAAACTAAAAAGAAGATGTATGAACAGGATTGGATTCGTAATGGAGAACGGTTAATGAATTACCATTTTTTTTATCATTATGGGTACGAACAATGTTTCCCATTATTTATGAAGACATCCTTTATAAAATGTTCAAAGTGATTTTATGGGGTTGAAATTATATTTGCTCTTAACAAAGGAAGTTGCCAGTGCAAGATTCAAAATATCGCAATCTTAAAAACTATGTTGGTTTTTCCACCTAGAGATAGAAATCCTAAATCATCTGATAATTAAGTGCGATTTACTGACGCCACAACGTCTGCACTGGTTGGGTACATTTGTATTGCATGAGTCCAGGTTAGCGACAGAGAAATTCTGGCATCTGGTTATTAATGATCAACAAAACCCTCTATTTCAATTTCTTTTTAGCTTTTGTAAGTATGCTTTTAAAATGTTAATTGACATGATTAGTTGGGTAATGAGTTTCTGTGGAGGGGTGGTTATGAGTTTTATGAAAAGTCATATGTTGTGGATTGTGTAACTTGTTTTAGTAAGGTAAAGTGTAAATTGTAAATTGGGATTTAAAATAAAACAATTATGTAGTATATCTGAAATTTGCATAAGGTGTAAAAGGTTTATTTTGTAAACTGATGCACAATAAATAAATAACTGAGATAATCCCAACGTTCGAAGATGTGTTCCTCATGCTACAAAATAGCAAACTGGTGCTCGTCAAGACGTCTTACAAAACAATTACTGTCCTCTGTCAAAACCCTTATTCTATCCTATTTCCAACTTGAAATTTATTTAAGAAAGAAAGAAACAAACAAAGAAACAAACAAACAAACAAACAAAGAAACAAACAAACAAACAAAGAAACAAATACTAAGTCATTGCTCAGTCTGAAGGGTTACTCCCCTTTGGTAAACCTGCTAGTGTCCTCATAGTCTTTTCCAATAGGCTGCCCTCTGAATAACCAAAAGAAAAAAATGTAAACGTCCTTGTCTTTGGGACAACCGCCCCAATGTTCTTTCTGAAGTAATCCAAAAAGTAAAGAATGGATGCATTCTTCGAGGATGTACTTGCTTGACCTGGATAGATCCATCTGTCCCAGAATAACAACAAAGTTCAGTCTACAGAGGCAAATCTCCGATTAATGAGTCCCTTCTAGCCCCTCGTGGAATTCTGATTCTTCCAGCCTCCAGGGGCTGTATGCTTTCTCAGTCCTAGTGAGTGTATATCTTCAGTTTCTCCTTGAGGTTTTGTTTTGTCAATCGCCCAGCGGGCTATGGGCTTTCTCAGCTTGGATTCATGAGCTTTTTCTAGCCCTCCTCTGGGAATTGTTTGGTTCAGACCCCAGTCGGCTGTGGACATTCTCATCCCTGTGTGCTAGGTTTCTTCTTTTCCCCTTTTGGGTAGCCGTACCCTGGGTTTCGTTGCAGCGTGCTAACTGCCTCAATGGTCCAGAGCTTCCTGGGGTCCCTGCTTTCATTGAAGTAGTGATGTGCGCCTGGAGCTCAATCGCTTAGCCCACCATGTCCTCTGTGTGGTTCTCGTTCCTCTAGTTGACGAGCCTCATCTGTTTTCCCATCTCTCCACAGGTTTCTCACCTGGACATTCTACCGGATGTTCTCCCCTTGGAAGTTCGATCTCTTCCAGTTCCTCCCTGGATCTAGACAAATAAATCCATTGGTCGTCAGGCTTTAGAGGAGGTGGAGCAAGCAGAAGTTAGTCACCAAGCCATCCACCTTAATGGGGCTCTGTATGTGAGTAATTAGGTCAGTTTTCATATAACACATAAACATTGAGCTCTTAGGGGAGACAGAGGTTGGATGTTAACGTGTCTTGGGTCATCGCTGTACCCAGAGGGGAGGTGGGCACAACCAGTGATGTCTCCCTTGCCCAAACCGCTAGGGAGTGTTTTGCGTAGGGGGCTCACCTCCTTAGTCTCAAAGGAGGTGGCTCACCCTTGGGGAGAAGAGCCAAACTTCCTGGATCCGTCACACTTCATGTTAGATCTTTCACTCTTCCCCCTAAATCTGAAAAACATTTGTCGTTCTTCCCTGCCTTCATATTTTGATACATACATAATCTGTTGTTTCATATTTCTGTACCACCTTATACGTTCAGTGTCTTGGTGAAAGTGCTTAACAAATCATCAAATCAATTAATTACAAAAACAAATAAGGTTATGTTAATCAACTGGTGTATCATATACTTGAAATGATGTCTGTCAACAGTCAGTTTGCAATGTTTTTACAAATTATGTTGTACTTTATTTATTTAACATGTTTGGTTTAAATGTGGTCTGATAAGGTGAGAAATCAGTCAACATTTGCAGAAACTGTCGAACTGTCTTGTGTGTTTCTTTATTAATTTGATATGGCAGTTCTAACTGCTGCTTGACACGGTGAATAAACTGTGGCCAATATTCTACATGATCCAACACGGTGCATTTACTTGACAATGCATCCAGTCATGCAACATGCCCTCAACAGTAAATATCTCTGCTCAGTACACGTTTTCTTCCATTGCCAAGACTGCTACGTAGGATGTGCAACAGGGTGGCCTAAGTTAGGGTGGCCTTAGCTGAATTTCAGGGGTTTTGTTGCATCAAGTTCTCACCTTAACGTCCCTGAAACTAAATTTATTTCCTTGAATTTCAAATGTTTTGTTGTTCCATAGATTTTTAGAACGCTTTCATACCACCAGCATGGTCTTCAGCCATGGTTAATGGTGCCCACTGTCTATTATAAAACTCTACCAGACCACTAGCAGTAGCCTTAAGATTGCAGGCTTTGAGAACTCACAATGTTTTTAGGGAATGTGCAGTGAGACTAAATTATTTCTCATGGACCACACATTTTGGTTTAGCAGCCTGCTCCAAGCGGTACACCCCTTTTGGGCACCGTTATTTTGCTGCGTGCCAATTTGGTGCAGCCATTCCGCTGCAGTGCCCATTTCAGCGCACCCTTTTCGGTGCAAACGCCATTCCGGCGCTGTTATTTTGGCATGAGGGATGTTTGGACGTGGCTAACATTGCAGCCATATTTAAACACCCTCATGCCGAATAAGATCACAGAACTGTACTGCAACAAAACTCACCACCTCCCAGTTGTGTTGCTTTTCTTTCAATACATTTTTTATAAAAAAACCAAACAGCTTTGAACGCTGGTCTGCCAGAGTTCAAAGCCCAGCATTTAACCACTAGGTCACAATGGCTCACTGCTTCACAAGGCATACATTTCATGCTTAGCCTATCATTTACAGGCTGATTCATGGAATAAATGTGCGCGGAAAAGGGGAGCGCAAGCGTGAAAATCGCAGCGCACGCGTGCCAAAGCCGCGTACATCGATTCATTGAATTCAGTGCGCATGTAAATCCTGGGATGTGTGCTAAAATCGTGGGTGGCACACGCAGGCACACACGTCATTAAACGGCGTGCGTTACGCGCACAGGGATAGCGCAGCACACACAACAAAAGTGAGCGGAACACGGGGCGTAACACGCGGAATGGGGAACAACGCGTGAAAATGTGGGTGTTACGGGGGAAGTACAGGTGGTAAATGCTCGCAACGCCCATACACGCGCCAACAACACGTACTCATGGAATCGAACAGGGGAAAGGCATGTGCCAAAAAAGACGCACTAATCCGGAAACACATACGCCAGCAGGAAGCAGGCGTAAGTGGCCCCGCGCAGCATAAAAGTGCACGCAAACAACAAACAAGCTCAGACGCTACAATGAATATACCGTTCCTCGCAGCAGTGGTCATGAGACACCGCAGGAGGAGGAGGCTAGCCAGGCCCCACATTTTCTTACCCAGGACCAGCCTTTTTGGGATGCCGGATGACCAACTGTATGGGAGGAACAGGTTTCCACCACACATAATCCTAGACCTTGTGAGGGAGTGGGAGGATGACCTCACATCACCCACCGTGTGCTCGCAAAGCACTGAGCCCCTTGGAAAAGGAGCTCAATGTACTGCACTTCTTGGCTATTGGTTCATTTCAGCGGACAAGTGCCATAGTGGGGGCTGGGGTATCACAGGCCACGCAGTCACGCTGCCTACACCAGGTGTTGGCCATCATGACTGCACACCCCTCAGTCCGCAGGCACATATACATGCCCAGAACACCTGCAGAAAGGCAGGCTGTTGTCCAGCAATTTCACGGGGTGGCACACTTCCCCAAAGTCCTAGGTGCCATTGATTGCACCCATGTGGCTCTATGTCCACCCAGGGCCACTGAGCATATCTATCGGAACCGCAAGCACTGGCATTCCATCTACGTGCAGGTTATATGTGATGCCAAGGGAATCATCACCTCAGTATATGCTAACTATCCAGGGTCCAGCCATGATAGTTTCATATTCAGAATGTCACCCCTAAACCGGGACCTGGAAGCTGGCCGGCATGGCGACACATGGCTAATTGGTCAGTATAAATGCCTCTGCACATGCATGCATATCAGAAACTGAGAAATGGGAAAACCCCACTAATTACAACCATTATCACCTCCCCAGGGGACAGTGCCTGCCCTCTGAGCACCTACATGATGACACCAATTCGGAACCCCAACACACCACCCGAGGTAAGATACAACACAGCCCATATTGCAACCTGGGACATAGTGGAGCGCACATTCGGAGGGCTCAAGTCACGCTTTCGCTCCCTTGACCGCTCTGGTAGGCAGCTGCTATATGCGCCCCCAGTAGTGTGCGGGATCATAGTGGCAGCATGTGTCCTGCACAACGTCAACCCACCGGGACGTGCCGGTGGACATGGTGGTGCCCCCACATCCCCAACCACGTGCACGGCCGCTGCGCATGGGAGGTGAAAGGGCACGTGTTGAGGCAGCCCGTACCCAGCTTGTGGAAAATTACATCACTTAAAATCCCACCCCTGCAGAGTGCACACAGGCCTGGCACATACCAGCTGATAATCAATGATGATGACAAAATGGACAGTCAACTGTCACAACCATACCAGCCTGAGATTGTTCACCTGGAAGTTTTACATTGTGTGCATCCCTACCTACTTAAAGACAGCCAATGCTGTGTCACAAAAAGACACACATTCATGCAGAAGGAATGACTACCCCCTTGCAAAATACCACATCAAAATAGTGCCATGTCACCCAACCCAACCCACCCCATCTCAGCTACCCAACACACCGTGGCATGGCATGCAATGTGAAAGCAACCAAATGAATGCACAACAAATGGCACAAGTGTCACAAAGTGCACTGTCCCTAATGTAAACAGGCCACAGACAATATGATCTGAGTAAGCAATAAGAAACAGCACACATGAACAAATACTTACCAGGAACACAAAACATCAGTACAGGATGAAACCGTGGCAATATATGACAGTAAAAAATGAAAGTAGTGCAAGTCTCAAAACCTGACTAAGGCAGCACATCGACCCCTTCCAACTGCAGAGTGTTGCTGTCAGGCAAATGTCTCAGTGTACTGCATACAACATGAACTGCATCTGCAAAAGAGACGGCCTTGTGAAGACATGAAGAACCTACATGTATATAAGGAGAAAGACATGGATGCAAAAACACATATCAATACACCATGCAGTGTAGAATCCAACAACAATCCCCACTAGTGATGTACACACAGTTTTGACTACAGACTGCCCACACAACTCATGGGAGCCCAATGTCACTGTGTAAGTTACTGTCACTTGGTCACACCCTTTGCTAGCCCATGGAAAGGGGAAGCAGGAGGGGTGTGTGTGTCAGGAAATCAAGCATCTAACCCAAAGACAGAACAACCCTGCATGTGCCCAGCTGGAATACACAGTGGATGCCCACGGGAGCCACACAAAGCAACACACTGTAAAAAATAAAAAATAAATAAAATCAAAAATGGCCTTGTGTGGACCAGGCGGGGAAGCCACCGAGGAGGGACGAGGTACAGGATGCACCCCAACACCCACATGCGTGGATGTTGAGAAAAGAAAATACCTCCATGGGCTCATGGCCTGCACGGCTACGCTACAGTGGGAGAACTGCCGTCGATGTCATCACCCTATGCTGCTACATCAGGAGGTGGCCGTGATATGGGAGGCAGTCCACGCAAAGCCCTGGTATGTTCCTCCATGGCAGCAAGCATGCGGGTCTGGAAGGTTTGGTTCTGCAGGATGATGGTACGGAGATCCCCATGCAGCACCTCACGGGTAGCACGCATTTCTACCTGCATGGCCTCGCGTGATGCCCGGATCTCCGCACGGGTTGCCTGGAGCTCAGCTGAGAGTGAACGTGTGAGCTGCTCCAGCTGCTGTTCTGACCTAAAATTCCGGGAAACCTCAAGTTCACCCAGAGTATCTCTGAGGGGCCGTGTTCTAACCTCAGGGCTTCTCTGTGGGCCTGTGACTCTACAGAAAGGGCTGCGCGCAGAGTCTCCAGCCCAGCCCGTCGGTCCCTGTTGGCGCCAACATGTCCTCCCTGTGTGAGTGGCAAATGTAGTCTGTTGCCTGCTGCTGGAGCTCCATCTGCCTTTCAGGGGGAGAATGGAAGTGGCCACCCTATCCATTGCCTGAGCCATCATTTCACACAATGCCCCCTGTTGTGCTGCTATACTGTACATGGAGTTCTCCCACACAGTATTGCCTGGTGGCACACGGCTACCGTGTTGGCGGGCACCACACCTGGTTGGGGCAAGGTGATCTGCACCTTGCTGTGCTGGCACTGCCTGAGGCTGCAGGACTGCATTCCTCCTTTGATCTGCTGGCCCAGGAACAGGAGCAAATATTGTGGAGTGTGACCCTGCACCCGTAACCGCCAAAGGTGGATTTACCAATACTGAAATCCCCATAGAGGGGTCTACCCCCGGTACAGGTGAGTTGGACAGAACAGCATCCCTGCCAGAAACACTCACCTGCGACGGCACATATGTCTCACTGTCCGATTCAGCACCTGATTCATAGAGGTCTGCGGACGTGTACCCAGAGACACCCATGGACAGCATGGTCTTTAGGACAAATGGGTTTTCACCCACCACCACCCCACGTCCTCCACTGTTTGTGGCTTTGATTCCTCCTGGGTCTGCACCATCTCCTCCTCCTCAACAGCATCAAGTGCCTCATCACTTGCAAAACCATGAAAAATAACAAATGGAAACAGGCATGAGCACCATAGCACACACATAGGCCTGACGAGGCAGAGATCCAGTACATAAGTTACACATGTCCCACATGACTATAACCCTGGCATGCATACACTGTGAATGAGTTGGAAGGGGAGGCAAAAAACAGACACTGAGGACTCCAAGATGGAAAAGCAACACATGTGCTGCATGCTGGATAGCACTGGCATCACACATTAGCCTGTGAGTGGCATGTCCAATACACATAAATGACACATGCCAGCACACAGATGGCACGTAGCATAGCCATGGTACATTTTACAAGTACAGCCATATGGTAGGAAATCAGTACTGTCATCCATCCATGTGAGATGGACATCATGAGATAAAACATGCAAAATAGTCTGACAAAACACGCATGTGCCACACGCTGCAATAGATCCAGTGTTCAATGATACAGTGATGGCGGGCAGATGGATACATCAATGGTTGGTCACTTCAACATGACAGAAGACAACAGTCATGTTCTACATTCGAACAGGGCCCAAAAATGATTGTGTGCAGGCCATTACTCAATCAGCCTGAATGGTTAAATCATTCCCATTACAAGGTAATAAATGTGTGCCACTGTGGGGTGTAATCTATGACAGAAGTATGTCACATTTGTGGCAGTACAGCAAAAAAATGTGTCCTAAAAATGGCAAGAATTGAAACATTAAGGCTGAATGTACAGGAAAACATTTTGAACAATGTTGGTGCGAGATGACAGTTAAAGGGCAACTGCAGTAATCTGGTGCACATTGGCAACTGTGGTCAGAAGGGATACTGTCATACCCAAACCCAAGGCCGGGGAATGGTTTGGAGGGACCACATGGGTGACCCATACCAGTCATGACTACACAGCCTCACCTGGCACTCAATCAGAACACATCACCCAAGCAACATACACATGGATTGCACACACATGCATGGGCACTCACGGACAATGCTTCAAGATCTGGGAGGTCTCCCACACCTCGGATCTGTTCCTCTGTGATGAAGCCTCCAGCGACAGACTCATCTTCAGTGAGTTGGTCGTCCTCTGGTGGAGACCCACCGCCAGTCACCAGAGTAGAGGCATGATTGGAAGCCATCTTGTTCTTTCCTCTGCGTTTCAGGTCATTCCACCGCTTATAGCAATCATCAGCTGTGCGCCTCACAAATCCAAGGGCACTAATGTGGTCCGCGATGGTCTGCCAGTGTGCCCTATGTTGAGCAGGCGTAGTCTTGCACCCTGCAGTCACCACCATTTTGCGGCTATGTGCCAACACATAGGCCACAAGTGCATCTAGTTCGCCGTCACTGAAGCTAGGCTTCCTTGATGTGCCGGAGTGTGTAGCTGTGTCTGGGGTCCTATCCTGTAGTGCAAGAGCACCCTTCTTCTTCTTGGAAGGTGGTGCGGATCCTGAGTGGCTTACGTCGCTCTGGTTGGTAGGGGCAGAAGCGCAGGTGGACTGGGTACTTGATGTTTCCAAAGGCACAATGACCAAAGGCTGCAGGTTGATGTTGGCAGGACCAACCTCGGTGTGATGGACTTGGACCAACACTGTCCCGGCTGGCAACACCCCTGCCATAAGAAGAATTGAACGCTGTCTGAGTAAACAGGGAGTACGAACTGGAACCGTTGTGAAGTAATCACATGTGAACCGACAAGAAGTACAAGAATCATCCACTCTTTCTCACGAAAAGTATGTTCAAGAAAATGGCGTCCTAGGCGTACCTTTTAAGCCAGCCCACACGTGCAACGTCACTTACGCGTGTACGCGCTAAGGGCCTTTCCTCCAATTATACGCAGTGACACCCGGACGTGCGTTTTTTTCACGTGTACAATAAACATGCACCCGTGTTGTGGGAAACGCCCGCGCGCGTAATGTCACAGATGCGCTTACGCGCTAAGGGCATTTCCTCAAATTTCACGCTGACATGCACTTTTTTCACGTGCCAAATCACTCCGTATCAAGCTGGCCACACGACAACACATGGAAGACCACGCTCCTGCCCAGAAGGCCATTTTCCTGCCTCCCAGACCCCGAGCACGCTCCCACCTACCATCTGCTGCTGCCTGTCTGCCTGCTGCCCATGTGCCCTGCTATTTGGTGCCTGCACGTCAGTAATCTGCAGGGGAGCAGTTGCTGTGACCACCCCTGCTGGAACTGAAGACTCCTGACTGGGATACCATCGCTCCACAACCCAGCCCCAGGACCCAGTTGCCCAACCACACCTGCCTCTGGGGTTGCCATGTCGGACACAACACCATCTGGCACCACTGACAGCCCCCAGCCAGAGAGGCAGAGGGCTACCAGCTTCAGTGCCAGTGAAGTTGGTATCCTGGTGGAGCAAGTCCTGGGGCAGTATGATGCCCTCTTTGGAAGTTTGCGTGCCGACAATGAAGGACGGAAGAGGATCTGGATGGACATCGTGACTGCCATCAATGAGGAGGGGGTGGCAGTCCGCGACATTCAACACGTCCGGAAGTGCTGGGAGGACTTCAGGTCCAGGACCCTCAACAAGGCCCGGCACCCCTTGAAGGCAGCGGATTCCAAGGGGTGCCGGGTCTGCCTAACCAACAACCAAGTGAGGGTCCTGGAACGTATACACCCAGCGCTCCACGTCCAGGTGCTTGAGAGGCAGACCCGTCTGGAGTCGAGCGGTAAGTGTGCATGCGTACTGATTGGACGCAGTGCGTGTTGAGGAGTGCCAGGAGTGTGCAGGTTGCACATATGTCTTTGTTGGGCCATGTATGGATGTGTATGTACAGGGACATTAACCTGCCACATGTGAGTCCTCTCATGTGTGAGACACATCGATGTTGTATGTGTTGGTAAACATGCTGGCCAAATGCATGTGTGGGTGCACACATGTTAAAATGTCTGTGTATGTACTGTGGCATGGCTGTGGTATCACACATGGATGCTGGTTCCAGCTGCATGTATCTGCACTATGTACATGTGCATGTGTGTGTATTTGACAAGTGTGCAACTGTGATACAACATGGATGCATGTGACACTGACATGTAGGAGGCTGATTGCCAGATGTGACATGGATGGCGATGTTATCACTGCGACTGGTGGTGGAGATGTACAGATGCATGTAAGTCTTGTGGCGTGTGTGCATGTGTTCTGCACTCCCCGTGTTGCATGTGACATCAGGCTCACCTTCGGATGCTCATGCTGTTGTTTGTGTATGGATGGTACTGCCTGGTGTAACATTCCTGTTGATTTGCTCATGTGTGTGAGTTAAAATGACGTGTGTTGGGGAGTGTGATGCCATGTCTGTAGTTTGCCACTCATGTACAACTGTCATGTGTGTATCAGACCATTGTACAGTGCCCTGATGCCTCTGTTCTATCTCTCCCTGTCTGCAGCATCAACTGATGAAGAGGGCGGAGAGGGTGCTGTGGAGCAAAGCGGAAGGGATCGCATGGCCAGCCGGAGACGCAAGGCCCAGCTCCCCTCCCATGTTGTCATCTCATTGGGGAGTGAGGAGTGTGGTGCTGCGTCCCAGGCCACAGCTGCCGAGGGTAGGTCCAAGAGGCGGAGGTCAGAGGTGGACTCCTCAGCAGCAGAAGGGGATGCTGAGACCCCACAGCATCGGACGGAGGAAGATGGCATGGAGTCATCCAGGTTGGTGGGGGATTTGGTGGAGGAGGAGGCTGCGGAAGGGACACACACGGGGTCTGGGGGAGGGATTCCACTGGTGCTAGTGGTGCAGTCCAGGGGCTGGGACAGGAGGCAGCACAGGCTGCCATGGAGGTGCCTGTGTGTAATCCTGTCCCCGATCCTGTGACTGCATCATCCCGCACCAGCAGGGATGCCTACGTCCAGACCAATTTTCAGGGAGGGGATGAGCGCACAATAACTGGCCTTCCTCTCCCTGCAGACGTGGCAATCCGGGACCGGGTTGAGCCTCTCCTGGCTGGGATGGCGTTGCGTCAATGGGGCATGCAAGCTGCCCTGCAGTGTTTTCGTGAAGACACTGCATGTCATCTCGAATGCCTCTTTGACCGCGTTGACCTACTAGGAAGGGTCACCAGTGGTGGATTCCTCTGTGTGCTGGACCTTCTTCCGACCCCCTCCTCACCTGAACCCCCTATGCGCCAGTCGTCCTCCGTGCCATCTTCCAGCCCCTGTATCACCTGGGTACCATGTGGAGCTGCCTCTGAGCCAGCGGCCAGGCTGGTGGAGGACACATCCCTGCCACAGTTGGGAGTCGGACGTCCAGCAGGGGTTGCCACCCCAATAACTGCACCCCAGCCGGAGGAGGACGTGCAGGCAGAAAGAGGCAGGGCACAGGCACAGCAGCAGCAGGCAGAAGGTGGGAGCGATGATGGCTTGGGACCATCAACATCAGAGGGGCAGGCATCGGCCAGAGGGCAGGAGGACCCCGGAATGGGAGTGTCTTCCGTGTGGCAGAAGTTGGGCCAGCACATAGATGCGAAGCGGCGGCGGGCGGACGAGGCACTGCTCACTATGGTCAGGGCGAAGAACTCCATGCGCCGGGCGCTAAGGCGGGCCGAGTGCCTCAAGGCAATTCACAGGGAGATGGAGGTGGACATGGCATCATCTCTGCGAAACCTCGGGGCCATGGAACAGGCCCGCCTCCAGGACATAGACCAGGAGTTCGATGATGCCCTGGCCCGGCAATCCAAAAGTGAGCTGTAGGACTTGCCCGCCGCCATTGTATATAGTTCGTAGTTTTAGGTTTCCTTTATCTTTTTCATTCATTTGGGGCACTTGGACTATGCCCCACCTTTTTGTATATAGTTCTTTATTAGGCCGTTTTTTTGCTATGTTTAATTTCATTCGTTTTGTTCATGAACCCTGGATTACTTCTTTGTACATAGTTGAACAGGGGATTTATCTATTATTATTTTTCTCACCATGGAGCAACAGATTTTACTATTTCTGTTTCCTTTGGATTTGCTTTGGTGGCCGGAGACTTTGGGCACATTTTCATTTGGATTTATTTGGATTCAGACTTCATATTTTTCTTTTTGTGTTTTGGACATGCTGCATTTCATCTTTTACAAAAAAAAATATTTTATGTCTTCATTTGATTACATTCTTTTTGTGTTCAATACATTTTGGTTTATTACTTTGATGTGTGGTATTCTCTCATTGGTTTCATGCATGTCACGGTGTAGGTTTTCACAATCACCAGCACCCATTGTGTGTGTGTGACAGACATGTGTTGATGTTCATACTTGCCATTTGGGTTGTTTCATGTAATGGCCATTTCAATGTGGGGTGTATGTAATACTTGGTTGGTTCTTTGGGCAGGGGTGGCATGCAGTGGGATTTGGGTGGCCATGAGGGCCATGATTGTGGATCATGATGACGTGTTGGGGGGGGACATGAGTCGGGGCCTGATGGCAGGTGCCCATCACTGCTGGGTGGGTGGGGGTGCAGGGGGACATGAGTCGGGCCTGCTGGGTGAGTGTGGGTGCAGGGGGACATGAGTCAGGGCCTGCTGCCAGGTGCCCATCACTGCTGGGTGGGTGAGTGGGTGGGGGGACATGAGTCGGGGCCTGCTGGCAGGTGCCCGTCACTGCTGGGTGGGTGGGGGTGCAGGGGAACATAAGTCGGAGCCTGCTGGCAGGTGCCCATCACTGCAGGGTGGGTGAGTGGGTGGGGGGACAGACCCGTCTGGAGTCGAGCGGTAAGTGTGCATGCGTACTGATTGGACGCAGTGCATGTTGAGGAGTGCCAGGAGTGCACGGAAACAGGAAAAAAATGACCAGCTGGTAGAATAACATATGCTCAGGTTAATAACGAAAATCAAAAGCTGGCACCCATATACGCACAGTACTGCTTAGCTTCAAAGTGACTAAGTGGACCGAATGCCTCAGCCCATGTTGTTCTAAGTAGTCTTGTAATGTTGCCTCATTTATTAGGCACCATGCCCTGAGGAGGCTAGCCCTTTCCTCACTTTAAAGCTAAGCACAGTTGGTCCTGATTAATGCATGGATGGGAGACCCGTGTCTGGGTGAGTGTGGGTGCAGGGGGACATGAGTCAGGGCCTGCTGCCAGGTGCCCATCACTGCTGGGTGGGTGAGTGGGTGGGGGGACATGAGTCGGGGCCTGCTGGCAGGTGCCCGTCACTGCTGGGTGGGTGGGGGTGCAGGGGAACATAAGTCGGAGCCTGCTGGCAGGTGCCCATCACTGCAGGGTGGGTGAGTGGGTGGGGGGACAGACCCGTCTGGAGTCGAGCGGTAAGTGTGCATGCGTACTGATTGGACGCAGTGCATGTTGAGGAATGCCAGGAGTGTGCAGGTTGCACATATGTCTTTGTTGGGCCATGTATGGATGTGTATGTACAGGGACATTAACCTGCCACATGTGAGTCCTCTCATGTGTGAGACACATCGATGTTGTATGTGTTGGTAAACATGCTGGCCAAATGCATGTGTGGGTGCACACATGTTAAAATGTCTGTGTATGTACTGTGGCATGGCTGTGGTATCACACATGGATGCTGGTTCCAGCTGCATGTATCTGCACTATGTACATGTGCACGTGTGTGTATTTGACAAGTGTGCAACTGTGATACAACATGGATGCATGTGACACTGACATGTAGGAGGCTGATTGCCAGATGTGACATGGATGGCGATGTTATCACTGCGACTGGTGGTGGAGATGTACAGATGCATGTAAGTCTTATGGCGTGTGTGCATGTGTTCTGCACTCCCCGTGTTGCATGTGACATCAGGCTCACCTTCGGATGCTCATGCTGTTGTTTGTGTATGGATGGTACTGCCTGGTGCAACATTCCTGTTGATTTGCTCATGTGTGTGAGTTAAAATGACAAGTGTGTTGGGGAGTGTGATGCCATGTCTGAAGTTTGCCACTCATGTACAACTGTCATGTGTGTATCAGACCATTGTACAGTGCCCTGATGCCTCTGTTCTATCTCTCCCTGTCTGCAGCATCAACTGATGAAGAGGGCGGAGAGGGTGCTGTGGAGCAAAGCGGAAGGGATCGCATGGCCAGCCGGAGACGCAAGGCCCAGCTCCCCTCCCATGTTGTCATCTCAATGGGGAGTGAGGAGTGTGGTGCTGCGTCCCAGGCCACAGCTGCCGAGGGTAGGTCCAAGAGGCGGAGGTCAGAGGTGGACTCCTCAGCAGCAGAAGGGGATGCTGAGACCCCACAGCATCGGACGGAGGAAGATGGCATGGAGTCATCCAGGTTGGTGGGGGATTTGGTGGAGGAGGAGGCTGTGGAAGGGACACACACGGGGTCTGGGGGAGGGATTCCACTGGTGCTAGTGGTGCAGTCCAGGGGCTGGGACAGGAGGCAGCACAGGCTGCCATGGAGGTGCCTGTGTGTAATCCTGTCCCCGATCCTGTGACTGCATCATCCCGCACCAGCAGGGATGCCTACGTCCAGACCAATTTTCAGGGAGGGGATGAGCGCACAATAACTGGCCTTCCTCTCCCTGCAGACGTGGCAATCCGGGACCGGGTTGAGCCTCTCCTGGCTGGGATGGCGTTGCGTCAATGGGGCATGCAAGCTGCCCTGCAGTGTTTTCGTGAAGACACTGCATGTCATCTCGAATGCCTCTTTGACCGCGTTGACCTACTAGGACGGGTCACCAGTGCTGGATTCCTCTGTGTGCTGGACCTTCTTCCGACCCCCTCCTCACCTGAACCCCCTATGCGCCAGTCGTCCTCCGTGCCATCTTCCAGCCCCTGTATCACCTGGGTACCATGTGGAGCTGCCTCTGAGCCAGCGGCCAGGCTGGTGGAGGACACATCCCTGCCACAGTTGGGAGTCGGACGTCCAGCAGGGGTTGCCACCCCAATAACTGCACCCCAGCCGGAGGAGGACGTGCAGGCAGAAAGAGGCAGGGCACAGGCACAGCAACAGCAGGCAGAAGGTGGGAGCGATGATGGCTTGGGACCATCAACATCAGAGGGGCAGGCATCGGCCAGAGGGCAGGAGGACCCCGGAATGGGAGTGTCTTCCGTGTGGCAGAAGTTGGGCCAGCACATAGATGCGAAGCGGCGGCGGGCGGACGAGGCACTGCTCACTATGGTCAGGGCGAAGAACTCCATGCGCCGGGCGCTAAGGCGGGCCGAGTGCCTCAAGGCAATTCACAGGGAGATGGAGGTGGACATGGCATCATCTCTGCGAAACCTCGGGGCCATGGAACAGGCCTGCCTCCAGGACATAGACCAGGAGTTCGATGATGCCCTGGCCCGGGAAATCCAAAAGTGAGCCGTAGGACTTGCCCGCCGCCATTGTATATAGTTCGTAGTTTTAGGTTTCCTTTATCTTTTTCATTCATTTGGGGCACTTGGACTGTGCCCCACCTTTTTGTATATAGTTCTTTATTAGGCCGTTTTTTTGCTATGTTTAATTTCATTCGTTTTGTTCATGAACCCTGGATTACTTCTTTGTACATAGTTGAACAGGGGATTTATCTATTATTATTTTTCTCACCATGGAGCAATAGATTTTACTATTTCTGTTTCCTTTGGATTTGCTTTGGTGGCCGGAGACTTTGGGCACATTTTCATTTGGATTTATTTGGATTCAGACTTCATATTTTTCTTTTTGTGTTTTGGACATGCTGCATTTCATCTTTTACAAAAAAAAATATTTTATGTCTTCATTTGATTACATTCTTTTTGTGTTCAATACATTTTGGTTTATTACTTTGATGTGTGGTATTCTCTCATTGGTTTCATGCATGTCACGGTGTAGGTTTTCACAATCACCAGCACCCATTGTGTGTGTGTGACAGACATGTGTTGATGTTCATACTTGCCATTTGGGTTGTTTCATGTAATGGCCATTTCAATGTGGGGTGTATGTAATACTTGGTTGGTTCTTTGGGCAGGGGTGGCATGCAGTGGGATTTGGGTGGCCATGAGGGCCATGATTGTGGATCATGATGACGTGTTGGGGGGGACATGAGTCGGGGCCTGATGGCAGGTGCCCATCACTACTGGGTGGGTGGGGGTGCAGGGGGACATGAGTCGGGCCTGCTGGGTGAGTGTGGGTGCAGGGGGACATGAGTCAGGGCCTGCTGCCAGGTGCCCATCACTGCTGGGTGGGTGAGTGGGTGGGGGGACATGAGTCGGGGCCTGCTGGCAGGTGCCCGTCACTGCTGGGTGGGTGGGGGTGCAGGGGAACATAAGTCGGGGCCTGTTGGCAGGTGCCCGTCACTGCTGGGTGAGTGTGGGTGCAGGGGGACATGAGTCAGGGCCTGCTGCCAGGTGCCCATCACTGCTGGGTGGGTGAGTGGGTGGTGGGACATGAGTCGGGGCCTGCTGGCAGGTGCCCGTCACTGCTGGGTGGGTAGGGGTGCAGGGGGACATAAGTCGGGGCCTGCTCGCAGGTGCCCATCACTGCTGGGTGGGTGGGGGTGCAGGGGGACATGAGTCGGGGCCTGCTGGCAGGTGCCCATCACTGCTGGGTGGGTGAGTGGGAGGGGGGACATGAGTCGGGGCCTGCTGGCAGGTGCCCATCACTGCTGGGTGGGTGAGTGGGTGGGGGGACATGAGTTGGGGCCTGCTGGCAGGTGCCGTCACTGCTGGATGGGTGGGGGTGCAGGGGGACATGAGTCGGGGTCTGCTGGCAGGTGCCCGTCACTGCTGGGTGGGTGGGGGTGCAGGGGGACATGAGTCGGGGCCTGCTGGCAGGTGCCCGTCACTGCTGTGTGAGTGGGGGTGCAGGGGGACATGAGTCAAGGCCTGCTGCCAGGTGCCCATCACTGCTGGGTGGGTGAGTGGGTGGGGGGACATGAGTTGGGGCCTGCTGGCAGGTGCCCGTCACTGCTGGGTGAGTGGGGGTGCAGGGGGACATGAGTCAGGGCCTGCTACCAGGGGCCCATCACTGCTGGGTGGGTGAGTGGGTGGGGGGACATGAGTCAGGGCCTGCTGGCAGGTGCCCGTCACTGCTGGATGGGTGAGTGGGAGGGGGGACATGAGTCGGGCCTGCTGGCAGGTGCCCGTCACTGCTTGGTGGGTGGATTTGCAGGGGGACATAAGTCGGGGCCTGCTGGCAGGTGCCCGTCACTGCTGGGTGGGTGGGGGTGCAGGGGGACATGAGTCGGGGCCTGCTGGCAGGTGCCCATCACTGCAGGGTGGGTGAGTGGGTGGGGGGACATGAGTCAGGGCCAGCTGGCAGGTGCCCATAACTGCTGGGTGGGTGGGGGTGCAGGGGACATATGTCGGTGCTCACTTGTGCATGGTGACATGTGGGCTGGCTCGGGGGCATGGCCAGGGTGGATGGGCTGCCTGCGGGGCATAGCTGGGGATGCAGGGTAGTCCCCTGTGGTGTGGGCTGCCTACAGGCCCTGGGGAGGGGGGTGAGGGCTCACCTGGGAGGACACACACTGCCAATTCATGTTGGGGCACCCCACAAATACACGTACCCTGCTTGCACAAGCCCTATTGCGTGTGACACTTCCTGCACACCCCCCAAAATACACGTACCCTGCTCGCACAAGGCCTATCGCGTGTGACACTTTCTGTGCACCCCCGAAATACACATACCCTGCTCGCACAAGCCCTATCACGTGTGAAAATTCCCACGCACCCCCAAAATACACATACCCCGCTCGCACAAGGCCTATCGCATGTGACACTTCCTGCACACCCCCAAAATACACGTACCCCACTCGCACAAGGCCTTTCGCGTGTGATAATTCCAGCGCACCCCAGAAATACACATACCCCACTCGCACAAGCCCTATCGCATGGGACACTTCCCGCACACCCTCAGAAATATACGTATCCGCTCGCCCAAGCCCTATTGCGTGTGATAATTCCAGCGCACCCCAGTAATGCACGTTCCACACTCGCGTGATTGCAGTGTAGCGGCCCTGTAAGCTGGTCCAGGGTTAGCACGGCCCTTTGCGCTGCATTGGGGATTTCAATGGCTTTTCCTTGCACAAGGGGCGTTCTTGGGGGCGTAACTTGCGCTGCGGGATGTTCTCTGCACCAGCGCTCATTATGGCTTGGGAATTCTATGAATACGCGGTGCACGAGAATGCTGCTTAGCTCACATGGCTGGCGCATACGAGTGCACGCTCCCTCTCTGTGCTGCTCGCATGCGCTGCCTCTGCGCTGAAATCTATGAATTACCCCGTTAATATGTTCAATGATAAAAGGCTAGGTATGAAACTTGTGAGAATCCAAACAATAACATCATTGTAGTGTAATGGTTAAGTGCTGCATTATCACATTCCTGCAGGCCAGGGTTTTCCAATGACAGTGTTGAGCAAGAATGTGTTTTTCTAATGACTTTTTTTCTGTTTTGTAATGTTGCCCAGAGATGGTGTATTCATCTTTTTTAATATATGTGCGGTGTAAGGGGGAATGTGTGGTGTGAGGGTGTGCATGTCATCAGAGAGGGGGTGCAAACAATGTATGTTTTTGATGTGACAATGTGTGTGTTTACATGGTGTCAAGATGTGTGTGAGGGAATGTGCATGCAGTGTGCATTTGCTCCGTGATGGCAAGCGTTTGTGTGTGCGCATGCGTGTGCACCCGTGTGTATGTGAGCATTGTGACACTTCAAGTGTGAGTTTTCAGTGCCAGTTTTTGTGTGTGTGGATGTGTGTGTGTGTGTGTGTGCATTTCTTCATGTAATTCGGGAGATGCCCATCCAATTCTTGTTTTTTGTGTGCTTTTTGTTCATTAAGTGTCATGTACTACAAGTCCCAAAATGCAATGTAAAAAGGAAATCTGAATGATCATTTTCCAAATGACAAGGGACGTGTGGCATATAACAATATATACAAGACATATAACTTGGCTATATTCATGATTTATACTGCACCTCTTTTTGTGTGGGTTGAATGGCAGTAGGGGATATGTAAGTTGTTGAAGGAGCAGGTATGTAGTGTAGAATCAGAGGAGGGGGAAAAAGTAACAATATTTATTTTTTTAGCTGGGGAAAGTGAGAATAAGGGGCTGGGGAGGAGTCGTGTCTACTTTCCCCCGCCATTTTCAAAGTCTAAAAAGCGCAATATATTGAGGGAATAATGGGCGTGTGTGGCAAGCCCCTCCCTTGAGCTGCAAAGAAAGTCTTGTTTGTGCTAGCTCATGTGCAATGGAAGACGCACAACTATTATTAACCCATTGGTAATGCAGCTCAATAGACCTTCCTAAAACCATGCAGTGACTGGGTGAACGATTCCATGAAGGAGGCCACATGGATCAAAAGCATGCCTGTTAAGACTACATAGTCCAGAATACAGAAATAACAAAATATACTGTTTTAAATTTGAAAAAAAGGCTTGAAAACTTTTCTGACAGAGTTCAAAGACCAGCATTCAACCACTATGCCACAATGGCTTAGTGCTTCACAGTGCATACATTTCATACTTAGCCTGCAATTTAATATGTCAAATTTTAAAAGGCTAAACTTGTGAAAATCCAAACAATGATATCATTGTAGCATAATGGTTAAGTGCTGCATCTTGAACTCCTGCAGGTCAGGGTTCTCAAAGGCAGCGTTCAGCAGAAATGTGTTTTTATTTAGTTTTTTCAGTTTTATGATGTTGCCCATAGACGGTGTATTACATGTTGCATTCTGTTTTCTAATGTTGTAGTAAATTATGTGTTTCATGTTTAATACATGTTCAATTCTGCAATGACAGTGTAATACATACCCCATCCTGTTTTATAATGTTGCAGTAAATAAAGGTTTTTCACGTTTTATCCATATTACAAAATACAAGTGCCGCAGGTTCCTACCAATTGCAACTTCTCGTAGAAAAACATCCTTGCGCTGAGAGGTACAAAATGCAAAATGCCTGCAGGTTCATGCAGTGCCAATTGCAATCTCTTGCACCAACACATCCTTGCGCAGAGACGTCCCTGCGCCCAACTAACTGCATCTACCTGTGCGCGAACAAATGGGACTTGCAGCAAAACAGTCGTGCCATAATGGCGTGCGCCTAACTGGCCGCACTGAAATCTCCGGTCCTATGCTCCAAGACCCTTGTTTTCTAGCTGGTCTCTTGGTGACTGCTGTTATACATCGCACAACCCCAACTAACCTCATGTAAGCAGCACGGAAACAGGAAAAAAATGACCAGCTGGTAGAATAACATATGCTCAGGTTAATAACGAAAATCAAAAGCTGGCACCCATATACGCACAGTACTGCTTAGCTTCAAAGTGACTAAGTGGACCGAATGCCTCAGCCCATGTTGTTCTAAGTAGTCTTGTAATGTTGCCTCATTTATTAGGCACCATGCCCTGAGGAGGCTAGCCCTTTCCTCACTTTAAAGCTAAGCACAGTTGGTCCTGATTAATGCATGGATGGGAGACCCGTGTCACCAATGATTTTTCAATGTCACTGTAACTGTAAAAATATATAAATATTTTATTTTTGACTTTATTTTATTGAGAATCATATCAATGTCGGTACGGTATATGTATATAAAAGGCAGTACAATATGTGAATAACATCATATATGCAACAGAGTGTACAATGATTCAGGGAGTGGATGCTGGAGAAAAGTCACTGTCGGTTAGCATATCACACAGATAGAACCTGAAGGGTGTTCAAATGTCTTTGGGGTGGCTAGTTGCCGGTATAGTGAGTACATATTGTTCTTCGCATTCATTGACAAATGTGAGATCCTGGAGAAATGTGTCTATGCATGGGGCATTTGTGGCTTTCCAATATTTCAGTATGCAACGTTTAGCAACAACACAGGCTAAATTGAATAGGCATCTGATGGGTCAGGCCACCTTAACAATGTCCCCGAATAGGTATTTCAATGGGGACATTGATGCCGGGATCGACATGATCTTTTCAAGGAACTCTGCAACTGAACCCCAAAACACAGTCACCACAGGACACCCCCAATACGCGTGAAAAGCGTTTTCAATTGGTTTGCCACATTTCAAACATTGCCCAGTGCAATCCGCCAGAAACCTGCCCATTTTGGCAGGGGTATAATGGAGCTGTTGAGGATCTTAAACTTAATTAGGCGTAAGCCGGCATTCAAAGACACAGATTTTGTAAGTTGGCAGCATCTAAGCCATTGTTCCTCACTCAGCGTTACACCCAAGTCTATCTCCCAAGGCGTTTTCATGGTGTTTTGTTACGCTCATCTGGTATCCACGGGGATGCCACCTAGCCCTGGTTGGATGATTTGCATTCTCGAACCCTCTCCCGGTCCCTTGGTAAGGCCTCTGGTTAAAGATGGGTCTGCAATATAGGAGAGCTGGATTCAATACCAGATTGTCTTTATGTTTTCCCACCTCCCTTGGCCTCAGCTCCTTCCTCCCCCCTGGGCCTTCTCCTCACCTTAATATTGTAAAAGGTGGATTCTCCGTCCTGCTCCTCGTGGCAGGGGCACGTAGATGTGGGAGGCGAGCAGCAACCAAGTTACTTCACTGGTGCAAGCCTCCATGTGGGAATAAAGGCCTGCTGCGACTCTGTAGGTTTGCTGCTTTACAGTCTTTATATGCAGTTCTTATGTTCCTCTTAGTTCGAATAATAATGTCTTGCTACTTTCCTTTTAGGTATGGAAACGTATTTTGGTGTTGTCATGCAGTTTGAAGATAAGCATGGGCCGGTAGGCGAAAGCGCGATGTGCGCGAAGCTGTCCGGTGAGCAATGGGCGATGCGCGGCACTGTTTCACCTTTTATATTGCTAACCTGTGTCTTTTCTCTCCTTGCAGGTTGCGATGTTCCTCGCCGAGTGCCGTAATGTTCCAGCAATGATACTTACCAGGAGATGACTACCCAGGTAAGAATTGTGTGGCTTTCTTCATTGGGGAGGAAACGTGAGTAAACGCTTACTAATGCTGTCTTTCTTTCTCCTCTTTCCAGGTTATGCTATTCCAGGATGCATGCGGTGCCGGATGATGGAGTTCGTACCTTCATGTGAGTGGAACTGAAGTCAGTGATGGATTGAAGACAGGATACTGTTCCAGGTAAGTTTCGTAGTGTTCTTTCTCTCTCTGCAGATCCTTGGTTTCAGGTAAGCTGGCATCAAAGAACTGGACAGAGTGAGTTTTACGCTGTCCACAGCAGAATAACGCAAAGCATGTTCTGCTGTTTGGGTGCGGTTTAAATAGTATCAGGTAAAGTAGTCCAGGTAAAATAGTCCCAGGCCTGCCACACCCAAAATAGTCCAGGTAAAGTAGTCCCATGGCTGCCACACCCAAAAGACTAGACCGCATAAGTCAGTTCCTTGTAACTGAGCTATGTGTGTGCCTCCATGTTGGTTGAAGCCCCCCAAGTTAAATAGTCCCATGTAAATAGTCCCATTCTAATGTTGGTCTTCATGATGGTTATGAGCCTGGCACCAAAGGCGCCAGGACTGAGTCCAAGAGAGTCTTGGATGAGTTTTTAAGGCCTTTGACCAGGCCCTAAGTGGAAGGCTGACTTGCCAGTGTTGGCTAGGGGCAAGGGTCATGACAGCACCCCCCCCCCAAGGCCCTTCTCACGGTGGCATTTCTGCCTGGTCCTGGTTTGGCTGGGTAATTCTGATGGAACTTTTTGAATTAAGCGAGGTGCATGGATGTATTCACTAGGTTCCCATGATCTGTCTTGAGGGCCGTATCCCTTTCAATCAACTAAGTAGTATAGTTTGGATCTGGTGTATTTTGGGCCTAGGATATCCCTTACTTCAAACTCTGGTTCTCTGTCAACTAATACTGGTTTTGGTGGTGTTGTAACCCGAGTCGCAGGTTGTTTCAGGAGTGATACTTGAAACACAGGATGAATCTGCATAGTGGGTGTAGGGCTAATTTAACTGCCACTGGATTTATTATGGATTCAATAGAATAAGGTCCCAGATATCAGGGATGAAAGGTCCGAGTCCCTTTTATGGGCACATATTTTGATGCTAACCAGACCTTTTCTCCAATTTGATAGTCGGGGGCTTTACTACGATGTTGGTCAGTGAATTTCTTTTGTCTGTTCTTGGCTTGGAATAAATGTTCTGCTGCTTCTTTGAAGGCCTGGAAAATAGTTGTATGTAGGGTTTTAACCTTGGCATTTCCAAAGGGGTTGGGAGATCCAATTCTGAAGTATGTGGATGTCTACCATATATAGTGTAGAAAGGGGTTTGTCCAGTGCTGGTGTGTAATGAATTATTATAGGCATATTCAGCTATCCATAACAAGTCCTTCCAATTTCTTTCCACTTGATGTAATATGCAACATAAGTATTACTCGAGGGTTTGGTTTGTTCTTTCTGTTTGGCCATCTGTTTGAGGATGGTGACTTGTGGATAGTTGAATGTCAATTTGGGCCATTGAACAGCATTTCCTCCAGAAGTTGGATACAAACTGACTACCTCGATCTGAGATCAAGACCGATGGAAAGCCATGTAGCCGTACGATTTCCTCCAGGAATACTTTTGCTAAATTGGATGCATTTGGAAGACCCTTAAAAGGAATAAAGTGTGCCATTTTAGAGAACAAGTCTACAACTACTAAGATGGTGCTGAATCCTTTAATGGGAGTTAGATCTCTAATGAAATCAAGGGACTGTGTGTGCCGTGGTGTGGGAGGAATTTCCAATGATTGGAGAAGACCAAGCTGGTTTCTGCTTTTGGGACTTGTTTTGTGCACACACACCGCAAGATTAAATAAATTGTATGATGTCTTTACGCCATGTGGGCCACCAATAGTTTCGTTTTACTTTAGCTAGAGTTTTGGCAATTCCAGGATGACCTTCAATCAGGGAGTTGTTATAACCCAAAATAACCTGCTATTGTAAATCTTTACTTGGCAAGTACAGACGGTTCCTAAAATATGGTAACTGGTCTTTAATTATGTAATGTTCTCCTTGAGTACACCACTCTTGTGAGAAAGTGGGATCCATTAAGACTTGGATCTTGTTTTGGAGTTCACCCTGTGTCAATATTGTCATAAGACCTATGAGTTTGTCTTCTGGAATGATGGCTACTGGATCTGGAGTTATGTATACCTTTTCATCAACATCCATGCGGGACAAGGCGTCAGCCTTTCCGTTTCGGACTCCTGGCCGGTAGGTGATCACATAGTCATATTCAGCGAAGAAAAGAGCCCATCTCACTTGACGGGATGATTGAGCCTTTGCTGTTTTTAGGTATTGCAGGTTTCGATAATCAGTTATGACCGTGACAGTATGTCTAGCACCAAGGAGATAGTGTCGCCATGCCTTGAAAGCTGATTTTATAGCCAAGAGTTCTTTGTCTGTGATAGCATAGTTGAGTTCAGGAGGTGACCAGAAGGCCACAGGGTGTAACTGGCCAGTTACTGGGTCCCTTTGTGAGAGAACGGCTCCTATAGCCATGCTAGAGGTATCTGTTTCAACTATATAAGGCAGGTCTGGGCGAGGATCCCGTAGAACTGGAGCAGAAGTTTAAAGTTCTTGAAAGGCCTTCTCTGCTTCTTCGGTCCAATGGAACTTTTTATTGTTTTTTCTCAATAGCGATGTAATTGGATGCACTATTTGGGGAAAAATCTGGGATGAATCGGCAGTAAAAGTTTGCAAAGCGCAATATACTGTGGATTCCTTTAAATGAAGTTGGTGACGGCCAGTTAAGAATGGCATCTACCTTGTGCCTATGCATTCTGATATCTTTTGGTGCGAGGATAAAACCGAGGAACTCCACTTCAGTGACATGAAAAGAACATTTTTCAAGTTTAGCATACAGTTTATGTTGGCGGAGTTTAGTAAGGACGGAGCGGACATGCCTCACATGGTCTTCTTTTGTAGCAGAATACACTAAGATGTCATCAATGTAAACCAGGGTATAACTCCTGCAAAACATAATTCATAGAGAACTGGAATGCAGCAGGAGCGTTGCAAAGTCCAAAAGGCATTACCTGGTATTCATACAAGCCGTATTTGGTACGAAAGACGGTTTTCCATTCGTCTCCTTTCTTCACTCGAACAAGATAGTACGCCCTCCTACGGTCCAGTTTGGTATAGATTTGGGCGTCTTTGACTTGAGGTATCCACAAAACTAGATCCTGGATTGGGTATCAGTACCTCAAATTTTCCCTGTCGTCGTATCACGCTTTGATTCGAGTCAATTTTATTCAACTATTACTTATTTTATGGAATTGATCCGTAGTGTTGAGTTCCTGTTTTTTTCCTTCAGGGTTCCTCACATTCTGGTTTGTTTTATGTGTTGTTTTCCAAATAAACATTCAGTTTTTTATTTGCGTTTTTTGGAATGCAACCAATTAAAATAGAGGTATTGGTCTACTGTCTCTCGATGGAAGAGGAGATAATATAAAGCGAGAGGCAGAGCTTGTGAATTCACTTCACAAAAAGACAACACTTGCAACCCTCTAACCATCATTTCTTCAGATTTTCTGTTTACAAACTGCCTTGATGGGTATTTTGATTTTTTTTTAAATGCTTTACATGTTATTCCAGTGTACTAAGGTTTAACCTATTATAAGAATTGCATAAGGATGAATGTGAGGTTTCCCATTTACAAAAAACAACATTTCAAAATTATGTATTTAACGCTATGGTTGAAATGATATTATCTCTGTGTCCATCCACTCATAACTTCTGCCTTTGCATATATTATTCACCCTTGCGTGGTATGGAACAAGATCTACACATTTTAAGACCCAAGTAACATCAGTATCTCATCATGTACGCTGTACCAGCACTTGTAGCACCTATGATGATAATGTTTTCCCTCAAACTTTAGGTTGGCATTTTTAGGTTGGCATTGTTATTTATTACCTGTTTTTGCCTATACGATAATTAGTAACCTTTTGTCGAGTCATATATCTTAGCTAAGCAAGAATCAATTTATGCCCGAAATTTACGAAAGATCTGGGGCACCCCATTTTGGACCTCCACACAGACTTTGTTGTCATTTGGGCTCCTCTTTTCTTTCTTTCCATCGCCCTTGGACTCCTTTGAACCAGCCCCCCCCCTTTTTCCCCATACCTCGACATTTACACACTATACTAAGATGGCCACAAAGTGTTGGTCCTTTTTTAGTGTTTATTTAGCCTTATGCAATTACGGCCGGCACGCAACAGATCACGTGAACATACGCCATAGGTTACAATTATAGACCCAAGACTCCGCTTAGCTGCATCAATGCCGGCTTTGGGATGACTTTTGCGTGTCCTCTGCTAACACCTCGGGAGGTAAGCACAAATCGAACACACTGATGGCCCAGTAGAGAGAGCACTCTGCCCTCTCCCATCTGTTTTGCCCTTGAGCACTCTCGTACCTTTTCGTATCTAGAGCATGTTTGCGCACTCTGAGCCGCCCAAGCAAATCCAAGCAGTAAATGGTTATTTATACGCTGACAGTGTTCCTGTCCCGGGTTATGTTTTTGGGCTGACCCTACCCCTGGGACCGTACCTGGGACCACCCACATGTCCTACATGAAGTAACTATCCTCAAATATTGTAAATATTTCTGTGAGTGTCAATTTGATCCATTTTCATGAAAAGAACCACTCTGGGAAGACCTTTGATATTATAGCGGTTCTCTCCTTTATAAATAGCGACTCATTTGGTGATGGAATGGGGACACCCAACTGGGTCGATGTGTACCTCAGGTCAAACTCACCTGGAGCTGACCTGTTTAATAACTGAGCTAGTTTTTAATGTGCTTTGCTTAAATTATTTTGTTCATGGTGACATGTTAGACCTTCCTAGTTCCATCAGAATTCTTACAGAAGATTTTCTCTGTAGGTTTGCAAGGAAATTGCTAAAACTGTGGATTCGGGACACTGTGAAAAATGGTACCTACTCGAATCCAGGACCCCGATAGATGGGAGTTGTTTCAGCTCTGTTGGGTAAGATGTAGACAACATGTCTTTCTATCTCTTCAAGGTAACTTGTGGGATACGTTGCTAACGGCACTCTCCCCTTTTTATCTCACTCCCATACCCCGCTCCATGTATTATACAGGGCGACCTCCTATTCCTGAATACTAGAGATTCAGCACATAAGAAGAAGAAATCAGACTGCACACAAATTGGTGCGTGTCCCTAGCCCTGAAGAAAGTGGTGACAACCACCTCTATACCATTGAAACCGGTCGGCTTCTTTGCGACCTGAGTAGACAAAAACGTATCAGGGAGATCCCTATATCGGGCCACATTTTGATCCCAATATTAAAAAGGGATTGTGAACTTAATAAACCGAGGAAGGGAGTTCATATCAAGAACAGACCTCCGAACCCAAAGAAATAGGAGTTGTCTTTGACTACCAGTTGTCTTTGACTATCTTTGGTCCAGGTCTAATACTCCAAACACAAAGGTTTTTTGCTTTTTAATCTTTTTGTGAAGTGAATTCATGAGCTCTGCCTCTCGATTCATATAATCTCCTCTTCCATCGAGAGACAGTAGACCAATACCTCTATTTTAATTGGTTGCATTCCAAAAAAAGCAAATAAAAAACAGAATGTTTATTTGGAGAACAACACATAAAACAAACCAGAATATGTGGAACCCTGAAGGAAAAAAACAGGAACTCAACACTATGGATCAATTCCAAAAAATAAGTAATAGTTGAATAAAATTGACTAGAATCAAAGTGTGATACTGTCACGGATGGCACTCTGGAAAGAGTGGCACAGGACACCCAGAAAGGGTATTGGGTAGTTGTGCCGAAGCAAGGTGAACAGATAAGTACACACACAGCTGAAAGCAATGAGAACGAAGAGTAGACAAGTGTAGCAAGGAATAAAGTACAACAGAATGGATTCCCTCTAGGGGTGTATGCAGATATAGGAAAAGAGTATTCCACGGACCTTAGGAAAACTCTAGCCTTCTGCACAGTTTGCTATAACAGAGGCCCACGCTGTTTGCTCATGGCTTGAAACAACAGCTATGGGTGTCTGTAACGTAGAAACAAGACAAGGGAAGGGGCAGAGGTTGCCTGACGGAAACCAACAGACAAGCTCTGTACAAAAGGGTCTACAAACAGTACAAGAGAAGATACTAACAGACAAATCCAGGAAAAGGAAGTCGATAGCAAACTAGTTAAAGGAAATGAAGGGAAAGTTATATAACAGTATTGGATAGCAGAGGACGGTAGGGAACAAGGTTGAGAGCTCAGAGGAGCAGGAAAGCAATGAGCAAGCCCACAGGAGCAGGGCTGTAAGGTAGGGAGCCCAGAGGGAAAGGGCTTAGGGCAGCAGAGTAAAGCAGGCTGAACGGCAAGGAGCCCAGAAGGGCCGGGCAGCAAGGAGTGAGCCCTGGGCGGCAGGGCTGCTGACCGTAGAAGGCTGCAGAGGACTGTAGAGAGCTGCTAGGCTGAGAATCCAGCGGACTAAGGCTGTAGGTAGCAAGCAGCGGAGCGTGATCGGCTGCAAGGTAGGAAGCCCCGAGTACAAGGGCTGTTGGCAGCAGAGAGAAGCAGGCTGCGCGGCAAGGAGCCAGAAGGACCGGGTAGCAAGGAGTAAGCTCAGAGGAGCAGGGTCGATGACTGTAGCAGGCTGCAGAGGACTGTAGAGGGCTGCTAGATTGGAAGTCCAGCGGATGAAGGCTGTAGGTTGAAGTCAGCGGAGCGTGATCGGCTGCAAGGCAGGATCCCGGAAGGGCAAAGGCAGAGGCTGAAAAGCAGCAGAGCGTGATCGGCTGCAATGTAGAGAGCCCGACAGGGCACTGGAGGAGGCTGGAAAGCAGCAGAGCATGATCGCTGCAATATAGAGAGCCCAGCAGGGCACTGGATCCAAAGCCGGAGTAAGGAGGAACCGCATACAAAGATCCTTAGCTCGAAGCAAAAAGGTGCCGGAAGGACTCTTAATGCAAGTGACTGAGCCCCTGCAGGCAGCAGCTTTTATACCGCCCTGCCCAGCACAGAGGCAGGCTAATTGGTTACACCTGGCTCAGCACACCTGCAGACAATCGGCCCCTCCCTCTCTGTTCCTGAGCTGGTGGAAGCAGAGTAAATCCCTAGGGCTTCTGGGGATTGTAGTTCCGAAGATGACGAATAGGAATGGCCAGGAATAGATGGTTATAGCCAAGTGCATTGTTGTGAGTGTAGTTTGTTGGGAAAAATAGAAAAGCCCAAAAGTCTCGCAAATGGAAAATAAAGTCCATATTGATTGCAAATGTATGCGCCCATGGCGCAGGCATGACAGATACGGCGACAGGGAAGATTTGAGGTACTGATCCCCAATCCAGGTTCTAGTTTTGTGGATACTTTTTCTATCTATATTGATAATTATAGAAAAAAGTTTTTGAAGGCGGAGGGGGGTCCGACCGAGCCGATGTATTCCTAATAGCTAGTTAAAGAGAATGCCACATTTGGCTGTGAACCAATGCCAAATGTGGCATTCTCTTTACCTAGCTATTAGGAATACATCGGCTCGGTCGGACCCCCCTCCCACCTCAAAAACCTTTTACTATAATTATCAAGATCTGAGACACTAAAAAATATGACAGAGGCAAGATACCTGGCTTTCGCAGAGGATCTGGTGTAGAAAATCTTGGCAAATCCATCCATTCTAGGCACAGAGGGTATACCGGAAGCAGGAAGCAGTGGCAATGAGTGGAATCAACTTGAAATTCTGAAGAAACAACTTATCTGTACGGAGTTGCATGACACTATAATGACAGAATATCTACGTGCACATGGGGCCCCTATGGGACTAATAATCAGAATCGAAGCTCGGATATTACTGGAGCAGGTCCAATTTAGAAAGGATTGGTCATACATATCTAACAAGTGTACAAGAGACTGGCTGGTACTCATTATAAGCACAGCAAAGACAGTCTCAGAAAAAATAATGAAGGAGATCCAATAAAAACAAGACACCTTAAAAACAGCTACTGCCATTGCTATTTACAAAAAGAGTATCGAAGATCTTGACGCCACAATGAAAGATTTTAAGGACTTCAACCTTAATAAAAAAGTTGGCAAACTAAGAAAAGACCTTGCAAGCTTCACAGAAGAAAAGATATACCATATATAACGGATGCCGATTACGAAGACCAAAGCCAAACACCTACACAAACTGATCAACAATACAATCAATACAGCAGAAAGTGAATCCAACCACGCCCAAGACCATCCAACTGGACCTTTTCAAGCGGTAGATCGAGTTGAAGCAACCTAAGCCTAGCATCATCAAGTGGCCCTCAAAACATACCTAACAGCAAAGCTCCCACAGCACCCCAGTTTTTTCATCAAGGTCAGGGAAAAACAAGGAACAGGGGGAAAGGACAATGAAATGCCCAATGGCAGAATCAGTCACCCGCGTTACACGCAGCAGAGGACGAGGGTGGACAGGCGCCCCGCCCTAAAAAACTCAAATAATTCAAAAAAGAAAACTGTGACATGGCAGATGGATAATGATACGACTACACAACTCACCGGTAACACTATTGGAGAAAGACACAGACAAGCCCATCTTATACAACCACCTATCATTCTGATCACCCCTCCTTGCGAGACTTCTCTGGTCATGAACCTTTCCAAAATAATTCTAACACGGGAAAAACACACACTGTTGGAAAAAGGATTATCCTTCGTACCTACTTCTCAACATGATCCGTTTCAAACCCGGATCGAGGCAGCCCAACTGATACGAAAGATAAGGCTCAAACAGTATTTTGGTATGCCGTCCAAGATTGAACCCACTGAAAGGGCTGCAAAATGTGCCACAGATTTAAAAAACAAATCTACTTTTTATCCACCACTGAATGGGATATCTCCGGAATCTATCACCTTTGAGAAAGTGCTTTTCAAAAGTATTGAAAAACTTGAAAAAGAACAACATCAGGTCTTTCATAATTTTTCAAGAAGAGAAAAAGATGCCCTCAAAACACTGGCAGAGAATGACCAGATTATAATAAAACTAGCAGACAAGGGGGGAGCAACTGTAATATAGGATGTGGAGGACTACAACCAGATGGTTCGAACCTTATTAGAAGATTGAACCAGTTACAGACAGTTGGGCAAAGATCCTACCGAGGATATCCAGAATTTGATCCAACCTATCCTGGAGGAAGCCATAGCTGAAGGCCATATTAGCCTCAAAGAATATGAGTTCTTATCCCCAAAAACACTGAGGAGGCCAGCATTCTATGCTTTACCAAAAATTCACAAAGGGAAAACACCTATTCCGGGAAGACCTATAGTATCGGGCATAGGATCATTCCTGCAACCACTTTCAGAATTCGTAGATTTTTTCCTGAGACTGAGAGTCAACAAAATGCGCTCATATCTAAAGGATACAACTGCGGCATTACTCCTTCTGAAGAATCTGCATTTTGATCCCAAAATCCATTTACTTGTGACCCGGGATATTGAATCATTATATACACAAATTCCCCAAATGGCCACTTTGCAAGTAATTGACAACATCCTCATAAACCTGGATCCACCTTTGGATACTACAGTAACTTTGATCATGCACCGGGCGTAAATAGCGCTCACTAAGAACTATTTTCTTTTTGAACAAACATTTTTTGAACAAACATCGGGCACAGCTATGGGCGCAATCTTTGCGTCCAGCCTCGCTAACCTATATGTAGCAGCTTTTGAGGAGGACACCATCTACTCCGACATGAATCCCTGGAAAGCTCACATAGCACTCTGGTAACTTTACATCGACGACGTTCTTATGATCTTCAGAGGCACTGAACCAGAATTTACAAGATTCATGCTTTGGCTCAACGAACGAAATAGATACTTGAAGTTCACTGAAACACATAGTGCATCTGAGATACACTTCTTAGACTTGCAACTTGAAGTACGTAACTACACCATATCCACACTGGTATTTAATAAACCCACTTACAGGAATTCCCTGTTAACATTCTCGAGTTTCCACCCAGCAAGCCTGAAGAACAATTTGCTGTTCGGTCAATTCCTAAGATACAGAAGAAACTGTTCAAACATCATAGACTTTGAGAGGCAATCAGAACAGCTGGCAAATAAACTGAAGAGGAGAGGATATCAAAAAAATACATCATACAGGTGAAAAAGAGGGCACGAAATATACCATGTGACATTACACTAGACCAACATGCCAAAACGAGAAGCTCCGAGGACAAAATTACAGCATCTTCACATTCTCACCCCTTACCAACAAACTGAAACAAGAAGTTCTTAGACTCTGGCCTATTTTTAATGTGGGAGAATCCAACTTGCTACCCCACGTTTCGCCATGAAAAGGAATAAGAACTTGAGAGACTCCCTTGTCAAAACTTATAAAGAAAAAAGCTTGCCTCTCGAGACACTCTGGAATCATGAAAAACCAACAGGACATACCCCATGTGGGTCACGTAGTGCCTGTCCCGGAACCACTAGAACGAAAACTATAGATATTGGCTGGCGCTACCCATGGACACAAAAAGAAATGACAAACTGCAAAACTAAAAATGTTATCTATCTGATCACATGCCCATGTGTATTGAGATACGTAGGAATGACCACCCGTCCAATAAGAATAAGGTTGGCTGAGCATCGTTCTTGTATACGAACAAAGAAGATCACAGCACCTATGGTAGAACACTATCTAGAGAAGAAACACAGCCCAACAGACATCAAATGGACAATTCTTGAAAAGGTCAAGATCCCAACGAGAGGAGGGAACATTCAAAACTTGCTTGTTAGACGTGAGCAAATGTGGATATACAGATTAAGAACAGATGTGGAAGGCCTAAATGAGTCTATGGGCCTCATTACGACCCAGGCGGTAAGTGAATAACGATGCTGGTAAAGGATCACCGGCATCGCTTACCACTCAGCACGATTATGATATGCCAACCCGCTATTAGCAGCACCGTAATTAACCGTGCCGCTAATAGTGGCAGGATGGCAGGCACGCGACCCTTCATGCCGGCAATACCGGCATGGCGCAAACAGGGGAACATCACAAGTCAAGCGGACATGCAAATAACGCCCCACTGAAGCCCGAAAAGTACCTTACCGGCATGGAGCAAATACCAGCATCACGGTCCACCCGTAAACGGCCATGTGCAGTGTTCCCAACTGCCACAGGTGCACACAAACAACACAGCTGGAGGCAATACAGACTGGGCTTGAACAAAAGGAGCACACCCCACTCCTTCCCACACCCAGTCACACACCAAAATGATTCCAATACTACTAGCAAGGCTGGGGCTGGAGGACATGATTGCAGTGGAACTGATGCAACAACAACAACAACAACAACAACAACAGGCAGCACAGAGGAGACGCAGGAGGAGAAGGAGGGTGAGGCATGCCCAGCATGCCCAACCAGTGCAGCCATTGGCACCACGCAGGCAGCCCCCAATCCCTCGCATCAGAGCCAGTCCATTCAACCTAACCCTTGAGCAGATCCACACCCTGTACCGTCTCGACCGGGACACCATCACACCATTGTGGATATGATACATGAAGACATTGTCAGCCTGATTGCAACACGCACCGCCATCCCACCCCTACTGAAGGTAGTGTCTGCGCTCCACTTCCTGGCCACAGGCACCTACCAGCACACAGTGGGGCACATGCATGGCATATCACAACCATTATTCTCACGTACGCTGAACCAAGTGCTTGATGCCCTCCTGAAGCACACAGGCGACCACATTTACTTACCACGGACTGGCCAGGAGATCTCAAACACCAAAGTTGGTTTCCATTCACTGGCCGGCATACCTGGTTGCATTGGCGCCATCGACTGCCCCCATACGGAATTGGTGGCCCACATGCCATGGAGATAGCGTTCCATAACCGTAAGTTATACCACTCCATCAACATGCAAATGGTATGTGACTCAAACAAGATCATCACACATTCTTGTGCCCGATTCCCCGGATCAACCCATGATTCAATGGTCCTGCAGAACTCCAAGATAGTACGCTACATGGAGCGACATGCAGGGCAGAGATCCTGGCTTCTCTGTGAGTTGGATGTTAGGCTCATGGAAATGCGATGTTGGTAGGTGATTGGGGGAGAGATGCATACTCCACCTGGCTGAGATGGGGGGAGGGAGAGATGCATACTTCACCTGGCTGAGATGGGGGAGAGAGATGCATACTTCATCTGGCTGAGATGGGGGGGGAGATGCATACTTCACCTGGCTGAGATGGGGGTGGGAGAGATGCATACTTCACCTGGCTGAGATGGGGGGGAGAGATGCATACTTCACCTGGCTGAGATGGGGGGGAGAGATGCATACTTCACCTGGCTGAGATGGGGGGGGAGATGCATACTTCATCTGGCTTTGAGTGCCCGAGAGAATGGACCGTGCACATACCCCAAAGCAGGCCAGACCGGACCTGACCACATAATGCAAGATGTAAGCAGCCCTACCATGTAAATGATGCAGTGTCACAACCATACCATAGCCATCTACATGTGCACTGTACTCAATCAGACCGTATCCCCCGCAACACAATGCAGCTATAAGCAATTGGTATGGCCAATACACAGCACCAAATACCATCAACAGAAAGCACTGTCCCCCATTACTGCGTACAAAGGAGTGACATGAGGGCCAAATACATTAATACACCACTACTCTGACACAGAGGTCCTACAAAACTGCATGTCACCATTTGTTGTGCATAGTGAGATCATCATGAGGCTGACATCAACGGTGACAGGATGAAAGCATACAAATGACTGCACATCAGCCAGATCATGGAAACAACCGGCGTCGACTAACACAGTGCATGAGCACTCACAAGGAACAGGACCCCCCTGTGCCCACTAGACGATGGCATGCAGACCTGTCCATAAGAGGAATACACACATAGCAGTCACATCGTGTGTCTCCATTCATGCATGGAAATGTGGTTGAAATTAGGAAATAAATGCATGCTATGGTGTCATTGATACAGGTCCCATATGATGTGATGACGTACACATATACATTATTGCCCACATGCAGGTGATGCAGGCTATCCCTTGAAGAGGTGGCTCCTTACCCCAGTCCGGAACCCACAGAACAGGCACTAGGAGGACTACAATTGTGCGCATACACGTACCCGTGTGGTGATTGAGCAGACATTTGGCCTCTTGAAGGCACGGTTTCGCTGCCTGAGCAGGTCTGGTGGGGCACTCCTGTACCGCCATGAGAAGGTGGCCAAGATCGTCATGGCATGTGTCATGCTACACAATATGTACATCAGACGGAATGTGCCTCTGCCCCCTGACGCTGAACTGCAACCACCTGACGATGAGGATGAGGAGGGTGGCGATGGGGCTGCACTTCAGGGAGGCAGCAATGCACAGGAGGGGCATGCCATGCGTCAGACTCTGATCAACCAATGTTTCTAGCACACATGGACGGCGAGTGTGACATGGAGGTGGCACTCAGGGCACTGGACACTGTAGACTGTTCACCAATAAAGCACACGTACACAATAAGCAATGTCCGCACATGTGAATTATGATTTCCCAAAAGGTGTATTAAAGAAATATAACAAAGTGCACAAGCTCTCCACCCCACACACCCTCTACCTCCTCCCCCCTCAACTCCCCCACACGCCCCCTCCCCCTCAACTCCCCCACACACCTCTCCCCTCTCCCCCTTCAACTCCCCCACACACCCTCTACCTCCCCTCCTCCCCCCTTGACTTCCCCACACATGGTGTGCAGTAGCGTGCAACATTAGTCCGCATGGCACCAGTATGCCTGTACCTACAGCCCTCCCTCTCCTCCTGCACCAGGTGCAACCCTGTCCGATCTGCGCAGGTTCCTGGCAGACCTAAGCACGGGGCTGGTCCTGGTTGAACTTGCATTCAAAGATGACCCAGGTTGTTTTGGCAACTGTGGTGGATGCATGGCCTGCATTGCTGCCACCATTTCAGAGAGGACGTGCCGCACAGCTGCCAATTCGGGGCAAATGTCCTTCGAGGTGGTCTTGATTGCTGTTTTTGAGGGATGCAGTACATTCCCTAATGTCATCCCTTGCCCAGCCACATTACATTATATGCTGCGTCAACAGCCCTCTGAGCTCCTCCAGGTGCATCTGAATAGCCCTGATTCCCTGTTGGCTGGTTAGAACTTGGGTGGATGTGTGAGGGGTTTCCACCATGCTTTGTTCATCATGCACAGTTGGCGTGGCCAGGTGACAGCCCGTGCATGCTGCTGTTCTGCAAGCTGCATGGGGATAGTTGTGGTGAGTGCAGGGGGCCTGTGGCGGGTGTTACGCCATGCAGCTGAACGTCTGCCTCATCCTTCGATAGGGCTGCTGTGGCAGCTGTCTCACCCACTTTGCTGCTGGCAGCCGATGCTGTGCCTTCTACCCACTGCCTCCTGGGTGATGGTGGCTGGTGTGGGTGCTGTTGTAGGGCGTAGTGCACATTGGTGCTGTGGTCTGTGGGGTTTTCTTGGCCTTCCGCAGTGGTGCAGGTTGGCCTCTACCCCTTGAGGGCGAGGGACGGTGTTCTCCATCCTTGCCCCTGGCCTTCTTTTGTGGTGTGGCATCTTCCTCCCTGGTGTCCTCGTCACCGCTGTCTGAATGCGTGCCTGTGGGGGACCAATAGAGGGAGAGGGTTAGTGATGGGTCTACAGGCATCATGCATGTAGTGGAGTGGCTGCACTCATATGGAATGGCAGATGATTGACATTTGGGGAGTGACATACGGGTTGCTTGGCTTTTGGGTGGGTGAGAGGGAGAGCCCTCCCTCTCCTCCTGCACCAGGTGCACCCCTGTCCGATCTGCGCAGGTTCCTGGCAGACCTAAGCACGGGGCTGGTCCTGGTTGAACTTGCATTCGAAGATGACCCAGGTTGTTTTGGCAACTGTGATAGATGCATGGCCTGCATTGCTGCCACCATTTCAGAGAGGACGTGCCACACAGCTGCCAATTCGGGGCAAATGTCCTTCGAGGTGGTCTTGATTGCTGTTTTTGAGGGATGCAGTACATTCCCTAATGTCATCCCTTGCCCAGCCACATTCCATTATATGCTGCGTCAACAGCCCTCTGAGCTCCTCCAGGTGCATCTGAATAGCCCTGATTCCCTGTTGGCTGGTTGGAACTTGGGTGGATGTGTGAGGGGTTTCCACCATGCTTTGTTCATCATGCACAGTTGGCGTGGCCAGGTGACAGCCCATGCATGCTGCTGTTCTGCAAGCTGCATGGGGATAGTTGTGGTGAGTGCAGGGGGCCTGTGGTGGGTGTTACGCCATGCAGCTGAACGTCTGCCTCATCCTTCGATAGGGCTGCTGTGGCAGCTGTCTCACCCACTGTGCTGCTGGCAGCCGATGCTGTGCCTTCTACCCACTGCCTCCTGGGTGATGGTGGCTGGTGTGGGTGCTGTTGTAGGGCGTAGTGCACATTGGTGCTGTGGTCTGTGGGGTTTTCTTGGCCTTCCGCAGTGGTGCAGGTTGGGCTCTACCCCTTGAGGGCGAGGGACGGTGTTCTCCATCCTTGCCCCGGGCCTTCTTTTGTGGTGTGGCATCTTCCTCCCTGGTGTCCTTGTCACCGCTGTCTGAATGCGTGCCTGTGGGGGACCAATAGAGGGAGAGGGTTAGTGATGGGTCTACAGGCATCGTGCATGTATTGGGGTGGCTGCACTCATATGGAATGGCAGATGATTGACATTTGGGGAGTGACATACGGGCTGCTTGGCTTTTGGGTGGGTGATGCATGGAGACGTCTGGGTTGAAACACATATGGGGTGCATTGTGCATGTGGACAAGGTGATGCTGTGCACTGCCTGTAGGTAGTCTTGTACATATGTGTCTGGTGGACCCTGCTCTACATCATTGCACTGTCAGTTCAGGTGGACATCATTGTGGTGGTATTAGCATTGTTTCATTTGGGACATTTACCTGCATCGGCTGATGACGGGACTCCTCGCTCCATGTCCCCCACTCCCTCAATTGCCTCCGTCCCTATGGTGATGGTGCATATCTCCTCCCATGGTTGCCATTTGTTGGGGGACTCCGCACCTCTGCCTGTCGCCATCCCCAGGTTGCGGTTGGTGGAATGGATGCTCCGCACGCGTATATGCAGATCATCCCAGCGCTTACAGCAATCTTTGGAAGTGCGGGGTGTGGTGCCAACAGCACTTACTTTCTGGGAGACCTCCGCCCATATCTGTTTCTTGCGCTGCAGGGCGGGACATGTCTGAGGAAAACACAACATCGGCATGTTCCTGCAGCGTCTCTGCCAGCATGGTTAACTCCTCTCGGGAGAAGTGCTCCTTGCGCAGGCGATCAGTGGTTTTTTTGACAGCTTTCGGCGTGGTGAGATGCAGCAGGTAGTGTTGGAGGTGTGGCAGAGTTCTGGGGGTCAGCTGGCTCCTGGTTGTGGTGGATGGCAATGGATTGTGTTTTTAAAGATGGCCGCCGTGCTCTTTCCCGTTCCTGTGCGATGACGCTACTTCCGGTTCCGCTTATTAGCGGTGACCTCCATTAGCGGTCACCGCTAATGCCGATGGCTTAGATGCCGGAGGAGCTATTTGCACCACGTACGATGCCTGAAAGGGGGATTTATCGCCCTTTTACAGCATGGTGGTGGGGTCATTACCGGCATGGCGCAAAGCTCGTGCCCGTGTACTCGTAATAGGCCACTTTTAGCGGTCTATTGCCAGCACGGACACAGTACTTGTGCCATGTAGGTAATGACCGGTACTTACCGCCGGGTTGTAATGAGGCCCTATGTGTTGGCAAACACTTGCAACCCTTTAACTATCATTTCTTCAGATTTTCTGTTTACAAACTGCCTTGATGGGTATTTAGAAAAATGTTGAAAATGCTTTACATGTTATTCCAGTGTACTAAGGATTAACCTATTGTAAGAATTGCATAAGGATGAATGTGAGGTTTCCCATTTACAAAAAACAACATTTCAAAATTATGTATTTAATGCTATGGTTGAAATGATATCATCTCTGTGTCCATCCACTCATAACTTCTGCCTTTGCATATATTATTCACCCTTGCGTGGTATGGAACAAGATATACACATTTTAAGACCCAAGTAACATCAGTACCTCATCATGTACGCAGTACCAGCTCTTGTAGGACCTATAATGATGATGTTTTACCTCAAACTTTAGGTTGGCATTTTTAGGTTGGCATTGTTATGTATTACCTGTTTTTGCCTATACGATAATTAGTAACCTTTTGTCGAGTCACATATCTTAGCTAAGCAAGAACCAATTTATGCCCGAAATTTATGAAAAATCTGGGGCACCCCATTTTGGCACTCCACACAGACTTTGTTGTCATTTGGGCTCCACTTTTCTTTCTTTCTTTCCATCACCCGGGGGTATGGTCCTTGGACTCCTTTCAACCAGCCTCTGCCCCTTTTTCCCACACCTCGACAATTACACACTATACTAAGATGGCCGCAAGGTGGTGGTCCTTTTTTAGTGTTTATTTAGCCTTTCGCAATTACGGCCGGCACGCAACAGATCACGTGAACATGCGCCGTAGGTTACAATTATAGACCCGAGACTCCACTTCGCTGCATCAATGCTTTGGGATGACTTTTGCGCGTCCTCTGCTAACACCTCTGGAGGTAAGCACAAATCGAACACACTGATGGCCCAGTATAGAGAGCACTCTGCCCTCTCCCATCTGCTTTGCCCTTGAGCACTCTAGTACCTTTTCGTACCTAGAGCATGTTTGCACACTCTGAGCCGCCCAAGCAAATCCAAGCAGTAAATGGTTATTTATATGCTGGCAGCGTTCCTGTCCCGGGTTATGCTTTTGGGCTAACCCTACACCTGGGACCGTACCTGGGACCAACCACATGTCTCATGTGAAGTAATTATCCTCAAATATTGTAAATATTTCTATGAGTGTCAATTTGATCCATTTTCATGAAAACAACCACTCTGGGAAGACCTTTGATATTATAGCGGTTCTCTCCTTTATAAATAGCGACTCATTTGGGGATGGAATGGGGACGCCCAACTGGGTCGATGTGTACCTCAGGTCAAACTCACCTTGAGCTGACCTATTTAATAACTGAGCTAGTTTTTAATGTGCTTTGCTTAAATTGTTTTGTCCATGGTGACATGTTAGTCCTTCCTGAGTTCCATCAGAATTCTTACAGAAGATTTTCTCTGTAGGTTTGCAAGGAAATTGCTAAAACTGTGGATTCGGGACATTGTGGAAAATTGTACCTGCTCGAATCCAGGACCCTGATAGATGGGAGTTGTTTCAGCTCTGTTGGGTAAGATGTAGACATCATGTCTTTCTATCTCTTTGAGGTAACTTGTGGGATATGTTCCTAACAGCACTCTCTCCTTTTTATCTCCCTCCCATACCCTGCTACTTGTACTATACAGGGCGACCTCCTATTCCTGAATACTAGAGATTCAGCCACATAAGAAGAAGAAATCAGACCGCACACAAATCGGTGCGTGTCCCTAGCCCTGAAGAAAGTGGTGACAACCACCTCTATACCACTGAAACCGGTCGGCTTCTTTGCGACCTAAGTAGACAAACACGGATCCGGGAGATCCCTATATCAGGCCGCATTTTGATCCCAAAATTAAAAAGGGATTGTGAACTTAATAAACCGAGGGACGGAGTTCATATCAAGAACAGACCTCCGAGCCCCAAGAAATAGGAGTTGTCTTTGACTACCAGTCGTGTTTGACTTGATCCAATAATTCGGGAATAATGGCAGTGGATAACAGTTTTTTACTGTGATCTGGTTTAATGCGCGATAGTCGATGCAAGTCCTCAAATCTCCTTCCTTCTTTGGTACGAAGAATAAGGGACTGGCTGCCAGTGATTTAGATTGGCGGATAAATCCATTTGCCAGGTATTGATCAAGATAAGATTCCAAATGCAGGTTTTCTGGTTCAGTAAGTGCATAGATTCGACCACAAGGAATTTGCGCACCAGGTATGAGGTCGATCTGACAATCGTAGGGCCTGTGCGGTGGTAGAGTATTGGCTTGTTCTTTCTGGAACACGTCTTGAAAATCTTGGTATTCATTTGGTATAGTACTAGTCACACCAAGTACAATCGCCGTCGTACTGGGAGTAGCAGATGTACATAAGTCTGTTTTCCCATTTTCTTGGTAATTACAGGTGCAAGCACAATCATCGGAAAAGGCCAACTTCTTGGCACGCCAATCTATTAGAGGGTTGTGAGCTATCAACCATGGCATCCCTAAGATTAGTCAAAACTGAGGAGCTTTGATGAGATCGAATGCAATAGTGCTGCTGTACATTGGGTTACTGGTCCGGAAGCTATTTCTGTCCCATCAACAGTAGTAACATTTTCAGTAGTCGATTTAGAGCAAAAGGGAAGCCCCATTTCTGCTGCCAGATCTTGGTCTACATAATTCCCAACTGCTCCGCTGTCTATGTATGCTTCGGCAGCATGCATACGAGACGGTTGTTGGTGATTGATCAAAATTACTGGTAATGCAAAGTGTGAGGTCTGTGGCTCATCCTTTTCGCTCAACAAGCGGACCTCTACGCTTGCCGGGCTTGGTAGTTTTCCGACTCCTTGTTATTATCTTCCTTCTCTGTGGCTCCAACAGTTCTCCTTGGTGGTTTCACTGGACATTCTTTGAGGAAGTTCTACCGTGTTTTCCAATGTATGTGGAACATGATCCTTTGACCGGACATGCACAGCTCGAGTGTCTAACCTTATCCGGTCTGCTTTTCGGTCTTGTAATCTGTGATCTAATTGCACCACAAGGGTTAACCACTTGATCAAGGACATCGTTTAGTTCCCCTTGTAGACCCCGATGAAATAGTGTGGTCCTTTTTTCGTCAGGCCACCGAGCTTCAACGACTAGTCTGTTAAATGTTGCTATATATGTAAGCAAGTCTTGACTTCCTTGACAGAGTGCCAAAAGTTTGTTGTCTAATGCTTGGCCTTGGGTATGATGAGCAAAGAGTTTTTCCATTTCCATCTGGAAACCCCCAAAGTCATGTAACAACGGGTTATCCTTACTTACCAATGGTACCGACCAATCTGCAGCACTGCCACTCAGATATGACAAGACAAAAGCAACCCGTGCTTGGTTGTTAAGAAAAGCCCCAGGTCTGCAAAGGAAATGAAGATGACACTGGTTCATGATCGTTGCATACTTCTTGGGGTCCCCTGTAAATCATTCAGGTGGAGCTAAAGGAACCCCCCCAGGAAGGGTTATTTGTACTGGATTGGTGGAAGAAGTTGGTACAGATGCTGGCATAATGTTACCAGGCAATGGGGTCTGTCCTGGCTGTGATTGGAGCAATTGTCTATTTATTTCGTCGGTACGATCCTTAGTAACAATCAAATCCCTCCTAAGAGCGTTGGTTTCTTGCCTGGCTGAATGTACTTCAGCGCATAATTGTCCCAACAACTGAACTAACTGGTCAGTCTCTGAAGTCTCCATGATGTCCAGGTGGAAAATATTATTGAGGCTTTGCGTCCTGTCACACTCACCAGGTATCCACGGGGACGCCACCTAGCCCTGGTTGGATGATTTGCACTCTCGAACCCTCTCCCGGTCCCTTGGTAAGGCCTCTGGTTAAAGATGGGTCTGCAATATAGGAGAGCTGGATTCAATACCAGATTGCCTTTATGTTTTCCCACCTCCATTGGCCTCAACTCCTTCCTCCCCCTTGGGCCTTCACCTCACCTTAATATTGTAAAAGGAGTATTCTCCGTCCTGCTCCTCGTGGCAGAGGCACGTAAATGTGGGGGGTGAGCAGCAACCAAGTTACTTCAATGGTGCAAGCCCCCCTGTGGGAATCCAGGTCTGCTGCGACTCCTTAGGTTTGCTGCTTTACAGTCTTTATATGCAGTTCTTATGTTCCTCTTAGTTCGAATAATAATGTCTTGCTTCTTTCCTTTTAGGTATGGAAAGGTATTTTGGTGTTGTCATGCAGTTTGAAGATGAGCATGGGCCAGTAGGCAAAAGCGCGGTGTGCGCGATGCTGTCCGGTGAGTAATGCGCGATGCGTGGCGCTGTTTCGCCTTTAATATTGCTAACCTGTGTCTTTTCTCTCCTTGCAGGTTGCGATGTTCCTCACCGAGTGCCGTAATGTTCCAGCAATGATACTGACCAGGAGATGACTACCCAGGTAATAATTGTGTGGCTTTCTTCATTCGGGAGGAAACGTGAGTAAACGTTTACTAATCCTGTCTTTCTTTCTCCTCTTTCCAGGTTATGGTATTCCAGGATGCATGCGGTGCCGGATGATGGAGTTCGAACCTTCAGGTGAGTGGAACTGAAGTCAGCGATGGATTGGAGACAGGATACTGTTCCAGGTAAATTTCGTAGTGTTCTTACTCTCTCTGCAGATCTTTGGTTTCAGTTAAACTGGCATCAAAGAATTGGACACGGTGAGTGTTACGCTGCCCAGAGCAGAATAACGCAAAGCATGTTCTGCTGTTTGGTTGCGGTTTAAATAGTCTCAGGTAAAGTAGTCCAGGTAAAATAGTCCCAGGCCTGCCACACCGAAAGTAGTCCAGGTAAAGTAGTCCCAGACCTGCCACACCCAAAAGACTAGACCGCATAGCTCAGTTCCTTGTAACTGAGCTATGTGTGTGCCTCCATGTTGGCTGAACGCCCCCAAGTTAAATAGTCCCAAGTAAATAGTCCCATTCTAATGTTGGTCTTCATGATGGTTATAACCTGGCGCCAAAGGCGCCAGGACTGACTCCAAGAGAGACTTGGATGAGGTTTTAAGGCCTTTTACCTGGCCCTAATGACAAAATCTCTCAGACTCACATAGGTACCCTCTGGAAACATGTCTCGCATTTTTTGTTGTTTATCCATGTCCCATGTCATCTGCAGTGCCCTGTCAAACGTGGGGGAGATACCAGGGAAGCACCACAGTGGCACATCAGAGTCATAAGGTACGACCACACTGATTCTTTTGTATAATCTAGACCAAGCATGGGCGCTAGTAATGATGACGTCGAATTTATAAGGGTCTCTATGGTTTGAGCTGAAAATGACAGATCTGAGATCTGTAGGGGAAGCTGAATATTTGTCTATAGGGATATATGTGTCTCTGTCATCAGGGTCAAACCAGTTTTTGGCGAATTGAGCCTGGGCTGTCAAGTAATAGAGTTCGAAGTCTGGTGCTGCCGCAATACCACCTTTGGAATAGGGCTCAACCAGTTTGTGCCATTTCATTCTCGCAGCACCTCCTCCCCAGAGGAATGAGGTGGCAAATGATTGTAGCTTTGTAAAAAATGCCTTTCCTGGCCAGAGGGGAACATTGGAAAAATAGTACAGCAGTTTGTGGAGAATAACCATCTTGAGGAGCACCACCCAGCCATATAGGGAGATGGGGAGCTTAGTCCACAATTGGAGTTTGGTTGTTAGGACTTGTAGAAAACCCTCATGAATATCAGCATGTAATAATTGTTTTTACTGGAGATTATGCCCAGATATCAGACTCGCATCGCAGACCATTTAAATCCAATAATATTGGGTAGACATTTAGTGGCAGGTGTAAGTGGAAACAGTACAGTGCAAAGCCGTGTACATCTGTCATGATTGGTGCCAGGTTGAATTCTGGGTTTCGTATATAGAGGAGGGTATCATCCGCATAGAGGGATATCATCTACAGTGGACCTGTCATTCTGATGCCTCTATGTATATGTTTAGATCGTAAGAGCCAACAGTATGGGGGAGAAGGGGCAACCCTGTCTGGTGGCTCTGCCCAGGGGAAAGAGTGCAGACAAAGTATGGTTGGTGAGAACCCTCGCACCCGGATTAGCATAGAGCATTCTGACGCATCTTACGAATTATGCCTCCAAGCCAAAGCATTCTAACACTGAAAATAGATAGGCCCAAGAGACTGAGTCGAAAGCCTTCTCAGTGTTGAGTGCAGCGACCGCTGGGTGTGTGTTTGGGCAAATCTGCGCCATTACTCCAAAAAGTCTTTGGAGATTAAGGGCTGTGGACCGCATAGGCAAAAAGCCTCACTGGTCTGGATGTAGCAGGGTGGGCATGTATGGAAGGAGTCTGGTTGCAAGTATTTTAGCAAAAACTTTGGCATCAGTGTTAATCATGGAAAGAGGCCTTTATAAGGACATATCATGTGCTGGACGTCTAGGCTTCAGGAGCACAGTTATAATAACTTCACACCTAGAGTCCGGGAGTATGCCACGGTCCATAGCTTCTTCCCACACGTTCAGCAGAATGGGGGCTAGTTTCTCATGGTAAACTTTATAAAATTCAGCACCAAGTCCATATGAACCGGGAGCCTTCCCAGCGGTTTAGGCCTTAATGCCACCTGTCACCTCTTCCAGGGTAATAGGCAAATCCAATATGGCTATGTTTTTGGTGGATAAAACAGGGAGCCCAAGCCCTTGTAAATATTCGTACGTTTCCTTGACAGATCTTTTGTCGCGATTCGAGTACAGTGTCGTGTAGAACTGAGTGAACGTGACATTTATGTCTACCTCACGATTAACCACCTCCCCCTGTATCATTTGTATACTGGCGATACGGTTATGACAACTTTCGGCATTCAGCATGTTGGCCAGGGATTTACCTGCCTTATTGCCCTCTCCATATCTACGGGCCCTGACAGAGGTTGCCATATACTGTACTTCTCTGTCGGCCAGTTTATGAAATTCACACAGTAATTTTTGGATATCTGAAAGTGTTTCTTCATTATGTGTGCCACTATATCGCTGTCCGAGTGTCTGCAGTCGAGACTCCGTCTGGCCCAACGCTCTCCTGACTGTTGTGAGTATCCCAGTGGTTTTAGCTATAAGGATTCCGCGAACCCATACCTTGAATGTTTCCCAGAGGGTCGCGTGTGAGTTAACTGAGCCCATATTCATCTATAAAACTCCTTTATATCCATATGTAGGGATTCACATATAGTAGGATCCTTAAGAATGGTGGAGGGCTTCCTCCAAGTTTAGCCCTTCAAGTGGGGACATCCGGGAGCTCAAGACACAAGGACATCAGCGAATGGTCAGAGAGTGTGCACGGGTGAATATCGCATGCCGATACTGTGTTCACAAGGGAGGTGGTGAGAAGCCAATAATCTATCCGAGACTCAGAGTCATGGACCGTGGAATAGTATGTTTATTGTTTATGTGTCGGGTGAAGCATGCACCAAGCGTCGACTAGGGGTGTCTGCATCATTATTTGTTGTACAGTTGTGGCAGCCTTAGTCGGCCTGTGGGGGTTAGTGGAGGACCAGTCGAGTGTCGTATCAAGGATAGTATTGAAATCACCGCCCCAGAGTACTAAAGTATCATCCAACGGATGAGCATGTCCAGTATAGACCGATAGAAATCTGGATCATCTACATTCTGCCCAAATCTATTGACCAGTACCATCGAGCGGCCTGCTATCTCCCCCTACACATAGACATATCTCCCCAACGGGTCTATTTTACTGTTTAGGTATCGGAAACCCAACAATGGATGAATGAGGGTGAGAACCCCCCCTGGACTGTGCCGAATATTCCGTGTAGTATCAGAGTGGGCCCCAGCGTGAGCTGAAATTGACATTCACATTTTTAACTGCATGCGTTTCCTGGAGCATCAATATCTGTGGGTTGTGTCTTGTAACATATGCTGCAACTTTCCTAGCCTTGCCAGGGTTAAGACCCTGCACATTCCAGGATAGCAGTCTAACTATTAATCCGCTCCCAGAGTGTGTGTCACGTGCCATTTACGATTGTAGTGTTCATCACATTCCTCACATGTATAGGACAGTTCAATACCATTTGCAGCGACATGACTCTCATTAAACTTGTAACACCACCAACTGGCCCCCCCTTCAACATCGGGGGCCAAACATCTCAAATCCCACCCCCACCCCTACCTACACCATCAAACCCAACACAATGATTACACCCCCCCCCCTGAATTTGTGGAACCTTACAGAGGTGCGTATGTTACGGCCCGCAATTGCCATAGCTGGACGCTACCTATCCGGCATCTTAACAATTTAGATCAGTGCCACCTAGGCACCTTAATCTCCATCACATAAAAACTATATTGTACTCGGTATCAGTCAATCTGCAGGGTCTCTCCTTTACGCATCTAGGTGCGGGGGTCTGTACTGATCTGGACCACGTTCACATGGTGGTAATGGAATAGAGGCTTCAATGTAGTCCATCGCCGCTAACGATGTTCAAAACAGTAAGCTCGGACACCGTGCTGTATCCGTAGTTTCACCAGAAAGATCAGCGCATATGGGACAGTCGAAGTTGCCTTTTGACTTGCTCATACAATCTCCTCTGTGCCTGCACTGCAGCAGCAAAGTCTGGGTATATGTGAATATTGTCTCTGTCGTGGCGCAGGGGCCCCTTCTCTGTCGCCAGCCTAAGGACCGCATCTCTGTCCCTGTAGTTAAGCAGGTTGACAATGATGGTGCAGGGAGGGGCTCCGGGTTTAGGCACAGGGCCCATCGTACGGTGTTCTCTTTCCACAAGGAAATGGTCAGAGAAAGAAGGAGCACCGAAGAGGGATTTCAGAAGGGCCTATACATGCAACTCCATAGGGCCCTTACAAGAGGACTCTGCCATGCCCACAATACGAATGTTATTTCTCCTGGACCTGGATTCCAAGTCATCACATTTGCTTCGCATTTTAGCGACCTCACCCTTCAGCAGAGCTATATCTCAGCTATTCTGGCCGATCGAGTCTTCATTAGAGCTTATCCTGGTCTCAGCTTCTGTCACCCGGGTGCTCTTTTTGTCGAGACAAGACTTAAGTGACCCAATTGTCAGCTTAACAATAACGGCTAGGAACCTGCTTTGCATGGTGGCCAGGAGGTGATCATCCCTAGAAGTGTTTGTGGATGAAGTCGGGGGTCAACATTTGCTGAGGCCATGGCGGCAGGGGTTTGACTATTTGTGAACAAGTTCATCAGCCCCTTTTTCTTGGCTCCAGAGTCCTTTGTCATTATTGCGGGGTTATAATAGTGGTGTCGTGCAGTAACCGACTCAGTGGAATAGTTGAAGTTGTGTAACGAAGGAAACAGATTTAGATTGTTGAATACATGCCGCAACGCGACTGTATATGTGTCGCCACCTCGGAGAGGTCGCTCTTGCCCACTTAGGGTGTGGATCTTTCAGGATAGGTTCCCTCTGCAGAGGCTCCTTCCCGTCGCAATCAAGCTTCTGGTGCCGAGTTGACAAGAGCTGGGACCACAGCACTGGTGTGGGACCATATTTATGGACTAGGGAGAAAGGTGTCATAACAGTGCCCACAGCGTCAGTCTCAGGATGAGGCACCGCAGATTTGATGTCTAACTGATGTATCTGCTCGGGTGGGATACAAGCACGGCCTAAGGCCTGATCATGCAAAAGTGTCAGCAGTTTGAAGGGCCTTATATTGGCCAGTCATGGCACCTCGCTCGGATGTGATCAGGCAGCGTATTGGTAATGTCTCTAATTTGACTCCCTACCGAGTCAAAAGCATTCCCCCTGGGTCACAAGTATATGTAGGTAATTTGTGATGCGGGTATCAGATCTGCTTAGGCAGCATCTCGTGCTGTGTGGCTCCACCTCCAATGTACTCCGTTAGAGAGAGTGGATTGTGCTCTCCCACGTTTAACAACGTTGTCCGTGTCAATAAAGGAAATGATCATAGGCATATACTGTTACGGATGATAATATAGGTAATAACCCAGCCGGGCCAGGTCGCTCAACCAATATGCTTGGGAAGAGGCAAGCACTGTTAATCAAATTCCAGCCTTGTGGGTCGAGATTTAGCACAGTTAACAGGTTCCCAAAGCAGCGTGCCCACATAGCAGTCCGGGCTGTAGCGCTTCTCAACGCTGTAGTGTTCGTGACCGCAGTGTGCAATTGCCGACATGGCTCCAGCTTCCACGTAGCTCACTGATGTGGAACACAGTGTTGTCACCAAATAATAGCAAATGCCCTTTCTCAGAGCCCTGGTTGCCCAGTGGATGCCAAAGTGCAGCTAACAGTGATCCCCCAGTGCTGTTCTCAGTTTGGGTGACAGGATGAACTGTGGCCTTACACGTCGTGGTGGCCAATGCGTATGTCAACCAGGATGGCCTTTTGCATACACGAGGTTCTCAATTATGTCCTTTCTATCAATCAGGGCTCTGTGTTTATAATGCCAACTGGGACCCTCACGTAGGCTCACCGGGTGTGTTAGATGAGGATTCTCTCTTCACATAGGGATCTGGCTCAGGTCATGTGTCCCGGGGTTCTCATCCATGGACTGGGTTGTAATTCTCTGCGCTCCATGCTATGGCGGGTATGGATTGGCAGGCAGGTCCAGTAACGTCATCACCATGGCTCAGTGTTTGTCCTCTGCTAATCGACCCTTAAGAGTTTTGTGTCTGATATATCTCTCCCCATCCACCCCTCCGATTCTGGATTTCTTCCAGGTCATGTCGTCCTCTGGGTTGAGGGCAGCGCAGAGAGGGAGAGGGCCTCCGTAGACAAGCTGGGAGTAGGCAGATGGATTTAATCCTCACACCAGTCGACCACGCTGTGGTCCCCATGGTCAGACAAGGAGTCAGCTGCGGCCCCAGCGGGACAGTCACTGCCGATCGCAATACGGCCAGGCAGTCCGCAGTCACCCGTCTGCTTTGGCAAATCCAAACGCCACATATGAACGCCATCTGCGGCTATATCAACAGCAGGTGATACATAGATGGCAGTCTCCGGCTGTTACTTCGCCTCAACAGGAGTCTTCGAGGTGCACTCTGGCAAACAAAACCCCAGAGACGTGCAGGAGATGTCTTGTGTTTTCGCTGCACTAGGAATGCAAGATGTCTCTATGTCCAGTGGTATGCTGGCAGCACTCCGAGCTCCTACGCCTGAGCGACCCGAGGGGGCAGCTTCAACCATGAACTGGAGTGGTTTCCTCCCGGTGGCCGCAGCCAGCCAGCACTTTACTCCTCCTCTGCCGAATTCCACGGGGCCAATATCTCAGCCAGGAGATAGTGGAAAAATCAGATTTTTCTGCCAGGAGGTCTCGAGCACTTCTCACCAAGGAAACAGAACAAGTTGCCTCTCTGGGTGGCTCCGAGATAGGATATTTAACTACACAGGATTTCAGCCGGAGAGGAGCTCAACAACTAGGCAGCCATCTCGTATGCACGCGACAGCGCCCCCCATAATATCTATTTATTTTTATTATGCATAAAAGATTGCATTGCAGGCTTTGAGAACTCCCAATGTTTTTAGTTAATGCCCTGTGTGATTAAATTATTTGCAGAGGATCACACACTTCGATTGAGCAGCGTGCTACAAGCCCCTTGCTTTATGGCCGGTCTTTTGGTGACTGTTGTCATACATCACACAACCCCAACTAACCACATTTAAGCAGCATTTAAAAGGTCAAAAAATGACCAGCTGCAAAAATAACACATGCCCAGGTACCTTTGCCCCATAGCGAAAATCAAAAGCTGGCACCCATCAATCTATGCACAGTAAATTAACACATATCTTAAAGTGAAATATACAAATGTAGTTCTATGAACCTACTCCTAAGACAAAAGTGCGCAAGACAAAAAGCTCTTTTTGACAGAAGAGTGGCTTGGGATCCAGTGTCCACCAGTGCCAAAAATGGACATTGCCCCTGTACTTGGACCGGTGCATACAATCTTCCCTCCTTCTCCTCAAGGGGGCAAAGACAATGTGCATTTTGGGCCAGTTGGTGGGTTAATTTCTTTACTCTCGATTCTGGCATAGGGGTAGTTTGGGCAGGATTCAGTGTGGGAACTTGGGAATTGGTAAGAAAAATATGGCAGTTGGATTTCGGGGGAGTGTTGAGCTCCCCTGGTTCGGATTCTGGGCCGCCCCCCCCCCCTTTTTGGAGGCAGTCCCCAGAGTACATTTTGGCATGATGGTTCTCTGGCTTATCATTCTGGGGTTCAATGATGGGTGGTTCTAACTCAGTCCACACATTTACCCAGTCTTGATTAGGATCTCTCGGGACCCATTTTTCTTTGGGAGGAGTTCCCCATCCCGGAAGGAGAAGATCCTTTCCCCAGACTCCTCTGAGGACCCCTCTCCTTCACATTGAAGGATGCTAACCTCCTCCACAAAATGGGTCTTTTTAGGTCCTTTATTTCTCATACCCGCCCTCTGTTCCTTGGGTTGCAGACTTTCAGGGTGGGAGATATTGGTTCCGGTTCCTGGATTTCCGGGGGCTTTTCACAAGTGGGGAAGGAAGTTCCTGTAAGGCTTAATACCCCTCTTCCTCCCGTGCCTCCTCCTTTAGAACCGGTAGGTTGTCGGGGTTCTCTCCCGTCATTGCTCTGGAGTACCAGACCCTTGGTTGGTGGCGTTCTGTTCCGCCATGTTCGTCTGAGGGTTCTGCTGAGCCCTCAACATGCGACCCAGATACTGGGACAAGTTCTGGACCTGGCGCTCCAGTTGGGACACCCGCTCTGGCTGGTACGGGGATCTCTGGTCCATCCTAGGTGGATCACAGGAAGGGTAACTGTCCCTTCTCCCATAATACCCTTGGTTGGGATAGTTCTGGTAACCCACACTGCAGACTGTAGGCCACCTTGCGGGCCTCTTGGGGGTTCCTATGGACAGAAAAATGGTTTAAGATGACCCCCCTATAGGTGGACCATCTTGAATGGTTCTGATCCTCCAGCCCCGCAAAGAAACTGGAGTACTCAGGGGAGAATGTCCATTTTACATATTGGATGCAACTCTGACTATCTTTCAGATGAAAAGTATCCATCATCTGTTCGTATAACCCAAGGTGTTCCCAGACTGAATACTTAGAATTTTTGTGATAGGGAGTTATAACGCTCCTAATTGCCTTGATCTGTTTCAGGGGATCATTTAGTAGCGCCCTCTTAATTTTGTTGGCCTTTTTGGTCTTAGACACCCGTGTCCACTTATCCTCTGATTCAGAGGCTCTAATACAGGAGGTGGCTATCTGATCCTCTAGGCTCTCCCTGATTCTGAGAGCTTGAGAAGGGCTTGCATATTGTGGGGGCCAAGTTTCTTGATGCCTGTGGCACTCAGAAGAGTCTTCTGACTCTCCCCTGCTCCCAGAATTGGCAGAGTACCCTCCCACCCACTGCCCTAGCTGGAAAGAGGTCTTTAGGATACTCTTTTTGGGCTTGATTTCCTGGAGTTCCCCACCAAATTTGAAAAACTGATCCTTTGGTAGGTGGTATTTTTGAGGATCCAATTTCCTGACTCTACCCTCACAGGAGTCTTCCTGATCAGAGAGGCTAGTCCTAACATTTGGGGATCTGTACAGAGACGCCCGTCTATCAATTTCTGGGAGGCGCTGATCTGTCCGTCCCATGTTGCCAATTCGGCTGAAGTCTACCATTCCCATGGCCCTTGGTTCATATGCTCCAGTGGACATGAAGGCGGCAGAGTCCATGGTACTGAAGGGGTTAGGGTCCCTGATAACAGGGATCCTGATGTTATGTTCAGGTGTTTTTCTGTCCCTCCCTACCTCTTCGCTTTCAGCCCCTATTCCCTGGTGACATGCCAAAATGAGACTCTTTTGCTCCTCTATTAAGGCCTTACTGGTCTGAATGATTTGCTCGTGCATGGCTATCTGTTTGTGGAGCCTATCATTCTTTTCATAGAGAGCCTCCTTGTCTCTCTGTGCTTCCTGCTTGGTTTGGAAATACTGGGTCACTTTCTGCTGCAGGAGACGCACCTCCTGAATTTTATCATTATTGGTCTGGGTGTTCTTTTCCAGAGCATCCTCCACCCGCCTGGTGTGCTCTAGTAGCTTCTCATATTTGGTTTTTACTACACTGAGCTCCTGGGGGCCAGCTTTCTTTCCTCTAACCTGGTTTTCAATTGGCTCACTTCCTGGCCTAAGGCGTCCTTCTCCTGACTTAGAGTGCCCCTCTGTGCAGCCAGGTCGTCCCTTTGTTTTTTAAATGCATGGGATTTCTGCTGCTCCCCATCAAATTCCTCTTGAGTGTGGAGGTCTTTAATAATTAATTTATTATTCTCCTCTTCCAAGGTCTCTATCTGGTTTTGTAAGGTGAATATCTGTTCTGCGCAGGCTCTATTATATTTTATCTGTTAATTTAACTTCTGGTTATAGAGATTCAACCTTTTCCCTACAATCTTCTTTCACCGCCTGTAATTGGGTGTCTTGCTCTGCCTTCTCTTGCTGTAAGAGAGACAGATCTTCTTTTAATTGGGTAATATACTGCCTAGCTTCTGTCTCTAATTCTTGGCTCTTCTGGAGCCTTTGCCCAGCAGAGTCTAGATCAGTTTGGATTTTCTGTAGTGTTTCCACTTGCTTCTTTGCCAGAACTATGTTTTCTGCATGCTTTTCCTGCATTACTCCTATGTGGAGGAATAGGGAGGCCGCTATCCTGGCAATTCTTGTCTGCTCCTCTTTAGCTTTTGGGGCCATGTACAGCTCACTAAGAGCATCATGTAATAGGCCCAGCCTGCCATGTATCTAGGACCATGGCAGTTACGGTGTCCAGTCATATTTTCGAATACAATATTTTCGAAAGTCAAAATGTCGAAAATATTTATTCGAAAATAAAAATCTCGAATTACAAAAATGGTGATTTTCTTTCGTTTTTTTTTTCGAATTAATGTTTAAATAAATAATTCATTAATAATAGTTTATTAAACATAATTTTTAAAAATAATTAGAGGTGTATCCATGGTGGGTGAGGGGCGTGGGGAGGAGGGGGGGGTTGGAGTAGGGGTTTGGGATGGGTTTTTTTAATAATTAATTATTTAATTAATGTTTTATTAAATATTTTTTTTTAAAAATTAAAGGTATATCCATGGGGGTTGTTGGGGGGGATGGGGAGGAATGGGGGATTGGGGTAGGGGTTTGGGATGGGGGGGTTAGGGGGGAACCCCCCATAAATAACGTTAGTATTTGTGACATTTTACATAGTTATTTTAACATTGGTTTTTCGATTTTTTCTTTCGACATTTTATTTTCGAATTAATGACTTTTTCTATTATATGTATGTGTTTTCGACATTTTTGGATTCGACATTTTTTTTTCGACATTTTTGTAATTCGAAATTATGTTTTCGAAATTATGACTATAAACCGGCAGTTACCTGTTCTTAGATTTCTTACAGCCAGATCTGCTCATTCTGTTCTGGCCACTCACCACTGACAAACAGTTTGTGCAGGAGGTGTTCCTAGCAATACTAATTTCTACTGGGATCGCCATTTTAGAAATATCAATTTCCTTCTGACTTATTTTAGGGTTAATTTACTTTTACAAACAGGCCTGATTTTTGCAGTATTTATTTTGAGAGGTGCTTCTACAGTGTAGCACACTACACCAACCCAGCAAGCAGTCTGTACCGTGCAGGCTAGTATGCTGTGTTAGACTATCACAGGTGGTAACTTGAACTCAAAATCACGGCACAAGCCCCCAAAATCCGTTAAGGATTTCAATCAGGCACACACCCGGCTCTGGCCTAGCATGCAATGCCCAAATGAAATACTTATTTATTCTGTTTATAGGTTCAATATTTTGAGTGATATACCACTCATGTCACACCCATCTCAAAATATCCCCCACCCCCCAGGTCACAGGGGGCCAGGAATCACGCTGGTTGGTAACTGTAAATATTTATTTATTTATTTAAAATTTCAAATCACACATACGTTTATATACATATATATATATGGGGCAGCAATCACCAATGTGATGACAATACAAAACATAAGTAAGGCAATTGAACTCACTTTTGAGCAGAACAGAAGATAAAACACAGGGAAAAACAGTTTTGGTTTGTGAAAAGATAGCGCTTAGGTTAATATTTCCCCCTGCAAAGTTCTCAATGCACAAATGAGCAATTCTACACAGATTTAAGTAAGTAGCAGGTATTTAGGAATGAAGAACAGATTACAGTGTTTGAATAGAATCTTCCCTCCCCAGCCAAGAGAGAAAAACACTTTTGGAAATTGACACTCTTTAAACTGACAGTTGAAAATGGCTTTGTGAAACAAGGACAAATTTGCAAAATGCTTAAATTGATATAAGTTCCTTTTGGAGCAATACTAAACAGATTCTAACCAACATGAGCTACAAGATAAACAACAGTACACACTTTAGATCGGAATGGAACTTAAGAAACACTTTGAATGGAAAAAGACACGTGTAAAACTTTTGCAAAATGCGAATTTGCGGCAAAATTTCACTATGCGATTTTTAATAAAAATGGGTCAAATACACTGTTCCGATGTAGCTACAGATCTTAGGTTTAACTGAGAGTTGAGATTATGTCTCTAGCTATAAAATTAAAGAAGTTATGGAAGTCTTAGTGAGAGGCATTTGTGAAAAAATAGAAAAGAGAAAAGCAGAAATTTGGTTTTAAAAATGACCGATTGGTTTATTTAAACTATTTCAATGACTAAGAAAAAGAGAATGCCACCCGTGAATCTCCACAGTTACGCATAGCCGATTGTTACTCTTCACGTATGATACTTTGGTTTCCATTCTGTATGGGAATTACTTTATTTAACCCAAATCACTAATGGGTTATGGTTTAATGAAACAAATGAGAAAAGAAATCTGTGCAAGAATGGTTCTGACAATATTAGGGTTCTGAAGTTAAAGATGGGATGGTTGAGATTGGGGTACGACAATGCAAATATATAGTATGGGTTACTATAATTCAGGTTTATAATTACAGTCCACTGTAATTTAAGATTGGACAGTCAGGGTTCTGGTCAACCCGTATCGGGTCTACCGGCAGCAGGGCACCTCTGGCAGGATGGTCAGTGAGGCGGTTCTGGTCAATTTGACTGGCAGCTCAGACTGGATTTGGATTGGATTGGCCCTTCTGGTCATTGGACATGGTAGATTAGCGGGATGCGAATTTCAGCAGGCAAGCCTTAATGGTAGCAAGCCAGACTGGATAAGAATTAAATTCCGGAAGTTCTTTTGGGATGGTTCCGATTTGGGCTTATCTGAAAAGAGTTCAGCAAGTGCTGGGCCTTGGTTTTGCAAAGCAATATGTATTAGGAGAAGATGAAGTCAGGAACAAGATGAAGAAGTCAGGAACACATCGCTGCACGGAAATCAGGATGTAGTCAGGAATCAGTGTGTATGTGTGGGGAAGTTCCTATATTTATCATGCCAAGTGACATCACAAAGTTCATGCTAGGGGCAAAATTTCAAACCACACCCCCATGACTGTGAGTGGTCAAAGGCACTTGCCTTGTTCTGGTTGGTAGTCAGAAAAGAGATGTCATCTTTATGATGTGATTTAGGAACTCCCACATTTATATGAACCACAATTTAACTTTTGCACAAATGCACATTTCTATAACTGTGCCGCATCATAAAATCAGACACATACATTATATATTTTGTGAGTTATCCTTACATCCAATTCCCATCTCTGTGAGAGCTGTCTTTGTCGTACTGTGGAATTTTGTCAATTTTAATCATAACAGTTTGGCCTAACAATTTCTAATTCAATACATATTTGGACGATTACCCCTAGAACATGGGTATACAATATCATATTTGCAGAATCAATAGTTTTGCCACAATTAGGGTTTTGGTGTAACTTTGGTTCCTTATTTAGTATAGTGTTCGCTAACGTCTCCACAGAAAGAGCATAAAATTAGATGTATAACTACCATTTATTTTGATGTGTCCTCCTTATGGGGCAAAGTTAAAGGTTTTCAAAACTTAATCACAAATAGGCATTTTTAACATCAGATTTCAGAAGGCGGTTTAGCAGGTTTTTTTGTCTCTCCTTTCAACAGACAACAGCTGTCACATCCCTTTGATCAGCGTGGGGTGTAGAGGGAAGTTTCCTGCCGCTCCCCAGAAGGAATCAATGCTCAGCCTGCCATTGTCCTTGACTCAGCCAAAGACAAATGTCTAATGTTCTAAATATGCGAGAACCTCCAGCATCACTTAAGCCTTCCTGGTAGCAGCATAGTGTCAACATGGGGTGTCATCTTTCCCAACCTGGGCACTGTCTATTCAGAATTAAACAGTTAACTCCAAACTGGGTTACTTTAAGATTCATCTAAAATCTTTTATTTAAAATATATAAAACGCACAGAGTTTATAGAGGATTTTGACAATTAAAGGAATTAAGCCCTTCACTAAAACATGCTTTTAAAAAGGCGAATTTTTCAATTTCTTCATGGAAAAAGCACATTTAAAGTGAGTCTTTTACATCAGCTTTTCCCCTGTAGCATACACGTTTATTCAGCACCATTTCTGTCCTTGAGTGCTGGAAATTGTCTGCAGGCTGGAAGTAAGTATTCATCCTTTGCTTGGAGTTTTCTCTGCACAGTTGAAATTGTTATATGTTGCCACTTTTAGCCGCATTTCTCCTGTGTAACGGAAAACACTGTTGCTGGACTGGTTTTTCATGAAATACATTTCTTAGCTGCTGTCAGTCAGTGAGGCCCGGTTTCTTCTGAGCCACCTGGAGGATCTGTGATTTCAGCACACTTTAAATTTCAATGGTTCACTTGGAAAAATAACTGAATCTAATGCCAAAACAACACTTTGAAGGTTGCAATTGGTTGGGGAAGCCACATTTTAAAAGGCATTTTATGTTTTTAGCCCACTTCTGTGGCCTTGCTTCATGTTACATGAAACAGCACCCACTGGCATTCTCCTACATTGAGTTCTGTTTTTACACCAAATTAGACTGTGTGTGGCAGGGGTGTGCAGCCTTTGGTGAGTGTGACCCATGCGCAGTTTTGCAGATTTTTGCACCCACAGGGGTTAGCGCATCCATTTTTGGCTGTTTCCTTCCCCATTTGTACAGGGGTGCAGTGGGACGCATCGGCATGGGTAAAAATATCCCACAGTACCAGCTATCAGGTACTTCAATGGTTAAGTCTCATTTCAATAAACAGTTGTTTGCCTTCGAGAGCCTGATGTATTCGAAAACAAGCAAACAAAGAGTTCCTTTACAAATGGACTTTGATAACTTCTCACCCCAGGATCTCCCTCGGTCGGGCTCAGACACAAATGACAAGGGGGACAATTCACTTCCCCTGGTATTCCAATATTTCTTGCATTCATGAATCAATGGGGGTCATTACGACCCTGGCGGCCACGGAATGAACAGTGCCAGTAAGGGACCCGCAACCGTTCATTCCGGGCTGCCACATTATGTGGTCAGACCAGACGTCCTTAGCGGCACCCACAAGCAGACCAGGATGCTAACAACGAGCCCGTCATTAACGGGCCCATTGTTAGCATCCTTCCCATTCCCATTGAGCCCTATAGGGGCTCAAATGGGAACGGGGATGTACTGGGTCCCGGTCCCGAGAATGGGAATTACCAGGCTGGCAAAAGTCGGCATAGCCCGGTAATTCCATATTTTCGGGACCCGGACCCAGTACCCGGTTTGGGGGTAGCCATGCCGCTAAAAGTGGCATGCCTACCTCCAAACTCGTAATGAGGCCCAAATGTCTTTTAAAAACCTTCTTCGGGCTTCACCCCTTTTTGTCAGCTTCCCTCTGCTGGGTTCACTCTCACCAACTTTTACAGACAGTTCACTGTGGACACCCCTCGGCCGGGTACAGTTCGGTCAACAAAATATTCATAGGAACTTCAAGCCTCGCCCCTTTTGTTAGCATCCCTCTGCCAGGTTCACTCTTGTCAACCTTTACCAAACAATTCACTATGGACATCCCTTGGTCGGGTTTACCCTTGCCACCATATTCTATGGGACTTTTAGACTTCACCCCTACTTGTTAGCATCCCTCCGCCGGGTTCACTCTTGCCATCCTTTGCGACACACTGTTCATGCGCTCATTTCATCAAGCAGGATTAATTTCCCTTATCTTCACAATCATTTGTCTGTCAAAGACTTTCAACAGTACAGAGAATTTTACAAGACCTCTGTATGATCACTTCGCCCTCTTCTTGCCTTTGCCCAAGGCCTGCTAGTTATGTAGTTTCAACCATCGGGTAATAGCGTAGAGTTTCATGTATGAGCACCCACCTAGTGCCAGTCTCCTCTGTTGCTGGTTCCCCCCTCTTTCATCAATAGTATCTTTTAAAACTTCCAAAGTTCAAATTAGCCATTGGCTACTTTTCGTTCTGCACAGTTTGGTTTCTTATTGACTCTCCCCTTGACTCACCGGCTGTCATGAACCGCTGGCTTTCTTTCTCTTTGGAGTCAAGGTTGGTACCACAGAGACAAGCATCTCTCCCCTGCTTGGTAATCAGCAGAGGACTGTCTCGTGTACCTTTGACATCTGCTGCAACACACGCTGGCCATTGTTTGCGGTTTTATGATTCCCTCTGTGGAGGTTTCACGGGCCTTGGTTAGAAAGGGCAAGGTCGCTTTGCTCCTTGTCAACCACTCAGTATGTGCCGTCTTTCTCCTCTTCTTGAACTGCCGTGCTGAATTAGTTCTTACATCATGAGCACAAGACCTTGCTCATTGTGTGCTCTTGTGATCCACCTTTTATCCCTGTGGGGAAGGGAAAGGGCCAGCACATGTGTGTGATTCTGGTCAATTGCCTGACTTTGACTGACCCTTGTATTGGGACATGTCAGGTAAACGGCTCTGGTGTTAGTCCATTGTCTTTCGTGCTGTGCGAAGTGTTTGTGTTGGAAAAGGGGGGCAGTGTTTTGGAACATCCTACTTGGTAGGAAAGAAGGGGGATACCACATCTCACCCATTGATGTCCCACTCCCACTCCCCAAGAACCCCCCATCCAGGTGATCCTCCCTCACTGGTTCACCCCCAGGAACTAGATCTAATAGCAATGGCCGTGTCCTGGCCACCTGGATGACAGATCCCTGGGGACTAGCCAGGGAGACACCTTTAGGTTTCTCACAGAACATGTACAGTGACCACAGCCAAAGGCCATGGCTAATGGGCCCAAAAGAAACTTGAAATTCAGTAAAAAAATGCTAGTTAGAAGAGAGTTGAAGTAACCAAGTTTTAACGTGAAAAATATTTAGCAACAAAACCTAAGAAATTCAGTGAAAAATACCTTGGTTTAGAGTGCGTTAAGGTGATCAGATTTAATGCAACAAACCCCCTGACATTTAGCAATCACATTTCGAGAAAGTCCACCTTGACTACGCGCCTGCTGTTGTGCAGGGTATGACCACTATTGTGTATGACCACAGTTTCCAGTCACAGTAACCTAAGATGATATTGGGATTCATCAATAGTGTTTTCCACATGTGCATCAGCACCTAGTGACTGATCTACCGTCACTCCCAAGGATTTCACCTTATCCAAGTTTTGATGCAATGGCTATCGATTAAGAACTCTGAATATCCTGGATCCAATTTTGTTCTTGCTTGAGGAGACCCAGAAAACCAATAACTGAGACTTTTTGTGCGTTTAAGGTAGAGCCAGTTAGCTGTCATCCAGTTTCTTACCAATTGAAAGATGCTCTAAACCTTCCTTACATCCTCAGCCTAGTCCCCACTAAGTTCAATCAGTAACTGAGCGTCATCAGCGTAATCTGTGAAGCTAGCTCCTATTTTGTCCAGGATATTGCACAGAGGGCACAGGTAGACATTAAAGAGTGCAGGAGACAAGCAGCAGTTAGACGTTTTCTGAGCAGAAGATCCCTGTCCCCAGCACACTCTCGACATACTACCAGACAGGAATTACCTCATCCACTCAAGAGTTGATGGTGAACATTGACCCACAGAGGATAGGGTGGACAATAGTTTCTTATGGTCCAGGAGGTCAAATGCTGCCGATACATCGAGCAGCATCAACAATCCCACCTTACCTGTAGTCCAGCATCTGGGTTTGTAGGCCAACTAATGCACTTTCCATACCATGAGGTTCTCTAAATCCAGACTGTCTTGGATATAAAATATTAGCCTTGTCCAGATGTTTTTGCAGTTGCATAGTAGCCACACGATCTACAACCTTCAAAGGAAATAGGACATTACTGATGGGTCTGTAATTATTGACAGATCTAGACCTGCCTTTTTAAGTAAAGACGTGACTACAACCTTCTTGACATCATCCGGAATGGATCCAGGCCGGAAGGTGGCATTGGTGTAATGTGTGAAAAATGGTGCAAAGGCGCTTGCATTATTCTAAATGATTTTAGCAGCCAAAGTATCACCATTACAGGATATGGGGTGCATTTTCTTAAGAACTTCCGCCATGGCCTGCACTGAGATAGTAGAAAAGCTAAAAGGTTACGACTTCTCACTCAGAGGTGCAGCAATATTCTTGAGAGATGTAGTCGAAACTGGATCTGCAGCATTTTTGCATGTGCCACTATAATTTTATCTATGAAAGCTTGTTGTATATTGGAACAGTCATCCGTTGTAGGGAAGACATTAAGTGAGATTTTGGCAAATATTTTAAAATTTAAAACAATTTCCTGGTGCTGTTAGTAGAGCACTCGATTTGAACGTCAAAGACATTTTTCTTAGCTTTGAATATATTATCCCTATACTGCTTTTCTATATTCTTCCAGGTGATTTTATTTTCTTCCTTCTTAATTTTGTTCCAGTGACGTTCTGCTGTCATCTTCTCTTATTTCAACTTAATGAGTTCCAGGGAATACCAACTATGATGGTTCTACCTGTCCCTAACCATTTTGGTCTTAACAGACACTATTTTATTGAGCATTTCCATCATGACTTGGTCATATCTTATGGCCAAGGAATCTAGGAAATCAAGATCTGATGTACTTGTCATGATATTCCGTAAACAATTATTGAGATTGTCCTGCCCAATTTTAATTAGGTTCCTACTGGTAACCCTTTTGAGTGGGTTTCCCTGCAGGGCCCGAATTATTCGAAAAACGATAGCCGAATGGTCGGACCAGAGACAGGGGTGGTGCAAATGGAGTCGATCTTCAGGTTCCTGGACGCAACCCAATCCAGGACATTACCCTTAGCATGTGTAAGTTCATTATTATGAACAATCACATCAATATCTTTTAGCTTTTGCTCCAATGAGATGTCCTCGTTGTCTGAAGCATTTCCCCTCCACCTATTCACATTTCCCATAAGTAAGGTGGAGGAGTTAGAGGTATTAAAACCTGTTAGTATACCCGTAAGCTCCTCACTGAAATTTGTCATTTCGTTTGGGGGTCGATATATTACAATAAAATGAGAACATGGGAATGGACAGGAATTGATTTTTAGGTGTAGCAATTCACAGCCTTCATAAATCACTGGGGATTGAAAGAAACATAATTCCTCCCTGGCAATGAGTGCAACTCCCCGTGCACTGCCCGAATCTCTATTCTGCCCAAACAATGCAAAGCCCTTAGGTTTGGCTAGGTCAATGATAGGACCACTGGAGTCTTTCAGCCAGGTTTCTGTTAAGGCCATGATACCTACATGTTATCAATAATAAAGTCATGGACAACTATGACTAATTTCGCTAAATATCCAGTGTTTAATGTAATTCTGTTTAGTGAGAAAGAGTCCACTACTGCCTTTTCCAGCTCTTTAATATGAGTAATGCTAGTGCTAAGTGTAGTATTACCATGTGGGGACTCAGTTGGATCTAAGGAATTGTGTAATGGGGCAGAGTGTAATGCTAGCAGTTCATTAGGTTTACATGTATCCTCAGAATGTGTCTTTTCTCTCTCATTCAAAACATCCCCCGTTTGCTCATCTAATATATTTCCAGTAGCGGTATCAATTCCCGTAGTTGGGGAATCCATTGCGATGTTACATATTCCTGTAGTGTTATGCCTTTTCAAATCTTCGGTGTACAGCTGTAGGTATTTGTCGATGATACGTTGCCTCACTACCTGCCATAGAGCAGAAGGGGAAGGAAATTGTGCATTTTGTTCCATACCTGTGATCGAACACGTACTATCAGGGTCAAAGCTCTAACACCGAACTGCTAAGATCCGTGGCCAACACTGAGCGTGGAAGTGCAGACTGGCTCAGAATGGCTAAACCATGACGCACGGACGCTGATGCGCCTCACTTAGGGATAAAAAGCACGCAAACTAAAGGATAGATGGGAATTGAAGTTTGGAGTGCATGTGAAGCCGGAAAGTGCAAAGGTGCTTTGTACAAGAAGGGTTTCAATAGTGATATCAAAACAAAGTGAGGCGGCAAAGATCTGGACTAAAACACAATTCTACAGTGGGCGGCGCAGTTTATAAAAGTAACACAATTTCAGGAATGGTTAAAAAAATGGAATCTGGCTGTTAAAATATTGCAATGTTGCAAATGGTTGCAAAGAAAAAAAAGTCAAACACAAAAGAATCATCAGTTATGGGTTCCAAAGTAGCGATAACCATGCCATCGCCATCATAATAAAGACCTAAATCGACAGCTTCATATGTCACCACGTGACATCAAGTATGCTATTATAAACAACAATCAGGCAATCCTGCCTCTAACAATACATAAGCAGAAGAACACAGTTGAAAAAGAAGCAGAAAAAAACCCAAAACTGGTTATTATGGGGTTATGCACCAAATAATATAGTCACAATATAAGGGGAAATGGATACCAGAACTGAGAAAAGAAATTGAGAATAATGTTTGGATAAGGATATTGAATGGTTTTCATAGAGGTGGGGAAGGAGATGTTGTGTTTAATTGTATTGTAATATCCATGGCAGTTCTTAAGAAAATGGATCTGAATGGACTTCCAAAGGTTTGCAGACTGGTGGACAGAGCAATTGCAATTCATTAAAAATAAAAATTATCGAATTTGAAAAAAAGCCATTTATGCTGTATCAGGCATGAAAGAAAAAAGGGTGAGCTAAAAGATAATCACTTAATTATGTGGTTGCTTGTACGCAGTCGGTAGTACCGGTGGCCTACTGGCAACCTCAGCTTACCATTTCCGCCACCCGATATCCTGGTATTGCTGGGATATTATGAGCAGCGGCGGAACCGTAAATTCCCATTCCCATGGTATCCTGTAGGACTCCATGGGAATGGGAAAACTGAAGCGCTGGTGCCGTTGTTAACTGTGCCGCTGCTTGAGTGAATAATCTGGCGGTAGGGGTCTGAACTACCGGCAAGTCAGGCCTGCAGGTCATTCACTGCCCCTACCGGCAGACTCAGAGTTTGTCAGTCTGTAAAAGGTGCCGGTAACCACTGTCACGGGCACCTTTTTGCAGACCGGCATGCCCATAATGAGGCCCAAAATGTGAGATCCTAGAAATCAGGACAGCATGTACTATAGAAGCACAACATATTAAAATATGAACACGAGAGTCAAGGTACTCACATTTTGCATTAGTAATGCATTTGAAGTTTTAATTAATTTGGCTTTGCACTTAAAGTAAACAGCAGCAGAAGCAGCACCAATTAAACACATTCAGAAAGAGGTAGTAAAAAGCAGGAAAATATTGATGTTATCTGTGTATACCTCTAGCCTTTTGAAAGAGGATCAGGGGAAAATAAGCACCCAGCCAATCCAATTAGTTAAATATCTCTGCCACACTATCGCTATGGGTGTAAAAGATATCAATCCTTTATGGTCACATGACTTAGTATGGTGTTAATCCCCAATCCCAAGGGCTGGAACGGCGGTAATGGGCAGGCAGCCCCAAGTTATCAGTCCAAGCAAAGTGAGGGCCTATTGCAGGGGCACCAGGCTATTACCCCCTGTACCAGCCCTTGGAACGGGGTATTAACGCTATTAGCACCCCGGGTTTCTAAACATTTAACCCGGGGTGCTAAAAAAACATTGTTCTTAATTCAACGGGACAACGACCCGTTAAATGAATAAAAATACTTTACCAAGATGGCCACCGTGGTTTTTGAAGGCAGGATTCCGTACCGGCCCCCCTTCTATGACCAGGGTGGCTGGAAAAGGGAAGCTGCATCAACAGTCAGGTAAGAGGGGATGGGGGATGGTATTTAGGGGGATGGTATTTAAAAAGAAAAAAATAGTTACGGGAGGGAGGGTGGTGGAAAGATGGCATCCCATGGCGCGGGAAGCAGCCTGCAGGTTCTGTGGAACACAGGCTGAGATTACAGGTTTCAGCCCGCGATGCATGGAACTTGTTTGGTTGTGCCCCAACCCCAGATGCTAATCCCTGATAGCATAATTAGGCATGCACTTCTAGAGGTGTTTTGGACATAAACACTACAATGGCACAGAAAGAGATTTTGATGTAACAATCAGTTGATTCTACCAAGGTTCCTGAAAAAGTGTACATTTTCTCTAAAGAACACACAGACCTAGATTCTAAACCAATATCAACGTCATACTCTCTCCTTAGTAGATATTCTTGACTCGCATGCTTCAAAAACACATGAAAGAACTGATGATAAATGAAACCTGAAATGTAAGCAACAATGCAAATGGCCCACAGACTGATTAGGCAGATTCCATGTCCAACACAGATTACAGCCATTATTTTGTCAGCACACCCAAAGACCCAACATCCTTTTTTTGATGGGATAGAATCGGAGGTACTTGTGCTTCTGCCATGGGAGTTTGTGACCGCAGGTCACATAATTCTCATGAACTACAGAATTATGGCAACAGTCATGGATTCATGGAAACAAAGGATGGTCCCAACGTGACTCCTGCTCTTATGATTGTGTTAAACGTGCAGTAAAAAGTGAATCAGAACTTCGGGAATGCCAGACAATTTGGTAAGTAGATTTTGTGGTTCCAATGAGTTCACCAAAAACTTCTTATCACACACAATTTCCTTTTTTATTTAGTTATGGTTGCTGTCTAGTAGGAAATACAAGAGACTCTGAGTGCATGTACATTCTGGTGGAAGGGAGCCTTGAGCATAGAGTGTGATGCTACAAACACAATTGATGTTTGCTTTACTATGGGTAGTTTGTTCATCAATTTTCATTTTTGAATTTTAGTATTATTTTGTTGATTTATTTGCACAGTGTGATAACACCAACACAATTGATTTGCTTTACTATTTGCTTGCAAGTTTAGGAGATTTTTTCATCTTTGACAACTAGTATTAATCTATTGTTTTCTTTTACAGTAGACTATATTGCCTTCTTATTCTTCCCTCAGTTCAGGGACATATATCTCCCGAGACAGGGAAGTGATGGGGGCAGTGACATATGTGTAGGAGGGATGGGGAAACAGGAGGTGAGGATAAATTAACTTCAATTTTGTGCATGCCTCAGTAAATTGCCAATGATGTATGATGTGAATAAGGAGGAGGGCCTGACACAAACAACATACAAGATCAACACATGCAAGGACTTCACAGATATAACCTCACCAATAACATTTCAATTATGCTGTGATTTTCAACAAAATGGCATTTTTGAGAAAGGATGCCTATCTAATACATTTGAAGTCAAATATCCAGTGAAAGCGCATGTGGACATGGCGAAACATGGCACAAAACCGATGGTCATATTTGAAGAAATAAGGGACATTGGGCCTCATTACGAGCTTGCCAGTCCGGATACAATGGTACCTGTAAGCTTGCCGGTACCGTTGTATCCAGACTGCAAACTCCGAGTTGTGCTCTCATCTGCCTTTCATTCCGCCAGGTCTGTCCTGGCGGAATGAAACGCACCCGCGAGCACAGCATGCCGGATGCACAGGAACCGTTATAAACGATGCCTGTGCATCCGCCTTCCCCAATGGGGAAGAATTTTGCAAATATCGGATCCAGCAAGGCCTTAATGACCCGGTAATTGCCCATTTCTCGGCCAATGGAAAAAAACGGCGGCAGCCGTGCCTGTATTACAGGCATGGCTACTGCCAGCCTCGTAATGAGGCCCAATTGTCTTCCTCAAGGCCAACATTTTCTGTTGTGCGCTCGTGCAACACCTGAAAAATGTGCATGCACAGGACACTAGAGAAAATCGACAAATGATGCCAACATACTAAAACATTAACCAGCTGCAGCTTTTACAGGCCAAGAGGGCATAAATCGAATGTAAACCCAACGGAATACCCAAACTTGAACCCAATTAAGATGGTGTGGGTGCAGCTTGAACCTTTGACTACCAACCACCCCAGGGGCGCCAGAGTGCCATAACCCAAAAATATTTTGCGGTTGGTCTCTGGTACTGGGGATATTCTTGAGCCCCAATGTAGGATGCACATATGTATCCTAAGGGCAAAATACTCAAAATGCTCGTACTTTATTGAACAAAGCAGAGCTGTTTCCCGGAAAGAAAAATTTTGGGCAGAGGTTTTATTACTATTACTTTCTGCAGAATAATAAAACATGCCAATGAAATTTTTCGAGTGGTCATTGACCAAAAAGGGTCTGTGATGAAAATATGATCTCAGCCTGCAAACTGTGTGTACCCGATTCTTAATTTTAACCTGGACAATTACGACCTCTGTGCCTCCAACTTGGATCCTCAGGACAATCCTGCCTTTGATAAGGACCATCATAACCTCACCGATTTAGATCTGGAGCTCATGTCCTTGTTGCATTAGACCTGGATGCTGAATACCTTCATACCTATGACCTGTACTCCTAGGACCTTTCTGTCTTTGAGTTGTACCCTCATGACCTCCAGGTCGATGACTTGGGCCTCAGGACATACTTGTTTTTCACTTGATCTTCCTGACCTGCTTGCCTCCCTCCCTTCAGTGAAATTCTAAGACCACTAAACAGAGCAGAAATGTATTGCAATATTGCACCAATTGTATCTGCATGACATGCTTTTAGAAATAGTCTGTAGGAATGATGTCAGACGTAGTAATGTCAGGGGAAGCAATGGCAATGAAGGGGATGGCAGTGTGTGCTGCATTGAGTCTGTGGTACATGGTAAAACAGAGCTTTGCTGTGTAGACCTTCTCCTAAACTTTTATACAGACAAGCAGGGAGTGCTGGGCATTCTGAATATCGAGCTGAAGATAGAACTGTATTGAAGGTGTGGCCTTTAAAATATGACAAAGATATTAAAGCAGCTAAAACTGAATACCACACAGCCAGCATCTCAAAAGCTTTGAGCCAATCTTAAGAACTTTTCTCAGCGGTCAGAGCACTTTCTTGTCCTAGTATGATCTCTTCTGCTGTGTTCCCCTCTCAGTCTCTTTGTGACTCTCTCTCACACTTTTTTATTGAGAAGATCAGTGTATTAGGAGGAACATTTCACCTCCTAGTGACATTACATCACTGTCCCTCCCTTCCCTGTTACTTTCTAGTTTACAGGTCAACCAGGAACCGTTTTCGACTTTTGCTCTTGCCTTTGCGGATCAGGTTAATAAAACCATCCTCAAGATGAAATCCTGCTCCCAGATGGAGCCCATTCCTCTTGAGGTTCTGAAGAACATCAGTGTGGAGATCTCTCCTCTGGTAACTCTAGCTGTAAATTCCTCACTATCACAAGGTAACATTCCATGCAACCAAAAACATGCCCTGATGACTCCTCTGCTTAAGAAACCTTCCCTGGTTCCTACTTCTCCAGCCAACATCTGGCCAATCTCCCTCCTCTAATTTCTCATGAAAGTGCTTGAGCCAGTTGGTGCATTGCAGTTAAGAACTTTTTTAGAGGAGGCTTCCATCTTACACCTTATCAATCAGGCTTTCATCCACCTATGGGCACAGAAGCAGTGCTGGTGTCAGTTATTGATGATCTGGCCAGAATATGAGATCAAGATGGGATGTGTTTCTTGATCCTTTTAGACCTCTCTGTGGTGTTTGGCACCATTGATCATGCTATCTTATGGCAGCGCTTTGACGAGATTGGAGTTACTGACACAGTTCTTGAGTGGTTTAAATCATTCTTATTTGATCGCTCCCAAACATTTTTACTCCCTCTGTTTTGGATCAGCTGCCTCCGTATTGTCTTGTGGGGTCCCTCAGGGATCTGCCATCTCGCCCCTGCTTTTTAACATTTATATCTGCCCTCTGGCCAAACTGATACAGAATCATGGCTGCCAGTTGTATGCTTATTCTCCAAGCTGATCATAATCTTAAGGAAGCCGTGCCATGCCTAGAGAGTTGTCTTGCAGATTTGTCTAGGGGATAATGGAGCCTGGATGAACTGAAACTGGCTCAACACAATGGAGACAAGACTGAGGTCCTTCTGGTTGCCCCCATCCCACTGCTCGGTCTTTATGGACTGCAGACTTTTGGCCTCCATCTTTGGGTGCTCTCTAGTTGAGTCTGTTAAAAATCTGGGGACAAATATATCAGTCACCCTCTCTCCATCTGCAAGGAGCTGGCCAACCCTGCTGCAGACTCTACCCCTCCTGCTTCCTCCCAGGCTCTTAGCAAAGCCCTTGCCTCACACTTTACCCCAGAAACCCAGAACATCCTGACCACCCTCTCTACACCTACCCCTTGTCTCCCCTCTCTATCTGTGCTTGCTGACCCTCCTTCAGTCACTCCCTCACCCTCTTTCTCATCCTTTCCTCATTTCTCCCCTGATTAGGTCGCTCGACAAGTCCAATCTATGAAAGGCTTGTCAAAACAGGTTCTTCCCTGTTCCTCTAAAACTATCAAGAACCACGTCGATACCCTTGCTCTGGCCCTGCCAATTTCTTCGACCACTCCTTTGCCTCAGGAACCTTCCCCTTCCCTCTGAAGCACTCCCTTGGGTATCCTCTTCTCAAGAAACCCACAGCTGATCCTTCATGTCCCACTAACTATCGCCCGATTTCCATTACTCCTTTTCTGGGCAAACTCTTGGAAAAGCTGGCTATCTCTCAGCTTAATCTGCATTCTGTTTCTGTTGGCTGTCTCCATTACGACCAGTCTGGCTTCAGAGCTGCTAGAAGCATGGAAACTGCTCTGCTGAACATTCGTGAAGATCTGCTCTCCAACCTTGACTCTAACATTCCCTCTGCCCTCAACCTTCTCGATCTCTCTTCTGCCTTCGACACGGTCAACCATACCATCCTGCTTGACCGTCTCTGTGATAACCTGTGTATCACTGAACAGGCTCTGGCATGGCTGACCTCTTTCCTCATGAATTGACCGTCCCAGGTCCAACCTGGGTCCTTCCTATAATCTATCTCCCTCTCTAGCTGTGGGGTTCCCCAGGGGTCTAACCCCTCGCCCTGACTTTTCAACCAATACCTGGAAACTCTTGCCCGCTGCATTGCCTTTTTCTGCTCAAATTTTTAGTGCTATGCTGACAACACTCAACTCATTTTCAGGCTGCCCTCAGCCACCTCCTCTCCTTCTCTCATCTCTGATTGCCTAACCTCCATTCAAGATTGGTGTGCTGCCAACGATTTTTGTCTGAATGCCAGCAAACAGAGATTCTCCTCATTGGCACACCTTCCCCCACCTTTTCCCTCACTCTCTGGCCAGCCTCGCTTGGCCCTTCTCCTACCCCCACCTGAGAGGCTAAGAGCCTCGGGGTCATCTTTGACTCCACAATTTCCTTCTCCACCCACATCTCCGATGTCTCTAAAAGTTTAAAACTTCCTACAGCACCTCCTCAGAGGCACTCTGCCTTTCCTTTCCTTCCCCAGAAGCTCACTGTCTGCCAAGCTCTGGTTCTCTCTAGGTTGGACTGTTGTAACAGCCTCCTTCTAAATCTACCCGCCTCTACTCTCCGCCCTCTGCAACTAATCCAGAGCAGGACTGCAAGACTTGTCCTCCGCCTCAAGCCCTGGGATCCTATCTCTCCAGGCCTGAAATCTCTCAATTGGCTCCCAGTGGATGCAAGGATTAATTCAAAACCCTCTGCATTGTCCACAAGGCTTTCTAGGGCCTGGGTCCAAAATACCTTCAGCTATTTGTCCGCAAATACCTCCCTTCTGGAACTCTTCGCTCCTCTACCTCCAACTCCCTCAGGGTCAGTGGGGGTAGATCTCTGTCTTTCAGCTGTAACCTCCCATTGGAACAGGCTCCCTGCCACTCTGAAACTTGAGGAGAACCACCATCTCCGGTTCCGGAAGCACCTCAAGACCTTCCTCTTTGCTTCTGCTTTCTCCGCCCCTCTCCTCTGCTGATCTGTTCTGTCTCGGCACCGTTCACTTGGCCTACCCTCTGTCTTCCTGGCCCACTTCCCTGAGGCACCCCTGCACTGGGGTCTGTATCTGTACCCATACAGTCCCCCCATTTTCTTCCTGCACTTATCAGACCCTCTCTGAAGCCTTCAATCAGCACTTGCCCTCACTGGCTGCACTACTCATGATTTGTTGTCTTTATTATTTATTTATTTATTTATCTGGTTTTCTCCTTTGCTCTGCACTTTCCACTTCTCCGCCTCCCATGCACTCTCCCCTCTCCGTCTCCCATGTGCTTGCACATTCTCAATGTCACTGGGCCTAGTAAGATCATTGTTTTTGTTTTCCCATGTTCCCCTCCCTTGCTTGGTCGTGCTCTGAAACACTTGTGTACGAGCGCACTATAAATAAAATATCAACATCAATATCAATATCCAGATTTACAGATCAGTGGTAGATGCAGTTCTGTCTTTCTTAAGTTGAGAACCCTAAAAAAGGTGATGCTGTTTATTCCTCCTGATATGAACGGCCCTGTGGTTGCCTGTACAGTCATGGAAATTTTGGACTATTGTAATGCAAATATTATCTGGAAGGACTGCATGTTGTCCAAAACTCTGCGGCTCAGTTGATGTCAGGTCTCCCAAAATGTGGGTTTACCTCTCCATTTTTGCACAAACTTCATTGGCTCCCTTTTGAGGGTAGGGCAAAGGTTAAGGCCCTGTGTCTGATCCACTGGGCATTACATGGCCATGGGGCCTTGTACCTCCATGAGAGGTTCACCCCATATGTTCCTAGCAAGGCTCTTTGCTGTGCGGCCATCATCTTCTCCTCTTACCAAAGACTAAGAAATCCACGTTTGGAGGCCGAGCATTCTCTGAGGCAGGTCCCCTGCTTTGGAATTCCCTACCCCTTGCCCTTAGGCTTATAGATGACTATCATAAGTCCTGCAAGGTTTTAAAGACCTTCCTTTATTCATATTAGTTGTTTCGGTTCATCGCTATGTTACTGGATTTCTTTTCATCAACCCTGTTGGGTGTCCCATCACAGTGCCATAATACCTTCTGGTGTAAGCTGTGCTGTACCGAGTTCAGTTAACATAACATAACAACATAACATGGAAATGGGGGATGCTGTCAGTGAGGGTTTGCACGAGGAGCTTGCACAGTTCCATCCTCAAACTTCTATTGCTGCATATGAACCCTCAGTGCTTGTAGTGTATAAAGCTCACACAGATGACCCTCAGATTAATAGCCAATGATGTATTCTCATCTTTCTCATATAAGTTAAACTTTCTTAACCTTTTCTTGTACCGTTAACAAATGAGCAAACATGTAAACTGAATTCAGGCCATCTCACCCAGAGATGCGTCCAATGACTTAAACATCCACACATTAATGGTTCTCATTGGGTAATCAGGTAAGTGGGCACCCGTGTAATCCCCCCTTGGAACCATTAGAGAATGGAGTGAGGGGTGTGTGTAACTATGACCAGAAACCAGGAGAGATAGCCATTTATGTGGTGAGAAGCATTCACCTTATTTACCAGCAGCCCCATGTTTGGCACATAGGGGGATGCTGTTGGAGACACTGTTGTTGGGGAGGGTGCCATGGTGTCAGCTAATGCAGTGCAGGGCACAACCACAGCTGTTGGACAGGGTGTAGAGGAGAAGACATTATGAGGTGTGCTAGAACTGTTTAGAGACCGGGTTCAGATTCTTTATCTGGGCAGCCAGGTCCCTGTGCCCCCTTTCCACAGTGTCTTTCAAGAAACACATTGCGTTCATTAGAAGTCACTAATGCTGTCTCTGGCTGCACAGTAGATTGTAAATCTGCTTCATGTGTGAGCAGGGTTGGTGAGGTCAGCAGCTCTGCAGGGGACTGCCTCTTTTGCAAACCTTGGAAGAACTCTCGTGTGCCTTGCTAGGATCAACTTCTATAAGCTCCAGCATCTGCGGCAACTCAGCTCTATCATTAAGTTCACCTGCACAATGTTCAGTGCCCTGCTCATTATGCCGCTCAATAGTGTTGTCCTCCAGTTTACAGTGCAATGCCTCGTCCTAGGCTTTTTCTTGTACCAGCTTGAACACTAGCAGCTCCATGGGTGGTTGCTGCTAAAAGAAACATACAGTATGTAAACATCAAGGATACGGTGTTACAGTTTGCACAGTTAGCCTGGTTAGAAGTACATGCAGAGGGGCATAGAGAAAATGAACAGAAGCACAGAAACCTACCATCACTGGTGCAAGCAGCCTTACTTTTTCTCAATGGAGTGAAACTGTCTTGCCTTCATCTGGATGTTTTCATTCTCATCTCTCTTCTTTTGAAAGTAGGCAATGTAATTATGTTGATCTTGTGGAATGTTTATGTGCAAAGGTTGTATTACCAGAGGAACAAATAAATACAAAATAAATAAGAAAGTAGGCAGTTTACATCCCAATACCAGTCTATCTAAGAGCTGCAGTTGACTGCAGGCAACATTCACTTTAGTGTAGAACTTACTGCCTCCACGTAGGGCTCACTAGATAAGGTCTTTGCATATGGGGGGATGACCCCCAGTGTGCAGAGCTGCACTAATCAGCCCCAATGTTCGAATCTCCCTACTTTCTAAGTACTGCAAGGTGCATTGTCAAATCAGTATACTTTTAATCATGCTAATTCTTATGGGCCTCATTAAGAGTTTGGAGGTAGCGATGCCCTTAATACGGGCATGGCTACCCCCAAACCCGGGTCTGGGTTCCCTGAATGGGGAAATACCATGCCATTCCGATCTTGGAGGGCCCGGTATTTCCCCATTCAGGGAACCCAGACCCGGTCCATCCCCAAAGGGCTCAATGGGAAAGGGGAGCATGCTAACAACAGGCCCGTTAATGACGGGCCCGTTGTTAGCATGCTGGGCCGCTCGCGGGACCCACTCAGGACATCTGGTAAAACCAGGCGTCCTGAGAGGGTCCCGCGAGTGGACCTTGTAATGGGGCGGTAAGGGGTTAACGGCTCCTGCACCTTTACCGGCGCTGTTAACCCCTTACCGCCCTCCTCGTAATGAGGCCCTTATATTTTATATGTTTACAGCTTCTTCATGCTGTGAATCGTGTTGGGTTGTCTCATAGGTGATTTCACCTTCAGGTGGTGGATTGGAACCTTGGAGGAAAGCTAGTTCTGTCTTTTTTGGGATGTAAAGTAGCTTTGACCTTATATCTGCAAAACCATGAGAAATAGAAAAACAATAGTAAAGCTCAATCGGCCTCATAACAAGTATGTCAGTAAGGCAACAACGGCGCCGGTATCGCTACTGGCAGCGTTGCCACAGTACCGCTATACTACGAGTTGTGCTCGCGGGTCTCGCTCTGCCCGTCAAGTTCCGGTGCATCCGAGCTCCCCATTCCCATTCAGCCCTATGGGGCCGAATGCGGATGGGGAGTCCCTTATTGCCGGCACCCGCGAATGGGCAATTACCGGGTCTGCCGACCTCGGCATGACCTGGTAATTGCCCATTCGCGAATGCTGGTAAAATCACGCATCAGCGGCGGCCATGCCTTTGTTACAGGCACGGCTACCGCCAGACCCATAATGAGGACCAATTAACCCAAAGGACGGTTTAAAAAATTGGATCAAATACTGTCTACTTCAAAAGTCCTTAATATTGGTTAAGATAAGAAATGTGAAAACTATGGAAAACACATTGTGAAGAACACAGAAAAAAAGCAAAATATCAGTAAGATTTGAAGAGCATTACTTTCTGAAGATTCCAAATCTGATTTCCCCCACTCATAGAACAGGAGAGAGCATGCTGGCAACTGGATCCAGTATAAATTGCCCTCTATGGGCATATGTATCTTTTAACTAGGTGCTATCCCAATTTCTTCTTCTGACCTTTGGCTGCACTCCTCAAGGCCTTCAAAGTAATGGGTTGTGTTCACAGGTTCCATAAAATATCCTGATGACAATATTCTGTTGGCTGGGGATCTAAACTCTAACTGTTTAAGGGAAAGTGTCTGTGCTGGTGAGAAGAATCCTTCAAATAGATATGGTTACCGGTGGTCAAATTTCTTTGGAGAGTGGAATCTTCGAATAGCGAATGGGTCAATAGAGGGTGACATCCTGGCTGCTAAATCATGGAGAAGGGGTGGGAAGACATCTACTATAGATTACTTTGTAATGTCAGACCAGCTTTTTGCTAATTGTATGGAGTGTAAAGCTGTGGATAAGGGGTCAAGCGATCACATCCCTCTCTCCGTATTCTTTGATTTTTTCTAAAAGATCACAAGTCAGGGACTGATGTAATACTGCTCTCTTGGTAAATCAGAGTGGAAATAGTGTCCAAAGGTTTAGGCAGCAGGGTGATCGGTTGAATGATGAATTGAACAAAAAAATGTATAGTATTAGGAGTAATAGTACTACTGTTCCTCCCCAGAGAGCCCCACTCTGCTGCATCAGCTCACCTGGAAGGGTAAAAGGGCTGGAACCCCTCACGAGCATACCAGAAGAATCCAATGGAATCCTGCACTTGTGCTGCTTGACCTACCTGAAGCAGCATCCACAAAAGCAACTGCATTGGTGAGGCAATCGTATGGCTGAATAGCCTCCTTCCCCCCTACTGGGCCTGCCCTCCGAGCCCTGTTGCACACCATAGCTCCTCCGGCGTACCTGCATATTACCTTTGTGCCGATCCTCCATTTTGTCTTTTCTAATGCTGCCTGATCCTAAAATGGCGGGCGCAGTGCGGCCCGAAAACGAGGCTGCCATTGGTTGCTAAGCAGCCTGCTTGATCTTCAGCCAATCCCCTACACCGGTAGGCGGAAGCCGGCTTTTGGGAGAAGGCCCGAGGGAAAAAGCCCTGCTCCTCCCCTGTTCGCCCCGGGACGCTGCGGCTAGGCGACGCTGCTATGCCCGACACCTGCATCCACAAACACTAATGCTTATACAATTGGCTTTGTCCTGCGCCAGTCAGCTAGCACCGCCTTGCACCAAACCACAGGTACTATTCATTTGACCTATCTGCCACCCTGGCCACAGACATCTTGTACTTTATCCCCATGCGCAGCTTCACTGGTCCTGGCGCCCTATCATTTGCTTGGTCACAGCATTCGTAACGCCTGCCATGCACGCTTGTCTAACTCTCCGAGCCGATTTGCATCTTTTAGTCACCTCTTATACGCAATGCCTCGCATTTGTTACCAGCATATTCAAACTGCAAGCACTATCTGTATGTGCCCCGCTTGCCAGCTCACCTTGTATTTGTGTAATGCATGCTTATGCTATGACTGTGTTGGCCAACATTCCTTGCCTGCCTATGTCCATGCTAGTTAACTTGAATTGCCTACTGCCTAGCCTGGTCACTGTGCCATTCTAGGTCTGCAGCATTTGCGCCCTGCCAGCCAGACTGTACTTTACCTATTGTGCCTCTACTGGTCGCTTGCCAATCCCTGCCTATTGCCTATTGCATATTTCCCATGCTAGTCAATCTCAATTGCTTCTCGTGTAGCCTGGTCACTGTGCCTCTTGATCGGGTACCACTCTAGGCCTGCTGCATTTGTGTCCTGCTAGCCAAACTAAACTGTATTTACTGTGACCTATGAGTCATTTGACTCGTACACTGCATAGCACACTCATTGCACATCTACAGGCCGCCTCTCTATGCTGGCATTTGTACCTGCCTGCCAGCCTTCTTATGTCTTATTGCACCCTCCTGCCCAACTGGTACTGACCCATTGCCTAGGTAGATAACTTCGGTTCCACCCCTACTTCACTCTACTGACGACTTAGCCCTTAAAATGCATTGCACCTTTGATACTCACCCTCACCACTTATCCTCATTTGCTAGTGCACCAACGCTTGCACCACTGTCCACTCGACATCTCGTCACATACTTATTGTTCCCCTTTCTGGTCCTAACTTGGGCACCGCTCCTCACCTTCACCACACAGCTCTACGTCTCGCCCACTCCCACAACTAGTATAACAACATCTCCCGTATTACCTCTCTCTCTCATCATGACAGGTCCTAATCCTTATCTTAACGCACCGGCCCTCTGGCTACTACATTTCGCCACCAAACCTACCACTAATCAACCATTCCCTATTATCATTAGAAATTCCAGGCTCGGCTCGTGCCTGTGCCACCGACCTCCCCACCAACCTACAACTATCAACAATATAGTTACACCTGCCAGACACCACACGGTGCCTGACATAGGCACATTGAATCCGATTGTGAGTTCCACTCTATGTCAGGCACACACCGCTGCCAATTGTCCACCATTGCCATTGCCTCACCACGCCATATCGACCTCACCTAACCATGCCAGTCAACCTTGTGCCTCATCAGTTAGAAACCTAATATTAGCCTCCAGATGTCTTCACTGGTCCTACCAATTGAACAGTCCCACGTTCTACAAAATTTCAAACTCTAGCAATAACATAACCACGGCCCACTCAGCCCCTAAAATTGACTCTCCTCCTCATGTTCACAATGCCATCACGGCCCTGAAACTCAAAGACGCGCTCATCAACGCACGCTCCGTCCCTGCGCACGCCCTAGATATTGCAGATTTCATTGTCACAGAAAATCTCGACTTTCTCGCTATCACGAAACTTGGCTGCATGCAGCATCCGGCCCTTCTCTGACCCTGGCCATCCCTGACAACTATTACATTATCAGGTGTGACAGGGACACCAATCAAACTAAGGGGGGTGGACTAGCCTTTATATTTAAGAGCTCGCTTAACCTCAGAGCTGCCAACACACTGCGGCTGCCATCAGCGGAATTACTGTCTATTAAATTGCTGATCTCACCTAATCACACGGCCACCGTACATCTCATTAACAGGCCCCCTGGCCCGACCTCTTCATTCACAGAGAACATCTCATCTATCCTAGCGACCAGCACTAAGCCCAACTCGCAAATCATTATATTGGGTGACCTCAATCTAGGCTACTAAGATACGAACAACGCCAAAGCCATTGACCTATAAAGATTCCTGGCCGACTTCGGTCTCACCCAACACGTCCATGAGCCCACCCACATCAAGGGCCGCACTCTTGACTGGGTTTCTGACATGAACTGTGTGCTTAACGTCACCTCTGTGTCACCATGCGCATGGTCTGATCACCACAAAATATCATTCTCCATTAATTCCAGTCCACCCACAGGTAAACCCAACCTTGCCCCTCCCACTTCCACACGCAACAAAAAGGATATTACGGTTGGGAAATTACTCCCACTTATCCTTCCTCTTTTGAACTCGGCGTCCACCACGTGCTCGGACCCCACAGTGCTAGTAGACACCTACAACTGTGCCATGCTAAAAGCCCTCAACACCATTGCCCCCCCCAAATTGCGTAAACAAAAAACGCGGCTCCACCTTAATTCCTGGTTTACCCCGCACTTACGCGACCTGCATAAAGAGAAAAGAAATGCTGAGGCTTATTGGAAAAGCTCACCTTTTCTAGTCAACAAAAACAACCTTAATGCAGCCTCCCTTTCCTACAAAGAAGCCATTCTAGCTGCAAAAAAAGAAGTATATAACAAAAGGATCATTCAAGTCCAATCAAATACCAAGGAACTCTTTAAGATCCTCAAGGAACTGGAGTCTCCTGTCGCCCCGTTTGATAGATTCACCCCAGACACTGAATGGTGCTCCAATCTGGTTTTGTTAGTCTGGTTTTGTTAGTGGTCTCGGTACGATCCCCAATATAATCACCATCAATATGCTCAAGTCTCAATATGCCTCCAGGAAGCAAACTCTATACTTTGCGTTTATTGATTTCCAGTCAGCCTTCGACTCCATAGATCGTGATCTTCTTTTTTCTAAGTTAAAAGCACTTGGTTGTCCATCCTCACTCTTGGCTTAATCATTCATTTACACACGGACACCACTATGAGAGTCAGCCTTACACTTGAAGGCCTTCTGACTGCCTCTTTTCCGACTTTTGTGGGACTTAAGCAGGGTTGCATACTGGCTTCCATACTGTTCAACCTTTTCATTCTTGATATGGGTCTCTCATTCCTTGGAATCACAGCTGATGCTCCGGAGTTGGGTGGACAGCGTATCCCGTGGATGCTTTATGCTGATGATCTGGTTTTGTCTTCTCAGACTCCTAGAGGCTTACAGAATTTGCTAATCGCCTTATCAGATTATGCTGAGACAAATTATCTAACAGTAAATCTGTCCAAATCCCACATCTTGGTCTGTAGGCCTCTTGGTAATTGCAAAACTTACAACGGGATATGGTCTCTGCAACAAGAAACTATGGAAATTGTCTTGGAATACAAATACCTGGGCGTTTTTATTCAAAACACCGTTTGTGATGGCAAATCTCTGCATATGTTACACTCAACATTACTGAGTCTGATATCCCAAGCCAAAATTCTTGTTCATAAGTATGGAAAATTCACGTTAAAACATATTCTGATGTTTTATGAGCAGAAGGTTGTTCCCATTCTACTCTATGGTGCTGAAGCTAAGTTATATTCGAATGACAGCACATGGAATAGATTTGAGGCCACCTTTTGGAAAAGGGTTTTGTGTCTTCCAAACTGTTCGCCCCTGCCCATATTACGGTTCGAGCTGGGTTTGAACTCTCTGCATAGCAGAGTCAAATGGAGAATGTGCTCCTTTTTTCGTAAAAGCCTCCTTGGACTGGCCAACAATAACATTCTGAGCACGGTAGCTCGCCATCTGTCTGTTTCCCCTGCTGTTTTTCCTTCAAAATGGCGAAATCTTGTCTTGGACACCCTAGTTGAAGCCAACATCTCTTTACAGTTCCTAATTGAAAATCCGGTTTGTGCAAAAAAAAAGTTTTATTACTGGGATTGGATCACAAATTACGATCTGCGTGTGACATACAGAGATTTTGATGCTAACCTCTTTGGAACAAAACGTTTGGGTCAAGTGGCTGGCTATCTTTTGAAATGTCCATCTGCAAACATTCGTAACAAACTATTGGGGATGAGGCTAAATTTATGGTTCACGAGAGAAGTGCTGGTCAGGCGCAAAATTATTTGTGCTGACCTTAACTTCTGTCGCTTCTGCGAGAATCAAAGTGTAAAGGAAACTCTGCAATACATAATTGTGTCGCCCTAATCTAAAGGCTATTCGAGAGAAACTTTGTAACAACTTGTTGAGTTTGTATATGGAAAAGGATGACAATTAGATATGGAGCATTTTATTTAAGAGTGTCAGATTCTCGGTTATAAAGGCCTTGGTACATTTTTTAGAAGCTGTTTTACCTGAAGAGATACATACATAATTTTGCCGTATTGTTAATACATTATAAAGTGGTTTTGAATTCAGAATTAACTATCAATTGGCTTTGTCTTGTTTTTGTCACCCATTTTAGCTGTTCATTTAATTGCTCTTTTTTATCTCATTTTATGTGCTCTAACTTGCAAACCTTTCCTTCTGTATCATGTGATCTTATTGTGTTTAACGAAATTGTTATTATTTACTTGTCAGTGATTTTGAAAAGTTGATTTATTCAGCTATATCAAAATAAAAAAATAAATAAAAAAAGAATGGTGCTCCAATATTCAAAAGGCACTGCTTGACAAAATCGCCATGCTCCAAGCCAAAATGAATACTAAACAAAGCTACCTCTCTGACTCAACGGGTAACCCCTTGTCCTACAAAACCCCTTCTCCTAAACATTCCTTCAAACTATTCAGCTTCTCACCCCTCACCATCAAGGAAGTCGAAAATATCATAACGAAGCTTAAGCCCTCCAATTGCCAAGGTGACGCCTGCCCTGCACCGGTCGGGCACTGTACCTGACAACCTTAAGGATGCTTGGGTCATCCCTTTAATCAAAAAACCTAATCTCAATCCCAGTAACCCCTCTAACTACAGGCCCATCACCATGGTGCCTTACATTCTCAAAATTCTGGATCGCACAGCCTATCTCCAAATCGAGGACTATCTTGAAACCAACAATCTATTAGGGCTTAGACAATCTGGCTTCCGTCCCAGACACGGCACAGAGACAGCCTTAATTGATTTGAAAACCCAAATCGAGGAACTGAAAGACAAGGGCAAACTGGCGCTCCTGCTCCTCCTTGATCTTTCAGCAGTCTTTGATTTGGTCGATCACCAAATCCTCTGCCACCACCTCAAAATTGCAGCCCACTTCTCTGACGCATCCACATCTTGGAACAGCTCTTTTCTGGCAAACAGAACCATGAGAGTATTCTCTCCCCTAGCCGCAGCTGATCCAGCCCACGTCCCGTGCGGAGTTCCACAAGGATCTTGTGTATCTCCCACACTTTATAACATGTTTACTTTACTAAACTACTCTTTGATATACTTGACTATATGGGTGTCTCCTACACTAATTATGCGGATGACACTCATCCCTATCTCTGGCGATTATGTAACAGATGCGAAAGCACTCAATGCAGTCTACACTGTCATACAGGCCTGGATGGCTCATCATGGGCTTTGCCTTAATGATGAAAAGACGGAATTAATCATTCTTGGCTCTCAATACAAACTCACTAAACTCAACCCCAAATACAATTCCTTCATCATCGACGGGAACGACATCAAAGTCTCCAACGTCACAAAAACACTTGGAATATATCTAGACTCTACTCTGTCCCTCAATCGACAAACCAACGCAGTTGTCTCAGCGTCATCCTATACTTGTAATTTGATTACAGCATGTCGCCCCTTTCTGACAACAGAGAACTGTCTGATTCTCGCTAGAACCCTCGTCATGTCCAAAATCGATTACTGCAATGCCCTCTACCAAGGGACTAGTCAAAGAAACATTGATAAACTCCAAGTCATGCAGAACAACACAATAAGGGCAGCTCTCAACATTCCCAGGCCTTCCCACATATCGAACACTAGACGCAACTTGCACTGGCTACCCATCACTCACCGCATATCCCTCAAAGCACTTGTTCTAACACACAAGGCCCATAACAACGCAGCCTATCCACACGCTTCATACAACACACAGCAACGAGACCTCTAAGATCTTCTCAGGCACATACTCGGACTATTCCTAGTTTCAAGCTACAGACAGCCGGAGGCTCGAGCTTCCCAGTCCTCGCGGCTAAGCTCTGGAACACCCTACCCAATGCTCTCAGGAACGTTCCTCACTTCCATTCCTTCAAAGCTAAAACCAAATTGTGGTTACTGGAACGGGATGCTCTAGCCTCCTCTCTATAATCCTTACATCTGTTAATCCCATTACCGATTGCTCATTGTACATAGACTGTTTTATACTGTATACTTAGATTTGTTCCTTTCCTTTCTATTCGATGCTCTGAACTTTATGTAAATATGTAAATATGTGTAAAATGTATATTGGTTCTATTTGCTGTAACCTGTAACTGCCTTTTAAACATGCGCCCAGATGCCCCGGGGCAAGGTGCGCACTACAAATAAAACAAATACAAAATACAAATAATACTACCCACCCAATAACATTTCCTGCCACTTTTGTGATGCCCTCTGGGAAATTGATAAGCCCACAACTAAAAAGGTGGGGAATTTAGTAAAACATCTTCACAGATAGGATCAAGAAACTGAAACCCGTAAAAAAGAATTAAACTGTGCAATACCTAAGCTAAAATGGGAAGGAAGCAATTGCAACACGATATGTAGGGAAATAAAATCTGTGCGAAATAAACATTGAAAATGGTCTCGTATGCATAGGGCTGGTAGATTGGATTTAAATGGAAAAGGGATATTGGGGGTGGTAATGGGGCCTAATTCCAGAAATGTCTGGAATTTAATCAACGGCTCTTCCTTCACAAATTCCAGCTCTGAGTGCAACTGTATTGGTGAGCTGATTTGGATAAAACATTTTCCATCTAAATTTGAGGAATCCAATTGATTGTAGTTTGGAAAATGTTCAGAAGTAGCTATTAATTATTGATAAAAACCAGATAGAGAAGGCCACCAGGGGGCGCAGGCAGGATGGACGCCTGAGCTTCGAGCTCCGCACCCAGCCCCGGGTAAACTGCGGTCCACCAGCGGAACGAGGGTCCCATGAACCACGCGACCCCCACCAAGAGGAGCGGGAACCTGTAGCCCCCACCTGGACCCAACTCCGGTCCCGATCCGACGCTCCTACGCGGAGCTATACGGGCCGAGACGATACCAGCAACCCCTCCCCCACGGCCTGGTGCGAAGCAACGTAGGAGGCAACGAGGGAGGGCGCGGCGGCCGCACCCACACAGGCCGTGCCACACACGAGAGGGCCTGGGGCTGCGGGCCCGCGGCGCCCCCCCCGAACACTTAACGCGGCCTACCGCGGGTCATCGCACGACCCAGGGGCCCGACCCGAGGAAGGCCATCCGCCCGCCCAGGGAGCTGCGACATCGTAGGGGGGCTGACGCGGGAGCGCGCCCCCCCTCCCATCGCGGCACACATCAAGGCGGCCCGCGGCGCCCTGGGGCTCCACGCCTGGCGCTCCTGACACTCGAGGCGGGGCAGCCGGGACGCCGCCGACACGGCCTGTCATAGGGGGGCCCGGACCCCCCGGCCCATCCCACGGCCCCGGGGCCCAGCCCGGAGAGGGCCATCCTCCCGCCCTTGGAGCAAAGACACTGCGGGGGGACCGACGCGGGGGCGCGCCCCCACCCTCCCATCACAGCACTCACCAACTCAGCCCACGGCGCCCTGGGGCTCCACGCCTGGCGCTCCAGACACTCGAGGCGGGGCAGCCGAGGTGCCGCGGGCACGCTCTGTCATAGGGAGGCCCGGGCCTACCTGCCCATTCCACGGCCCCAGGGTCCGACCCGAAGAGGGCCATCCATCTGCCCACGGAGCATCGACATCGCCCGGGGGCCGACGCGGGAGCGCGCCCCCCCCAACACACTCCCCCTCCTCCCGCTCTTACCTGAGGAAAGTGCCAAGGGACACCTGCAGCCTCGCGACGAGGACCCTCCCCACTGCGGCTAGGTTTGGGGAACAAAGTGAAGCAAGCATAGAGGGCAAGGACCCCTGCTCAGCACCCCTACAACCCCCCTCCACTGGAAGGGCTCTTGGAGTAAACGGGGTACCAAAGGGAACGTTATGCACACTTGAAACATTGCTTGAGGTGGGTCCTCAGATACCCCTACCTACAACAACTTGGGAACTCCCCCAGCTGGGATACCTGGAGATCGCCACCACAGGACAAACTAACGGAGCCAAACAGGGTAGACACGCTGCGAGCTGCCGACGCCCTCGGGGGACTCACCCCCTCTCCACCCTGCACCCCAACTGACCCAGACACGGTTGACGACCAGGCGGTGCCCGCTAACAAGTAACCGACACGATCCTTCCATGAGCTGGAAAGAAAACCTGCTGAAATACCAATTTGTTGCCAACGAGAGTGGCATGGCGACCGGGGGCCCCGCTACCCCACCCCCAGACCTCGGGGCCATCCAGAACAATATCCAGATGATTCTAGAGGAGATACGCGGGATGAGGACTGACATGGGTGCCAAATTGGCTGACCTCACGACCAAAGTCACCACCCTAGAGGACCGACTGGAGGGAGTCGAAAACAATCAACTCTCTGTAACACTCCTTGAAACCCAAATGGACATTAGACTCCAAGACATGGAAAGACGAGAGGAAGAACTCCGGTTTAAGGTCGACGACATGGAGAACATGGAGAGAAGGAACAACCTGCGCATTTTTGGCCTGGTGGAGTCCGAGGGCGAATCCACACAAGGACTCGAGGGCAAAATTGCACGACATTGTGAGGATCGCCCTGGGAACAGAGGCTGCGGGCACGATCAACTTTGACAGGGTGCACCGGGCAGGGGGGGGGCAGAGGCCCGCGCTCTGTCTTGGTCCGGTTACATTATTATAAAGACAAGGCCAAAATTCTAGAGAAAGCGAGAAACCTCGGCAACATACAATATGGCGACTCAAGGGTGTCCATCTTTCAAGATCTGTCGGCCCTCACCCTGTCAATGAGGAGGAAATGTGGCACCCTCACAAGATGGCTTCAGGGAAAAGGGGTTCGATACCGCTGGGGACATCCCTTCTACTTGGAATTTGAATGGCTAGGGGAGAAGTACCACCTGGTGTCGGAGGAGGATATTCGGAGGGCCACAGACGACCTGGTTAGCGACCAGGCGGGCCACTCAGGTGCCCAGGACGGAAGAGCCCGAGACCCCCCCAGGGGTCCTGACAGATTGGTGAACCACAGTGGCAAATCCAAGGTCAAGGGGGCCCGGAAGTTCCGGAAAACTAGACATCCGTCGACAAACTCTGAAGACCACTCAAAGTCATGATAACACCGTTCGATAGGAGGTGGAGGAAATCACAAGGTGAGCATTGACTCGGGGTCCAGGCACTGGAGGTCCTGGGTCCACGAGGTGCCATAACTGGACGCCGTGTTGGCGCTACGGCTGGCCCGCCGGACTACAGGGCAGGCGAAAGTTTGTTAAAAAGTTAACTGTTTGGTTGAGTTAGCCCACACACGAGGCCCAAGTTAATGGTTGGTGGGCTGGAGTGGGGGCTCATTGCTCCAGAATTTTATCTCGGACACTTGTACCGAGGTTCTGACGGGGCCGATCTATATTGATCTTGAGAATTGGGATTCCCCAACACATGAAAATCCCGGTGCTGGGGTTAGAGTCCTTGGTGGTTCGTTGACCAACCCCAACGTATGTTGGGGAAAGTGGACGAACGCCTTATATTTCAGGGGAAGGGTGGGAGGGGGGGAGGAAGCAGGGAGGGGGGCTTGGGATAGGGGGGAGAGGGGAAGAATGGTCAACAGGGCAGACAGAGGGGTAAAGGGGGAAAGTCAGTTCAAGTCACAGAAACTTGCTTGGCGGCGGGCTCTGAAATTCAGATACTATGAGGGGTCCAAAGTGCACAACCGAAAAGGCGATAATGATTGAAAGGAAGATAGGCACGTTGAATGTCAAGGGCCTTAACTCTCAAAATAAGAGGTCCCTTACAAGCAATATGTTCCGCAAACAACATCTAACAGTCCTATTCCTACAGGAAACACATTATAAACGAGGGAGAGAGTCTAGAATCAAAGGGAAGGATATTGGCTGCAACTACTGGGCATCACACGCGACCTCAAAGAAGGAGGGGGTGGGCATTCTCCTGGGAAGGGCACTCCAACTCACAGGGGTAGAAACCAAGAGAGGATTTGGAGGTCGATTTTTAGGTGTTAAAGGGTTTTGCGAAGGACAGCGCGTCACTCTCGCCACCGTATACGCACCCAACTCGGGTCAGGTAGAGTTCCTCACGCGGATCTTCAGTGTCATGGACGAGTGGGCAGAGGGGGCCATGATACTGGGCTGGGACTTCAATCTCATAGCTGACCCCCAACTGGACTGGTGGTCCGCCAGGGGAGGGACACCCAAGGGGATCACTAAGGACAACCTGGCCTTGCAAGCCCTCCTGAGGGATCACTACTGGGTAGACACCTGGCGCAAAGCATACCCGGGCCAAGGCGGTTACACCTTCTTCTCTCCCCCACACTGCACCTACACTAGAATCGACCTCCTGCTGACCTCAGAGGAGGGGGACGGGGTGGTAACCCAACCAAGGGTTGAGGCCATAACGTGGTCGGACCACGAACTGCTCGTGGCTAACTGGTCACTGCCCATTGCCCCGAGATCATCCCGATGGCGGTGCAATGACACGCTCCTTAGGGACCCCGTATTCCGTGACTTTATGAAACAAGAAATGCTGGCCTACTTTGAGACAAACGACACCGGGGAGACTGACATGTCCATGGTATGGGAAGCGGGGAAAGCCACTTTTAGAGGTCTCCTCATAGCAGAGGGCTCGAGGCGCAAAAGGGAGAGGGGCCTGATCGAGAGCAAACTCCGTGCGGAGTTGAAGGTCTTGCGGACCAGATTGGGTGCCCCGGGGGTTGACCGGGATGCACTCCTGGACGAGATGCAGGGCAAAAGACAGGAGCTCCATACGGTTCTCATAGGGGAGGTTGTCAAAAAAATGCGGTACAGCAAACAGATATACTATGAACGGGGCGACAGGGTAGGCACTCTATTGGCACAAAGGTCACGGGGGTGCAGAGTGGAAAGAGGGATTGCCCAGCTTGGTGATGAGGGAGGCAGAATTCATAGGGACCGGCAGAAAATAACGGAATGTTTTGCTGACTACTACAGCAAACTTTATTCCAGGCAAGTGGGCGAATCACAGGAGGATATTTGCTCCTACCTGGCAGAACATCCCCTCCCCAAGCTGACCGACGAAGACTTAGAGGCCCTTGAGGGGGAAATCTCAGAAGAAGAGGTGGAGGGAGCCATCAAAAGACTGAAGGCCGGAAAGGCACCAGGCCGAGACGGCTATACAGCAGATTTTTACAAACAGACCCAATCGATCCTAGTGAAACCCCTGGCTAAACTGTTCAACCAGATTAGGAGTCGGGACACAATCCCACCGACATTCCTGCAGGCCCTCATCACCGTCATACCCAAACCCGGCAAGGACCAGACGGACTGTGGGTCTTACAGACCCATCTCACTTCTTAATTTGGACGCCAAGATTTTCGCTAGAATCTTGGCTTCCAAACTGGAAAACTCCCTCCCACGCCTGATACACCCAGACCAGGCGGGATTCATCCTTAACAGACAGGGTTCCGATAATTTAAGGAAAACACTCCACATACTTGCCACAACTGAGGCCAGAAACGAGGGCACACTCTTATTGGCTCTCGACGCGGAGAAGGCCTTTGACAGGGTCAGTTGGGCCTTCATGAGGGAGGTTCTCACATCTATGGGGATGGGCCCAAGGTGGTTGGGATGGATATCTGCGCTTTACTCCTCCCCCTCGGCCAGAGTGGTGGCAAACGGAACGGAATCAAGAGAATTCCCCCTTGAACGTGGTACGAGGCAGGGATGCCCCCTATCCCCGTTAATCTATGCATTAGTAATGGAACCATGGGCAATCTCGGTCCGCAACGATATGGCCATCAGGGGAATACAGATGGGGGACATGCATTGCAAAATTTGCCTCTTCGCAGATGACGCCCTGCTTTGTGTCACCAGACCGTCCCAAACAATCCCCCGGTTGCTACAGGGCCTCACACGATATGGGGAGCTATCGGGGTATAAAGTCAACCTGGACAAATCGGTGGCATTCATTGGTGGGAATCTAACGGACCCGGAGATGGCCTTTGTGGAGGGACTCCCCTTTAAACGGAGTGAGGAGGGGTTCCGGTATCTGGGAGTCCAAATCACGCGCGTCCTTGAAGACCTGTATACGGCCAACTTCCCCCCCCTCTGGTCAGCAATCAGGAGAGACATAGAAAGGTGGGCGGGAGCGGGTCTCTCGTGGATGGCACGCCTCAATCTCATAAAAATGGTGATTCTCCCAAAATTCCTGTTTCTCTTTCAGATGCTTCCGGTGCAGGTCCCTAGGGCCTTCTTTGAAGAAACAAAACAAGTCCTTCTTAATTTCCTCTGGCAGGGTAAAAAACACAGAATCTCGTACGAGGTATTGACCAGGGCTAAGGAGGACGGGGGGTGGGTTACCCCGACCTGGGGACATACTACAGGGCATCCCAGTTGAGGATTCTGGTTGATTACTTCTCACCGGAAACGAAAAAACAGTGGGTAGCCATGGATAATAGGCCCCTTGCACCTGTCACAATAGAGGAATGGCTCTGGGTCCCAAGGAATAAGATCCCCAGAACCGTCCTGAACCATCCGATTCTGAAAGTACTGTGGTCCCTATGGAGAGAGGGAGGCTACTACAGATGGCTCACAACATGCCCCTTCCCCTTAAGCTGCATCTGGGCCCCTCCTTTCCTGGCCAAAATAGCAGAACCAGCAGCATACCAGACATGGTTCGAGGCAGGCCTTAGCAGGACTGGCCATATGTGGGTGGGGGGCTCTTTCCTACCCCTGAGTGACCTTGAGGAGGCCCTGGGAATAGGCACGCTTTCCCCTTTCCGTTATCTTCAGCTCAAAGGTGTCCTCACTGAGCCATCTTGGGGCGATACCCTCAGGAGGGATCTCACAGACTTTGAAAAGCTTCTCCTAACCGCGAGGGGCTCCAAGGGGATAATATCCCGCCTCTATAAGCTCTTTCTGTTCTCTGTCCCCAGAGACCCGCCGCCAGCACGCACACAGTGGGGTAGGGACCTAGGTGAGGAAATCGATGACGAAAGATGGACGGAGATGTGTAGACGGGCTAATCGATCCACGGCCTCCCTCCAGTATCGCCATCAGGCCCTCAAGATACTACACCGATAGCACTATCCCCCGCAGAGGATAGCTAGGATGAGGCCAGGATATGACCCACACTGCTGGAAATGCAGGACAGAAAGAGGAGACTACCTTCACATGTGGTGGGGATGCCCAGTGGTCCAAAACTATTGGGACAAGGTACGAGCCTGGATCAAGGGGGTGGATGGGGTTGAGCGACCTTCCTGCCCTTGGCTCCTCCTCTTCGGAATTGACATTGGGGAAGGCCAAGAGGGCACTCAAGACCATATGCTTCAGGTTATGCTGGTAGCAGCCAGATGTTGCCTGGCACAGAAATGGAAACATCCGGAAATGCCAGGGGAAAAAACCTGGGTAACCAAGGTACGGGCCATCTACGACATGGAGTCCCTCACACACCTGCTTGATGAGTCCAAATCCAGCATCAAGGAAATCTGGCTCCCCTTTTTTGACAAATACGGCCGAGCGGTCTAATGCTTAGTGGTGGTGCCGAGGGACCCCCCCCCCCAAGGACACGGGGCCATGGCCCGCAGACCCGATTGTGAACTTTACCCAGTTGGTCCACACGACTTCGATGTGCCAAGCGCACAGTGCATTGACACTTCTGTTTTCTAAAGAGCCCGTCAAGCAAGCAATTAACCAACCTATGAACATTTGAACTGAAGGGGGGTGGAGGGAGGGAAATGGAGGGAGGGAGAAGGGGTGTGTTGCGATTGGTTCTTTCTTGTTAACTCACATCTGCAAATGTAATGTAATTTCGTAATGCACAAATGAAACTTAATAAAATCGATTTTCAAAAAAAAAAAAAAAAAACAGATAGAGGATTGTATCCGTAGCTCAAAGGAATCGAGAGCATCTGGCCCTAACGGTTTGACTAATAAGATGTTACGTAAGTCAGCCGAATTGTGGTCCTCCATTCTATTAGCCCTGTTTAATAACATCTTGAGTTCTTGTAAAATACCATCTTCCTGGAATGATGCAATAATCATTCCAATCTTTAAAAAGGGTGAGAGATCCAATCCAACCAACTACAGACCGATAGCTGGATGTGGACAGTAAAATGTTTGCTAGACTGGTCCTTAAAGACTTGGAATACAGGGCGGACCAAGCCAATATAATATCGAAACATCAAACGGGCTTCCGCAGGGGTGTTTCTACTTCATTAAATGGCACAATACTGAAAATTCTATCTACAAATAAAGTAAGAGAGATGGGTCTGTATGTGGCGTGGATGGATCTCTCTTGTGCATTCGATATTATGAATAGAGGTAAGCTATGGTGCAAATTGAAGAAATGGAATATGCCTCATGGACTCTTAGCCATAGTGCTCCATCTGCATGAAGCTACCTCTAGCCAGGTGTGTTTCAACTTGGGGGAGACTTATCCTCAAAATAGGGACATCCAAAGGTGTAAAACCGGGGTGCATAGTGGTGCCCTGTTTATTTATTTTGTCTTTGGCTGACTTGTGGAACTACCTCATGGGCCTGGCATTTGCTCCCCGTGGATGGGAGACCAAAATATCTGTGCTGTAGGTTATGCTGACAACATAATGCTGTTGGATTGCACAGAGATTGGACTGCAAAGGCTAATCTTAATGTTAGCAAATTATGCCAGAGAAAATGATCTGTTGATAAATCCCTCTATGTGTTGTTATGGCTTTAAAATCCAATAGGGGAGGTGTGGTAAAAAAACGTGGGTGGTTTCTTGACAATACGAAGGTGTCTGTAGTAAAAGAAACAAAATATCTAGGCTACCAAATTAGAATAAATTCCACGATTGCAGCAATTGAGACTTATCTCAATAATAAAATCAGACAGTTTGCAAGTCAAATGAAATCAATCTTACACAAATTCTGTAAATTCACTTTTGCTCCCCTTCTGAAATTTGATCAAGACAAAGTACTTCCAGTTGTCACATATGGGAAGGAACTGGAATCCTTGATTACAAAAATCAACTGGACTCGATTGGAGGGTGGATTGTGGAAAGAAATTCTAAACCTGCCACCCTCCCTATCAATGCCATGGTTGAGGTACAAGCTGGGCATCCAATTGCTATCTTGCCAAGAGGAATGGGAAATAATTGCCCTATTTAGGCTCATCATAGTTCCAAAAAGAAATCTTTATATGATGACATAAAGTGTCTTCTGGATCTGAATAGCAATGGTTTCTTAAATGATCTAAAAAAGGACGTTATGCGACAGCTCCTACAATGCAACTCGTCAGAAGGGGAGTTATTTGATAATCCAGTAAAAGTAAAGAAAAGCTTGCGGAAGGCGACTGGATCGTAACAAGATCATTGTTTGTGAGATGAAAGGTTTTGCAGATATGTTACCTCTGGATAGACCTTTGGGTGAATTACTGAAGTATTTGATAACATTTCCAAATAATTACTGGAGAACCAACTTTTTGAGGTTCAGAATGAATTTAGTAATAACATGACAAACCCACAGGATAAGAAAGAAAACTGTTGAGAGTGACGGTATATGTGACTTATGTGACTCGGGGCGAAAAAAAATAGTGAAACACTTGCTGATGGAATGTGCAGGTACTCTGAGCCTGATAAGTACATTTTTTGGGCGATTTGTCCATGAGTCTAATTGGTTGATAGCTGAGGAATTTTGGAATAGATTATGGGAAGGGAATGAGGTCTTCTTTGCGCTGAAAGAATTGAGATTTTTAAAAGATATCGAAACCTTCGTTAAGACCTGAAGTCCTGGAGGTCTATTCCTGTTGAAAATGAAGTTTGAGCCTTCCCAAAGAAATATACACCATAATGATTTGGAATGTAGTGTTACTAAATTAAAGTAGTGGGGGTGTATACTGAGAAATATGCTGACATTTTCTTAGTTTTATGCACTGTGTTTTTTATGACAATTCAATTTTGTTTTTACTGGAAAACGAATGTCATTGATTTTAGTGTGTATTTTATTACTCATTGCATGTAAGATAATGTCATTATTTGTTTTCAATGTTTATTGCAAATTGATGATTTTGTTCTGTTTTGTCGTTTGTGAGAAAAGTCTCATTTTGAATGTGTCACAAGTGAAAAAAAAAGAAATTCACAGTTTCCAGAGGACAGATGCAGCCTAACGTACAGTATTTTCCATTTGAGAGCAAATGCAGGCACAAACCAGATGTGATTATCACAGCCGAACAATTGTCTTGGTATTGTTCACAGGCTATTTCTATTTCTATTTAGACTAAGGATTGTGTTACTACCACGTGTCTTTGTTTGCTGTTGGTACTCTTGCTCAGAGGAGAATTGCCTAGCATTTTGGTGCTGGACTGCCAAGTAGGTGGGACCAGACTGATGTGCAAATGGAGATTTCTCCTCTGTGAAAAGAACAGTTCGCTTAAAAAAGGTTGTAGACAATGCAGGGTGCGAACTTACCCATAGAACAGGTTCTTTGGTTATGTTTGTTCTTTGTAGAACAGTTCCCAGACCATTGTATGAATGTTTAGGGACTTGGGGTTTCGCCCTAAATTACCCAGGGTGATCCAGGCGTGGACCCCTTGCTCACTGTGCTTAGAGAGGCACAGCTTCACCTCACTGAGGAGGCCCAAATAGGCCGAAGCATGTGTCTGGGGTTGCTGTTGGTATTCTTGTTCGGTGGATAATTGTCTAGCATTTTGGTGCTGGACTGCAAAGGTGGGGGGGACCAGACTGATATGCAAATGGTTATTTCTTCTCTGTGAAAAGTACAGTGCGCTAAGCCATGGCTGTAGACCCTCACGAGTGGACACCTTCCGATAGAACAGGTTATATACCTACGTTCGTTCTCGGTAGAGGGACTCACAGACCCCTTTTTTTAATGTCTACTTATAGTTATAATTTAATCTCTCTTTTTATTGTACCTAGTTTGTGGGATACTCTAAACGTGTGCTCATGTTATGTGGGGGTTTGTATGCGCCGCCTTGGAGATTTAAATATGCACATGCTTGTGTTTGTCTTAATCACTATTTTACCAACTGAAGTAATGTATTTATATTTCAATGCTTGATGATTAAATCTTATTTAACTTTTTGGAATATATTGTGGAATGTATTTGGTTATGAAATGTTATTGTATAGTTTTATTATTATTATTATTTATTTATGTATCTATTTGTTTAGTTCCATAAGAACTTTACAAAACGTGTACACTTATACAAAATCTAAAAACAGTCTAAAACATCAATCTAATATCACATCATATATATTAAAAAGCACACTAAAACATGTTAGCCTTCTAAGAAAAAACGTTCATTACATCACCATATAAAACAATTTGTTACTGTATAGTTTTATAGAATTCGATAGTGGATTGTTTTTATTCAGTGTACTGCCGGTTGCGAGAATGCAGATCACACAGTCTGCACCAGTCTCTATTCTCTGTTCTTGCGAGGAGCTGCACTTCGAGTCAGTCCAGTCCTGTTTCTACTCCGCTTACCTTTAAAAAGGTCTTGCCCGCGTGGAGCGCGGCGCAGAGTCCGGTGACGAGTCCAGTCTGCACCAGTCTCTATTCTCTGTTCTTGCGAGGAGCTGCTCTTTGAGTAGTCCAGTCCTGTTTCTACTCCGCTTACCTTTAAAAAGGTCTTGCCGGCGCGGAGCGTGGCGCGGAGTCCGGCGACGAGTCCAGTCTGCACCAGTCCGCGCTCGGGAGCTCCTGAGCCACAGCCGTTTAATCTCAGCCCTGCTGTCATCCAGCCTCGATGACGCTAACACCTCAGACTCGCAAGAAAACGCTCCAACACCGACGAATGCTTAATCCTTGGACCGCGATGAAAGCAGTACCCGGAACAAAGGTAAGCAAAACTGCTAGTCGAGCTCTGCTCGCATCGCTTACCCTATCTACCGCTCTATCAAACGCTCACTTAGAACACTCAGAGCAGCCGCCTGTTTGCCATAAACCTAATTCACGTCCTGAAGTCTTGAGTCGTGAAGGTCCAAACGAAGTGCAACCACTCATCCGTTTCTGTTCTAATGACTGCATCCCGCTCACAACTTCAGAGACGGCCTCGGCAGTACACCTACTTGTGGATCAAATCCACCAGGGAAGGTATGGGGGTTCTGTACCATCGTTGAGCCGGGAGTTGCTAGATACCTCCAATGGTGATGCCCCAGAGGCCCCAGTGATTGCAGTCCCCCATCCTATCTCTGTCAATCCTCTGCTGATTCTCCAATCGACTAACAATGCTGGAGAAGATCCGGCAGTCCAGACTGTCAGTTCGCTTTCTGCTGTGCCAACGTGCCTTCTGTCGAGTGCTGCTGCGGCCGCTGCTTCTCTGGACACAATACATGATCTCTCGATTCACCCAGCTCCTTCAGTGCCTGATGCTCCGGCAGCCCAACCTATTCAACCAATACAACCTTTGTGCCACATCAATCACGTCGCCTCTTCCTTTCCAGTGAGTGACGACGAACTTCTAAACTTGCCAAACGATGAGGCAATGCAGTGTTCCTTAAACTGTGCACAAACAGCACCGTCTGTACAGCTGAAATCAACTGCAGTGGCTCTCCCAAAAAGCTTGTCACAAAGCCTACATTCTTTAAGACCTACGTCCAGCCACCTAACCTCTCTGCCTTCGTTTTATTTGGCAGCAACGACCGCTGAGCGGCCAACAGACCACAATCACGCGTGCCCTCAAAGTGAACAAATCATCGAAAAAATCCACGGTCCATCAACGCTTCCTTCTAAGAGGACGGCCAGTAAAAGAGTGTGTCAATAATTCCACCCCGAATTACACGCCTGAGCTCTCGGTCCATGGTAACCGTAGTAGCTACGCGTGTCAAGCGCCAGAGGAATCAGTCGCTACAAGAGCTTTGAGCGGTCATTCCCCAAATTTGCCCCTGCCAACAGTACTAAACAAGCCATATGACTTGGAATCCAGTTCTTTTGCCAGGGCAAGACGTTTACAAAGAATTGCAGAGCTAAAGTCAAATCTTCAACCCCTCCCAAAAGCCCAAGACCACCAATTGGCCCAAGCAAGCTCCCCATTTTCTCTAAATAAGTCCCCTCATGGTGAATTTCCACCGTCTAATCTACCACAAACTCTTTCGCCCATCAAATCCAAGTTTCATTTGGATTGTTCAAAATCTCATCTTCAAATGAACAAGATGCAACGTCTGCAAATATTTTCCAGGCAAGCATTTCAATCAAAGCTATCACGCAAATTCATAACAATGTTCTCGCGGCATCCGCAGTCGCGTTGGCACCTTTTACTAAACTATATGAAGCCCTACAAACCCAAATATCCGACCAAGGAGCGATGATGCAGATCCTGGCTCAAAAAATAGACAAAATCGATCTCTTCACAGACTTTCTTCAAATACAAATGGAAAAAAATGCTGACCAGTCAACAAGATGGCAAGAACGCTTAGGCGACTTGGCCGCAAGACATCACTGCCAAAACGATACACTTACAGAAGGTCTGCTAGACGGTGTGAAATGGATGAGGAAAAATGCTAATCTTAATACTCAAGTGTATGCGGCGCCTTCAAGTACAAAAGGCAATTCATCAGTTCCAAACAGCGACGATCAACTGCCAAACGAGACAAATCTTGCGGCAACCAATGCCTGCTCCTCCTTAAAACCTGATACTAGCGTTTCAGCTTCCATCCAATTGGTCCAATCTGAATCTGAGCTCCCTTGTGACTCAGCAAGACATACGGACATCGCTGGCCCTTCAGAAAAGGGTGCTCCCCTTCTGACTGAGACTTCCGTGGAACTACTTGGTCAAGTAAGTTTGCAACCAAACACTTTCAATATATTCAGTGGCCCTGCCAAAACTTTTGCCACAACCAACCAAAACGACCAAGAAGGGTCCTAATCTCGTCAAAAAGAAACATACCGACATTGGCCACAACGAACCGCTACAAAAAAGTACTCGTCACAATGTAAAAAAAATCATAAGAATCCTGACTACCCCAAAAAAAACGGGTCTGTTTGAGCGAAAAACTGGCCATTCACAAGCAAGCTCTTCACAAATTCAACTGTCTCCCCAACCAAAAGGTCAGAACAAAGTTCTGTCTAAACAATCGGCAAAACGCCAATGCATAGACTCCGACATCCAGAGTCTGTCTAGCTCGGCCGATGTAAGTTCTGCAGACCTATGTAACTTATCTACATATTCAATTGGAAGCAAAACACACAACGCTTCCTCCTATGAAGCTACTCCAACAAATGCTTTCGACAAATTGGCAGCGAAGTCAATCCCTCTGAATGAAAACCTGCGCAAACGACGCTCTTGTGAAGCTTCAATAAAGGAAAACTCAACTGTCGCAAAGGTATCATTCTCACCTGTCAGCTCAAAACTAAACCCTAAGCTAACATTGATTCAGAGGAAAACTGATGTTCACTTTCGCACTAGAGTACATGGCGATACTACCTCAAAACTTGCAACAACTTCATGGAAACTACAACTCCGGAACATTCATGCGGATGAACATGAATTAAATTTAAACAGAGCTAATGTTCTAAACTTATTCGCCTGTGTCCCTCAACTCCGGACAATAACAACCGACGACATAAAAATCGTTGAGTACGCAATGGAAAAATCTACAGACCAAGTGCTGCTACACATAACTTTGCGTGCTGTGAAAAACATCTTATTACAAGCAGTCGAAGAGCTGCTGGTCTTTGGATTTGACATCACCTTGGAACCTGGCTTGATAAATCAAAAAGGAATTTCGACCCGGAAGACAAATACAAATAATTCCGAAAGTACCACCTGCCGGATGTCCCTATGGAAATCTTTAGCATTTCCGCATAGATCGCGAAACGACTTGGACCGCTTAGCCGGAAGTGATGGAGGCAGATCTGTTGCTAATAGAAGAAACAACCAAAACCATTAACAATGAGTGACTCGGATCAAGCTTACTCTGATGTCCTGGAACACACGTGGCTTTACGCATTTGTTCAACAACTTTACAGAACCTCGAGACGATGTCTTCATAATCTGCCTTCAAGAAACATGGCTTCGTGAAGCGCCCACCCGAGATGGATACAGAATCTTTTTAAACCCAGCCAAAAAAAACTCCAAAGGTCGTCCTTACTCAGGCTTAATAACTATGGTGAAAATTTATAATTGGATGACCCCCATTGTTGCAGTCAACCCGAATCCATTTGTGCAGTGCACGATTATTCGATCTGACATGACGAACTCCAAGACACACAGTCACCTACTTGTAATCAACTGTTACTGGAATCCAGCAATGATCTCCACCCCAGATTTCATTGATAAGGTAACAACTTTAATTGACAACGCCTTCCTCAAGTACACCAACTTAGCAGTGATTGTATGTGGCGATTTGAATTGCAGCTGGTTTCGATTCAATCCTCAATCCATGGAAAACAACCAGATACCTGAGTCTGATGTACCTGAACGAGGTCAATTTTGGTCTCGAGCCCTTGCCTCACGTAACTGTCAGATGGTAAACGGCAACACAAAAGGTGACCAACCTGGAAGCGACTCCAATGTAGAAACACCTTAGACTACATTTGGGCCTCTCGAAATCTATTCGAAAGGGTCGTGCCACTCGAGGTCGTCCCGAAGGCCGAAAGCGATCATGACATGTTATGTCTATGACTAGATCATGAAATCTACCCTCATCCCAAGACATACGATCTACCGCTGTCAATAAATGCTGCCGAAAATAGGCTTAAAACCAATGGCCCGCAAATCTTGAAACTAGCTTTAAGTCTTGCTGATTCAAATGATGTTGAATATGCTCCGATGTTCGCCGCGTTCTTGCCAAAACATTCTAATTCAAGATTATATGGCCACAGCCCAAAACATCTATTCAGTAATGAAATCGCTGCAGCAAAAAAAGTACTGAGGAAAGATCTACGTCTGATAAGAAAGTCCCAATATGATCAAAAGACATACAAAAGGACTTAAAAGATCGATGTCAGGCATACAGAAATTGGCTTAAATCTCACTCGATGATAATTGAACAAGACAGAGCTGAAACTATGTTAAAGTTAATAGTCACCAAAAACACGCGCAAAATATGGGCTCTATTAAATAAAGGAATTACAAAAACAATCTCAAACATATCAAATGAAATTTCGAGCTCGAAGTGGGTCGACTACTTTACAAAGGCATATGAACAGCCGCTCCAAGACCCACAAGTTCTTTCTTCCATCTCTTTTAAAGCTTGGGATATAACTCCTTTCCCATGAAGATTTAGTACTGGCCATTCAGAAACTAAAGAACTCAAGAGCAGCTGGTCCAGACCAAATTTCGAACATCACGCTAAAAAAACATAGGCATCCCTGGGCCGAATTTATGGAAAGTCTGTTTCGTCAAATCTCAACGTCAAGACAAACGCCTGCTTCATGGTCCAAAGCTATAGTGGTACCAATCTACAAAAAGGGTAACCGAGACGAACCTTCGAACTATCGGCCCATTGCCTTGCTGGACACGATGGGAAAAATATTCGGATCGTTTCTTCGACTGAAGCTGATGGCATGGGCAGCCAAGGAAAATCAAACAGACTGTCAACAAACAGGCTTTGTCGAACAAGTAGGTGTTGACGCAAACCTCACCCTACTAACCATTCTAAAATTAGAAGCCCTAAAAGCGAAGAAAAAAATCTTTTTCGCATTTGTCGACCTCAGACAAGCGTTTGATGCAATAAATCGCGAAAAACTCTGGTCCAAACTATGAGGGTGGAACTGTCCAGCTCAAATTCTTGACCCCCTCATAGCTCTGCATACTAACACTACAATACAAGTGAAAGTGAATTCACAAGGCGTACTGACAGAGCCAATTCCCCCGCACAAAGGTGTCAAGCAAGGATGTCCACTTGCCGCTGAATTATTCAAATTATTCATCTCTGATCTACCGAATTGGCTGGAACCTGCGCACAGTTTTTCTCCAAAGATAAATGGAACTTCCATTAAATGCCTTGTATATGCCGATGACATTGTGCTAATTGATCTAACTCAGATCGGCCTGCAATATCTATTGCTCAGTTTAAATGAATATCTAATAGCCAATGACCTACAACTAAACACAGGAAAAACGAAGATCATGTGCATTGGAAAAAGTGTATCAAGGAAAGACCAAAATTTCAAATGGGCTATTGGAAAAGAAAATCTAAGTATTGTAACTTCGATTCGATACCTCGGCATCATGGTTAACAACTCCCTTTGCAAATCTGCATGGTCAACCGACCTTTTGGAAAGAGCAACTAAACTAGGTCTACAAGGAGCGAAAATTAATAAAGACTTTGGAAAATTTTCAATAGCGCCATTAATTTCATTCTACCTGCAGAAGTTCATCCCCACCATAACCTTTGGTGGAGCGACAGGGTGGAATCTCAACTATTCCCTGTGGCAGCAGCTTGAAGGGAGGTTCTGGAGACGAGCATTAGGACTTCCCAAATATATCTCAATGGCGGCTCTGAGATATGAACTGACCCAGAACTCAATCTATATGACAATATTATGGCAACCCTTATCGCTTCTGAGGAAAATGTTGCTCGGATCACAAATCCCAGCATATAAAATCTTCGTAAATAATAACGAACATCCACACTCGAGCGTACTTCAAACATGGAAGTCTGAAATAAAAACCATTATGGAGGCCGCCAATATATCTACTGACGAGCTGATTGATCGCCCACAGCACGCAAAAAAAAAACTTGAATCCTGGGATTGGATATCAACTTACGAGCACCGAGCAACTCTTAAATCCACTTTCACAGACTCGACGAGTATGCTGAAATTACATTCCTTACTGAAGTATCTCACAACCTGCCCCTCCCGTTACCACAGGAACCAATTCCTGAAATTCAGACTGAACGCCCTGAACACCAGAGAATCATTATGGCGACGCCGATCTAAAACCATTTCTTCAAATAAATGCAGATTTTGCAACTCAGGCGAAGTGGAGACACTAAAACATTTAATAACAGCTTGTACTCAGCTTACCATTCCCCGAGAGTTACACCTGCTCTCTTATAAACCCATCCTGTACGATGCAGATGAGTGGTGGGAAACTGTCTCGGCTGGGAGAAATATTAAGCTCACATGCAGCATAATCAACTTCCTAGATGCGATACTGAGCACAGAACAAACCTGAAGAAGTGAACCAAGACTTTATTTATGCGTGAGGAATGATGGACAAAACTTAAAGAGAAAAAGAAAAAGAGCTCTGTCCTTACTAACAGCGGGGAGCCGAGTACTCTAATTTAGCTTCGAATGGAGCACTTTATCTAAATTTTTGAGTTAGTGCTATGTAACAAAAGTTTGATACACGTATTGAACTGCAGTTTTACAACAACATAAATAAAAAACACTAAAAAAATTAAAAAAAAGTATTCAAAACGTACTCACCAGCAATGTTACCCGATTTGGTAGAGAAATTAAAAGAGGTTCATTTGGGAGATAAGATAATGGGACAGGTTTGCAAAGGATACCATAATCACATGTGGTTTAAATTTTCTAGCAATGCTGCATTCTCCAGGCATCATGAATGATGCTATGTTATAATACTTAACAGCCTGCAATATCTGTATACAACATTGGAAATAATGTTCTTATTGGAGGCTAGTTGTGACATCACAATTGACCTGTAATAAGAAAATGACATCACAATTGCTCTGTAATCAGTTACTACGCTTCAGTTGTAAAGCCACAATGCCACCTGCTTGAACCAGCAGAGAAAATGTCAGCTGTCAATTCAGCCTTTAATTAAAGCCGTGAAAAGCTTTTCAAATTCCTTGCTTGTGGAGTCGTTTCCTGTGACACATTGCAGACCGTAATTGACAATGAACTGTTTATGGTAGAATTTTTAATTTGTGCACTGCTGGGAGTTTATTTTTTATTAACAGTTTATAAAAATATGCATGACACAGTAATTGAAGCTCTAATACAGAAAATATAACAGAGAAAGGAGAGAAGAGAGAAATAAATACATACAAATAAATAAATAAATGAGCAGATAAAAGCCCTTCCAACCCCTTGAACAGTTAATCCAGATCCATATCCAAAAACCTTCACCAGATATCTTCAAACACATTACATTTGTTTTGCCTTTTTTAGTATAAACCATTCAATAAGGGACAACGCATACAATACCGAGTACCCCATAAAATTGGAGAACTTCCATTCCCTCAGATTAATTATTTTTGCAACCAATGGAGCCCGAAAGAGCAAAGACTTTTGCAGATAAGTTAAACTCTTCCAGCGAGGTATTCTCCCCTAAAATCAGCGTCTCAAAATATAGTCTAAATCCATCCCCAACAAATGCCCTACATATGCTCCAAAGTGCCGGTGTTATGCTTCCATCCCAAACATGCAGCAGAGTCAACCATCCTCCGTGTGTGCATCCTATCAGGGGTCCAACAGACCCTGTACAAATAACTTGATCAGCCTTACCATTTCAACTAAGTAGTTAAAGGTAATTTTAGGAATGTTCCCACAAATTGAAATCCAGGTTGTCTCTGTCATCTGAGGGGTGGGGCAATTGGACCATGCACCCTTCAACTTGCCGTTCCCCAACTGTGTGCTGAACAGACGTTTGCAAACCAAAGAGGCCATATCTTCCTCTTCACCTGCATGTACTATGACTTCTTTAACAGATGTACTATCCCCATCTAATCGCAATGAACCCAACGCAGACCTTAGTGATCTATATTTCCCACAGGTGCAGTCTTGGAGACAAAGGTCACCAAGAGTGCACTGCTGTGGCAATAAGCCACGAGACAACGGGCCAATACCGCACCAGGTAATGCCCTCATGGCCCTAGTTAAAGGCCCGAGCATAGCGAGGGCCTTAACGAAGCCCCAGGGGCATTACCGTGGACGGTATTGACCCGCCGTCGAGGGGCTTATAGCGATTAGCACCCCGGCCCGTTAGACCGGGGTACTAATAGCATTTCTTTCTGTTCCGAAAGGCTGCCGCAATTCGGATCATAAAAAAAAACATACCTGAGTCCCCGGCAGGGGACGAAGGCAGCCTCCAGCCTTGTGGAGGCTCAGAGTGGGGATTGTCCCAGTTCAAGCCTCTTCATTGGTTAAGGCTGCCACACCCCCCGCCGGGAACAAAAACAGGCACGTAGGTGTGTCCATGGGATTACACCGTGGTATGGGTCAAAAACGTGCTAGTCACCTTACGTGTATCTCGTGGACACACCCACGCCGGATACTAATGGAGTTTAACACATGTGAGCAAGAATCTCTGCATGTCATTACTTGTTTTAAAGCCCAAAATGAAAACCTGTTTTCAATGCATTTTATTAAATGGCTTGAACTATTTTTCTGAAACACCTTAGGAGCTGCTCTTGTGTTCATTTGAGTCCAAAACGATTCTATATTGATTATATGGATCAACAAATGGAAGATCTCTTACAATACATTCAGCAAGTACCGAGGTATTAAGGAGAATGACAGTGTGTGGCCATGTATTATAAGGAATAAAGTACCCTCTACCATACATAAACAGCATTTGGCAAGTCACCTAGGAGTTCTGTGACCTCATAAAGGGATTTGGCATTCCGTCGTTTTCCTTTATTTGGTCGCGAAACGCCTTGGTGAGTTGTAATATCCTTATAATGTACGGTAAGGGTCATATTATCCTATAGATCATGGGATTGCAAAATGGAAAGCATATTATATTTATATATGTTCATATATATTTGGTTGGGACCCTGTATTGTCTTTCTCTTTTGTATTTGGTGACAATAAAATAAATGGTTGGCTGTGATTACATCAGCTCTAATGCATTCACATTGCTTCATGGAATAAAGTTATTCTGGGTTGCTGTGTATTGTTATCCCTAAAATATCATGCTCCATCGACAGTCTTAACGGGAAAAACACAACATTTTGAGAATGCTCTCTTTCACTAACTACCACGTTCAAGAAAGTGAGGTGGTTCATGTTGTTAATGTAAGGTGGCCGAGTGCCATCTAGCGATGGAAATGTGAACAAAGTTGCAAGGAACTAATGAATTTTCCGTGCAAATGAAGTTGTTCTTTTTAGACAGTAGTTCTCATCCTTGTCGATACTATTTTAATCGATCACACCAATTGTATGTGACACCCCTCCAAATCTCCCCCCACCATACCATACCCCTTTGTGGAACACTCATGCTTATTCTGGTGATTCAGTGCAAATTGGATTTTGTATGATTGCACGACACTTAACAGCTAATCATGTGGGGGGAGGACACCCCGCACCCCGATCACCTCCAGTGTGTGTCACTGTTATTATCCATACCATCCAGCAGACTGCATTTTTGCCACCAAGATAACGGTGCAGAATTGTTCTCTATGCACCGTTCGTGTGAACGACATTGCAGGGACCAACATTATCACTTGCCAACAAATTAATAAAGGCAAAACAGTGCAAAGACAGGGTAATAAAAAAAAGAAGGCACTGAGTTACTATTTAAGCTGTATAGCCTGTCAATTGAGCGGTTCTGGATCAATACTATTGGCCATCTGATGTAGCCCATGGGCAGGGGTGTACAGCGAATGGTCCCCCTATGACTTTAAGTGCACCGGGACTAGCCAGTGTAGAGCCCTGGCAGGCACCAAAAAAGGGCTCCAGAGCCGGGGCTATACCAGGGTTCCTCAAGACTAGACCCAGATATGCCAACCCCCGCAGGCAGCCCTTTAACCGTGCTGCTCTTTGGAGTATTTAATATTCTTTTTAATAGTCCTCTGACATATTATGTTTTGCTCAAGATTCCTGAACAGGAGCCCCTTGTTCCTTCACATAATTTGTATCGAATGTCATCTAAGTCCTGTTTGATAAGACTTTTGGCTTCCTGGCTTATCCTCTCTCCCTCTGCTGAGATTCCTTTGTGCAATTAAAACTTGGTTTTAACTGTAACATACTGAAGTGAGGCCTTCATATTCATGTTAAGCACTGCTTTATAATGTACAATGTTAACATCCATCTTTTTTTGTCCATATGCATCTATAGAGGTATATATATATATATATATATATATATATATATATATATATATATATATATATATGTGTATTGGCACTTGCTGTGGTCTATCTATTATAAGCATAGAGCTAGCTTCACGATCATTTTGCTGCTTGCGTTCCAATTGCATCTGTACACGTGTAAACTGACTTGATATCTTCATCTGTTTCTGCGGCATAAGCTTCTTCACCCTGAGCCCAAGATGTCACTTATCCTTGTTGCTTTCTTGATGCCTTATAGAATATCTGCATTCTCTGATCCCTGCATCTCTTCTGTGCGCGTCATCTCTTTTTGTGTGACGTCACCATTCATCCTTGCCTTTCATCTGCTCTGCTTCTTCGGTAATCTCATTCAGATAGCCATCATATTGTTTTGCATGCAGGTACGGTTTCCTCAATGGGTACCTTGCCTCCCTGATTGTCTTAGGTACTGGGACTCTTATGGCTACTTCACAGAGTCCACACTCTGCTCTTTGCTGATTCAATTGTTCTGCATACGTCACATACTTTGGTTCCCATTCTATAGGTAACATAGACTGGCAAGTTAGAGGGGGAGTACTTGGCTCCTCCTCGACACTCCCCCCTCTGGGCAATTTATCGACCACTCTCTCATCATCCTTCATATCTAGACATCCTTGTCTGAAGAACAGCTTCTTAGGGATCCATATTTTTATGACTCCTTTCAGACATCTTGCTGATTTCACATGCTCATCCTTGTTCCATGACATGAGCATGCACTGTCCACTTGGACTGCAATAGATCCATCTACCCACATGTTTCTTGTGTTTCTTTGGGTACAGGAACTTGGTAACCTCAGGTGCATGGATACTGGCTTTCACAAAGTCTCTTATCTTTCATCTGTTAGATCCTTGGGCTTCCATCTTGGTTCAACATCAATCATAATCTTTATCCATATAGCTTTATTTTCTGTCTTCCTGCACTGTGAGATTATTATTTTGATCACGCAAAATCCAAGCAATATCAACACGATCAGTGCGCCAAGAAATTTGAACACATCCGCCATCCATTGTGGAACCCAAGAGAAAAGTGATCCAAACCAATTGTCATCAGCAATGTCTTCTACTTCATCTATTATCTGGCCATGGAGTTTTATCAGAATGTCGATGCCCTCTGTCAAGGTTCCATTCTCGTCATCATGAGAGGGTGTGAACGTGCAACATGATTCTCCAATTTTTGCACAAACCCCTTTATCCATAGCTGTGATCATACCCAAGACGTACCTAGTCTGGAGACTCATCAGTCTTATGGCTCTCATCTCTTATCTGATTGCATTGAATCCCTTTATGCTGGTGTTAATTGTCTGCAGCAATTTGCATCTGGTTATCTGTAGCCACATGGTATTTGCTCCAACTTGGATTCTTGGCATGAAGATCAATGTGAACACTGAAGAAGTTTGGCTGAATAGTCTGTGTCCATATGGGATAGAATCAAAAGCTTCTATTGATTTGGCTCAGGTGAGCATCTGCTTTTGGGAAACTGTCAAGATTCAGATCACTCCTTGGAATCACTAGTGCTAGAACATGGACATTCACCAATGTGTATATTCCTCCCCAGTCTTTAGGTAGCCTTATGTAGGCCTTGGATCCACAAGCCCAATAATGATGCATTATTACTGCTGTTCCATGCACCATTCCTGATGTATCAAAGATACAATCATATTTCTGGTGTTCTCCAACTTTTCTTGTACCTTTCCCTCTGAAGCACAATCTTGAGCTCTCCAAAGGCACTATTTGCAGGGGTCCTCCTCTGTCTTTGACCCATGTTAATAATTTAGAAAGTCTTGGCCACAATGATTTGCATACCTCTTGAACATTCAAAATAGTAGATTCAGGACAATTAGTTACCATCCAGGTTCTGCAGATCACCACTCCTTTTTCCCAGCCATCTGGTGATAACACTTATCCCCAGATCTGCATCTGACCTCTGTTCTTCCAAATTCGAATCTCATCTGTAGTTTTTCCTGCGATCTCCAATTTCTTGTTCACGTATCTTCTGATTTCTGCTCCTTTTACTCCAGGTTTCTCATATTTGATCACAAGCCTTCTTGTTTTTGCATTGTTTCTTGTCTTTATATCTTGGATGTAGTCATCTTCATCTGGCTCTGTCTTTTCAGTTGCCCATTTGAGAGAAGCATCTTGGCCCATGAACTGGCCTCTTGTTTTGCAAAGTGCCACGTGTGAAAAACAATGTGTTGTTGGACATCTATTTCAACAGCTATGAAGATCTTTGACTTTCCCGGGCTGTATGGCAGGAGTGCACATTCCAAGCATTCCTCCTTTAATGTTCTTCTCCTGAATTCCTTCATATGTTGGTATCATATGTTATTTCCCAAGTGTGCTGTGCTGTCCAGGTAATCATTTAATTCATAATTATCTTCCTGTGTGCTTCTTTTAAATCTCATTCTATTCATATGAGGTTCCATAATCATATTATGAAGTGTACCCATGCAGCTTCTTCTCACTGAATTAATCACAGGAACATCCGTCCGGGTTCCCTATGTAGGAGAAAGCTCAGAACGTCTCATCTGCTCAGCAGCCCATTTAGGCATGAAAATGTCTCTTATAATCTCCATCTGGGATCTTCCTTTTGAAACTGCTTTTGGATCAATTGCCACTGGACCAGGTGTATTTGCATGTATTACTTGTGTAGGCTCATCTTTTATCGACCCTTTGCCTTGCCTGGTTTTCCCAGACTGTCTCTGGCATCTAGAAATGGTCTCTAAGACATGTTTTGTATGTGAATTATTACTAACAATATCCATCTCAAGCTCAGGCAATTTGCCATCTTTCTTTGGAACAGGAATAACTACATATGGTCCAGGCCACCTAGTAGTTGCCACACGTACAATTTCCTTCTGCTCAGAAATGTGCACAGGAGTGTTAGCTCCATGTGCACCAATGTAAAATGCTGTTCTCACAGTCAAGGAAAGCAGTACAAGTATGAACACTATACATGTGTAGATTATACAGTGGAACCTTAACCTTCAACATCTACTTCTTGGACAATGTGAGCGCCTTTCTTCATGTGGTAGAATGATGTCTCTATTTAGATTACCCATCTTGACAACCAATGGAAGACAAAACGTAATCTTTAATGTTTCAGCATGGTGAACTGCTTCTGGAAACTGCCGTCTTGATTCAGAATGTCGTCCTTGATCAATTGTCTGCTTACTGGATGATGAAAACACTGTTTCTGTGTCTCTGGAATCAGTCTTTCACTAGTCGAACTGTAGACGCCTCTTTGTTATGAAGAAAAACAACCTTAGTAAGCCTATACAATCTGTATGACATAGATTATCTCCCAACCTATGCCTCGAATCTACCTCATCCCAGAAGACATGTTGAATTTATTTCAGCAGGAACCAAAAGTCTTTCTCTATCAGCAACCTCTCAATCTGTCCCTCGAAGAAAAGTTTCTACACTGATCTGTGATTTCTTTCAGAATAGATGCTCACATGGATAATGATACCTTCCAGGATCGCATTCAGATTGGCAGTGTTTCTTGGATCTCTGAGAAAGGTGCGCACATTAGTGTGCCTCCCAACAAGGTGCAGATATTCTTCAATTAGACAAAAGAACACTGCACTGACTAGTCTATGTGCTGCTTCATTTGATAGGGACATTTCTACTCTCCTCACTGTATTCAGGTAATTGCAAGAACTGTTCAGAGATGACTATGAGCAATCTTCTTATAAATTCTTCATTCTTAAGATTGTGTAAAAAGGCTGGAATGTGGGTGGTTCTCCACACCAGCGAAGGATAATTGCACAGTACTAACTCAAAATAGTTAAGAATGTTTCTAGTAAGGTCATCACTGGGTAACACCATAAGTAAATCCAAACAGGAACTCTGTGTTATACGAATCTGGGTATTGTACCCTTTTCCAATTGCTGCGTCCACGATCAAAATCTGGCATAATCCGCTTCTTATTGAGGCTTAAGCATGCCTCAGTCCAAAGTCAATAAGCTACTGTGGCTTTAAGAACAAAAAGATCTTCTTTCACTCTGAAATGACAGCACAGAGTGTTCAAACTAGTTTTCTGTGATCCTTTTATAAATGAATTAAAAGGAATGTCCCAAACCAAGCCACAGTCCACTGGGTTCTTTGTCTTTCCACTTGTCAGCTTCTGCGTCCTTCTTCCTCATCATCGATCTTGTCTGCACGTGCTGTGGTTCTTCCCCGATGCTTGTACTTGCTTCGTCGTGTAGGCATACAGGCAGAGGAGTCTTTCCAGCAAAGATTTTCACGTTTCCCAGGAAAATACTGGCACGCCTACCCTGCACTTTGACAGCAGACGGCGTGATGTCCTCCATAATGAAAGGGCCACAAAAGCGGGACTCATACCACTTTTTTCTCACGTGATTGCGGATTAAAACTCCATCTCCTGGGAATAGTTTGGGAATAGAAAGTTCTGTAGATTGGTCTGTTGAAGCATCTCCTTCTGTGTTCTGTACTGTTCTACACCCTTGTCTCCGCAGCTGTCCTGAAATGACAGAGATACTGGAAGTCATACAGGTCAAATACTCATGTAATTCCAATCCTAACAGTTCTGACGTAGGCTGAGCATCACTTCTAACTCTGGATGGAGGCATTAGAGGTGTTCTCATTCGCCTCCCATTCACAATTTTGTGGGGTGTGAGATGGTGGTCAGAACCTGGTTGGTTCCTCAAAGCAGTGGTAGACAATGCAACCACCCCTTTTTCAAGGTAAGCTTCAACTTGGCTATTCTTTCTTTTAGCAAGCCATTGAGCCTCTCACAAATCCCAGTTCCTTGCAGATAATAAGCCGAAGAAAACGTGTGCTTTATACCAAGCAACAAGCTAATCTGTTCAACAATTGTATTACCAAAATGAGGACCATTGTCTGACCTCATAACTTCACATACTCCCCATCTAGGAAATACCTCCTGCACTAAAGACTTTGCTGCACAGGTGGCATCTGGGTGTGTACATGGGCCTGCTTCTATCCACCTTGAGAACGAACACAACACCATGACCAGGTATCTATTACATATATGCAAGTGCTGGAAAGGGCTATTAGGTCTCGGCTAACTGTGCGCAGTGTATGCCCAGTCGTGAATTGTTGACACACCATACATTTCACTATATAAAATACAACATGCAACATCAAATTCGGTACAAACCAATACTCAGCAATAGTTGCAGCGAGATTCTCCCTAGTTGTATGCACAGGGTAGTGTAGCTGTTCTAACGCCACCCTTAATAAGGCTACAGGCATCAACGGTTTAGGAGTGCTGTCCTGTGGCCACAATGCTTCAGAGGGGTTTAAAGAACACCCTCTTCAAGTCCACAAATTCTTTTCCACTTGGGGTGCTTCCCCCTGGATTTCCACTAACTGCGTTTTAGACAAATGGTTATACCCTTCAGATGTAATCATCATTACAGTCATTCTTTCATTTACATCACAAGTTTCAACATTCATCATCCATATATCTGTAGTTGTTATGCCCTTAGTCTCAACGTCCGCTGTTTGATTTCCACGTGAAATAAAATCTGCCCCTTTAGTATGGGCTGCACATTTAACGACTACAATGGCTACTGGGAGTTGTAGTGCCTTTATGAGCCAATCCAATAAGGCAGCATGTTACACTGGTGTGCGGTCCGCTCGGAGGTAGTCCCTCCTCTTCCAACGTGCTAGCCCTGCGTGCACCGTTGACGTCACATCGGAAGAGTCACTGTAACTGTTACTTCCTGGTCTGCGTGTCTCTCGATCACGAGTATGAACGCCAATAATTCTGCAGCTTGTGCGGAATAATGAGACGGCAATCGAGTACTAATAAGCACAATAAATACCCCATTAACCGTGTGCTTTACCACAGCGGCACCTGCATACCTCTATCCATCGTTTTGATCGATCTTTGAAGAACCGTCAATGAAAACAATCTCTCTCCTCCTGCCAATGCATTCTCCTTTAATCTAGGGAGCTCATCACAGAACTCTTCATAGTTTGCGCAATGGTGTATAGGCTCTCTTATGTCATTGGCTCAGCTATAAACATGGCTGCATTCACTATTTTAAACCTAACTATTATGATCGCTCAATTGGATATAACTACCTCATAGGCAGAAGCCCTTTGAGAAGTCAACGTGCCTTTTGGTTTTTCTAAAATGGCAAATAGTGCATGCTCATCAAATAACGTCATGGAACATCCCATTACTATGCTTGCAGCTTTCTCTATGGCGAACGCTGCGGCAGCCAAACTTTGTTCGCATGGAAAATGATCCCTCATTACTGGGTCTAAGAGTCCGCTGTAATACGTAAGGGGCTTATAGCCCAATGTGGTTCTCTGTGTGAGCACTGCTGTCATAACATGTGAAAACAAGAATAATTCCTCTGTATAATTGGGAATCCCAAAAACTGGAGCAATGCAAATTGCTTTTTTCAATTCATCAAACCCAGTTTCCATCTCCGCAGTCCACACAATGTTTTCCTGTGTTGCCTGTGCTTTCTTTAAGGCCTGTAATAGGGGCATTATATAGAAGCTGTAGTCAAAGACCCATGCTCTGACGTAGTTACATAATGCCAAAAATCTCTACTTGTGTTTTATCGTGTGTGGCTTGGCCATTTTCAAAATAGCCTCAGCTCTTTCAAGAGTACATTTTTCCCTTCATGCGAAATCAATTGGCCTATTTATCACACTTCTTGTCGACAACATTGTAACTTTTCCTTGTCAACCTTATATCCTTTGTCAGCGAGTATGATCATCAGCTGGACAGAATTGCGCCTGCACTCTTCCTCTGAGGTGCTGCAAACTAGAATGTCATCTACATATTGCAACAAGACACTTTCCAAAGCGATATTGCTTAAGTCTATCACCCTGAAATATTGCGCGTCAACAGGTATACTACATAGAATTGTAGATGGGTTCAGGACTAGAGGGAACTCGGACTCTACAGTTTGGGTTATTGGCCTTCATTCTTGAATTAGTCTCCAAGACCCCCCCTTAGATTTTTTGATAGGACACACTCCTGGTTTCAATTTAATCTTCACTTCTCCAACCCCCTTTACTAACCCTACGTCATAGGGGCCTGTGGTCCATAATCAAACTTGCACATTTGCCCTATCTTCGTTAAAATATTTAGGACGCTTTTGCGGTAACATAATTTTTTGAGAAACTTCTCTTTTAATTGCTCTTCCCCAATAAGTAATGCTCATCTCAAATATCACCTCATCGTCAGATGGGTGATCCCCAAACAGGTCTTCGTCAGTGACGTCAGTCAATCTGTAACCTTCTCCAATGGTGATCACTATGCACCAGTGTCTTGTCTGCCTTCATCATCATTGCCATCAAGCAAAGCCATTTCCCCATGCACTATGGCTGCTTGTATCTCTAAGGGAAAGACTTGTCCCTTTTCCTCGAGCATAGGAATCCTTGGCCTAAACAAAAATTAATCGGAAGTTCTCATTATTCTACCTTCTAGTCCTGGCAACCATGACATTAGAATGCGAACTGAAAAACCTCTGGTTCTAATGGAATCGCTCTCATAGCTATTTGTCCTGCAAATGCCATGATCATTTCACACACGTTTACATAATGCATTCCTGGAATTGAACACACTATACCTTTGTCAGTAAACAAAATTGTCATATTCAATTTCGTCATTAAATCTCGCCCCAATATATGAACAGGTGTTTGCCTCGAATATAGCAGTGGCACCTTCATGTCGCATTCTCGTATAGAAAATGGTAATTCTTCTCTAAAAGGAACTCAACTTGTAGATCATGTGAATCCCTGAGTATTCATGGCATTGCCAGACATACAAAATGTTCCCTCTCTTATACATGAGCGTGTTGCACCTGTGTCTACTAGAAACTAAAAATGTTTGCCTCCTATACAGACGTCCACCCTTGGTTCCTCATGGGGGTTTGGCGTCATGGATAGTATTGAACACATCAGGTCTCCCAGTGAGCTGTCCTAATGTGGGTACAGCCTTGTCCCATCACTTGTGAAAGGATTCCCCCCATTGGCAGTGACATCTCCTATTCTAGGAGTCATTACCTGACCTGTGTTTGTGGTTTTCTGCTCTAATTGTCCATCTCTCTTTACCTCGGCTCAGTGCTTGCACTGTCCCTTCCCACATCAATCCCTGCTGTGCTGTCCTGTAGTGCAGGGAAGCAGAAAAAGCTACTACCACATCCCATCTCCGTGGCGGTGGCCTTGTGCTTTATCTCTGTATCAGTCACGATGGTTCCGGACTGCACCTGGAATACCGTGGGTCACCCAGGAACCTCCACCACACCACAGACCACACGTACACAGAACCAGTACTCAGGGCACATTGTCAGAGACTTACTACCTGTTGTCCCCCTGGAAGGAAATCCCTGAGGAAATGTTTGCTTCTAAGTGGATTTGGGAGAAAGGAGTCCTAACCAAAATTCCAGTCATTCTACATGAGTACTTAAATCCAATGATGGGTTAAGTGACGAATCCAGGGAGACTGTTACCTCTCCTCAAGGGGGGGCCACTCCCTTTGGGACTAGGGAGGTGAGCCTGCTATGTTTAACACCCCCTAGGGGACACGCTAAGCAAGATTCTTCTGGCGGTAACTCCCCCTTAGGGGACAGAGACCTCAATAGGGATATAGGTCACCATCCTTACCCACCGCATTATTGACACCTTTGTATGGTATCTAGAGACCGATGATTTACCATGATCTCATACACTCTTTTGTAATGGCTGACCTTGCTTCTGCCTTTACTTGTGCTCAATCTCCACTGAAGACTGAGAAACAAGGGAACCCATCCACTGGGAGTGCCTCCCTGGGACAACCATTCCCAAGAAGCTTTCACCAGGCCCCGCAGAGTTTAACCACGCAAAATAGATCAAGATAGATGTGGCCGCAGAGAAAGGAAGAATGCCAGGGTCAGCGTGAAGGTCCCAGACGCTCACCAGCAGGGTTCAGCTGGATGCAGTCAATGGCTGACCAAAGCAGGCTGAAACTGTGAGAATGAGGAAACAGATGCTCAGCCAGCCGACGTGGTGCACATCTGAGAAGTTGCATCACCCCCTCTGCTGAGAAACTGTGAGACTATGTGGGCCAAGCATCAAATACCCACTGTGGAGTCCAGGTGAAGAGTTGTATAAGCGGCTCCACGATGAGAAGAGAGGCAATCCAATCCCAAACCCAAAACACTGTCAGGCACACTGTGGCTCAATGGGAGAGGGAGTTGGGTGAAAAAGAGAGAAAGAAGAAGTGCCCCAGAGTGGCAAGAAAAAGAGAGAACCCCAGAGTAGCGAGTGAGAAAGAGAAGCGCCCCAAATGGTGAGTGAGTAAGAGAAGCCTGCTGGAGTTGAGAGTGAGAAAGAGAAAAGCCCAAGAGTAGGGAGAGACAAAGGAAACCCCCTGTGTGGGGAGCAGTAAAACGTAACACCCGAGAGAAGCAGAGAGAAAACCAGTATGGGGAGTGAGAAGGAGGAGCAACACCAGAGTGGGGTCTGAGAAAGAGAAGCGCCTTAGAGTGGCAAGTGAGAAAGAGAAGCGTCCCAGAGTGGGAAGTATAAAAGAGAAAAGCCCCAGCGTGGTGACAGACAGAGAAAACCCTGGAGTGGGCAGTGAAATAGAGAAACAACCCAGAGTACAAAGTAACAGGGAAAATACCAGATCGGGAACAGAGAAATTCCTGAGAGTGGGGGAGAACAGAGAACGGAGGAAACCCCTGAGTAGTGAGAAGGCGCAATGCTCCAGGGTGGGGGCAGACTGGGAACCTTATGAGTAAAGAAAAAGAAAGACTGACAGAATCCCAAAAGGGGTGAAATTAGAAGACTCTCAGAGGAACTGGAAATAGACAGAGAGACTTATGCTTGGACCTCTTGGCAGCAGTCCAGTCCACCAAGAACTGTCTACTCTAAAATTGAACTATAGACACAGGCCTTCTCCAAAAGGGGGCACGCTTGTGGGAGAGTGGGTGTCAGAAGCCAGCAAGCATCCCTCCCAAGTCAAAGTTCACCAAAGACTTGTGTTGTTTGTCAGTTTCTCTTGAAAATAAGGAAAGTGGTTCAGTTAGAAAAGGTTTTCAGACGGAGAACTGTTGTCTTGTTTTGACATCATGACGAACACCCTTGTGACTTTCTTCTGCAGAATAGGGTTTGATGTTAGGAAAAGATTCATTTTTTTCTGGTCAGAAGGGAATAAAGAACCGTCCGTCAGACCAATGTCTGGCAGTCCATGTCCTGTTTCTAAATCACCAAAGTAGAAAAGGCAGTACCTCTGTGCTTGTTTTTCTAATATTACCTTGATTCTGTGCATCTGTGGTTGCTTGATCTCAGTGTTCTACTTGGAGTGTAGGCAGCTTTGTAGGCTCTTGTTACGATTCCTGTTTCCAAAGTAGAACATGTTTGAAAGTAGAGGGCTGAGGTTTCTTTGGAGAGTAGGTTTTTGTACACATCTGGCAGGCAAGGGTGTTTTGGTGATCCAGCGTTGAAACTCGCTTTTACCAGTTTGTTAAAGGTTTCTTCTAGGAATGGTCTGAAATGATTGAGTTCTGTTTGTACTGTTGGGTTTCCTTTGTCTGATAGGATGTTGATTATGTTTTGGGCAATTGCAATAATAGCCTCTTGTATTTTCTTTATTTTGCTTCTGAAGTGGTCCTCTATGTTGTTGCTTATATTTTGGCATCGTATGGGAATGTTGCTGCATGAAATGTTGTCTTTTTAGTTAGTTGAATATTTTGTACATTTCCTTTTGTGGGTTTGTTGCTGATTGGAACCTTTCAGAGTAGTGATATCTTATGGTTTTTAGCACTGCGGCTTTGTACAGACTGATCTGCTGTTGGTACTTGATAATGTCATTTTCATTGTAGTGTTTTCTCCATTTTTTTTAGCTTTAGGTTGTTTTTCTTGAGTGTTCTCAGTACTGGCGTGAACCATTGTGCTGCTCCTTTGTTTTGTGATGGGTTGAAAGTTTTTAGAAGCATCTATCTATCAAAAGAGTTTGGAATCCACATATGAAATTCCTTTTTGAAAATATCTGTCATAACCATGTGTGGCAAGGCACGCATACCGCCAGGACCCAAACTTGAGTACTGGACGTGGCCATGACACTGCCGGAGAGGCCCCACTTACCACAAAACGTCAACAGACTGGGTCGTCTTGACCACTGCAGGGAAGTATGATGACGAAAGGGAGGCCACTCCAGCATGGAGCGATTGTTGGCTGGGCTGGCAGATGCAGCAGGAAAGATGTAGGTCAGTCCTCAGCAGGGTTGTCCCCGGCAGCATCAAGCAGTGCTGCATGGGGAGTATGCTGCCCAGGTGGACGAATGTTCCCCATGCCCAACTCCGGTCCGGTTCCCAGAAAGGGACTAGCCACGCCAATAGGGGAACAAGGACGGGAAAAATGGGGCAAGCCTTTCTCACCAGCCCCAGCCAGGGAGATAGCAACACACACATAAAGAAGGAAGGGCCATATCCATCCTATCAGGAGCAGGGGAGAGGAATTTAAAGGGCAAGAAGGCATTAGGTTGTGGTTGATTGATTCTCACATGTGTGATTCGAGTAGACAGACATCACAGAGGAGGAACCTGATGTGTGCACCTGGGCATACTGAACACTGAAGAATGGAGAAGGATGCAGAGGCCATGAACTTTAAACCCACTACAGGCCAGGCTGAATGCAAGACTAGGCTACTCAGAGAGGAGCGTACGCTGAGGGAAGCCTTCCTAAGAAGAGAACCCTAAAGATAAAAGAGACCTCCACAAAATGTGCAGATAACTCTCTATTTGTTGCTGAGAAATTAGGTGTATCCGGCGAGAGAGAGGTAACTCCAGTACCGGTGGGTAGGACCGCCGCACCAGGAGAGGGCAGTGAGGCACAACTCCAGCTTCTGGCTGTGCCAGAGCAGCCCTGAGAAGCTGTGAAAATGAGGGGGAAGTCCAAAGCGGAGACCAACTGAAAGGTTGCATAAGCGACTCTGCACAGACCGAGCTGCAGAAATGAGTGAGACGAGCCTCAGGAAGCCGCTGTGGAGTCCTGCTGAAATGTTGCGTAAGAGGCTGCATAACGACAGGAGAGCCGATTCCACTCCATCAGGCATCCAACGGCGCAAGTGGAAAAGGGAGGTGGTCAAGAGAGCTAGAAAGGAGAAGCATAGCCCAGAGGAGGGGACTGGAAAGGGAAAGAGCCTGGGAATACCTCAGAGTGGGGAGTGAGAGTAAGACGACCACAAGAATGGGGAGAGCCTGAGAAGACCCCAGAGTGGGAGCGAGAAGAAGAAGAGCCCCAAAGTGGGTAGAGAGTGAGAAAGCCATTGAGTAAGGAGGAAGAATGAGAAGAACCCAGAGTGGGGAGAGAATGTGAAAATCTCAGAGTGCGGAGTGTAGACTGAGAGAACACCACAGTGGAGCGGATGAAAGAATCCCATAGTGGGAAGAGATAGTGACCTGGGGGTGAAGGCCTTTATTAAAAGGGTCAGGGCTGGGTCCAGCAGCCATCCCTGTCAAAGTATTTCTTTGTTGTGTTGATGATTCTTTTTGAGATAGGTAAAGTAAGCAGGTTACAGCATGATTCCGGACTAAGGATTTTGTTATTATTTTACAGACATCCTGACGAGCACCCTTTTCACTTTCTTTTATAGACTAGGGCTTACGCTTGTGGAATTAGGGAAAGATTATTTTGGAATTGACAACAATAAAACCTTTAAACTGTGTCTCATTGTCCAATCCTTGATTTTGACCTTTGAGTGTAAGCAAAAGATTTAATCTGAAGCGCAAAAAGTAAGTCTGCCGTTTTGCATTAGGGAATCTCTTCAAATATTTGGGGATTGTCCACAATTTCTTCTCATTAGAGGCCATATCCATGTATAATTTATAGATACCAACTCCAACTGCTTCTCTTGTCTGAATCTAGATACATTTCCAACGTTTTTTTTCCACTAGCACTGGGCTGTTAATGAGGATTTCAGTACTAACCCCCAGCATTGACAACAACTCATCACATTTGCTCTTAAAATAATCTACTACTGCAGCAGATTTTTTGTATGTTACCTCGATGTTTATTGCCACAGATGAAATCACATATAACCTAAGAGAGATACCCGGGGCTCTCCCACATCCATAGTCAAGGCGGGGAGAATTATTTGCTGCTGTGGCACTGTCCTTGGATCCCACAACAAAGCAGCACCAGTGAAATCAACATAGCCGGTGAAATGGGGAGACTGATACCAGACCGGTCTGTGTTGAAGCCAAAGTTGCAAGTGGCAACATTGTATGGTGAACGCTGAAGCGAACAGTGTATGAAATGCATGTGATAACCAACGCGAGTAAAAAGTGAACGACAGATGAGTGATTGAACTAAGAAACCGAGATATGATGCCCTTGACAGAGTTGTCCAGCACTGCGTGGGTGCTCATTTGAAAGTCTCTGTAGGGTGTCCAACTGAGAATTAAGAAAGGTGAAAGATTGGCAAAAGGACTAAACATCGAAGTGGTCCTGCGACAGGTCAAGCAAAATTCTGTGCACAATCGAAAGTCTTCGATGTTAATGCTATCAAGCAAGTTGATGATAAAATAGATAAAGTTGGTCCGAGCCCAGCGGAGGGAGACTGATTGAGATGACAAAGTAGAGAGAGTTGGTCCATGCCCAAAGGAGGGAGATCAATTGGAAGCTTGTGGGATAGAGCAAGTTTGTGTTGAGGTGAATTGGAGTTGATCTGAACCAGGCGAGGGAGACTGATTGAGCATTGTGTTGAGGTGGATCTAAGCCCAGCTGAGGGGGTCCATGGTGAATCATGAATCTCTCGAGAAATTGGATACGTGAAAATCTGACAAGCATTGTATTAAAGGGGATCTGAGCCTGGCTGAGGGGGATCCCGAGGTTGATAGTGAATCACCTGAGAAATTGAGTATGTGTGAAAACCTAAGAGGAAAGGGACTTATTGTTTGTTTATCAGATCAGGCCTTCTGAAAGAAGAGACTTTGAAAGGCAAAGAGACTTGGGTACAGAAGTCCCTGATGCTAATGTTTGAACTGCACTCTTATGCTAGAAAAGCCAGAGACTGTGCCAATCTCGAGTGCACCTCCATGTCCCATGCTGAAAACGTGGGGAAGAGAGGGCAACGGCCTGAACATCCTGAAATATCCTTTCTTGAACACTTCTTTCTTTTATGTAACATTGTTTCCAACACTATTTGTATTTAGAGTTAAGGATTGGCAGGCAATAGGTTTATCAGTATAGTCCCTTTTATTTTGACAAGACACCACTAGGACTGCGTTATTATTATTTGATGGTCGTAGCATGCTCCCATCTGTAGATTTAGGATTAGATAGGCGTTTTTCAAACCTGTTTCTGAAGTTCAATAAACACCCTTGAACAGTGGTCACTTGTGTATGTCTTACTGTTGATACCATGCCTACATGCCTGTACCATGGGATGGGGTGCATCCTCAAGTTAGTGGATAGTGGGCCCCGGTGGTTTGGTCACAGTCCTCTGGTTACCCTCCTTTGGTCCACATCGTATGTCAGGGGACAGCCACAGAACCCTCAGATGTGGACTGAAAAAACATACACTTTGCTTCGGAAACAGACAATTTCACCCTCACAATAAATATAGCATTTACCTGCAAATGTTACCAATCAATCTGCAGTTACAAAGAAGTTAGTTCTACCCCAGGTAGATGCAATGCAACCTCTCGAAGCCCATGCTGGTTACAATATTGCTAGTGTGCGGATCTCCAACCATGGGACTAACTGTGAGTCAATGTGCTGACGGTGACCCAGGGCTCTGAACCCTTGGGTAGATAATTCATACCATCAGGGCATTCAATTCCTTTTCTACCAAACAATCATTATTCCCATAGTCTAATAGTATAAAGAACATATCAGATGTAATCTCAAATTGTTCAAAGACACATATAACTCTGTAAGTGGATATGTATCATCCTCAACGAGGGTCGGAGTATCAGAGTGTATAAGACTCGTAAAGGTCCTCAGATCAACTGTGTCACACAACCTTTCCTGTCCATTGTCTCATGGCAGAGTTTTCACTCACAAAAATCTAAAGTTGAAAGTTGAGCATAAATCAGCATTCTATACACGTTCAGAGGAGTTACAAAACTTACCAAGAGCTTTTCCAATAACCAGCGCACACAAGACCGGGGTACTTCCCCAATTGTGCAAGGCAGTAATTGGAAATGGAACAGAATCCTAAAATGGGGATCACCCCTGATAAAGGCTTGGCCAGACCTCCAAGTCCAAAGTAAGCACAGGTGAACGTGGGAAAGGCAGCCTATCCCAGTCTGTCCCTAATTGCAAAACACAGTAGCAGACACTCCTGAAGAGTAAAACCAAAGGGTAGGGAACAGAGTAATAAATAAAGCAGAGACCCCAGTCAGTCAGTGTGGGTTGTTGGAGGATGTTGTGGTAGACATTTGGAGAACACTGGAAAGCGATAGGTGGAGATTTAAGATGTTGCTAGAGACAGGAGAGGGAGAAGGGCCATGAGGAGTAGGTGGTAATGCCATGATGTTAGGGTAATATAGTGGACAAGGAGGATGTGACATCCGGTGGTAAAGGTGGCAGTATTGTCAGGAGGTGTAGGTGGTACAGAAGAGGCAGTCATGACTTCAGGAGGTCAGAGTGAGGCAGCAGCGAAAGGTGTAACATCAGAAAGCAAGAAGGTGGTGATCACACCCAGAGGTGCACAAGGCACTTAAGAGGGGGTAACAACAGCAAGATTTGGTGATGTAAGCAAGATTGCATACAAGGAAGAGGGCAACATCTTAGACAGATAAAATACAAAGAAACAATGAGGTCTGATTGCCATATGGCAGATGGAGGAGGTGTGAGGAGGAATTAGACACAGACAAGGAGGTCAGAGTAGGAATAGTCAGGGCAGCCAAGGATGGGAGGCACCTAGTTTGGTGGAAGGAGTTAGACCGGCCCAGGGGATAAATGAGGTGACGGCAAGCAGAGGTGGCAACTCCTGGCTCCATCTCTCACCGCAACAGAGGAGTTGCACCTACATCATCAGTTGTTCGAGGAGAAGACAAGGCTGACACAGGGAGTTTTGTGGTACTAGGTACCAGGACTGCCAACAGCTTTTGGCAACCCTCGGGAAATCACACAAAACTACCAAAAAACTTTTTAGAGTTCAGGAAGCCCTGAAAAAGTACAAAAACACTGGGAGGGGAAACAATATCACATCCAGCGTGAGAGGCTTAGTTTTGGTTTCATTAGTTTTATCGTTGTTTTCCTTCCATTTGTTTCTTTTTGTGTGAATAAAACGTGTGAATCATACTTCATGAGCCCAGTCTTATATCCCGTCTGAGCCCTTTGACATCCATCATATGCAATGCAATAGAGTAGGTAGGGGATACCCACCCACCGAAGTTAGTTGAAGAGGTGAAGAAGAGCTAGAATTACATGAAGTGGAGGGTTCGGCAGAAGGTAGTAGATCACATGTGCAAGATATGTTATGTCATTTAATGAAAAGTGGTTTTGTGGTAGTGCATTTCTGCTAGTGTTGGTGGCCAGGTGGTACATGCTAGCACACACAGGTGGGAGCGATTAGTGGTTACATGGGAGTGACCGTTTCAAAACTCATATTTCTTAGAGTGCAGATGGAAGTACGCAAGTCCTCGGTGTAGGTATGATTCTGCATGGTTTGTGGCAGTGTCATATGTGTATGTCTTAGCCGGAGGGTTTTTCTGAAGATCTTTTATTTGCCAGTGCTGTGACCCTGGAAGATCCATTACCTTTAGATATACAGGGTCCCTCTAACATGGCTAAAAGTGAATAGGGCCTTGCATTGAGCCCTGAGCCGCTCTGACAAAATTAATGTGGTGAGGGTGGTGTTAGCAGGCAACAATCTGGCATGTGTTTGTGTTTAGGTCCCTATTTGTAGTGTAAAGGTGCTGGTATATTGAAAGGTGAATTGGTTATTGGAGCAAAGGAGTGGCAGTATGAGGCCATTGAAGTGTCCTGTTATTGAAACTGAAGCCAACACTGAAGCAGTAGAGTTCCAGTCTGCCATTAGGCTAAAGTGCAGGACCTCTGTTTTGTTATCCATCAGTAGGAAGTGTGCCTGCTGATCTGGGTTCCATTTTATCATGAGGTTATGGTGTTGTTGTCCTATGTCTCAAAGTGGGAAAGAAATGAAGGAAAAAATGACGCAACTGAGTACAAAGTACAGGCTATTCTTGATTTAAGCATTTTGTGCAGGTGTATTGGAATGTGTCAGTGAAACTAATCCAAAACAATCCCATCTCTATTTTGTTCTTGTTTGGTGGCTGGTGCTCTAGTCCAAATGACCTAGCCTTATAGAGGTGTGTATTCATGCATGTTTTGTGTGGAACCAGCGGGTCTTTACATCCAAGTAAAGGTTACGAGTAGGTTCACATTTTCCAATTGGTCTGACCTTTCATAGTTTCTGTGCTGGTTAGTCTGTTGTGATCGTATTACTCTATTGGTCTACTGAACACGTGGTCAGTTTGTAATAAATCACATTTGATCCTTGATACTTTTTTCAGCCTTACTCTTCTGTTTCTGTGCATTACAGAAACTTGGATTCTTCCTTCTGATACCACCTCCCCTGCAACTCTTACCCCTTCGTCCTCTGCTTTCAGCCTCAACTCTCGGTTAACTAGGAAAGGAGGAGGCACTGGTCTTCTTTTCCACCTCTCTTTTACCCCTCTTCCCCCGATTAACTTTTTCTTCATTTGAATATCATTTCTGTCATTTTAGTCACACTTCTCCAATTGCATTTATCATCTTCTACCGCCCACCCAGATCTCTTACCTGGCTTTGTGAGGTCCTAGATGCTCTTCTCTCCTCAACTCTTCCCTTGAATGTTCCTTGCTTCCTCCTTGGAGATTTCAACTTACATCTCTCCTTTCATGTCCTTTTTTCCCTACTTCTTGATTCCGACCATCTCCTAAAGCGTCCATCTACCCCTTCTCACATATCTGGCTCTTCTCTTGATCTAATCTCTGCTTCTGTCCCTTTCTCATCTTTCATCTTAAAATCTGCCTTTCCCTTTTCTGATCACGATCCTTGTCTACTTTTTTCTCTCTCCCTCTGCTCTACCATCTTCTATTTCTCAAACCTTCCTTCGTCGCAACATTCATCGCTTCAATTCTTCCGACTTTGTCGATTCATTCTCGTTTGCCTCCACTCCTACCCACTTGGCTGTCCAGTCTCCAGGCTCTGCCTTTTCTACTTTCAACTCTTTTTTACTATCGATTCTTGACCCCCGCCCATCCTGCTCGCCCTTTCAAATGTTTGCGTCAAAACCACAACAACATCTTATGTATGATATTAAGTCTTGTTGCATTTCTTTCCCCCATCGCTTTTCTGCAGAGGAAATTATGCTGTACCTTGTTTAAAAAGTGTATTTGCTAATATGCACACACCTACACAAGGAACATACATAACATCTTGGAGGGGCAGTGAGGGGGCATGTACACGCGCATATCGTTCCAACAACACAGCACAATTGAGCCCCCTACCCCATGGTTTCTGGCTTTTATTGTATTTATTTATTTATTTATTTATTTAATGTGTTATAGTTTAAACATAAACTTTACCCATGTAAAATAATATAATACAAAAGTTAGAAGTATAACATTATACATTTCACGAAAACAAAAAATACAATGAAGACCAACAGATGCACAATTAGATCATATCAGACAAACAGACAGGTAATCATTCCCAGTCCACTGGGCCTCATGACGGACATATACTAGCGGGAGTGAGATTAAACGAGGGGAGAAAATCGAACCATCAGTTATTCTATTGTTCGGTCTGCCTCACCATCGTCGTCATAAACCTCAATCATTAATCCGTTTATCTTCCTGGATCTTCATAGTATTTAGATGATAAAAATAAAAACAATACATAAAAAGACTAGCCTCATTACACGGATGGCGGTGAACCATGGCGCTATTAGCGCCATGGTTCATGCCGGTAAAATACCGGCACCGCCTTGGTGGAAAGGGGAATTACCGCCCTATTCCAAGGTTGGCGGGGCGGTAATTCCCCCTTCCACCATTGCCCTTCCCCATTCCCATTTTTGCCCCATAGGGCTCTATGGGAATGGGGTAGGCGCTAATTACGGTACCGCAAATTGCGGTACCGTAATTAGCTCCCTGGTCCCTTTGCGGGTTGGTTTTTAACGCCTGCAAAAAGCAGGCATTAAATTCCCCAACCTGCAAAGGGACCTCGTAGTAAGGCGGTAAGGATTTACCGGTACCGGTAAACCCTTACCGACATCCGTGTAATGAGGCCCTAAGTCTAAGAACTAAAAATATTGTTCATATACACGAACCAGCCTTAAAACTGAATAAATACGTATGTATTCACAAACTCATTGCAGAACCTTTGATGTCTTGATTTATTAACCTTCCTTCTTTCATTCATTCCCATTCAGGATTGACTCTTTACTATTGGGTTATCAGCTCTCTCTTTGCCCAATATTAAACTTAGTCGCCCAGTCACACTCTTCCAGTCCCGAAAAAGAGCCATATGTAATCCCCCATTTAGACAGTTGATAGATCTCTTCCAAAAGTCTCCATCCTAGATGGATTCCAGATAATGGGGGTCAGTACGAGTTTGGAGGCAGCCATGGTGCTATTAGAACTCGTGTCCGGGTTCTCTCAATGGGGACTTACCGGGTCATTCCAACCTTGGAGGGCCCGATAAGTCCCCATTCAGAAAGCCATTCCCCATTCCCATTCGAGCCCCCATAGGGCTCAATGAGAATGGGGAGGGAGCTAATAACGGGCCCGCAAATAGCTGTCCGACCTTAGTGGGACCCGCTAAGGGACCTCGGAATGCGGCGGTAAGGGGTTAATGGCACCGGCATCCTTATCGGCACCGTTAACCCCTTACCGCCGCACTCGTAATGAGGCCCAATGTGTGTACTTGCCCAAATGCTTCACATATTCTGCCCCCATGGTGGGACACTCAGTCATACTCAGTCATTTATTTCATGATTTCAATGTCCAGTTTCTGTATAATGTTGGCTTTGTCTGCATTCTATTTCCTACTCATAGCTAGCCTCTATGATGACTCGATCTACCTTGTGTTTCAGCGCCTTACATTTATTAAACTTCTGTGTTCTGCAGCACTTTATTAACGTGTAATCTTCTTCTTTTCCACGATGATTAGTTTACTCGATCTTTTACATTGTCATTTATCCTCTAGGATCCATACATTGGGGGTCCTTATACCATGTAGGTCTGCTCGTGGGTGCCATTCCGCCGGTCCTGCCCGGCAGACAGGCACCTGCCAGCAGAACTCGTAGTTTGCCAGTCCGGTAACAACGGTACCGCCAAACTTACCGGTACCGTTGTTACCGGACCATCAACCTTGTAATGAGGCCCATTGTCTTCATTTAGTATCTCAGGACTTTGTGCACACTTCCTTATGACATCATGAGTTCATGTGCTTGCTGTTTCTCATAATCCTTCAGGGAGTTCCTCTTGTAGGTTGTCATCACTTCAGGGGTACATTCGATAGGGTTGCCTCACTGGGTAGCTCCTTCCAAATGCTTGCTGCAGTATTGGTACGATAGCTGGTATCGGGCAAGGCACGGTCTCATGTCTCCAATACAGGGGATGTAGGGGGGTGGGATCTCCTGGAGATGTACACAGCTGCTCCTCTACATTCCCCCCTCTGGTCGAGTCATTGACCACCTGCTCAAGCTTTTCTGCTTCTTTGTATCTCCTCTTGAAGAAGTGTTTCTTGGGTGTCCATATATTCGTCACCCCCCTCAGGGTGCCTGCTGTTTTAACGTGTTCATCTACACTCCAGGTCATGTAACTGAATTGTCCATCTAGGGTACAGTAGACCCATCATCCCACATAATCCTTATGATCCTTTTGACACCAGAATTGTGTTCATTCAGGTTCCACGATACTTGCTTTTATGTAGTCTCTAATGGCACCATCGGTCAGCACCTTGTCTTCTGGTTCATCCTTTGCGTCAATCATAATCTTCATTCCCACTGCTTTCTTTGCCGTTTTCTTACATTATCCAATTATTATCCTTATACAGAATCCAAATATTATTATCACTAGTATGGCTCCAAGGAACTTGAATAGGTTGGCCATCCAATAAGGAATCCAGGAAAACAGGAGTGCGAACCAACTGTCATCTCCAATGGCCTCTGTCCCATCCACCATTTTTAGGTGTAGATCTGTCAACATTGATATAGCCTCTGTCAAGGTCCCGTTCTCGCTATCATGAGATGGTATGAATGTCCAACATGATGGCCCAATCTTGGTGCAGACACCTCCTTCCATTGCTGTGATCATGTCGAGGACATATCTATTCTGGAGGGTCATCAGCCCTATGGCCCTCAGCTCTTCTTTTATTGCGTTAAATCCTTTTATAGTGGCATTTATTGTTTGCAGCAGTTCCCACATGGTGATCTGTAGCCATTTGGCATTCACAGCTGTTTGGATTCCAGGCATGAATATAGATGTGAATATCACTGCAGTTCTGCTGAACAGTTTGTGCCCAGTAGGAATGAGATTTTTGTGAGAAATAATTCGATCTCTTCATCCGCCGGAGTGCTAGTGACCGCCTTTTCTTAGGTGATCGTCCACTTTTGGAAATTCTTCAATCTTCAGGTCACTTTCTGGAATCACCAATGCTGGAACATGGATATGTACCAAGGAACACACTCTGCCCCAATTCCTGCGCAGTTTCATATATGCTCTAGATTCGCAGGCCCAATATCAATACATTAAGACAACCGTCCCTCTCCTCATTCCTGGAACATCAATTGTGTTCTTGCACCCTTTATTATATCCAACGTGATTATTTACCCTGAAATCACATTGTCTCATTAACCAGTGGGACTATAGACACCGGGCCTGCTTCATCTTCCACTCATGTCAGCAGTTTGGGGTACCTGGCCCAAGACCTCAGACACTCATCATTCACCTTCTGTACTCCTTGCACCGCTTCCTTCCTCAGCAGATGAGCTGCACAGGACATCATTCCATCTTCTCATCCTTAGTACTCACTCATCCATAGATCAGCAGTTGAGAACATTCCAAGAATCCAGGCATTCCAGTGTTTTCCGTCATGTCAGAACAGTTCATCCTCTTCATTTCTTCAACAATCACCTTGTCTTGTCCTGCGGAAGGATACACGAGCATCCTGTCTGTCCACCCAGGCTCTTTTTCCATTTGTGTCGTCTCGATTTATAATCATCCTGGTATGGAAATGACTGTCTTGAGCTCCATCGCAAGGTTGCCCAGTTTCCTTGAAACTGTCCCTAGTAGTGCATGCTGCTAGATGACTGAGACACTTTGCATCGTGTGCTGATTTCTCTTTTGAAATGAAAGTATTTACTGTATTCATGGCATAGGGGATGAGAGGGCAGACATAGCAATTCTCATCAGATGCTCTCTCCCTCACCTTCTTCATGTGCCTGTACCATATATTATTCAACAGGTGAGATGAATTATCAAAATAAGTATTTATCCCCTGGTTATCATCTTCTGCATCCCTCTTATGTCTCCTGATATGCCCATAGAGGTTAAAGAAATGAACATAATTTATACTCATGCTTGGAAAAATCATAGGAGCTCTTTTTTCAATGGGACCATTAGGAAAATAAAGACTTCGAAAAGTAAGATACAGAAAGATAAAAAAATACACAAGCATATGTACATCAGGCATAGAAATCAGGAGAAACCTTTAGTGTTCCATCCCAACACTTGTTGAACCCGTGCTCTCTCTATAATCGCATTGTCCTCTTCAGGAATCATTTTTAATATAGTTCAATTTTACATTCGTCGCTGCACAATCTGCTCAATTATCACAATTAAGAGTCTCCTTATCACTGGACCATTTTTGGGATCATGTAGAAAGGTGTGAATATTAACAACTCTCCTAACAAGAGCAGGGTAGGACTGAAATATAAACACAAAAATAGCAACTACAAGCCGATGTGTCCCACTATCGACGGGTATCATATATTATCATTGAAACAAATATTCTCCTAGAAATGAATCTCGGTATTGATCTCTCTCCCAATTTCTAATAAGAAACTGACATTTAGGCATACCACTAATGCAATTTTGAATCCTTCAAAGTTTTTCTAGAAAGTATGTTTTCAGTCTCTGGAATTTCCTGCAGGTCTGTGCACTTCCTGCTACAAGTTTAACGCGTGTTCAATGAATTCCAGTCCAAGAGAAATATGTGCTAATCACACAGTAGTTTATCGTCCTTCTTCTTGGTCATCGATCGAGTCTACACGTACAGAAATTGTTCTTATTGTCTTGCTTCCTGGTCAACGAGCGCAGGAGGGAAGGTCTCGACTTTGTAGATCTTTACGTATCCTAAATGCAACCAAGCTCTTAACTGCAGAAGGGGAGACATCCTCAACACAAAAGGGACCAATTCAAACCTCAATTTGTGCCATTTACGGGTGAAATTCTTAATAAGGATATCGTCGCCAACATATAACTTTGGCGGTGGAAATAGTTCAACAGGATTGGTTGCTGGACTGTCCTCTTCCGTGCTCCTTGACCCCTCCCTCCAGTGGTCGACATGAGCTGCAATGAAAGAAACACTGGTAGACATACATGTCAAGTCATCGTGCATTTCATCACCTAGAGCCTTCACTACACTCTGGGCATCTCTCCTGACTCTAGATGGAAGCAACCCAGGAAAGATAGAAATCATGATCGTATCCAAAGCCCAAGAGAAAGAAACCACCATCCCATGGCCCACGGAAATGGGAAACGCACCAACACCATCAAAGGTAGTAAAAAATCCGGGAGTCCTAATGGACAACACCCTAACCCTGGAACCACAAATAATTGCAACAGTGAAGAAATGCGTTTTCCTCCTCCACAGGGCAAGAAGAATTCTACCTTTCCTCTCCTTCACGCACAAAACACTCACTATCGTCGCCCTAATCATGTCAAAAATCGACTACGCAAACAGCCTCTACCTCGGAATACCAGAATACCTCCTGAAGAGACTGCAACGGATCCCAAATGCAGCAGCAAGACTACTCCTAAAACTATCCAGAAGAGACCACATCACTCCAGCCCTCAAAACACTACACTGGCTCCCAGTAAAACATTGCATCACCTTCAAAACAATGTGCATAACGCACAGGGCAATCAGCGGACAAGGAGCAGAATTCCTACAAAAGAAAATAACAGTCTACAAACCAACGAGACCCCTCCGATCAAGCAACGAAATCCGCCTGGAACTCAAACCATACCTTATGAAACAACTTGGAGGCACCTCCTTCTACCACCTAGCCGCAAAAACCTGGAACAACATCCCAAAAGAAATAAGAAACACTGAAGATCACCTAAAAATCAGGAAATCACTAAAAACCTGGCTCTCCAACACCACAGACTAAATCTGGAAACCAAAACCGGAAAAAGGATGACTAAACCGGAAAGGAGATGGACATCCCCGACCCGAGAGGGTAACTCACACGGCACCTGGACGGGTGACACCAGATAGACTGGAACACAGGCGGCGCGCGCAGAGACTGAGTCAACTACCTCAGACAATCTCACTAACACTTCGCCCGCCCTTAGTTACTGCCAGGTACCACAGTGGTAGGGAATTGTCGAGATATTGGCAATCAACACACCACCTGAGAGGCTGACACTGGCAGGTGCACTGACCACAGCAGTATGAAGGGAGGATAAGGGGAGTTATGAGAGAGCATGTTAGAGGTGGGGGCCAGAGGAGTAAGGAACCTATATGCCAGTCAGACCCAGATCTGGACAGATCCGCATCAGGGGAGGCCACGCAAGCCGAGCAACTCAATTCGGGATAGATATGCAAACTAACCAACCCTACTAACAATTTCCCTTTCTGCATACACCTCTCAAACTGTAAACCAAACACAACCAAACCTACAGCACAACAAACCGCAAAAACTTCACTACACTGCAACAACAAAACAAAAACACACATAGTCTTGCACAACAGTACACGACGACTACCGGCCGCGAACACCCCAGGCCCAGCCAACAGACCCACCGGGCTTAGGCCGCCAACAGCACATCACTGCTCTCTTGCACTTTTCCTGCTTCCTCCCACTAACTCAACCTCCCCTCCTCTTTCAGAACCGCCAGAGCACCAGGGGACCACTCCGGTGGTGATAGTGCGCGGTACAAATGTCCTTTAACTTTAACGTTAACATAAGAGGTGTCATCATGCGATGCCCTGTCACTAACTCGTGGCGTAAGATGGTGGTCCGAACCTGGTTGATTTCGAAGGACATATAACGCTAGGGGCAGGCAATGTAGCCAATCCTTTTTCAATGTTAATTTGTTCTTGGCTATCCTCTCTTTAAGGAGGGCATTGGGTCTCTCACATATCCTGTTTGCTTGTGGATGATAAGCAGAAGAAAACATATGCTTTATGCTTAATAGAAGTCTTATGTGTTCACATAGCTCTTTAACAACATGTGGCCCATATTCGGATCTTAGTACTTCGCACACACCCCATTCTGGAAAAACGTTGCGTGTTGGGTATCCCAGGTATGCCAGAGGGACACTGGAAGTCTGTGGACTTAGAGGGCGCAACACCCTCCATCAGGATACACAGAGGACTCAGTCAACTCCAAGTTCAAACAGCGGTTTATTAAAGACAAAACCAACAGTGATCAGCACAGGAACAGGCAATATCCATGCACATCTCGCTCTTCCTCAGCTCGCAGGCTGGTTTTATTTCCAAATGGTGTCAGCACAACATCACAACTTGGGCCCCTCTCCAGAAAACCTATTGGGCCAAGTGATCGGGTATTGAGTATTCTATTACCGATTTTGGACATTACAGATTTTATTCTACTGGCCCTCGCATGTCAGGTGGCTGGCCAGTTCCATCCCCAAGTCACTAACTCTAACATTGTTTCAGTGTTGTGGACTTACCATTGGTTCTTGCCTGTTGTTAACACCCCCCCACTAAGGTAGTAAATTGTGATTGGCTAGTGCTGACGTCCCCAGGACTAGGATTTGCAAAGATTCTCAGCTCACTGTGTACCTCGTCAAGGTAATAAAAGCAATTATGTGTCTGTATTGTAACTTGTTTGTACCACCTGTGCTTATCTCCTGACCGGTGCAAAACTTGTTGCATACTTTTGCATACTTGTCGCAGTCTGTGTCTGACGGCCTGGACCAGCACTCCTTTCCCACTGCTGATCGCTGTCCATTGTCTGCTTTGGCCACGTTACGTGTTCGGGGACCACAAATTTGAGCTGTGCATCTCTGAATTATGAGGATTTATTAGTCTTTTCTGCTGCTAGTCACTTTGTCGTCTGAAGATTGGAATGTCACCTGTATCTCTTGGCCTTGCTGCGGTTCCTGTCTCACACATCTTGCTCTCTGTCTAGCCTAAATCAGCTCAGCTCGTCTCTTGCTCAGAGGTCTGAGGCCTGCTGCAATTTCCTAAACCTTATAATGCGGTTTCTACAGTTTCCATGTTATGCTACATTTCCATAGGTTAGCAACACTTGGCTCTGTCAGGTCCCATAGGTGCTCCTGCAGTTCCATAGGGTTATTTGCGTGTAAGCATCTGCAAGCTCTGCTCAGGATCTCTTGTCTCTGGCAGTTTCTGTGTTGCTGCGTTTGGCTAATGGCAAAAATAATAAAGCAATGACAGTATTTATATGTGTCTGTCCTCTAACTATAGATCTGTATGCTCGTGTTCTTCATGTATTCGAGTACGGGTTAATGTCCCGAAGTGCGGATGGCACGTGTGCTTCATGTCTAACGCTGCTATGTCGTGGTGTCTCTAACAACTTCAGCAACATGGCTTCTTGATGTTTAATCCAAGCAGTCCATACAAATGTCTTTGATCATAGCCTGTGGATCTTCATCCACGCATGGATAGATCTGCATGTCCCTTCCTCAGTATGGCTAGCTGAAGGGATACCTCTCGACATACATGTTAATCATATGTAGGTTTGGGAATTTGTCCAAAATAGAATGGGTGATTGCAGAGTTTTTTTGGTCTTCTTCCTTGTCATGAATTTACTAGGGGTAGGGGCTGGCAGCCTTTTTTCACCCCTCTGGTCAACCTGTCGACGACATCCTTATTGGACAGTCCTTTTGCTCTCGGCTGCCATATTTTTGTTATTCGTCCGAGGTGCCCATAGCAGTTTGCGTGGTCATCGAATGACCAGTTCATGTAACAGCACACTCCATAGTACTTTGCATTGAATGGGTTGTACAGCTTTATTGCTCCAAGTGGGAACAGGTTGCATTGTGCAATTCTTTCTCTTATCTTGTTCCTTTCTGCCACAATCTCGTCCTATTCTCCACCTATATTCCCATCCATCAGGACCTGCATCCCGATAGCTTCCTCTGCCGTTTTCTTGCACCTGGCCATGCAGATTGTAATCCCACACATTGAGTTTGCTGCCAAAACAGGTGCTCCCATCATCACCTTTAATCCATCTGACAACCATGATGACATCCATGACCATATGTACAGTATCCAGCTCTGGTCCTTTTTCTGTCCTTCTTGCTTCTTCCATTTTGGCATGCATCCACGCCAGCTGCGCCACTGCATCTGATAGGGTACCGTTACCTTCCTCTTTGGCAGGTCTGAACGTGCAGCAGGAACACCCTATCTTTGCGCAAACCTCTCCTTCAACAGTTGTGAGGAAGTCCAGAACATATCTGTTCTGGAGCCCACCAATGTTATCTCTCTGAGCTCTTCTTTTATTGTGTTAAACCCATTTACTGTGGAATTAATATTCACCATCAGCTCCCAATGGGTGATCTGTAACCACTTTGCGTTTGTGTACAGCTGTACAGAAGGTATTATTGATACAAAGAACATTTGTGTTCTTCTGAACAGCCTGTGTTCTGCTGGAATTTTGAGTGCTTTCTCTGATGCTTCTGGGAAGTCATTTCCTCCTCTCTTTACTCTGCTCAATCCTGCTGGCGTCTCTGATTTCTCTGCCTGAGCTGTTGGTGCCATCTCAATCGATATCTTCTTTCTTTTGTTATTGTCCATTTTCGGGAACTCATAGAGCTTCACATCCTTGTTTGGCACGACCAACAAGGGCATGTTGCTGTGTACCAACAAGAAAACTCCTCCCCAGTCGGGTGGCAGCTTCTTGTATGCTTTCAATCCGCAAGCCCAGTAGTGATCCATCAGTACTGCTTTTCCTGGATTCATGGCTGTGTGTTGTTCAGTGCTTCCGCATACAACATTCTCACCAACTTCAACTTCGCCATTGTTCTGGTACCACAGTGCTGGTGTTTTCAGAGGTATTATCGGCGTCGGACCAGCTTCATTTTCCACCCATGTCAATAACTTTGCACTTGCATCCCATTGCTTCCCATTCCTTCAGTCATTTGTTGTTTTCTTCCTGTACCTTGTTCACTGGTGATTGTGCTAGTGTCAGTGCCTTGCTTCCCAGCACTCCATCCCTCCATCCATCTTCTGTGTACACTTGGCCATACACTAGTATCTGTGGTCTTTCCCAGCAACCTGTCTCTCCTCCTGTATCCTTCACTTTTGTCCTTGGACATGTAGTTCCTTCAAGATGATAGTCTTTGTTTCATCTTTGTCAGGTCCATCAGTTACGTACTGTATGGCTTCATCTAACTGCCATGTCTAATGTCTTTATGTAATTATCTTCATACGGGAACGATGCTTTAGACATCCATCTATGCGTTGCTGTCTTCCCTTGGAACCTTCCTCGAGTTGTCACCATCGAGAGATGCATTATGCATTGTGCTCTTGCTGCTGGTATTTCAGTTGCTATGAACGTTATGGAGGCACTAATTGCATTGGGGATTAAGGAGTAGACATAACAGCTCTCCCCGGTGGTTTCCTTACCTACTTTGGTCATGTGTTTGTACCACATATTATTAGACACTCGAGCAGTGCTGTTGAGATACATGTCTACCCCCTTCATATCTGTGTCAATGCTACGCTTACCTCTCGTTACCTTATCAGCAGTGTTCTCCCGTTCACCTAACATGGTCGGTCCACCTGCTCGGGTTGGAGAAATGTTAGTAGAGGGTACAACGGTAGCACTAGCAACGCAGGTCATTTTCCAAAATATAACAACACCACTAGGAATAAGTAAGACCAACAGAAACATCAAATTCTTTAATATGTCATTCATTTTCACTTACGCTGCTTGTTTCTTGCAGCTTGGAGATATAGTTACACACCTGAAATGTGCAAAGAAATGCATTATTTTGTTAGTCTTGTAAATGATCTTAAGCCCAGCGGACCAGGTAATCACTGATGGCAAAGGCAAATACTTCTTCCCACAATTTTCTCACTGCTCGGCCTTTCAGCGTGGCCAATACTGGGGGATCACTGTGCTCAAGCTGTGGGTATGTTTGGGCCAAATACTCTATGAAGGCAAGATAGTATAATCCAGGTGATCGGGCTCGGAATTTGCTGGGTCTCCTTACAGTATTGGTATTGTTTATTTATAAAGCGCCTATACACAGGCAATTTTTCAAAGCGATCAAGGAAGGTGGAACACAGGAAAAAACAACAGTCGCTCAGAGCCTTCGAAATTCTGAGACGATAACGGTCTGCACAGGCAGAGTAAGTGAAAAAGATACATTTAATAGTTGAGATACAGCAAATAGGCCTGACGGCGATTGTGCAGTTTTTATCAAGTGCACATTAAGGGGTGAAGACAGGGGAGAACAGACAGACGATCTTCAGGCAGATATGCATTTAGATTCTGCAAGACGGTCAAGGGATGGGGTCCATGTAGCCAGTCAGTAGAGGCTGGGATAAGTGTGCAGAGAGAGAAGCTCTCTTGAATTTATTCAGAGGTGCAGTGAGGAGCATGGGGTGCAGGGCCCTGAGGCAAGTGCAAAGAGGACTGGTGGTGGAGCCAGGGAGCTGTGAGACTCTAGGATGCACCAGGCAGCCCGTCTGCAAAGCTGTATGGAAGAGGAGGGAGAGATGGAGAGAGCAGAGAGCTAGGTTAGCAGGGTAGGGGGAGAAATAAGGAGGAGGAGAAGAGGAAGGTCTTGAGGATTTTTTTTTTTTTTTTACATAGTTTTACATTAAAAAAAGTAAACTTTTTGTCAACATTTCTATACGTCTTCATTTCTTTCCTAGAGAGTCTTTCACGCATGCTTCTCTCACTTCTCTTAACAATTTAACAGTTTAAGCATAATTAATTCAAGGGAAGAATGGTGTCCAAAAAGTTAAATACTCCACATGTTAATTGTTGATTTGTTTCGGGGATTAGATAACTCCACCAGTCTTCCATGTTGTCTTTTTTTGGTGCATATTTTCCGATGTGCAGGGATCTCACTGCAGAGATTTCAGAGCATCTAATTATCAGGTGTTTTGCTGATTCAATCTCTTTATTGCAAAAACGACATACATTGTCTGTTGTTTTGGGATCTTTTTTCCACGTGAGCGTCTCTTTTGTTTTATATCGGTTTAATCGAAGTCTGATAAATTTGTCCCTATGTTGTCTGGAAGGGAATTTTGCAAGATATTTCGGAAGCACTCCTACTTTATGAGTCGAGAAACCAAAATCACAAGCTATCTTCATTTGACTGCGTTTTTCTTCGTTGATAATCCAATTCCATCTTTGCAGGGTTTTTTTGCAATTTGAGGCCTTAACAGTTCCTCCTCTAAGGATATATGTGCCTCATTTAGTATTTTTGTTAGTTTTACTTCCCATATTTTTAGTAAGTCGTTTGAGGGAAAAAATTCTCTCCGGTTTAGGATCTCGTATGGTTTGGCTATTGGTTGAAGATACATTTTTCATAGCATTGCTATCGATTTCCACACAACTGTATTATATAGTGATTCTATGCTTAGTTTGTGTCGAATAGCAACCATTGATACATTGGATGGTAGTTTTAGTATCTTTTGCCAGAATAAAGCTTCCATTTGATCCCAAAATTTTGCTCTTATGTCCATCCAGCTTCACTCCCAAAAGTCAGTGTTGGCACTACTTTTTGTTAATAGAAAGTTAGTACTGGAGTCAATGTGAATTTGCCCAACTTGGCAAGTAACTTTGCTCCTTGTACTGCAAAAGTCTGCATTCCTGATCTTAGTTTTTGTTTCCAGCATCGTTCCTCAATTGAGGTGTTGAACATGATGCCTAAGTATCGAATATTGTCGGTTTATTCGATCTCCTTTCCATTTACTTTCCACTGGAATTTGTTCTGGCATGTTTGATATTTGTAGCCAAGAGATATTATTTTCGATTTTTGTACATTCATTTCAAGCTAATTTTCTGTTAAGAAAAGCTGGCGTGCAGAGAGAAGTCTTTGAAGACCTATTTGCGCCTGATCTAAGAGCACAATATCGTCTGCATATATTAACCAGCTAATGGACTTGCCGTTGATTTTTGGCGGGAAGGTCCTTGGTTGAATGAGTGTTTTAGATAGATCTGCAATGTACAATTTAAACAGGAGAGCTGCCAATCGGCATCCCTGTTTAACTCCGCTTTTAGTTTGGATTTTGTCAGTTAAAACTCCCTGTTTATTTAGTCTTACTCCCTGTTTATTTAGTCTTACTCTAATTGTGGTGTTTGAGTATAGAGCCATTATTGGTAGCAGTAGATTTTCTGAGCATCTCCATGTCTTTAGTTTCCTCCACAAGATCTTTCTATTGATGCCATCGAAAGCTTGCTTGAGGTCGATGAATCCTGCAAACAATTGTTTGTTGTTCTTTAGGGTTTCCAGCTTCACTATATTTAGCAATGTTAGATTCAGCTCCACTCCTACTCCTTCAGTGAATCCGGTTTGTCTCTCATCGATCACATTGGCATCTTTAGCCCATTTCGACAATTTAGTTGTGTCAAGAAGGGCGATAGGACGATAGTTAGCAGAATCGCTTCGATCGCCCTTCTTGAACACTGGCACAATCATGGCTTTCTTCCAAGTATCTGGGATTCTTTTCTCTTTTGCGATTTTCTCGAATAAGATTTTAATAAAGAGTGCCCATTCGGTTTTGTTTTGTTTAAGTGTTTCGTTTGATATGCCATCTGGTCCAGGTGCTCGGAAGTTTTTTTAAATTTTGTATGGCTTTCTCTATGTCTTCTTGTGTTTCTATTACTTCCCATGTTGATTTATTTGGTGGCTGACATGGTGTGGTCATTATCAGGTCAGATTTGAAAACAGATGAAAAGTGTCTCACCCACTTTTCAGCATTTACTCCGTTAGCCATCGCAAACGCTTGTTTGAGCTGCCCTGTGTTGATTATTTCCCAGATGTGGCGGGTGTCTTTGGATATAATTAATTTTAACATCTTTTCGGCCTTCTTTTGTTCTCGCACTGCATTGAAGGATTTCAGGCAATTTCGATATTTCTGACGTCTTTTGTTTCTCAGATTTTTTTTCTCAGACACTTGTAGTTTCCTTATGGTTCTTAGATCTTGTTTTAGTTTTTATTTTTGCTTCATCGACTTCGGCACTGTAGGAGTGTTTTGCAGTTATTAATTCAATTTTCTGGCCATTTGACTTGGTTTTAAATTTATGCAACAGTGGTTCATAATTCACTCCACTTTCTTTTTTACCGTTTAGCTTCAACGCCATCGTTAAGTCTGTGATTTGTGATCCATTTATTCGTAATCTGTTATTTCCGGTATTTATTTCTACAGCGTTGGTGTATCGGATAGACTTATCATCGACCAGCGTTCGCCAAGAAAGCGCCAGCGGGTCATGGTCACTTTTTTCGGTGGGTATGATGATTAATGTGTCAATTAGGCTTAACAGATTTCTAGAGGCCCAAATGTAGTCAAGAGTCTTTTTTTAGGAGCCTCTATGCCATGTTTTTGCAGCAGGAATGTCGCCTTTGATACATCCGTTTAGCATCACACATTCTCTTGTCACCATCTCACTTGTCCATTGAAGACCTCGATCTTGATGGAGTTCTAAATGTTTGTGATTCTTCAGGTCCCGCAGCTCAGCAGCATTGTTAAACCAAGAGTAATTCAGATCACCACAAATTAAGAAAGATGGATCCTGGAAGCATAGTAGAGAGTTGTCAATTTCTTTGGTTACTGCCGATATAAAGTCAATCTGCGATATCATCGTCGGATTCCAGTATAAATTTATATTATAATCTGTTTGTTCTTTTCGGGTGGCTGTGTGTTTTTCTCGAGAGTCGTGATTTGGATAAACAAATTAGGGTTTCTAGAGCTCGTAACTTTCCAATTATTACTTATTTTGACCATTGTAATCAATCCTGAATATGGTCTTCCAAACAAGTTTTTTCCTGCTGGGTTTAAATAGATTGCGTATCCATCACGACTTGGCATTGAGCGCCTCCATGTTTCTTGTAAACAAATTATGAAATGTGATTCGCTGATCCAGGTAGCATCTTCAAAAAGATGCGCGAAACCTCGAGTGTTCCAGGATGTTAGTAAACGTGAGCTGGTTACTTCTGTCTGATTAAGCTAGTTACTGTTTTTGATTTTTCATTTTGTCTTGCAGAATTTGTGTTGACTTTCTTTTGATTTTTTGCAATGGTAGATTCCGAGGAAATGTTGAATCTTCTCCATAGATCGAGTCTGCGTTGTTCGTGTGAACCGCTTGTTAGGGTTTCATCATCACCCTCAACATATATTTCTTCATTGTCAGTTTGGGGTTTTGTATCGAATCTGAAAAAAAGGAGATCGTCTCTCGCATCAATTATGGATATGGCACTGAATTTAGATCGCATGTGCAAGATCACCCAATCGCAGCGGTTTTCCGATTTGTATTCTATGATTGCAATATCACCAAATCGAATGGTCCGAAGAGCCGGAATACTGTGTAGCAACTTCATTGTGTTGTTTCTATTTAAATTGACTTTGTTCTTTTCTTCCAAAATGTATTCTATCTGGATTTTCCATACTTCATTCGAAGGTTGGTCTCTTTTTTTTTTTTATTAGATTCAGTTGAGACTGTTCGTTCTTCTTGTTGCTGTTGTTTGGCTGTTTTCCTTGGGTTTAATTTCAATGAAGTTTTTAAACTTGACTTTACAACAGTTTTTTTGAGTTTCCCAACTTTTTCATCTTGTGAGTCTGATATTCTAGATATTGATTTCTTTATGATTCTTCCCGCGGTGGGTTTTTCTGCATCTGTATTTTTTCCAGTTGGTGGTCTAGTCTGACCATCGCATGGTTTTGAATTAAATATTTTCTTACGTTCATTTATACTTGTCACGTTCTCAGATTCAGACTCAGCTTCTACATCATCATCAATTGAGTATGTAGAGAGGTCACATAGGTCAATTGATTTGTCATCCTCTATATGATTGTGCTCTTCGGTTTCGGCACAGGATCTTTTGTTTGGATTTAGGGAGAGAACTGGCGTTGGTTCACTCATATTCTCGTTCAGCAATTGTTTCGGGTTTTTTTGTTTTTTGTGTTTCACTCAAAGAGCCCTAGTCTTGGTGGAGTAGTCAGGTTACGTATAAACTTTTTAGCATTGTTAGGGCGGGCTCTTTTTGCCGGAGGTTCTCTTTTTTTTTTGCTGGTGCCTTCCTTAGCGTTTGTATTTTTTAGGATGGAGAAGTCAATTGGCTTCTCTAGGGAGACAGCGCGACCAGTAAAGATACCAAAGGAGGCTTTGTTTGAAGAAATTTGATTCCCACCGGCTGATGGTATCACTAGTTCGCTCTCCTTGCCCACCGGGGTGGCAGTTGTAGATGTGTGTTCTTTAGCTTTGGGCAGGTTTGCTTCTCTTATTTCAGGTATCGCTTTTTGGGTTGTATGATTTTGGGCGGCAGAAGTATGTCCTACTTTTGAGTAAGTAGTTTCGTGGTCTGCAGTTGTTCGCTCGACTGCTAAAATGGAGCTTTGCGACGACATTGGATGCATAGCCGGGCAAGGGCTAGTTTCTGTCGGCAGAGATGTCACCTGAGCAGACAAGCTTACTTGGGATGATTTACTTTGGCCATTGGACATGTAAGGATTGCAGCTTTCACGGGAAGATACATTATGACAGATCCACTTGGTGCATTCGAGGACGGCGTCAGTGAGGTCTGATCTTTCACTTTCCTCGCATTTTACTATCTCATTCACACGGGAATGCCAATTTCGCAAAGTCTCTGTTTCATATTCTAATCTTAGAAATAGATTTTCTGCAAATTTTTCTAGAGATTGTTTATAATGACCAGGGGTGGACTTTGATCCTTCATGGAATCATTTATCGTTTCATACAGT